>NC_064617.1:461784167-463098667 GCF_023898315.1 Schistocerca nitens | reverse complement strand
TGGGCGTAGAAAGCATGGCAGCAAGCAAACAGGTCATGGCCATAAACAATAACGTCTTTGTGACGGGGAACAAGCACAGTCTTTGTATAATAGTACAGAGTGTGACCACTATCTGTGGAGGACGCTCTGATCGCGCATGGGGCCAGTGTGTGTGCGGGGGCAGTTCACTCATGACTGCTGGCTTTGGTGCATGACCGACGAACCCCGTGAGAAACATCTAGCACTGCGACTATATGTACAGTGCATGTGCTTATACTTTTTTTGGGATCTGTGTACAAGTGTCTGGTGGTCAACAGCTATATGCAGGATTCAGAAGCGATGATTTTGTATGGTGCAAGATACGAATTGCATTTACTACATCGATATGGTATGTGGTGATATAGCCCGATTGAAGATCGGTATAATGCTGGAAAAAAGAAAAGAAAAAAACAAACAAACAAACTCCAAGCTTTCCTCGACAGGAGCAGGGAAGTGTAATTGAGGAAGTGCCTTTGGCGGTAGGTTCCGTATTTCATGATCCGTAGAACACTTTTGCAGGGATTAACTTTTAGTGCATTATGACTGCTGTATGTTTTTCTTGATCTGTACAAAATACTTGTGCCGCTGATAGGCTCGCAATTTGTCTATTTGCAAAAAATGATTGACAGTGCTTCCACACCGACAACAGCATCAGTTTGACAGGTAAATTCAGTAAGAATCAATCAGAATAGTCCATTGACAAGACATTATTTGTGTGGGACATTGGAGTTTCTGCAGACTGCTTCGAATAAGATGGCGACAAGTTAACTACGGAAAGTTCTGTGACCTCTGGGAGTAATGTGATGTTTTCTTTGTTCAAGGCTTAAGAGACACATCGAAGCAGACCATCCACCTCTGGCGGGATGCTATTCCTCATTTGCCCTTGTAGATGTAGTGCACCTCCAGACCAGCAGCTGTAGGATATCGAAAATTCAAGCCATTTTTATAGCCAGTAGGAGAGTGCTCTGATTTGTTCTCATTTTCCCGGCGGTGATTAGAGACAAGTGTTTGCTTAGAGAAGAGAGGAAATAATGTCCCTTACTCCAGCAGCAGCAAATGTAAACTAAGCCCATTCACCGTTTCAGAAAGGTGATGAACACCACAGCAGCTGTAGAACTGAGAAATTTCTCTCTCTCTCTCTCTGGCAGTGCCTCCAAAGAAACAGCTAAAACTCGAAAAGTGGTGAGCGTCCGGATTAGAGATAGACGGATATTTATTTCGACTTACAAATATCGACGTTTTTGCGTGTAAAAATCAGATTTTGCGGCTAATATCGGTTTCGGGATCTGTTTTCTTTCGCTATCCTCTCGAGCAACTACTGACGATTTTAAAATCTTCAGAACAGTCTTCATTATCACTTACTTCCTCATTTTAGCGTCCATAGTGCTTACCACCATTGGAGGTTGTAACGAAGCATCAGTCAATTATTTGCATCTTCATTTGGAATGTTCCCTGTGGAATCTGCAAGGAGGCTGAATCGTATACATAAGGGAGCAAAGAAAAGGCCATACACTTACATTTTTATGTGAAATAGCAGGAAAATAATGATTTTAGTCAGATATGTCTTTACTACCTCTCGCTATTTTTCATTCAACATTTTCAATTTGATCGTCTTTCTATTCAAATGCAGGAACTGAAGCACCGTAGCTCTTGTGTAGCCGGTTAGTCGAAGTTACATATGTACTTCTCGCTTAGGCTAAAAATGGCTACAGTTTGGTAGAGCGAGTGACAAACAACCAGTGCGCAAGAGTACAGCCAGTTCTTAACTGCATATTTTCACTACATGGCAAACATTCTCAAGCTATGTCTTTTGTGAAAGCCAGTGTTTTACAAGCGTGCTTCCCTTATTAAATACGAAACACGAAGCCAAGTGGGCGATGTTTTGTTGAGACTGCTTATTGCGAATAATTTAAAGATGTACCTGTGTTAGTAATGATGGGTAGATGGCAGCTGAGAGCACCCTCCCAACTCGTTTCCTGCTTTGCCTGCATAACTTTTATGGGCAGAGATTCAATCGACCTTGATAGGCGGGAATCTGTAGTATTCTAAGCCCTTTGAAGGCGACTGTCGGTTTCACCCCACTCTCGTATAGTGCTAGTGAGCAGACTCTCGTTTCTGCTTACACGGCACGTATCATTCGCTAAGGCTCTATAGGTGAAACACTCTCATATTTATACACATGTCAATAAAAGTTCTGCATTACTTCGGTTCCGAGAGTTGCGGAACCTGTACAGAGAACTGGAATAGAGATCACCATTAACATCATTTACGCACTTTTTATTACTCATGAAAACCACACATTGCATGTTATACCACCGTACAGCGAGGCTTCCAGATGTGGTGGTCCAGATTTCTGTACACACCGGTACCTCTAATACCCACTAGCACGTCCTCTTGCGTTGATGCATGCCTGTATTTGTTGTGGCGTACTATCCACGAGTTCATCAAGGCACTGTTGATCCAGATTGTCCCTCTCCTCAACGGCGATTCGGCGCTGATCCCTCAGTGCCATTGGTGGTTCACGTCGTCCATAATAAGTCCTTTCCAATCTATCCCAGGTATGTTGAATAGGGTCCATGTCTGGAGAACATGCTGGCCACTCTATTTGAGCGATGTCGTTATCCTGAAGGAAGTCATTCACAAGATGTGCACGATGTGGGCGGGAATTGTCGTCCATAAAGACAAATTCTTCGCCTATATTCTGCCGATATGGTTGCACTATCGGTCGGAGGATGGCATTCGCGTGTTGTACAGCCCTTTTGGCGCCTTCCATAATTACATCGGCCCCACATAAGGCCACCCCAAAACAGCAGGGAACCTCCACCTTGCTGCACTCGCTGACAGTGTGTCTAAGGCGTTCAGTCTGACTGGGTTGTCTGCAAACACGTCTCCGACGATTGTTTGGTTGAAGGCATACATGTCACTCATCGATGAAGAGAACGTGATGCCAACCTTGAGCGGTCCATTCGGCATCTTGTGGGCACCACCTGTACCACGCTGCATGGCGTCATAGCTGCAAAGATGGACCTCCCCATGGACGTCGGGAGTGAAGGAGTGAAGTTGCGCAGCATGCAGCCTATTGCACACAGTTTAAGTCATAACACGACATCCTGTGGCTGCACGAAAAGTATAATCTCTAGGTAGCGGCCATCCACTGCAGTAGTAGCCCTTGGGCGGCCTGAGCGAGCCATGTCATAGACAGTTCCTGTCTCTCTTTAACTCCTCCATTTCCGAACAACATCGCTTAACAAAGTGGACGCGATCGAACCGAAGTATTGACCGTCTAGGCATGATTGAACTACAGACAGCACGAGCCGTGTACTTCCTGGTGAAATGATTGGAACTAATCGGCTGTCGGACCCCCTCTGTCTAACAGGCGCTGTTCATGCATGGTTGCTTACACCTTTAGGCGGGTTTAGTGACATCTCTGAAAAGTCAAAGGGACTGTGTCTGTGAACCAATGTCCACAGTCAGCGTCTATCTTCAGGAGTTCTGGGAACGGGGGTGATGCAAAGCTTTTTTTGGTGTGTGTAACTTAGCATATGTGCAGTCAGCTGCCACTAGCTTCAGTGAATGAAAATGGACGTTGTAACACCCCAGTTGTAGAACCCATAATGAACACCCTTTTGTTGCATAAATAAATTGAAAAATCAGTCATCCTGCGAGTGGTCACAGGTACTGACAACAAAATTTATACTCTCGACAGTTTGATTAACTAGAATGTTAAGTAAATACTAGTGCTTATCATAAAGAGAGGACTGAATGAAAGAATACCATATGATACGAAACAGAAGCCGGACGGTGTGGCCGATCGGTTCTAGGCGCTTCAGCCTGGACCCACGCGACCGCTACGGTCGCAAGTTCGAATCCTGCCTCGGGCTTGGATGTGTGTGATGTCCTTAGGTTAGTTAGGTTTAAGTAGTTTTAAGTTCTAGGGGACTCATGACCTCAGATGTTAAGTACCATAGTGCTCAGAGCCATTTGAACCATTTTTGAACGAAACAGAAACTTTAAAGAAATAATTCAAAAAAATTATTATTTACGAAGGTTAAAGCCCAGTCCATAAACTGACCAAAGATAACATTTATCCTAGAAGAGAGTTGTGTCCGCATCGAGCTGTAAGTTCGCTGTGAATACAATGTAACTCGGCAATGGAGATGTTAACTTAACTTCTCTCTTGTATTCTTGCAATAGCAGTACGCAAGTTAAGGGCTACTAGATTGTTTTAAAACCGATCTGAAGTTTAAAAGTGTTACGGTTGCAAGTATTTGTCAGAAGTCGGACTGAAGTAAAATCATCTTTACCGTTTTGACAGATAACGGGTTAGTTGATATATGCGATAGAAAAATAACTCGTGTGATTGCTGATTTGTGATGGGACTTAGCCTTCGTGATACTTAATAATCACGAACATCAAAGTACACAGAAAGAGACTGACCGCCGACATAAACTCAATTATTAGACTTGAGTAGACAACAGATAAACGCCATCACGAAGAACTTACAATTGCGCCGTGTTGTCAGAAGCTATCGTCAAAGTCAGAATTGCTAATGCTAAGAGACGTAATTCCCTGAATGAAAAATCGGTGTCTGTGCTCAGTATAGGGACAGATAATTACGAAGAACAATAAAGTTTAATCAACTTTAATTCTTCGTGTCGCATACATCATTTAACTGACTTTTAAAAGTGTATTTGTGGAATTAACTGATTCTTCCGATAACATAAAAGTGGAAAGTGATATAGTGACAATGTAACTGGAAACAGCAATAATTTCACACCGAAATACGACGCATTTTCAACATTGTTCAAGATTATTTATCTCTAGAACTCCGTCATGTAGTTGTTTAATACGACGACGGAATAATAATTAACAGCTCAATATCATCGCAAAAATCATGATGTGACATCAGCCTCGGTGATGGATAGATGATTCAAGACATTATATTTTCATTGTTTGTATACCCGTTCTCAATCCGGGCATAATAACTACAGTCAGCAAGTTCGCGTAAACTGAAAAGTCTGTCGGGAACACTCAAAGGACTTTTGGTTATCATTTCAGATCAAGGGAGGCATCGCGTTATCGAGAGGTGCAGTCGCTGTATTTTAAGCGGAGATGATCGACAGACATCGTACATCGTTGCTTTAATTAGATGCAAGGGCGACGCACATACTCTGGCCTGCTGCTTCATCGAGACGTTGATATCAGTTTTGAGAGACAGTCTCTGAAAATAGCCAAACCGCGCAAGGAGTTTGTTTTTATAATAGTTACAGATTGGTGTTGTGATTGACGGACTCCGTTCCACGTCATCTCGACTGGGACAACCATCACTATCGAGCCGAGACAAAACGAGACTTCACAACGTGCATTAATTACGATACCTACGCGTTATGCAATCCGATTAAATAGTAGTGTTCCATTTTATTTTGTGATTTATTTTCCCTTCTACACAGATCAAGCTAACCACCATGAGGAACAGTCAGAGAGATACTGGACGCCACTACGCTTCTGTAAGTGCAAAGTGTAAAGCTAGAGATGAAAAAGAGGGAAAGACACATATCCAAAACACGTAAACCGCCTGAGTTTTTTAATGTTGAGAATGATTCTGCCGGATGTACAGAAAATAAAGTACAAAATACAAAAGCTGTAGTTGATTGTAAGGATGATAGTTATACTATAGAATATTCATCAGAATATGCAACATTTCCGATGTAGTTACATTTTCCCCAGTTGATACAGCAACTGAACATACGACAGGTCTTCTCAGTTCGGCCATATCGTCTCCAAGCCAAGCTGAACTGAAAAGCATAGTATGTCATATCGGCCCAGAGACATCGTATTGAAGACAAAGAGAAGTGGAAAAACGTTACAGACTTCTGATGTTACTGCATCTTATACAAGTCGAACATATAGTGAAAGTAAAATGTATTCTAACGTTACAGGTGAGTGCCCCAACGAGTTTGACAGATATTAATAGATTATGAATGGAAGTAGCGAAGTTCAGCATATGACAGTAGTTTTTTGTCTTCAGTGAAAATATATGACAAGGAAATTAAGCCAAGATTCTGTAGAAAGTCGTTTTTCACATGTAAACATAAACTAACGAAAAAAACTTACATGAGAGATTGGTTGTGCTATTCCGAAAGCAAAGGGCGACTGTTCTGTTTTTTTTTTTTTTTCAAAGTGGTAGATTCTGACGGCTCGCCACGGTTCACGAAAGAAGTCTTAGATGACTGGAAGAATGCAAATATTTTGCTGAAGAGATATGAAGACAGCGGTTCGTATAGAATACCGACAGTTTCCCTATTAGTTCTAAAAAGCGAGGTTGCACGTGTCGCTTCTCAATTTCTAAGACAAATTGAGAGCGAACATTTGTGTTGGCGAACACTCGTAGAACGAATTGTTGCAGTTATAAGATTGTAGCTGAGCATGGGCTAGCATTTCGAGGTAGTGATGAAATTTGTTGTTCACCTCACAATGGAAATTACTTAGAGTTATTAGAATGACTTGCCAAATTTGATGTGTTTCGTATCCACCTTATACGTATTCATCCAAATAAAGGAAAGGGACTTACGTCATATTTGCCAAAAACAACGTTGCGAGGAATTTATCCATCTAATTGCATCAGCCCCACTGGATCATATTATCTGCGAAATTAAGAGATTCAAATACCATTCAGTATCATTGGAATCTACTCCCGATATATCTCAAGTAGATCTGGGACAGTGGAAAGTTTTGTGGAGTTTTTCGATATGGAAGGTCGTACTGCGGAACAACTCTCCCAAAGCTTATTATCTTTTTTAACAGAAAATAGCATTAATATCAAAGATTGTCTTGGGCAAAGCTATGATAATGCCAGTAACATGACTTTGTATGAACACCGGTTTAGAAGCACGAATTAAATATATAAATAAGTACGCTGAATATATTCCCTGTTTTTCACATTCGCTAAATTTGGTCGCCAAGTGTGTTGCAGAATGTTATAAAGAAGCATCAATTTTTTTTCATTTCCTCCAATCCTCTATACATTTTTTTCCACTTCTACCTATCGATGGGGCTTTCTTTTGAAAGTAGTGAAAAATGACAGTACCAAAATTCGGATTTTGGAAAGATTATCGGACACTAGGTGGTCGGACAGACTAAAAAGGCGCTTTTATTTTGTTTTCATACGATCAAACAAGGTTTGAATGACGTATATACTAATGTGCATCAAAAGGTAGAGTGCCACAACCAGGCTTACCAGATAAATTTAATTTCCACTAAAAAACACAAGCATGACGAATGTAAAAGTATAATTAATATTCTAGAAAACAACGATTTTATAATGCTTGTTGCCATTTTTAATTCATTATTTTTAAACATTAATCCAGTTTATAAGGCTCTTTAGAATGAAAAGTAATGTTTTGACTAGACTGGGCGAATAAGAAATCAAACTTCGTTCCAAGGTTTGCTAAATGAGTCCAGAAACTTAGCAAAAGAGTGGGAGGCAGAAAATGATTTCAAAATTAAACACGGAAGATGACGTAGCGATATTTTGATGAACGAGTTATCAGAAGATGAGAGAATTTCAGACCCAGAACAGTACTTCAAATTCATTGTGTACTACTCCTGTTTAGATATACTAATTTATCCAACTAAACTGAGATTTAAAAGCGTCTGTGACCTTAGTAATACATTCGAAATATTACAACCGGAGAAATTCTTATCATTTTCAAATGAAATAATAAAAAATGAAATGGGAAAAATGACTGCTAAATACAGTAAAGACATGTGATCTGATGTTTATTAACAATAAATTTCTTGGAAAATGTGCTTAAAAACTGAAATTCAGAAAATCCAGTCCATTGGGGAACTCACGGAATTCTTAATGATTAAGTCGAGTAGCCTTGCATCCAGTTTTCCGGAGGTAATAAAAGCAAGTGTATTATTTTTGACCCTTCCTATTACAACTGCAACAGCTGAATCAAGTATTCCGAAGCCGGACTTCTATGAGCCAATAATGGCTTTCAGACTTGTCAGTACTGTCTATAGGGGCAGAACATCTCCAAAAACTTAAGTCGTCTGCAGCCATGGATGATTTAATGAATAAGTCTGGCGAGAAAAGTATATATTTGAATTGGCTGGCTAACTTAGCTCCTAGGAGTATTAAATTTAATTAATTACTTACCTGTGTAACCTATACTTAATCAATAAATATTTATTTCATTCAAAATGAGAGTTTTTGTTTCTTTTATGAAAAATCTTTATCCTCAATTTGAGCTTCGCCACAGTAAGGTAAAAGAATCCGGCAACAAATTTTGATTCAAGGCCCGTATAAGGAATGATTCGCCACTGGGTGGATGCGTTTCCGACAGGGCGTGTTTACATCATCATAAGTGAATCAGGAACATTATCTCGAGCATTGACTGCTACCCGCAACGCAGACAGCTGAGCGTCTCAGTGTCATTTTTTAGTTACACTGCGGGATGTGAGTCAACAGTTCGCCTCTCGCAGACATTTCCTGCCTAATGCCAGCAGCTACTGCGTAAACACACCGTATCCAGTTCGCAGAAGCAGTCAACACACAGCACTTTAATGCATGTTGTTGAAGTTTAGCCGTCTGTGCGGCACGCGAAAACGCGCGTGTAAGTTGCATCATACATGTCAAGTACGTCTACGTCTTATCCGAAAGTGTTCGCAAGCTCACAGCTAAATGTGTAAGTCCAGAGAACTTCCAGTCCACAAACTTAGCAATGGGATCCAAATCGTCCAAATTAGGTAACCTTTATAAACATTACACTAGCATTACAATTAACACACATCTGACGTGAGACGTAATGAGTACTTGCTGAAGTGAAAATCACGGCTCCCGCCACATGTTCCTCACAACCACGTTCCGCCCATAGGTATAACGATATGCACGCTTAAGTAACCATATATGAACATAGTGAATCTAACCTAGTTGAAAAGAAATATCATAACGAACTATACTATAACTCTAGGGCATACACTCGGTATATTGGTTATTCCTTACCAATAGGAAGACCCATAATAACTGCTTGTTACACGTTTGCCAGTTACACTCTGACAGTTATGGCTTGCCAGTTTGAATGTTATTGTCCTTCACAGGTTAACTTTTCACTGAAAAGTCAAGAAGAAATACAAGGTAAAATCAAGTCCAGTCGGAACAAGACAGCGTACCATGTAGAAACAGCTGCAGTCATGAAACTACCTGAGCCCTTGTATCCTAACGCTGCATCAAGGTTACCTATGAGATGCCTAGTCCATCCAAATAACAAGTGGGGTCCTTGGAACTAAACTATACTTATGGGATATTCTTATCTTACTACGTAGAAAATCAGAACATTTCATTTGCTAACACGCAAAAGTGTGTGTTCAGTAAATTTAAGCAATACAACGGGTCACATAAATTCCTGTTATAGGAACTGTATATAGGCGTAAATTACGGTTAGTGTTCTACGAATTTTGTTACATAAAGAAAGGTTTTATATTCAGACAGGGATATACTAAACACGTTCAGCAGCTCCCCTTTTATGAGACGGCGTGTTGTTTCGCCCAGTGGATGAAGTAATACAGCAGATTAAACAGTTCGTAAAGTATGAGATACAGTCTACGCTCATAACAATTTATTACGTCAGCATTATCTTCGAAAATATCACTGTATTCGGACAAACCTTTATGCAGGTTGGCTCGCTGATGGTCATTGATAGGACTCGACGCAGCTAACTATTCTCCAGTGGCGGTTTTTCTATTACTAAAACTGAATATTTTTAAGGTGCTGTAGCGCGTGGGCTCCGATCTGGTACCCACATTCTGCACGCTTATTTGAGGACGGAATCGGCCACGACGTTCAGCTGATGCAAGGAAATTAACATGTAAGACACTGTCGCCTACACGTAAAACAAAGATTCCAGCAGAGAAGTCAGCCATAGCGTTCTTCTCCGCAAGAAAATCGAGGCCAAGGATACAATCAGCCACAATGGAAAGGTGTGCAATACTACCTGTTGCTCTAGTTTCACTCTAAGTCGGGCTTACAGCTTAACAGCTTTACCACGTACGCCTATGGTACCATGGATTCTACATGCATTATCAGGTAACATTGGCACCGCCTTGTGTTCAGACATTTGCCTGAACAATTCAGTCGATATCAGTGTCATCCCGGCACCTGAATAGAAAACGCCAGAAGCATCAATTTCCTGTATTTTGAGGGCAATAGCTTTTCTGCTTACTCGTTCTGAGCACGCCCTGAGGAAAATTTCATGAAAGACTTGCATGTAATCTCGCACGAGAACTCCATCGTAGTAATGCAACATGCAGACGTCAATATCTGCGTCTCTCACATCCCCCTCGAAGAGAAAGTTACTTTTAATCTGTCTCTGCCGGAGTTAGTTTCTAGGAGCTTCGCAATCAAAGGGTCCATCGGATCTTGGCTCTGATCACGGTTTCTATTATTATTATTTTGATCGGGGTGGTGACGCCGACTGCGTCTATTTTTGCGCTCCTCCCGTTGTATTGTCTCCAGGAGTCCCGGTTACGATCATTACTCTTACGGCATCCACGGCGAGAGTGTTCTCGTGGCGATCTCTCGAATCATTACGCAATGCCCTACTGTTGTGACTGTTTGTGCGCCCGCAATTTTTATCATGTGATGCGCAACCATTGTTTTCAGCGGTGCGTCGATCTTCTTCCAGCAAGTCAATTGTATCATTTGCGAACAGAAATAGTGATCAGGAATGGTGACCAGCTTTTCTGTAATACAGGGAGAGAGCGTTTGCTATTTAGAATTATTAATACATAAGTGCGCGCCATTTCCTGGTCCCAGTATTTAATCTTATTTAAGTTGTTTTCAAAATAAGCAAGAGGAGTGAGTTGCTCACTTTGAAACGAGGCAGTTTTAAACAATGCATTTCTTAATCGTTCTTGATCGCCCTTTGAACAGTAAGTAGTCCTTAACAGTCAGTAACTGGTCGCCGTCATTGTGCGGATCATATTTAGAATTAAGTGTACTTTTTGAGTGTTGGCAACACAGAGTGGTAGAGAGGGAGGGAGAAGGGGAAACGGCAGGAACAGGCTGCTACGTAAACTAATGATGTAATATCCAGTAGCATGAAAGACTTCGGTAAGAAAATCTCTCCAAGCGTCAGCCTCGTACAGCAATCCATGGAAGGAATGACACCTACCGAAATATTTTGGCGAATCAAAATGGTCTTCGGCGAAGGTGTTACGATCGTAAAGAGTGCTCTTTAAGTGGCTTAGGGAGTTTAGTGGAGGCAGAAAAAACGTTGATGACCACAGAGGAATGGGAGATCTAACGTTTTGCCTGACGGGATGCGGAAAAAATCGAAGAAACTTTCCGTTCAGACCTCAGATTGACAGTTGATGTTTCCACAGTTCTCCAGATTTTTCTTATGAGAAACATTCACGAAAACTCAAGGATACCGGAAACTGTGCTCAAGATGGTCCCCAACGCAACTGACAGACCAGCACAAGACAAATCGTGTCAGTAGCGCCCATGAGTTTCTTCATGTACTTAAATTAGAAGGCGAAGATTTTCTGAGCTGTGTTGTGACAGGATGGGAAGCGTAAGTGGCTCACTACATGCCTGAGACATAAAGACAATCCTCACAGTAGCACCACACCAATTCCCCATTCGCCAAAAAATTCGAAACCATAATTTCGTAGAAGAAATGTATATATAGTATTGGCGTCAGTGGTTTGGAACCTAAAAGACATAATTTTTGTCGAATTTATGCCTCGGGGGGAGACCTTCAATTCACATCGACGATACCCTAAAAAAAAAGAAACCTCAAAAGGAGCAATCAAAACAAAAGTAGGAGAATGTTGACGAGAGGAGCGTGCTTGTTACACAACGTCCGTCCTCACACAGTCTTACCCATTTCGCTGAGATACTTAGAACCGCCCACGGTATTCCCCTGACCTTAAGCATTCAAATTGTTTTTTTTTTTCCACATCCCTGGAGGCACACATGAGTGGAAAAATTTATCACCCGACGAGCATGTGCCGAAAGAGGTTAAGAAGGGGAAGGAGCTGGCGCGAGAGTCATTCAACGAGAGGATAAAGAAGCTTGTGCCACTGCTCACCAAATGAAATGAATAGGGCGGTGATTATGTGGAGAAATGCTCAGCTTGCGTATCACATTTTTCTCTAACTTTTCCTTCATATAGACTTTTTTTTAAAAAAGTGCAGAAATCTAGTACACTGATTTTCTGAACATGCCTCATACTTTAAATATATTTCCGACGCTTCAGTTAGCCACTAGGCGGAATCTCTGTGCATAAAACCTGCAGAAAGTTTGATTTTTTTGTATCATTCTAGCTGGTAGGGATGAAATCTGTAAATATTTTTATGAATGCAACTGGATCTGTATTACTGCTTCTGGTGAAAAAAATTCAAATTTTCTATGTCGTAGCATGCATCCTACATAAAATATATAGCAAGGCATGGTACTGCCCCCATAGCATGTGGTATAGGGATTGATCCTACCTGCTAGCGTCCGGTAGCAACGCACGTACTTTGTTATTAAGTTTGACGTGGCTTCCTCTGCTCGACGCGTCATCTGCTTCGAACAGGGACGCATCAGCATAGGACACTTTTAAATTGTTTTTCAATTCTGTAATCTCGTGATGTGTGGTTTGCATTCATTTACTTATATTATCCACGTGATCATCGAGGTCAACATTAAGTTCCTCTAACCCGTTTTATTTAACTTTGGAAATGCACACTTCCGTGTCCTGTAGGTGCTTCCAAAGTGTCGTTTCGACTTCAGCATTGATTTATTTGATCTGTTGAGTGATTCACTGCACAATATGATCGTTTTGAGCTTGGAAAATTGTGGAGATCATTCCCTCAACGGTTTCTTCTATTTGTTTGCTTTGGTGAGTGGTTCAGTCGGACATCTGCTTTTGCGTTGAAGAAACATGCTAACCAAGCTTTCTTCCGATATGTCGGTCTACCTCGAACGAAATATCACACATCCTGTGAGAAAAAGTTTCAAGAGAATCGTTGATTTTGGTCTGCTAACCGTTAGAAGAGCGAGAAAAAATTTGATCAACTTCCATGTCGAAGCCAAGCGAACAGATTTCTGGATATAGTCATTCTCTTTATTTGCACCACAGTAACCTACGAATTAGACGAAGAATGGAATTTACAACAACGCTGAATTACAGGCGTTAGGTCCGTTGGATATGGAGTTTCAGTTTCCCTTTCACGTCATGGCCACTTACGATATCTCACTAAAAAAGAATTTAAGATAAATACATTTAAGTTTACCGAGCGAGGTGGCGCAGTGGTTAGGACACTGTACTCGCATTCGGGAGGACGACGGTTCAATCCCGTCTCCGGCCATCCTGATTTAGGTTTTCCGTGATTTCCCTCAATCGTTTCAGGCAAATGCTGGGATGGTTCCTTTGAAAGGGCACGGCCGATTTCCTTCCCAATCCTTCCCTAACCCGAGCTTGCGCTCCGTCTCTAATGACCTCATTGTCGACGGGACGTTAAACACTAACCACCACCACCACCACATTTAAGTTAACCGCACTAAAAAAGACGCATATCATCGTAGTATATTTTATGTTATTGCCAACTTGTCTTTTTGGACACAATGCACGAGATACGAAAATAATTATTTTTCTCTGCTCTTGCATCCTAGTACGATAGCTAGCTCTTAAATTTACGAAGGATTAACTATGATTGATAAATGACGAAAGAAATAGTTGAAATATCATACTCTTATTATTTTGGAGCACTGCATAAATTAAATTGCCAATATAGACTCAGTACATACCATATTAGTATGGTTAACGACTCTTATGCCGCAGTAATACGTCATTGAACTATACATTCTTCAAATAGCGGCTTAATGCGTAAATCGGAGGATTAAGAAGATGTCTTGATTAATCAACTAATGAACCATATCAAATCTCTGATGCTGTGTGCGTCCTCGCAGAGAGAGAAAGACAATTGAAAGCCAGAGAGCAAAATGCAAATCGCTCTCTTGCTAAAGATCACAGAGGATATAGTGTTAGAAATATATTGAAAGGAAAATGGACTTAAGCGCTGGAAGTGTTACAATGGAACAAAGATATCACAAATGCTTCAGTATTACTTCGTATGATCTGTACACACAAAATAAATATTAGGGCATTAAGTGAGGTGGAACGTGGTTGAATCTAAGTTACTTAAGTAATTTGCGTTATCAGTCAGAGGGGCAGTCCAGAAAGACGTACTTACGACAATCCCAAATTTACTCCAACAACGGTTCAAGATTTGATGGTTTAATTTTTACTTATTGTCATTATATCGAAACACTGAAGTAACAAAATGTCTCAACATAAATTGTTAAAGCTAATCAAGTGAAATTTCTTGACAGTTCTCTTCGAAGCTAACGAAACTGTTCGTAATAAATCCACATCGAAGTTACAGCCTTGTAATCCGTAAGAGCGGATATATTAAAACACTGCCAAGTACTGTGTGAGTCGACAGTTGGATTATTTTGATGATAAAGTGTAGCATCAATTATGTGCCACTCAAACAGTACTTAAATTAATTTTGACTTTTACTTTGTATCCTACCAGTTGATATTTACTTGCATTGTCTGTCAACGTCTCCATAAAGTCTACACTGTACGTGAGGAATCCCATAAGGCAATTAAGGCAGAAATAGGGATCAAAGCGATTTCATAGAACAGCTAGGCGACAAGATCAACGTCACACGCTTTATACCGTGTTGCTACTTGCAGAGAAAGCCACAAATAACAAAATTTGTGATAAGTTCCTTTGGGACCAAAGGGCCAAACTGCAGAGGTCATCGGTCCCCAGGCTTACACATTACTTAATCTACATTAAACTAACTTACTCTAAGGACAACACATACACCCATGCCTGAGGAAAGACACGAACATCCGGCGGGGGAAGCCGCGAGAACCATAGCAAGGCCCCTAAGACCACACGGCTACACCGCGCGGCACAAATAATACTTTTTAATGCTGTACCCAATAGCTTCAATGTATCCGTGTCTCTCTGTATTGTTGTTAGAAATAATATATGGAGAGACTGGTGAAATGATACGCCGAACAGGTGTACTGTTTACAGATAATGCAAAATATATCATCCGCTCACAATGTTGTATCAGTAAACACGACCGTAGCAAGCGTTAAATGATATGATGACCACTGCATGACTAATATTTTGACAAGTATCGAAAACATGTTGTCTCTGCATTGCACGTTGAACTCTCAAATTTTACGTGGTTGATCACAAAGACTTTAAAATACACGAAGGAAATTGAGTATAGAATTTGCTTACTACCTCAATAGGGTGACCTCTTGTGCAATGACTATAAAGTGCACTTACGAAACCGATTAACAAATTATTATTATGATTATTATTGTTAACCAACTGCGTGTTTCCCGGTTATCAATTCATCGCTACTCAAAATTTACGATGTTATTTGGAAATTCTCCTCAAATACATCGTATCTTCTGTTTGTGTTTCAGACTGTACCCTTATCGCATAAGAAAGTTTATACACAAGCCAATGAAATGTTACGGGGCATTCTCTATGTAAGTTAGTAGGAAATATTTATCTCCGTTTTTCGGCGATGTCTGATGCAGCAGTGACTGTAAAATAATTTGCCGGTATCCTCTAAACCAATTTTTTTGCAACTTCCGTAGCTAATGATTTGGTATGTCAACAGAAATTTTAAGTAATCAAGCTGACACAGATATTTATTTTCACAGTTATATGTTCATTGCACAAAAACTGATACATAGCGGGCTCTCTCAAAAACTGCAACGAAACTGGAACTACCATGTCTGATTCGCCGCTGTTTACTTATTTTTTCAGTGGTTACCGGTTGCATCATCAGTTATTACAGACAGAAAATTTAACGATTAAAATCAAAAACTTGTTTGCTTTTACAAACGGATAATGGTAAGTGAAGTATTAATTCGCTCCTAGCCCGCAGCGACATTTTTACATGACTCTTAGTTTTTTTAGCACCGTAATTAATAAAATGTCTTCACTAACAACATATTAAATAGGGTTGCTTATATGATGAAGATTACTAGTTACACAGTATTCCTAAGACGTACAGAAGTTCTTTAAGTATATGTTAACGAAAAATCTAGTTTCACATCTTGTGACAAGTTTTCTGCAATTACAAAATGAGAACTGTTTATGATTTATGTCCAAATACCGATTAGTAACAGTCGAATCAGAGCGTAACTGAAATGAAATTAATGACAGTATAATAAACTGAGCTTAAAATGGCCAGATAAAAAAAATAAAAATATTAAAATTTGTAAGCCTGTCAATGTGTCAGTTACACACCTGAGGTCAACATTTCATTACATACTTGTCCAAACGTACGTTTAAAAAAATGAAACGAAAAAAAAAACATCACAGGAACATCACGGAACAGATATAATGAAGATCAAAGTCCCCCCAGTGTAGTAAAATATTTCAGTACGTTAACCGCTACCTGTCATGAGAACAAAAGGTTCTACATGTATTTGCCTCTCTCTGCCAAATGCAAGCATACACCTTACCCACGTACAGTTCGCCTGTTCATTATTATGACTGTCACATGGGGTGCTCCGAATATAAACCTTGAGCATACTTATATGCTATGAAATTATTTCGGCCATAGAATACTGAATGTTGAATTTAACATGAACTTACCTTAGCACAGGCCACAGTAACATAACAATTCATGCCTTCTTCAGTCGCCGGTGTTTTCTTGTGGACCTCTTGTTTTTCTTTGGATCAGAGATTGAAATCCTAAGGTTTGAAGTCTGGCGGGCGTTGAAGACTTTAAGAATGTTCCGAACGACAGTTTAATGACATATAAGTATTCTGTTAAGCTACGTAATTGCTTGTGTGGTAGGGACGGGACATCCACTCTGTTGGTAACACATGAATTGCCTTATGACCACTGGAATGTCATCCAAAACTCATGAGAGTATGTGTGGAACTGATACTTTGAGCCCCATCAGAACGACAAAGATCGATAACGTAACACTTGAAATGCTCGCACCACACATGGACAAACCAAGGTCGTTGTTAAACCACTTTTCTCAGCCGGAGTGGATTCTGCACTGACCAGTAGTGTAAAAGCGAAGATTCATTGACCATAGTTTGTAAATAATGTAAAACCTTGTATCATGATATAGATTTCGTAGACACTATTCGGTAACGTATTTGAAAGTTATTTCTGTGGAGCTGGAGCGAAATTTAGAAACTGTAAAAAATGTGGTATTCTCAGATCTCTCTTTCGGAGGGTACCAATCACATATTCAAGCTTCCTCGTAATGATGTGTTGATTGTGTTCTACTACTGATGAAATATTAGTGGCATTTTTCGTCATTTGCCTTCATTTTCGCTGGCGTCTTTCATTCAACACACATCTAGTTTTTTTACAATGTTGGCAACGACAGATTGTTAGGTTTCGACACGATCAAGATACAGTGTTTTCAGTACAGCTGTACCGCCATATATAACCACAACATTGGCGACATTCGCCATAAACGGAAACATTTTTTACTTATTCGAATGGTTAAAGTGAGTAGTTTCACGAGGAAGCTGTCTCATCTCTACAGCACTACAGCACCGGAACACGGACTGGTGGTCTTGAGGAACCCATGTCACACGATGAACAGTATTTGAGGTACGAGTTTCCTTAGAACTGCTAAGGCAGGGCGGAGGCGTGTGGGACCTCTTTCCTTAGCAGTTGGACAGTGGTCTTCGGCGCTGTTATCTTGTTATTACTTGACCAAGGCCCATTTCAGTGCTAAACATGAAAAGTATGTACGGGTGGTGGACAGAGTAATACGAACAATACGCAGTGTAGGAAAACTGTTTGCACGTTGGCATCACAGTGTTTGTGTAAATACTGCGAGGTGATTGCAATGCACAGTTGATGTGTCTAGTGGTAGAGCTTATGTTTCACAGTATTATATGTTTTGTTGCGATACGATTAACACAAGTGAAATGTGTGATCTCTCAGACTTCAAATGCAAAGTAAGGTCAGAATATTCGAAACATGGTAAAACATGATCAGCGAAGATAAATAGTGGGCGAAATCGATGACAATTGAAAAGGGTTGTCGCCAGACCACATAAAACTACCTCAGCAGATGAGACTGCAGAACTCGACAATTACTTGAGTAACACTGGGTCATCAAAAACAGCAGGGTGAGAGGTTCATAAGGCTAACATTCATGGAAGGGCTGCAATTGCGGAAGCCAGAGCAAAGGTATGAAATGAGTGGTTTCACGATCATAAAACCAGGAAACTCGATGATTGGAAGAATGTGGTATTGTCTGATGAATCACCGTTTACATTGCTTCCTACAAACTGCCGGGCTTATGCATGGACAAATCCAAAACAAACCTTCAATCTGGCCGGCCTCCCTCCTACAGTCAAACATGTGCTGATCCTATTAATAGTCTCATTGGGCAATTACTGCGAATGAATGTCTAAATCCTGCTTAATATATATAGCATATTGATGCCAAGAACTGTCATGTTCCAAGATGATAATGCGCCCATACACACAGCCGAAAAAGTTCAGGCGTTGTTTGTAGAGCAGTTAAATATCAACAGATATTTTCTGTAGCGACCACGAACGCCAGGCCTCAACAGCAATGAACAGTTATTGTGAGTTTTAGAGCAGAATGTGAGGACCATTTTTCGAATTACATCATCGTTGAAGCAATTGACGAATGTGTTGGTGCAGGAATGAGAGACTGGAAGCTATTCAGCCACTCAACGAATCGTTCCGCGAAGGATTGCTCCTATTCTAAAGGCCGATAGTGGATCACTTCCTTAAAAACAAATGAAAAAAAATGGTTCAAATGGTTCTGAGCACTATGGGACTTAACATCTATGGTCATCAGTCCCCTAGAACTTAGAACTACTTAAACCTAACTAACCTAAGGACAGCACACAACACCCAGTCATCACGAGGCAGAGAAAATCCCTGACCTCGCCGGGAATCGAACCCGGGACAAAAACAAATGAAAATTGTGTATGTGTCAAGTATTTATATTATTCCATCCACCCCCCATAGTGCCACTTTTTAGTCAGTTTTGGTATAATTCCATAACTACAAACGCTTAAAAGAACTTGAGTAAGTCATAACATTCGTCACATCGTCTACAGCAACTTTGGAAAAACCGTACCCCGATATGTTTATTCATTGTGTTTGTATTTGGAGTGACCTGTATAAGCATCGAGCGAGGTAGAGCAGTGGTTAGCACATTGGGCTCGCATTCGGGAGGACGACGGTTCCACCCCGCGTCGGGCCATCGTGATTTAAGTTTTCCGTGATTTCCATAAATCGCTTCAGGCAAATTCCGGGATGGTTCCTATGAGAGGGGACTGCCAACTTCCTTCTCCATCCTTCCCTGACGCTATGGAACCGATGACCTCGCTATTTGGACCCCTTCCCCAAAACCAAACAACCATCCAACTTGTATAAGCTGCCTTATTTTGTATAGCTCTGATTGCCGATTCCGACAGCAACACTATCATCTAATGGTTTAAAAAATACAGAGAAAAACTCCCTATCCGTAAACTGATACAAATACACATACGAATACGATCCAAAAAATTAAAAGATAACATATCCTGTTAAACTTAATTTCAGCGGGTAACACGACCCAAGCAGTTTATGTGCATTCTGTATCACGAGAAAAGCCGTGAACGCCCCTCCACTGCCTTTCTAAGCAGACAACTTAGTATGCACTAAAGGACGCAATGTCAAGGAAAATTACATGTTAGGATTTACTGCACAATAACGTTAAAAATGTTCAGATGTGTGTGAAATCTTATCGGACTTAACTGCGAAAGTAATCAGTCCCTAAGCTTACACACTACCTAACGTAGATCATCCTAAGGACAAACACACACACCCATGCTCAAGGGAGGACTCGAACTACCGCCGGGACCAGCCGCACAGTCCAAGCCTGCAGCGCACTAGACCGCTCGGCTAATCCCGCGCGGCTAATAAGGTTATGCGTGTGGCATAAGAGCAGAATGATGAAAAGCTAAATGAATGTGATGAAAATAAGCAATATGAAAATAAATAATCATCAAAGACGAAAATATCAGAAAAAGCGTACTGGCAGGTACGACATTTTTAGTGGGATTGCATGTGCGCATACTGCTTGCGACTTCTCGTCCGTTGTAACCAAGTACGCTGCAGTTTTCTGTATTCTGTGCATTTTGTCTCTTTACAATGATCTACAACTTCTGTATCGCTTTGTAGACTTGCAAAGGATATTTTAGCAGTCTGCATTGGTAATAAGAATTATATTTGCGATCAACACCTATGAGACATATTGAGACTGGATTCGTGATTTCCTGCCGAAAACGTCACAGTTCACAGTAACTGACGGACAATAATGGAGTGAAATATAACTGAAATATGATGTTTCCCAAAAAATTGTTATAAGACCTAAAAATGGTTCAAATGGCTCTGAGCACTATGGGACTCAACTGCTGAGGTCATTAGTCCCCTAGAACTTATAACTAGTTAAACCTAACTAACCTAAGGACATCACAAACATCCATGCCCGAGGCAGGATTCGAACCTGCGACCGTAGCGGTCTTGCGGTTCCAGACTGCAGCGCCTTTAACCGCACGGCCACTACGGCCGGCTATAAGACCTATTCTATTTGCACTGTATATCAACGATTTAATCAATGCAGCTCCCTTATGTCATTTATAGATACTATTAGGGATGGAACGATAGAGATATAAACTGAATGTAGTTCGATGAAACAAGTGTTAAACACTTAAGGGATAACTGCGGAGTAGTTATGTAGATGTAGACATTGGATGGATAGCATGTTTTCCAACTTGGCTGAAGGTACATAAAACTGGAGCAAGCGATAAGGCACGAGATTATGAAAAAGAAGTTGACTATCGAGTGCATCAGGTGAGGGTAAGCAGCGGCACGAGTTATGAAATATTGGCTTTTAACGTATAAACTGGAACACCAAGTTATTTCCGCATAATGAAGAGTAAAATCGCATGACAAGGCTGGTTTCGAGACCATGAGAGGCAGGCTCAGCCACCTAATCGGATAGGTTTTCCCTATCCTTCACGCACACTGACACCTTTCCTTCACCAAGCATGAGAACGTGTCTGAAGTGTATCTGATAACTGCAGACGACTTTAATGATATGTGTGTCTTGTCCCGGTGCACAGTCTACTCCTTTCGACGAGCTGAACGTTCCCCATCCGAAGGACGGATCACCATCAACCGTGTCACATGCCATCACCGCATGAGGCGATACGAAACTTCCTTCGTAAGCATTTAAATAATATCTCAATCTTACTACAGCAATTAATGTCTGACTAAACAAGGAAAGAAACTGCCATTTGTACCAGTTACTTCTAATGCATAGTCCGTACTGGAATGATGCGCACAGTTTCATTGTTAACGAATATAGGTAGGACACTTTTGTGTTCAAACGAAATAGCAACAGGTATTCGTAAAAATCTGTGATGTTTTAAAGAAGTGTCATTCACCAATTTTTTTTACTGAAATTTAAAGATTACTCTAGCCTTTTTTATACCGAGACGACGAAACAATGATATTGGAAATATGTATTACGAGCCTTAGTATGAGACCTTATAGAAAATTAAACTGTACACTGGCATAGCAAAGAGGTAATGTGATGATAGCCATGCTGGTCACTCCGAGACATTTCTTATTGCTTTTCTCAGTGAGGGCGAACGTGACGGCCGGGACAAGCAATATCGTATGGGTAGTTCTTATTACATAATGTAAAGCTCAAACTATACCAGTGCCAAGTTTTATCTTTACATTCCCTTCGTCTTTTTTTTTTTTTTTTTCAGGGAGTTCTGGCTTCTACAGAGTTCAGTAACACTCATGTTCGTAAGACTTCAGTGCAATGTAGGTGCATGATGATCGCAGCTCTGATGCCTATAGCGTACAACTGAGCTTCCGAATAACCGACGGATTGGTACACAAATGTTTGCTCATAGTGCGAGTTGGAATTACGAGTTGGAATTACGAACCTAAAAACTACTTTCATTAGAACATTTTCATGGAAGCCTATACGTCTGTAAATCGTCATATTCATGGAAGAAAAAAGTCGATTGTGTTTGGTGGAAGCTTGTTGCTCACGTACATAGTAAATAAAAACAACACAGACAGTCCTTAGGGTATTTTTACTTTGTCATATAAAATCGCATCCCAGACTAGAAATCCAGATGTAGGTAAAGTGTACCTAGCAGGCAGACAGGTTGGTTACGGGCACGCGCCCTGACCGCAAAACTGTACGTACTCTGTTGATTCGACTTGTTGTCCTGCCATTCACGAACAGATTTCCAGGGGGTGGATTTTCCAACAGGATAACGTTCGCCCAAATACCGCTGTTGTAACCTAATATGCGCTGCAGCGTGTCGACATGTTGCCTTGGCCTGCTCGATGACCAGAACACTCTCCAATCGATCACATCGAGCACATATAAGACATCATCGGACGACAACTCCAGCGTCTCCAAAAACAGTCCCTGTATTGACCGACAATATGCAACAAGCATGGAGATCCATCCCAAGAACCGACATCCAACACCTGTAGACCACAATGCGTGGACGTTTGCATGCTTACTTTCAACATTCTAGCTGATACAGTGGCTGTTAATGTACCAGAATTTCATACACTCCTGGAAATTGAAATAAGAACACCGTGAATTCATTGTCCCAGGAAGGGGAAACTTTATTGACACATTCCTGGGGTCAGATACATCACATGATCACACTGACAGAACCACAGGCACATAGACACAGGCAACAGAGCATGCACAATGTCGGCACTAGTACAGTGTATATCCACCTTTCGCAGCAATGCAGGCTGCTATTCTCCCATGGAGACGATCGTAGAGATGCTGGATGTAGTCCTGTGGAACGGCTTGCCATGCCATTTCCACCTGGCGCCTCAGTTGGACCAGCGTTCGTGCTGGACGTGCAGACCGCGTGAGACGACGCTTCATCCAGTCCCAAACATGCTCAATGGGGGACAGATCCGGAGATCTTGCTGGCTAGGGTAGTTGACTTACACCTTCTAGAGCACGTTGGGTGGCACGGGATACATGCGGACGTGCATTGTCCTGTTGGAACAGCAAGTTCCCTTGCCGGTCTAGGAATGGTAGAACGATGGGTTCGATGACGGTTTGGATGTACCGTGCACTATTCAGTGTCCCCTCGACGATCACCAGTGGTGTACGGCCAGTGTAGGAGATCGCTCCCCACACCATGATGCCGGGTGTTGGCCCTGTGTGCCTCGGTCGTATGCAGTCCTGATTGTGGCGCTCACCTGCACGGCGCCAAACACGCATACGACCATCATTGGCACCAAGGCAGAAGCGACTCTCATCGCTGAAGACGACACGTCTCCATTCGTCCCTCCATTCACGCCTGTCGCGACACCACTGGAGGCGGGCTGCACGATGTTGGGGCGTGAGCGGAAGACGGCCTAACGGTGTGCGGGACCGTAGCCCAGCTTCATGGAGACGGTTGCGAATGGTCCTCGCCGATACCCCAGGAGCAACAGTGTCCCTAATTTGCTGGGAAGTGGCGGTGCGGTCCCCTACGGCACTGCGTAGGATCCTGCGGTCTTGGCGTGCATCCGTGCGTCGCTGCGGTCCGGTCCCAGGTCGACGGGCACGTGCACCTTCCGCCCACCACTGGCGACAACATCGATGTACTGTGGAGACCTCACGCCCCACGTGTTGAGCAATTCGGCGGTACGTCCACCCGGCCTCCCGTATGCCCACTATACGCCCTCGCTCAAAGTCCGTCAACTGCACATACGGTTCACGTCCACGCTGTCGCGGCATGCTACCAGTGTTAAAGACTGCGATGGAGCTCCGTATGCCACGGCAAACTGGCTGACACTGACGGCGGCGGTGCACAAATGCTGCGGAGCTAGCGCCATTCGACGGCCAACACCGCTGTTCCTGGTGTGTCCGCTGTGCCATGCGTGTGATCATTGCTTGTACAACCCTCTCGCAGTGTCTGGAGCAAGTATGGTGGGTCTGACACACCGGTGTCAATGTGTTCTTCTTTCCATTTCCAGGAGTGTATTTGTAGTGGCTTATCTCGTGCTTACATTAACCTGTGTTCATGCATTGTTAATCAATAAAATATATTATCTAGATAAATGTATTCCTGAAATGTCATTACTCTACATTCATTACTTTTTGGTGTTGCGGCTTGAACAGTGAACATGACAACACGACACAAGTTAACCGGGCTTCGAACATGGCGTGACAATCGGTGGAAGAAGCACGTCCCAACATATAGGATATTACACAGCAGTTCGGAGTCCGAGGACAACATTGCCAAGGGCGCATAATCGGTATCGCAGAGGCAATGTTTCCACTTGCCCGAAACGTAAAAAACTGTGACCACAAGTTTTTGGCGAGCGGACGTAATGGTACGTCAGCAGATCCAAACGAGGCAACTGCCCGATTTGAATGTGACGCATCAGGAACCAATTTCTAGAAGGAATTTCCTTTTTTGAGTCATCACTCTTCTGACTGGCTTTGATTCGGCCCGCCACGAATTTCTCTCCTGTGTCAGCCACTTCATCTCTGAGTAGCACTTGCAACCTGCGTCCTCAGTTATCTGCTGGATGTATTCCAGCCTCTGTCTTCCTCTACAATTTTTGCCCTGTACAGCTCCCTCTACTACCATGGAAGTAGTTACCTGATTTCTTAACACATGCCCTATCATCCTGTCACTTCTCCTTGTCAGTGTTTCCCACATATTCCTTTTCTCTCCGATTCTGCGAAGAACCTCCTCATAAATTACCTTTTCTGTCCACCTAATTTTCAACATTCGTGTGTAGCACATCTCAGATGCTTCGATTCGCTTCTGTTCCGGCTTTGCCACAGTATATGTTTCACTACTATACAATGCTCTGCTCCATAAGTATATTCACAGAAATTTCATCTTCAACTTTAGGCCTACGTCTGATACTAGTAGACTTCCCGTGGCCAGGAATGCCCTTTTTGCCAGTGCTAGTCTGCTTTGATGTCCTCCTTGCTCCGTCCGTCATTGGTTATTTTGCTACCTAGGTAGAAGAATTCCTTAACTTCATCTACTTCGCGACCATCAATCCTAATGTTAAGTTTCTCGCGGTTCTCGTTTCTGCTACTTCTCAGTACT
This sequence comes from Schistocerca nitens, assembly GCF_023898315.1. Classification (NCBI taxonomy): domain Eukaryota; kingdom Metazoa; phylum Arthropoda; class Insecta; order Orthoptera; family Acrididae; genus Schistocerca; species Schistocerca nitens. The sequence goes on along the minus strand of NC_064617.1, from coordinate 463,073,428 downwards.
TTCGTCTTTCTTCCATTTATCCTCAATCCATATTCAGTTCTCATTAGACTGTCCGTTCCATTCAGCTGATCAGTAATTCTTCTTCGCTTTCATCCACGATAGCAATGTCATCAGCGAATCGTATCATTGATGTACGTCCGCAGCTCGTGGTCGTGCGGTAGCGCTCTCGTTTCCCACGCCCGGGTTCCCTGATTCGATTCCCGGCTGGGTCAGGGATTTTCTCTGCCTCGTGATGACTGTGTGTTGTGTGCTGTCCTTAGGTTAGGTTTAAGTAGTTCTAAGTTCTAGGGGACTGATGACCATAGATGTTAAGTCCCATAGTGCTCAGAGCCATTGATATACCTTCACCTTGAATATTAATTCCATTCTGAAACATTCTTTTATTTCCATCATTGCTTCTGCGAGGTACAGATTAAACAGTAAGGGCGAAAGATAGGGGCGAAGGACTACAGCCCTGTCTTACACCCTTGTGTTGTGTGTTGTGTGTGTATTGAACCGGCGACCTACAAACGACGGAGAGGCTTCGTCCCGCGGTAGCCCTCAGTGGATCACATCACAACAGGTCACAGCAGTCCATCCACCCCATAGCCGCCTCACACCGAACCCAGGATTATTGTGCAGTTCGGAACCAAGTGGACCCCCACAGGGAACGTCTCATACCAGACAAGTGTACTCCAAATGTTTGCGTGATACAGTACTTATGGTGTATGTGTACGTGGAGACAGTGTTTGCGCAGCAATTGCCGACATAGTGTAACTGAGACGGAATAAGGAGAACCAGCCCGCATTCGCCGAGGCAGATGGAAAACTGCCTAAGACAATCCACAGGCCTAGCTGGCACACCGGACCTCAACAGTAATCCTTCGGGCGGATTTGTGTCGGGGACCGGCACGCTTTCCTGCTCGGGAAGCAGCGCGTAAGACCGGGTGGCTAACTTGGCGGGCTTACACCCTTTCTGAGCATTTCGTTTTTGGTCGTCCACTCTTATTATTCGCACTTGGTTATTGTACATATTGTACATCACCCATCTCTCCATATAGCTTGCCCCTATTTTCCTCAGAATTCCGAACACCTTGCACCATTTTACATTGTCGAAAGCTTTTTCTAGGTCGACAAATACTATGAACGTGTCTTGATTTTCCTTTAGTCTCGCTTTCATTATAAATCTCAATGTCAGAATTGCCTCTCTGGTGCCTTTACCTTTCCCAAAATTGGAAATTTGTGGTAAGTCCTGTAGGACCAAAGTGCGTAGGCTTACACACTACTTAATCTAACTTAAACTTACACTAAGGACAACACACACACCCATGCCCAAAGGAGGACTCGAAACCTGACAAGGGGAGCCAAGCGAACCGTGGCGAGCCTACCCCACGCGGCTACCTTTCTGAAGCCTTAAGTTTCTTTTCCATTCTGCTGTTTACTATTCTTGTCAACAACTTGGATGCATGAGCTGTTAAGGTGATTGTGAGATAATTCTCGCACTTTTCAGCTCTGGCAGCCTTCGGAATTGTGTGGATGATTTTCTGAAAGTCAGACGGTATGTTGCACGACTCATACATTCTTCACACCAACACGAACAATCGTTATGTTGCTACTTCCTGTAATGATTTTAGAAATTCTGATGGAATGACACTGATCCCTTCTGTCTTATTTGATCTCTTCTCTGAAGCTCTCTTAAATTCTGATTCTAATACTGGATCACCTGTCTCTTCTAAATCGACTCCTATTTCATATTGTATGATATCTGACAAATCTTCCCCCTCATAGAGGCCTTCAACGTGCTCTTTCCATCCATCCGCTCTCTTCTGAGCACTTAACAAAGGAATTCCTGTTGCGCTCTCAATGTTACCACCCTTGCTTTTTTAGTTTCACCGAAGGTTGTTTTGACTTTTCTATGTGCTGAGTCAGACCTTCCGACTCTCATTTCTTTTTCGATTTCTTCAAATTCTTCATGCAGCCATTTCGCCTTCGCTTTCCTGTACCTACTACTTATTTCATTTCTCAGCGACCTGTATTTCTGTATTCTTGAATTTTCCTTATCATATTTGTACTTCCTTCTTTCATCGATTAGCTGAGGTATGTCTTCTATTGCCTATGGTTTCTTTACAGTTACCTTCTTTTTACCTATGTTTTTCTTTCCAGCTTCTGTGATTGCCTTTTTTTAGATGTCCATTCCCAGAAAACACTGCCACATATGCTCTTGTTCTACATGACTGTGTGACCAACTACTGCCGTTCACCAGTGTTGTGCAACGAGCTGTATAAATGAACGTGTGCTGCATGATAACTAGAGCATTGCACTGTGGCATCTCAGGGTTTGAACATCATTGCAGACGCTCATGGTCTCTATGATGGTGAGTGTGGACAGTTCATATTTAAAGATGTTGTATCTATAGCATACACACAAGATGCAGGAATAATGGAGACATTCTTAGCAAACATTGCATCTCTGAGGTTTTTCAAATATGTGAAGTTTGCTCACGGAAGAGTGCAAAGTGGTTAAAACATTTCTACAGAGGAATTCACCGGGATAAACCTGGCATACCCTATAAGGATATGGTGACTGCACTTTAATTATTAGATCACACAGATACCATCATCTATATGAAGGGAAAGGAGAAGAACTCATGGATGTGTTGAATTTTTAAGTTTACTGCTATTCAAGGCCTGGAATTCTACATGTGTCCTCCTCTCCATCGACTCAAGAAGAAGAAGAAGATGTGTGAAAATCGTGTTGCCGTGTCCGCTTATGAAAGTGTAATCTTACTTTTGAGTTGGATGAGAAATAAATGAAACTTTATCTCACAACCTCTGTGTTCTTTTTTCCAACCATATTCCTTCTTTGACAGTGCCCAGGTTTAACCACATGCTATGTCTGTGGTTTTCTTCAAGCTCAGGAGATATAATTTTAGACGGTCTATTTCCACAGAATTTTACTATTTCTGAGAGGTAGACTTGGCTCCTGTCTACATAGGCATGTGCCAGCAATATAACATTGAGTGGCTTCGCCTGCGAGGGTAAGCCATTATGCAGACATCTCGCTGGACATGCAGATACGAAAGCTATGCATCATCGAGCAAGCAACAGTGCCTAGGTGAACACTTATTTCTACAGGTATTTCTCAGGTGTCAACTATGAAAGGGATGCCACTATCTCATGCTTGCGGGACCTGAGCTGACACCAGCATTTGGTTCAGCAGCTGATGACCTCGTCCTCTCTTCGCGGGGGCCGCCGATGCATCCCGACTTGATTAATGGTGTTTTTGCGATCGTGCACAGACATTCAGAAGGCTTATAGTGGTGATAATGTTTAACGTTTTTGAGGCTTATGTTGACAGGAATGTGAACATTTCGTGGTGATGCGTGAGCCACACTGGTCGGGTAAAAGCACGCTTGCACAGTAAGATGCAGTTCGCATGTCCCATTAGGATCGCCAGGGAGAAAGCAGTCGATGTTACTCTGGAACAGATTTCTATAACTCGTCCAGAGGGTGACTTGACTGTTAATTACATAGATATGTGACATCGGTATAACACTGAGAACCTATTACCTGCTATGCAAACATCTCCTGGCACTGGACCAGCACCGCAGCTATGCGTTATCATTCCAGCAACAGTGCCTAGGTGAATACGTATTTCAACAGGTATTTCTCGTGTGACATGTATCAAAGGGATGCCGCCGCCTCATCCTTGAGTCACCCGAACTGACACCTGCAATGGGTTTGGTAGCTGACTGTTGCATCGTAACTTCACGTTGGCCTCCAGTGCATTCTGATTCCTGGGGGCGTGTGCAGTAAGGTCCTGTGTGGTCAGGGGACCTTAGGCGGTGCATTCTTCTAAGTCGACAGATTTTTAACTGTGTGTAATCACGTGTGATGTGTGTTTCATGATGGTATTCCTTGAACAATCAGAATAAAAAATGAAATGCGATCGATGTAATTACTTCTCAAAAGACCAGCATCTTTCCAAACAGCATAGAATGATGAGAAAGAGAAATCCAACCCCTGCAAGCTGATTTTGTTTTATGTAAATGAACAATATACCCTTAAATTTCCCCTTCATGAGATCCTTCCTCTCCACTACAGAGCCACGGATTTCCTGGTAGGGAGGGGGCGAGGGGTAAGGTATGGGATGGCAGGGATGGTGATCGATTTCCTGAAAAATTCTTTAAGTAAATAAACTATATTTAATAAATTGCCTTGAATGCACTAAATTCTTTAAACAAACAATGTGCGACACATTGCTAAATTGTTTAAACAATATTCCAAACACCACAATCGAATTCCCTCCAAATGACCGATCAAGTAACTCTTTTTCCCGCCTCTTTCTTGGAGGGAGGGTGGAAGGGGAGGGGGTTTACCAGAGGGGGTGAGATAAATAAATTAATCAATTTAATTAAGTAGTCAATCATTCTGATATGTTTTAGAGGGGCTGTTCTAATAACTCAGACCTAAACGTGTACCTGTAGAAGCAAGGGGGGAGATTTCCTGAGGGGGTGGCTGGAGAGGGGGAGGTGGCAGGATAACAATAGGTGAAGTGCCTGTCAATCAAAAGGAAGGATCCTTTTAGCATAACAAACGAGAACAATAGGTTAAGCACCTGTCACTCAAAGGAGAACCATAGATTCGCCCCTAAGTGCATATCTGACCCTGATGTAGGCAACCCATACTCATAGACTGGACCAGAACGAAGTTTGCCCTCCTACTTTTGCCAATGGAGAGATCATCATGACACTTCTTCAATTACGGGCCGCATGTCCTGTGCCTACACGTTAAGTGTCTTTAATGCAGTGGTTTCCATTGCCTTCTGCATCCTATGTTGTTAATTATTGCTGATTCTTCCGCCTTTAGTGACAGTTTCCCATACTTAGGACAATAGAGTGCCCTGAAACTCTGTCTGCTCCTCCGCTCACTTTGACAAGGCCGTTGGCAGAATGAGGGTGACTTCTTATGCCGGAAGTCTTCGGCGGCCAATGCTGATTACTAATCAAAATTTAAGCAGTGGCAGGATTCGAACCAGGGACCGAAAAAAATTTTGATGACGAACCAAATACGCTACCCCTCGCCACAACGAGACCTACAAGGGGACTGAGAACAAGATAGCTGAATTAAATTAAGGATTCTCTGAAGACAAGAGGAGAAAACTGGGAACAAATACCAAGACAGTAAGTATATGAAGAAAGAATGAAATGGAGGCAGATTGTTCATTTACACCCTGTTCAGCTCGCTGGATGGACACGAAGATGATGACGTTTGAAAGATACGAATGACACACTAATCCCTTGCCTACATGTCGGTGCTTGTATTCCGGCATCACAATCGTGATATGCTGCATACATTCGTACGCTGCAACAACGTCATTAAGCGGAAACCTTTCGATCGCCCCTTACATGAATTCTCCGCCACGTTTATCTGTATGCAGATGAATAATAGTCTCAGGAACTACTGTAGGGATTTTAATACGGTTTTCACTGATAGGCTGATTCACGAGGAAGGCTTATGTACATAATTTATAATTATGCTAATGATGAGTTTGTAATATATGTAATTATTATTATCTGTTTCATGTTGACTGGGGTATGAGTATCTGAAGGGAAGAGAAATAAAGCAAACAGCCGTCACAGCTCCAGAATGAAGCAAACTTGAACAGAATCTATACATCCTTACGTATCTTCGTTGTATATGTTATAAATTAAAGTCCTCCGCCGCATTTTTCCGCCTGTTCGTGAAGGTTAACCTCATAATCTACTATAGGGATTTCGATATCGCTTCACTTACAGACTGAATCGCGAGGACAACGGTCCAGCAGTAGATACTTCGTGCTATCCATGCAGACCTGTAGTGGGTCGCTAGCGAAAGAATACAGCCATTGTCTGTTTAAGAAAGTACATGTGATGTCAACGACGTTTTATTATTTCCTTTTTGTGACAAAATATTTTGCGGGCTAAAGTTTGTATAATTAATGTATGAGCAACATCTTCCTCTTGTAATACACAGCATACAAATTTTGTGCTTTGTACAATGACTTTGTAACAGTAAAACTGAGATATGTAGACAATACAAAATGAACAACGTTAACCAACACTAAAAGAATTTTTTTAAACTCCGTTCGAACTAGTTTCGGAACATCGTAGAGGTACTGACCGATCGTCGTGTCATTCTCAATCTATGGACGTCACTAGATGCGGATATGGAGCAGCGTCAGCACACCGGCCTTCGACTGTTGTCAGTTATCGTGAGCGGAGGTGCTACTTCTCAGTCTAGTACCTCCTCTGTTTTCCTAACATGGGCTGAGGGCACCGCGCTTGTCAACAGCGCTAGGCAGAACTGACGGCTACACATCCGAGGGCTAATCGAACCTCACAGCGCTTAACTTCCGTGATCTGACGGGACCCGTGTTACCCTGCCGCAAGGCAAAAATTTTGGTACTACTGCCGGATTTCTGCAACTTTCAGGCATGGTATTTCGGGGTAAAGTCCTCTGACCGTCTTCAGGAGAACACTGAGAGGAAAGGCACTGACTTCACGTATTTAAGACCCACCCACCACATGGGTGATGTGTCCCGTTAGCTTTGCAAATGTGCTGTTTTTTTCCCAGTCTTTACTCTACTCCGCATGTACTCCACGGTGGAAGCTGGCTTCAACCAGACTGGTTGTCTTCGTCGGTAAACGATAACGGCTACGCAGAGCACGAAGTTTCCTATGATGGGATCGCATCCAGACTTTAGCTGGAAACCGCCGTCTCGGTTAATAAAGGACAGAGATAGTCGTATTTAGACTATTTCATTGATGATGTAGCTCCAAACGTTCGATGCATAAGTCACAATTTTCGTTTGGTTTTGTTTCATCAAACGAAAATTCTTGATGCATGGGTCACAATTCTCATTTGGGTGTACTTCATAAAATGACCAGTGGATGTATATTGTTCAGTTACAGCGGACTTCTTGGCTGAAGGAGACGAGTATGTCGCTGATGTTCTATAACGCGTCCCTGCACTGTGCACATCATTTGCTCTATGTAAGATCTGCCACATTCGTACGGAATTCTGTAAACACCTGCCTTCCCCAACTAAGTCTTTTTTAATAGGTCCCAATATCACCCTGCTGTTAGGAGGAGGACGAAAACCTGCTTAAAATTTGTGTCTTCTTATTATTCTGCCTGGTTTGGCTGATATATTTTAGATATTGAACCGCGGATTTACTTTAAAAACCTTTTCTTAAAGAATTTTCTATATTTACTAGTGATTCATCAAGAACATTAACACATTTAATCACACTATGTGAGCGTGGAAGTAGTTGCCATTGGTAACTGATGAAAAGAAATTAAAATTTTTTTTCTTAATAAATGGAAATTCTCTTCCTGAAATCCCCCTCCACTTTTTTTTAAACAGATTTAAAATTATAATCAGAAAGCACCCTGTAAATATCAAGTTACAATCTATTCAGAGGCAGAAATATTATTTTTTTAAGTTTTTTAGTTATTTATTTATTTATTTACATTCAGCTTTCGGGCTGAGAACCTTGCCGCTCCCTTTCAACACAGCTCACAACAGCCTCTGAAAGACTACACTGCGGCAAATCTGCAACGCACCAGATTACTTTAAACTAAAAATTTTAACAACTCACACAGACACATAAACTATGCATCCCGTAAGAGGGATGGAAATGGTACAAAACACTCACATTACAAATTATTTGCCACCGAAAGTGCAACTTGTTTTTAAAGAACTCTTACGGTGGAAGAGTGGCACCTTTATATACTAAAATGACCATTGAAACAAAACCCATGAAATGCAGTCTTAGATAAAATGTACATACATGCTCTACATTACACATATCCTGCCTCTCAAGATGATACGCTGGATAAAAACCTATTTCAGGAATTAGGCCTTTACACCTTAAGCAATAAATTCGTTAACATCGAGTCCGACAAACGTGACAGAGGCAGCTATTAACGTATGACAGACAGACAGACACAAACCGCCTAACAAATGTGGACGGGAGACAGACGAGCAAGCTGCGGACGAGAGACTGACCTACAACACAAGTAGAATTTAACAACTAAATGAAACAACATATCACGAATCACTTAATTTCTAATAAACTGCGATGTCTGGCGAAGACCTGGCGGAGCATCCCCAAAACGTTCTCCCGAACCGTCTGCTGCCAGCCGGTTCAACGGTCGCAGGAAGGCGAGCCGATCTCCCGTTTCACGGCGTCGCAGCTCGCAGCGGCCAGACCGATGTCGTGGGTTGACTCCTGTTGCTCTCGTCTCGGCCGCGAAGCCACTACGCCTCGCTATACGACGCGGCCCACTGGACTGACGTGGCGACCTCACATACGCCGACGCTCAAGACGGACAAGTCATCTGGTGTCCCATTGCGCCATCGACCAACCGATCGATCCAACCGCCACTGACCATTGCCTGAACAAGCTCGACCAGACTAGACATACTAGACATACTAGCATTCCGGACGACAGACAGACACTGACTGCCCCGCACTGACCCGGCTGACCAACTGACCAGACTCGCCGAGAGTGACAGACTGACTGACCAACTCACGAGCTCATAACGACCCTTAAATGCACGTGTACAGGCAACCTTTCCCCTTTTCCACCAAAGGGAGACACCAATGCTGCGATTGCCACAGCGGCGCCACCGCCAGAAACGGAGGGCGACTGCTTCACACAACGCGCTGCGGCGCACTGTTCAAAACAGCAATTTTTTCCACGGCTCAGATATAAGGTAAATAAGCAACCGTTTTGAAGGCCTCATACTCTTGTTTGTCTTGTCGTTTGTACTTCTGTTGCGCTCTCCTTATTTGTTGGGAGTAATATCCACCGTCCTGGAACACAGTTTTCAGGAAATCCAATTCTGTTTGCAGAGTATCAGCAACCGAGACGGTATGAGCCTGGAGGAATAACGCCCAACGTTTTTGCCGGATGGTGGCAACTAGTATCTTGCAGGTACAGGTCTGTGAGAGTGAGCTTTCGAAACACCGAATGCCCAAGTGTGCCGTCGCTCTTACGTCGCTCCAGAATGTCTAAAAACGGCAAGCAACCGTATTTCTTCATCTCCAAAGCAAATTTCATGTTTTCATGTACGGAGTTCAGATGCTGAAGTAACTCTCGAAGACTCTCCAAACCATAGGCCATATAATAATAGTTTCACAAACGTACGGGCAAAATGCTGCTGATTTTAAAATAACCGAGGTGAGTTCTCGCTCTTCAAAATCTTCCAAAAAAATATTGGCCAAAGTGCTTCCATTGGAGATATCATTAGACTCTTAAAAAAACTCGTTATTAAATAAAACATGTCAAGGAAATAGTGTGCTCTAAGAAAGCTGTAATGTCAACCTAAAACGTATTGCCGATGAGATTTAGTAAGTCCATCAGAGGCACATTTGTAAAAAAACTCCAAGAAATCGAAACTGAACAAGTCGTTGCTTTCCAGCCAAGTATGCTGACTAAATCACATGAATTTCTTACGTGATGTGGACACTTGCGTACAATGGATTCCAGTGGACGCCGAGTATATGGCCAAGTCGTTACGCAGGCACACCCTTTATGAGGACCTTGGGCAGTCCATACAGTCTAGATCGAACTGATATATTTTGTCACAGTTCCTTAAAGACATCCTTTGGTAGAACACTGTTTTTGCAGGACGGAGCAATGGAAATTCTTTGAGAGCCTTGGCGTGTTATGACAAAAGCCTCATCATCAAAGAACAACATCCCGCTTACGGAGGGAGCAGCCCTCCCTAACTACTTGGCATACGTTGATTGGGTGGTTCTCAAGTCGAATAAAGTTAACTCTACTGTTCTCATTTCACGGGAGGGCTACAGTCTAAAGATCAATGTTTTGTTGTGTACTCAACGTATCGCAAAATCGATAAGGATGCCACTAATCGAATGGTGCGATAAACAACAGAGCTTCTATCTAACAATTCTCTACTAACGGAGGTCATTAAGAGACTGGGACAAAATACTTCAGTTCGACCAAGGCTGTATATACTGTCCAAGATCCACATAAAAGGTGTGCCTATACGTCCTACAGTAAGTAATATTGCAGTAGCCACTAACCACCTATGATTTGGTCAAATACTAGGAGCTATCACTGAAACTCATCATATGCTAGCGTCCACATCTATTCTAGTGATTCTATCAGCAAACGTCAGTTACTTAAGGATGAAAGAAACTACTTGTTGCACATTTTAGATGTCTTGACGATTTTTACAAATGTGTTCCTGATGAACTCAATGCATTTCATCAACTTTTATGGAACATTATGAGGTGCGAGCACTCGCGTGAGGTATTTTGAAACCAACAGTATTTTGTGCCACGTTGATGACATTTTTATAGTTTGGCCTCGTGGTTTGGCCAGTCTCCGAGACTACCTTCAACATCTGAAGTCTGTAAATGAAAACATAAAATTTACTGTGGAGATGGATAAAGATGGTTGCTCCGTTTTCAGACTTCTTGGTGCTGCGTAAGAGCGATGACACACTTGGGAATTCGCTGTTTCGAAAGCCCACTCATGCAGACGTGTATCTGTAAGCTACTAGTTGTCACCACCCGATACAAAGGATAGGAGTTCTCATGTCCTTAAAAGAAGCTCATACCATATAGGATACCTGTAATCTGCAAACGGAATTGGACCACCTGCAAACTGTGTTGCAGCACAATGTATATTGTCACCAGCAACAACGGAGAGCGGTACAGACGTACAAACGACAAGACAAACAAGAGGATGAGGCCTCCAAAACGGCAACTTATTTACCTTATATAGAAAATATTTCAGCCAAAGGCAGAATTTTAAGACATAAAGTTAAAGTAGTTTTTCGTCGCATTCTAACATCACGGCGCTATTGGGCTCAGTTATGGAGGAGTTAGAGTTGCGCAGGTCAGGTGTTTACAGAATTCCGCACGAATGCGGCAAATCTTACGTAGGGGAAACGGCACGCACAGTGCAGGAAAGCATCATACGAAATCAGTGACATATTTACCTCCTCCTAGCCAATAAGTCCGCTATCGCCGAACATTGTGTTTCCCGTCGTCATTTGACGACAACCAAAAGAAAATTGAGGCCGATTCTTGAAACATTTGGAGCGCGATCAGCGAAATACGACTGTCTGAGTCCGATATTAATCAGAATGGCGGTTTCCAGTTAAATTCTGCATGGAATTCTGTCATAGAAAATCTCTGCATAATCGGCGTCATTTACCATAGGAAGACAATCGATCTCATATCGATGACGGCAGCTTTCACGATGAAGACACACGGCGCAGCCTACAGATTTGGAGACAAACAGCGCATGCGGAACGTCAACTGGACACACCATACATGTGCAAGTGGGGTCTAAGGTACCTGAGCTCATACTCCCAATTCCTTACCGTTGATGAAAGTATAGATACCACCATCCAACCCCTGGTCTCCAGCTTCCAGTACTTGAATAGCATTTCAGACACGCAATTAAACACCCCAATTACAGCAAAGGGCATAAAACATGTAATTCACAGAAAACGCAACACATCTCCTGGTTACGACCATATTACCTATAGACACCTCAAACAAAGCCCTCTCTCATCGCCATTAGCGCCCTGTGTGCCACTATCCTCTGTGTCGGCTACTATCCCAAGCCCCCAAAAACCTAGGCAATATTTATAGGGCGCACCACCCGCACCTTCCTCCTCCATGACTTCTACTTCACTATTTATGACCTTCCTATTCAGCTCACTAACTCACTAAAATACCTAGGACTAACAGACTGACAACTAACGTGAACCTCACTTACTAACCATCCAACAAAAGGTCCTCAGTAGTCTAAGACTGCTAAAACTACTGATTGGGCGAACATGGGGACAACATACCTCCACTATCCTTCACACATACAGATCCCTGATCTGCTGCATCCTTTGCTATGCCAATGTTACCTGGATATCTGCCGACCCAGTCAATCCAGATCCTTGAACAATGTGCTTTCCGCCTCTCTTTCTGCATTCACTTACCTTCCTCTTCAATGATCCTTTACTAAGTCATCAAATATCCATCTCTCCTCTCACATAGAACACTTCCAGATAATATACACCACCTGCAAACTCGACTCCAGTGGTCCTATTGTGTCTCCACTCTAACTCTACGGAGCTGCCACATCTTCATCTAGAAATCCCAGCAATGCTCCATCTGTACACCCTTCACATCTTCTCCCAAAGAAATTTCAACAATATTCCTCTCGCCGATCATGAACTCCATCCCGAAATACATCCCACCTACCAACTCTGAATCCATCCCACCCTCTTCACCCCACAGGGGTTCCACTCCCTCTTCTCTCCTTCCCTCATCTCCTCCTTTTCTCCTCCTAGTTGCTCCCCACTCCCTTTTCCTTTCAGTCTCAAAGATCCCAATAGCAGTTACCCCTCTCTCGATGTCTCCCAAAAGCCATATCTATCTCATTGACATCCCCATCACTCCCCCTTTAACTACTTTTCCTTTCGCCTACCATCCCAGGGCAGGTCCTTCTGAGTTTTAGTGAAAGAGTGCAGTGCTCTACTTGGGTCAGTATGTCTTCTATAATGTTTCGCGTCGTTCAATTGTTTTTAGAGTATTTTTGGTGTTCTCAATGTGTGTGAGTGTTTTTTTTTTTTTTCAATGAGCTAGCGGACCATATATTTAACACTGGTCTTAAACAAATCAGCCAGCCTTACTACTTTCTCTAAAGTCAGTACTGCCATTAGACTGTCGTTTAATTATGGTGTTACATTTACACTTACACAATCATGATTTCAGCATCAAAGTGCCATTATCAAGCGTTTTCTGAAAGCAGGTTAGACGATAACTGAAATACATAATAAGTGATATAACCGTATAACAATTCATATTTGTAATGCTTACTTACAAGTGTTATAAACTGCCTAAATGGCATACTGTCGTACTAAAATACACTATTAGACACATTTTCTAAGAGTCGATATTTCTGGCAGAGCCTACTGTTTTGTTTCATTACTGAGTACACCATCCTGGCTGAATGACAGTTGGTTAAGTGTCAAATTGGTCAAAGAAATTCCTGTTACAAGCAGGTGACCTTCTTGTTTAGTCTTTGGATTCAGTGTCCGGTAGGACAGGAAAGGTTAGGAACAACTTATTTTCTTTGTTGGCTGTTACATCTTTGAAGTACCTGTTTATCTTGAGTATACAGTGAAGCTGACTGCTCATAAATATAAATAGTAACAAACCTCTCGATAATATGCGCTGCATCTATAAATTTAAAAGTCCAGCTAGTCATTGATGTTGTTTAAAGTACATTTTAGTAGGTAGATATACAGCTTTGTACACGAAATTAACACATGGCCAACTCTAAGTTGTGTAATTGTACCTAAATTCAGAATTAATACAATACAGAGCAGTTACTTATTCTACTCACTCGTTTATTAACCAGTGAGGTTTGAAGCGATATGTAAGATATAAGTGTCACCAGGTATGCAAATCCTGTTACATGTGTTGGAACATTACTTAGGAATAAGTGTAAATAACACAGATATGTGGAACATAAAAGCAACCAAGCAAATAAAAAATGAAAAGATTTTATGTTAAACAGTACATTTAAATTTAACATGATATAAAAGTGGGGATATCCTAGTATTTGTTAATAGCTGATGAGATACAACTGCAAACGTGAATGCACCTTGGTATGGATACATATGGCTGTGATATGGATTGTTATACAGTTATATCACGTGTTATGTATTTCATTGTTATTGTCTAACCTGCTTTATGAAAACACTTGATAATGGCACTTTGAAGCCTAAATCATGATTGTGTAAGTGTAAATGTAACACTGTAAATAAACAACAGTGTAATGGCGGTACTGACTTTAATGAAATATTATGACTGTGGCCCTGCATTATGAAAAAAGAAATTATTGAACAACCTTACTACGTTAGTCTTTCATAATCCTCACATTTCACAATTTTAAAATAATTTTCCTTATGACTTCATGTTTATAAGTTAGTGCCTAAGTCTATGCAGTCCCTGGTTGAAGCGCAGGTAAGTGTAACACTGCAGGCTTTTCCCCTCCCTCCCTCTCTCCCACATGGGGCGAAGGGGATGAAATCAAAAGAAACAAAAAAGGCTTTCCTGACAGTATTCACATGCAGAAGCCCATAAAACTTTGCGCCGAAATATCGTGGGAGCAAGTTGCAGACATCCGGCAGTTCTCCCAAGACGTTATCGAATAATCTGTACGCCGGGAAAGTTGTAACTCTCATAATAAACGAACTGATTGACAAACAACACAACAGTGACTTTGTAACTGGTATGACACTGCTGGAGGCCCCACACAGTGTTATTATTAATAACAGTACCAGTGGTCAGATATAAATAATAGGTGACCAAACATCTTTCTGCTTCTCCCAGCTCAGAAGACGGCAATTCAGCGATCAGGTGTTTTGCGGGCAGTAGGTCTAACTTTTAATTTGGTACATTTTAAATTGCGTACAGGATGTGAATGAAACAAATGTCGGTAGGGAAAGAGTTGATGTTATGTTAGAATTATCTCCCCTCAGAGTGGATAGCTCTCTTCTGTGAGAAGCAGCTGTAGGTAGTACTCGTGATACACTGACATTTGCGTCATCATTCCGAAAAAAACCATGTTGTTAGAGATAAATACAACTATTAGTGTTATTCACTCATCAGTTGGTGTTTTAGTAAGACATCTCTAAATGTTAATTTCATTGATCTTTCTTCGATTTGATAATGAAATGTTCAAGGAAAGTTGTTTTTCATTCTAAAGATAAGTTATGACAGTGGGGTTCGGGTTCCTTTAGGGGGGGACGTGGTTCGAAATAACGTCTGATTGTACTCAGGGATAATGGTATCAGGAGGGTTGTTAATTACTTCCTTAGCGCTAAATTTTGTGAAGCTGTGTATGTAATTACAATTTGTGACGAAAAATTGCATTTAAAAGTTTCGTTCCGGAAATATTCGCAGAGGCAGTCGTAAATGGCTCTGAGCACTATGGGACTCAACTGCTGAGGTTATTAGTCCCCTAGAACTTAGAACTAGTTAAACCTAACTAACCTAAGGACATCACAAACATCCGTGCCCGAGGCAGGATTCGAACCTGCGACCGTAGCGGTCTTGCGGTTCCAGACTGCAGCGCCTTTAACCGCACGGCCACTTCGGCCGGCAGTCGTAAATACAACGCAGAACATGGAGGTGTAGAAGTGGATATACAACTGCAAGCAGTGCAGAAGACAAAGCATTTCCTGCGACGGTTAACAGACCACCGCAGGGACGGGAGAGAGAACGCATAAAAAGTTGGTGACAGTGACCGGCACCGCGCACTGCGCCTGCGTCTTACGTCACCAGCGGCCGCCGCAGCACGAGACTTGGCGCGCTGCCCTGGCTTCGGATGCGCTCGCAGCAGGCACCAGAGACCCGCCGCCGAGCACCAGGTCAAGGGCAGGGGGCGCGGCACCACTGCCAGACCCCCGAAGCTTGCACCACGACCTGCTGGCCCGCCTAGCGCTATAAGTAGACCACTGTGTCATGCGCCTGTTCCAGACGCACGTGGTAGCTTCAGAATCGCGTCACGGCAGAGCAGTATAAACAACTGGCTGGGAAAAATCGTATTGTTCGAGACATACAACGAAGCTCTGCAAAACCTCTGTAAAGTGACTGCAAGAGGGTACTTAGCGTTGCACTAAATGAATGGATTTCTTTCAGTTCCAATCGCGCGTGGAAGTAAGAGGAAGAATAACTGTTTATATGCACAGGTGAGCGCGGCACTTACTCCCGATTATATTCATAAATTCTACACCGGTGCTTGAAACTTTGTAAGTGGGCGTTTGCAGTAGAACTGGTGTCATTTTTAAAGGATTGTCTATTGAAATTTTTATCATACCTTCCCGCGAATCCATGGAACCTGCTGCTCTGGAATGCATGCTTTCATGTAACGTCTTAGTCCTATTTCACATGGGCCCCGTGAAGAGATGTCTTACCAACCAGTTGCTTCTTCTTGTCAGAGTTTTCCGTGCATTCCTTTCCTCACCGACTCCCTAGAGATCCTCCTCATTTCTTCCCTTGCTAGTCTATCCAATTTTCAACTTGCTACTGCGGCACAACATAACAAATGAAGAGTGCAGAGAAAAAAGGATGAGGGTCCAGTAAATCAAGTTTTGAGAAAACAGAGGTTTTAATTTTAAAACGAAATAACTAAATCCTAAACAAAGGTAGGAGACGAAGTACTGGCGGAAGTAAAGCTGTGAGGACGGGCTTGGGTAGCTTAGTAGGCTAGGGTTGTCCATAGATCGCTACCGATTCTGTTGCACAGCGTATGCTGACGATGTAGTTATCTGTTTACGTAATGCCGACGATGTTCGAGCTGTTTTGACGTGGGTAGCGACTTATGGTGAGGTGTCGGGTAGCTCTTTAAACGTACGTAAGTCACAAGTTGTGTTCTCACCACCGTTGATAACATTCGCTGTTTAGGAATAGATTTTTCACCTGATCTCCGGCGTTCAGCCACCATCAATTGCCGACGCCTCCTTTCAATGATCAGAGGAAGTCTTATGGACCATCGCCTTCGATCCCTAGATATTCTCCAACGAGCTCGATATGTCAATATATATATCGCATCCCGAGTTCCCCATGTAGCACAAGTTCAACCTTTCTCGTTTACAGTGGCACGTCGCATGTTGGTAGCCATGGCATCTTTCATCAGCTCTGGGCTGTTGTTCAAAGTTAACTATGCAACCCTTACTCTTCCCCGTGAACGATGTGGGATAAGTCTGTTTCACGTGCCGGATAGAGCTCATGCCCTATTTGTCAGCTCCCAGATGACGGTATGGGCACTTAGCCCAACGAGCCCCACTGGTCTCCTCCTGTCGGCATTTACGCCGGTCTCACTGTCAGCCCCAGTGATGATCTAGAATGTTCCGGACCAGTTCCACTTCTTTCTTGAACTCATTTATCTACGTCTCACCTTACCAAGACAACTTTTACTCAAGACAAAGGCAGTATACAATGTCCTCCAATTAGGTCGTCCACCTAACCCGATTGAACAAAAGTTCCCCCAGATTGACTGGCGTCACGTACGGCGCGCGGTGTTGGCCAGTTACCTTGACACGAATGTTCAATCTGTCTGGTACCTAACTGTCAATGGTAAGCAAATCAACAAATTTCGTCTTCATCGTATCCACCTCGCCCAATCACCTCTATGTTCCACGTGTGGAGTGCCAGACAATGATGAACATCGGTTTGTTTGCGGACCGGCCGCGGAAGTTTGGCACTTGATTCGTCATATTGTGGCTTTTCTAACGCACGACATTCCGGATCGGATTACTCCCCTGTCATTATTATTTCCGGAACGTGACTATTTTCCTCGGACAAAGACCAATGCTGTGAATTGTATTCGCGGACATGCCATTCACTACCTATTTGGACAAACTGTAGACTCTGTACTCGATTGTTGGCCATACCTCAATGACCGTCATTACGTCATTGTCCGTCACCCAAAATACAGACAATTTTTCTCGAACTTCCTTGGGAGTGCTTTCCACGACTTGCCTCGCAGCTGTAATGTGTTAAGCCAAGAGAGAAGAAGATTTCCTGTTTGAACCAATGAACATTTCTGAATAACTGAACGGAACACATCAATTTCGAGAAGACGTAACTCATCATATTACCAGCGGGGCGCAGAAGACCTCTGATCAATTACACAACAAAACTAAACAAAACAAAAAAAAAAAAAAATAGAAAAAAACAATAAAAATAAAAAGAAAATTCAGAAAAAGGAAGATTTTGTTTTGTTTGTAAGGATAGCCCTAACCTTGAATTCCCATATTTCCCCTGGTATATAGGCAGCTCTCTGGGGTAGGTCTAGTCAGGAGCCAACGCCTGAAATGGGCCATATTTTTTTGTTATAGGATGAAAAGTGGCGGTGGCACTTCGGTTTCTTTAGTTCCATTTTCATAAGGGGCTTTCTAAAAATGAAAAATAAGAAAGAAAAAAAAACAAAACAAAAAAACAAAAAAAGTTGGAAGAGCATCTCCCCGTGAAAGGTAAAGGTCCCGAGTTCGAGTCTCGGTCCGGCACACAATTTTAATCTGCCAGGAAATTTCATATCGGCGCACACTCCGCTGCAGAGTGAAAATCTCATTCTGGAATAATTAATATGATGTTACACTGATAAATACCATATCTGGCACATTTTTACTGTGTAGACACACTTTTTTCTCTAATGTAGTATATAATTCATTCATGTCACAAAATGTAGGCAAAAAGGATGACTGTCTATTCATTTGTAGTGAAATTTACGGATACATTGTTTGTATGGTAGTTATGGAATACTTCAAATGTCACTTGATACAAATTAGCTCAAATCATAACCTGAAACTAATTCTAGGTTTCTTAAATACACAGTACACTTCACAATTGAGGGAGTAATGCATAAAAGTTTTTGAGCTTTGACAGAACAAAACTTTTTCAGGTGCTGAAGTTCTTCAAACTTTGTTTCTGGAACAGGTATAAAGTCCATTATATGATATTTCAGGAAGGTGAAAGCAGCCTTCAGGTAGAGACAAGATTTTCTTCTTCGGTTTGGTGACAACACTTTCATCATCCATGCCATAGTAGGTTTGCCGATGTAAGACCATTCTAGGATGGTGACGAACGATCTTCATTTTCCTCATTCGACGTGTTTAAAAGGGGCATTGTTTTACATATAGACGGTAAAGAGAGCTGGTACACGATCTGAATATTTCTTGATTGTCACAAGAAATGACTTTCAATGGTCTTGGTTTGTTTGTCGAGTTTGGGAGAACTTCGTTTCACTGAGATGGAAATTCCACCACAAAATTCGGGTTAACTAAACCCAAGTTTTTATCGCATTCTAAATACGATTGTCCTCTTATTGGAAACATTTGTATTGTATTTAGTCGTTTGATGTTACGTACAATGTAGTGTAGAATTCTAAACACGGAGTGGGTCTTGTTTTGACTACTACGCAAGTCACAAAAATTTGAAAGTTCCTTTACTTCAGGGTCAAGATCACGGAAAATTAAATCCTACAGCATGGGACAAAACTCATCTCCTCCTTTTTTGGCGCAGGTTTCGGGACACATGTAGAAAATAGCTTCAGAATCTGATAACTGATATATGTGAAACACGTGGAATGATAGTTGCCGTCGAAAGTAAACATCGTTTGTGCTGATATTTGGAAGAAGCAGGTTTTTCTGAAATCCCAGGCGATTGCTTCTTTGGTATTGTCTTTTTGTGCTGCAGGCCTAGCATTTTTCTTGAATTTGTAAAAAGAATCAGCTCTTTTTAACTGTAACACATTTTTTGTAGTAGATTCTTTAGTTCATAGTTAAGTTTTAAGGCTTCATTCTGAGTATTTGTAGGCAGGCTCGGTTTCGAATGAACAGATCCTATTTTCATAGTAAATTCGTCACAGGTACTACAGGTATCACACCTTGGATAGCGATATGTCAAATTAAATTTGATGTTAAATATTCCTCTGTACTTTTCCAGTGATTTTTTATTGTCTAGGAAAGTCTTTTTGTAGAGACAAAATATTTTACTCGGATGCTATGTTTTCATCGCATATCAAATGGTGGTAAACCTGTGGTTTTAAGACTCTGTTGTAGATTTTGCAGCCTTTTAGCTTGAAGTGATAAAATGATTTGTAGCATACAGGGATTTCACAAACCTGTTCATTCCTTATTACTCTCACCTTATACGAATATGAATGTGTGTGAAAGTCAGCCTCAAATTCTGGTTTCCTAGGCTGATGACGAATAACAGGAGCGCACAGTATTAATTCACAAGGATGCATCGACTGTTTTCTGTGTGTTTCAATCTAATTAAACTTTGAAATAATACCACTTCTTTCACTTCCAGTTATGTATTTGAAACACTCTAGTTTTAAGCACTTACTGTCTGGTCCTGTTCTATGGCTACTTAACCTCAACATTTTCATTACATTATGTTTACGGCCAAAGGATTTTCTTTTCCTTGCAATATTTTCAAAGGTTGTAGCCTCTTCATTTTCACACATTTGCATTAATATGTTATAGACAAAACAAGACACAAGAACCAGTAAACCAACACTGGGGTAATACGCTTCAATGGTTAACATAACATTAAACCACCAACAGTTGGGTGAACTAAAAGTAGAGCACTCTGCTGTCAGCACAGCCAACTGAGTGGACCCTCATCCTTGTAGCTCACACACAATGGCACCCTCGCATTTCTTGCCCAAACCACATATTTTTGTTGGCGATGTTTTTAGGCTTCTGGGAGTAGTTCAACATATTCGGTTGGGGTTAAACTACACAAATTCCATGTAAGTTCATTTTTCATAAAAAGGGGACCCTCATCCTTTTTTGCCTGGACTCTTCACATGCTTCGATTCTGTTCTGTTCCGGTTTTCCCACAGTCTATGTTTCACTATCATACAGTGCTGTGCTTCAAACGTACATTTACAGAAATTTCTTCCTGAAATTAAGACCTATGTGTGATACCAGTACACATCTATTCGCCAGGAATGCTGTTGTTGCTACTGTTAGTCTGCTTTTTTATGCCATCCCTGCTCCATTCGTCATGAATTATTTTGCTGCCAATGTAGGAGAATTGCATAAGTTCGTCTAATTCGTGATCATCAGTCCTGATGATAAGTTTCTCACTGTTCTCATTTCCGATACTTCTCATTATTTTCGTCTTTCTTCGATTTATTCTCAGTCCGTATTCTCCTCTCACTACACTGCTCGTTCCATATAACACATTCCGTAATTGATTTTTACTTTCACTGAGGGTAACAATGTCATCAGCGAATCTTATCACTGATGTACCTAAACCTTGAAGTTTGACTTCGTTCTTGAAACTTACTTTTATTTCTGTTATTGCTTCTTCGATTTACAGAGTGAACAGTATGGGCGGAAGATTATATACCTGTATATTCTTCTCATTATTTCTAGCACTTCTTTCTAGGTTTTTCTCTCTTATAGTGCCCTTTTGGCTCTTTTACATACTGTATATTAACCGTCTTTCCCTTTAGCTTACGCCTACTTTTGTCAGAATTTCGAACATCGTGCTCCACTGGGCACTGTCTCCAGGTCGACAAAGCCTTAGAACGTGTCTTGATTTTTCTTTAGTTTTCCTTGCATTATCAACCAAAACGTCAGAGTTGCCTCTCTATTGCCTATACGTTTCCTAAAGTCAAACTGATCCTCCTTCGACACTTCCTCAATTTTCTTTCTCTTTCTTATGTATATTATCCACGTTAGAGTCTTGGAGGTTTGAACTGTTCTGATGACTCTGCGATAATTCTCGCAGATGTCGGCTCCCAATCTTTCTCGGGTGATGTTTCTTCAACAGTCAGAGGGTATATCGCCAAATTACCCGTACACCACGGGTGCCATTCCTAAACCGTTAAGCAGTTTAAAAATATGGGACGACAAGTGTCTCCTTTCTAGAAGCCTGTACTATCCCAGTATCTTGTCAACAAAGTCTGCCACTTGCCTTATCTACGAGCGTGTTTTTCAAGTAGGTACCTGTGAGAAAATTAAACATGTCGACATTTTTTATCAATTTTGTTTTTACGTGAAAACCTGAATCTTAATCCACCTTTCAACATAATTCCCGACAACCTTAAAGCACTTATCGTATAACCACATACGTGTATTATTTTCGCAGAAATCTGGCGCATGAGCACAGTTTTCGATGATATAAACGTTTTGTGAGATCAGCTTAATGCACAGTTCTTGACACTTGAGGAAACTCATCACATAACCTCGAAATTTTAAGGGTCTGCTCTTTCTCACTTTTTCATCAACTTTCTGTACCAAATTGTCAGTAATGTCTGAGTGCCGCCCATTCACATTCGCACAGCCATCTTTAAAAGCTGTCACGTATTTCCGTAC
This sequence comes from Schistocerca nitens, assembly GCF_023898315.1. Classification (NCBI taxonomy): domain Eukaryota; kingdom Metazoa; phylum Arthropoda; class Insecta; order Orthoptera; family Acrididae; genus Schistocerca; species Schistocerca nitens. Next base: position 463,051,516 of record NC_064617.1, on the reverse strand, counting down.
CGTTCCATCGCTCATAAGACCTGTGCTTTCCGTAACTGTTGCACAACGTATAAATTATCGGAAACTGTGCTCAGGCTGCAGATTTCTGTGAGGATCGTATTCAAAGCTGGTTGTATGATAGAAAAAGTTCCTTAATATTGGTTGGAATGATATAAAAAGCAGATTAATGTGAAGGCTTTCACGTAAAAATGAAATAACTAAGTCTATTTGCTTTCCCAGCAGTACTTACAAAAAAACGCGCCTTGTACATCTGAGCCTGCGATAATACCGTGATCCATCCAGAAAACCGTTTACATCCAGTTAGTGCTCAGGTGCACAGTTATATACGTATTTCTGTACACTCAAAGTAAGCTGATATTACAGCTGCACTTAACCATTTTTTCAAGATCTCAATGGCTACCAGTGACTATAACGTACAGGTTTTGTTAATGCTACAAATTTCCAGTATTCACCGTTGATTTATTTCAGTGCTCAATGAGCGGCTGAATTCCAACACAACGGATTCCATATTTCAGGTAACTATGTTGTTGCGGGAGAAACAGAGTGCTGCAATCGTGTTTCGAAGTCGACGAATCCTTTCACACATGGAGCACACTTTTCATCAGCGTGACACTGCGAGAACACATTCGAGCGTTGCGACGTTTACAACAATCAGACGCCTCGGATTCACAGACATCAATCAACCTCCACATAGTCCCTACTTGGCCCCATTCGATTATCATTTGTTTTCAGTGTTTGACGGACAGCTTCGAGGCCTCCTCTTTGAAAATGACGTCACGGTACAAGCAGAGGCGAGGCTGTGCCTGGCGTCAATGTAGTCAAACATTGTCTCTCGTCTCTCGTTGGGAAAAAAATGATAGTGTGTTGAGAAATAAATATGTAAATATGGAGACTAAGGGCGTAGAATGTTAATAACGTTTGCTTTACTGAGAAGGCTTTCAATTTTCGCATAAACATTTCGGAGCTACTACTTTTCATCACACCTTCGTACTACTTGATCTGCTGAAGACACTCGTACAAACACACGACTGAGCGTCCTTACCACAGAGAAATACTGAACCGTTATTCTAAACCTAATTCTGTAACAATTATTCTGCCATCCAATCCAGTTAACGAAGGCCAGCTGGCCTCGTGCTATCGCTTCAGTAGACCGCTACGTTATTGAGATCTAAGTGATTAACTCGTCACTCTCACGTCTCTGATGACAGCTTTCTCTTTTGAGCTACTATTTTTCCGTCGTGTATCTACTCGGTTGTTCTTTCGGAGCCAATAGCAGCGGTTACTATACTCTCAACATAATATAACCACTACAGACTTAGTAATATTGCTTCTCGGAATCAGACACGTCGGCCCCTCGGGTACGACAGAAAAATAAATCTTGTTTTCTTTCTTATCAGACAATACAGCCACCATTCTTACGCATTCTTGCAGTGCTAATGAATGTATCTTACTTGTCTTTTAACGTCGCGTAGTGTATTTTTTGGTTATAATTAAGAAAATATTCTCATTAGCACCGAAATAAATGATGGTATGGTTGCAGAAATACTAGTCACGTAAACATTAAATACTTTTACTAAGTAAAATAGGAAGGTAATGAATAAGACATGAGTAAATGTTTTAAATGAGAACCTGCGAAGCACCTTTTAAATACACCCGTTTATACTTTTAAGTGGGACTTGAATGTTATACGTGTTTGAATAGCTTCGTTTATGGAGAGAAATCCCTGTTGTGCATAACAGATAATAATGTAATCAACATAATCGATAAAAATTTTGAGACTATGTATAACAGATACAGTCATTGCGGTACCAGCACCATATACGAAAGCCCTTCCAGCACAGCTGCAATGTAAGTTTCCGAGCACAGATACACTGTTAGCTTGGCCATGTGGCTGTCGAAGCATGTGAGGAAAAGAAGAAAAGAAAAGGTGTAACTGTCTCTCCAACATACGATGCGCCTTTTTATTTTAGAGCCCACATAGATCTTGCTCTAGTTATTATTCTCATCATGCTACCATGCCATTCTCAGATTTTAAAATACATGTGCTACAATTATGTCACTTCTGGTAACTGTATTCCACATATTTGTGTCTTTTTGATTCTGTAGAAGCACTTCTAATTTTTTATCTCTTCAGTCCTCTTCATAATCAGCATCTTTCTGGAGCTTATGGGCACCCAGCGACAGTATTATCGGTTATCAGCATCTTTCTGTAGCATCACATCGTAAACGTTACGGTTCTTTTATTTTGTGGTTTTTATACATTGCATGATACATACACATTATCCTTCATTTCTTAGTCTAATTAAATACACATACACTCACATGCATAGGCAACGAGTGAACAAAAACGCATTGAAGCACTTATGGATGTCCTTCTTATTGCATGGACAAGGGATTTCCGCTGATGATATATATGAGAAAAAGTACCATCACAGCTGTATCTTAAGAAAGTCTTTCTTCTATCACACGACTAATTTCGGCGTCAGATTACAGCCATTCTCAGGCTCCACCACCCCCAAAACGCGTGCCGTATTTCATTTCCTTGGCGCACTTACTGTGAGATTCTTGTTACTCGCATACGTGGACTAGCTTTCAACAGGAGTCTCTCAATAGCTCCTGACTCATGACGAAAACTAGCCCACGTGTGACAGTAACAAACATCCCACAGTAAATGCGCTAAATAAATAATATAGCTTACTCTTTTGGAAGTGGTGGGGCTGAGGATAGTGGTAATGTGCCGCCGAAACTAGTATTGTTATAGAATTAAGACTCTCTCAAGATAGAGATGTGGTGGTACGTTTTCTCGTATATTGAGGCATTTATTTGGAACCTGAATGCTACAGGGCGCCTGAGACTCTCAAGGTCAGTTATAAGGTTATATTAGTTATAAGGTTATATTATGTGCAGACAATCAGCTATATGGAAGTTGGCAACTAGTCTAACAACCCATTAAAACCATATGTGACAGTAGTACAATTTCTACAGAATGCTATCATATGAATCTGTACGGGTTCTAGAGATAACATTTAATCATGAGCAATTTGTCACACAGAAATTTAGGGGTAGCATAATATTTAATATCTCTGCTTAATTCAAACTGAATTGATGCATGGGCCCTACAGAAATAAAAATTACCTCATTTAAGTAAGACACTGGACTATCGATGTATGCAATTTGGTGTTACACATTATCTCTTATTGTTGAATTTGTAGTATGTACAGATCATTAAAATTTAATTACATATTTTATTCTCTGTTAGCAATCTAGATGTTTTTGAGACACATCCCAGTTATAGTATACGAAGGATAAGCAAACGTATTACCAATTACGATTACCAGTAAAAATAACAACAATAATAGAATTACTATAGCAGACATTATCGTCCAGTTACCAATGATAATCGCAGTTCCAAAGAAAGCTGTATCTGACTGGTGTGACTATTAACGCACTATCACTATAATGAGTCACGGCTGCAAAATACCAACGCAATCATTTACAAAAGAATGGATAAACTCGTAGAAGCCAATCTCGGGGGATATCAGTTTGGATTCCTGAGAAATGTAGGAACACGTGAGGCAATACTTCTCATAGAAGACAGGTTAAGGAAAGGCCAACCTACATTTATAGCATTTTTAGACTTGTAAGGAGAAAATCGGTTAACACAACAAAAGAAATATTCTAGAACAAAAGCAAATTGGTGCTTTTCATTTATTAGTGAAAGCGTTTGACAATGTAGACTGTAGTACTGTCTTCCAAATTCTAAATGTGGCAGGGTTAAAATACAGGGAGTGAAATGCGATTTACAATTTGCACAGAAACCAGACGGTAGTTAAAAGAGTTGGGGGGCACGAAAGGAAAGCAGCGTTTGAGAAGGGAATGAGACAGGGTTGTAACCTATCCGCTATTCTATTCAATCAGTGTATTGAGCAAGCAGTAAAGGAAACAAAAGAAAAATGTGTAGTAGGAATTAAAGGCCAGGGAGAAGAAAAAAAACTTTGAGGTTTGTCGATGACTTTGCAATGTTGGCAGACAGCAAAGGACTTGGAAGAGGAGTTGACCGGAATGGGCAGTATCTTCAAAGGGGGATATAAGCTGAACATCAACAAAAGCAAAACGAAGATAATGGGGTGTAGTGGAATTAAATCGGGTGATGCTGAGGGTGTTACATTATTACATTAGGAAATAGGACACTTAAAGTAGTAAATGATTTTTTCTGTTTGGGAAACAAAATAACTGATGGTGGTCGAAGTGGGGAGGATATAAAAGGCAGACTGGATATGGCAAGAAAAGCGTTTCTGAAGAAGAGAGATTTGTTAACATCGAGTGGAAATTTAAGTGTCATAAATTCCTTCCTGAAAGTATTTATATAGAGTGCAGTTTAGACAAGGAGAGAATAGAAGCTTTTGGAATGAGGTGCTACAGAAGAATGCTGAACCTTAGATGGGTAGATCAAATTACTAATGAAGAGGTACTGAATAGAATTAGGGAGAAGAGAAATTTGTGGTACAACCTGACCAAAAGAGGGAATCGATCGGTAGGACACATGTTTGAACATCAAGGGATCACCAATTTAGTAATGGAGGGATGTGTGGGAGGTAAAAATCGTAGAGGGAGACCAAGAGGTGAACACAGTAGGCAGATTCCGAGGGACAAAGGTTGCAGTAGTTATTCCAAGATGAACTGGCTCGCAAAGGATACAGTAGCATGGAGATCTGCACCAAACCAATCTTCGGACTGAAGATCACCACAACAATAACGACAACAAGAACCATGATAGTCTCTCAGTCTTTGAGGAAGATGATATCAAATGCTTATCGTTCAGATGCATCTTAGCATTTCTCAATTATCACTTGGAAAGAATGGAACACTCAAATATATCAATGCAGCAACTAATTAAACTTGATTTTTCAGTAATTCACGAATACGTCTCAATAATCATTTATTTTGGTTGCATTTGTCACGAACATGTCCAGGGTTTCCTTGCAGAGAAGGAATTTGTCAGGATCCGACAATATTAATTTCAGAGTAGCTGAGTTATCACTTATGGCTTCACTTCTTACGTAAGATTAATGACAATATACACTAAACGATAACTCAAAATTTAAAAATAAATGGAGGTAGCTTGTGACATAGATATCGGTTGTCTTGTATTCGAAGATGAGTGCATCTGTTCTTTTGAATGAAGTGTCCACTATGAATGAAAACCCTGTCAAAGAATTTACAAAACTCCAAGTCAATGTAAACAATTCATAGCTTATTTAACTGCTGACTGCATATGATTCACAGTACATACACTTTGTAAGGCACAAGTATTTCTTTTGATTAAAACGATTTTCTTTCGAAATTTATTCCATATGATGCCATGGAAGGAATGTTAACAGTATGAAAGTCATGATATTTTGAAAAGTTTTCAGAATGTAGAAATAGTAGTTTGAAATACAAATAAAGAGTAGCTACAATGTATTTTAAGTTATTACTGAGTGACGAGGTATCTTTTACAGACAGGATATGATCAAAAATTGTGAGGTAATTACGTAAAAATTATTGTAAGTAATATAATCGCTCATGTTCAATAAAACTGAGATAACCACTGAATGGTTAACCAAAAATATGGAGTTCTGTTTTCTTTTCGACTTATTCGCTGTTTTTTTTTAATTTATACTTCCATCTTCGTAGAACGCCTACCTTGAGTAGCTATGGTTGCGTTTAAGAACTAGGGATTAAGCTTAAATGAGAATGAACTGCCACATAGTAATCATTACAGTTACAAAATGTTTCATGCCTGATGTCAATTATATAAATAAAATCAACATAACATCCAACTGTTAAAGCAAGTACACTGGAAAGATAATTTGATAACAGTTACAGAAGACCCATCTTCGTATAACAAGATGCACTAAATCTTAATAAATTGAATTTTATACTTCAACTGCAAAATAATGTGATCGTTAAGTAAGAGAAATTAAATTATGTAACCATGAACTAAAACCTACATTCGTCACTTTCGAAACTATCTTAATTCCAAAGAACCTACTACACAATTATATGAACGTTTCTGAAGCACTTTAAACAATCATATCAATCTGATACATTCTTCTCAGAACTGCATAGGCATTACTTAAATTCTTTAGTAATTCCACTTATAAGTCTGTTGTATTAAAAATAGGACTCAATAAGACTATTATTTTTTTATACTCTAACCAAACCGGTTGTAGATATCTTTTTGTAGAGCACCTTCCCTATTTAATAATGATCATGATGTCAAAACCACCAATTCAGAAGTTATACAGAACTTGTTAGGAAAGTAGTAAACTAACACGCTATTTATTTTACTGAAACATCCAAGAAAATGGTACTGAAATTTGTGGCTGATGTAGTTCTATGTCAGGTATAAATAAAGGTAGAAAATTAATACATTAAAAATCATTAAAGTCGCAAATAGTACATTGGACAAGAAATAGCTTTTATACCATAACATTAAACTGTTTGTTAAGCAGCGTAAAAAGTAGAAGGAATGTGTTGAAAACACATAACTCAGTAACGACACATCAATGATAAGATTATATCATTTTGACGATTTCGTGATGACTTGATCTTCAGTCTCTAAAGCAATGAAAATTGTAAAAATAACATGCATTGAATTTTTGGAACAAGCGAAGCAAAACGACAGAATGTCTATTCTCCCTTATTAAACAATGTAAATTATTAAATTATTGCAATTCAAAATTGCTATGGAATTTCCAGTCAGTAGATTGCATGAAATATCTTTAGACAGCTTGAAACCAGATATGCTCAACATCTGTACCAGTATTCGGTGGTTTCAAACTCGTGGAATTCTCGTAGTATTAAATTTGATCTTTCATTTCAAGATCGTCGAGTGAACTTCACTATAGCTGACTCGACTCTGTGTTGGTCCATCGGAGTCAGCTTGCTGTTAGAAGTGGGTTGTCACAGCTACGATCACTGCAATCGTTTTTAAGCTGGTGACTTCAACCTTAGCTAAAGGTAGATAGCCTATTCTGTTCCCGCTCGCGTTAAGACTGTACCCGTCAAAAGCTTTAGTACCACATGAAGAAATAGTTACGTTTTTCTTTTAAGAAAATGTCAGCACGTACGGAGTCACGGTATGTATGTGATTAAGATGCCGTTCCGTAATAACATTCACGGTTGTAACTTTTCAGTATATAAGAAAAAATGTAATCGAATGCATATAGTCTAAGTAGTAACACACACAATGTTTAGCATGCACGTAAACCAAAATTTACACAGAGTACGCTGACAATTAATGACAACGTCGTATATACATATATGCTGTTACGTTATTAGCTGTCTGTATTGTACAGATAATGAATGAAGAACTGTCCGGTTTCATAACTCTTTTCTTTTGCATTTTATTAACTTAATTGAAAAAGCATGTCCTTCGTGCAGTCAGACAGTTGAGATACCGTATAAAATGGGACGGATGGGCAAATTAAATCAAGCCGAACTGTTTGTTGTGCACGCAAGAGAATGGAAAAGCTTTTGTATTTTAATAGACACCAATACCACAACCGGTCACGCACTCAAATAATACCTGCCACGTACGTTTACTTATGCTTTTCTATACACAATTAGATTTACTTTCATTTCCAAATCGAGGTAAATGGAAACCATGAGTAAATAAATGTCTTTTTCCGAATCAGTAATTTAATGGTATTTTCATGGAAGAATAAACGTAAAAAACGACAGATATTACTCTACTGAAAGCCGTATTTTGGACTCCGAGGAATGAAGAAGGGTACTTATGTCTAATAGAATGAGTAACATTGGCTGGTCGCACAGTATTAAATGACGGTTTTCAGAGTTTTTAAATACAGCCCCCTACAAACAATTTCCAGTCCACAGTGGTCAGTCGTAAATTTCTTTACAGATTTTTAACTTGTTTCAGTAGTTAGGATACCAAACTGTTGTTTAACTATATAGAGTCATTTAATTAGCTATGATGGAGTACTGGATATAAAGATAACGTGATACCAGGATAAATCAATTAAAAGAAATGAGAAGCCAAAATGGAGATACAACCTTAATGAACCGGGTGATCAAAAAGTCAGTATAAATTTGAAAACTTAATAAACCACGGAATAATGTAGATAGAGAGGTAAAAATTGACACACTTTCTTAGAATGACATGGGGTTTTATTAGAACCAAGAAAATTGCTAGACGCATGAAAGAACTCTTGCGCGCGTCGTTTGGTGATGATCGTGTGCTCAGCCGCCACTCTAGTCATGCTTAGCCTCTCAGGTCCCCAGACCTCAGTTCGTGCGATTATTGGCTTTGGGGTTATCTGAAGTCGCAAGTGTATCGCGATCGACCGACATCTCTAGGGATGCTGAAAGACAACATCCGACGCCAATGCCTCACCATAACTCCGGACATGCTTTACAGTGCTCTTCACAACATTTTTCCTCGACTACAGCTATTGTTGAGGAATGATGGTGGACATATTGAGCATTTCCTGTAAAGAACATCATCTTTGCATTGTTTTACTTTGTTATGCTAATTATTGCTATTCTGATCAGATGAAGCGCCATCTGTGTGACATTTTGTGAACCTTTGTATTTTTTTGGTTCTAATAAAACCCCATGTCATTCAAAGCATGTGTGTCAATTTGTACCTCTCTATCTACATTATTCCGTTATATATTCAGTTTTCAAATTTCTACTGACTTTTTGATCACCCGGTAAGTTACACACTACTATATAGCTGGATCACAGGTTTCCGTGTGACGAAACTACTACCGATATACATGCTGCATAGGTCATGGATGAGTCAGCTACACTTACCGAAATGTCTCGCGTAAATTAACAGAAAAATTAATATTTGCAAGTTTCTTGTATCTCATTTTAACAGAGACTTATTACGAAATCCTTCTGATTGCATATATTTATGTGCCATATTTAATATGGAGAAGGAACAAAATCCACGGAGAAGATATAAAAACTTTGAGGTTTGCCGATAACATTGTAATTCTGTCAGAGAAAGCGAAGGACCTGAAAGAGCAGTTGAACGGAATGAACAGTGTCTTGACAGGAAGGTATAAGATGAACATCAACAAAAGCAGAACGAAGATAACGGAATGTAGTCGAATTAAATCAGGTGATGCTGGGGGAATTAGATTAGCAAATGAGTCACTTAAAGTAGTATACGAGTTTTGCTTTGTGGGATGTAAAGTAATTGATGACGGTCGAAATAGAGAGGATGGAAAATGTAGACTATCAATGACAAGGAAAGCGTTTCTGAAGAAGAGAAATTTGTTAACATTTAAGCGTCAGGAGGACTTTTCTGAAAGTATATGTATGGATTGTGGCCATGTAGGGAAGTGAAACGTGGACGATAAATAGTTTAAACAAGATGAGAATAGAAGCTTTCGAAATGTAGTGTTACATAAGAATGTTGAAGATTAGACGGACAGATCATGTAACTAATGAGGAGGTACTGAATAAAATTGTGGAGAAGAGGAATTTGTGGCACAACTTGACTAGAAGAAGGGATCGATTGGTAGGACATGTTATGAGGCATCAAGGGATCACCAATTTAGTGTTGGAGGGCAGCGTGGAGGTTAAAAATCGCAGAGCAAGACCAAGAGATGAATATACTATGCAGATTCAGAAGGATGTGGGTTGCAGTAGTTACTTGGAGAAGAAGAAGCTTGCACAGGATAGAATAGCATGGAGAACTGCATGTTAAGGTTTGTTCTCTTTGATTGTCGCATCCAGGGAACAGGTGGTTCCCGTTCTCCGTGTTTCCCCATTTTCAGGGCGGTGTCTGAGCTGTACCAGTGTGGTATGGAAGCTGTTTGCCCCATGCATGTCTGAAACACATTTGTATTTGGTGGGTATAACCAATCTGTCACAAGAGTTCCTCGCGCAGCTATGTTTGCTTGTTATTACTGCTAATGCAGTGGTATAATCTCGGCCTCGTGTATTTGTGAATTATGTCCGTTCCTTGTTCCATTTCTTCTTGTTAGTCACCTGTATTTTTGTAGGAAGTCGTTTGACAGTAATTTAAGGTTATTTTCTTCGCCGTCATAAATTATCTGTTTGCCTGGCTTATCTAAAATTTTGTTTCATTTTACTGCACCCGGAACTTCAATCGAATAGATTTCGTGTTTCTGTTTATTGTTTTTGTTGCAGACATGGTTTTCCTGAAGTAGTTCACTGTCTCCATATATGTAAAAGCACGCGTAGCGTGTTCTTGTTAGACGAAACTTTTTGAATCAGACGCCTAAATGTGAGACTGCACAAGTCTTCCATCAGTTTGTCCTGAGAAAACTGCGAACATTCCATATTTTTGTATCAAGTGTAATGGAGGAGCATTTGCAGGGAAGAGAACTGCGTTGGTTAGGGTAGACGCTATAGCACCGAAGGAAGCTCTAATAGCTTTGTATTGGCACCAAGTGTCAATATAAATTATCAGAACTCGTGCTATGGCATGTGCGACACATAACGCTCTTCTTCAGAATGCTCGATATATGCTTCCCATTCAGTATCAGACACTACCTCTCTGAAATAGATCATTTTCTCGCATATGCTTACTACGTCTCTAATATTTGAAGCCCAGTTTAGTGTACTGTCAACGTAGAAACACCGAATTTCACCAAATTTGTTTTAGGGAGCAGATAAGTACAGAATTTTAATTGTTGCTTCCCTTATTGTTTGTACAAATACACACCGACGATTTGCTCAGTGAGAGGTCCAGACCGTCTACGCTTAGCCTGTTGCTGAAATCAGTCCTTATTTTCCCTTCCACTACGTCGTTCTAGTTGTATGAAAGCAGTGTGTATCTATCGTTAGTAAACATATTGAGAAAACAGAGAAACTGTTGACAAAAGTTCTGATTCTACAGTGGCATAAAGGTCAATGTTATGAAGATCAGTTGGCTTGATGTGTATATTTCTCTTTATTATTAGTGCTACACGCCCACATCCAATTTTCCTACCACACCCTCTAACTTTACGTCATCTGAAGTTAATCTTCTTTGATGCTGTAACCAAGCCCCACTAATTTCGAATGTTTAGTTAGGTGTTGATTTACTTGATCCACCGATCATATTCAAAATAAACCGTAGAAACACACAACAATATGTACATGTAGATACATAATATGTATGTGAGTTTGGATGTGTGTGTGTGTGTGTGTGTGTGTGTGTGTGTGTGTGTGTCCTCTAAGGGACGTCAGGCGCACATTTCCTCAGATGTTTCGGAAGATATTATTTGCAATTTCGTTTTTGCAATGTGAAGCTGCAGTCAGCCCTCACAAATACTGCTGATCACGTCTTTCATGCAAAGCCCAGTGTCGACGGAAGCGTCGGTTTGTCTCCCGTTGAAATAAAATGAGTCTTAAGCGGAATTTTATGTGAGTGTTCGACAGAATTTTTCCAAATTAGTATAACGCGATATTCGTTTCGGCGATGTATGTTGAAAGTAACTGTACAACACGAAGAATAACCAGTACGCCAACAGCAACAGCACCGCCCTCGCCCGTTGCTAAAACCTATCGCTATAAAGTGTGTCGCACTTGACTGTGTGGGACCGCTCTATCATATGGGCACTTAAAATTTCGGTTTGAAAATCGTTTCATTTGTAACGGGAAAGAGACGGGTGCCTTCCGTCGACGCAGGACGTCACATGAGAGACGTAAAAAGCAGCATTTGATTGGTCTGACTCCAGTTTCACATAACAAAATCGAAATTACAAATATGTGCCGAACACCAGAGAAAATACTTTCGACGACTCCTAATAGAGGTGCCCAGTCTGCTCATTTACAGATGTACGAGCACTCTGTGAAGTTTATTATTTCTGTTATAAAGCAGTTGTTAAACAGAAACGTATTTAATCTGTCTGAATAAACTTTTCTACCTGTCACCCATTTCATTTCTTTGAGTACTTTGTCAAACAGTATTTAAAGCTGAATATTTTATTCCTTTCTGCAATAAAGTGCAATTTTGCGAATGGGTAATGCAGCTTATTTTTCCCTTTGGTGCTGAACTTGTGAATATCTCTGTTAAGCTTGAGATCAGATGGATTGGATAAAAGGATTTTTCTTAAGACAACATATGCACTGCGTAGTTGTAGTTACGATTCCCAGCTGCCTAGAGAGGCATGTAAGAGATACGTGAATGTGCTCCACACATCATTCCAATTACTTTCTTTTGTGCAACGAATACTTTTTTGCTTAAGAGAGGAGTTACTTATAGTATTATCCACGAAATTATGTTAACTTACTTACTTGTTCAGCCTCTCAAAGTTGGTACACATTCTTATCAAAACAGTAGTCGAATACAGATGAAAATGTAGTTATTGCGCTCAAACGCAAGTGTTTTGAAAATCATTGCTAATTCCTGATTATGGAAGGGTTGCCCTGGATGTGATACCAGTTAATTATGGATATTTTAATTGAAATATATATTCCTTACCCGTAGAACGCCAGTTTTCTTTCTCCTGATAACGACGTCCTCTTGAGTGGTCCCCGCCCGGAGATCCGAATGGAGGACTATCTTACCTCCGGAATATTTTACCCAAGAGGACGCCATCATCATTCAACCATACAGTAAAGCATCATGCCCTCGGGAAATATTACGGCTGTAGTTTCCCCTTGCTTTCAGCCGTTCGCAGTAGCAGCACAGCAAGGCCGTTTTGGTTAGTGTTACAATGCCAGAACAATCAATCATCCCAACTGCTGTCCCTGCAACTGCTGAAAAGGCTGCTGCCCCTCTTCAGAAACCACACGTTTGTCTGGCCTCTCAACAGATACTCCTCCGTTGTGGTTGCACCTACGGTACGGCCATCTGTATCGCTGAGGCACGCAAGCCTCCCCATCAACGGCAAGGTCTGTGGTTCATGAGGGAATAGAGAATAGAAGCTTTCGAAATGTGTTGCTACAGAAGAATGCTGAAGATTAGATGGATAGATCACATAATAAGGAGGTATTGAATAGAATTGGGGAGAAGAAGGGTTTGTGGCACAACTTGACTAGAAGAAGGGATCGGTTGGTAGGACATGTTCTGAGGCATCAAGGGATCCCCAATTTAGTATTGGAGAGCAGCGTGGAGGGTAATAATCGTAGAGGGAGACCAATAGATGAATACACTAAGCAGATTCAGAAGGATGTAGGCTGCAGTACGTACTGGGATATGAAGCAGCTTGCACAGGATAGAGTAGCATGGAGAGCTGCTTCAAACCAGTCTCAGGGCTGAAGACCACAACAACAACAACAACAACAACATTCCTTATCCACAAAGTGCCGAGCTTTTGTGAGGTATTTTGATCTACGAAATGTCTGAAACTATTTAGGTAAATGGGCTCAGTAATCCTTGAGCAATGTAAATCTTTAAAATCAACAAAATCTCAAGGGCCTGTGATAGCAGATGGAACGATCTGATGTAGCTTTATTTATTATTTTATTTATTTATTTATTTTTTTTTGGTCATGAGTCTACTGACTGGTTTGATGCGGCCCGCCACGAATTCCTTTCCTGTGCTAACCTCTTCAACTCAGAGTAGCACTTGCAACCTACGTCCTCAATTATTTGCTTGACGTATTCCAATCTCTGTCTTCCTCTACAGTTTTTGCCCTCTATAGCTCCCTCTAGTACCATGGAAGTCATTCCCTCATGTCTTAGCAGATGTGCTATCATCCCGTCCCTTCTCCTTATCAGTGTTTTCCACATATTCCTTTCCTCTCCGATTCTGCGTAGAACCTCCTCATTCCTTACCTTACCAGTCCACCTAATTTTCAACATTCGTCTATAGCACCACTTCTCAAATGCTTCCATTCTCTTCTGTTCCGATTTTCTAACAGTCCATGTTTCACTACCATACAATGCTGTACTCCAGACGTACATCCTCAGAAATTTCTTCCTCAAATTAAGGCCGGTATTTGATATTAGTAGACTTCTCTTTGCCAGAAATGCCTTTTTTGCCATAGCGAGTCTGCTTTTGATGTCCTCCTTGCTCCGTCCGTCATTGGTTATTTCACTGCCTAGGTAGCAGAATTCCTTAACTTCATTGACTTCGTGACCATCAATCCTGATGTTAGTTTCTCGCTTTTCTCATTTCTACTACTTCTCATTACCTTCGTCTTTCTCCGATTTACTCTCAAACCATACTGTGTACTCATTAGACTATTAATTCCGTTCAGCAGAATATTTAATTCTTCTTCACTTTCACTCAGGATAGCAATGTCATCAGTGAATCGTATCATTGATATCCTTTCACCTTGTATTTTAATTCCACTTCTGAACCTTTCTTTTATTTCCATCATTGCTTCCTCGATGTACAGATTGAAGAGTAGGGGGGAAAGGCTACAGCCTTGTCTTACACCCTTCTTAATACGAGCACTTCGTCCCTGATCGTCCACTCTTATTATTCCCTGTTGGTTGTTGTACATATTGTATATGACCCCTCTCTCCCTATAGATTACCCCCCTTTTTTCAGAATCTCGAACAGCTTGCACCATTTTATATTGTCGAACGCTTTTTCCAGGTCGACAAATCCTATGAAAGTGTCTTGATTTTTCTTTAGCCTTGCTTCCATTATTAGCCGTAACGTCAGAATTGCCTCTCTCGTCCCTTTACTTTTCCTAAAGCCAAACTGATCGTCACCTAGCGCATTCTCAATTTTCTTTTCCATTCTTCTGTATATTATTCTTGTAAGCAGCTTCGATGCATGAGCTGTTAAGCTGATTGTGCGATAATTCTCGCACTTGACAGTTCTTGCCGTCTTCGGAATTGTGTGGATGATGCTTTTCCGAAAGTCAGATGGTATATCGCCAGACTCATATATTCTACACACCAACGTGAATAGTCGTTTTGTTGCCACTTCCCCCAATGATTTTAGAAATTCTGATGGAATGTTATCTATCCCTTCTGCCTTATTTGACCGTAAGTCCTCCAAAGCTCTTTTCCCAGAACATGTTTGTACTTCGTCCTTTCATCAATCGACTGAAGTATTTCTTCTGTTACCCATGGTTTCTTCGCAGCTACCTTCTTTGTACCTATGTTTTCCTTCCCAACTTCTGTTATGGCCCTTTTTAGAGATGTCCATTCCTCTTCAACTGTACTGCCTACTGCGCTATTCCTTATTGCTGTATCTATAGCGTTAGAGAACTTCAAACGTATCTCGTCATTCCTTAGTACTTCCTTATCCCACTTCTTTGCATATTGATTCTTCCTGACAAATGTCTCGAACTTCAGCCTACTCTTCATCACTACTATATTGTGATCTGAGCCGATATCTGCTCCTGGGTACGCCTTACAATCCAATATCTGATTTCGGAATCTCTGTCTGACCATGATGTAATCTAATTGAAATCTTCCCGTATCTCCCGGCCTTTTCCAAGTATACCTCCTCCTCTTGTGATTCTTGAACAGGGTATTCGCTATTACTAGCTGAAACTTGTTACAGAATTCAATTAGTCTTTCTCCTCTTTCATTCCTTGTCCCAAGCCCATATTCTCCTGTAACTTTTCTTCTACTCCTTCCCCTACAACTGCATTCCAGTCGCCCATGACTATTAGATTTTCGTCCCCGTTTACATACTACATTACCCTTTCAATATCCACATACACTTTCTCTATCTGTTCACCTTCAGCTTGCGACGTCGGCATGTATACCTGAACCTTCGTTGTCGATGTTGGTCTGCTATCGATTCTGATTTGAACTGTTCACAGTAACACACCCTCTGCCCTACCTTCCTATTCATAACGAATCCTACACCTGTTATACCATTTTCTGCTGCTGTTGATATTACCCGATACTCATCTGACCAGAAATCCTGGTCTTCCTTCCACTTCACTGACCCTTACTATATCTAGATCGAGCCTTTGCATTTCCCTTTTCAGATTTTCTAATTTCCCTACCACGTTCAAGCTTCTGACATTCCACGCCCCGACTCGTAGAACGTTATCCTTTCGTTGATTATTCAATCTTTTTCTCATGGTAACCTCCCCCTTGGCAGTCACTATTCCGGAATCTTTTGCCAATGGAGAGATCATCATGACACTTCTTCAAGTACAGGCCACATGTCCTGTGGATACATGTTACGTGTCTTTAATGCAGTGGTTTCCATTGCCTTCTGCATCCTCATGTCGTTGATCATTGCTGATTCTTCCGCCTTTAGGGGTAATTTCCCACCCCTAGGACAAGAGAGTGACCTGAACCTCTATCCGCTCCTCCGCCCTCTTTGACAAGGCCGTTGGCAGAATGAGGCTGACTTCTTATGCCGGAAGTCTTCGGCCGCCAATGCTGACTATGTATCGAAATTTAGGCAGTGGCGGGGATCGAACCCAGGACCGAAGACCTTTGGATTATGAATGAAAGACGCTACCCCCCTTTTTTTAAAAAAAAAATCTCATTTTGTTCGCTTTTGTTCGTTGCATCTGCTCGGGGTGGACGTCGTAAGACAACAGTAAAAGTTCGTTGTTGATCGATTAACTCAGTTTTTTTTTATTACAGAGGGCTGCTAACCCTCTGACCGAACACGCTGACCTACCTTGCCGGCATCCTAGACCACGGGCTCTATGTAGCTTAGGGTAAGTAATTTCATAATCGTTTTTGATACACTCGATACATTGCAAGAGCAGTTTGAAGCATAGGAAGGGATGATGTTGGGATCTACACGAGGCATAGGTAACAGATGGAGGGCCAAAGATTACTATGGATAGCAATTTACTTGTTGTAAATCCTTCTGACTGTTATAAATATTTACAAAAGGCAGACGTAATTCAAAATGTGAAACGTAGGTAACAGGAATAATCAACTAATCTTGAGTGTTCTTCTAATACTGATTGTAATACAAGTTCCTAAAAACTGAGATACTGCAAGGCATATACGTAGTTTGCTCTGTGTATGTCATGGACATGGATGATAGTATGGTACAAAAGGCACAGAAACGATTCACGATTAAAAAATATGTAAGCTAACAATCATTGGTATCATCCACTGTTATAATCAAATCCACTGGAGTAAAAGCGGTGGAGAGCACAGGCGTTTTAGTGGTCGGATACCACTATAGCGAAAAACATGTAAATTCCGTAAATGTAATACGAGACTAATTTTGTTGTATGTATTGGTAGGTGCCTACTCACTCTACGCACGATTTCACATACGACGATACATATCACAGTATTTCTCGTTGTATGCAAGATAAGCGCCTTGTGGTAGGTTCAGTTCACCTGAGCCCCTAATGCGCACAATCATTCTCGAAAGAAGTGTGTGAAATAACTGAATGTGATTGCTGAAAGCATTGTAGCTTCATTTAATCAGCTTAGGACGAGCATCGCAAGTTGTTACGTTACTGACAAAGAAATAAACCGAACACGCTTAACAAGTTAAATTCATGGGAATTCCGAAAGAAATGTCCGTGAACGTTTCTTGAAGAAACACGTATTTAATTTAGGAACGAACCAGTGCGCGAAATAGTGAACATATTGATCTATAGTTGTATGTGGGCATGTCTACTCATAGCCAAGGTTATCTCACGTAGAGGTATTCTACACGTAAACTCGAATTTATGCAGCCAGAAGCAAGATAGTGAAACAGATTTGAAACCACTGCATGATGAAAAATTAATTCAGTAAGAGAGGTTTCTCCTGTTTTGAAGGATATTTGTTTCCGCTAATTTTGCTTTTACTGGAAATCTGCGGATAGCCGAACTCAGCTGCATTAAGCGGTGTTGCAGAATATGACGGCAGCCTGCGGGAAGCTGGTTCCCAAGGATGCAGAGGTAACGACCGGATCATAATTACGGCGACGTGTTGAATTACGAGAGTGGGTAGGGGAACGTAATTCTCTAGGACATATCTCAAGTCTCTAGAACCGATCTCACTCGGCAGGAAATACATAGGGGAACCATTAGCTTTCTTGAGCTGAACGTCGGATTTACTTCATTAGATAATGCCTTAAGCCAGTAAATTCAGTAAGCAAATAAATTTTATTAACTTACCAAAGATGTAGAAGAGCTGCGAAGTCTTATAGTGTAAGAATATATTCGGTTGTGTGCTGATTTTCGGCACGATTGTTTTCTCGACGCGAGTGTTAAGATCGATATTGGCCTCGCCAGAGATACTGGGACGCCGATTTGGCGGCGAGTCTCCCTCTGGCAACGAGGAGATGAGGGCTGGAGAATACCGAGCGAGAAGGACAGAACGGCAGAGTGTTGGGGGCGGATGGTCCGAATCGTGCATTAATAATTTTGGCACTCTGAGGTAATGAACTGATGGGGAAACCGAGACGCTTGGGAATTCAACGCTGCTGCGGAAAGATAAGCCGTGGGCTCTGCAATTGTAAGGACGCAATTTACGGTCAGCTGTGGTCGATGTCGTTTGTGGGTGTTTTGCCACGGCAGATAAACAAGACAACGTGGACCCAACCTGAACACGCTTGACTGTAGCATGTTCGCCCACAATAAGGATGTCATTACATTTGAGAAGAAAGCAGTGGAATACGGTAAGTGTATTAACCTTCCGTGACTTCTGCTGTCTGGCCGGCCGGTGTGGCCGTGCGGTCTAGGCGCTTCAGTCTGGAACCGCGTGACCACTCCGGTCGCAGGTTCGAATCCTGCCTCGGGCATGGATGTGTGTGATGTCCTTAGGTTAGTTAGGTTTAATTAGTTCTAAGTTCTAGGCGACTGATGACCTCAGAAGTTGAGTCGCATAGTGCTCAGAGCCATTTTTGCTGTCTTAGTTTACTCAGTTGTGTGGAGACTGAGCAGTAACTGTCACTTTTTAACGGAATTTACGATTGTGTAAATGTGTGGCCAATGCCGGATGGGTGTTGTCACAAAGTTATTATATTTCTTATCTGTGATCATAATTTTCTGTTATCGGGATTACTCATGGAACAGATTTGAAATTGTCGGTACTGCGCTGTAGTTTAGCGGGTTATAAATACTGGAATTTGACAAATATGCTAACTGTGAGTTTTAGATATGTTTTTATATCTGCGTGTTAAATGAAAGTTAATTTTGAAGTTTGTAAGGTACCTTTCTACCATTAATATTCTGCAAGTTTTTATTTGGAAGTGATGTTGCTTGCTACTGTTATTGGTTGAGAATTTATTACCCGATTAATCAAAGGAATAGTTATTTAACCAGCCTTTCTATGAAGTGTTTTAAGACCTGTTTTTCAATGAACTATTATTAAGAAATTACGTAAATCAGTAGTGTTGTGTAAGCAGTTATTGAAGGCACCCATCTCCATTAGCCAATCAACCATGGCTAGCTGGGAACGGGCATTGATGTAACATTTGGGGACTAGAGGCTATCTGTTAAGTTGTTTCTTGTTGTTGTTGAAGTGTCTAGTCGCCCCTAAATTAAAAACTAATTCCTCACAGCTGTGCACCAAACTCGCTAGTCGCTGACAGGATGCACTCGGAGCGTGTTCGTATATGACAGTCGAATTTACTAATCCCTCGGAATTTTTTTTAACTTCTAGAATCCTTTCATGATACTAAACACGTTACTTTCTTACAGTGTTTGGAAACAAACACATCGTAATGGCATCGTGGGACTTATGTCATCTAAATTAGCTACCCTTACCACCACTTTGAGTCACATGTCACCTGCTTTCCTCTTCTGAAGAAATCATTGCGCTACAAGAACTGCTTTGAGGTACATCTTCGAGAACTTCACAGAGAGGAGGTAGCAAGGAAATACTACGCGCCTATTTCCTTACCAGAACAGTCTCTGGTGTGAAGACTTGACCAGTATACTGTACGTTACCTACATCACTTTTTACTGAGCTACTGCTGCTGTGAGGAACTTGCATGGAGATTTGGGACTGCTAGGGGAGTTTGCGCATGGAATAACTTGTGCGGGGAAAGTCCTGTTAAAAAAAACCTTACCGTTACGATAGACGATGCACTTAGTGAAGTTCGCTCGTGGCACCACTGAAATCAAGTGTGTTGAAAATAAACGCAGGAAATGAACTGTAAACTAAAATTGACTGAAATTACAGCTTGTATGTAGCAAAACGAGTCAAAATTATACGAGTCGTGAGGTGCAAAATGCATCACGAAACGCCATCAGTTTGTAGTGTGGAAAATAAAACCGTGTCCATGGAATACGAACGTATCGCTAGTGAAACATAACTAACGATCATTAAGAAGACATGGGGAGCTACCTAAAATAAGTCGAAGTTCACATCACCTATAAGAGAGTGAATAGAATAAGTTTGCAATATTATAAAGCTATGATACTTAGGAGTGGTAGGATAAACTAGGAAATTAGAATGAGTAACTTAGTAAAAAATGGAGAGCTGAACATCGCTGAAGAGGCTACAGGCTCAGAGTAAGCCACTAGTAATTTATAGCCACTGGCTAAATATAAATGTGGCTAGGAGTGTGGAATGAGTGACTTAATGGTAAACGAGGATCATACTGTTAGTGTATAGGGGTCCAATATGCAGGTAGTTTTTAATGAGAATATTGCCAGACGAAATGAAAATGGGGATAGTAAAGAAAATATGGCTGAAGGAAGTACTCGGTTTGTTAGTAATAGAAAAGAAGCCAATAAGGTAGGACTGGGGAATAGTTTTCAAGGAACATCCTTGGCAGATCTTATGAAATTTATGAGAAATAAATTCATAAACGTAAAGAAATCTAAGAAGGAACTGGCAAATCTCCAAGAGAAACTAACCAAATATTTAGAAATCAGTGTATCAAACTAACAAATTTCTTAAGGAGATTAACAGTAAATTAGAAAAGATAGAAATATCTTCCAGACAAATTCAAAATAAAGTATAAGGACTCTCTAGAAAACCTAATCCAAAGGTATATGAGATAGGGAAAACTATTCTGGAAACTAACAAAGAGACTATGAAAATGTTTCTTATTGCTGTGGGATGTAATCAGCAATTAATGATGCGAGTGAAATCTTTTAGATGAAAGTAGTAAAAATGCTGTAAATACCTTGTAAACTGCAGTCAGTGACGAGAATGACAAACGTAATAGTATAGTCTCTGATGAAAACAGTAAGTTGGGTTCCGATGCTCAGGTTCAGTCAACACTAAAAGTTACAATAAATTCTGATTCAAATTTGGATGTAAATAATACCCTGGCCACAAATGAGCAAATGAAAACCATGCTATCAGTTAAAATAGCTTTTGTTAGGAAATTTGATGTCAGCAATGCAAAGAAAGTGGTTATGGGATCTGTGATTCTAAGGATATAGACACAGAACTTTCTGTCGAAAAAGTGAACAGATTGTAGCCAAAATTGAGAATTAGAGTTGCAATAAGATGGCACGGGTGAAACGTTAACCGACAAGAATACAACGTAAAAATTGTTACATTCTGAACAATTGTTTGTAAGAGAAAAGCACACGCTACAAACAACCATAGGAAGAAAAATGGCAATCATCTTAATGAAGGTGACTATTCGAAAGTCAGTAGTTTACACAAGTGTGCTGCTAAAAGAAAAGTACCTCAGAAAGAAAACTGGGAATATTTTGAAGACTTCGTGTTATGTGATTGCTATGTCAGAAAAAGCAACAGAACGTAACGGTTGGAAGAACATGAGATGGAATTCGAAGGATGATAGGAACTATGACAGTAATAAGGTGAGCCATATTTCCACAAATGGAAATAAAAATGTGATATTGGCTTTCCCAGAAACGAAGTTTGTGTAAAAAAAAGAGACTCATCTTTTCGTGTCAGTAAACAAAATAATGACTCTGACAGAGAAAACACTGACGAGAACTTACATTTTCATCATAGTAGACAAATTGAGGGTTGTGACAAAGGGAACCTTGGTGGGAGTTCAGTATTTCACAATTGTGGATGCTGTAATAATAACTTTACAGAAAATGTGGATAAGAGGAAAAAGAATAAAGAGAACTAATGTTTGAGCGTGTGGCGTGAAGCTGGTAGTATTGAAACAGTAGCAATCATTAGGATCCTTAGCAATTTATGTGCCTTGATAAAAGGAGGATCTTACGATCAAATAATGGGTAAATAGGGTGTACCAGTTTACCAGTGCTGAGGTGTGAGGTCGTAAATACCGGTAGAATAAAGAAACGAATAGCAGGGAAAATGAGGTATAAAGGGAAATAAATGAGAATTATTGACATGTTGGTACCAGATCACTTTATCGGTGTATAATATCATAGACATGATAACAGTAATCTACAAGGCTGTGAAAGAAGAGTCAAAAACATCGCCTTGGAAGCAACCGAAAGTGTTTTGGTTCAAATGGTTGAAATGGCTCTGAGCACTATGGGACTCAACTTATGTGGTCGTTAGTCCCCTAGAACTTAGAACTAGTTAAACCTAACTAACCTAAGGACATAACACACATTCATGCCCGAGGCAGGATTCGAACCTGCGACCGTAGCGCCGAAAGTGTTTTCAAAACTTGCAAGTTGAATGAAAAGTGAAGAGAAATCATCCAGAATTAAGGAATTAAGGAAACGATCAACACGTTTTATGAGGATTTTGCAGGCCCATATGTAGCAAGTAGTGTACCCCATCCAAATTCAGTAGAAGTGTTGCGCCCTGTAGCCTAGTCAATAGAAAGTATCTGTACGGTGGTTAATGTTAAAAAGTACAGCAGAAACTAGGGAAAGCTGTTTGGCTATGACTAGTATGAATACCAGTTACTGGAAAAAGCACCTCTATGTACAGAGATAAATATGGGTTAAGAGATTCAGATGTTAATTAAATTTTATGTACACAGGATGTTCGGGAGTAAGTACACAATATTTTCTGTAGGAACCCATCCAGTTTGAAAACATATTTACTGGATAGATACACAAAAGGATAGTCATGGTGATGGGGTGGTTATCTCAGACCGGCTGATGTCATTAGAATTCTTGCATACCTCTCTGACCTTGTACGAGCTTCATTCACGGGTCTGTGAGTGTTAGTGCTAAACGGTGGAGTACAAGTTTGCAGAGTGCACCGATATCGTCCTTCTGAACGGCGAAGCTCACGGTAGTGGAAGAGCTGTTCGTCGCCTTTATCAAGATTGTTCTCCACAACGTCTGTCTCCATCGCAAACCGTTTTCCCCAAAATATTTACACAACGGCTTCGTGATACAGTTCCTTCACCGTCAGCAGGTGTGATTGAGGTGGTCCAAGGAGACGCCGCACACCCGAACTGAAAGAGCCCATACTGCATCAGGTTGGAGAGAACCCGTCAATGCAGTATCTTTGGTTATTAATTGGTGGAATTGTACAACAAGTGATACTCTGAGTAACGCCTAATTAATTACTTGTGAAGTTGGTCGAGTTACTAACATGTTTTCAAATTGCTGTAGTACGGGAATGGAATGTTTCTGAACGTGGGTTCCACTTCAAAGTATTGCCTACACACTCCCATATACATGTCCTAGGTGATTTCCGAACCCCCTGAATAACAGGACAAGAGGGTTTTATTAGCAAAAAAAAAGACTATGGTGCATTATATACTGTCCACTGTCTGTCAACATAGGCGAGGCTGGATGTGTTGAACAGCCACTTCGACGATGCACCGAGTGGGGCATTTAGAAGGTTCCAGCCAGAAGCTCGACCTGATCGTAATGATCTCTCGGGAACCGGCAGCAAATGGGTAAGGCGAAGTAGCAGTATTGGTAAATAGGATAGTTTTAATCTTAAGGAATGTTTATAAACTTGTATTCTACATACGATAATTTGTTTTATAATGGCATTTACTCTGTCATACAATAGTTTAAATGGATAATATTATTTAGTAGCTAAACGAGGACATCCACTAAACAATTATTTGGGAGCTTGAAAAATATCTGTGCCTTTCGGAGAATGGAAAATAATGGATTATTATTACACACATATGAAGGAAAGTCTAAAAGTTTATAAGTATATTATATTTTATACATGTGTCTTCGCTCTACGTACCTATAATAAAATGAACGATGCCTGGAGCGCGTGAAATATAGTGTCATAATAACATAATGACCGCAATAGCTAAAAGTAGAGCCCCAGCAAATAATGCTACATGCACATATGCAAACTGCGTAAGAATGGCAGAAACAATTTATTTGCCGTAGACCTTTGTTTCTGATTTTCTACAGTTTTTTCTTCGCATCAATCGCTGGCCAGATGTGAAGCGTATATTAAAGAACATGAAGCCTAATTTAAAACTGAATCTTCCACACCATGTCTTATTATTCTCTATGTCAAGCGAAAGGTCGTCCGGGGTATGTATGTGTTACAATAATTTCTGGCTGAAAGACGATGTGTATTAAGTGTTCATGCCTCATAATGGATAATTTCGCCTGTGGCTGTAGCAACTAAACATTAACAGATATTATTCCGTAATAATTAGACGTGAAATGTATCGTTTACGTCATTAAGTATTGTAAAGATCCTGTCGCACTAGAGCAAAGATTATGTGATTGGGTATTCCGAATATGTGTTGACTGAAACTGACGCAATCAGTTAAATCCATATTTTCGTTGAAAAACATCGACACCATCCATGGTGTTGACTCTTAACTCTGGCCGTACTTAGTCAGTCATGTACTATGGTCACTGTCTGCCGGCTATAAGCTGTGCTACCATTATTCCAAAACACCTGTTATCAACGATTATATCACACGTTCGAACCTCAGAGAACTTCCACCAACATTCCACGCACTGTAAAACGATACCACACTCAGGAATACAGGTAAATGTACTGAATTCATGCAAAGTGTTCTCGATCACTAATTTAACCATTGCTGTTGTCGTTGATAACCGTGTTTTCACAGTTCGTTCATCTACACCCAGAGAGACAGAATACCATAGAGGGACAACACCGCGCCCACAGCAAAGCAAACTGTCCAACACTCGGCCATGTTTTTAGAAGTCAAAATGAAGGGTAATGAAGTAAGACAGATACTGAAAACGTGTCTAATTTCTAAGGAATAAACTCCATCCGTTAATGTATAGTTCTTACAGCCGCAAGCGAAATTATCCATTATGGTGAACGAAAACTTAATGTACATTGTTTTCCAGCAATTATTGTTAAACATACGTATTTTGCTTGACATACAGAATAAGAAGACATGATCTGCAAAATTTAGTTTTAAATTAGGCTTCGTGTTGTTTAAGCGAAATTATCCATTATGGTGAACGAACACTTAATGTATATCGTTTTCCAGCAATTATTGTAAAACGTACGTTTTCAGAACTATATTTTGCTTGACATACAGAATAAGAAGACATGATCTGTCAAATTTAGTTTTAAATTAGGCTTCGTGTTGTTTAATGCACACTATATAACGTAAATCGAATACAGGAAAAAATCCAAAATTATACAGATATATATGTAACGAATAACCTCCAGAGAACAGAGTTAGTAGAAAAGTTCTTATTTTCTTTTATATAACCTGTACGCAGTCATATCGTTAAATTTCTCTGAATTTTAAGAACGTGAAATAAACTATGTGTTATATGGATCAAATATGGAAAAACCGACTCATAGAGCAGACTCATTGTGACCTAACCCACTCAGCCAGTCGAACAAACAACGAAGTCGTTGGATGATTGTAAGTTGGTGAAATTAATACTTACGGTACTGCCTAGCTAAACTAGTTTTCTTCTAGATTGATTTATAATTTGTTCATTGCATCGAAACAAACATTGGAAAATTACTACCCATATATACAGGGTGAGTCACCTAACGTTACCGCTGGATATACTTCGTAAACCACATCAAATACTGACGAACCGATTCCACAGACCGAACGTGAGGAGAGGGGCTAGTGTAATTGTTTAATACAAACCATACTAAAATGCACGGAAGTATGTTTTTTAACAGAAACCTACGTCTTTTTAAATGAAACCACGTTAGTTTTGTTAGCACAACTGAACATATAAACAAATACGTAATCAGTGCCGTTTATTGCATTGTAAAATGTTATTTACATCCGGAGATATTGTAACCTAAAGTTGACGCTTGAAACCTACGACGTTCAGTTGCGTGTTGTAACGAACACGGGCCACGGTCGGCGAGCAGCATCTGCAGGGACATGTTTACTATGATACTTCTTTCTATGGGGTACGTTAAAGGAGAATGTCTACCGTGATATGCCTACAACCCCAGAGGATATGAAACAACGTATTGTGGCAGCCTGCGGCGATATTACACCAGATGTACTGCGGCGTGTACGACATTCATTACGCCAGAGATTACAATTGTGTGCAGCAAATGATGGCTACCACATTGAACATCTATTGGCCTGACATGTCGGGACACACTCTATTCCACTCCGTAATTGAAAACGGAAACCACGTGTGTACGTGTACCTCACCCCTCATGGTAGTGTACATGTGCGTAAGTGACAAAGACCAATAAAAAGCTGTTAGCATGTTGACGTAATGTGCTGTTCCAGTCTCTTCTGTACCTAAGGAACATCACCGTTCCCTTTGGATCCCTACGTAATTCGGTGCTCTCCAATACACACGATCGAACAGCGGAGGTGTGGTACTCAAGCGTCAACTTTAGGTTACAGTATCTCCGGATGTAACTAACATTTTACAATGCAACAACCGGCACTGATTACGTATTTGTTTATATGTTCAGATGTGCTAACAAAACTAACGGGGTTCCATTTAAAGAAACGTAGGTTTCTGTTAAAAAACATACTTCCGTGCATTTTTTTATGGTTTGTATTAACCAATTACACTAGCCCCTCTCCTTACGTTCGGTCTATGGAATCGATTCGTCAGTATTTGATGTGGTTTACGAAATATATCCAGCGGTAATGTTAGGTGACTCACCCTGTATAAACAAAACGAGATTTAATAAAAATAAAGCTAAATGGTTCCAGAGATCTTAGTTTCATAGGGTAAATTTGAATTTTTTACTTTGCAGGATATGGGCTCATAATTGGAAATAATAATTTAAAACAAGTAGATGTCTGTTCACAGGAAATTACAAGCCCTTCTCTCTGCAATCCCTATTTTCTACTGCGAATGCATACTAGATTTAAAATTTACAGCAACAAAATTACTTCTTCGACTAAATAATAGTTATTAAACTGAAGACTATTGCTACTGTCATAAACTGAATTAATTTGTTGATAATAGTTATACAAGACAGACGTAATTCACCATACATTCCGTCCAGCAAGTAAGTTTTGAGTCACAACGAAGACTTATTATCTTACGCTTGTGGCGTTTCGGAAGTGTTACAGAGTACGATGGGAGTCTTTGTCGGGTTTGTCCATCGTCACAAAAGTGTCGGAAAATCATACAATTTCAAGTATATTCCATGGAGAACTTAGATGAAAGAAGGTTTTTGAAACAAGGTTTTCACAAGTAAACGTCAATGCACGCAGAAGACAGCAGAGTTACAGAACACACGTAAAGGTATGTACACCGATCTTCAGTCTTTTTTATACTATGAAATCACGGCAGGTAGTATTCCTAGAAGAAATTCGGCAACTGTGTAGGTTACAAAATCATACACGAAATCCCTCGCTTTCAAAACAACAACAATGTGACTTATAAACCATGGCGGCCAATATCGCGACAATACAGGGAGCGCTGTATAACGTGCCACAGCCCCTGTTTATAGTCTAACTCTTGTCTACAAATCAGTACAAAATCTGTGGAAATTGATATGGAGGAACAGAATAAAAGAGTGAGTGCTCTGCAGCCACGAAAACACGGAGGATGAATTGAGCCACAACAAGAAAATTCTAACACCATTAAAAGTCTCTTGAAAAAGCTATATGTCTAGAACATTTAAGCACGTGCAACATCGAGGTTTTTTTCATGAACGTCTTTTTTGTCCGGAAACATTTTTACCTCACTCGAGACCACATGTGCATGTAGTGAAACAAAAGACATAATCTCTTTTTTTTTTAATATCTCAGATTTATCCACACAGAAGATAATACGTGCGATTTTTAATTTTTAAACTTCATAAATCTGAAAATAAATTGTTTTGTTTTACTTCTGTTAGAAAAGAGATGTCTTTGTAAGTCTTAGTCTTATAGTGTCTTCTCACTTACTTTGTTAGACTGCAAACTTAAGTTGTTTCAATTTTTTCTGCGAAACCATTGGATAATTAATGGACACTACCTTTGACACTCCTTTGTACTTTACATTTAAAATGAGTCATAGCGCACGTTTCCTTTAAGCTGAGTTTGCCAGCAACGGAATTAGTAAATATCTTTCGGTAAACCTTCTTCACGGGTAATTTGGAAAGACAGTT
The DNA here is from genome assembly GCF_023898315.1 of Schistocerca nitens. Taxonomy (NCBI): domain Eukaryota; kingdom Metazoa; phylum Arthropoda; class Insecta; order Orthoptera; family Acrididae; genus Schistocerca; species Schistocerca nitens. The sequence continues at coordinate 463,023,323 of NC_064617.1, read as the reverse complement.
CTCTGTATTTCACAGATTCTAAAAGAAGCACATTACAGGAAGAAACGCAATAGTATTAGTGTATTTGAGCAGGAAATGGGGCAACATTTCTTTTAATCCGTACTGGTATTGACGTCTTTATTACGGACTATTCAGTCTCATTCATTCCGTTCATAGTTCAGTAGGTGATTCTCGCCTTACTTATGGAATCATACCTTTGCTCTGAAGAACGTCTTCCCTTTCATCAGCTCCTTATATCTCGATATATACCGTATGAAAGTCGCGTGGTGTGGCCTTGCGGTTTTTAGGCGCCTTGTCACGGATTGCGCGGCCCCTCAGGCCGGAGGTTCGAGTCCTCCTTCGAACATGTGTGTGTGTGTGTGTGTGTGTGTGTGTGTGTGTGTTGCTCTTAGCATAAGTTAATTTAAGTAGTGTGGGAGTCTAGGGATCGATGACCTCAGCAGTTTGGTCCCTTAGGAATTCAAACACACACACCATATAAAATAAAATCACGATAATTTCAAACTTAGTGTTATTGCCATTTATCAATGTTTCATCGTTGAGTGGAAACTTTTCTGTTGGAAACCATACAGTTAAGTCACTTATATCAATCAGTTTCAGTATTTAACAATCTTAAGCTTGTTATTATGCTAATTCTCACGTTTCGGAAAAACATTCTCTCGTAAAACACACTGCAATCTTCGGTTTTCAACGTTGATTTGTTTTGCAAACATGGAGATTTAAACCGATTTCTTGCTGCCTGAAGAGGTTTTAGTGCTCTGTAACTTCGCGTCTTTTGTCATATAACTACTTAGTCATTATTTTTAAATTATTTTCTTTCAGCGTGAGAATGACAGCAGCGTAGACAACATGAAGTAAAAGCCACTAGATGTAATAATCAAAAAGCCCAGTCGGCAGCATTCTTGTTTCCATTCACAGGTTTCCAAAGTTCGATGGTTTCTAAAGCTTTTAGCTATTCATCGGGATATTTTCAGAGAATGTGGTTATTTTAATTCAATTAAACTCAGTTTCCACTTTGCTTCTGCTTCTGACGGTCGCTGACGTCGTAACTAAATGCGACAGAAAAAGGAAAGTTTTAAAATTTTATCACTTCACAAAGCTGTCAACAAAATCTCTGCCCGAGAGCAAATTTGAAACAGATTTTTAGAGAATATTTGTGGCATTTATTTTCAAGGAAATCTTGCGTAAAGTGCTACACTTTATTTCTTGTATTCTTTGTGGCTTTTTTTCCCATAGGATGTAGTAAACTTAGTCAACATTTCGACTAAAGCTTTTCTTTTTATTTAACGTTGCGGTCTGCAGGTATCTGGAGGTGCTTACAGGATTTTTTAGATAACGCAATTCTTCAGTCACTCTGGGTATCGGTAAAGTAGGAGACCTGGAAGTGCTAGTACTAAACGTCAACTGTTTCTCGAAGTTTAATAAATTCCTATCGGTGTTCTGACTGTATATGGTTTTGGTCTTACTGTATCTGAGGCTACTGTCATACTCGCTGGGTTCTCTTCCTCCATAGTAGGCCGATGTTGTTTTGGATCAGAAGCCAATGGCGAATAGCATCTACAGTTCTAAAGTGGTTCAGATCAGACCCGTTGTTGTGTTTCTTTTTACCTTCATCCCAGATGAAATGTTTGAAGATCTTTTCCGAAACTGCAGAAACTACATTTTGTGAAGTAAAGTCACCATTCATAGGTTTCGTTTCAGCTATGAACTTTTCACCCACTTGATATAGTCGACTGCCGATTTTAGCTTTATTGTACATATTCATGGGCAAACTGACGTAGGCCGGTTCCGTTCCTTGATTCTCATGTTCTGCCAGCACAGATATCATTGCTATAGTGTCGAACGTTTTCTCATAGCCCGTAAACTCTCAACTGAAAGTGGTAGCCCTTTAAGCCAGCAACTTTACGAACCGTAGATGGTCCAATGCGATATAATTTGCTTGTTAAGTAGGCTCCTCCTCTCACCGGGCTAACCTAATACCCTTAAATATTTGAAGTATGTAAGAGAGGGTTTGGTACCATCGAACACTTTTAAGACTTCCAGCTATAATAATGGAAATTTAATATATTTTGTTATTCCATTTTTAAATTATGGCATTCAGTTTTTATGTGCTACAGCCACTCTGACTTTAGAAAGGCTACTCCGACAAACTAAGGGTTTCTCAAATGTAAAAACATGTTCCAAGTACAACATTGCCATGTATCTAAGAAATTTTTTTTATTAAGTTTAAAACGGTCCCAACCGATAAAATCTTGTCAATGCAGTATTTAGTCATGTTTGCTAAATTATTACTCCCCTGTACACCAGCAAACGTGAGCCACCACCTACAGTTGGCTACACCCTGTGTTCCAAGTCTGGAGCACACGGAGTGCACATGGTCCTTCTTCCCCTCCATGGCAGCCAAGTCCCTTAGGTGCCCATAACGCGACTAACATTGGAGCTCCCAACTACCAATAATCCCACCCTCTGTGGCGGCCTGGATCTTGGAGGCTGAGAAGTTTTATCTGAAGCAGAACAAACGACTGCATCTGACTGAGGGAGAGTGTCAGCCACAGACAGTACCTGGAACCTGTTTGTCAGACTAAGTGGGAGGCCTTATCGCCTGGAAACTCTTTTGGCAGGTGTCACGCCTCAAGGGTACCTCTCAGTACACGGATGAGTGTTCAACCTCAGTGCGAGCAGCAACTGGGCTGTCCACCAGTGCAAACCGATCGGCGGACTCAGACGTGCTGGACGTCCATTGGATCCCCACGGCTGGCCCACAACAGTGATGCCCATCCACTCAAGTTTCAAGTTGCTTAAGTGAAGCCATCACAGCCTGGAGCTGAGAGCGAAGTGTATCAAATGGGCCCACATCCTCGTGCAGCAGTCATGCAGCAGTCACAGTCCCTGTCCACAAAAAGGCGTGGAGAACTACGCTACACAGTAAAACAAATGACTGTCGATATGCACTACGGAACTCTACTGTAGACACTGTTGAAAACGCAGGAACTGTGTCCGATAAATTAGATTAACAGACAGAGATTCAAATACTGAACTACTCCCTGAACACTCAGGTGAGACAAAAGAATTCGATCCTGATTGTTGTTGTTGTGGTCCTCAGTCCTGAGACTGGTTTGATGCAGCTCTCCATGCTACTCTATACTGTGCAAGCTTCTTCATCTCCCAGTACCTACTGCAACCTACATCCTTCTGAATATGCTTAGTGTATTCATCTCTTGGTCTCCCTCTACGATTTTTACCCTCCACGCTGCCCTCCAATGCTAAATTTGTGATCCCTTGATGCCTCAAAACATGTCCTACCAACCGATCTCTTCTTCTAGTCAAGTTGTGCCACAAACTTGTCTTCTCCCCAATCCTATTCAATACCTCCTCATTAGTTACGTGATCTACCCACCTTATCTTCAGCATTCTTCTGTAGCACCACATTTCGAAAGCTTCTATTCTCTTCTTGTCCAAACTGGTTATCGTCCATGTTTCACTTCCATACATGGCTACACTCCATACAAATACTTTCAGAAACGACTTCCTGACACTTAAATCTATACTCGATGTTAACAAATTTCTCTTCTTCAGAAACGATTTCCTTGCCATTGCCAGTCTACATTTTATATCCTCTCTACTTCGACCATCATCAGTTATTTTACTCCCTAAATAGCAAAACTCCTTTACTACTTTAAGTGTCTCATTTCCTAATCTAATCCCCTCAGCATCATCCGATTTAATTTGACTACATTCCATTATCCTCGTTTTGCTTTTGTTGATGTTCATCTTATACCCTCCTTTCAAGACACTGTCCATTCCGTTCAACTGCTCTTCCAAGTCCTTTGCTGTCTCTGACAGAATAACAATGTCATCGGCGAACCTCAAAGTTTTTACTTCTTCTCCATGAATTTTAATACCTACTCCGAATTTTTCTTGTGTTTCCTTTACTGCTTGCTCAATATACAGATTGAAGAACATCGGGGAGAGGCTACAACCCTGTCTCACTCCTTTCCCAACCACTGCTTCCCTTTCATGCGCCTTGACTCTTATAACTGCCATCTGGTTTCTGTACAAATTGTAAATAGCCTTTCGCTCCTTGTATTTTACCCCTGCCACCTTCAGAATTTGAAAGAGAGTATTCCAGTTAACGTTGTCAAAAGCTTTCTCTATGTCTACAAATGCTAGAAACGAAGGTTTGCCTTCTCTTAATCTTTCTTCTAAGATAAGTCGTAAGGTTAATATTGCCTCACGTGTTCCAACATTTCTACGGAATCCAAATTGATCTTCCCCGAGGTCCGCTTCCACCAGTTTTTCCATTCGTCTGTAAAGAATTCGCGTTAGTATTTAGCAGCTGTGACTTATTAAACTGATTGTTCGGTAATTTTCACATCTGTCTACACTGTCTCATACATCTTGCTCACCAGATGGTAGAGTTTTGTCATGACTGGCTCTCCCAAGGCCATCAGTAGTTGTAATGGAATGTTGTCTACTCCCGAGGCCTTGTTTCGACTCATGTCTTTCAGTGCTCTGTCAAACTCTTCACGCAGTATCTTATCTCCCATTTCTTCTTCATCTACATCCTCTTCCATTTCCATAATATTGTCCTCAAGTACATCGCCCTTGTATAAACCCTCTATATACTCCTTCCACCTTTCTGCCTTCCCTTCTTTGCTTAGAACTGGGTTGCCATCTGAGCTCTTGATATTCATACAAGCGGTTCTCTTCTCTCCAAAGGTCTCTTTAATTTTCCTGTAGGCAGTATCTATCTTACCCCAAGTGAGACAAGCCTCTACATCCTTACTTTTGTCCTCTAGCCATGCCTGCTTAGCTATTTGGCACTTCCTGTCGATCTCATTTTTGAGACGTTTGTATTCCTTTTTGCCTGATTCATTTACTGCATTTTTATATTTTCTCCTTTCATCAATTAAATTCAATATTTCTTCTGTTACCCAAGGATTTCTATTAGCCCTCGTCTTTTTACCTACTTGAACCTCTGCTGCCTTCACTACTTCATCCCTCAGAGCTACCCATTCTTCTTCTACTGTATTTCTTTCCCCAATTCCTGTCAATTGTTCCCTTATGCTCTCCATGAACCTCTCTACAGCCACTGGTTCTTTCAGTTTATCCAGGTCCCATCTCCTTAAATTCCCACCTTTGTGCAGTTTCTTCAGTTTCAATCTGCAGTTCATAACCAATTGATTTTGGTCAGAATCCACATCTACCCTGGAAATGCCTTACAATTTAAAACCTGGTTCCTAAATCTCTGTCTTACCATTATATAATCTATCTGATACCTTTTAGTATCTCCAGGATTCTTCCAGGTATACAACCTTCTTTTATGATCTTGAACCAAGTGTTAGCTATGATTAAGTTATGCTCTGTGCAAAATTCTACAAGGCGGCTTCCTCTTTCATTTCTTCCCCCCAATCCATATTCACCTACTATGTTTCCTTCTCTCCCTTTTCCTACTGACGAATTCCAGTCACCCATGACTATTAAATTTTCGTCTCCCTTCACTACCTGAATAATTGCTTTTATCTCGTCATCCATTTCATCAATTTCTTCATCATCTGCAGAGCTAGTTGGCATATAAACTTGTACTACTGTAGTAGGAATGGGCTTTGTGTCTATCTTGGCCACAATAATGCGTTCACTATGCTGTTTGTAGTAGCTAACCCGCACTCCTATTTTTTTATTCATTATTAAACCTACTCCTGCATTACCCCTATTTGATTTTGCATTTATAATCCTGTAATCACCTGACCAAAAGTCTTGTTCCTCCTGCCACCGAACTTCACTAATTCCCACTACATCTAACTTTAACCTATCCATTTCCCATTTTAAATTTTCTAACCTACCTGCCCGATTAAGGGATCTGACAATCCACGCTCCGATCCGTAGAATGCCAGTTTTCTTTCTCCTGATAACGACGTCCTCTTGAGTAGTCCCCGCCCGGAGATCCGAATGGGGGACTATTTTACCTCCGGAATATTTTACCCAAGAGGACGCCATCATCATTTAATCATACAGTAAAGCTGCATGTCCTCGGGAAAAATTACGGCTGTAGTTTCTCCTTGCTTTCAGCCGTTCGCAGTACCAGCACAGCAAGGCCGTTTTGGTTAATGTTACAAGGCCAGATCAGTCAATCATCCAGACTGTTGCCCCTGCAACTACTGAAAAGGCTGCTGCCCCTCTTCAGGAACCACAAGGTTGTCTGGATCTCCACAGATACCCCTCCGTTGTGGTTGCACCTACGGTACGGCCATCTGTATCGCTGAGGCACGCAAGCCTCCCCACCAACGGCAAGGTCCATGGTTCATGGGGGAAATCGCTCCTGATTAGGAAGTTTAAACATGTCTAAAAATCGGTTTACTTTTCGACAAAAATGAAAACAAGAGAACAGTGTCTATTAAATATTAAATTGACACGCGTATACTCAAGAAATGAAACTAACAAAACACGCAGATGAAACGATACAAGTCGCTTCCTATTAGGTATTCCTAAAATGTCACGAAATCGGGTACTTCCCAGTTTCTTCTTGCGTCAGTCGACTGCTGGTGCCTCGCAAAATGCGTCATTGCAAACGCAAAACAGAAAAAAAGTGTGATATCCTTAAGTGTGATGCAGATAGCAGTCTGTTTTGTTCTGGAAAAATATAGATGATGGTGATTCTTCTATTAGCGAAATTTCTGAAGAATTTAATATTTGGAGTAATACCTTTTCTCGATTTATAAAAAGGAAAAAGGAAACCTATGGAGAAGTTACTTGCGGGTAATCTAAGCAAAGCAGAATACTTTCAAACACTTGGAAAATAATACTCATGGATTATACTGTTAGATCCAGTGGAATTATATTCGGGTTGACCAAAAAGGATCTACGAAACACGGGGCATCTTTGTGCAAAATGCATTAATTCGAAAATGCCATCACCTTGGGAACAAAAGGAAATAGGTGGCACCGACTGTATTCCTGGATTTTTGGAGGGACAGCCCGATATCACAAGTCAGGGAGGAATAACGACAGCTTGTAATAAAATATATTGGGGAGTTTTCCTAATGTAGGAGATGTTTATTCTCGTGAGCATTTTCTCCTTTCCAGAAAGTGAAACTTCGGTGAAACAGATGTAACTTCAGTAATGAAGCCAAACTGAGTAGTTCCGCAGAAAGGTGTGAAGCAAGCTGGAATTGTGAGCTCTGTTGAATGGGGAGAAATGGTAACATCAGCAGCTGCTACATGTTCTCAGGGGCCATCGTTGAACTCATTATAACACTTTCAGGGAAAACTTTTTATGACAATTTTGTCCGTGACAGGCCAACTGAATGTATTGGTGATGCCATATGTTCTGGATAGGCGGTGGAGCAATTTTTTTAACATTTTTCGATCATTTTATTAGGCGAAGCAGACCGACAGTAGAGCATCCTATGCTACTACTGCTGGAAGACTTCTCGTCCCATCTCAGCACACAGGCTCTTAATATATGTAAGAACAATGGTCTAGTGCTTCTATCATTTTCTCCCTACTGTTCTCACAGATAACAGCTCCTAGATAAAAGCGTTTACAGCCCTTTCAAGAAGATGTGCAGCGGGGAGTAATCGATGCCATGCCTGGTTGAAAGCAAATCCCAGGAAAAAGACTAACATTACAAACAAAGGACTTCTCACTACTTTCACACCAGCAAACATCACTTCAGGTTTCTCAACAGTAGGAGTATTCCCATTTTCTCGTGAAAAATTTAAGAAAAGCGATTTTTCTTCATATTTTATGACTGAATGGCCTGTTACGCAAAACTTTCTGATCCTCTGGCTAACTCTGAGGATGTGGCGAATACTGTTCCTGACGTACCAGGAACTTCGTCAGAGGAACGGTTTTCGGAGGGCACGTTTGCTCTTTCTCTAAAGCTAAACCAAGGAAACAGAGCAACAGTGGACGAAAGAAGAGGAAGTGTGTTATCTGAACAGACAGACCTGAAAACCGGGCTCTAGAAAGAGAAAGAAGGGAGAAAAATGATAAGAATCCCCTGAAGAATGGAAGCGGAAAAATGAATAGAAGGAAGCAACAGGTAGCTCCAAAAGAAAATTTCATTTTCAATTTCATTCCCCCAACGAAGAAGAAGAAGAAGAAGAAGAAGAAGGGAGTTATTGTTCGATTTCTATGGGTTTTTAGAAAGGGAGAGGAATGCGTAAAGTGTGTGGTGTCATTGGTCGTATGCAAATAATGGTGCTTCTACGTGTGTGCCGACTGCGGGCACAATCACGACACTTCTGCCGCATCAGACATTTGAAAATGAGTCGGCTATTTTCAGTAAACTTTCTATATTGCAATGGACCTCATTGGTGGGGTAAAGTAAAGACGAGTGAACCTTTTATCTATTTTTATTGTAGCCATTCTTATGGTTGAGCCGAACATTTTATTTGCGATTTCTATGTGTAAAAGTATGTAATCTCTGAGTATTACTTTCAAATTTATCCAGTTCAAAGCAAAACAAAAAATTAATAACAAAAAGTAAAAAACCTTTTGGTTGCAACTTCTCCTCTCTCCGCTACACAGGGTGAAGCGAAATTCACGCACTAGGGGGTTCGCAGCGATAAAAAAAATGTCTGTCACGAAATGTCGTCCGGTGAGTACACTTGGGAGAAAAAGGACTTAACGAGTGGCAATCTGGCAACACTGTAACCGCAATTATGGTAACTACACCTGTCAGCATCCAACACAGTGAAAATAGTTCTGGGTTAGCAGACAGGAGGTCGATGGTTCGATTCTGGGTTGAGGCATATATTTTTTATTTGGTAAGTGTAGTCCAGGTAGTTCGGTATCTAGCATCTTAAACGTCAATGGTCCTCTAGAAAACATTTGCCCTTACATACTACAATCGTAGAAATGGAAGATTGGTCAGCTTTGAAAGAAGCCCTTCCCATGTCGTGGACCTGAATTTATTCGTACATGTTCATCTACTAGATGCGGAACCCTTTTTCTTTGTACCATCCTCCAATGGTCTCATAGATTAGTACCAACTATTATTCTTACGTCGTTCAGGTTCATAAACGTTACGGCCTCACGTTACCAGTAGGACTGGCAACGTGCTTTGCAAGTAACGTCCAAACTTGGTTACTATTTGTGTGTTTTATCACCATGGTCCCACTAATTACGCCTTTCAAATTGAGTCTGGTATTCGTATGCTGTTTAGTACGTATCTCAATGCATTACTGTTATTATTGTTATTATTATTATTACTATTATTCTATCGATGCGATTCTGGAGACAATACGTCTATTACCGTTAGGAGAAGAGTGTAATTAGAAACCGAACATTTCATAATTATCAGATTCGGAATGAATCATGCAGAACAATATCTGTCAGAGGGCTAATGTGCGTTAGGTGGAACAGCGCGCAGGACTGACGGAGTGTTTATACCGTATGCGCTGTTCACCAGACAGGGACTAGTAGCGAGCGGAGTAAAGCGCCCGTGACAGACTCCGGTGTACATGCGTACACGTTTGGAACTTTCTCCTTGTAAACCTCTAAACCACTGTGGCAGACGTATGGCATACACGAACGATGAGTATGTGGATGTGCTTCTGGTCCTTGGTGTGTCTGATAACGGGGCTGGTGTTGCCGCTCATAAATATACTGCTACATGTCCTCGTCGACGCCATCCAGATAAAAATTTGTTTCTTCGTCGGGAGCTGCGCCTTGGGGAGTCAGGTTCTCTTCCTCCACCAGAGCGTGACAGAGGTCGTCCATGGACTCGCGTACTCCAGCTACTGAGGAAGCTATTCAGGAAGTCATACACCAAGAACCTCAGAGAAGTACACGTAGCGTAGCAAGAGAGCTGTGTGTCTCACAACGCACTGTCGTTAAAGTGCTGCACGATTATGGGCTGCACCCCTATCATTATGCTTTCACGCAACACCTGAATCCAGCAGATGCCATCAGCGGATGCAATTCTGTGAATGGTTCCAACAAGAACAGGAAGCTAACGATGACTTCGCGAACGCCGTAACATTGTCGGATGAAGCAGCGTTCACTCATGAGGATGACTTCAATATCCACAATGCCCACCACCGGCGTGATGTTAACCCGCACGTCACCCGCGACCATGAATATCAAGTTCGCTTTGGTATCAACGTCTGGGCCGGAATGTTTGACGACAGGTGTCTGGGCCCCTGATCGGCTGACTGCACGAAGATATACATTCTTCTCAAAGTATCTACCTGATGCGCTGGAAGATGTTCCACTACATGTTCGGTAGAGGATATTCAGTAGACGATATGGTTGCAACATGATGGTGCACCTCCACACTCTGGAATAAATGTGCGACAGTATTTGGATATAACATATCCAGGGAAATAGCTCGGACGTGGAGGTACAGTTGTATGGCCACCGCGTTCGCGTGACCTAAATTTCCTGGATTCCTTCCTGTGGAGATACCTGAAGGAGCACTGTGCTCTACTCCGCCAACGAATGTAGAAGAACTGGTAGCGCATGTTCATGCTGCTCTTGTTACTGTGGACGCAGCTTTGCTGTGAAGGGTCCATTGCTGTATGATCAGGCGGGTTGCGCAATGTTTGGATGTGCAGGGAGGTTGCTTTGGTTCAAATGGGACATAACATTTTAGGTTATCAGCCCCCTAGAACTTATAACTACTTAAACCTAGCCGGCCGCGGTGGCCGTACGTTTCTGGCGTTGCAGTCCGGAACCGCGGGACTGCTACGGTCGCAGGTTCGAATCCTGCCTCGGGCATGGGTGTGTGTGATGTCCTTAGGTTAGTTAGGTTTAAGTAGTTCGAAGTTCTAGGGGACTTATGACCTAAGATGTTGAGTCCCATAGTGCTCAGAGCCATTTGAACCATTTGAACTTAAACCTAACTAACTTAAGGACATCACACACATCCATGCACGAGGCCGGATTCGAATCTGCGACCTTAGCGGGTGCGCGGCTCCAGACTGAAGGGCCTAGAACCGCTCGGCCACAACGGAAGGCGAGGTTGCTTTGAGCAGCTGTTGTTCTGGGGACAACGTATTCTGTTGTGAAGGTTATGCTGTCATTATATTGGGCATTATTATTGCCACTGGTTTCTAATGTGCGACATATGGACGCTCTTTTTACATGTAGCATAAATAAGAAGTAGATGTTGTGTTATTGTACTGTGCTATCATCTTTAGCATCTCGAAGCTGATCTTGTTTCTGTAGTTATTCTGTCCTATGACAAGTGATTTGTTTCACCTGTCTCTTTCTTATTTGTCTAACTACGTGTTTGTTATGTTCAGCGTTACAAAGTGTTAGAAAGTAAAAGAACGCGCCCTCACCCAGGATCGAATCCTCGACCTCCTGCATGATAATCCAAAACTCTATCCACTGCACCAACTGTAAATCGTGACTACGAACTGCTGACATTGATAGTTACCGTACATATGGTTACAGTGTTGCCAGATTGCCACTCTTTAACGTCGTTTTTCTGCCGGATGTACCCGCCGGACGAAATTTTGTGACAGACATTCTTTATCGTTGGCATGTGAGGAGTCACGCTGCGAAGCCCGAGTGCGCGAATCTCGCTTCACCCTGTATATTAAACTTCGAGAAGCCACTTCCATATTGATTTGATTGTTATGCAGGAATCTCTTAGTATTTACCTAAATACTGTTGTTACTTGAAAATACTGTTGTAGATTGAATAGCAACAGGATCGATAAAATGCTGGTACGGACTGAAGACAACTGATCAGGTGATGGACTCGCGACCCGGACACGGCTAATGAGTCGGTGGCCGAGGAGCCTGCGGCGAGAGGCCTAGGGCGGTCTCTCTGCACGAGGCGCCGCACCCGCCGGGCCGCGCGCCAGAAATAATATTTGGCGCACTCTGGAGACCGTTGCGAAAGACGCCGGCAAGCGGAGTGGGGCGCGTCCGCGGCCCGAAAATAATTGAGCGGCCAATGTTGCGGAAGGCGACTGCTCTTGCAGTCAGTCGTGAAACTGACGGACGTCAGCGACGAGTGAAACTGGTAAACAGCTGACTTTCATCTCGGATATCCCTGAAGACACAACTTACCTTGTGTCTGACATCCACAATGTCAACCAGCTTTTGTTGCGGAACTTTCTCTTGAGCGGAAACATCTCGTGAGTCCCGTAGACGCCGATGAACAGAGGCTCGATGTTGCTCTAATCCGAAGAGGCATTTTCAGATCTCAGAAATTTTCATCTCCAGTATTGGCAGGAAAAGAGAAGAATGGTCGAGGTATTCATCATAAGCATACTTCGTATGTGTTCAAATGGTTCAAATGGCTCTGAGCACTATGGGACTCAACTGCTGTGGTCATAAGTTCAAATGGCTCTGAGCACTATGGGACTCAACTGCTGTGGTCATAAGTCCCCTTGGTCATAAGTCCCCTAGAACTTAGAACTACTTAAACCTAACTAACCTAAGGACAGCACACAACACCCAGCCATCACGAGGCAGAGAAAATCCCTGACCCCGCCGGGAATCGAACCCGGGAACCCGGCTTCGTATGTGTTCCTTTGGTTTATCTCCAACCCTTTTTGTATTATCTCACGGGAGCGGAGACTTGCGACACTCTTAGTGGGGACCCGTACGTCGAACAAGGAGAGTGGGCACAGTGACGGTTTCCCATAGAATAGGTACGAGCCTTTTGCCTCCTATCCCACCTCCATCAACAATACAAACACAACACTAAAACTTCAGATGTAAACGCTCACCTTCATTTCATGCTGACACCCAAGTCTGTTATTCCTTGTTATAGCAAGTGGTCACATCTCATTCCAGTTAGGTGTCTCCCACCCAGATTTGCCATACTTTACGTCGAACCGCATAGCTACCTAAAAGGGTACAAACCTGAAGACTCAAAGAGTAGGCACTCAAACGACAGCGCAACAACAGACTACGAAAATACTAGTTCCTTCTGAAAGGTAATGCGTCCGAATTTTTTATATGAAAACTTTCAAAACTTTTTAAATAAAACAAACGTAATTAACATTGTACATTTTTATTCTTCATGTCCTCATATTTATTTCTCATTATAGTAATCCTGGTGGTGAAATTATTTCTCAGAACGGAAGACCAGTTTGTTGGTACCACCAGTGTAGGGCTCACTTTGCTGACGAGGCACCAACCTCATCTTTGCTTGCTCCGATTCATCAAAGTGAAGTCCTCGAAGGCGTTACTTAAGCTTTGGAAATAGAAGAAAATCGGGAGTGTCCAAGACGGGAGTGTGTGGAGCATGATCGATGACAGTGAACTCAAGGCGTCGGACTGCAGATGCCTAAGAGCTCGTGTGTGGGATGTCGTTGTCACGCTGAAGGATACTGTGCTCGATGTGTTGGCGAACTCCTAGAATTCGAAACTCGATTCCAGCATGCTGTTTCTCACGCACTGACATAGTTACTTTGTTAAATGCTACAGTTCGCGGACCTCTAGCGGAAATGGTCTGTAAATATGTAGACTTAAAGAAAAGGAAAGATATAGAATGTCAAAGACGTTTATTTTATTAACTAATTTTCAACAGTTTTGACATACAAAATTCGGATGCAATACTTTCAGTGCGCTTCATACTTTCTATCCGAGAGCTAATGTCTTAAGTATCCTCTGTCCATTGTCAAGCTCTACTGAAAGTTGGAATTAGGTAGGAATTTTCAAGTTAGAACTATTTTACCATCACCCATATTTGGCATAGTTAGAGTTTGATTAAAGTTATGGGAAGTTCATTGACGCTACTTGATGTAAAGTCGTACCGAGACTCGAATACAACGGCGCAGCGGATGCAAGTGCTGATCCTTTTATATCTGGTACATTAACATGTACACACGTCATTGTGTTGGTTGTTTTTCACCTACGCCGAAAATTCTTTCCACAAATACGTCATACAATTTACTACCTCTTGTTTTAGGCGTGATCGCAACAGCACCACTAAATGGACCACATCATTGTCGTCCACGAGCCCACATATTAAAACCTGACCTGCTGCCCAAGGGAAAATAAGCACTGATAGCTTGCTCTTCCTAAATGTAATTGGATGTACTAATCAACCTAAAAGCATACTGCTCCCAACAGCTGTAACTATTAGTCTGCAAATAAAGTAAATACTGGTGCAATGTTATTCAGTACATTGTCCTCAATCACCAACAAAAATATCTGCACTTATACCCATTAAACCTGGTCTTCATATCCATTCTCTTGCAATATAACGACTGAATAATAACAGCATGGGAAAGGTGGCAAAGAGTGAATAAATCATTAAAATTGAATACAGGAGCATAGTTCGATTAAAGGAATAAAAATTTAAGTGGCAAGTAACAAGAGGCATTAGAGAGTGAGACGAGAGAGAGAGAGGATGACTGAGAGAGAGGCAGATAAATACTCATACAGTGGCAGGGGAACATCGGGACGATACTAGAGAATCAGCATGATGGGCCTTGGTGACGGTCGTACTACCATTACTGCTAGCATCTTTCAATTATGCAGTGTGTTATCGCGCCTCGTGAGAACTAAAGCGAACGAAATGATAGCACTTTCCTGTTCGTGTAAGGCTTGAGGCCTGAGTGAACAGTCAGTTAATACAGTGTCTACATTGCAAGAAATTGTGGCGATGTCAAACTGTGGCGGACCCTTAAGTCTTTATATATCCCAAGAGCAGGTAAAATATGAGAGTGGTTGTTCTCATCGGGTGCTAGTTAAGAACTCCTAACCTCCACCACGGACTATGACCAAGAACGCCCACTGTAGCGGCTTCCCTTCATTCATTAGCAGAGCCGCGCCCAGAGTGGTACATCGAACGATGACGGAGCTTCAAGACGTACTTCGCCTTTTCAGACTAGTTTCGGGTCTTCGTACAGCACCACACAGAAATTTTTGGTATATAATGGCTCCCCGAAGAATTAAAGTTGCAGGATTGCATTTGCCGTCGACTTAGGGATGGTGCACCTGGCGCAATGGTTTGGAGTATTCGATACACAACGCGATCTCTTCTGGTTCTCATAGCCGGTATATGGTCAGCAGTAGATAAATATTTACTCCTTATGCCAGTAGGCTCTCTTATTGGCCGCATTCACAGTGACACGAACAGTTGCGCGCGGCTGGTAATATTCGCGACTTTTACGCTCAACTTCCCGCATGAGACTACACGCGACAAGAAGTTGTCAGTTGTTAACCGAGCGAGGTGACATACACTCCCTATTCCGCCTTCCATGGCCCGCCGAATGCTAGCGGCATTGGGTTCATTTCTGTGCCACCGCTTGCTGTTCAAGATAGTGCTGGTTTAGAATTGTATCATGTGCCTGACAGATCGGTAGCTCATTTCATTGGCTCTCACATGGTGTTGTGGCGCCGTTGCCCTACGTGCCTTACCTGCCTGTTGCTGGAGGCCCTTGTATCGCACTCTCTCTCAGCACGTATCCACCTTTCGGAAGTCTCGCCTCCCTTCTTTTACTTCCGCCACTTTTCCTCGACATGAGCTACGTCCGTAATGCGATGATGCCATTGCACTTGAAAACCACACAACCACGAAGGCGATCTGTGGCTTTCTTCAGCATCACAGGTCATCGAATGTAGTTAAAGGGAAGCATCCTCACGTCGACTGGCGATGGGCTTTTATGATATAACCATTTCCACACCACTGTCATGTTCAGTGCATTTTTTTGTGGTGAGTGTCATGTTGGTACTACTAAAATCTTTAGCCCTGTTGGAAGCATCTCAGCCAATTTCTGATGCTAATTTAAGTGTAGGTGTTGAAAAAATATGAGCGACTTCATCACTGAGCTGCTGCACCGCTTCGCTCATTCTTAAATCGCCTTATTTCTCAAAACAGCAGTTTCTTAAATTTTTCTACTTCTTCTGCAAGTGAAACTATGAAAATGACCAAAACACCTCTTACTTTTAAGGAATTTAGCTTCGTTATATGGGTTTGGTGTTTTACATCTACATCTATGTAGATATTCTGCAAGCCATCACACGTTACGTGGCGAAGAGTTCCGCGTACCACTACTTGACATTTCCTTTCCTGTTCTACTCGCAAATAGAGCGAGGGACAACAGACCATCTATATATTTTCGTATGAGACCTAATTTCTCGACCTTTTATCTCTGTGGTCCTTCGTGGTTACGCAGTGTATGTTGGTGGCAGTAGAACCGTTCTGCAGTCAGCTTCAAACGCCGGTTCTCTAAATTTTCTCAAGAGTGTTTCTCGAAAAGAAGTCGCTTTCACTCCAGGGATTCCCATTTGAATTCTCGAAACACCTCCGTAACACTTACGTGCTGTTCGAATCTGCCGGTAACAAATCTGCCAGCCTGCCTCTGAATTGATTTGATCTCTTCCTTCAGTCCAACTTGAGACGGATCCCAAACACTCGAGCAGTATTCAAGAATAGCCTCTTGTATACGGTCTCTCCTAAAATTCTCCCAATTAACCAAAGTCGACTATTCCCCTTCGCTACCACAGTTCCCACATGCTCATTCCACCTCACGTCGCTTTGCAACGTTACGCCCAGGTATTTAAACGAGCTGACTGTCAAGCACGACACTAGTAATATTGTATCCGACCATTACAGATTTGATCTTCTTTCTCATCCGCATTAACTTACGTTTTTCCACATTTAGAGCTACCTGTCATTCATCGCACCAACTATGAATATTGTCTGTCATCTTGTACTCTCCCACAGTCACTTAACTTGACAGCTTCCCGTACACAATAGCAACATCAGCAGATTGCTTCTCACCCAGTCTGCCACATTTTTATGTATATAGAAAATAACAGCGGTCCTGTCATATCTCCGTGTGGCACTCCTGACGATACCCTTGTCTCTGATGAACACTCCCCATCGAGGACAACATTCTTGGTTCTGTTATTTAAAAAGTCTTCGAGCCACTCACATTTCTTTGACGTTTTTCCATATGCTTGTACCTTCGTTAACAGCCTGCTATGGGGATCGTGTCAAATGCTTTCCGGAAATCCAGAAATACGGAATCTGCCTGTTGCCTTTCATCCTTAGTTCTGCGTAAATCATGTGAGAAAAGGGCAATCTGAGTTTCCATTAGCAATGCTTTCTAAAACGTTGCTGGTTCGTGGACAAAAGCTTCTCAGTCTCCATGAAGTTAAATAAATTAGAACTGACAACATGTCCAAGGATTCAGCAGCAAACAGAAGTTACGGATGCTGTACTGGAGTCACATGCGCTTTTTCCCAGTCGCTTGTTACGTTGTGCTGGCGAAAGATTCACGATAAGCTAGGTAAGGGGCCAATGCCGTAGAGTACTCTTTGCAAAATAGAACTGCCATTCCATCCGGACCTGGTGATTTTTTTGCATTCAAATCTTTCAGCTGTTTCTCTACGCCAGGTTGCTTATTACTATGTCGTCCACATGGGAATCTGTAAGATTGACAAATGACGATATGTTTGTACGAGTCTCTTTTCTACTTCAAGTAAGCAAGAGTACTGTTTGCTTTATAGTATAACAGTTGTGTGCTGCTATACGGCTAACATACGTTACCAGGATCGTACAGAGTAAGACTGGGAAAAAAAAAAAAACATTACAGAATCGTTTGAAAAGTGCGCTCAGTTCCCGAACTGTATAGCTGTTGTCGTTGGAAGGCACATCAGAAACAAACAGCTATCACATAGCATATTGCTGTATTATAATTAAAATATTCTTCCATTGTCTTACCTGTTATCTGTTATGTAGATTACAAATTTGTCAGCATTGATGTCAACATTCAACGATTCTACCATATACCAGGGATCTGCGAATCGAAGACAAGCGTCCAGTAAGGGCCAACAATGGTACACAATGGCCCTATGTGTTTATTGCTAGTGAAGCTTCCCCTCTTTTCAGAACACCTTATGCATCCAGATTCGGAAGATAATTTAATTCCTGGAAAGAAGACTTTCAATTCGACTGTACTCCCAGGATTTTAACTAATAAATGGGTAATTTCGTATCGTAACTTTCAGTGTGTTATCCGACCTGTGTTTTACACAACTTCATTCGTATCAGAGATGGTATTAGTCTACAATGACAGTCTACATTATTTTAAACGCCATGAGTTCGCACTAGAGGTCCTGTATCTTTCCGAGAGGTTTTGCTAGATAATTTATTGACGGAGATCTGCTTCCATGAAAACACAAATACATGTGATTGGGTTTCATCTACAGAACCAAGTACATTCTCAGCTGTAACTACAAAAACATTCAGATTTACCAAGTACTTTTCTTCATCGTCCTGTAACTGATCACCAAATTGCTCCACTCCAGCTTCCCATAAAGCCATTCGTATATTTTTGTCGTTATATTTATCATACACTCCTGGAAATTGAAATAAGAACACCGTGAATTCATTGTCCCAGGAAGGGGAAACTTTATTGACACATTCCTGGGGTCAGATACATCACATGATCACAATGACAGAACCACAGGCACATAGACACAGGCAACAGAGCATGCACAATGTCGGCACTAGTACAGTGTATATCCACCTTTCGCAGCAATGCAGGCTGCTATTCTCCCATGGAGACGTTCGTAGAGATGCTGGATGTAGTCCTGTGGAACGGCTTGCCATGCCATTTCCACCTGGCGCCTCAGTTGGACCAGCGTTCGTGCCGGACGTACAGACCGCGTGAGACGACGCTTCATCCAGTCCCAAACATGCTCAATGGGGGACAGATCCGGAGATCTTGCTGGCCAGGCTAGTTGACTTACACCTTCTAGAGCACGTTGGGTGGCACGGGATACATGCAGACGTGCATTGTCCTGTTGAAACAGCAAGTTCCCTTGCCGGTCTAGGAATGGTAGAACGATGGGTTCGATGACGGTTTGGATGTACAGTGCACTATTCAGTGTCCCCTCGACGATCACCAGTGGTGTACGGCCAGTGTAGGAGATCGCTCCCCACACCATGATGCCGGGTGTTGGCCCTGTGTGCAATCCTGATTGTGGCGCTCACCTGCACGGCGCCAAACACGCATACGACCATCATTGGCACCAAGGCAGAAGCGACTCTCATCGCTGAAGACGACACGTCTCCGTTCGTCCCTCCATTCACGCCTGTCGCGACACCACTGGAGGCGGGCTGCACGATGTTGGGGCGTGAGCGGAAGACGGCCTACCGGTGTGCGGGACCGTAGCCCAGCTTCATGGAGACGGTGGCGAATGGTCCTCGCCGATACCCCAGCAGCAACAGTGTCCCTAATTTGCTGGGAAGTGGCGGTGCAGTCCCCTACGGCACTGTGTAGGATCCTACGGTCTTGGCGTGCATCCGTGCGTCGCTGCGGTCCGGTCCCAGGTCGACGGGCACGTGCACCTTCCGCCGACCACTGGCGACAACATCGATGTACTGTGGAGACCTCACGCCCCACGTGTTGAGCAATTTGGCGGTACGTCCACCCGGCCTCCCGCATGCCCACTATACGCCCTCGCTCAAAGTCCGTCAACTGCACATACGGTTCACGTCCACGCTGTCGCGGCATGCTACCAGTGTTAAAGACTGCGATGGAGCTCCGTATGCCACGGCAAACTGGCTGACACTGACGGCGGCGGTGCACAAATGCTGCGCAGCTAGCGCCATTCGACGGCCAACACCGCGGTTCCTGGTGTGTCCGCTGTGCCGTGCGTTTGATCATTGCTTGTACAGCCCTCTCGCAGTGTCCGGAGCAAGTATGGTGGGTCTGACACACCGGTGTCATTGTGTTCTTTTTTCCATTTCCAGGAGTGTATATGCCTCTCGCCATATGAGGGTACGACCAGTACTCTCGAATCATAGTTTTCGTGGTTCACATGTTACAGTGTGTGTATGATTTTTTTTTTGTGTGGGGGGGGGGGGGGGGGGGTTGTGCGGGGGTTTGAGGCGAGGGTCTGCATAATGTCTATAAGCGTACTGAGAAGCAAGTCTTGGAACATGGTATACTCGCCGGTCACCGTTTTTGCGACACTACTCCTTCCACATGTGCTTCTTTTCAGGGGTGCATTCGGTCATGACTTCAATTTTGTGGATGACAATGAGCGACCGCTTCGAACAATGCATGTGGAGGAGCTATTGCAACGAGAGTCTGTTTGATGAATGGACTGTCTGTCCGTTCCCCCGGCTTAAATCCCATAGGTTGTGTTTCAGATGCTATGCAGAGAGGTACTGCTGCATGTTCATAAGCATCAAAACCATCATGTTATCGTCAGTTGCACGAGTGGAAGAATAGATCGTCCTATCACAAGATCTCTTTATCAACCTTATGACCAGCGTAGAGACACGTTCCGTAGCACTCATTGCCACTGTTCTCATCACATGCTCCATGAAAAACCCCTTCCGTCATTACAACGTGGCCATCATGACGCGTGATGACTTGGGTTTAATTATTGTCATGAAATGAAAGAATTATTTCTGTTCGTCTAGTTGTATATTTGTCACGTACCGTCTGCACTTCACACTAAGGTGACTTAAATCATGGGATAACGATATGCACGTATAGAGATGGTGATAGTATAGCGCACACGTGGTATAAAAGAGCACTACATTGGCGAATCTGTTACTTGTACTCAAGTGATTCATGTGGAAAGGTTTCCGACGTGATTGTGGCCACACGGCGGGAATTAACTGGCCCCCAACGAGGAATGGTACTTGGAACTAGAGGCATGGGACATTCCATTTCGGAAATCGGTAGGGAATTCAAAATTCTCATACGCACAGTGTCAAGAGTATGTCGAGAATACCAAATTTCAGTTATTACCTCACACCACGGACAACGCAGTGACCGACTGCCTTCATTTAAAGACCGAGACCAATGGCGTTTGCGTAAAGTTGTCATTGCTAACAGACAAACAAGACTGAGTGAAATAACCACGGAAATGGATGAGAAACGCACGACGAACGTATCCGTTACGACAGTCTGGCGGAATTTTTTAAATGGTTGTGGAAGCAGTCGACCGACGTGAGTGGCTTTGCTAACAATACGACTTCGCCTTCAGCGCCTCTCCTGGCCTCGTTACGGTATCGATGGGTCCCCAGATGACTGTAAAACCGTGGCGTATTCAGATGAGTCTCAGTTTCAGCTGGTAAGAGCTGCTGGTAGGGCTCCAGTGTGCTGCAGACTGGTCCCAGACTGTCAACAAGAGAACTTCCCAAGCTGGTGGGCTGTGTATACATGGAATGGACTTGGACCTCTGGTCGAACTGAAACTGTTATTGACTGAAAATGATTACGCTCAGGTCCTTGGAGACCATTTGTAGCCGTTCAATTATGGAATTCTTATGGATGACAATGCTCCACGTCATCGGGCCACAACTATTCTCGATTGGTTTGATGATCATTATAGACAGTTAGAGCAAATGATTAGCCCAGCCTCATAACCCGACATGATTCCCATCGAATATTTATGGGACACAATCGAGAGGAGCGTTTTTGTTCAAAATCTTGCACCGCAACACTTTCGCAATTATGGACGCTTATAGAAGCAGCACGGTTCAGTATTTCTACTTACAAAGGATTGTTGAGTCCATACAATATCGAGCTGTTGCACTGCTCCGAGAGAAAGGAGGTCCGACACTACATTCGCAGGAATCCCATGACTATTGTCACCTCAATAGAATGTAGCAATTCTTTCTACGTAAGGTTGTAGTTTCGTTGAGCTATGTTACTTGGCGCAGTGACACATCATGCTAAAGCTACTTCCGTCCATGAGTTTTGCACACCCGTGTATGTAAGGTGTACAACCGAGCTGGATCATTCTGCATATGCACTAGTGTTGTCTGAAACAGCACAATCTTCAACCTTAAGTTATATAAAAATAAATTCTTACGGATTCATAATCACACACCGTCCCAGGCCGCCCCCCCCCCCCCCCGCCCCCCGACGTCCCTCCCACACACACACACACACACACACACACACACACACACATACACACACACACACACACACACACACACATAATGGTTGCATTTCGAGTTGAGTGGTTGTCTGGCTGGCACGGGCGCGCTACGGCCGGTGGTAGGACGACCCCACTTCCGCCGCTGGACCAGTATGCACTTGATCCCTCTCCACCCCCCCGGCTATGTCAATAAATTCTCCAGCAAAGAGCGGCCGCATCGACCGGACCGGCCGCGCCACGGCTACGGCACCCTGCTGACCAGCCCCCGTCCGCCCTGAATCCGCGCCGTCTGTTAAAGTCCGGACCCGGCCTCCGGCTTTGGCCGTCTCGTGGTCGGGTCACCACCTTTGACAGCGCGACGGAGCTCTCTGCGACTTCCCACCGTTCACACAAATAGGGTACCCAACTCTAAAGCCCCTTGTTGTCGGACGTGGTGGCTATCTGATGGAAAGTCTTCTCAAAGCTGGCACAGGTTGTTCGGGAGAGAAATGTTGAATTTCTGCCTCGGCTTCAAACTTGTCCGCGTTACTCGCCTGTGAAACTTGTTCTCAAAGATCTTTCTCCAGCGGCAGCGGGTAAAGTCTGAAGCTCCTCTACTGAAAGTTCTCCTCTCAATACACACTCACAGTAAACGAGAGGGTCGCTGTCAGTGTAATCTCTAGGAGATATTTCAGATAAACAGAATCGGTAGGTGTTTCGTACTGAAACAAGATTCCTTTTGTTAGATAAGAGAAAAAACCTATACTTATCTCATCTTACATTTTACGTGAACAAGGAGGAATAACAAGATTGTTAAGATATAGGGTTTCAGATGAATAGCACTGATAGTGAGAAGGTCTCTGCCTTTGTTCGTGCGTAGCAACAAGTGAATGAATACGCAGAAGCCGGCCGGTGTGGCCGAGCGGTTCTAGGCGCTTCAGTCTGCGACCACTACGGTCGCAGGTTCGAATCCTGGCTCGGGCATAGTTGTGTGTGATGTCCTTAGGTTAGTTAAGTTTAAGTAGTTCTATGGGACTGATGACCTCAGATGTTAAGTCCCATAGTGCTCAGAGCAATTTGAACCATTTTTTGAATACGCAGAAACATGCTTAAGTCTTGGTAGTGTACAAGTCAGTAGACTAATCAGCACTAGAGTCTGTACTAAATTGTGACAAAGGTGTCAGACGTGTCTCTTAACCATGTTAAAAGAATGCCTGAAACATAATGAATGACTAAAAATTATGGCAGTAGGAAGGAAAAATTCAGCATAAAGTCAGACATAACTTTTTCTGAGTTTAAAAGAAAGGTCGCAAAGCTATGAATGTAAAATGAATGGCATTGCTCAAAACAGAAGAGATACTGTGTGGGTGTAAAGAGTGCAGTGGTGGGAGGGGAGACGTGGAGGACTTGCACGAGAAAGAGATAGAAGAAGAGAAGGGGTCGATATGTAAGAGATAGGGGGGGTCCAGTATTAGAGTGAGAGTTTAACGGAGCATTGGAAGATCTGCGGTCAGATAATGCTCAAAGCATAGGTAACTTTCGTTTAGAATGTCTTAAGCCAGCCGTTTATTCAATTTGGTTAGTAGAGTCTATAGCCCTGGATGCATATCGTGAGACTTTTGGAAAAAAGTCAAATACACAATCCAGAATATAGCAAGGACACATAAGTGCTAGTTTTATGCAACCAAAATGCTGAAAATAATTATACATTGAAGAATG
Organism: Schistocerca nitens; assembly: GCF_023898315.1. Lineage (NCBI taxonomy): Eukaryota > Metazoa > Arthropoda > Insecta > Orthoptera > Acrididae > Schistocerca > Schistocerca nitens. The sequence continues at coordinate 462,999,789 of NC_064617.1, read as the reverse complement.
GGAAAGAAACTAGATGATCTATTAGATGACGATCACTATTATTTTAGGAAAGGTAAAGATACGAGAGAGGCAATTATGGTGTGGAGCTTGATAATGGGATCATGGCAGTTTCATAGCCTTTGTCGACCAAGAAAGAAGAGATATTCTAGATCCACGGAAAAGTAAATGTAAGCTGTAGGGAAGACTTATAAAATATGTGTAAGAATTGTGTTAGATAAAGACACAATTGCCAAAATTAAAGCTTTCGTAACGTAAGAATATTCTCTCATTCTCTACTCCACTGAAATTGTGTCACTAGCTCCTTTGTATAAAGAAGAAACTGGTCATCAACAGCGAATTAATCTTATCCAGATATTTATCAACACTTTTTCTTCATCGTATTTACATCGTTATTTCTACTGCTTCATTGCTGCTATTGTCCGTTGTCTACACAAGATCATTGTATGTTAAATTATTTAAATATTACTTTTTAACGTAGATCTGATTAAAAAAGGTGAAGTAGAATTCGGAATAAAATGACATTTAACGACAAGAGGTTCGAGAACACGAAATAATGCTTTACACTCTGTATTGTGACGTGGTTCACGACACTTTAAATAAACGTGACTTACTAGTACATCTTATATAAAGTACAAATCCAATGTTTAGGACCAAGACCAGGCGTAACTATCGGTAAACGGCAGGCTAGAATTTGGTAAGCGTAACAGCAATTGCAATATGCAAGGTTCATCGTCGACGACGCTGCTGAAGCGTAGTGAAATTCGTACGTAGCGAGCAAGGTGTACGTCCGTAGCCTGGAAAGTCAATCTTGGTACACGTCATCGGAGCAGAATGACGCCCGTCGTTGCACCTGGAAAAATTTTCATGTGCTGTTCTCTTACTGTCTTTGGTGGATAAAGTACAACGTACACTTATTGTCATTGCGACCTTAAAAGCATGACTGTCTGTGACAGCATTTCGCTATATACAAACATGTTTGACTGTAATTGCTTTATTTTTCCAGATTTTTTTCGTTTGGATCAGATCTTCGTTTCTTTCGAACACGTCGGAAACTCGAATTAGCTCGTAAGATATTGGTGCTATTTTGTCATTGTGGAATAAGTAACCAAACGACTATTGAAGTTTGTGTGTAGAGTCCGTGAGACTGGCAACGTACAATCAAATTTTCGGAAAAATATCATCCACAAAATGTCGAACATAGCAAGAGCAGGTAAGTGAGAAAACTGTTGCACTGTCAGATTAACATGTCATGTCTTCAAGCTGCTGGCAAAAATAATACACAGAAGACTGGAAGAGAAAATGAAGATCTCTTAGACGATTAGTTTTACTTTAGGAAAGCACCAGACAGCCAACTATCACATTACTCTTGATAACAGAAGCAAAGCTGAAGAAATATCAAGGTTCGTCTGTGTAAAAAGACTGACAATGTGAAATGGTGCAAAATGTTCTAAATGCTAAGAGAAGTAAAGCTGTAGAGAAAGACGCGCAATACACAAAATGTACAATTATGAGTAGGTAATGATAAGCTTTTAAGGCAAAGAACGAAGTGTTCAGATAGGACAGGGATGCAGTCTTTCCCCCTAATTATTCAGTATATACATCCAAGCAGCAATGGCAAGTTTAAGAATGGGATTAAAGTTCAGGGTGAAAGAATATAAGTGATAAGATTCGCAAGCAATATTGCTATTCTCAGTGCATGTGAAGAAGAATTACAGGATCTAGTGGATGGAGTAAACAGTCCAATGATTTCAGAATACGGATTGAGAGTAAACCAGGAAAATATAAAGATAATGAGATGTAGCCGAAATGAGAATAGGGAGAAACCTAACACCAAAAGCGTGAGCACGAATTATACGAAGTTAAGGAGTTCTACCACCTTGGCACCAAAATTACCCATTACTGACAAAGCAAGGAGGACATTAAAAGCACACTGGTACAGGTGAAGAGGGATTTCCTGGCCAAGAGAAGTCTACTGGTGTCAAACATTGGCTTTGCTTTAAGGAAGAGCTTTCTGAGAATGTGCGTTGGGAGCACAACATTCTATAGTAGTGAATACTGGGCGGTGGAAAAATCAGATCAGAAGAGAACTGAGGTGTTTCAGATATGGTGGTACAGAAGAATGTTGAAATTCAGTTTGACTGATGAGATAAAATCTGAGGAAGTCTCCAGAACCGGGGTGTACGAAGGAACATATCGAAAACACGAAGAAAATGGAACAGAAGCATAGAACATCTTAAGACATTAGGTAGTAACTGGCATGGTACTAGAGGGAATGGCAGAGGGTAAAATTTTTATTCTAAGGGAGAGGTTTAATCACATTCAGCAAATAATAGAGGATGTTGGGAGCAAGTACTACTCTAAGATGAAGAGGTTAGTAGTAAAGTAGAGAAAGAGCTAGTCGTGGCTATTACAGGCCATATCAGGAATCAAGATAGCCTGCAGGATGCCAGGATCAAGGAGGGAAAGGGAGGTGAGGGGAGGGGAGTGGAGTGGAGGGCCTTGCCACTGGCCTTGCACTTTTACAAATTTTGCATGAAGCACCTCCGACACCAAGTGCCTGACCGCCACTCACCCTCTGCTCTGCAGCAAAATACAGTAAAGTAAATTAACTGCTGAAAGAATCTTTCTACAATGTTTGTATTACTGACTCCGAGAAATTCGTTTAAGGATTTGCTCACTAGTCACTTGAAAATTTTGGTTAGAAGCTGTGCATCATTCGTCATTAAATATTGAAGTGAGTAAAAAGTATATTTCTCTATACCTAACTGAAAACCAACATTTGCTTTAAAGATATAAATAACAAAATACGAATTTATATTCGTTGAAAATGAGTTTTACTTTACATACTACGTCACAAGCGCTGAAAACACGAAATAAAATAAAATTCCTGTTTTAGATCCCAGTTTTTTTTCTGTCAATAGCAGATGGCTGATCTTAGTGTGATCTCTATACTACTCCGATAGATAGATCCACTGTTGAAATTGTCCTTTGGTAGCTGTTCTAGTTGGTTGTGCCACGAGTAGGTAGTTCTCACTTTTACCAAGAGATGACATTACAGTAGAACACGAAACAGAGTCGTAAATTAATTATTTTAAACACCTATGATATTGCAATATTCCAAAATTTCTGCCAAGTACATTAGCAACAAAAAAATGCAATGTTTACACCGAATATCCAGGGCTTTCCTGGTATAACCTGTGCCGTAGTGAACCAAGAGCAGTACGCGTGCTTCGAGATACAAAGCTCTAAATTCAACCACTAAAAAGGGTCAGATTGGAGGCGAAGAGTAGTGAATGTCAATGAGCTCACTCTTAACATATATTCAATGTGGTCTATTGGCTTTTGAAACAAAACACACACTCACAGGCGTGAAATAAATGTAGTCATTACAATCATATACAATAAACCTTGAAAAACTTAAATGACTCACTCCAAATGTTATCTTGTTCCTTCATCTAAGTTAATTGTAGTGTTAAGAGAGAATGCCTTGTACAATTTAAATACAGTTTTGGGGAATCTCATTTATCTTCTGAGAATAAATCTTCTCTGTAATATCAAGCTATCTGTTTAGCAATTGGTAAGTTCTTGAAAAAATTGATCTTGGTGGACAGGGCGAATGAAGCGCAGTTTTCACTCAAGCACTTTCTCATTTGGACTTATAAGTGGTCGTCGATAAGCTGCCCTGGTCTACGGGCAGCGCCTTTGACTTACACCCAAAACGTCTTCGGTCCCGGGTTCGAATCACGCCACTGCTGAAATTTTGATTAATAATCAGCATTGGCGGCCGAAGACTTCCGGCATAAGAAGTCACCCTCATTCTGCCAACGGCCTTGTCAAAGAGGGCGGAGGAGCGGGCAGAGGTTCAGCGCACTATCTTGTAGTAGGGGTGGCAAACTGCCACTAAAGGCGGGAGAGTCAGCAATGATCAAAGGCATGAGAATGGAGAAGGCAGTGGAAACCACTGCATTAAAGACACGTAACGTGTATCCACGGGGCATGTGGCCTGTAATTGAAGAAGTATCATGATGATCTCTACATTGGAAAAATATTCCGGAATAGTCCCTCTTACGGATGTCCGGCAGGGGACTGTCGAGGGGGAGGTGACCATCAGAGAAAGAAAGAATAACCAACGAAACGATAACGTTGTACGAGACGGGGCGTGCAATGTCAGAAGCTTGAACGTGGTAGGGAAACAAGAAAATCGGAAAAGGGAAATGGAAAGGCTCAATCTAGATATATCAGGGTTCAACGAAGTGAAGTGGAAAGAAGGGATTCTGGTCAGATGAGTGTATGGTAACATCAACAGAAGAAGAAAATGGTATACTGCGTTACTGTGAAAAGTTCTGTGACTGGGTTGTCCATATCAGAATCGACAGCAAACCAACACGGATAACGATAGTTCGGGTATACATGCCGACGTCGCAAGGCGAAGATGAAGAGATACAGCAAGTACATAAGGATACTGAAAGGATAATACAGTATGTAGAGGAGGATGAATATCTAAGAGTGATGGGGGACTGGAATGCAATTGTAGGGGATGGAGTAGAAGAAAAGGTTACAGGAGAATATGGGCTTGGAACAAGGAATGAGAGAGGAGAAAGCCTAACTGAGTTCTGTAACAAATTTCAGTTAGTAATAGCGAATACCCCGTTCAGGAAACGTAAGAGAAGGAGGTACACTTGGAAAAGGCCTTGTGATACGGTAAGATTTCTGTTAGGTTATATCATGGTCAGACAGAGACTTCGAAACCAGATACTGGATTGCAAGGCGTAACCAGGGGCAGCTATAGACTCAGATCACAATATAGTAGTGATGAAGAGTAGGCTGAAGTTTAAAACGTTAGTCAGGAAGAATCAAAACACAAAGAACTGGGATACGGAAGTATTAAAGAATGACGATGTAGCCGGCCCCTGTGTCCGAGCGGTTCTAGGCACTTCAGCCCGGAACCACGCTGCTGCTACAGTCGCAGGTTCGAATGCTGCCTCGGGCATGGATGTGTCTGATGTCCTCAGGTTAGTTAGGTTTAAGTACTTCAAAGTCTAGGGGACTGATGACCACAGATGTTAAGTCCCATAGTGCTTAGAGCCATTTGAACCACTCTTGAATGACAAGTTTGAAGTTCCATAATGCTATAGATACAGAAATATGGAATAGCTCAGTAGGCACTATAGTTAAGAGAAATGGACATCTCTAAAAAGTGCCACCGCGGAAGTTGGGAAGGAATGAAATAAATATGAAGTGCAGAAAAGCTAAGACAAAATGGCTGCTGGAAAAATGTGAAGACATCGAAAAGTAATGATTGTCGGAAGAAGAGACTGAGCATACAGCAGAGTCAAAACAATCTTCGGTGACATTAAAAGCGAGGGAGGTAACATTAAGAGTGCAACTGGAATTGCACTGTTAAATGCAGAGGAGAGAGCGGATAGGTGGAAAGAATACATCGAAAATCTGCGTGTTGCGGAATGTTTGTCTGATGGGATAGAAGAAGAAAGAGGAGTCGATTTAGAAGAGATAGGGGATCCAATATTAGAATTTAAAAGATCTTTGTAGGGCATAAGGTTAAATAAGGCAGAAGGGATAGATAACATTCGATCACTGACATGTGGGACAATTGTCGCACAATCAGTTCAACAGCTCTTGCATTCAGGTTACTTGCAAGAATAACATACAGATTAATGGAAAAGAAAATTGAAGATGCGCTAGGTGACGATCTGTTTGGCTTTAGAAAAGGTAAAGCCACGAGAGAGGCCATTGTGACTTTGCGGTTAATAATGGGAGCAAGACCAAAGAAAAATCAAGACACGTTCAGAGGATTTGTCGACCTGGAAAAAGCGTTCGACAATGTAAAATGATGCAAGATGTTCGAAATTCTGGAAAAAGCGAGGGTAGGCTATAGGGAAAGATGGATCATATACAATATGTACAACAGCCAAGAGGGATTAGTAACTCTGGGTGAACAAGAGCGAAGTTCTAGTATTAAAAAGTGTGTAAGACAAAGATGTAGCTTTCCACCCATACTGCTCAATTTGTAATTCGAGGTAGCAATGAGGGATATAAAAGAAATGTTCAGGAGTGGAACGAAAATTCAAGGTGAAAGGATACCAGTGATACGATTCACTGATGACATTGCTATCCTGAGTGAAAGTGAAGAAAATGACATGATCTGCTTAGCGGAATGACCAGGCTAATGAGTACACAGTATCGACTGAGAGTAAATTGAAGAAAGACAAAGGTAATGAGAATAGTAGAAATGAGAACAAGGAGAAACTTAACATCAGGCTTGATGGTCACGAAGTAGATGAAGTTAAGGAATTCTTCTACCTAGGCGGTAAAACAACCAATGACGGACATAGCAAGGAGGACATCAAAAGCAGACTAGGAATGGCAGAAAGGGCATTCCTGGCCAAGAGAAGTCTACTAATATCAAATATCTACCTTAATTTAAGGACGAAATTTCTGGGAATGTATGTTTGGAGCAAAGCATTGTATGGTAGTGAGACATGGGCTGTGGAAAAACTGGAACAGAAGAGAATCGAAACATTTGAGATGTGGTGCTATAGACGAATGTTGAAAATAAGGTGGACTGATAAGGTAAGAAATGAAGAGATTCTACGCAGAGTAGGAGACGAAAGGAACATGTGTAAAACACTGATAAGGAGAAGGGACTAGATGATAGGGCATTTATTAAGACATGGGGGAATGACTTCCATGGTACTAGTGAGGGAGCTGTAGTAGCCAGAGTCTGTAGAGGAAGACAGAGATTGGAATACATCCAGAAAATATTTGAGGATGTAGTTAGGAAGAGCTACACTGAGATGAAGAGGTTAGCACAGGAGAAGAATTCGTGGTGGGCCGCATGAAACCAGTCAGAAGACTGATGACGAAAAAAAAAGAAAGACACAGTCATCCTTTGGGAAACATGATGTTCAGGGAAATGTTGTGAAGTTCAGCTGGCCAATCTGTAACTCCTTTAGAGAAGTTCACTATCTAGAAACTGAGATCGTTATTGGGCTTATTTATGGTTATTATGATGCATCTTATATTAATCCAAGCTACCTTTAGTCCGTCTACTACTGTCTTGTTTCTTAAAACTGACGTTAAACTGTCATAGCTGTGAAAATTGTTATTTTTCGTTTCCACCGTCTCGAAATTTTTTCTTCACTCTGCATGTTTTCATTAACTTACTTGTGCTTCACTTTCAAAGTTTGGCTTGACTCTTCAACTTACATTTTTTTATTGTAAACCTGTAACATACGTGCTATTCACTTGTATCTCCATGAAACAAAGATATCTAGCATATAAGTCAATAAAATTTGACTTATATGTACATTCAAAACGATGATCTTTCATACGATACATATTTTACAGCAAACGAACTACATTTCTATGGTTCTCAATGGTCAACAGCTCTAATAATCGATCAAAAGCATATCTCTTCGATGGTTGTGTGTATTTCGTGACTTAGTTAATACTTAACTCCCTAGATGGCAGCACAGCGCACCCTCATGTATATCTAAAGATCATTTACAGGTTTCAGGTAAGTGTTTAACATTCGTCGTCAGTGCTCTGCTGGAATAAACAGGAGAAATAAATTACGAGACATCACCAGTACAACGATATAAGTAGCAGCAGTCGATTGCTACTTGCAGCCAGGGTCCTTTGTGAGCCACAATGTCTATGATAAAATCCTAGTCATAAGCGACTGACTGCATGTGAGATCGCTCTCTAATGTTTTATATATTTTTAGGTTCCAGATACACATTTTAACGGTTTTTGTGATAATATTTACTATATAAGTGACTTTTAGTGGTATCTTCATTCACCTCTGCCTTCCTTGTGTTGTGACCTGATATTTGTGAGTGTTTCGTATGGAACCACTTAACCTCTTACCTGTGTTTACATTCCGCGCTGACCAGTTCCAGCAGTAGCGGCGCATCGAAAGCTAAGTACTAATTAATTTTTTGTGTATAGTGGTTTATTTAGGAACTTTAGTAGTCTTCAACCGGTGTTCTTGGTGTTTTCTGGTGAAATAATTTCAGAAGAACCTTTTGGGAACTGTTTTCAGTTTCGTTACTGTGTCATTAGACGTTTGATTCTCTTTCTGTATTAGTCTTTTGTTATATTCTCATTTGTTGTTGATTAATACTGTTAATAATAGTATTTACTTCCCTTGTAGAGTAAGTTTGTGATTATTGTAGTCAGGTTTTTAACATCTTCTTACTGTAGTAGCTGAACTTAGATAAAGTAGTTTTCTTGTTTCAATAAGTGTAAAATTTTACCATGAGTGAGAAGTGTGGGCTTTGCCGTAGGTTCGTGAGTAGTGGATTGTGGCGTGAGACTTGTTCGAAGTATTTTCACTGCGGGGGGGGGGGGGGGGGGGAGGGGGGAATGCAGTGGGGAAGCCAGTGGGCATTCTGGTGAGATCCTCCCCTGGAACTGCAGGTTGTGCAGCAAAAGTAAGTTGATAGAGGAGCAGGAGCGTAAGATCTGTGCCCTTCAGGTGCAGTTGAAACCGTACAGGAGGAGCTAGATAGGATGAGGAGGGAGAAGGGGGTTGGGGAATGGGAAGTGGCTGTTGGCAAGAGATGTGCTAGGAGAAGGAGATTTTCAGACAGTTTTACTATTGCTGTTTGCAATAGATATGACCAACTGTCAGAGTCTAGTGGAGAGGAATCTCTAGTAGCTGTAGATGTAGGAAGTATGCAGCAGACCTCAGCAGTTACGGTGGCTAGGACAGTTTCAAAGTCGAATAGAGAGAAGAAGGTACTGCTCTTAGGTAGTTCTCATGACAGAGGTGTAGGCCAGCAGTTGCAGGAAGTGTTGGGGAGTGAGTATCAGGTCACCAGTATTGTGAAGCCTAATGCAGGATTGGTCAGATGACTGTTAACATAGGGGGGCTATGTAGGGATTTTATTAAAGAGGATCAGGTAGTGACTGTGTGTGGGGCTGATAATAGTATTGATAGGGATCGGGAGTGTGACATAGATGGTGACCTGGAAAAGGTAGCCACTCAGACTGGCAACATGAAAGTGCATTTCGTGGAACTGTTTCAGCGTCACGATCGGCCTCATCTTAATACAGCCGTCAGGTGTAATAACATGGGACTTGGGGGTGCGCTGATGACAGTCAGCATGGGTCATATTTCAGTGGTGCCGGTGGAGTCTATCAGCAGGACGGGTTTCACTAGACATGGCCTGCACCTCAACAGGTATGGGAAGGGGAGTTTGGCAAAGCTTATGGGTGACAGCATAGGTGCGGTGGTGGGATCACTCACGGGAAAATTCCTGCAGTAGTGGGTGTTAGAGCTGCACCTTTTTTAGATTGAAGTCAGCTGACCGGTGTTCCTGCATAAGGGAAGTCTCTCTAATGAAGGATTCGCTTTTGACAAGGCTTAGGTATCCAATTAATGAGGGAATTAGTATATCTCATCAAAATATACAAGGTATTAGAGATAAAGTTAGTGAACAGCTTATAGATGTTGACTCTGAAATTATTGGTATATCTGAACACTTCCTAAATAAGGAGATTATTAAGAGGCTTCCTTTACCGGGATACAGGTTGGCTGGCAGCTTTTCTAGTAGCTCTTTGCGGTGTGGGGAAGTAGCCACGTATGTGAAAAACGGCATCCCATTTGAGTCAATTGATGTTTCAAAGTACTGCACTGAAAAGGTGTTTGAATGTTGTGCAGGTGTTGTTAAATTTCGTGGAGCTAAACATCTAACTGTTGTTATTTATAGATCCCCTTACTCCGATTTCACAACATTTTTGCTAACGCTAGAGGAAGTTCTTGGTTCACTTTATAGGAAATACAAAAAGTTAGTTATATGTGGTGACTTCAATATTAATTGTATATGTGATGATGCAAGGAAAAGGATTCTGGTAGACCTCCTTAACTCATATAATCTTAAGCAAACCGTATTCTTTCCAACGAGTGTGCAAGGGAACAGTAGAACAACCATAGACTACATTTTTGTTCATTCCTCATTACTAGAAGGGCATTCTGTTAGCAAAAAGGTGAATGGCCTTTCAAATCATGATGCACAAATTTTAACTCTAAAAGTTTTTTGTGCTGCGACACATGTTAAATATAGTTATCAACTGTTTAGGAAAGCTGATCCAGTTGCTGTAGAGACCTTTGTAAACCTTATCAAGGAACAAGAGTGGCAAAATGTTTATAGTTCTGAAACAGTAGAGATAAATATAATGCTTTTCTCAAGAATTTTCTCGTGTTCTTTGAAAGTTGCTTTCCGTTAGAACGTTCAATAACAGGGTACTTGCACAAACAGGCAGCCTGGGTGGCTGACTAGAGGGATAAGAATATCTTGTAGAACAAAGTGGCAGTTATTTCAAAACGTTAGAAACAGTGAAAATCTAAATGCAGCAGCCCATTACAAACAGTATTGTAAGGTGCTTGAAAATGTTATTAGGAAGGCAAAAAGTATGTGGTCTGCAGATAGAATAGCTAAGTCTCAGGATAAAATGAAAACCATATAGTCAGTCGTAAAGGAAGTGGCTCGTCTGCAGAGACAGGTCGAAGATATAGAATCAGTGTGTAGTGGGAATGTCCGTGTTACTGATGAGTCGCATATATGTACAGTATTTAATAATCACTTTCAGAATGTAGCAGGTGAACTAAATAGAAACCTAGTCCCAACAGGGAATCATATAGCGCTCTTAGAAAAAAGTGTTCCGAGACTGTTACCTGAAAAGCTCCTCCATGATATCGACAAGAGGGAGATTGAGTTAATAAATAAATCAATAAAGACCAAGAACTCTCGTGGATGTGAAGGGGTATCTAGCAGAATACTGAAGTATTGTTCTATGTATGTTAGCCCAGTACTTAGCCATATCTGTAACATTTCCTTTAGGAGCGGTCAGTTTCCTGACCGATTAAAGTACTCGGTAGTGAAGCCACTTTATAAAAAGGGATACATGGATAATGTTAACAACTTTAGACCTATTTCTATGCCATCGGTGTTTGCTAAAGTTTTCAAGAAGTTTGTATATACAAGGTTACTGGATCATTTAAATTCACATAACTTCCTGTCGAATGTACAGTTTCGTTTTAGAAATGGTTTAACAACAGAAAATGCTATATTCTCTTTTCTCTGTGAGGTTTTTGACGGATTAAATGAAAGGCTGCAAACGCTAGGTGTTTTCTTTGATTTAACGAAGGATTTTGACTGTGTTGACCACAAAATATTACTGCAGAAGTTGGACCATTATGGAGTAAGTGGAGTAGCTTACAACTGGTTCGCCTCTTACTTGAAGAACGGAAAGCAGAAGGTAATTCTTCGCATTATTGAGAGTGGTAGTGATGTTTAGTCCCAATGGGGCACTGTTAAGTGGGGCAATCCCCAATGGTCGGTGCTTGGGCCACTGGTGTTTCTTATTTATATAAATGATATGCCTTCTAGTATTACAGGTGATTCCAAAATATTTCTGTTTGCTGATGACACCAGCTTAGTAGTGAAGGATCTTGTGTGTAATATTGAAACAGTATCAAGTAATGTAGTTCGTGAAATAAGTTCGTGGCTTGTGGAAAATAATTTGATGCTAACTCAGTTTTTACAGTTTCTAACTCACAGTCCAATAAGAACCGATAATTTGATCAGAAAGGATGGGCATATTATAAGCGAGACAGAACAGTTCAAGTTCTTAGGCGTTCGGATAGATAGTAAACTGTTGCGGAAAGCCCATGTTCAGGATCTTGTTCAAAAACTAAATGCTGATTTATTTACCATTAGAACAGTATCTGAAATAAGTGACAGTTCAACACGAAAAGTAGTCTACTTCACATATTTTCATACGCTTATGTCGTATGGTATTATCTTTTGGGGTAATTCTACTGATTCAAAATGGGTATTTTTGGCTCAAAAAAGGGCTGTTCGAGCTATATGAGGTGTAAGTTCGAGGACCTCTTGTCGACCCCTATTCAATAGTCTGGGAATTTTGACATTGCTCTCACAGTATATATTTTCTTTAATGTCGTTTGTTGTTAGCAATATTAGCTTATTCCCAAGAGTTAGCCGCTTTCACTCGGTTAATACCAGGAAGAAATGAAATCTGCATGTGGAATGCACTTCCTTGACTCTTGTGCAGAATGGAGTGCAGTATTCTGCTGCATCCATTTTCAATAAGCTACCACAAGAACTCAAAAATCTTAGCAGTAGCCCAAACTCTTTTAAGTCTAAACTGAAGAGTTTCCTCATCGCTCACTCCATCTGTTCTGTCGAAGAGCTCCTGGAAGAACTAAAAAATTAAGGCAATTGCAGTGTTACATTGTTGATTTTCTTTATTTAAACTTACGACTTGTCCCCTGAATATGTTTCTTATATTTTATTCTATCTGTTTCTACTATCGTGTTATAACTTCATGTATTGACTCGTTCCATGACTATGGAGACTTTTCCATAATTTGGTCCCACGGAATAATAAATAAATAAATAAATAAGATCATGTGCACATGGAGTGGGGAAGTGCACTCGCTTCCTGGCCTCGATGTCTCTAGCATACAATGCACAGACGTTTATGCTAACTGGGTGACCCGCCTGTTCCCTAGTTGCTCTAGCAGATCCCAACATGGGTGGTGTCAAACTACTGATTCTCAGTTTCTCAACCTCGACAATTACCATGAAGAGTACTGCAGCCCTGACTTGTCTCTCAGGTTGCACCAATAGACCGCAGCAGCAACAGTATTGCTGTGATGAGTCATCACATCTCCGATTCGATTGCATCTGCACCTGGTGTGGCAGTGCGCACTGTGATTCCACTTCACAACAGTTGCAGGTTGATAATGGTCACGAACCGATCCTGAGTATAAATGTACAAATATATAGATATATTTTTATTAATAATATGTGTTTGAAGTCTTTTCCAGAAGCAAAGCCTCTGAAATCATACCAGGATCAGTGCAGCCTAAATGTGTCAAACAGCAGCCAGTTTAATGCCACAACGTCTTTCTATGAGTGACCTCTTGCTACTAAGCGGTGACCAGAAGAGCTAAGACAAATGGGGTACATTTACACTGGTAATGGTGATGAGACAAACATTGCAGTGATGGTTGAAGCTTCGGCATGAACAGCACATGTTCTATGTTTCTCCAAATGTGTATTTCTGATTTGTGTAAAGGGCTCTGACTATTCATCGAACGACAAATACTATAATTACAGGAAACAATGTGTTAAATATTGAACTTGAGGAAGCTGAACAAAATGTGGCTGACAGTACTTGTTCGTGTAAAATTTGCTTCCAAGGCGAGATGGGTGCAATTTTCCATACAAGTGGTTACATAACTACCAGTGTTAAATGTGCATTCTCCTTTTCCTCGTGTGTTGCATGTTAGGGACTTATAGCATCTGCAGTTAGAGTATTCATTCAGTGTAATTAAGACATTATCAGCTAATAGTGTTTTTTTTTTCTTTTTTTTTTTTTGCCTTTGTGGCATGTTCAGCTCTGCTGTTCAAAATTAACATGTATCTTTTGTAAAGCACAACTAATGCCTTTCTTGTAAGTAAGTCTACATATTGAAGCTATATGCAATTCATAATATCATCCACGTACCTTGTGATGGCTATTGGTTAGTACTTGAATCATTGTTTGAAAGTTCACATTAGCAAATGGTATTAACAGCACTAGCCAGTATATGCTACTATTGTGACATAAGCAGGCATGGTTCCTGAAGTGCTGTATATACAATGATCAGCATGAACATTTTGACCACCGACCTACTATCAATATACACACTTACGTCACCTGGCGAGGAATGACTGCTAGACAGACACATGCACAGTGATTGTAGCATCATTGAGCCCGCTGTCTGAGTGTAGAATGGCGAAGGCACGTGACCTATTTGATTTCAACCAAGGGCAGATTGTGATGGCTAAGAGGCAACAGTATTCCCGAAGCTGCACTACATGTCGGATGTTCGAGGAGTGGTGTGGTAAGTGCCTGCAACACATGGCGAAACCAAGATGAAACCACGTCCAGACATCAAGGGGTTGGGTGGCTACCCTCATTATAGATGTCGGACGTCGTAGGCTCGGCAGATTGCTAAAAGGGGATAGGCGGCGAACTGTGGTGGAACTATCACCACACTTTACTGTTGAGCAGACTGCAAGTGTCTCTGAGCACGCAGTGCACTAGGCATTCATAACAGTGGGCCTTTGCTACCGATGACCCATGAATGAGCCAATGTTAACACCACAACATCATCAACTATGACACATTGGGCACATGACCATCAGCACTTGAGGTTGGGGCAGTGACAGAGCGTTGCACCTTCTCCATCATGCCAATGGGAGAGCACGAAGCCGTCGTTTTGCAGGGGAGCAACTCCATGGCTCCAGTACTGTGGAACGAAGATAAGCTGGCGGTGGCTCCATTATGTTCTGGGGAACATTAATTTGGGGATTGTGACGTCCCTTCCCTCCTTCTGCACTCGTCGGGAGGAGACGCCACTCGTAATGATGTTCGTCCCCGTCAGTATGACGTGGAACAGCACCTGTAACTCTTGCAAAACACAGCTTCTCAAGTAGTTAAGAAATATTGTGTTGTTCGTCCGTAACAGTCTTAACAGTTTGTGTTAACTGATCAGTTGTTTATCTTTTATCTTATACCCGGTTAGTTTCGTTGAGCAGTGAAATCTTTGTTCTTAATCCTATCATTCCGGTCGATCTTCACATCATCCTTAGCGATGATCAATAATTCAGTTCTTAAATCCGTTGCTATGCCATTGCTATTACAAATTATTAACAACGGTCCATCGTAACTCCAGAGATCACTTATGTTGAAGTAACGTCCGTGTAACGCGCCATAATGTTGATTTTTATATTATTCACCTTTCACTGTCTGGTATTCTTGACTTCACACAGTGACTTAAAATGTTTAAAAGACTCAATCACAGGCATGAACATACTCAATATTCTTCCAATATTTTTCCTTGAATCATGTAGGCGACACATTTGATTTATCTCTTGACTAATAGTTTATTAATCTTTTTGTAATTAATTGTTTGTCCCTATCACGCACACACCGGTATGAGATTCGAGATCAACTTCTCATCAGCCCAGTAATCGTGACGTTGACAACAACGTTTGATTGAACAGCGTATTGGTTTTTCTTCATGACTTTGTACTGTGTCCTACTCAAGACTACGAATAGTTTTCGTGTCACTGATCCGTTACTCTCAAGTTCGCAACTGTTCTTCAGTCCGAAGGTTAAGTCCAGTAAATCAGTATCTCTCAATTAAAATCAGTGTCGCGTTGATAACGGTAAAGATTACTTTATTCAGTCGAATGGCTGAGTATGGCTTTAATCTTTCTCTCACGAACTATCTAACTTCACAACTGAAACAATGTAATAGCGTTTACTTCCAGAACACTATCGCAATAGTACTCTAGAGCGACTCAAGAGCAACTAACTAAACATTTCCATATCCGAGTGGCATTTTAGGAGCATTGAATTTCCTTTTCGATGCTGCTGCAACTCCCTTCCATGGTAAATGTTACCTTTGACCGAATGACCTCCTTGGATTTAGCCTTTGTTCATATGAATTTTAATTTATTCTATGTTTAAAAGATAATATATGACAACTCTTTCCTTTTATCTCCTCTTTTCTATGTTACTCTCAGTATTTAAGTGTTATAGTTGTTAATCATAACATTATCAGTGTAATAAATTTTTTTATCACCAGTAGTTGTTGTCACTGTCAAGATGACTCACTTCCCTACTTTGTTTTCAAAAAGGTTGTTAATTGGTGTTTTCTGTCCTTGGGGCGTTACAGCATCCACGGGTCCAGTGGAGCTTATGAAAAGCACCATGACGGCCAAGGAGTATCTTACGCTGTCTGCAGACCATGTACACCGCTTCATGACAATCATGTTCCCCAAAGGCAGTGAGATTTTTCAACAAGATAATGCGCCATGTCACAAGGCCAGGATGTGACAGTAGTTCGATTACCACTATGGCGAGATTCAGTTGATAGTCTGGCCTCCCTGCTCACCATTTCAGAACCTAAACGAGGATATCTGAGACGTGATTGAAAGTGGGATGAGATTTCATAGCCCCCTGCCTAGAATTTACAGGAATAATATAACTTTTTGGTGCAGATATGGTGACAACTCATTCTAGCGACCTACAAAGGCCACTTTGCTTCCATTCCATGATGATTCGTCACATTTATCCGTGCCAAGGTGCTCATTATGTTGTGGCTGGTAACTGCATATACAGATCTCCAAGGATACTTACGGTATATAATATGTATAATGACACAGTCTGAGAACACTGTCATTAGTTGTTGATAGCCATCACCACTGCAGCTCCATCTGCTACAGACAAATCATTTATGGCAAATGGGAACTGAATGACAGATGATACTTTACTGTCAGTCAATAGCAGCAAGTTCCACTCGTTGCATTCAGTCATTCTTCCAGTTATGCGTCTGCTACAGTTTTATGCTGTGACTATGAGACTTCTGCTAGTATTGGACCAGAAGCCCCTTGATCTGGATGGTTCAGGCAATACCATGTTGAAATTAGATAGGAGTGCAGCTACGGTGTGACACTTGCCTCCATGTGGTGCCAGTTAACGAATAGCTTACAGAAAAGTCGGTGTGTAGTGTTTAAGAATGTTTATGCTGTTTGTCGAGTCGCATACAGGTAGACGATTAACTACATTGTATCTGCATACAGCTATAATGAGCCACGCTGACTGACAGAAATGCTACATTAAAACAGGGGAGCTGTTATTATCCAGAATACTATCAGTCATAGAATTTGTCTGCGGCGATTTGGTACTGACACGAATCTTGGAATTTACCATTTGAGTATCCCATTACGGTATTATTCGCCCTCATATTATAAACAGCGCCCTTGGGATTCGCATACTATTCTACTTCAAGCAACTACACTATAGATCTACATTAACGGTAAAAGCCATATTTGGTAGTTCTATAAGTTTTCCGAAGGTGGAGAGTAATTCGCTTGGAGGTGATACCTCGCGTATACAGCGACACCCATGATCATACCTCACGATAAGACAGTTATGGTTGTCTCCTTAACGCGTGTGACCTCCAACTGCAGAGTAAAACTTTTGTTATATGACAAGCACAGGAACGAGCAAAGTTACTGGTTACTAACTTATAGATATTATAAAGGAGCCAGACACGTGACTACAGCAGAGTATTACATTTTACGTAGCTAAAGAACGTGGTATTACTTGGCTGGACACCACTACCGAATGGATAGTGTGATTGTTCTCTGTGCAAGACAGTTCAGGTATATACACTATCACTTGGACCTTTCTTTCCAACCACTTGGTTATGGAATATTTTTGCGTCACTTTGGCAATTATTGGCAATGTCTCAACGCTGTTTCTGATGTAATCACGCTATTTCGTCTCTGTTTTCCATGTATTACAATGTCGATATTTTCGTTTATGTAAACCGGCATCATGCTGTCACACTGCAATGTTGAGGTGCCTCACCTCGTAGTATTTGGAGCCAGTTTGCTTAAGCGTCCCTTACTGGTGGTCTAAACATGACCGACGTGATTCAGGACTTAATATCAAGCATATCTACACCTACATCTACATGGATACTCTGCAAATCACATTTAAGTGCCTGGCAGAGTGTTCATCGAACCAACTTCACAATTCTCGGTTATTACAATCTCAACTGAGGAGATGTCATGCGTTGGTACAGTTTGTAATGATATTTCCGGTTTTGATCCAGAAACATTTTAGAACATGGCGACTTCCACATCTACGTCAACATATCTGTGCGTTATAGACAACAATATCGCATTAATACTTGTTGCGGTTTAGCTTTTATAGCAGAGAATTGTGGTCATATAACGTCTTTCGTTAGACAGTAGACATATTACGAAGACTCTTTGTGTTCGCAAAGTGTACGAAATCGAATTTTCGTAACGATTTGGATTATATTACGATAAATATGTATTTTGATGAATTATGTAGGTTATGTAGATGTGGCAGTACTTTTTTGTGCTCGCGAAGTGTGACAGTTTTTTTAATATGCGGTAAGTCCTTCTTTCCGAGGTATCGAGTTTTTCTGAGGTATCGATTCTGACATTGTCTTTGAAAATGTCACATCTCTCAGTGCTACCACATTTCGTGGTGTGTCTGCAAGCGAACGTTTGCATCGTTAATTCTCAATAATACGTTGGCTGTTTCCAATCTCTGTCTTCTGTAGCGTAAATAATATTTGGTAGTAAAAAATTCTTATTCCTTTATTCCTTTCCTAATGGAACAACAGGGATGACGCGTGTGTACGTATTGGTTCCCACTTTACGCATTAGATACCGCTGTGTTGTCACTTACATCAAGCTTAGGCCTAATTAGTTACAGTCTGTCTTTCTATTTGCCTGCTTCACATAATAATATTTTGTAGTTAAAAGCCTGTGTAGGTTTGCCTTAAGACATCGAATTATTAGGCCTAATTTACATAATGTCAGGTGTTATTATACATGAAAATCGAGAACTGGGTTACAAACTTTCAAATTTGGGGACTAATTTGGTAATACGTGTATGTGTGGTAATTATCTAACACTTTTCACATTGTAAATGTATGAGACATCGCATTAGGTGATTGGAGTTTTTCATGCATTAACATCAACTAGCAATCCACACACCATACCTGCTGCACTGCCTACGTATTTTGCACAAACTAGTAATTTACAACTGTGTTGTGTTTTACCGCTGTAGGACTGACTGCAAACTGCTGTTATGCTACATAGACTTCAGTACACCTGTGTAGTTTGTAATAATAGCAATAGCTGGCAGACAGTAACACTGTGAAAGATGTGTCTAGTGCATGATGTGATGCATTATCTTTTGCCTGACCAAAAATGTGCTTGAGAACAATTTCAATGAGAAATATTTAAATTGCCAGTGTACTGAATGTAGGCCTAATTAGTTATGTTCAGTCTGTCTGTTTACCCCCTTAGGGCTGTCTTTGCTCGGTAACACATATTTTTCTGCAGTTGTAAGCCTGATAGAGTTAGTCCTATAGCTTTGAATTATTAGGCCTAAATTCTCAAATTTTAGCTTTTATTAGGTGCTGAAATCTAACACTGGGAGTGCATACTTCAGAATTTTGAGCTATAAATTTTCGAATATATGTTACAACAGATGTTGGTTTTTAATTATTAGTAGCGAAAGATGCCGTCTACTTGACTCAGTATTCTGTGGCGAATGATATACAACTTCAAATCAAAGTTATCATTATGACTGGTCAGCCTATACTTCAACAAATTTTTGGAAGTCAGTAATATAAACATAGCTGATCAACTATTAGATACTTTACCTAATTTGGTTTGCAGAGCTGGGAGGGCTCTTTAAATGGGAGGTGCTTCATGCAAAATTGGCAAAAGTGCAGGGGGCAGGAGGGGGGGAGAGGCGGCAGCAGGGCCCTCGTCTCCCTTCCCCTCCCTCACATGGCACATGGGAGGATGTCATGACTCCCCGTAAAGCAACGGAGATTAGCTAAGTATGACGGTCACAACGTTCCTAGAATTACCTCTCATTTGGGTTTAAGGTTATTTCGTTCTCTCCTTGCCCTACCATCAACCTCTTCATCTTAGAATAACGTTTGCATCGTTAATTCTCAATAATACGTTGGCTGTTTTCCAATCTCTGTCTTCTCCTACAGCTTCTACACTCTAAACTTCCCTCTGGTACCATGCAGTTTATCCCTGATGTCTTAACACGTACTATGATGATGTCCTTCTTGTTAGTGTTTTCCATATGTTCCTTCTTTCGCCCATTCCACAGGGAACCTCCTCATCCCATATCTTAATAGTCCAACTTATTTTCAACTTTCATGTACAGCACCACACCACGAACGTTTCGACTCTCTTCTGTCTGGTTTTTCCACTGCCCATGATTCAATACCATACAACACTGTGCACCCTACAAACAGTCTGAGAAATTTCTTCCTTAATGTATGTTTGACACTAGTAGACATCCCTTCGCGAGGAATTCCCTCTGTGCTAGTCTGGTATTAATGTTCTCCGTGCTTCGTCTGTAATTGCTAATTTTGCTTCCAGGTGGCAGAATCCAGGATCTTCGAGTTATTCGTGATTACACTTTTGGTGTTAGTTTTCTTGCTATTCTCATTTTTGCTGTATGTCATTAACTTCCACTTTTTTCTGTTTACGCCCAGTTTATTATCTGCACTCATTAGGCTGTCCATTCCATCCAGCAGATTATGTAAATGCTTTCACTTTCACTATGAATTGCAATGTCATCAGCGAATCTTATCACAGATGTCCATTCACATTGGGCTTTAATCCCACTCTTGCAATTTTATTTTATTTCCGTCATTGCTTCTTTCGTGTACAGATTGAAGAGTAGAGTTGAATGACGTCATCCCTGTCTTACGCCCTTGTTAATCCAAGCACTTCGTTCTTGGCCTTCGTCTTATTGTTCCCTCCGGTTTATGTACATATTGTATAATACCCGTCCCTTCATATAGATTACGCCTACTTCCCTCACAATTTCGAACATTTTGCATTATTTTACATAATCGAAAGCTTTTTCTATGTTGACAAGTCCTACGAATGTGTCTTATTTTTTGTCGGTCTTGCTTTTATTGTCAACCGCAATGTCAGAATTGCCTCTCTGGGCCTTTACCTTTCCTAAACTCAAACTAATCGTCAATTAACAGGTTCAATTTCCTTATGTATTCTTCTGTAAATTACGCCTGTCAGCAGCTTGGATACATGAGCTGTTAATCAGATTGTGCAACAGTTTTCGCACATACGTACCCTTGCTATTTTAAAAATTGTGTGGATGCTATTTTTCCGACAGTCTGATGGTACGTCGCCAGTCTCGTCGGCTCTACACACCAACTTGAATATCCGTTCGGTTGCCTCTTCTCACAATGAATAATCATTCGGTTTCCTCTTCCAGCAGTGACTTCAGAAATTCCGATGGAATTTTATGCAGTCCTTCCGCTTTATTTGATCTCAAGTATTCCAGAGCACTTTTACATTCTCACTCTAAAGTGGATCCCCTATGTAATCCCTATTAAGTCTAATTTCATCTCCTAGCGCGTCATCACATAAGTCTATTGGCTCGCAGGGTCTTTCAGTGTACTCTTTCCATCTATATGCTCTCGCTCTTCTGCGTTTGGCAGTGGAGTTATCATTGCGATGTTAACGCAGCCACTCCAGAAGTGTCAAAGCGGACGCGGGTTGCCGGTAAAATCATCCAACAGTTAGTTCACCTAGACTGTTACACGCCACCAGATTACTTTACTGTACAGTCACTTTTGACAACAACAGAGACACAATTTTTCTGTCAATTGGGATGAACATTCCCCCTCCTGGGGCAACTAATCTGTCTTTCCTATGTACGTTCCACGACTTGGTAAGTCTCTCAGGAATTTCCGCGTCGGGTTTCAACCAGCATTCAATCCCAAAAACAATTTTAATTTTCCAGGAGAGCAGTAAATTCGGGAATTTTGTTGCCAATACTTCGTCATTTTACTGAAAGAATTATGACAGCCCTTACTCTGAACAGGGACTTATATCGCTATCTGCTTATTGACTGGCAAGTGTTCATTAGAGTACTTCGGACTCCCTCCTAGCCTAAAAATCTCCCATCTGCACTCCACAACTATTCTGCCACCCGAGTAAAAGTGGGTGTGCAACCTTCCTAAAAAATTTTCGTGTCTAAAATAATTCTTGGCCTCTGCAGCAGACAGAGCGGAGAACCAGCCTTGGCGTAAAATGTTAAAATTAATCACACCAATCTCTGAAACGCAAGCCGTCGTGCGAATCTCAAAGGGCCTCGCTGCTCGATGTTGCACATGAAAAAAGCTTGCCATTGGTGGCCGAGCAACGGTATGACACGCAGAGGTGTATGTCGTGGACAGTGTTTCACAGGCATGACGCATCTTGAGGAGTCGTCGCCTGAAGTGATGCGACGGCTCAGTCCCTCAAGGTGACCACGACCAGCATGTTTAAATAAGATGCTCGTTCATACCTATACGCAGTGCATCCACAGTTAAGCCGAGAATCCCGGAAAACCGTGCAAATCTAGTGTGACCCCCATGAATTACAGCTAACAAGGGGAGGCCGCCAATTGTGAAATTCGATTCATACTGCGCATAATAAAAGCTCATGGCCAGAGGTGTAATGATGCACTTCTCAGCCGTTGTCGAGAAAACAACTAGGTGAGAGGAAGGACCCTATAAAAATGAGAAGACATTCTGTAAATCCCCATGCTCAGATATGCCATGATGGTCTGTTTTTGCTTCTGAAATTAGATTCTGTAGGCACCATTAATGCTGTGGTAGGACGACTGGGTCATTCGACTAGCGATACAGGACTGCAGATCCATTTGCAGCTACAAGTGGAGGTGCCCTTCTCAGTTGTCGCCTGGGTGTCGACACTAAATTTCTGCACAGTCTTCTACAACGCTGAGCCTAACGACTGAACGAAAGTGGATGGTTGCAAGACCTCAAACGTCTTCTTCGCATCAGGGTATGAGATGCATTGTGTCACTTTAATCGCTTGAACTTTCTTCTATAATACTAAGGCAGAATACTCTTTGCTCCAAACAGGATGGGCTTCGGAGCAATTCACATACGTAGGTGGGGCAGTACTTAAAACACCGGGTGGGCAGTGGCTTCCACACGTGGCACGACCGTTGCAACCAGTGATGGTATGACAAAAGCATTGATATTAAAAGTAACGCACTGGTTTAGGTACATACGGCCTAAATTTAAGGAGTAAAAAAATGGCCGTCGTATATTCAAGCAACTTTCGAATGTTAGGATAAAAGATGCAGATTTCTAGAGTTCACCACTGTTGTGGCGTAACCACAAGCGCCGGAACGAACACAAACGAAAGACCAGAGAAGGCGGTGAGGAAACGTCAGCCAATAGTGCGCGGAGTTGGACCGCACCGCGCAAGGAGCGACATCCAAAATAAGTGAATATAAGCACCGTTCCTGCCAGCCTCTCAGATCGCCTCTCTGTACTGATATTAGTGGAACGTATTTGCGGAGCATGCTGCAAGAACCACAAGTTGTGGTCCTTATCCGATACTTGTCTGGACTTTGCCTATAGCGAGGACCATTACCGTTGGCATGTTACGTGTGACACAGATGCATCTACGAAGTCAAGTATTGTCAATTGCTTTAGAGAAATAAAACTATTAATGTTATTTGAATTGTTGCACAACATTCCGAGAACGCTGCATCCATTGGGCACTCTATTAGCGATGAGTGGACAAGACCCCACAACCACCAAACCTCTTCATTACATTTTGAACTTTACCACATTGTTGCAGTTCTTTATTACCCGTATCCATAACTTCCTAGGACGTCACTACTTCTTTATAACAACTGAGCACACTGTCTATAGCATATTGAATAACTTGTTCACATGGTTAGCTTCCGATATCTCGTTTATGAGTGTACAATTGTGAAGCCTTTTGATAGATTTAAGATGCCCTCTAAGAGCCTCTAGAGCTTTATGGACGCCGAAACGGGAAAACTTTTCAAATGAACCTTGTAAGAGGTATGCGCTGCCTGCGATATGCAATGTATAAGAGAATCGCTGACCAGAGAGCAGTGTTGACTGAGTAGGAACTGTGTAGCTGTAGCAGTTAGTTGTTGCTAGTCGCTAGTCTGCGGTTGTCTGGAGTATCGTGTTGGCTGGGCCGGTCGCGGTGCAGCGATTCCGGAGCCTGAGTATTATTGTATAAGGTAAAAAGCAGCCTCGCGCATATCTAGTAATGTATGTGAATTCCCATGTAAATCTTAAAAAATGTCCTAATAATATTCTTTGTGATATAAGGAATTAAAATATATATATATATATATATATATATATATATATATATATATATATATATATATATATATATATATATATATATTGTCATTGCTTGATACGTTCTGTACTCAGTGCATGTGCACTATATTTCATTCCATGTTCTGCACATATATATATATATGTATATATTCTATGACTATAAACTTAGTTAATTAAGAAAAATTTGTTGCTCATGGCAAGTCCAATTGACTCACCTTCGCTGCCAAATTTTTGACCCCCCAGTGGAGGGTTATGTAAGAGGTATGCGCTGCCTGCGATATGCAAGGTATAAGAGAA
Organism: Schistocerca nitens; assembly: GCF_023898315.1. Classification (NCBI taxonomy): domain Eukaryota; kingdom Metazoa; phylum Arthropoda; class Insecta; order Orthoptera; family Acrididae; genus Schistocerca; species Schistocerca nitens. Next base: position 462,975,648 of record NC_064617.1, on the reverse strand, counting down.
TCGCTGACCAGAGAGCAGTGTTGACTGAGTAGGAACTGTGTAGCTGTAGCAGTTAGTTGTTGCTAGTCGCTAGTCTGTGGTTGTCGCTAGTCTGCTCTGGTCTGGTGTATCGTGTTGGCTGAGCCGGTCGCGGTGCAGCGATGCCGGAGCCTGAGTATTATTGTATAAGGTAAAAAGCAGCCTCGCGCATATCTAGTAATGTATCTGAACTGTCATCCATATGTTTTAAAAAATGTCCTAATAATAATTTTTGTAATATAAAGTAATTTCTTAAAAAAAGCATTCATTTAAAAAAAAATCAGTTGCTTCCTTTCACAAATCACAAATGTATAGGCCAGCATTGCACGGAGCTGTGCCGGAAAAATGTTAAGTAAGAGCAGATATATTCGCCGTTTTTATTGAGGTAAGACTTTTTGCTTTTTATTCAGAATGATCTTACAGGGCCACCACGCAGCACTGCTGTCGTCCAAAATTTACCAGGTTACTGAATTTATTTTTTTTATTATAAGGTTTAAGAATTTTTCTGTTTCGTGCTTACATTAAATGAGAAAAGAATTGTGTGGGTACATTAAATGTGAATGCATTTCTGTACGGAGATTATAAATGGAAACCAGTTTTGTTCTGAGGTTACACAAAAATTTGAATCATTAACCAAATATTTATTTAAATACAAATTTTTTTGTGGGGAGGTTACACTAAATTAGAATCACATTCATTATTCATATTTAAAATCATTTAATTATTTCGTGTGGGGAGGTTACAACCTCCTACACGCTTTGCATAACCATATAATGTCTGTCGCTGTTTCCGGACAGAATAAAACGCACAAATCTCTCAGGTGGACTAGCCACACAAGGTCTCTTTGAGATTTGTATGTTAATACTGCCCAACAGACTACTTGAGCCCCTGAGAGTAACGGAAAATGATTTAGGCTTCATTTAAGTCGCACGAGCAACTTGGGAATTACTTTCTACGCAGACATAGCCCCAATTGCCTTTCTTTTGTGTCAGCAATCTTCTCACTGGTTTGGTGTGAGCTGCCACGAATTCTTCTCCACTTTTCACCACACAGTAGGACTTGGAGCCTACGTCCTCAATCATTTGCTGGATATACTCCACACTCTGTCCTATAATGCAGTTTTACACTCTACAGCTCGATATAGTAGCAAGGAAGTTATTCCCTGATCTCTTAACAGATGTCCTATCATCCTCTCCGTTCTTCGTCAGTGTTTTCCATACATTACCAAACAACGCTGTGCTACAAACATTCTGAAATTAAAAATTCTTTTGCAGAAATGGCCTTTCCGTCAGTGCTAGCATGCTTTTTAGGGGCGAAAGTATGTATCCTTGTCTTACACTCTCTTTAATTCTAGAACTTCTTTCTTCCACTCTTACTGTTCTCACTTGGTTCTTTTACATAATGTATATTATCCTTCTTTCCCTATAGCTTACCCTTTCTTTTCTCAAAATTTCGAACACATAATTCATTTGACATTATTGATCGCCTATTCCAGGTCGATAAATCCTATGAATGTGTGGTTTTCTTCAGTCTCGCTTCCATTATCAACCGAACGTCAGAACCACCTCTCTCGTGCCTTAGAATTTCTAAAGGCAAATCATCTATCGGATCCCGGTTATTTTCCACTCTACTGTATCCTATTCTCTTTAGGAGTTTGCGTGCTTCAGCTGTTTAGATGATAGTGTGATAGTGCTCGCACTTGCAGTCTCCGGAATTGTGTGGATGAAGTTTTTTTGGAAAGCCTGGTAGTAGATCGCCAATCTCATACATTCTACACACTGAATAAACGTTTTTTTTTTTTGCCACTGCCCCCAGTGGTTTCAGAAAGTTCGCTGGAATTCCCTCCCTTATAACTAATTTGATGTTATGTCTTCCAAAGCTCTTTCAAATTCTTATTCTAATATTGGATCCCCTCTTGCCTATTTTAAGGCTTACACAACTGAGGTGCGGCAGGCTCCCCGGAGGTAGCTCGCTAACAACTGTTACGCCTCAACCGACACGCCCATCATAGGCAGGGAAGTGCACCTTAAGATTAAGAAGTGTTTTATAAAGGTTTTTATCATCCTGGCATTCCGGGGGTTGAGCCAAAATCCTCGTTCACTGAAAGGCATAACATTCCACCGTCTCGCCGCACTTTCGTCCGTGCAGCATGCCCAGAGAATACGACTGCAGGGGGCTAGGGGCGCTCAGCAGTCCCCGTCTCAGGAAAATGGGGGTCGCCAAATCTGTACGCAGCAAAAGAATGCTGAGCTCCCTGAGGGTCTCCCATTTTGAACGACGTGGGGGACACACGCAGCTTTATCGAAAATACCAGGGACGTGACGAACTTAAATCCCCCCCCCCCTTCCAACTTGTATAAAATGTTATTACTAAAACTAACTGGAGCGTTTACCTCTCTCGTTCCGTTAGATACTGTTTTTTGATCTTTTAACGTTAATCAGTGGAACGAGCGTTAGAGACACTCCTATCCCTAGGTAATGAATACATATATAGGGAAAAAGAATGCTATCTAATCGAAGAACGAGTAAACTGCTTCTTTACGTAATGAAAGCACACTGTATGGGATACTCTACAGCCGGTAGCGAATGTCATGCAGAAAGCTCCACAAATGTCCACGTGCTGAAAGTAATTTGCGTCGATACTCAAACTCCTAGTAGACGCCATGTTCTCGGTTCATTGCCGGACACAAGAACTTTTAACTCTTGGTATTTACGCTCAGTAAAGTGCCATAGATTTTGAACAGTCTACGATAGGCCATGCTCACCTGTTGTCGTCAACATACTATGCATTCGATTATGTCATGGTATGCTGGCAAAATAGTAAGAAAACAAAAAAAAATTTACTTGAAACAATAATTTTAAGGAGTAGCCTAGGTATCCACGTAGTTGGTAAAGACCAACTAATTGTGAAATAACCATTACCAGTTGTGTAGGTATGTTGTTGATGAGGTGTTCAGTCCAAAGAATGGTTTGATACAGCTCTGCATGCTACTGTATCCCGTGCAAGCTTCTTCACCTTCCAATAACTACTGCAACCTATATCCTTCTGAGTCTGCGTACTGTAATAATCTATTGATCTCCCTCTACGCTTTTTACCTCCCACACTTCCTCAAATACTACATTGGTCTCTTAGAATAAGTTCTATGATCCTGTCAATTCTTCTAGTCGTGTTGTGCCAGAAATATCTTTTCTACTCGGCTCTGTTCAGTACCTCCTCATTAGTTACGTGACCTACCCATCTAATCTTTCGCATTTTTCTGTAGTACCACATCTTAAACGCTTCTATTGAGTTGTTCTCTTAACTGTTTGCAGTCCATGTTTCACTTGTATGCATTGCTGCACTCCGGACAAATACACTCCTGGAAATTGAAATAAGAACACCGTGAATTCATTGTCCCAGGAAGGGGAAACTTTATTGACACATTCCTGGGGTCAGATACATCACATGATCACACTGACAGAACCACAGGCACATAGACACAGGCAACAGAGCATGCACAATGTCGGCGCTAGTACAGTGTATATCCACCTTTCGCAGCAATGCAGGCTGCTATTCTCCCATGGAGACGATCGTAGAGATGCTGGATGTAGTCCTGTGGAACGGCTTGCCATGCCATTTCCACCTGGCGCCTCAGTTGGACCAGCGTTCGTGCTGGACGTGCAGACCGCGCTCAAAGTCCGTCAACTGCACATACGGTTCACGTCCACGCTGTCGCGGCATGCTACCAGTGTTAAAGACTGCGATGGAGCTCCGTATGCCACGGCAAACTGGCTGACACTGACGGCGGCGGTGCACAAATGCTGCGCAGCTATCGCCATTCGACGGCCAACACCGCGGTTCCTGGTGTGTCCGCTGTGCCGTGCGTGTGATCATTGCTTGTACAGCCCTCTCGCAGTGTCCGGAGCAAGTATGGTGGGTCTGACACACCGGTGTCAATGTGTTCTTTTTTCCATTTCCAGGAGTGTATGTTTAGAAAAGACATCCTAGCACTTAACTTATATTCGATATTAATAAATTTCTCTCCTTCAGAAACGCTGTTCTTCCCATTGATATACTTCGTTTTATCTTCTTCGTCAGTTATTAAGCTGCACAATAGCAATCTTCTTCTCTGCGTTAAATATTTCATTTCATAATCTAATTGCCTCGATACTACTTGATTTAATTAGACTATATTCCATCGTCTTTGTTTTGCATTCATTAATGTTGATCTCATATCCTCCTTTCAAGACACTGTCCATCCGTTCAGCTGCTGTTCCAAGTCCTTTGCGGTTTCTGACTGGACGACCGTATCATTGGTAAACTCAGTCAGTGACACGCTGAAGGAGTAGTACTCCACTCAACAAATGAGGAAGATGTCGAAAACTCAACAACCTGAGACAATTTCACACAAGGGAGTCCACAACCTACCATCACCCAATAGAATTAGGAACAGCACGAATTGCTTATCATGCGCCACCCACGAGCCAAGGAAGAGCTAGTGGGTTACTCCCCCTAATTTTTCCGAGGTTTCTTTAATTACTTGCTCAAGTTGCAAATAGCCTTTTGTGGTGTCACCGCCAGACACCACACTTGCTAGGTGGTAGCTTAAATCGGCCGCGGTCCATTAGTACATGTCGGACCCGCGTGTCGCCACTGTCAGGATTGCAGACCGAGCGCCACCACACGGCAGGTCTCGAGAGACGTACTAGCACTCGCCCCAGTTGTACGGACGACAGTGCTAGCGACTACACGTACGAAGCCTTTCTCTCAATTGCCGAGAGACAGTTAGAATAGCCTTCAGCTAAGTCCATGGCTACGACCTAGCAAGGCGCATTAACCATATCTGGAGAGAGTCTCACTTGTATTATCAAGAGAAATGTACCACAATGAATTAAAGTATACGAGAAGCTCCGTTCTTTTCTTTATAGCTTTCATCACGTATCCTGTTTCAGACTTAACGCAAGTCGGCGTGTGTGTACGCGTGCCTTTCGGTTACCCGTCACTGTGGACTGGCTGCCTTGTCAGTCCACTACACCTTTCACTGCTTGTGTTTTACCCTCGTACACTCAAAACGTCAAGGAGAGTATTCCAATGAATATTATCAAAAGCTTTATTTAAGTCTGAAACTGCTATAAACAGACGTTTGAATCCTTAAACTGTCTGTTGTAGGGTCTGTACCGCTTCACGTCTAGCTATATTTCTCCGGAATCGAAACTGATCTTCGCCGTGGTCGGCTTATAGCAGTTTTTACATTCTCCTGTAATGAACTGATGTTAGTATTTTGGAGCCATGAATTATTAAACTAATAGTTCGGTAATATTCGCACTGGGCAGTACCTGATTCCTTTAGAAATGGTATTATTACATTCTTCTTAAAATGAAGGGTATTTTGCTAGTCTCATGCATCTTGCATAACAGATGGTAGAGTTTTGTCGTGGCTGGCTTCTCCAAGGGTATCAGAAATTCAGACGGAATGTCGTCCACTGTAGGAGCTTTGTTAGGACTTACGTCTTTCAGTGCTCCGTTCTCTTCCCCCTCTACAATGCTGCCTTAAGTGCATCTCCCTTGTATAGAACCGCTACATACTCCATGTACTCCTCCCACTTTCAAGCTTTCCATTTTTTACTTAGGTCTGATTTTCCTTCTGAGCCCTTGATATTCGTGCAGCTCCTTCTCTTTTCTCCGGACTTCTTTAATTCCCTCTTAGGTGGTATCTGTCTTCCCCCTAGTGATGTATGCTTCTATATCTTTACATCTGTCATACTGAATGAGCTGTTCTTGTCCAAAATGTTTGGACTGGGCACGTAGATTAATTCCGTCTGCATAATAACAGACATCCCAGTATGAATACTACACTACAAATGAAATATCTGTTTTTGGTCGTGAGTTATTTTAAACTCAAGGATGCTCGAACAAGCTTGAATATAAACCACAATCCTTGGCGTATTGGTATAGATTAAACTGGCAATCATAAAATACGCCGAAGCAAGTTGTCAACAGCACTGTTACAACCAATCGCAATAACATCCGCAGCTGTAGTCTACGTAGCTGAAAGTTTGAGTAAACATATGTACAGATTACATATTTAGACCTCTCACGACAGAATAATGGAGGGGCTTCGGCAGCAATGGCGATTTTCAGCGCCAGCATGATGTCACAGTAGAGTGCCAAAGAAACTGATATAGGCATGCAAATTCACATGCAGAGATACGAAGTATATTACGGCACTGCGGTCGGCAACTCCTACATAACAGAAAAAGTGTCTGGCACAGTTGTTAGATCGGTTACTGCTGCTACAATTGCGTGTTATTAAGCGATGGAATACAGATTCTCCGAGGTAGCAATGAAGTGGTGATTTTCCCGTACGATCATTTCACGAGCGGACCCTGAATATCACAAATCCGATAAAACCTCAAATCTCCGACATCGTTGCAGGTGGAAAAAGATCCTGCAACAACGGGACCAAAGACGACTGAAGAGTCGTTCAACGTGACAGAAGAGCAACACTTCCGAAAATTTCTGCAGATTTCAATGCTGGGCCATCAACAAGTGTTAGCCGCCGAACCAGTCAACGGAACATCATCGATATGAGCTTTCGGAACCGAAGGTCCACTCGTGTACTCTTGATGACTGCACGAAACAAAGCTTTATGCCCTGCCTGGGCCCGTCAACACCGACATTAGACTGTTGATGAGTGAAAAAGTTTTACCTGGTCGGACAAGCACTGTTTCAAATTGTATCGAGCGGATGGACGTCTAAGGGTATGGAGACAACATCATGAATCCATAGATCCTTCATGTCATCAGCGGACTGTTCAAGCTGGTGGAGCCTCTATATTGGTGTGGGACGTGTGCACTTGGAGTGATACGGGATCCCTGATACGTGTAGGCACGACTCTGACAAGTGACACGTACGTAAGCATTCTGTCAGATCGCCTGCATCCATTCATGTCCATTGAGCACTCTTTAGGATTCGGCAGTTCCAGCAGGACAATACGACACTCCAAATGTCCGAAATTTCTACTGAGTAGCTCCAAGAACACTCTCCTGAGTTTAAACGCTTCCGCTGACCACCAAACTCCTCAGACATGAACATTAGAGAGCATTTCTGGGATACCTTGCAAGGTGCTGTTCAGAAGAGATCTCCACCCCCTCGTACTCTTACATTTTCGCGGACAGCCATGCAGGGATTATGAATTCCCCCCAGCACTGCTTCAGACATTAGACGAGATGATGCTACGTCGTGCTGTGGCACTTCTGCGTGCTCTCGTGTGCCCCACACGATATTAGGGAGGTGTATGAATTTCTTTGGCTCTTCAGTGTATAACGAAATGGCAGCGATGCGCTGCTGTACCAAAATCATCTCCTGCGAATTATCGATGTGACTATAAGACATCATAATAAATAAAAGTCTGCCTACGCCAAGGAAATCCTATTTCTTAAAAAAAAGGCATTTAGTTGAATGTAGCTTAAATGAGATTCGAAAATCTTACCTTTATTGTTATTTGCACTTCTGCTGAAAACTTTGTGATTGGATATGCTGTATATTATTTTTTGCATAATTGTAAGCGAGGAAATCGTTTCTCAACCAGCCCACATTACAATAGAAAGGAGTAATGATATACATTGGAATCGTATTGTTGTGACACTTCTTAGTGCTGTGACATGCAACAGGTATGACGCAGAAGCTACTATCATAGCTCACTGCTTTGATGCATTTAAACAACCGACTCATACAATGAAGGCTTTCACGACCGGATGGTACTCTCGTTGATAATTCTTCCGGGTTATATGGCCGTGGTCCATGGAATTCTTCTATTCCTAACGTTTCGTCCAATACTACGTTGGACATCCTCAGCCATACCCCTGAGGATGTCCAACGTAGTATTGGACGAAACGTTAGGAATAGAAGAATTCCATGGACCACGGCCATACAACCCGGAAGAATTATCAACAACAGTAAACAACCGACTGTTACGACTGTTTTTTTCCTGTCTTTTTTCGAATTAGTCTTCTGACTAGTTCGATGCGTCCCGCTAAGTAATTTTCTCTTGTGTGATACTCAGAGTGGCAACTGCACCCTTCGTTCTAGGTGGCTTCTATATACTTCTGTATTCTTCTGCAAAGAAATTTTGCGTCAATGAATAATTAAACTGATAGGTGTGCAACATTCACACCTGGCGGCACCTGCTTTGCTTAGAACTGCCGTTTCTTCAACCATCACTGACGTTATTTCCTGATGACTTTTCCCAGCTTCCTGTCCTTCAACCTTGTAATTGTATTTTATATGTTCTTATCCTTAATGATTCTCTGGAGAACCTCCTCGTTTCTTATCTTATCTTTCCACCCGATTCAGAGCAGTCTTCAGTACCACCACACTTCATACACTTAAATTCTCTTCTTTTCCGATTTTTCAACGTTATGATTCATTACCAGATAATACTGTTCTCCTAACGTACAGTGTCAGATATTTCGTCCGTAAGTAAGGACCTACTTGAGTCGTGATGCGCCTTAGCTCTTTGGCACGAGACTATCGATTACCCGGCGGTACTAGGATCTTTGCCCCTGTTGTCATTTCGCAGGTGTTTGGATCTCGGGGCAGTTGGTGTTGGACTCTACGAGGTGCAAGGACGAGATTGCGTAGACGAATGAGGAAAACACACGTACCCGGCTAGCATCGGTACGGCGTGTCTACCTCGTAAGGTGGTCGCGCGTTTGTGGTGGACCTGACTGATGTCGACTCCGGGCGCTGTTCGTCGCATTACTTTGGAACCTGTTTTCTCGGAGACCCATCCTTGGACCCCATCTCGAACAACGCTCTCCATCGAAGGTGTAAGTGATTTTGGTGTCTTTGTTTCATTGAAGGATTTGCATTGCAGCGAGTGTACTTGTTCCTTGCTTGCCCTAATGTACGTATTGTTGAAGTAAGAACAGCCGGCAGAGTGTGTAACCACATGGAGACCAGCAGTTACCAATTCTCTTTAAAAATCCGCTGGTTGCATTATTATTAGGAAGCTGATTACCTCGAAGGTAGGTGTGTGTGTGTGTGTGTGTGTGTGTGTGTGTGTGTGTGTTATATTTTTTTTTTTTTTTTTGGGACAGTATCCAGAAGTTTATATATTGTCTGTATGAGATTTGCAGTGTATTTTGATTGCCATCAAATCGAAGTCCGTTGTATATTCCTGTAAAATTTGGGTAACTTCTATTGAAAGCACTTACTCAGTTATTAATAAATACTTGTATTATGTAAAGCTAGTCATTTGTACGTAGTTCCTATATATACGTGCATTTATTTGAAAGCACTCACTGAGTTATTAGTAAAGGCTCATATTTTGTAAAAGATAATTATTTGTACTGAGAATTCTATACGCGTGCATTATTTGAATACCCTCGCTCAGTATTAGTAAAAGAGCAATTGGTTCTTCATTTATTTGCTGTTTATCGATCTCTTAACTTATATTGACATTTGGCTAGTGTTTGCCGTGTCTTCTGGGGTCTGCTTGTGTTCCAGTTTTCTGCGAGTTCGGGTGTGTTGGAGCGGCCCCACATTCCGCTTCGGTGCACAGAAGTTGTGACCTGCCGTCTAACGTGTAGTAACTCGCGGTTTGGCCCCGTGGTTTAGGTGTCGTTTTAGATGGTTCGTATGCCTCTTCCGGCACTTCTAGTTAAGTCACCTTTTGCCCAGGGCAGCCTGGCATCACTTCCCGTGTGCTAAAACATTTAAAGTATTTCATATATATATATATATATATATATATATATATATATATATATATATATATATATATATATATATATATATATATATATGCTTGGTATATATATATATATATATATATATATATATATATATATGCTTGGTATGAATTGTAGTAAATTGTAACTTGTTGTGCTGCCTGTGTTATTTAGGTTCTTAACGAACTGGTGTGCATCTCATCAATCACTTTCATGTTGTAAATTATTGGTCCTTTAAATAAATTATGTGTGCCACATTCCTTTAAATGACTCTCTGATTGTAATTTATTGTTCCTTTAGGTATTGAAATCTCTGTGGCTCATCTCTGTAACTCAGTTCTCGTAATTTGCTGCCTTACTTGCGAAACAAGATGTGTGGTATTTTGGTATTGTCTTAAAGATGGCCTCGTGTTGATTGCCTCTTAGCTGTTTTATTAGTAGTCTTTGAATAAATTGTTAATTTATTGATTTGGTAGTTGTTGTGTTTGACTGACATAGGGGCCTCGACCTTACATGCTAAATGTACCCCTCATCCCGAATTTTCCAGTCACACTATTTTTGATAACGGTAGACTTCTCTAGGGCAGGAATGCTCTCTTTGTTGTGCTAGTACGCTTCTGATGTCCTCCTTGCTCCATCTGTCATTGGTTACTTTGCTTCTAAGGTAGCAGAGTTCCTAAACTTCGCCTTATTCGTGACTATAAATCTCGCTGTTCAGTTTCACGCAATTCTTATTTCTGCTACTAATCGTTACTTTTGTATTTTTCTGGTGTACTATCATTCCATATTCTGTAGTCATGACCATTCAACAGATCCTCTAATTCTTCCTTATTTTCGGTGTGGGTAACAAAGTCTTCACTAACTCTTATCACCTATACCATTTTACACTAAATCGCACCCTACCCTTCCGTTTTCTTCAAATTTCTCTTACAGTCATCTCCCCTTGGCCTCCCTAGATTAAAGATTAAAATTCATTTCATTCCGAATTTCTTTTTGCAGCTACCTTCATCGTATCCATATTGGTTTGTCCAGCTTCTGTGATTGCCTCTTTAGAGGTGTTCACTTTTCTTAATCGGAACTGACTGTTGTGGATTTTTTTACAGCAGCATGTATAGCTTAAGAGATTTTCAAATGAATTTCATTTTTCCTCATTATATCAGAACCCCACTTCTTTGCACACAGATATTTACTGGCGAGTCTCGGCATCCTCAGCGTACGTTTCATAATCATTAAATTGTGACCTAAGTCTAAATCCGCTCCTTGGTAAGTCTTACAATCCGTTTTAGCTCAACAGGAATTTTGTTTTATCTCCAGTATACCTACCCCCCCCCCCCTTGTCATTCTTGTACAGTATGTTCACAATTACTAGTTGAAACTTAATGATAAAATCAGTTAGTCTCTCTCCTCTCTAAGTCATACAAAGAAGCACACATTTTTGCTGAACACATTTTTGCTGAACACATTTTTGCTGAACACATTTTTTCTGTTTCGTCCACTAGTACCTCGTTCCAGTTCCACACGATTATTAGATTATCATCTCCTTTTACATAGGATTAACTTTATTTTCATACTGAATTAACCGTTCAGTATCACCAGATACTTACGTTTCATCTTCTACTTCTGACATCACCATGTATACTTCAATCTAGGTTAGCCGTCGATTCTGATAACGACCATACCACTTAAGTGTTAGTAGTAACGTATTCTCGGCCCTACTTTCCTGTTCATAACGAATGCTACTCCTGTTTATATCATTTTGTTTACTATTATTACCCGGTATTCGTCTGATGAGAGCTTCTTGTTCCCCTTATTCAACTATGTAGCTTCTTTACCTTGTTTAGGTATGTGACGTTTCACGCTGCGACTAATAAAATGGCATCCTTTCCTTAGCTTATCGATTTTTTTCTCCCCTTTGATGTTCCCCTTGATGAGATCCAAATGAGGGTCGATTCCGCAATCTTTTGCCAATGGAGAGATTGTGACACATTTACATACATTTGTTTGTATGTACGTAATATTTATTGTTGATGCCCGTTTAGTGTCTTCAAAGCTGAAAATCGAATGAAAGTAACAGGCCACTGAATTGCACGCAGAATAAGCACATACCAATTTTATTCTTATCCAGTACTGATGTGAAGACAAAACATAAAGCATATACGGTAGAATCAGAATAACTTAACTCTTTATAAACAGAAGTTTAGGATGGATAGAGGCCACTGTATCTCCAAGGGATACGTTTCTATCGAAGTGACAGCTTTTCATGTTGGCACGTTTTTCATAACGTTGCCTGAAACCATGTTAACCTTACCCGCTTTGAAGATGTAGAGACAATTTTCTTGTTCGTATGAACCACTATTCATTACTTCTTCCTTCTTGAAAAGGACAGCTGTAAAAACGCTACACCTGCTGGTTTGCGAATGCATGTGGTGACTTTGACATTGACTGACTATAGTCTCTTCAGCCAACCGTATTAGTTCTCTGAAGACTACTACTGTTCCATTAGTTGTGGGTTACATATATGACTACCTTTCCCTTGCGATACTGTTTTACAATTCTAATGAAGAGATTGGAGATAAGGCTCATTAAGAAACAAAAATTGAAAAAAGAAAGAAAATGAAATACAACAGATCAAGGTTTCATCACTCTTCTCATCTGTAAGGAATTTAAAAACTTAAGAACATTTATAGAGATGTTTGTTTCAGAATAGAAACGGAAGCTGCACACTGAACTCTATCAAATGTGTTTCAAATACGAGCCGGCCGTAAAAAGGAAACCATTTATCTAAATGGAGCGGAAGACAATACAAAAGAGGACAATACAGCAATGTTTGAGATTTGTCTTTTGAGCCGACAAGCTGAATGTGTGGAAAACAGAACCTATGTCTGTAACATGTATACTACTCATAATGTGTCACAACAGATGCGGATGGCGTAGTGAAGGCGGTACCACGGTTTTCAGTTTGAGTCTAGTTTGATAAACTGAGAAACGGTCGAAATAACTGAATGGAACTCTTTTTCTATCTAATTTCGATAACTTTGCCCCTGGCAGTATAAAGCTGCTCACAGGAAACATTTTACTCAGTTTAGCTCTGTTACCTTCGTTTTCAGTGAGTTACTTCGTAACTCGTTGCAGGCTATTTGAAAGTATTTAATTTACTTGAGCATCTGTAACCAGATACTGAATTTCTCAAGGTTATCTCTGTGTAAATGACCGTAGCAGTACTACGCCAGCGCATTTAATTAGAAGGTACATATAGGTTCCTTAGTAGTTTTGTTACTTCATTGAACTCTCCGAAAATACACTCCTGGAAATGGAAAAAAGAACACATTGACACCGGTGTGTCAGACCCACCATACTTGCTCCGGACACTGCGAGAGGGCTGTACAAGCAATGATCACACGCACGGCACAGCGGACACACCAGGAACCGCGGTGTTGGCCGTCGAATGGAGCTAGCTGCGCAGCATTTGTGCACCGCCGCCGTCAGTGTCAGCCAGTTTGCCGTGGCATACGGAGCTCCATCGCAGTCTTTAACACTGGTAGCATGCCGCGACAGCGTGGACGTGAGCCGTATGTGCAGTTGACGGACTTTGAGCGAGGGCGTATAGTGGGCATGCGGGAGGCCGGGTGGACGTACCGCCGAATTGCTCAACACGTGGGGCGTGAGGTCTCCACAGTACATCGATGTTGTCGCCAGTGGTCGGCGGAAGGTGCACGTGCCCGTCGACCTGGGACCGAACCGCAGCGACGCACGGATGCACGCCAAGACCGTAGGATCCTACGCAGTGCCGTAGGGGACCGCACCGCCACTTCCCAGCAAATTAGGGACACCGTTGTTCCTGGGGTATCGGCGAGGACCATTCGCAACCGTCTCCATGAAGCTGGGCTACGGTCCCGCACACCGTTAGGCCGTCTTCCGCTCACGCCCCAACATCGTGCAGCCCGCCTCCAGTGGTGTCGCGACAGGCGTGAATGGAGGGACGAATGGAGACGTGTCGTCTTCAGCGATGAGAGTCGCTTCTGCCTTGGTGCCAATGATGGTCGTATGCGTGTTTGGCGCCGTGCAGGTGAGCGCCACAATCAGGACTGCATACGACCGAGGCACACAGGGCCAACACCCGGCATCATGGTGTCGGGAGCGATCTCCTACACTGGCCGTACACCACTGGTGATCGTCGAGGGGACACTGATTAGTGCACGGTACATCCAAACCGTCATCGAACCCATCGTTCTACCATTCCTAGACCGACAAGGGAACTTGCTGTTCCAACAGGACAATGCACGTCCGCATGTATCCCGTGCCACCCAACGTGCTCTAGAAGGTGTAAGTCAACTACCCTGGCCAGCAAGATCTCCGGATCTGTCCCCCATTGAGCATGTTTGGGACTGGATGAAGCGTCGTCTCACGCGGTATGCACGTCCAGCACGAGCGCTGGTCCAACTGAGGCGCCAGGTGGAAATGGCATGGCAAGCCGTTCCACAGGACTACATCCAGCATCTCTACGATCGTCTCCATGGGAGAATAGCAGCCTGCATTGCTGCGAAAGGTGGATATACCCTGTACTAGTGCCGACATTGTACATGCTCTGTTGCCTGTGTCTATGTGCCTGTGGTTCTGTCAGTGTGATCATGTGATGTATCTGACCCCAGGAATGTGTCAATAAAGTTTCCCCTTCCTGGGACAATGAATTCACGGTGTTCATATTTCAATTTCCAGGAGTGTAGTTTTACGTTTCTTCTCAAATATCTAATATTAACTATTTAGCTATCAAAAATAAGTAACAAGGGCGATGTGTTACGTAAATACATTTTCATTTTTTTTTTGTAAGAAAATCTGAAGGAGATGGAGGAGGAACGTAACGGGTAATCTTCACGTGGCATAGCACTGTCGAAACGATAAACCTATATTTATGATATGGATTTATCGTAATGTGTCTTTCTCTTGCATGCGCCTTCATTTAACTATTTCACTTAAACCATAAGCCAATTAATCACCTCGCTTTAGAGCAATATTAAATTTCAGAGTTACAGTAACAGCAAATCTTCTAAGATTATCACGCCCGCTTCTTGACGTGTCTGTCGGCATTCGTCTCTGGATTTTAGGCAGCCGGTCGTTTAGTGGTTTTTTTATCTTTCCACCAACACTATTTTCACCATTTGTAAGGGAACACTTCCTCGCGTATATTTTTCACGTGATTTCTGTTAGGAAACTACGTGATTTCGTCTAAGTTAATGAAGAAAATTACCCGCAGCACCTAGAGGCAACGTAATTGAAATAAAATGTTTTTGAAACTATGTATGAGAAGGGGAGAATAGGATATGATTTTGTTTTCCTTTTTGTTTCTCATGCCGCAGCTAAATTTTTCTAATATAGGCTAGAGAGAGAGAAAGAGCGAAACACTTCTAGACAGACGAGGCTATTGGCCTATGCTGGGATTGAAGAAAACTTGATAGTCACAGAGTGACATCTGTGTGTGAAAAAAGGAACTTAAACTGGGCCATGGAGGCTTAAATATGAAGCGGCATATATGTTACTATGAAGAGATAATGAATCATTACTTTCTATATGAACAATAGGTCTATTGTTAATATTCCGTTCACTTGATGAAGAAAGACTTGTTGTGGAGAGATCTGTACATGTAAACGCTTTTGTAGAAAATGAAAAGCTAAAAGGGAGATGGAATGCAAGAAAGTTTGTTGGAGAGAAAAATATTTGTAACCAAATATACGAGTTTCATTTTAGACGTCAGTGTAGTGTAAATTATTCGAAGTGCTTGCAGCAAATTTCATTACCCAGACAGCAGTCCGCTGTTTGTTTTAAGAGATAGTTATAGCTTTTAGTGAGTAATATTTCTAGTGTTACCGGTGGTGTAGGAAGTAATTGCAAATCGGACATCATTGCAGGTACGTGGGAGCCGATCACTACTTTATTTTTAATTTAAGTAACTAAAATTAAAAAAAAATGTATTTCGCGAGAGTTGAGCGCAGGTTTGACTTGATGTTCGGTCGTGGCAAATTATTAATGGTATTCCTGGCCTCAAAGCGTGTGACGTAGGAAATGCGAGAAACGTCTTTCATTAATCTGAATATGTGTTATTTTTCTTCAGTCTGCCGACTGCAGCTTTTTACACTGTAAAGGCGCAACGAAAATTTCAAAAGCAAAAAAGTATTTCTCGTGAAACACAGCGCTTAACTTCACTGATGGTTACATTACCATGAGAATCCTCGCCTTATGTATCATTAGATATGTCTTGTTCCAGTATTCAGGTGACCGAATTTTAAAATACTCACAAAATATTTCGTTCGCCTCATGAAAGCAATCCGGTACACGCCATTTCTTGTTGTACAGTGGCACACTAAAATGATGTAGTCCACCTCTGCGGGTGGTTCTCTACAGCAGGGGAATCCAGGCTCTATGATTTGCTCTTTTTTCTTTTATTTGTTGTCAAAAAGCCTTATCCGAACCAATGGGCAAGGTGACAATTCTTTTCCACATTGAAAATCTGCGTGTCGGCGTGTTATGTCGACTCTCTCACATAGGAGGTAGAAAAGAATCAGAAGCTACTCTTTCTGAATGTGCCGGTTACGATGAATTGTGAGAAGCTGCCGACGACAAGTGCTGGAAAGCGGTAGAAGGGACCAGTGTTTCCTCAAACTTCCGAGTCATCTCCTGCTGAAGTAGAGAGGTGTGATTAGTAGGCTGTTAACGCGAGGGGGGCGGATATACAAACTGCATCGCCTCAACGTAAGCTGGAAAGCATGGAATACTTTCTGGGGAACAACGGGTACTGTGCCAGGAGTATAAGAAGTGTTAACAAAATCTAACACCTGGCGGAGTGACACGCCAGAAGAAGTGTCGGTCATGGTGTGCCTGCTAAGCACTCCTTGAGTTTCGCACAGAATCGATCATATATGGCGCAAACACTATGTTAAAACTGTATACAGATCTTCCATTGAGGTCAGATCAGCGAATGCGAAACGGAAATGACTCGCAGTGTCGGGCGAGTCTTGCGCATGTGGAAAAGTCGATGTTGGTATTATCAGACGATGTATTATTGCCAGAATAATCGAATGCATGAAGCGTTGAAGGTTAGGATACGCAAAGAAATCGGCAATTGTAGAGGAACTACTGACAGGGAATCCCTCGAGTGAGAGGTTGCAAGAGGCCAATGGTGCTTGCGGCATTTCACGCCTCACATGTTGCTTGCTGCTAATGGAAACAGGGATCAGGACAACAGATATCCAATGGTGAGCACAGCATAATGGTACAGAGCTTAGTTGAACTGCTTACTCGAGAAAAGCTCGAAGCAGTACTACACCTCTAGTGGTGTTGATACAAAGCAGAGCAGTGGCATCAACAAACAATGCAAACATTGCATTATACCAAAATCTACAATTACGGAAGCTGACATTTCATCAGACAGCAGCCTAAGGAATTTCGCAGAGTGAGAAAGAAGTGGCAAATGAAGTAATATCGTTTCAGCAAGATGATTCAGTAGAAAGTGTGGTGTCGTATACTCTCGACTGTGCGGACTCTGTGCACGAGGAGTACAATGATGGCGATACGTGTTTATCAAGTGAAAGTGAAGATGAAACAAGAGTCGAGCCATGTAGTTTATCATCCTTGTCGGACAGGGAGCCTCGAAGTCCGTTGAACCATGTTAGATGGTTCGAGATTTCCGCTGGGATCGATTGACTGTTTTTTCTTTTTTTTTTTCATAGAATGTCTTTGGTGGTCTGGATGAGACGCGCCAAGCCAGTGTAAGAGCAGAGTGTTGGCGGGCAAGAATGGTAAGTGGCTTTGCGCGCAGGAAGAGTTTAGAGTGTAACGGCTATCGAGTGGACGTGCTTTGATGAGCCTGTTGGGGACAGAGGAAAGTAGGTGAGTGAAGGAAGGCACATTCACAGACTTTCGCTAGTTCGGAGGAAGAAGGCGGCACTACATGGTAGCATGAAGGTATGTCGCTTTTGAAACTTTGGTCTTTGAAACCGAGGGGGCTGGTTTCGGTTTCACCCAATGAAGTGATCATGTTAGAGAACTTCGTAGAATTGTGAAGCTGATGTTCTAAGAGGGGGAAAAATATGGATGGCGCCGGCAAAGAATTATTTTGTTATTTGGTGGAATTAAAGCACGAACTGTAACATGCTGTATTGGTCGAGAAGAAACTTTTGTTCCGGTAGTCAGGCGTGATGAGTGTGGTACAAGTAGTACAAAGGCACGACCGGTCCAAGTGGTGGGTAGATGTTGAGCAATTTTAAGTAACAGTAATGTATACATGGCACTATCATCAAAGATTGTCTTCTCTGTAATTATAACATCTCGCTGTGTATGTTATATATTACATTGGAATTTTTCTTGTTTGAGGACTGTGTGTGTTTGCACATTGTAATAATTACCGGAAATAGTGGAAAGCTCTCAGATTAATGTGGTGATGACTGTTATCGGTAAATTGAGTTCTACAAATTGCTTTTCCTTTGGTTAAATAACTGTAAATGATAGCTTAAGAACTTCAGCTGATCATTTTCTGTATGAGTTTTGGTTAAATTATTTACTATCAAGCGCTCGCGAAAATGATTTTGGTAGAATAATCTGTTTTGTGGAACTTTAATGGCAACTGCCCTCTAGAATTGTTACTTTGTAAGTTATCTTAAATCATATGTTTTCACTAAAGTAACAGACGTGCTACCAATTTGGGAAATAACTGATAGTTACGTGACTGACTCTTATAGTCAAAAGCAGCTAAGTGCCTTCTGTGCACCGAGCTGTGTTTGCTTCTGGTACTGTCTGAGATTTTTAAATTTCATTGGAAATGCAATCGAGTATGTTCTAGAAAATTGTTTTAATATTGTTGTTTAACTTTTGATGGGTATTGTTTTTGCCTAAGCTCTTGTAAATAAATGTTAGAAAAAAATCAAATGGATTTAAGTGTAAGTTGAAACTGATTAACTACCGAATGTCGGTTCTTAAATAAGGAGACTAACACTTACCTTCTTCAAAATAAAAGAAATGGTGGGACAGGATGTTGACTGGTCAGCCAATATATAAAAAAGGTTTTTGGGCTACTGAAAATTAATAAACTTTCGTAATAAAGAATGTTCGACTTTGTGTGGGTCTAGTCCGCTCCACTTACCCCTACCCCCCCCCTCCCCCGCAATCTGTGTTTCAGCCTTTCACCCGTCTCCAGTAAAGCCTAGTGAAGGACAATCGTTGCCCTAGGAGCGGATACTAAAAATAATTACGTACATGGAACATCATCCGCAGAACAGTGAAAACAAGAAACCATTATGAACAGATTTCGAATAAATCCGCAGCAATGTGACCTTCGAGTGCATAAGAAAAACTACAAATATTCAAGGGAGGCCAAAGCGCACTTATTGCGAAAACGTAACTGAACGTTTCAGGGATGCTCGATTCTATTTACACAACGTGCATGATAGTTAACCTCTAAGTTACGTACATAAAGTTCCTCGCAGAATAAAGTAGAGAGATTTCAAGGGACGTAATGGATGATTCCTTAACTTCACGCGGTGCTACAGAATTTGAAGAGGTAAGGTAAAGCAATTTCAAACAAAGCGCCAACTTCAGTATGCACAGCAAACTGCGGAATTGGTCCAAAAATTTGTACATGAGATAAATAAACTAATACCATTGTCCAGTTAAGGGGACAATGTATGTCCTATGCAGCCCATTTTGAAATACCGAATTTTGTGACGTATTATCTTGGAAACTTTTTAAGACACCAACTTACAATTTTCCATAATTATTGACTGCACCTTTCTACAAACACTGAACTAGAATTATTAGTAAAATTGTATTGTGGGGCATGTCATCTTTTTTTTCAAACACTCAATTTTTGACATAATTTTGTAAATAAATGAACATAAAAACAAAACAGCTCAGGATATTTTAACCATTCTATTTCCATATGTGTCAAATATCTCACTTGGCATGCTGTGAAAATTTCATGTCTCTACAATCAGCATTTTTCTTTAGAAAACAAGACGTGTAGAGATATTGAGGTTTAAAACTTTTTTTATTACAAATTCTTATACAGACTTACATTTCTGCGTCCTTCATGCACTAGATTTGCCGTGGCAAATAGTCTGTGTTTTCTTCAGTGTCACAACAGCCCATTGCCTGCCCCCTCCTTTTCTTTCTAGCTTTTTTTGTCATTTGCTGAGCAGCTAACTTCTCCAGAACCTTAAGTGTTTCATAGTTCCCACAATTAAAAGTTATTACAGCATCAGAGACTGCTAACTTTAGACTAATAACGCCAAGAAATACATTATTAAGCACCCGGCACCACACAACATTATTGAAGGACTCGTTCACATTCTGGGTCTTCCAAATCTCTGTAAATAGGTCTGATTGCCTCCATTACTTCCCAAGGAAGAGAATGTTGATGTGTAAATTCATGCAGGGTATAAGATGATTTAGCTTGCCTTTATTTACACCAAGAGTTTGGTGGAGGGGGACACAAAACATGACATGGCTTTTCATCGGTTGATATTCGATGAAAGAAAGTGCTCCACTCAGCTCTTTTCATCTTTTCTAAATTCTTAGTTATTTCTAATGGCTTCTCATAATATTCCTGTAAATCGTCAATTACTTTGACCGTTATTCTAGTTCCACATGTGTTGAATCTCACACTTCACATGCTGTGAAAATTTGATGTCTCAAAATATTATTTTAAGATCTCACAATTGTCTGATTTTAATGTATTAGATACCAAAATGTTCAGGAAAGTTCAAAGTACGTTATGGAGTAGAAAACATATGTCAGATATCCACGAATTTCATGTACAATGTCCCCTTAAGGTATTTGTTTTCAAGTCCGACTAGTCGGGATTTGATAAGTGTATATGAAAGGAGCGCTGGAAATCATGGAAATCAGAGTTATGGAGAGAATTGTATCAATATCAAATAACATCGCCTTCACGCATTCGTACACAATTATGCCGACTGTTTATTCGGATGGTAAATTGTCTGGAAAGTCATTTATTGTGTGGTGATAAGTTGGATTTTACGCATGTGCGAGATCTTTCAATAGCAGTAGGGAACATTTACATCAGAACGAGTGAGATTTGGAAAATAGGCGTAAGAGAACTAAAAGTATGTTATGAGGATTGCTTTCAGCCAGTAGCTAATCAGAAGAATAAGCTTTTGCTTGATTCCTGGTCTTCGGGTAAAAATCAAACTCCTTAAGCGCAAAAAATCCGCAAAGAATCCGTCCTGGGAAGTGTGTGACACTGCATTTCATACCATGTGGAACTACTGGACAAATTCAGCCTCTGAATATTTGTTTTTTCCGTCTCTACAAAACATATTATTGTACTACCTGCAGCTACGCCCAAAAGGACAGTCAATTTCACGATAATCCGCACGACGAACTGTTACGCATTCGGTTGCATGCCATCACAATCTATCAGTTCTCGCCATCCCTTTACACCAATATGATTCTATACGCATTCTTTAAGAGTCGATACCTAGCTGAAAGTCCTGCACTGTAACACCCAAGGACTCCACCTCCGATCTTCATGGTGCGAACCTCGGTGATCACGATTGCTCGCCATTTTCATTCGGTGTCCATGGCGCAAGTTAAGAGTTTTCTTCAACATATCTTGAATGTTGACTGTGCCCAAGTTGTGAACTGTAACACGTACATCCCATAGAAGGTTGATCTCGGCACCTTTCGGACATTCATTTTTTGTTGCCCACCTGATACACACGGTTAGTCATTAGCAGGTAATATTTTTCCCTGTCATTACTGTTAAAAGAACACATTCAAATGAGCCTTGCTAAAGATTAAAGTTGTGACCTCGCACTCAAGTAATTTCGTGTGAATTATATCGATAACGTTAATGAAATAGATTTTAAATGCATGTTCTCACTGTGGAACAGGAATGTCATGGCAATGTTTCCCTGGAAAGCCGTCGAACGGTGCAGCAAAACCATAAAAACATACATGACGATTTGCAAATAGCTGTATTGCGTAGTTGTCTAGCATACAGTTAACTACATATAGTAATTGCAACTGATTACTGAAATCGGCAGATATATACAAGACAAAACTTTACAGAAATAACAACACATAACGGTTTAATTGCTGGTGTATCGAATCTGGCACACGAAAGTAACACGAAAAAGGTTTTTTGGATAAATAAAGACACTGAGCTTTGCTGGTTGACTACAACACGTCACAACTCAGAGTTCATGAAAATTAATCAACAGCAGCAAAGAGGAGAACTGAGCAAAAAAATTTAATAAAACGAATTTTGAAACTAATAATCAGAATCTGGGTCACTACAGCCGTTGCCAGCCGCCGCACGCATGTACCCAATTAACCCAACCACTGTCCCACTCGTTCTGTTTCCTCCTCCTCTCCAACACACGCAAAGTATTTGTATACGCACACAAATGCGTATGCATAAAAAACTGTACAGCTGACTGCGTATGCTCTCCAAATATAGCACCTAATGAAACAAAGCTACTTTACAGGCCTTCTGGAGCGTTAACTGGCTAAAGTTAACTTTCGACGTTGCTAAACTGGTAATAACGAATTCTTTAGAAATGACCATCTCCGCTTCACATCTTCCTTACAGTTGCTGAACATTAATACAATTCTAATAATAATATTAGCAGCCTGTGGAATATTCTAAAAATTAATTTCTATTTATCTCCGATTATGCACGATATCAAATTTATTCTCTCTTACTAATAACAAATAATTCGTTAGCTTCACTTTATACATGACTGATGATTCGTCTACTTCGTGTTGCCTGTTGAGGCCACTGTGTTCTAGGTAAGCCTCAGCTGGCCTTGTAAGCCACTAAGTTACCAACACTTATGGTGCCCTTTTGAATCAATATATAGTTTCATTGACAAGTCGTGTCTTCGTTTCATATCACTAAAATTTCAGTGGTGCAATATGTGTCAAAATATGAAATCGCGAACACCGTTAGGTATTAATTGATAACGACCAATACTTAGCTGACACTTCTGTTTACTCGCAATGGGAAATTTTTGAGCCACGCAGGTTAGTTGCGTGGTCTGAAGTGCCTTGTCACGGTTCGAGTGGCTCTCCCCGCCGGCGGTTCGAGTCCTCCCTCGAGCATGTGGATGTGTGTGTTCTCCTCAGCGTAAGTCAGGTTAAGTTAGATTAAATAGTGTGTAAGCCTGTGGACTGATGTCTTCAGCAGTTTGGTCCCATAGGAACTTACCACATGCCACAAAAGCTTTTTGATCTTAGTGAAGAGAGATACTCACCAGTGGAACTGAATAGCATCTGACGGATGCATTTCACTATTTTAAATATACGTAAGTGTTTCGAGTTATATGGTTGTGGTTCATAAAACTTTTCCTGACGGTCCAGAGTTCCTCAAACTACTTCAGAGGAGCTCCTGGGTCCGTTGCGATTTCGCGACTGACGGGCTCGACGTCGGAGAGAGACCAAATAAGGGGAAAATTGGGCGTGACTGGCAGAGATAATAATTGTTAAAGATAAAATAACAATTGTTACTATCAACTGTTGTTCAAAAATGGTTCAAATGGCTCTAAACACTATGGGACTTAACGTCTGAAGTCATCAGTCCCCTAGACTTAGAACTACTTTAACCTAACTAACCTAAGGACATCACACACATCCACGCCCGAGGCAGGATTCGAACCTGCGACCGCAGCAGCAGCTCGGTTCCGGACTGAAGCACCTAGAACCGCTCGGTCACAGTGGCCGGCCTCAACTGTTGCTTTTTAAGATAAAATATCCACCAATTCTGTAGACCTAACGTCCATACACCATGGCTTTTCCATCCTCTTAAAAACTGTTCCTATGTTTCCATATTTCGTTGTCTCTCTGATGTTCGAGCCGTCTTTTGGTAAGAATGAAACCAGGAGCACCTCTTAAGACGTACAGAATATGTATGGACGATGTGTCAGGAACAGAAATGTTTCATTGACAATGACCGTAAGACCAGAAAGATTCGCCAGCAGTTAAGGCATTACTTACCGATGGTACTGAAGTTTCTGCATTAGTGACGTTTACAATCTCCTACTTCCGTCTATAATACGTCTGAAAGCAGCGGACATATAAAGTCATATAATTACTTGAACATGTTTCTGATATGGTAGCGTCACTTTCTTACATCTATGTCGGTATCTATACTCCGCAAGCCACCTTACCATGAAACGAACGGTACTTCTGGTGCCCAGCTTCCCGCTCTCTCCCCTCCTCCCCACCCCCCACCCCTTTCGCACAGTTTACTGTTTCATTCAAAAGTGGAAAATGAGAATAGTTCTAATGATTCTCGTCATAGCCCTGAATGTCATATAATTTCTCTGTGTTTGTGATTGTGGTCATTTTGAGACGTATGAGGGAGAAAGTGACCTCTTTCCTGACTCTTCTTGAAAGAGAAATTGTCGAAATTTCATTATTATCTATTTCCATGATAGGTAAACTTCTCTAGTAGCATCCGCCAACGACGTTAGCTGAGCATCTCCGTTATGATCTTGCGTCGTGTAAACCACCCCCTGACGTAACGGGCCGATCGCCGTTGGCTGTTCTTTCCGTCTTTCCTTAATCCTAGTCAAGGGTCCCAGATTCATGCACGATACCCGTAAATCGGTATGACAGATGTGTTATAAGCCATCTCCTTCGTGGGTGAATATCCTCTCATTAAATCTGTCTGGCATCAGTATTTCTAGTGTTTCTCTTAGATCGCACCAGATTTTCACTTCTACGTATTTTACATTAGTTACCGTTTCCAGCAGTTTTGCGACAGCAGTATGATCGAACAGTAATGCATCTGTCCGCCTATTTGTATGCAATACGTTAATTTCATTCAGGATCAACTGCCAGTCTATCTACCAGTCGTTCGTTTAGCTGAAGTTACTCCAGCATTTTGGTAGTCTTCCTACAGACAACATGCCGTACGTTTGTAGTCTCACTGAGTATCCGTAGTTATCCACTAGTTCAACAACAAAATTTTCAAACAGTTGCGGCGCTGTAACACTTTGCTGCGGCAGTCCCGAAATCACCTACACATTTCTCAATTTTGTGTCCTTACAAACGACGTGTTGTTATCTGGGCCCAAGGAAGTCCCATACATAGTCATACACCTGTTGTGATGCTCAGTAAGCTCGAATTCTGTTAAAAAACCAGTTCGGAACTGTATCAGATAAGTTCCAGATGTCAAAAAACATATCAACGTGGACCACTTATTAATATCTCCAGTTTCTAGGCGATAGGTCACAGATAATTTTGCCATCCTACCATGTGTGTGATGTTTCTATTTTCATCCCGTCGTCCTGTCTTAACGCGTCTTACGTTAGAGTCGGTCTTGGCTGCAGTTCAGTTTGGCAGTGCTCTTCATCCTGATCGCGACACGAGATACTTTGTAAACTTTAATTGGTCTCGCTCTTTTAATTCACTAGCTATTTGTATTCATTAAAGTCGGACTGACAGTCACCCACGGACCATTTGAGTGTTTTAAACGGGACGTTCTTTATCCGCGTTTGAAAGCGTGGCTTATTCTGCCTGGAGGGGGGATCTCTTTTCCGAGTTCCATTCGGTGGTACGTGTTTCAACTGTCCTTTCAGGGGTACTGTCAACATGCAACGTGTAAACGGTGAAGTCCGTCACAGATACCTAAGCCTGGGCTCATCGATGCCTGAGCATATCAGTCTTCGTGTTCTTTTTCTCTCATTTTAACATGGAGTCCTGCGATGTACGTGATGTAATATTAATTTTTGTCAGTCGTTCAATAGCTCGTAGAGTATTACCTGTACATCGTCCCTCGACCGTGGATGTAGCTGTAAGAGATGGGAAAAAACAGGTTTTTGCGGTTTCTTGCCGGATACGAGTATCGAAATGTTCCTTATATTTCAATAAAGAGCGAGCAGTAGTGAATTTATCAAGATTGCATCAATTACTGTGATCAGGTGAAACGAAGTTGCACATTACATTCCTGACTCCCTTATTCTCCTCATTACTCCAAATTGAGCAGCGATGTTTCGAATACAAGGACGGACAGTCCCACTCAGTTGCACTTTGCAGCGACGGTGTCTGAAAAGAAATCCATGATTTGAAAACTCAGAATGTATCCTGGATCTGAACACTAATAGCTGTTATTACATCTGTATGGTCCTTTCAGGAAATAAAATTTTGACGGTGTCTTTATATATATATGTTCTGAGGCATCAAGGGATTACCAATTTAGTAGTGGAGGGCAGCGTGGAGGGTAACAATCGTAGAGGGAGACAAAGATATGAATACACTAAGCAGATTCAGAAGGATGTAGGCTGCAGTAGGTACTGGGAGATGAGGCAGCTTGCACAGGATTGAGCTGCATCAAACCAGTCTCAGGACTGAAGACAACAACAACAACTACTTTCTATATTAGGTCAATCTGCAAGGTATTCATCACGTATCAGCTTAACTCTAGTCATAACCTTTTGATGTTGCACAATTATCGAGCTAGCGGCTTAACAAGATGAAAATTGTTTGTATGGATCCACTTTCTTCAGTGCGAATGCACAAACACGTCGACCTCCTGTGGGAATCTCTAAATAGCGGATGGAAGTATGACAGGGACTGCGGATAGGTGGCTCTCGGTGGCAGTCTGGATCGGTCGTGCGAAGTACCGAAATAGTCCGTGCAGTTCCGATAACGCTGTGCGGATGGTGCAGTGGTTACCGCACCTGTCTAGTATGCAGGAGATCCCGAGTTCGGATCCCGATCTGGTACATATCTTCGCTCGTCGCCGCTGATTCTGCTTAGTGTCCCACTGCCGCTGACAACAGAGATGCCCCTTAAATTTACATAGCCTGAAAATTCCCAGCATTATTTACAAATGATAGGACAGCAACACTGAAAAATTTTTAACTTTTGCCGGCCGTAGTGGCCGAGCAGTTCTAGGCGCTTCAGTCTGGAACCGCGAGACCGCTACGGTCGCAGGTTCCAATCCTGCCTCGGGCATGGATGTGTGTTATGTCCTTAGGTTAGTTAGGTTTAACTAGTTCAAATTTCTAGGGGACTGATTACCTCAGCTCTTAAGTCCCATAGTGCTCAAAGCCATTTGAACCATTTTTTTGGCTTTTACTTCTAGAAAGCAATTTAAAAACATCTCTTATTGCACCACAAGACAATTTAGTGGCAGAAAGAGTTACTATAGGCGAATCATCAGCATGAAGGAGTGTATTTTTAAACCGATAACCCATTAATGAGTTTTACGACATATGATATCAATATTATTTCTCGGGAATCTTTAAGATATAACCGCTCTTTTAGTTGATAACATTATTATCAGGCTTATTCTCATATATGGGAGAGGTGACCGATAATATAGGAAATAATTGTCATTGAAAAAGTTTTAAATAAAGTATCGGTATATTTATAATCTCTCATCAGAATAACGCCCACAGCAAAATAGCGCTTAAGAGAATTTAAAAAGCGTTTTACTTCTAAATTCTACTATATAAACTATTTGCGGGTATTGTTGGTTCTCTCTTCTTGTTTTCAGCGCTCTGGATGAGTCCACGTAGCTGTGGCGTGCTATATAAGGGCAATATACCTGTGATATGCTACGGAAGGTATCAGGGCACATTCATTAAACTACAAGAATACTGACTACAGTTCATTTATACGGGACAGACGTTTGCCGTAAGGTCACGGACTAAGAATATGAGGAATTGTGTGTGCGAGAAAAAGTAGCGCTCAGTATTAAATTGTATTACATGCCGAATAACCGATAATAGGATCTGTGTAGGGGAACTCGGATCAGAAGGGGATAGCGGGGCACAATGGGAAATTGCTCTTTTCTAGACTGGATAGTGTTGCAACCTGTTGTATTGGCATGTAACTGTTTCTCCGAATGGAAGGGAAGTGAGGGCAGCCATTCTGATTTAGTTTGAAGTTCGAGATCTAAGTCAATTGTGATCCGTCACGTTACTTCTTGCGTTGTTTTAACGTTTGGTGAATTTCAACGCCAGATCAGATCTTAATTGTTAATTTTATACACTAAAATGGCACATTCCCTTAACGTGCATGGCATTTGTTATACCTTAGTTATTTAATGCGTTTAAATGTCAGTTATTGCACTCCATAAAAGTTGTTAACTTCAAAAGTGCTGTTGGGGCCGAACGGGACGGCAGAATGGAATAATGTCCCGTTCTGCCCCGTCATATTTTAATGCAAGTGGAAAGCAAACCCAACCTGGATGTTCACGGATGCCAGACTCTCTCAATCAACCATGTTCGCCGAACCCAGCTTTCTAGATATCGCCCGAGGCTGTCATTCCACTCCCACTAATCTGTCAAAATACTCGGCGGACTACAAGACAAAAAGGAAAAACCGTCGTATTAACAGATTCCCCTTACAAGAAGGAATTGCAGAATGCTGACGCACGTAAAGTTGGCCTACAGAAAGTAGGAGGGTGTACAAATACAAACAATGTCAGGACAGAGACGTCAGGTGCAATGCAAGTTAAGGCAAAAATATCAAACTGTACACCCAAATAAACCTAAACAGAGGACATCAAAGACCTTAAGAAAAATAAAAGGAAGAAAATGATGGAGAAGAGAGAATCAGAGAGAGAGAGGATGCTGAGTGTCTCTACTGTGGGGACGTCTACTCAGTTTCTAATGAGGGCTGGGTCGCATGCCAGAGTGGGCACAAAATTCATGTGCTGGCATAGACAGTGAAGATGAAGAGGAAATACTGATTTGTGACTATTGTAGAAAGGGCTAGTACTTAGTGGTTTGGTGGTTATTAAGCATTGTAAATTTTTCAGAATAACATTAAAATATTTTCTTATCTTGAAGAATGACTTTTTAATTGTTTAAATTACACATTCCTTAGTCTGAATTGCCTGTTCTACAACATTTTGCCATGGTTTAAAACGATATTCGTAATTCAAATTTAACGTTTATGCAATAATTTAACAAAGAATACCCTTATCCCACTCTGCCCCGTGGGTGGGGGGGAACGGGAAATACGCAAGATTTTCTTTGAAAACTTGTTAAAAATTCAAAATTTATTGTTTTAAGTGATTTTTAAAAATAAAGTACGTTAGGTTACACTAAAAGGTGTTTTTTATCAATTTAAGAAGTGTTTACTTGTGTTCCCTTATTTTATAGAAATTGTTAAACATTAAGTATTCCGTTCCGCCCCGAGTTCCCGTACTATACGAAGGGACGTTAAACTTAATCTAAGAACGAAATTGGATACTTAGCTTTACGAAAGTCAAAGTGTACGAAGGTTGAATGTCTGTATCGAAGTATAGTTATTGACCTTAGTCCTTGCTATAATATCTTTGAGTGACGAACTATAAAAATCACGGATATTTTAGTTGCCGTAATCGCTGAGAGTAATAGTAAGATCAACCCTCCTTTCTCTATATATAAAACGCAATCATCCATGGTGATTAATT
Source organism: Schistocerca nitens (assembly GCF_023898315.1). Taxonomy (NCBI): domain Eukaryota; kingdom Metazoa; phylum Arthropoda; class Insecta; order Orthoptera; family Acrididae; genus Schistocerca; species Schistocerca nitens. The sequence goes on along the minus strand of NC_064617.1, from coordinate 462,946,497 downwards.
ATTATTAATTGTTGTTAATAAAAAACTTAAGTAATTTCCATAATATCGTGTTTATTATTCAACGATAATCATAGGTAAGCTGCAAACTGTATTTCTGGATGACAGAAGGTTCGAAAATGAAATATTACTAAGCGTAAACTGTGACTAAAAAGCTATGTAACATTTCATTTCCAGTCGGACAGAAATAACAGTCCGAAACAGTGCGAATCAGTAGCAACTTCGGAAACAGGAAGTTGAAATAAGTTAACATACAAAGATGTTATTAACTATCTTGTCTTCGATAAATCAACAACAAATGAAGGGTGATCAACTGTACAAAAGGTCAACATTAATTATTAGGGAAACCACCAATACCTCATATTTTCATACTTGTGTACTTATTTAATTAACATTTATTTTCCCAGTAACTGCATTTAAATGTTGATAGACAGTGCTATATAAAAATTGTGCCAATTTAAAAGTGGTCAGTCACAAGTTAGCGGACACCACAACTTGACAGTGAACGAAGGACTGAATAACTGTTTAAAGAATATGAGGACAATCTGTTATGTATCGTGTGCGCACTTTAGCAGGAATTCTGGCCTATTTATTTATGAACTAATATTTATTTTTATTGTAAATGAGCCTGATGTAATCGAATGGTTATGAAATTTCTTTATTTAAATATTGTTGTAATTAGTTTACTCTGGGAAGTGGTCAACTGTAATCTAATCAGGTCTGTAAGGCGTAAGGATGATGTATTTTTGATGGAAAAGCAGATAGTAGTAGAATACTGCGGGAGCCAAGTGAAGTCAGAGACTTTTCGAGTGAAGTGCTCTTCAGCGATTCTTGACTTTATGACGAGTTCTAGGAGGAGGCAGACCTGCCTGTGGCAATGTATGCGATATCTGAAAGCCACCTTACCCCCTTATCTAAATATTTTCATATTTTTTTCGTGGTTTTATATGTTCCTCACTGACTGTTCCTTAGGATGGCTTTGTGATTCATTGCTGTTTCAATAAGAGCACAATTGTTTGTTCATGGGTGGAGAATGGCAGTTGCAATACTTTACATCCGAAGGGACTTTATATTTCGAGAGGTCTGAATGTGCTCCAGAGTAGTGCTTGATTTACAGAACTGAGAATAAAGAGAGTATGAGTTACTATTCTCTGTGTTGTGTATGTTAATTTGTGAATTATTATGTTAAAGTCTGAACTATAATGAGTTGGTGAATCTCTCATGTATTGTGATCTCGAAATGAATTAATTTTTGAGAGTCTTTGATTATTTAATTTGGGATTTTTCTACTATTCTCATATCGCTCTCAACGTAACTTTACTGCTTTTGAGAAGGGTGGATTCTGTCTGTATTTTAAATGAATATCGTACGACCACTTCCCTTTTATTTGAAGTGCCCTATCTTGAATAAACATTATTAACATAATGCTCTATCATAGACATTAATTGCAGACTTCAAAATAGAACACCTGCTATTAAGTTGTCAATTTATATTTTGTGTTGCGATGTGTTTTATTAATTTACCATTCTAGCCAATGGACAGACGATTTGACTTCAAAATAACAGCTACTGGTTATTTGTAACAATTTACATGCGGAACATGAAAGCACACTTGAACAGCTTGACCCTGTTACTGTATCAAGCAGTAGTCACCAAACAGAGCTTTGCATAGCCCAGTACCTAAAGTATGGCTAACTGCAGGCAAAGGAACTAGTGCTTTACTCGTATGGACTTGTGCTTGGAAGAGCACCTACTCCAGCAATAACTGTTACGTAGCAAATGGAACATGCTAATGCGAATGTGCTCCTCCTTTTTGAAGTGTATACTCCACAGTACTTCGGGTCCTTCCTATGTACATTAAAACATCTAATTACCTCGACGAAAGCTTTCCTCAAAGTAGAACAGCTCGACGAGATTTAGGGCATTATCAAAAGAAATCCCCATGCTGTCTGCCACACATTTCTTAGCTGTTTTCACATTGGTTTCCATACTTTCAATGTACGGTGGAGAGCGCTATGCTTTGTATTACGCTGACGTAAGGTGGTGACTGGTAGAGCAGTTAACGAAGTGAGGATGGAAGACCTCTTGTGACTGGAAGCGGAATTTATTAATAGCTAGGAAATATAAATCCATTCGTAAATAGGGGTGCGTAAGGTGGCAAAAGATGTCTAGAGTGGTTGTGTATGAAGGAATCTTGGATGTGTGTGGTGAGTGCAGTATTGCTTCCGAGCCACGCTAGTGCATATAGAATTCCGCCATCTTAGAATACCAGGAGGGCAAGAACTGTTTTCTAATGCCACACCACATCTGTTCCTATACCAAATTCCCACCTCTATGTCCTGTAGCATAAACGAAGCAGTCAGCACTCTCCACATAGTAGGTACACACTTTCAGCAGGAACTGCTATAAAACGAAGGACGTCATCTTATAACAAGCCAGAAATACGTAAATGGAAGTAATATTTCCTATATATTATTACTGCTAGCATGTAAAATTTACAATTGCTCTAGACAATCACATGTAAAAATCCTTATTCATATACTAATCATTCACGATGTATAATCACTTAACATAGATAACTGAATGGCTGTCAATAACCTTAAGTTCCCTCGCATGCTGGCTCCTTTGCAGTATGTGGAGGTTTAAGGTAACAGATAATTACTGTGACATTGATCGTCAGCTGAAATCAGTTTGCCGTTACCTAACTACCAGAGAGCCAGAACTCAAATTTAAATCTGTTCATGGTTCATAGACTAACATATTGATTTCGTTGCGCTGTATGGCTTTGTGCCGTTAATGGAACGTCAATTACTCGTAGCCATCTCAAGGAACAGTCAGCTAGTGATGTACTTATAAAACAAAGAAACAAATATGAAAATATTTACATGTGGGTGTAAGGTGGTGATATAATTTGCCACTTAACGTACTGTTTTAAACGAAGAAACGTAATCTACTCAGCAAGCCAAAGAGTTTAATACCATACATGCCCTGCTTCAAGCAAAGTGATACTAATTTGCACAGTACGGAGAGTAATCTATCAAACGTGTCCGACGTTAACTCGATCTAGCAAGCATTACCTACTTTGCGTGGTAATAGTCACGTAATATCGCAATCACTTTGAACGAAAGGGAGTTCCCAGATGTGGAGAGAAGTTGAATAAGGAATGCATTTTGAGAGGGTCCATAAAACAGCCGACCTTCAGCAGCTTGGAGGTAGGTGCCATTAGGTAACAATAAGCGATTAAGTGAGTTTCTCTTACTCACACCTGAGTAGAACGGTAAGAAACAGCATAGCAGGGGTCCGAGTGGCCGCTCTTAGAGGACAAATACACGGAATTTGCATTTACGAAAAATGTTGAGTCGCACCAAATGAAGCGAACAGTGGGGCAGACATGACTGGACAGAGCACACGTATAAAGACCACAACTAATGCCTGGGAAAGTTTCTAGGAAAGGAAAGCTTTCAGAATCAAAATGGCTCAAATGGTTCAAATGGCTCTGAGCACTTAAACCTAACTAACCTAAGGACATCACACACATCCATGCCCGAGGCAGGATCCGAACCTGCGACCGTAGCGGTCACGCGGTTCTAGACTGAAGCGTCTAGAACCGCACGGCCACATTGGCCGGCAATCACAATGTGAGGTCTTTGAAAAGCACGAAAACATGGTCGCTATGATTGTTTTTTCAAACCAGAAAACGGGCCACAGTGGAAAGCACTGCTACTTTTAACAAATATTCTTATATCACGTGATGAAAGCATGGAGAACACGAGGTTACACGAAGACAGCTGGTGTATGGGGGGAGTCTGAGAGGTTTTTTTTTTTTTTTTTTTTTTTTTGTCATCAGTCTACTGACTGGTTTGACGCGGCCCGCCACGAATTCCTTTCCTTTGCTAACTTCATCTCAGACTAGCACTTGCAACCTACGTCCTCAATTATTTGCTTGACGTCTTCCAATCTCTGTCTTCCTCTACAGTTTTTGCCCTCTACAGCTCCCTGTAGTACCACAGAAGTCATTTCCTCATGTCTTAACAGATGTCGTATCATCCTGTCCCTTCTCGTTACCAGTGTTTTCCACATATTCCTTTCCTCTCCGATTCTGCGTAGAACCTCCTCATTCCTTACCTTATCAGTCCACCTAATTTTCAACATTCGTCTATAGCACCACATCTCAAATGCTTCGATTCTCTTCTGTTACGGTTTACCCACAGTCCATGTTTCACTACCATACAATGCTGTACTCCAGACGTACATTCTCAGAAATTTCTTCCTCAAATTAAGGCCGGTATTTGATATTAGTAGACTTCTCTTGGCCAGAAATGCCTTTTTTGCCATAGCGAGTCTGCTTTCGATGTCCTCCTTGTTCCGTCCGTAATTGGTTAATTTACTGCCTAGGTAGCAGAATTCCTTAACTTCATTGACTTCGTGACCATCAATCCTGATGTTAAGTTTATCGCTGTTCTCATTTCTACTACTTCTCATTACCTTCGTCTTTCTCCGATTTACTCTCAAACCATACTGTGTACTCATTAGACTGTTCATTCCGTTCAGCAGATCATTTAATTCTTCACTTTCACTCAGGATAGCAATGTCATCAGCGAATCGTATCATTGATATCCTTTCACCTTGTATTTTAATTCCACTCCGGAACCTTTCTTTTATTTCCATCATTGCTTCCTCGATGTACAGATTGAAGAGTAGGGGCGAAAGGCTACAGCCTTGTCATACACCCTTCTTAATACGAGCACTTCGTTCTTGATCGTCCACTCTTCTTATTCCCTCTTGGTTGTTGTACATATTGTATATGACCCGTCTCTCCCTATAGATTACCCCCTTTTTTCAGAATCTCGAACAGCTTGCAGCATTTTTATATTGTCTAACGCTTTTTCCAGGTCGACAAATCCTATGAAAGTGTTGATTTTTCTTTAGCCTTGCTTCCATTATTAGCCGTAACGTCAGAATTGGCTCTCTCGTCCCTTTACTTTTCCTAAAGCCAAACTGATCGTCACCTAGCGCATTCTCAATGTTCTTTTCCATTCTTCTGTATATTATTCTTGTAAGCAGCTTCGATGCATGAGCTGTTAAGCTGATTGTGCGATAATTCTCGCACTTGTCAGCTCTTGCCGTCTTCGGAATTGTGTGGATGATGCATTTCCGAAAGTCAGGTGGTATGTCGCCAGACTCATATATTCTACACACCAACGTGAATAGTCGTTTTGTTGCCACTTCCCCCAATGATTTTAGAAATTCTGATGGAATGTTATCTATCCCTTCTGCTTTATTTGACCGTAAGTCCTCCAAAGCTCTCTTAAATTCCGATTCTAATACTGGATCCCCTATCTCTTCTAAATCGACTCCTGTTTCTTCTTCTATCACATCAGACAAATCTTCACCCTCATAGAGACTTTCAATGTATTCTTTCCACCTATCTGCTCTCTCCCCTGCATTTAACAGTGGAATTCCCGTTGCACTCTTAATGTTACCACCGTTGTTTTTTTAATGTCACCAAAGGTTGTTTTGACTTTCCTGTATGCTGAGTCTGTCCTTCTGACAATCATATCTTTTTCGATGTCTTCACATTTTTTCCTGCAGCCATTTCGTCTTAGCTTCCCTGCACTTCCTATTTATTTCATTCCTCAGCGAATTGTATTTCTGTATTCCTGATTTTTCCCAGAACATGTTTGTACTTCCTCCTTTCATCAATCAACTGAAGTATTTCTTCTGTTACCCATGGTTTCTTCGCAGCTAACTTTTTTGTACCTATGTTTTCCTTCCCATCGTCTGTGATGGCCCTTTTTAGAGTTGTCCATTCCTCTTCAACTGTACTGCCTACTGCGCTATTCCTTATTGCTGTATCTATAGCCTTAGAGAACTTCAAACGTATCTCGTCATTCCTTAGTACTTCGGTATCCCACTTCTTTGCGTGTTGATTCTTCCTGACTAATGTCTTGAACTTCAGCCTACTCTTCATCACTACTATATTGTGATCTGAGCCTATATCTGCTCCTGGGTAGGCCTTACAATCCAGTATCTGATCTCGGAATCTCTGTCTGACCATGATGTAATCTAATTGAAATCTCCCCGTATCTCCGGGCCTTTTCCTAGTATACCTCCTCCTCTTGTGATTCTTGAACAGGGTATTCGCTATTGCTAGGTGAAACTTGTTACAGAACTCAATTAGTCTTTCTCCTCTTCTCATTCCTCGTCCCAAGCCCATATTCTCCTGCAACCTTTTCTTCTACTCCTTCCCCTATAAGTGCATTCCAGTCGCCCATGACTATTAGATTTTCGTCCCCCTCTACATACCACATTACCCTTTCAATATCCTCATATACTTTCTCTATCTGTTCATCTTCAGCTTGCGACGTCGGCATGTATACCTGAACTATCGTTGTCGGTGTTGGTCTGCTGTCGATTCTGATTAGAACAACCCGGTCACTGAACTGTTCACAGTAACACACCCTCTGCCATACCTTCCTATTCATAACGAATCCTACACCTGTTATACCATTTTCTGCTGTTGTTGATATTACCCGATACTCACCTCACCAGAAATCCTTGTCTTCCTTCCACTTCACTTCACTGACCCCTACTATATTTAGATTGAGCCTTTGCATTTCCCTTTCAGATTTTCTAGTTTCCCTACCACGTTCAAGAGTATAGGGGCAAAACGTGAATGCTATAGGGCAGGAGGAAAATAGTTTCCACCCCCAACATGATTCTCAAGCTTTATTTGGCCAAGAAACGATGTAAGTCGTACCACAATCAACATTTTCCACTACGAATTGTGGTAGGGAATGAACATAAGCTATAACCGGGGGAACAAAACAGATATACAGACTGGGGCCGTGAGTAGGATAGGAGAGAGGTCTCTTCAGGCCAGGAGAGTGTGTAGATGGAAGACATCCCGTTCTCTCGGCCTAGACGAGATTTTCAGTGAATACTTGCATTAACAGATTTCGAAAATCTCGTAACATCTCCTGAGTGGAGATTACAGATTTCATACGGAGTTAGTTACGAACTGCATAACAATTAAAGAGGGCAGAGGCGTACACATCACTATGCCACAGTGAGTGCACATTGCCATTAGTTTAGCTAGGCAAAAACAAAGTTTTTGGCCTCACCGAAACTAAGGGTAGTTTGTAACTGCTGGTACAGTCAAGGCCAGAATGTTACTGACAGGTTCACCCAGCGTCGACGAGCGGCCGCCATCATGTACCACTGCCGACCACAGCAGCAGCCGACAAAGCATAGTAAATACCGAGTTTGCTCAGGCCCTCAGTAAGGGAGTCACTAGCTTGTGTGTGCACATCAGTTCTATTGGGTATTGGAGCTGTTACGTAATTTCTTCTCATTGCCTCGTGTACACTCTAGCCATGTACCGCGTGTGTGTTCATAGGACTTAAATGTCAAGAAAGGTTTAAGTAAATATACGTTACTGTCCAGCTGAAACAGCATAGAGAATAGGGAATATTGAACTGTTGTGAGTGCAATATTTTGGAGGGGAGATTGTTTTGTGATAATTGTATTGTGAGTTACACTAAGAGTTCTTTTCTCATGTAGGAACGTTTTTGAAAGGTTGTGATACATTGATGTTGATCACGATTAATTTCATGTAACTTGAGAATTCATTGTCCATATCTTCCAATTATAGAGGACTTTCCCAAATCACAATCCACACAATTGGACCCAATGTCTATGGAGACTCTGTAATAAAAAGATTTAGTACAGGTAACAGATATTTGTGTGTTCTAGAGTGGAGGCTACCCGTTCCTCACTGAAATATTTTAGGGAATGTATGTAGGCTGTTTCTCTGATGTATAATTGTGACTTCATCCGGTATCTCCTTACCTTGCAGCTCCTGGGTTCACAGGCACTTTAGTTCTGTCAGATATCTTGGTGCATAGCAAGTGGTAAGGATGGAACGACTGGGGCAGTACGTTAGAAGGGAATAAGGAAATACATCTCACGTTCATGCAGGAAAATCAAAGGATTAATGTTCACTATCGTGGATTTCCAACATGGTTGATTAAATGCAGAACAGCAGCTTGAGTTAATCACTTCGATACAGAAGCACCAAATTGGCAGGTTTCAATTTTTATTTAAATGAGGACCTCTTTTGGTTTGAGGTTATGCGAAACTAATCATCAGTTAAGCAAAAAGAGAATCTTGCAGCTTTGACTGTGTCTGTGTAGAATTATTTAACTATCAGTACATTCAAATGAAACACAAGCGACTGCAATTGGGAGCTTTCCATAGGTTACTATTAAACACAGTGAAACACGTGAAGTACGAAATAACTGTGTAAGAGGTCCGAGCAGATGTAATTTCGATGCATTGCACATGCGCTGCCTGCGATATGCAAGGTATAAGAAAATCTGACCAGAGAGCAGTGTTAACTGCAGTAGGAACTGTGTAGCTGTAGCAGTAAGTTGTTGCTAGTTTGGAGTCTGCTCTGGTCTGGTATGGTGTATCGTGTTGGCTGGCCCAGTCGCGGTGCAGCGATGTCAGAGCCTGAGTATTATTGTATAAGGTAAAAAGCAGCCTCGTGCATATGTAGTAATGTTATCTCAAGTCGCATGTGTATGTTTTAAAACTCTCGTAATAATAATCTTCCTCATAAAATATAACTTTTAACAACCATTTATTTCAATTTAAAGAATTTACAAATTTCTCCCATGCATGATCATACCGATTATTTCAATAGAAAAATCAGTTGCTTCCTTTCATAAATGACAGATAGGTTGGCCAGCATTGCACAGAGCTGTGCCTGAAAAATTTATTGTAAGAGCAGATATATTCGGCGACTTCATTGAGGTAAGAATTTTTCCTTTTTTTATTCAGAATGATGTTTCAGGGCCATGACGCAGCACTGCTGTCGTCCAAAATTTACCAGGTTAAATTCACAGTGAATTATTGAAAAGGGCCGGCCGCGGTGGTCTCGCGGTTCTAGGCGCGCAGTCCGGAACCGTGTGACTGCTACGGTCGCAGGTTCGAATCCTGCCTCGGGCATGGCTGTGTGTGATGTCCTTAGGTTAGTTAGGTTTAAGTAGTTCTAAGTTCTAGGGGACTGATGACCACAGCAGGTGAGTCCCATAGTGCCCAGAACCAATTATTGAAAAGTCATAAGTGAGCGACAATTTAATTGAGAGGTTACATTGTTTTACTACCAGGTTACTGAATTTATTTTTTTATTGGGACGTTACACTGTGAACGACATAATTATAATTTTTACTGTTGAGAGATTTAGGAATTTTTTTGTTTTGAGGTTAGATTAAATCAGAAAGAATTTTGTGTGGAGGTTAATGTGAAAGGAATTTTGTAGGGAGGTTATATGTAAATGAATTTTGTTTTGAGGTTACACTAAATTAGAATCATATTCATATTATTTAAAAATATTTTGTGGGGAGGTTACAACTGACCTAGCAGAGCAGACAGTGCTTCTGTAGGCAATAAGTAACGTGAGCCATAGGCTTTGTGAAATGGTCCAAACTCAAGCAAACAAAATAAATTTTTTTAACTCATGATTGGACCGTCAGTGGTCTTGCATCGTAATGAGAGGAGAGAGGAAGAAAAAATTGTCAATTGAGGTCGCGTTTGAGATCTGAATTATTTGTCTTCATTACAGACTGAACAATTTCCTCATGACCAACTTGACCCAAGTCAATTTGAATTACCATAGCATTTATTGTTTAGTAGATGAATTGCAAGAAGCATTATTTCAAGTTTATTTTATTGCTGTGGAGCTGGAGAGATCTGAAACTTTCCGGTTGATGGCGTTGCTGCAGCTTATATACAATGAAGTCAAAGAAACTGGTACACTAGGCTAATATCGTGTAGGTCACACGTGATCACTCAGAACTGCCACAGCACAACATGGCATGGACTCGACTGATGTCTCAAGTAGTGCTGAAGGGTACTGACACTATGAATCCTGCAGAGCTGTCTATAAATCCGGAAGAGTACGAGGAGGTCGAGGTCTCTTCTGAACATCATTTTGCAAGGCATCCCAGATATGCTCAATAATATTCCTCTCTGGGGAGTTTGGTGGCCAGTGAAAGAGTCTAAATTCAGAGGAGTGTTTCTGAAGCCACTCTGCAGCTCTCTGATAGTGGGGAAAAATGAATGGACTCGACGACCCTCATCACTCTCGTCCCACTCTGCAAGGCATGATCTTCTATGTGTTGGTCAATGCTCTGCAACACTAAGATCTGCTTATCTTCAGTCAGTATGTTGGAGCCCGACATCTGATGGTCGGGTATATTTTAAGCACCATATATGGGGAACCAACAGAAATGGGGCCGAATGCCCCAGGCACCAGTAAGTACCACACTCATTTACCCCTTCGAAACAGTGATCCTCTTCATGTCGAAAGTGGGTCTCTGTGCTTATTTACTAGCTGCAAAGCTCAATACTGACTCGTAAAGAGAGCAGTAGTATATTTTTATCTGTGTGATTTGTATTCCACGTCGCGTCGATCTTAGTGCTGGTAGTTGAAGTACAGTTTCGGATTTGTTTGTGATTAGTCACGTCTTCTTTGAAGCTACCTCGTTCGTCAGTGTGTGCCCCAAATTATCTAGTTACTACTTCACATTTTATATTTGTGTTGTTTAATTTAATTGCTGGGTGACTTTTTAATGATCCTTTAAGGATTATACATTCTAGGAGCAATGTGTTTTGATTGGACCATTTTTGTACTGTGTGCAGCATATCAACGGCCTTGCTTTCCAAAGCTAGGCTTGAGTTGTCTGACACCACAGGTAACGTCGGCATACGCAACTAACCCATCTGCACATTCATACCCCTCGATTAAGTTCAAGAGCGGTTCAATTGTGATATCCCAGAAGATCGGTCTACAGATAGAGCCTCATAGACATTCTTTGTTATCCACACAATAACATTGTCGCCATGTAATAGTCGTAAATTCGTATTATGCAGAGAATGGTTTGCGCTCTTTATTATTATTGTGAGTTCTTGTGCCGATTACGAAACGAAATTCATACCAAATTTACAGGACAAATTGTGGTTAGTTAGTTACAAATTCCAGAGATAACTTGAAGGATCCGTTTATCGACTGAGGTGGATTGAGTCCGTTTACAGGATATGTACACAATATTACTGTTATCATTAACGAAGAAATTGTTGTTTAGTCCTCCTCCTACTACTATAATTAAAAACTTGTATTTATTTTACAGGCTACCAGAATTCTCAGTAGAAATTCATCCATGGAATAGACGCAATAGCCGGTCGGATTGGCCGAGCGGTTCTAGGCGCTACAGTCTGGAACCGCGCGACCGCTATGGCCGCAGGTTCGAATCCTGCCTCGGGCATGGATGTGTGTGATGTCCTCATGTTAGTTCGGTTTAAGTAGTTCTAAGTTCTAGGGGACTGATGACCTCAGTTGTTATGTCCCATAGTGCTCACAGCCATCTGAACCATTTTTGAATAGAAGGAATTGTTAATGGGGAAATGATTTCGTGTTAGATTCAGAAATTGCTTCGATATCTGTCAGAGATGTGCTGTGGGCAAATGATACACAGCTTTTGTTTCTGGTGTTGAACTGCTTTCTGAACCACTGACAGCTGTAGTAACGGGTAATAAAGGTCTTTTTTTCCTCTGGCGTTGTAGTTATGAAATTTGTGATGGTTTCTTTACGACGAATTTCGTTGGTGAATATGGTGCACTTAAAATGTAAAACTGCTTGAAGTGGTATCAACAGGAGGGCTGTGGATGGACACCCACCACTGTGCAATTATTATTTCATTTCTAAGTGGTGTGCTAATGCAGAAATTTATTCCATAACACATTATTGGGTCGAAATTGGCAAAATATCTCGGAAGGTTTAATCATGTATTTGGAGTATCCTACCTTGTTTAATGACTCCAGTCCATGCATTGTATCAGTTGATGATATGACTATTTACTGCCCAGAAAGCATTGTCACAAAACTTAGTGAGAATACATTTTCAGAAACCCACTTCACATTTCTCTGAAATACATCATTAAAATTACTTCTTTGCTTGCTCTCTAATGAGATTTATATCAGTAATGTCGTCTGCCGAAAATAACCATTCTGATTGTTGACTATAGAAATGTATGATGAATGTCATTCATTTACATAAAGAATAGGTATGGACTCAGAATTGCTCCCTATGGGACTCCCTTCGTGATTTAGCCCCAGTCACTAACATTTATTACCTTCCAACATTGTCTGAATTGTTCAGCTTAACGTTTTGCATTCTGATTGTTAAATGTGGTTAAAACCAGTTGAATGTGAAACCATAAATGCCATACAACTTTTCTAGGAATGTACCATTATCTACATAATTAACATCTAAGACTAATTACAAAAATACAAGAAGACGATATTTTATTTATTAAGATATATAAAATTTGGAGAATGAATTTAGAAATGGCATTCTCAGTCTAGAAACGCTTCAGAAATCCAAACTGTGATATCCTAAATAAATTGTCTATTTAAATGAGAGATTATTCCTAATTAAATCATTTCTGTAATATTCCGGAGAAAGATGTTTGTAGGGAAACTGGATGATAAAATATTTTTGCCTTCCTTCGCAACTTTCCCATAAAGAAGCTTAACAAATGCACAATTTAATGTCTGTAAAAATCTTTATGGCAGTGATGCATTACATATTTGAATGAAAACAAATTATTAAGTTACAGCAACTTTCCATCATCCTCACGTTAGCCTTTTCTTAGAATTTTAACAAGTATACTAATTTCTGTAAAGGAAGTTTGTGCTACTTCTACTAGAATAATGTTTTTGGGATCGAAATTTTTATTATATTCTCTTGCTTCTTCAGCTGAACCATTTAAATCTATTTTCACAGCTACATATAACATATGATTTTTAATTGAAGCTTGAAAATTATGGCTCCAAACATTTGTTTAATTGTTGTGATATCTTATAAACTTAATGACTGTATTGTCTTACATTTGATAATATCCCATAAAGCTTAAATTTTGTTTTTGCATCAGGATGTACATACTTTCAGGCTTTAATGACTTTATTTAAAATATTGCAGTACTTTTCGTAGTATGCTAGTAATGTCAGATCTTGAGATATTCTGGTCTGTATTTCCCTTCCTCTTATTTAAGATTTTTTTAGTGCTTTATCTGAAAACTACCTTGAGCAGTTAAACAGAGAACCGACTCGTGGCGATAACATATTAGACCTTCTGGTGACAAAGGGACCCGAACTATTTGAAACAGTTAACGCAGAACAGGGAATCAGCGATCGTAAAGCGGTTACGGCATCGATGATTTCAGCCGTAAATAGAAATATTAAGAAAGTTAGGAAGATTTTTCTGTTTAGCAAAAGTGACAAAAGGCAGATTACAGAGTACCTGACGGCTCAACACAAAAGTTTTGTCTCAAGTACAAATAGTGTTGAGGATCAGTGGACAAGGTTCAAAACCATCGTACAATATGCGTTAGATTATTATGTGCCAAGCAAGATCGTAAGATATGGAATGAGCCGCCGTGGTACAACAACAGAGTTAGAAAACTGCTGCGGAAGCAAAGGGAACTTCACAGCAAACATAAATATAGCCAAAGCCTTGCAGACAAACAAAAATTACGCGAAGCGAAATGTAGTGTGAGGAGGGCTATGCGAGAGGCGTTCAATGAATTCGAAAGTAAAGTTCTATGTACTGACTTGGCAGAAAATCCTAAGAAATTTTGGTCTTATGTCAAAGCGGTAGGTGGATCAAAACAAAATGTCCGGACACTCTGTGACCAAAATGGTACTGAAACAGAGGATGACAGACTAAAGGCCGAAATACTAAGTCTTTTTCCAAAGCTGTTTCACAGAGGAAGACTGCACTGTAGTTCCTTCTCTAGATTGTCGCATAGATGACAAAATGGTAGATATCGAAATAGACGACAGAGGGATAGAGAAACAATTAAAATCACTCAAAAGAGGAAAGACCGCTGGACCTGATGGGATACCATTTCGATTTTACACAGAGTACGCGAAGGAACTTGTCCCCCTTCTTGCAGCGGTGTACCGTAGGTCTCTAGAAGAGCGTAGCGTTCCAAAGGATTGGAAAAGGGCACAGGTCATCCCCGTTTTCAAGAAGGGACGTCGAACAGTTGTAGAATTTTGGAACACATATTATGTTAGAGTATAATGACTTTTCTGGAGGATAGAGGTCTATTCTTTATGAATCAGCATGGGTTTCGAAAAAGGCGGTCGTGTGAAACCCAGCTCGCGCTATTCGTCCACGAGACTCAGAGGGCCATAGACACGGGTTCACAGGTAGATGCCGTGTTTTTTCACTTCCGCAAGGCGTTCGATACAGTTCCCCACAGTCGTTTAATGAACAAAGTAAGAGCATATGGAGTATCAGACCAATTGTGTGATTGGATTGAAGAGTTCTTAGATAACAGAACGCAGCATATCATTCTCAATGGAGAGAAGTCTTCCGAAGTAAGAGTGATTTCCGGTGTGCCGCAGGGGAGTGTCATAGGACCGTTGCTATTCACAATATACATGGATGGCCTTGTGGATAACATTGGAAGTTCACTGAGGCTTTTTGCAGATGGTGCTGTGGTGTATCGAGAGGTTGTAACAATGGAAAATTTTACTGAAACGCAGGAAGATCTGTAGCGAATTGACGCATGGTGCAGGGAATGGCAATTCAATCTCAATGTAGACAAGTGTAATATGCTGCCTATACATAGAATGATAGATCCCTTATCATTTAGCTAAACGTAGCAGGTCAGCAACTGGAATCAGTTAATTCCATAAATTATCTGGGAGTACGCATTAGGAGTGATTTAAAATGGAATGATTTATATAAAGTTGATCGTCGGTAAAGCAGATGCCAGACTGAGATTCATTTGAAGAATACTAAGGAAATTCAATCCGAAAACAAAGGGAGTAGGTTACAGTACGCTTGTTCGCCCATTGTTTGAATACTGCTCAGCACTGTGCGATCCGTACCAGATAGGGTTGATAGAAGAGGTAGACAAGATCCAACGGAGAGCAGTGCGCTTCGTTACAGGATCATTTAGTCATCACGAAAACGTTACGGAGATGATAGATGAACTCCAGTGGAAGACTATGCAGGAGAGACGCTCAGTAGCTCAGTACGGGCTTTTGTTAAAGTTTCTAGAACATACCTTCACCGAAGAGTCAAGCAGTATATTGCTCCCTCCTACGTATATCTCGCGAAGAGACCATGAGGATAAAATCAGAGAGATTAGAGGCCACACAGAAGGCATACCGAGCATCCTTCTTTCCACGAACAGTACGAGACTGGAATAGAAGGGAGAACCGACAGAGGTACTCAGTGTCCCTCCGCCACACACCGTCAGGTGGCTTGCGGAGTATGGATGTAGATGTAGATTCCTGTAGCTGTCCATGGCTTACTTTTTTAATGTATTTTCTGGGTAAGTGTTCAGGAAAACCACTTTTAAATATGGACACAGATTTACTTAGGAATAAATATAATTTCGGATACTCTCTTTCTGTATACGCCTCGACCTGTACCACCTCTTTCAACTTGCTCTCAAAACATTGTATCCTGTTCTCGCTAATAAGCCTCAGAGCTGCATCAGGACTGTAGGATGCTGTACTGTGTACATCCATTAAATGTGCATTATGAAGTGTTTCAGCCCGAGCAATGTCTCTAGAAGTGTAGTCTCCTGCTATTGTGTTAAAAATGTCTGCTGAAATTAGATTTAAATAGCGGAATAATTTTCACATATTTATTCGTTTATTTATGTCTTACGTCATTAGCGTTTATGCAGCGTTTTAGCAGGATCATGTGATGGTAGTGGGTGTAGTGGGAAACAGTATTGATAGGGATCAGGGCTGCAGCATAGATTGTGACCTGGTGAAAATAGCCTCAGCAACGACACATACCAATGTTGGGCTGGTGCCTGCTTTCGTGCAGCATGATCAGCCCCATTTGAACCGCTCTGTCAGGAGGGTAAATATGGAGTTGGATCACTTCCGTAGGGCGGCCGCTTTGTCCGACATTGGATTGGCTCCTGTCGGGGCTATTGATAGGGGGGATTTCACAAGGCATGGCCTACATCTCAATAGGATAGGAAAGGGAAGGGTAAACTGGCAGGGTTGTTAGCGAAATCTATAATGGGGGACACTAGTACTCGTGGATGTACCGCTTTTTTAGGCTAATATCAGTGTCCAATGAGAAGTTCAGGCAGGCAGGTGCTAAAGAGGTCCAAAACTCACAAAATTCTCACAACAGGAAAGTAAATAATAATTTTACCATTTTAAACCAAAATATTGGTGGATTAAAGAGAAAAGTAGATTCTCAGAAAAGTAAAGTAAAAAATAATGTTGCCATTTTTCACCAAAATATTACGTGATTGAAGAATAAAGTAGATGAGCTCCTGGTTTGTTTAGATGACATTGAATCTAATAATGTAATAGATATACTATGCCTGTCTGAGCATCACATTGTGTTTGATATGGAAAAGGAAAATATCAGTGGTTATAAACTAGCTGCACATATGAGTAGAGAGAATAAGGTGGTAGGAGGAGATGCCACATATGTCAAAAGTTATCACTGTGTAGAAAACGTATATACAAAAAAGTTTTGTCTAGAGCAACATACAGAAGCATGTGCCTGTAAAACTGAAGGAAGGCTCTTTTATAATTGCAACAGTATATAGGACCCTTCAGGAAACTCACTTATTCCTGGAAATCTTGGATGCCTTGTTGCGCTATCTGTCAGATAGGGGAAAGCAAATTATTATTTGTGGGGACTTCAATGTTGATTCATTGAAAGAGTGTAATAGGAAGAATGACCTGGAAGTCTTGCTCGGTTCTTTCAATCTGACGTCATTAATTTTCCTACTCGGGTAGTAAAGGATAGCAGCACGTTGATAGATAACACTTTTATAGACCAAGAAAGCTTAAAAACATAAATTCTTGTCCGTTTGAGAACGGTCTGTCTGATCATGATGCTCAGCTAGTAACAGTATATGACATAGCTCAATTTATTAATTCAAAACTATCCTCCAAAGTTGTACGTTCGATTAATGACACAACAATTACAAATTTCAGAGAAAATCTTCAGCAGTTAGACTGGGATGGGGTGTACAAGGAACCTGATGTTAATTTAAAATATAACTTATTTCATGATACACTTGTAAGAGAATTTCAAAACTGTTTCCCCAAGAAAGTAATTAAATCTAATTATAAGAAACTATGCAAAAAACCTTGGCTTACTAAAGGAATAAAAATATCTTGTATCCACAAAAGGGATCTGTATCTAACAACAAGAAAGAGTAATGACCTAGAGACAGCCAAATATTGTAAAAACTACTGTGCTACATTAAGAAAGGTCCAGAACCATGTGCATCATGTCTGAGATTAATACCTCTGATAACAAAATCAAAACAATTTGGAATATTATTACAAGGGAGACAGGACAACCAAGAGTACAGGATGATGGCATCACCATCAAAGCGAATGGAAACTTGTTAAACAACAAGCCGGAAGTCGAAAACATATTGAATAATCATTTTTAAATGTTGTAGAGAAAATAGGATCTAAATCTTCATCAGAAGAAACAAGGCAGTTAATGGAAGCAGCCTTACCCAACCATTTGATACAATGGAAATTCCACCCACCTCTCCATCTGAAATTAGGAAGATAATAAACTCTCTCAAGAATAAAAGCTCACATGGGATTGATGACATTTCTAGCAGGATAATAAAAGCTTGTTCCCAAGAAATGTGTGGGATTCTTAGCCACATATGTAATAGCCCCCCCGAAGGAGGGTATTTTCCCAGATAGACTGAAGTATGCCATTGTTATCACAGCATAAAAAAGGGGATACGTCTGATGTCAACAACTACCGCCAATCTCTCTTCTAACTGCCTTATCCAAAATTCTTGCAAAAGTAATATATTGTAGAGTAGCTTCACACCTTTGTAAAAATAAAGTTTTAACAAAAGGTCAGATTGGTTTCCAGAAGGGTTTTTCAACGGAAAATGCTATATATGCTTTCACTAATGAAATATTAAATGCTCTGAGTAACCGGAAGTCACCCCTTGGGGTTTTTTGTGATCTATCAAAGGCTTTTGATTGTGTAAATCATGCAATACTTCATTGTGTAAATCATGGAATTAGAATTTGATTACTAAACCGAAATCAACGAACCACTATAAACCTACATGGTAAGTGTATCTCAACACGATGTCTTGAACTTCTGAAACATGTTCGTACTCTTTACCGTGTGTTACCTGTTTTCATATTCTCTACGATTACATTCAGTTCAGGCTTGACGTTACATGCTTGCCAACATAGAATGCTCACAAACTACCGAGCAGCGCGTTACTCCGCAGCTATACCACCTGGAACCTCATGACAGCCTGCCGCTCGCGACTTCCACCGACCGGACCATTTATACCACGCCTGCACTCTTTACGTCTGATCGATGGGGGCTGCCGGGACTCGCACGGTTTCTGGAGAGCCAAACGCCCCAGAGAGACGCAAGCCAGCTGCAGCAGACATTAACTTCCTGGAGGGACTCGATTACTCTGACATGTCTGTCACCATTAACATCTACTGCCAACATTTGGCGGTGTATCATGGTTTTTATTTATGGTGACAAAATATTGTAAAACCTCTGTTCCTTGTAAGGTGGTGGTGGTGGTGGTGGTGGTGGTGGTGGTGGTAGTAGTAGTAGTAGTAGTAGTAGTAGTTGTTGTTGTTGTTATTGTTGTAAGGTAGTGGTAGCAGTATAGTAGTTTTATTCACCCGAGAATACTTTTCACAGGGATACTAGACATCTGATGGTACTGCAAAAATAATACAGCTTACATAAACCAGCGTATAAAGTCTAACCCGTATACTTGTAGCTGTTAGGGTTCTATTACAGACTGACTAGATGGAAATTCCATGGTCTCATACTCTGTCGTAACATCGCTGGTTTCATTTGACAAGAAAAGTTGCTTTCATTACGTAAATTACCCGATTAATTTTAGCGTTGTTTTAGATAATTTATTTATAGGCCGTGATTGCTATTACTAAACTCGTGATTTCTTGAGCAGATCGAAAATCATGTGTGTGAAATCTTACGGGACGTAACTGCTAAGGTCATCAGTCCCTAATCTTACACACTACTTAACCTAAATTATCCTAAGGACAAACACACACACACCCATGCCCGAAGGAGGACTCGAACCTCCACCGGGATCGAGCAATTCGATTCCGTGACTGCAGACATGATTTTGATTTAGTTAAGCTCTCCTTTTTTGTGAGGTTACTGAACTGGATATTTTCTGGGACTTATCATGTGTCTCAGAAAAATCTCTGAGTTACAGAGCTTGATAAGGATGCCACGGGTAGTCGGCTATAGCCTAATAATATGAACCACTCCAGTGTTCACATGACGTAATTTAGGGAAAACCTAAATCAAGATCGGCGGATGAAGACTGGAGCCTCCATCCTTCCGAATTGGAGGCCACAAACAGCTCTACTTCATTAGCTTTATCCATAGCGTAGAATATTGTTTGGAAAGGAATCGTTCAGTAATGTAAGAGGCTAGTGATTTGTTGCTATTTCATTACTCACTAAGGTTACAACACAAACTAACCACTTTTATATATATCGTTTCAAAATGTGACACTAAACACACTATCAGTCGACATCAGGATCATAGTGCTGATGTTTGAATTTCATTTTGGGTACACGATTTACCATTTTCTACCCTGAAAATCTGCGTTAGAATCCCTCGATAACGAGCAAGGGGTAGAACTCTGGCAGAGGATAAGCAGTTTTCATTATACTCCGCAGAGTTTCGGGAGTAAGACTGTCCAGAAGAAAACATGGTACTCTCGTATAGAAAATATTTTGGTATTGCTTTCCGCGTCGGTTCTGGTGATAGTTCGAGCTTTCGACGATTATTACGTTGTCTTCGTGAGGAGCAAGTGTCTGATGTTGTGATGGCCTTACACAGACGTGGACAACATCTCACTGGACAACAACTGCGTTACGTTTCCATAGACGGTGCCAACGTCAGTGCTGGTAGCGCATTGTTTATGCTCCAGCGCGAGCACTGGCGTCACAGTCTATGGCAGCCTGAAGCAGTTTCCTACCAATTAGAAGGCGTCCACGGGCTAAATACACTGAGGTGAAAACAGTCATGGGATACCTCCTAACAACGTGCCGGAGTACTTATCCTTGCCAAATGCAGCAACTCGAAGTGACATGTCTAACTCTATCACTAATATTGTAATTCAGTATGCTTTTTCCTAAATAACAAAAAAACTGTCTCTAAGTTGTCACGTATAGTATACCTCAACAGAGCAACTAGTTCTGCTACGGGAAAAGCCACGTATAACCTCAATAAAATTTACTTTAGTTTCGAAATAAAGTACACTATGGGAGGGTGGCCCTGTTGATAGGAAAAGCTAATCAGTCGAGTTACCTTTTTACAGGATTCGACCGTGTGTTATGACTAATGGATAAGTAAATCAGACTATTCAATTCTTTTCTTAAGATTTTACCCAGCGGTAAAATAGAAACGCAGTATAATTATTATACTGAAGCTAGGACAACTCAGTTCTAAGTTCAGCTAGTGGATTAAAACATGTAATAATGGTCGCCAGCCTATCCAGGCAATGAAACAGTGAAATACTGGAAAAGCAGAAGTATGAATTTTGTCTACTTTCTTCCTACTGTTTAATTTGGTTCTTCAAATTAAATGTTACTTAGCGTAAACAATGTTGGTGCAGACACTGGAATTTCTTTTTGACTGCCACACCCATATAAATTAAGTTTTAAAAAGAGAAAATGCCAAGTATATAACTTCAGGAAGCAAAAAAAAAAAAAAAAAAGAATTAGCCAGGGGGACATATAGAAAATAATTTTCTGTAATAAAAGAACTTGAATATTAAAATACTTAGGTATTAAAGCAATTTTAATACTGATCTTTTACTTCAAGAAAACCTCTTTCTTACTAGTATCTGCTTTCTTTAAACTAAGTCTGTATAATCATTTACCAGATTCTAGTAACTTTGCTACACTCTAATTGAATTTTACGTAAGCAAACATTTACTAGAACACTTTGCTATAGTTAAAAAAAAAAAAAAAAAAAACAAGAAAGCAATTTAAATGGTGCCTCTTTTTATTAACTTGGCACGTCATAAGTCTGTAAAATAGGATACTCGAATTCGTCAAACACCAGGAAGGAACCTTATATAGATGTGCGATTAGGATGAAGTAACAGAGTGAACCACTTTATTTAAAGTTCAAGAGTGATTATTTAAACACAGTTTAAATTAATGGATCCGGCTGTACAAAAGTAAATTTACTATAAAAGAGTTTTATCTGATGGCTGTAGGCTTTGGTGTGACGAACAACTATGGCGACTTTACTACCCACACTATGGCCTGCAGGTCTGTATGGGCTTAATTTCTCTTCTTGGAGTCGTCAATTCCACATACAATAACCCAAAAACTCGCAGCTGTCTCCATCCGAGGCATTTTGTGCGAAATTGCAAAGTTTCTCCTGCTCCACAAAAGTGTTGCCTTAATCACTGCTGCCTATAGACTTTGTGACTTACTTCTCGTGTTTCTCTAGGTAGCGCGTGAACTCGGTGTTGCCAGCTTGGAAACCCCTTGCAGAAATGTTGAGCCGTCGATAATTGCGAAATTGTTGCCGGTGCAGGATGTGGTGCACGAACTGAGGTCTCGACGGTGTACCATAAATGTCAGATGGGATTCATGTCGGGTGATTTGGCTCGCAAAACATTCGCCCGGATTGGCAGAATGTTCTTCATACCAATCGCGAACGAATGTGGCCTAGTGACATGGCATACTGACATCCATAAACACTCCGTCGTCGTTTGCGAACATGAAAGCCAAGAATGGCAGTAGATAGTGTGCAAGTACCCTGAACATAACCAATTCCTGTTAATGATGGTTTCATCTGTACCAGAGGACCCAGTCCATTTCATGTAAACACAGCTCACACCATTATGGAGCGATCACCAGCTGGCACGATGTCTTGTTGACAAATTGGATCTACGGTTTCGTGGGATCTGCGCCACATTCGAACCCTAGCAACATACCTTATCAACGAAAATCGTGACTAATCTGATCAGTCATCTAGTATCCAAAGGCAATCGTCTGTCGTGCTGTTACCAAAGGCACTCGGGTTGGTTGTCTGCTGCCGTAGTCCATTAATGCCAAATCTCGCCGCCCTGTCCGAATGGATATCTTTGTCATAAGTCATAGAGTGATTTTTTGAGTTTATTTCACGTAATGTTGCTTGTCTGTTAGCACTGACACGTGTACGAAATTGCCACTACTATCGTTCGTGAAATAAAGTGCCGTCGGCCTCTACTTTATCCATGGATGGAGGTAATTTAGTATGGCACACTCTTGACACTGTGGATCTAGGAATATTGAATTCCCTAAAAAACTCCCAAATTGAATGTCCCACGGGCCTGACTCCAACTAGCATTCCGCGTTCACAGTCCACTAATTCACGTAATGCGACCGTAATCACTTTGGAAGCCTTTTCACGTGAAGCAACTGAGTACAAATGACAGGTCTGTCAATGCACTGCCCTTTTATACCTTGTGTGCACGGTATTATTGCCGTCTGTATATTTACATACCGCTATCCCATGACTATCACCTTAGTGTAAGGTGTCTTTGTAGCAGTAACGACAGTCTTCTGATGATGGTAGCAGTCGAAAGCATCAGGTATAACTGAGAACTAATGGTGCATGAGACCCGAAAATAATGTATACAATAGAGTAAACGTTTTTTATCAAGTGATCGATGTTCTACTGAGATTTAGCTATTTAGTTGTGTTACATTTACAAAACAATATCCCCACTCAGTCTTATATAAGTAATCCTTCACTGTACGGAATGTTTTGTTTCACAGATCATTTACGTGTAATCTCTTTATGTAGTTTGTTAAATTTTTTTGCTGTTTTGTTCCTTAGCAGGAAACTCTGTTTTGAGTTTTATGTTTATTCTTCCTTGGTAAACGGAAGTTCATTCCGGAAATTGGTTCACGTTCATAGACATAGCAGCTATAAATGTTGTTTTTGATGTGCGTAAAGATACTCATTAGTAAACGTTCTCACTTGGTGCACTTAAAATCCGGTTTTGAACAGATCTTTAGAATGAGCTCAATTGCAGCCCCTGATTAGTTTACTGATGCCCTTCTCTGAAGTCTGAAAATTGTGTTTATGTTTTGGGCGTTTCTCAGAACAGAATTCCACTGCTCAGACTAGATAGATACGAACAGACCGTATTTGAAAGACACTGTCTGTTAAACACAGACCATAGGACTCGGAGAGAATGATGCTCATGACATTCTATTTGTAAGTATCTTTGTGTGTTTACACCACTTCAACAGAAATTCAGTATTCACTTACAGAATTTTGTGTGTCTTATTTAACGTTTGACTTCCAGTGATACCAACTGACCAGCTGCTTCACTGTGATGTCAAGAAAACGTAACGGCCAGAAGAGCAGAGTGCTGTAAGTACGCCTCTTCGTATTCCATCCAGTGTCGCCATTAACAAAGGGCACAGCAGCCGATCCGTACCAGTGGGCCTGCCGGGGCATATGGACAGAGCCTACATTTATGCCATGTGACGTATGTAGCTTCCATTTACATTTTCAATTAACAGGTCATTTTACCTCTTTAATTTGAGATTCTTGGCACTTGTTTATTGACGGCTTCTCTTATTCACTTGTCACACCAGTTACAAGCCTCAAATGCTTGTAAGGTGTACTACTATCGATAGAGAGTCGACGTAGTAAATTATACGCGGTACGCAGAGTTGGTTCTGTGTAACTCTGGCAGCAGAGTGCACCTTTCATCGGCATGGGCATTGTCTTGATGTTGG
Organism: Schistocerca nitens; assembly: GCF_023898315.1. Classification (NCBI taxonomy): domain Eukaryota; kingdom Metazoa; phylum Arthropoda; class Insecta; order Orthoptera; family Acrididae; genus Schistocerca; species Schistocerca nitens. The sequence continues at coordinate 462,922,624 of NC_064617.1, read as the reverse complement.
TTAAAAATGTCAAAATGCTTTAGATCCTGATCCGGGCTGGAGGGTTGAGTCATTGTTCGGGTTTCGTTTGGATTGTCCAAATGGTTCAAATGGCTCTGAGCACTATGGGACGCAACTGCTGTGGTCATCAGTCCCCTAGAACTTAGAACTACTTAAACCTAAATAAGCTAAGGACATCACACACACCCATGCCAGAGGCAGGATTCGAACCTGCGACCGTAGCAGCAGCGCGGCTCCGGACTGGAGCGCCTAGAACCGCACGGCCACCGCGGCCGGCTTTCGTTTGGAACAGTCGCTTGTATTTACTACGCATCAGAGTTATTTATCAGCTTGCTTAAGTGATGAATAGTGAGTCTGATATTATTAAATTGACTGATTGGGTAATTGTGAGTAATGATTCATTTTATTCTCAAAAGGAGGGTGTGAATACCTACGAAATCAGAACACAAAACTCTATCCTCGCTCTTAAACAGCAGTCTCCCTTGATGAGAACGTTATTATTTGAACAGTTAGAAAAATTGTAACGTAGCCAGGTACACCGTGAAAGATTAATTCGGAAAACGCCAAACTTTAAAGTGAATCTGGAATAGATTCAACTGTTAATATTGGTATGGCTAGGTCTAGAAATTAAGTGTGTCACCTAAAAGAAATCAGTAAATCAAGTAAAATGATCCATGCTGCTGTGTTTTTAAAGCAACGTTTTTGCATTGAATTATGAGGATGTTTAATATTCATAAAGCAAAGAGACAGACTTTGGTATTAGGCAAACGTTAAACCTATCGGTTAACCATCCGCCATCAACGTCTTATCGTCGATTATTAATAGCAAATAAGGTAAGGACGAGTTACAGTTGGATTACCGTGAGAGCACTTGCTCTTCGGCGAAAAACTGTTGAAACGATATGCACTGAAACGGAATAACGGGACACAGCTACGAACGATAGAGTGAGGTATTTATGTTTATAGAGGGTAAAGCAGTGTGCCATCGCCGAAAAGGCCGTCGACAGTATCTAGGAATACAACAGTTCGAGACGACCAATAGGGAAACACACACACGGAGCGGGGAGTTGTGTGCAGCACGTAACTGTATAACAACCAACAGTGGCAGTACATAATCATGCAAAAATTTAAACTGTAGTAGTTTCCCGTTTTAGGCGAAACGTTTGAACCATGAGGCGTATGACGGAAACTATGCGGGGGAAGACACTAAGGCCTGTTTTTTGTACTTACGACTGTAAGGATTTCGTCGGAAAGAGAGCAAACGTCACTATGTAACTTCGTGGAACTTTGAATCTGACACTATCGTATTCTCCCTTTCTACCGAGAAAAGATATCGGTTTTGGGGACGCGACCAACTGAGTAAGAATGGACGTTGAACCTACGATGAAACTAAGTGCGAGTAAACCTTCGACGCTACTAAAAATTGAAGAGCTCGATGAAACACGACTTAGTGAAACCGAGCATCAAATACCCCCGGGTATCAGTCAGCGCTACTCCACTCGATAAGAAAAATTGTAAGCGAAAGTCAAGAGGAAATCGCAAATAAATTAAAGGAAGGAAAGGAGAATGTCAATGAAATCTTGAGGGAATAAAAGAAGGTAAGTCAAAAAGGAGCTGGAAATGAATTAAAAAAGGAATTTAGAGTCATTAAAAAGAGAAACCGGAATTAAAACCGCTTAAAGAAAATCAAAAATATTTAATTGTAAACTGAGAAGAAAAACAACAAATGGTAATCTTGGAGCTCAGACGTGAATAGGAAAAGAAACGCGCAGCCATATGGGAGAAGGTTGATGAAGTCGAAGGAACGTATAATACGTATTTAAGTTGGATAGAACAAGACACAAAGATATATCAAAAAATTACTAGAGGTGGAAATTCATACTTAAGGTGATGGAAGTACGTGCAAAACAGTAGAAGAATTTGTTCTAAAGGTAGGAAAATAGGAAACGTCACATGAGAAGCAGAAACAGTAAACATTTCGATGAGGAAGTACCCAGATTACTGACAATTGTGTTGAGCAAACGGTTACTGAGAAGCTGAAGAACGAAGTGGGATGTTTTTCAAGCCATACTGAAATCAGGGAGAAGGGAGACCAGCAAGTCGAATTTGTAAATGGCTGGAAATTCAGTAAGCTCAGTCCGAGGGGCAATTTACTCCTGGTTGCTTTTATACGCAGTTTCCGTAGTTTACTGCTAGAGGTGTGGAACGACATGACCGAATTCACTTACGTCGTGGACCCCGAAGCTAACACTGCTTGAGTACAACTGCTACAAAAATGAAGTTGCTCGTTCAGTGTTTCAGATGATGTTCCTGGCAAAACAGCGCTCAAAAATCAAACGGAACGAAATTCTAAATTTATTTTGCATTCATGCATACAATTATAGATATGGTGGGACCTTCTCAATGTTTAGAAAAAGAGACATCATTATCATGGAGCGCTGTGTGAGGAACATCACATTGTACGGTGTGTGTGAAGTTCATAGTAACGTAATTGGCACAATAACTGAAATTGTAAAGCACGTACGATAAGTATTTATGCATACAGAAACTGAAGTGTCACAACGGAAGCAAAGAGAGAACTCCGGTGAAGGAAGTGAGATATGGCAAGAATATTCCCATGAACACAACGGGATAATTATGGCTGCGGAAATTGCAGATAGGACAAAAAAGGTGTGAAACAGGAGGGAGAGGTCGCAGAAGTGGTCAAGCGTATGCATATGGACTGGTGCGAAACGGAACAGGCACAGGCCAAGTGGTGAGCTACTATCGAACGATAACGAGGAACGGAGGCAAGACAGACGCGAAATTGTGCCAGTGTATAGCGTGGCAGGGAAGTTGCATTAGTTTCGGTCGTGGCCAGCGCTGGGCCAAATATCGTGTGGCCAGTGCAGACGGATATAACAGGGATGGCAAGTGAGATACCGAGTGATATACTGAAAGAAGAATAGCAAGAATTCATAGACGAAGAAGAAGACAATGACAGCAATGTGGTTACTCCGGTTATCATAGCAGAAATATGTGGAAAAAGATTGAACTGGAGGACGTCTCTGGTTAATAAACCTTTTCACTTTAAGAATTTATAGCCGGCCGAAGTGGCCGTGCGGTTAAAGGCGCTGCACTCTGGAACCGCAAGACCGCTACGGTCGCAGGTTCGAATCCTGCCTCGGGCATGGATGTTTGTGATGTCCTTAGGTTAGTTAGGTTTAACTAGTTCTAAGTTCTAGGGGACTAATGACCTCAGTAGTTGAGTCCCATAGTGCTCAGAGCCATTTGAACCATTTTTAAGAATTTATACGAGGAGCTGTAAAACACTTAAGTGAAATGATCTAGTCTTCTTTTTAGTGGTTTTAGGTTAAAAGGAACTGTTCGAAAGTATGCAATGGCTTTCAGTGTCAAGAGTTGTTGCATGTGAAAATCAGTGAAGAAAAGTTTACGATGAATGCAGTCGTAGTGTCTACTATCAACGTGCAAGCAAAGTAGGTAATGCGATCTGCTGGTTAACAGAACATGAGGCATAAATAGGTTACAAAAGAAACGAAATGGAAAACTGACATGAAGGAAGAGACAGAGGTGTAAAAATTTGTGGGAATATAGCCACTGGCAGTCAAAGAGGGTTCACACATACCTATTAAGCAGCAATTGAAGAAATCGAACAGTAGGTGGAAAGAAACACTAACGAATGGGGAGTCACTCATATGTTTTACATTATGCATACTTTCTTCCGCTCGTACAGTTAATTCTTCTCTAATGTTTGCACATACTCATTGGTACACTGAGTATGTTCCAAAATAGTATTGTCCTTTGCTGCGGTTGTCTTTAATCCTCTGGGGAAAGATCTCCGCTACCCACTCTTATAGGTCTCTGAGTGGACTTGGGGCCGTTCTGGACGGACTGAAACAAGGAAAATTCTCTCATCTTACCCGAAATCGAAACCAGGACTTACGGTACGGGAGTGTAGCGCTTCAAACGCGTATCTACCAATGCTACCAGTTTTCATCAGGTGGAAGAAAATACGATGTAGACAGCAATCGATCAATATATCCTACACAAATTTGTTCACTCTTAGCATTGTACATAATATGCTTTTGCGTTACAATGCACTCTTGTTTCTTTTAATCGTCTTCTCTTTTTGATATGTGTTTGCTTATGAGGAATGGAATAAGTTGACAGTGTCATATGAGTGCCTGTGTCTTACACGTCAACGTTGCCATACATGTTAGTAAGTCGCGTAGACTCTACACGTTCTAGGCACTGTCTACCTCCATACTATGCCCTCGACGATCTTTAGGCCTTGTACTCAGCTACACACTTCCGTGTAATTTTCAGCTTCTAACTAGATGCTGCCATCCCTTGTTCCCCTTTATTTGAATTCCGTCCCTAACAATTCTAATCCTCTTTATCCCTTTGGCTCATGGGTATTTTCCTATGTCAACCGGATATTAAATTTATTCCTCGCAAGTGTTGATGCTCCGATATTTTTTAGTTTCTCCCTCCTGGTGTTACGTATGTAGCCTCAGCATGAAAGTCTCCTTGGTGCTTCATTCTCCTAAATCCAGGTTGCGTTGTGCACTAGTTTACGTTATAGTGCTAAACAGTATGCCTAACTAAATGCCTTTGTTGTTGGAGATCGGAACTGTTTCCACTGCAGGTTCATGTTTGTTACGTACTGTTGGGTATCATGTCACACGATTGGAACAGGCAACGGGATCAAATGAGCGTAAAATTTTCGTTTTGCCATATCTATCATCAACAAAAGGGTAACTGCTTGCTTGCATTCATTTCAATTGTTTACAAGGGTTTTGTGGCTTGAAAACTTTTTCTTTCGTTCAACGCTTTGCAACGAGAGCGACGTCTTCACTTTCGGAACAGCGTCTCGCTGCTAGGCAATTTTTCACTGTCACGGAGGAAAAGCTAGAGTCACTTTTCGTCGTCGACTGCAGTGACCTCAGACTTCACGTAAATAGCTTGATGTATCACCTTTCTTCTTCTAATCCGCTACGTGAAATGTTTCGTATACTCACTTACAAAACACAGCGTCGCCTAAATTCCTTATATTCTAGCTTCCGTTCATTACGTCTGCAGAAAGTAACACAACAATAAATCAATCCTACACTCCCTTTGTTTTCTCCGGTTAATCGTTTCGCAGCGTCTTTGTGTCCTCCTTCAATTTTACTGAGTACTTAGAAGGTCCGGAGTTTCAACAAAATTGTTCAGATTAATAGAAATGGACTGGCGTCGTTCTTTGCTGTAGTGCGCCGAAAAATTACGTTATTATGACGCACATCACAACATTGTAAAGAAGTAAACAAACTGTAAGAAATTTTCCACCAGTGAAGATAGTCTTAAAAACGGACATTTCAGTCCAAAGTGACAGTGTTCGTTCCTTTCGTTTGTCAGTTCATTTCTCTGACGCTTTCCGTGTGACTAAACGCAACTTCTTCGTCGACAGTAGCATAAAAATCACTAAACGCTTGCGTCGGCTACGCTGATTTCCTTGAAGAATGATGTCAATTTCTGGGCGGCGCCCAATTCAAACGAGTGCAACAACAGCACAAAAATTTCGACAACCAGTGTATTTCGGCACTGTAATTTCTTGCCAGTTCTACAAAGGATCACGGAATTTGTCTTATGTATCTCTGCATTTGTGTGCCAAGAAAATCATAGTCCCATTCTAAAGAATTGAAAGTAAACAAAGTAATTTCGAGAGCAATTTACTGAAGTGATTTCTGGTGCATGTACATGTAAGCGGCCCGGGTGTTGAAACCATCTCGTAACCAACTCGTTGCTGCACAGAACATTACGTAATACATACATAATACACAGGGACTTAGCTAGCATATTTCACTTGTTCCCTATCGGCACTTATTGTCTTGATGCTGACACCACCAACTACCGTATTAATTAACTGTAGGTTGGACGAGCATTCACAAATTGATTTCGACGATTATCTGGTAAGATCCAAGTACATAACGCTAGTAAATCAATGTAAATTGATCTGAAATGTTCACAATCGACTTTATCATATAACTGATGTAATCATTAAATAGGATTCAGCCACATAATTTGTTTGGAGTACAATGGAATATGTCGTTAAGGGTTTTAATCAGTTCGATTACTTGTTCAGTCACATGAAACTCAAAGTTCCGATAGTCTGTTCTAGTTATGACAGGTGGCGCAGTTCTCGCCGTTAAAAGTGTAATTCCTCCTTGCATGCATTCCTACCAACGGTTTTCACGAGACCACGTGTGACTTTCGACTGGCTGTCGATCTAGCGACACGAACTGCGAAAAAAGTTGTCTCCACTCGTGAGTTATAATTACTCACGGTATGTAGGGTGATTCTAAAAGGACTTTACAACTTCACTTACATACGGAGTTTTACAGAAATTACTTAAACATGTTGTTAAGGTGGCATCTCCTAGGAAAAGCGGCATCAGAACTTCATTCAAACTGGTTGCTGTACTAGACATAACAAATGTCCAGGTAGCCCACGAATTTGTGAGTCTGTCATGGGCGAGTGAGAGTTTTGTTTGCAGTCCCAGGAAATCAACGCATCGTGCGCCATGTGTGACTGGAGTTCCTCAGTCAGCTATCTGCAGAGTGTTACGATAAAGAATACACCAGAAGCCATACTGAATGACATTCTACACGCTCTCACAGACACCGTAACACATTTAGTGCAGAAATGTTGCGTCGGACTGAGGAAGATAGTCATTACTTACATTATCTTTGGCGATGAAACATTTCACGTAAGTTAAAGTGGAAGTGAGTGTATGAAACGAAACCTTCAGTATTTTGTTGCAAGATGACACTTCCGCAACTTGTATAATCCTTCTCAATAAAATTCTTTCTGTGGGTAAAATTGCGAAGTCCTTTTATGATCACCCCATTTATCTCTCACTCCTGGAACGTTCGCTCCGTTACTGAAAAGTAAACTTCTGATGCTCCCGGAACCATTGCAACGCCGTTGATTGCTGGACTTGCAACATGACACACGAATGCGGAATTTTCACTGTTCATAATTCAATGATACCGAAGTCGTTGCAAATGATGCAGTACACACAGCTTCCACGGTAACCAACCGTTAGAAGAGAATGTGGTAATTGTTTTCTGCAGGCCACGACGCCGGCACTGCACGTAAAAGACACAACACGGAAGCTAACGAAACTGTGAACAACTGGACGTTTCGCTCCCGAGAGAAGCGAGTCTCTATACTCCGATGAAATAGGCAACAATATAACAGTAGCTTAAAAAGAATTTTGGAATCCAACATAGTTGGAAACAATTTCTGGCCATGTCAGAATTAACGTTAACATTATATCTGAGGTAGTAGGGCACAGGCTGTTGATAAAGAAAGCTACACTAGTGAAACCTACAATTATGTAGGATGTAAGGTGAAAGGTTAGGGCCCATGTACCATCATGCGTCTATTACTGTTACTACCTTATTTTAATAAATACCTCTGAAGCATGTAGGCGTTTGGCAGTCACAATTTCAGTTAATTAAAACACAGATAGCGTAAGATGTCACATCCCAATAAGAGAGCAATAAAAACATTTGCCTCGATTAATAAGCGTTTTAGCCAACCCAAATTATGAAATAGCTGCTAATTTAATCAAAAGGAAACATGCAGACCTACAACAATAACACTTTCAATTAACTGAAATTACGAAATAGAAAACAGGCGGAATTTCTTAAATAACAGATTCAGTTAAACAAAATAGTCAAACGCAAAACAGGAAAGCCTTCAGCAACAACAGCTTCAGCTTAGTGATATTACCAAATAGAAAACAGGCAGGCCTAAGCGGATAACTGCTTCAGTTAAGCAGACAAGGGTTCGAATTGCCTCCTTACAAAGGGTTCACCAGAAGGCTTATATGCAATCGGCACAAGACTACACCAGATGGGAAGGCCAAGAAAGACTACAACGACCGGGTTGGCCTTCCAAAGTGCTTTTCGTTGGGTACAGACCTGCAAAAGAAATTTCAATACAGCAAGGTTAATTGCGTGAAAGCAACAATAGCTAGCCAAACGGTATACCCGACTCATTGCAAGTCACCGCCTCTACAACGACGGCGGAACGCCCGAAAGAAAACTATGGTGCCAACTCCAATTACATAGCCTCAGCAATTGCAAATTTTGAGACGCAGGCGCCTCTTAAGCCAGTATAATTAACAGGGCGTTGGCGTCCTGCAACTGTACGTTACAAATGAAGTGGAGCTGTAGATTAAAGTAAGCTAACCTTAAACAAATTTAACACATTCCTCTACAAACATTCAAACACACCACTGAAAATGGCTGCAGAAGAGTTCAAGCCATCATAAAGGCGATGAGTACACACAACGGATATAAATGTACACTAACAGATATCCAGATGCTTTTGATTAGATAGTGCACATCATCTAAAGTACATGCGACGACAAAACAGAACAGGAGTAAATAGGCATCTTTGAAACACCACATTTTACTTCTCAGCACGTGCTCACCGTAGTCTGGTGCGTTTGTGATTTCTCGGTCTCAAGAGTCGACATGTGACATATATGGAACTAATTGTAGTAGTCGATCCACAAACGATGAAGTCCTTCTGCTGCTTCGTGTAGAGTGTGTATGAAAAACTGTTATGTCCATTTAGATAAAGTAGTGTTTATCCAGTTTTCTGGTCATCTTAGCTGATACCATTCGCACCCTGATATGTGAATAGGCCCGCTGTTTCCTATTGGTATGACACACCGTCAAGCTGTCGGAATGACAAACGCACATCCGAGACTTTGTTAACTGAAACTCATCTGCATGTTTATATTATACACTGACATCAGCGAGGCACACTGAAACTTACGCCTTCATTTCCAGTTCGCAATGAATTTGTTGCAGCATTGGACGTTTTGGCCGCAGAAAAGAAAGGTACCGTGGTGCCAAAGAATACACCAGATCTAAGTAGCCTTCAGTAACTGATTGCTGCAACACCTACATGTCCCCGAACACGATATTCTTTCTGGTTAATACTTCTGATGTTTTCTCAGAACAACTGCGAAGAAAATGTACAGCTGCCTAACATTTCACCTATACATGCTTTGATGAAAAAGAAAGTAATATTGTCCCATACTGGGCGCCGAAGTGTAATAGAACTCTAATTACTGATTCAGGGAAAATTTGAATTTTAAATGCGTAAAACTACTCAATACAAAAAATATATTCATAATTTTACATGGCGTAGACACAACTCATTAATTGGGCATGTTTGAGAGGGGATTAACCATTTTATCTCATTGGAGTTACGTGCAAGCGTGGACATACGATGTCGGGACGACGTGTCTATTTCCCACTGAATCTCCCGTTCTGTACCGTGGCCTTGGTTGAGAGCATCTAGCTTTCATTTTCTTGTACCATAACTTGGAAGGCGACGTCCTGAGCAGCTTAACCTGTTCATTGTTATGCACTTCCTGATTAATAGCTCTGCAAATGAAACCGCTGTCCAGAGCATTGTTATTGTCATCGACAGGATGGACACTTGATGGCTCCCAGCAAGCTCACGGCGTCCATTTTCTACACTAATTAGACCTTCGAGGAGGTGCCAGTGTAATATTTGTTAGTTAGGGTCAGCCAGTGGAACACATTTCTATTTTACAAAAATTAAGCATCAGGAAGACAATTCACTGCTGAAAGGAAAGTGAGGATGTCGTAAAATGACAAGATGAAAATGAACGTAGGGATGGGACTCAGTCTGAAAAGAGGCTAACATGCCTCCAGCAGGCAGCTTGCAAATCACTTAGTGTAATCCACAACTTTAACTGGAAAGAATAGCTTCAGAATGCTCTTCCAATCTTCTCCAACTCAGAGTCCCTTAGCGTGAACTCCGAATGCTCTCCGAAAGACTACTGAATGAAAGCATCCTTTGTAAGTTAGCAATACAGAACTACACAGTTTTGTGAGTGATCTCACACAAATGTGTCTTAAAAAGACCTAAGGTTCTTGCTGTATAGACAGTGACAGGTGCTGTTACAGCAGAAAGCATGAGAATAACTGAAATTTCCTTGTTGTACAAAAGCGGTGTAAATCACTGTTTCTAAGTGAGATTAGGAAGTTCCTCACTCTGTGTCAAGACTAGTATGGGTGGCTACCCAGTGTCGATAGGTAATTGGGTGACTTAAATAAGGACCCTACTAGTGATGAAGACAATATTACGAGGTATTCAGCTTTCTGCAGAACAGAATGTTGGGAAACTAAAGAAAGAAGCGGGGTACGTGCAGCCTTGGGAGAGGTATGGGGCTCTCTAGGACTAGATCAGAGGATTTTATTATAGCGTATTGCGAGCTCTTACCGAATTTTTTCATTGAGTAACTTTTCGGAGATAATCTGGGCTCCACTCTGTAGGGTCCTGATTCAGAGAAGTTTAGAAAAGCATCTACGACAGTTCATTCTACATAGACTCGAGAGTCACACTGAAGTTCCTTCCCGGAGATTCTCAGGCATCGTGCTACGTGATTTACTGGTCCCGAAAATGATTACTTTTGCAGTAAATCGTCGTATTTACTTACTGTAGAGTGGTGTCTGCTGGGTACAGACTCTGGAACCACAGATGACGTTTATCAGCACAAGTGACTGGAATTTTCAAACGTTCACCGTCCATTGCTGGTCTCACACAGGAATCGAGCTCATAGCAGGAGATTATACTCTCTTGTTGTGCCAAGGTCTGAGGGATTTTTCGTGCCTCTTGCTGCTGTGGTTCTCCCCTTCTTACCTGCAACGGTTGCTCTCTGCAGCGCACGAATCAAGGATCTTTTTACATCCAAGGTTTCTTCTTTCCTCTTGAAGCTACTGTAATGTTTGTAGGCTTCTGTAGTTCCTCTCATTAAATGGGGATGGTAGCTCTTTTCCACAGCGGCCTCCTTACCTGGTCGGTCTAACAAAGTGCGATAGTCAATTCCTCCATGCATTCCAAACTGGAATACCGCGTGATTAGAATGGACATGGACTGTGATTGCTGTGTTCGGATGAGGGCTGACTTCGGTCGCGCAGCTTTAGGCTGTTGCCAATGGGCACCATTGTGGGGAGCCGGACTTGGGTATCACGGGGATGTCAACCTCGTCCCGTCTGTCCCCAGATCGGTCTGCCGCTGTGGTCGCCCCGGTTGCTGCCCGCAGTTGGGCTGAGCCCTTGCCTGTGGTTGATTGGGAGGTCGTTCCAAGACGTGGCAGGCAGCGGAAGACGTCCCTGGAGGCTGATCAGAAAGACTCCCTGGTGCGTCTGACAAACAGGTTTCAGGTACTGTCCCTCGCTGAGCCAGATGCAGCTGTCTGCCCTGTTTCAGAGGATGATTCTCAGCTTTCAAGGTCCGGGCAATTGCAGAGGGTGGGCTTATTGGTAGTTGGGAGCTCCAATGTTAGACGCATAATGGGGCCCCTTAGGGATATGGCGGCTAAGGAGGGGAAGAAATCCAGTGTGCACTCCGTGTGCATTCCGGGTGGAGTCATTCCTGATGTGGCAAGGGTCCTTCCGGATGCCATGAAGAGCACAGGGTGCAGCCAGCAGCAGGTGGTAGCACATGTCGGCACTAATGACGTGTGTCTCTTTGGATCTGAGGAAATTCTCTCTGGATTCCAGCGGCTATCTGATTTGGTGAAGGCTGCCGGTCTTGCTTACGAGATGAGGGTAGGGCTCACCATCTGCAGCATCGTTGACTGAACCGACTGCGGACCTTTGGTGCAGAGCAGGGTGGAGGGTCTGAATCAGAGGCTCAGACGGTTTTGCGACCGTGTTGGCTGCACATTCCTTGACTTGCGCCATAGGGTGGTGGGGTTTCGGGACTCCGCTGACTAGGTCAGTTGTTCACTACACTCAGCTGGCGGCTACACGGGTAGCGGAGGCTGTGTGGCGTAGACTGGGCGGTTTTTTAGGTTAGAAGGCCTCGGAAAAGTACGGGGTGGGCTGCAAACTCAAAGGGTGCATGGCAAATACAGGACGTGCTTGGATCAAGGAACAGTCGGAATTGTAGTTGTAAATTGTTGTAGTTGTGCTGGGAAATTCCCTGAGCTTCAAGCGCTAATAGAAAGCACGGAAGCTGAAATCGTTATAGGTACAGAAAGCTGGCTAAAGCCTGAAATAAGTTCTGCAGAAAATTTTACGAAGTCTCAGACGGTGTTCAGGAAAGATAGATTAGCCAGAATTGGTGGTGGAGTGTTTGTGTCTGTCAGTAGTGGTTTATCTTCTAGTGAAGTCGAAGTACACTCCTGGAAATGGAAAAAAGAACACATTGACACCGGTGTGTCAGACCCACCATACTTGCTCCGGACACTGCGAGAGGGCTGTACAAGCAATGATCACACGCACGGCACAGCGGACACACCAGGAACCGCGGTGTTGGCCGTCGAATGGCGCTAGCTGCGCAGCATTTGTGCACCGCCGCCGTCAGTGTCAGCCAGTTTGCCGTGGCATACGGAGCTCCATCGCCGTCTTTAACACTGGTAGCATGCCGCGACAGCGTGGACGTGAACCGTATGTGCAGTTGACGGACTTTGAGCGAGGGCGTATAGTGGGCATGCGGGAGGCCGGGTGGACGTACCGCCGAATTGCTCAACACGTGGGGCGTGAGGTCTCCACAGTACATCGATGTTGTCGCCAGTGGTCGGCGGAAGGTGCACGTGCCCGTCGACCTGGGACCGGACCGCAGCGACGCACGGATGCACGCCAAGACCGTAGGATCCTACGCAGTGCCGTAGGGGACCGCACCGCCACTTCCCAGCAAATTAGGGACACTGTTGCTCCTGGGGTATCGGCGAGGACCATTCGCAACCGTCTCCATGAAGCTGGGCTACGGTCCCGCACACCGTTAGGCCGTCTTCCGCTCACGCCCCAACATCGTGCAGCCCGCCTCCAGTGGTGTCGCGACAGGCGTGAATGGAGGGACGAATGGAGACGTGTCGTCTTCAGCGATGAGAGTCGCTTCTGCTTTGGTGCCAATGATGGTCGTATGCGTGTTTGGCGCCGTGCATGTGAGCGCCACAATCAGGACTGCATACGACCGAGGCACACAGGGCCAACACCCGGCATCATGGTGTGGGGAGCGATCTCCTACACTGGCCGTACACCACTGGTGATCGTCGAGGGGACACTGAATAGTGCACGGTACATCAAAATCGTCATCGAACCCATCGTTCTACCATTCCTAGACCGGCAAGGGAACGTGCTGTTCCAACAGGACAATGCACGTCCGCATGTATCCCGTGCCACCCAACGTGCTCTAGAAGGTGTAAGTCAACTACCCTGGCCAGCAAGATCTCCGGATCTGTCCCCCATTGAGCATGTTTGGGACTGGATGAAGCGTCGTCTCACGCGGTCTGCACGTCCAGCACGAACGCTGGTCCAACTGAGGCGCCAGGTGGAAAGGCATGGCAAGCCGTTCTACAGGACTACATCCAGCATCTCTACGATCGTCTCCATGGGAGAATAGCAGCCTGCATTGCTGCGAAAGGTGGATATACACTGTACTAGTGCCGACATTGTGCATGCTCTGTTGCCTGTGTCTATGTGCCTGTGGTTCTGTCAGTGTGATCATGTGATGTATCTGACCCCAGGAATGTGTCAATAAAGTTTCCCCTTCCTGGGACAATGAATTCACGGTGTTCTTACTTAAATATCCAGGAGTGTATTTACTCCGTGCGAATTGGTATGAGTGGAGGTTATACCTAATAGCCGAACTAAGTTAATAATTTGCTCCTTCTACCGACCCCCAGACTCCTATGATATAGTTGCTGAACAGTTCAGAGAAAATTTGAGTCTCGTAACAAATAAACACCCCACTCATACGGTTATAGTTGGTGGGGACTTCCACCTTCCATCGATATGTTGGAAAAAAATACTTGTTCAAAACCGGTGGTAGGCAGAAAACATCTTCAGAGTTGTCCTAAATGCTTTCTCCGAAAATTATTTCGAGCAGTTAGTCCACGAAACCACGCGAATTGTGAATGATTGCGAAAACACACTTGACCCCTTAGCCACGAACAATCCATGAGCTTATAGAGAGCATCATGACTGATACAGGGATTAGTGATCACAAGGTCGTTGTAGGTAGGCTCAATAGCGTTTCTTCCAAATCCACCAGAAACAAACGCAAAATAATTTTATTTAAAAAAGCGGATAAAGTGTCACTAGAAGCCTTCCTAAGAGACAATCTCCATTCCTTCCGAACTGACTATGCAAATTTAGACGAGATGGGGCTCAAATTCAAAGATATAGTAGCAACAGCAATTGAGTGATTCATGTCTCATAAATTGGTAAGAGATGGAACTGATGCCCCATGGTACAGTAAACAGCTCCGAGCACTGTTGCAGAGGCAACGGATAAAGCATGCGAAGTTCAGAAGAACGCGAAATCCCGAAGATTGGCTAAAATTTACAGACACGCGAAATTTGGCACGGACTTCAATGCGAGATGCCTTTAATAGGTTCCACAACGAAACATTGTCTCGAAATTTGGTATAAAATCCGAAGAAATTCTGGTCGTATGTAAAGTACACAAGCGGCAAGACGCAGTCAATACCCTCGCTGCGCAGTGCCGATGGTACTGTTACCGACGACTGTGCCGCTAAAGCGGACTTATTGAACGCAGTTTTCCGAAATTCCTTCACCAAGGAAGACAAATGGAATATTCCAGAATTTGAAACACGAACAGCTGCTAGCATGAGTTTCTAAGAATTAGATACCTTAGGGGTTGCGAAGCAACTCAAATAGCTTGATACAGGCAAGTCTTCAGGTCCAGATTGTATACCGATTAGGTTCCTTTCAGATTACGCTGATACAATAGCTCCCTACTTAGCAATCATATACAACCGCTCGCTCACCGATAGATCTGTACCTACAGATTGAAAAATTGCTCAGGTCTCACCAGTGTTTAAGAACGGTAGTAGGAGTAATCAATCGAACTCCAGACCTATATCATTGACGTCGGTTTGCGGTAGGGTTTTGGAGCATATATTGTAATCAAACATTATGAATCACCTCGAAGGGAACGATCTATTGATACGTAATCAGCATGGTTTCAGAAAACATCGTTCTTGTGCAAAGCAGCTAGCTCTTTATACGCACGAAGGAAAGGCCGCTATCGACAGGGGATCTCAAGTTGATTCCGTATTTCGATATTTCCGGAAAGCTTTTGACACCGTTCCTCACAAACGACTTCTAATCAAGCTGCGGGCCAATGGGGTATCGTCTCATATGTGCGACTGGATTCGTGATTTCCTGTCAGGAAGGTCGCATTTCGTAGTAATAGACGGCAAATCATCGAGTAAAACTAAAGAGATATCTGGTGTTCCCCAGGGAAGCGTCCTGGGACCTCTGCTGTTCCTGATCTACATAAATGACCTGGGTGACAATCCGAGCAGTTCTCTTAGGTTGTTCGCAGACGATGCAGTAATTTACCGTCTAGTAAGGTCATCGGAAGACCAGTATCAGTTGCAAAGCGATTTAGAAAAGATTGCTTTATCGTGTGGAAGGTGGCAGTTGACGCTAAATAACGAAAAGTGTGAGGTGATCCACATGAGTTCCAAAAGAAATCCGTTGGGATTCGATTACTCGATAAATAGTACAATTCTCAAGGCTGTCAATTCAACTAAGTACCTGGGTGTTAAAATTACGAACAGCTTCAGTTGGAAAGACCACATAGATAATATTGTGGGGAAGGCGAGCCAAATGTTGCGTTTCATTGGCAGGACACTTAGAAGATGCAACAAGTCCACTAAAGAGACAGCTTACACTACACTCGTTCGTCCTCTGTTAGAATATTGCTGCGCGGTGTGGGACCCTTTCCAGGTGGGATTGACGGAGGACATCGAAAGAGTGCAAAAAAGGCTAGCTCGTTTTGTATTATCCCGTAATATGGGAGAGAGTGTGGCAGATATGATACGCGAGTTGGGATGGAAGTCATTAAAGCAAAGACGTTTTTCGTCGCGGCGATATCTATTTACGAAATTTCAGTCACCAACTTTCTCTTCCGAATGCGAAAATATTTTGTTGAGCCCAGTCTACATAGGTAGGAATGATCATCAAAATAATAAGAAATCAGAGCTCCTACAGAATGGTTTAAGTGTTCGTTTTTCCCGCGCGCTGTTCGGGAGAGGAGAGATAGTATGATTGTGGTTCGATGAACCCTGTGCCAAGCACTTAAATGTGAATTGCAGAGTAGTCATGTAGATGATGTAGATGTATTATATGATCCTTGTATTGATGGATAGTCCAGTCCTTCCAACATAGAATTCCAATTGTACACAGTATGTCGTATATTTCTGGTACTATAAGTGAGCTCATTTTGTCCTTTGCCGCTATGAGACACTATTCGACCTTTTTGGTTGGTTTGTACATAGATTTTACAGTATTTACGCCATATTTGAGTGATAACATCCCAGTTCTGTTCGTCATCTTGAGGACATTTGGGAGAAAGCCTGTGTCCGATATTTCTTCTTCCAATATGTCGCTTTAGCGAGTAGTAGGTGTCATTAAATTTAACACGTTAGTGGTTGAGTGTGAATTACTGCTCAGAACGCATTCCAGGTGTATCTCGTGTCCGAGGTGCCCTTTTCGGGCTTGCGTGATAATTTGACAGTTTTAGATACAAGCTGTGTCCTAGGTTCTCACCATTCCTCAGAAATTAGCAACAACTGGGCCAAGTGAGCTACCTAAGGCGATGCCTTCTAGCTGTTCATAGAAATAGCTATTTCATAGAAAGTAGCCCGTGGTAAGACGTGGAGGAAAAAGCTTAGTGATGTCCTGCAGGAAAACAGAAGTGAAATGCTCCGTAGAGTCATTATGTTTAATTTGGTAAAGAAAGAAGCAACAGCAAAGTTAACCAGGATGTCGTTTGTCCTAGTGTTAGACTCAGGAAATATTATTGAAAAACTGAAGTAACTATGATATTCTTCACGGGTTTGAAGCCGGATCATGTCGTCGTCCTGACACAATATTTCGGCTGATCAGCTGGCCGCCATCTTCAGGTGAGTTAATGCTAGTGCACTGCCTCGCCGGAACCTAATTCCAGCCACAACGACGGAGACCTTTATACACCATGAACAGAGCAGCGTGCGTGCGTGAGATGATGGGCAGCGCATCATGGCAGCAAATAGACACGCAGCGCACCGGTGGGAGAAGACGGCAGAAACGATATATCGCAACAGCACTAGTTGGAAGAATCCAATGATGAAGACCGTTGTTGTTTAATGTCGGACAAAATTCGATTCCATATCTTAACTTAGAGGAAAACCTTTATCCCTGTTAATAATATGAGTGAATAATCTAATTTCAATGGGTTCTTTAAGAACACATTCCCTATAGCGAGAAGCAGGAGAGGTCAATTGTGTCTTGTCATCCATCATCCTGTGTCCTTCGTTAAGGCAATGTTCCTCCACTGCCGACTTCTCAGGCTGGAACAACCGAGTGTGCCGATGATGTTGCACGCACCGGTCCTGAATAGTTCGAATAGTTTCACCAATATACTTCTTTCCACAGTGATACGGAATTTCATAAACCCCGGGCCTCCTCAAGCCCAAATTACCTTTAACTGAGCCAAGAAGGCTCCAGTCTTGGCCACCGGCGAAAACACCTTTAAATATTATGTTTTCTTAAAATTCTTGAAATTTTGGATGATGTATTTCCCACAAAGGGTAAATAAGCAAACGATTCAGAAGTATCCTCAATTGGCTCGAGTGACGGACCAAACTAAAGAGTACGGCATAGTTGTTGTTCCGTATATCCATTTTGTTTAAAAACAATCTTCAAATGATCAAGTACTTCTTTCAAATGTTCGTCGTCCGAAATGGCATAAGCTCTTTTGACGAGAGTCCGCAAAACTCCACTACGTTGGTGTGGCGGATGACAACTGATCGCATGAAGACAGCGGTCGGTATGAGTGGGTTTCCTATACACACTACGTGCAAAAGTAGCATCATCCTTTCTTTGCACTAAAACATCAAGAAATGGAAGTTCACCATCTCTTTCAATTTCCATAGTAAATTTAATACTTGGATGTAGACAATTGAATTGATCTAAGAAACGATTCAAAGCATCAATTCCATGTGGCCAAAACATAAAAATGTCATCAACGTATCTCAAAAAACACTTCGGTTTAAGAAACGAAGTTTTGAGTGCCTTGTCCTCAAAGTCTTCCATAAAAAGTTTGGTGACTGTGGGGGAGAGTGTATTCCCCATGGCCATCCCGTCAGTTTGCTCAAAATATACACCATTAAAAAGAAAATACGTTGAAATCAATACATGACGACATAACTTGATACTTTCTTCATCTAATTTCTCACCGATAAGTAACATGGTCTCTTCAAGAGGAACCTGAGTGAAGAGAGAAATAACATCTAAGCTAGCGAGCAAGTCAGAAGGACCACAGAACAGACTTTTTAATCGTCGAATAAAGGTTTAAATTTAGCACCTACTCCTAAGAGGACTCCTATTACTGATTTTATTTTTGCTGTAGAACAAGCTGTGGCCCGCCTTCCTGAGAACAGGGCAGTAGAGATCAGGCAGGAGGTTGCCTATAAACTTCGTCGAATTCCCGCTCCACGGAATAATATACCATCTTGTGAAAGGGCTGCTATTCGGTCTCTGAGAGAAAATCTGGATCTAATAATTCTTCCGGCTGATAAAGGCAATGCCACGGTAATTCTCTCACGTGAGGATTATGTCGCCAAAATGGATCTTTTGTTAGAGGAATCGGTCTATCGAAAAATCAAGAATGATCCCTCGGATTGTATAAAACGGAAGACTCTATCACTTTTAAAGAAGAGCTCCTTAGCTAGTGATGTCATCGATAAACTTCATCCTGATGCGGCGGTTCCTCCAAGATTGTATGGTTTACCCAAAGTTCATAACAATGGTATTCCTATACTTCCCATTGTCAGCAACTTGGGCGCCCCTACCTATAATTTGGCCACATATTTAGCGTCAGTCCTCAGGCCATACGTGGGAAAATGTGAACACCACAAATTAAATTTGACCGGCTTTATTCGACGATTAATAAGGCTGTACTGTGGTCCATCTGACTTGCTCGTTAGCTTTGATGTTCGCAGGAGATCTTCTGTATAGTTTGGAAGGTAGGAGGCGAGGTACTGGCAGAAGTAAAGCTGTGAGAACGGGGCGTGAGTCGTGCTTGGGTAGCTCAGTTGGTAGAGCACTTGCCCGCGGAAGGCAAAGGTCCCGAGTTGGAGTCTCGGTCCGGCACACAGTTCTAATCGGCCAGGAAGTTTCATATCAGCGCACACTCCGTTGCAGAGTGAAAATCTCATTCTGGAGCTTTGATGTTATTTCTGTCTTCACTCAGGTTCCTCTTGAAGAGACCCTGTTACTTATCGTTGAGAAATAGATGAATAAATTACCAAGTTATGTCGTCATGTAATGACTTCCACGTATTTTCTTTATAATGATTCATATCTTGAGCAAACTGACGGGATGGCTATGGAGAGTCCACTCTCCCCCATAGTCGCCAAACTTTTTTATGGAAGACTTTAGGAGATGGCACTCAAAACTTCGTTTCTTAAACCAAAGTGTTTTTTGAGATACGTCGATGACATTTTTATGGTTTGGCCACATGGAACTGATGCTTTGAATCGTTTCTTAGATCATCTTAATTGTCTACATCCAAGTATTAAATTTACTATGGGAATTGCAAGAGATGGTAAACTTCCATTTCTTGATGTTTTAGTGCAAAGAAAGGATGATGCTACTTTTGCACATAGTGTGTATAGGAAACCCACTAATACTGACCGCTGTCTTCATGCGACCAGTTGTCATCCGCCAAAACAACGTAGTGGAGTTTTGCTGTCACTGTGGCTGCAATTCAGTTCCGGCGAGGCAGTGCACTAGCAGTAACTCACCTGAAGATCGCCGCCAGTTGGTCCGCCGAAATAGTGTGTCAGGACGACGACATGATCCGGCTTCAAATCCGTGAAGAATATCAGAAGTTATTACGCCGGGAAAGTCTACGCAATGAAGTAACTATGTATTAGTCAATCTTTCCTATATGCCGTTGAATTCGACAAACTGTTTCGCTAGTTATACATTGGGGAGCCAGAATCATTTACCATCAGTCATAATGGATTACGGGTTTTTGTCACAGTCAAGGTGATAGGGTTTGTGCATTGCCGAGAGATGCCTTGATTGGCCAGTTCGCATTCCATGTGCTCCAGCAATGTGTTGGCGAAGTTAAACCCGGGAAACGGAATGATAGTGAAACCAATGGAGAACTGGAATTCAATATTCGTTAAAAATACGTTATGTCAGTGCAGACTAGTAATGGGGCCTATTCTAAATAGGGGGGTATCTTGACGATAGACTCTAAGACGGTAATACATTTAGTATATGTAGATATTCATCGCGAATCTGTAAGCAGTTCGTGCAGCAAAGTTGATTGCGAAATTTGTTTGCAGACTTAATAAAAATGGAAAGTCTACATACTCGCGTAAAGTATCTGTTACTACACAACAATATTGGAACATTTCCATAATACGTCAAATCAGAAGCAAACGAATTTTGTGTGTCACTCTCTTCTTACAGGTTAAAGGTTACAGTACCTACCAAGATATCAGATATAGGGTTGCTATAAGCAGATTAACAGGCCTATGAAATAACTCTCACTCACCTAAATCTCCCACGCCCGGGTTCCCGGGTTCGATTCCCGGCGGGGTCAGGGATTTTCTCTGCCTCGTGATGGCTGGGTGTTGTGTGCTGTCCTTAGGTTAGTTAGGTTTAAGTAGTTCTAAGTTCTAGGGGACTGATGACCATAGCTGTTAAGTCCCATAGTGCTCAGAGCCATTTCACCTAAATCCACTGGGTTCTGTATATTTCCTAACCAAGAAACTTTAAACAAATGAATAGGTTATCCATGGGTAGGTATTATACAGGGTTGGGAGACAAATTCTTCTTCCGAGATAAGACAGAAACTGGAATGTCTCTGCACCAGTATCGAGATTACTAGAATCTACGCTTTTACGGATGGTGTTTATTTCAGTTAAGCCTTCTGGACAGAGAAGTCGGGATCGATGTACAAAACTGTTTACTGACTTTTGTGGGAGACGTCTTCAGAGATGGTAAGAAGACGTTAGTGAATAATTTTATAAATCGCCTGGAGGCTCTCAGCCAGTTCGTTATTACTGAAGTACTAGCATTTAGTTGAACCTTAAATTTTTTGTGTTTTAAATTGAAAGATCAGCCATTCCACAACCAGGCTATAATTCTACGCATCTTCCGTAAATAAAGAAAAGGATTTGTCTTTTATGATGTCATTCTTCATATTTATGTTGTTGACTGGGACGAATCGGGAAGGAGTTTTATCGTTCAGCAGGGACCGTAATAATTTACTGATAAGTTTACTTTGCTGATAAATACTGTGCTAAAATCAGAGACCTCTATGGATGTTATTTTCCGTCCATCCTACGCTGTGTAGGGAGCTCCGCTGTAAACGCAGAGCACAGGCATGAGAGAGCTCGGAAAAGCGAGTAGGAAAAAAAAAGAGAGTAAAGAGTATTCTATTAACCGGCCGACTAGTCCATATCTGAGAGCGTCGGGAAATGGAGCGCACGAGTCATGTAAAGGGTTAGGGGATGGGAACGAGCAGGGTGGGCGAGGGACTGGGGGAGGGTGGGGGTGGTGCTCTGGTGGGGCCTGGGTGTTCCCGCCAGCTGGTGGCGCAGCCTCACTTTATGTTCTCCGGCGGAACGTAGCCGGCACACACGCTGCTGGATACCGGCCATAAATCCGCCACAGCGCCGTTTTAATGTGTCGCCTGTTATTGATGTTTTGCGGGCTGGTGTGTCGTCCTGGGGAAACAGGATTGCGAGTGGATGGGGGAAAGAGGAAGTGGCGCCGTGGCCAGGGGGGGGGGGAGGAAAAGGGGGAAGTGTCGTGGAGCAAAACGATAAGAGAGATGTTCAAAAATTGATGACTCACCGATGGTGAAATATTATTAGGTAATAAATCGGAAAAGACCATATGTTATCGGCTCCTACAGCACATTCAGTTTTCATTTCTGTTTGTGTGCAACAGAGTTGTGGAACGTTCTGTTTACGCTGCTCGTCTGTGCATGCTTTTGAGAAACGGGAACATCGAAACGCGAGCTGCGTCACAAAATGCTCATATCTCAGGCTCGTCAAAAGCAAGTAGCTACAAAAGGTAAACGTAATCCTTAGCTAACAAGGACATAAAAAGTTGTTTGTTTTAGAGCAAGAGAAGATTTATGGAGAAAAGAAAATTTATAAAGGATCTTATTACTAAGGTGGATAAACAGAAGCAGTGCATAAAACCAATTCGTGACCAGTTGACATCCGTAGTACTGACCATTTACACTTCATATTGATTTTAATTTGGACATGAGGAACATATTTCTCTGATTCTACACGATATCGAAAGGTTCTCCATCCTCTTTGGCAAGGGAGTGATCCGAAGCCACACCGAAATCATGAACCAATCTAATGACCAATAGTCTAGTAGACGGACCAGCTTTTGAATGCTGATACATACATATGGAAGTTCCTAGTTGGATCGCAATTTTGCATCACTAAAACAGCAGTTGAAAAAAAAATGAAGACACACACAACAAAGTTGGAGGAAGTCATAGATGTACAAAGCGTACAAATGTTCTCTTTTGGGGAAAATTTTGTTTTGATAAGTATAGATGTTAGAAGGCAGTGAAAAGTTTTCAACGGACGGTTTTAAATTTCTTGCGGGTCCTCAAAATGGGATTAATGCAGCACAAGAGAGGCGTTGAACTCATCAGCATGGTTGCAGAAAATCGACTATATCCGGCTACATATCGGACAGGGGGTATTCTTCTAAAATTTGTCACTATTGGCATTTGTCTGTTTCTGGGGAAAACCCAACATATTCTGAGAACGTGCATACAATGCAATGGGGTAAGGGTACATATCGGACAGGGGGTATTCTTCTAAAATTTGTCACTATTGCCATTTGTCTGTTTCTGGGGAAAACCCAACATATTCCGAGAACGTGCATACAATGCAATGGGGTAAGGGTACTGCAAGTTGATGTAGTATTGTGCCTACTTCTCATCCCTTAACTTCATGTTAGGAGCTACTTTTCATAACTTGTATGGTGTGACCAAAGCCCTTAATTGCAAGTAGTTAAACATCACACGTTGGGAACTGTTTAAGAAAGTAATGTGTTACCTAAGTGCACGAAATATATTTTCCTGTTATTAAATGTAAATTCACACGCGCAATCACTTTACTGGACTATTACTGTTCAGTACATAGTCAAAAGAAGTACAAAACTCACGTAGTTTTTCACTTATTTTTGGAAATACACACTCTTGTGACTAGAAATACCGATCATACCTCTTGAATATATACAACATTATTTTTATTGAATAATGAAGATAAAAAAGGTCGCATATTTTAGTACTGAATAAACTATTTTGTTATATTATTTTGTTGAAAATTGGGACTCACATGCGTAACGCCATTTTGCAAATAGCGTACACAATATTAATTTCACAAAGCAATGGAGAAAAATAGTGACTGATAGTTCTTTGTGAGTGGTGCCACTATATATCTTGACTAACTCTGAAACTTCATGCGCATTCTGGCATTCTTTTCGTCATAATACGACTGTCCCAGAACGACGTTGGTCCAACGAAGAATATGGGAATAAGTAATGAGTAGAGTTTTGCAAAAGTCTAACAGCTCTGAACTGAAATGCTAAATGAAATAGGTCATAAGGCTCTGAATTAAAATGTGTAGATCGGCTAAATATAAACATTTCACTGTGATGAAAAGAAAAGCAGTAACGTAGATTGAGAGAAAATGAAGTTCAAAAGCGCCCTTTGTTTGTGTAACTTAGCGACATAAATGGATACAATATGCATTTCCTTACGCGGGCAAGAGCTCTACCAACTGAGCTACCGAAGCACGACTCACGCCCAGTCTCACAGCTTTACTTCTGCCAGTATCTCGTCTCCTACCTTCCAAACTTTACAGAAGCTCTCCTGCGAACCTTGCAGGAATCCCCCAGGCTGTGGCTAAGTCGTGTCTCCGCAGTATCCTGTCTTTCAGGAGTGCTAGTTCTGCAAGTTTCGCAGGAGAGCTTCTGTAAAGTTTGGAAGTTAGGAGACGAGATACTGGCAGAAGTAAAGCAGTGAGACCGGGCGTGAGTCGTGCTTGGGTAGCTCAGTTGGTAGAGCACTTGCCCGCGAAAGGCAAAGGTCCCGAGTTCGAGTCTCGGTCGGGCACACAGTTTTAATCTGCCAGGAAGTTTCATATCAGCGCACACTACGCTGCAGAGTGAAATTCTCATTCTGGATGTACTTCCTTAGTCTGAGGATAACTAAACTGCGGTGTACTTCTTTCAGTCCAACAGTCATACAATCTTTCAACAATGGATTATTAGACGGCGAATCCTGCTCGAAAGGAGAGGCAGAGTGAGTAAAGAATATAACATAATAACGAAAAGTATAACAACAATAAATATAGCTCTCAACTTAGAATGAGGGGCGATAAAAATCAGGAGGAACCTGTTGCTGTGTAATTTAATAATATAAAAAGATAAATTGTAAACTTTTTCCTGTTATGTACATCTAAGTAGTGTAATATCAACATAATAGAAGTATATTTCTTTCTGTACAATAAGTGTAAAATCTTCCAACAAGAATAGATGAAAAATTTCCACCGAATTAGTAGGCAAAGAGTTCTCATCAAAAGGATGGGTGCAGCACTTTGCCAGAGGTGAAACTGAGTAGGCCAGGAGACACGTTCTTAATGAACGCACAACTTAATTCTGATTCTAGCTTCCGTATTGCGAGATTACCAGGCTCCCAATCGCTTTCCTTAGTGTTTCATTTATTTATTTATTTATTTATTTATTTATTACTATGCCTGTTAACACTGTCATCTAAACTTTTCCATTAGTATTTCAGAAAAGAAATGGGAAGACCTTGCAAGGATTCCAATTTGTGTTAACGGAGACTCTCCGTTTTATGCGTTTTAATCATACCTCCCGGCAAAAAATCGAACAGCACATCTTTGTCTTGTTTCGATGTCTTCCTTCATCTCATCTGGTTGGTTGATTTGGGATAGGGGAGCATGTAGCGAGGTTATCGGTCCCATCGGATTAGGGAAGGATGGGGAAGGAAGTCGGCCGTGCCCTTTCTAAGGAACCTTACCGGCATTTGCGTGAAACGGGAAATCACGGAAAACCTAAATCAGGATGGGCGGAAGCGGGTTTGAACCGCCATGCTTCCGAATAAGTGTCCAGACCTCGCTCGGTCATCCCGTCTGGTGGTGATTCCAAACGCTCGAGCAGAGTGAGAAAGAGTGTTGCACAGATGTTCTGTACTAGATTTCTATTGCAGATAAGCTACATTTCCGTGGTATTCTCCCCGTTCCGTTTCACATCCCATTGCTGTGTCATGCTTACTTAACACGACGGTGTCAAACAACCAACCCATAATATCATGTCATAATATTACAGGAATTTTTCTACTCATGTGCATTAATTTACATTTTTCCGGTCTTAGAGAAAACCGCCAATCACACAACAAATTGAACTTACATCCATATAATCCTCTGTACTCCTACAGCCACCAAAGACGACACCTCCCACACGCTACAGTGTCATCAGCGAACAATCGCAGTTTGTTTCTCACCCTGCCCGTCAGATGGTTTATGTACTCAGGGTGAAGAAGAAATGACACATTTGGCGGTCGGCAGCCGATTCCTCATCCCGACTCAAGAAATAGAAATAGAAATGCAGTTTAAGAAACGACAAGGCAACGCTGTAATTGCGCGCAGCATGGTCGAGAACAGGCAGCACGAAATCTGCGCAACGCCTCAACGGTCCCATTAGCTCAGTGAGATGTACTTCAGTTGAAACTTCCAGGCTGAGAGGCCGTGGTCGATGTATAAAATTTCCACCTGTTGTTTCGTCTCTATCTGCGGGAGACATCTTCTGAGGTCATCTGGCTACTGCCGTATAGGGCCCGGCAATCCATTTCCGAGTGCATTACTCCTCGGTTATGGAATGGTGGGTTGCCACGGCCCGACCTCGGCTTCGCACTGCACTCATGAGTTTTAGCGCTGGTAAAGCGACTGAAATTAGGACGACTCGGGAATGATAGTGCTCGAGACCCCCTTTAACTCCTGCAACACAAAAGACTAGAATTACATGGTCTTTGTTTGCGATCCCAGCCACGTTAGATTCTCAATAATGAGTTCGTGTTTCTGTACCATCCAATTTGGCTTCGAACGCGATACCAAAGGACGTGTTTCACTTTAATTCGTTCTACAGATGGTCGTAAGTGGTCATCCTAGTGCCTGAACTTTCCCGATATTTTTCCAGTCTTTACGCTGGAGTGACATCAGATGGTATACCGTCCGCTGATTATATTCCCTCCTCGATAGTGTTGTTACACCAGCTCTCCATAAGATTTCGGCAGAATTTCAGTGTGATGAAGTGTCTGACAATGTAGTTCGCTTTCACCCCCGCAAACCACCGGGTTTGGATGGATTTCCCACAGAATTTTATGTTCGGTTTTGTCCTCTGATTGGGGTTACGATAACATCGATGGTGAATGTAGTGCAAGGAGTACTCATCCCGCCCTCCCTTAAGGCCAGAAAAAAAATGTCTGAATTCCCTAAAATATGGGACGTCCGAACGATAACACTACTCAGCTTTTATTGCAATACTGTCATGAGGGCGATCAATAGCCGCTTATCGATTATTTGGCCAGCTGACATTGTCACGCGTTATCAAAGTTGTCTCCCACGTCGTAATCTCCTAACTTCCGTTGCTGAATGTCATGACCTCATATCGATAGCTTCCATTTCTCCTGCGTCCAGAGCTTTACCTTTCATCGATTATTATCTTGCACTTGACAGAATCAGTCACGATTTTTTTAGCGATGGTTAACAGCTGTCTGTTTTGATGACGCCGCATGATGGATCTTCAGCTCTTTACTTACTGGTATTGACGTGAATGGTCGTCTTACTGCTCCCGCAGAAGTGTGTCAGGGTGTCCTGCAGGGGAGTCCCCTTTCTGTATCGTTATTTCTGCTATTTCTGGAACACTTATTGCTGTACATTGCTGCCCGCTGGGTTCCTGGCCGTTATCGGGAGAAAGGTTCGTCGTTGGCACATATTGCACTTTTTGGTACTCTTTGACCACATACCGATGCTCAAATACGTTTTTGGTGCATTTTACTGTCTTAAGAGAACAAACATTAACGATGAGTAGCGTGAGCTATACTGTTTGCGGAGATTTGAGGCGGTTTAGATTCCATGGATTGTGGCGGTCGCCCGATATCGATCGTTGGTCGTTATAATTCATCCTTGCCTGATGAAGATCGCTGCATTAAATTGGTTCAAAAAAATGGTTCAAATGGCTCTGAGCACTATGGGACTCAACTGCTGTGGTCATCAGTCCCCTACAACTTAGAACTGCTTAAACCTAACTAACTTAAGGACATCACACACATCCATGCCCGAGGCAGGATTCGAACCTGTGACCGTAGCAGTCGCACGGTTCTGGACTGCGCTCCTAGAACCGCGAGACCACTGTGGCCGGCCATTAAATTGGATTTAGGAGCGATTCTTGAACACGAGAGTAGTGGGACAAAGCCTGTTCTGGAAGAGTTTTGATACCAAATTTTTATCAAATGAATTAAGCAAAATAATTAATAGACCAATGAATTACCACAACCCTTGATGACGTCATGGGTTTTCCTCAGCCAACATGAGGATCCACCTTAGGGAACTCCCACCCATCCCCCTCTCCCGCTTCCACCCCTGAAAATGGCAGGAAACTGAAATTTTGGAGAGAAACTAAAAATTGTCGGTAAATTGAAATTTAATGGCGGGAATATGAAGTTTTGCTGGTATTCACCTTGAATTTCAGAGACTAACTGGCCTCATTCAAAACACTACCATTAGAGGGCACTGTCAGCCTCTCACCCCCACTCCCTATCCCCCCTCATATGGAAGTCCAGAAGAAAAGGACAGGAACCAATAGAAATTGTGACTCCAGTCACGAAATTGGCTTCAGCCGAAAGGCTCACAGTATCTGGTGGTGTCATTGGAGGAGATATAAGGTAGATTCAGTAGTTCTGCAGTCTTGATCTGTCAGTACCGCCTTAGTACCACACAACAACTGACATCTCACCTCACAGCATTGATTGGACGTGTTGTATCAAGGCAAACGGTATACTGAAAGCTTTGATGGAGACTTGCTGCATGTGTTCCTATGGTGTGTCTTCACAGAAGGGAATGTCTTGAGTGGAGTTGTCAAAATACTATCTGGATGGTCGAAGAGAGGTCCAATGTTCTTCCCACTGATGAGTCCCAGTTTGATCTGGAAAGTGATTCTCGGCGGATTCGCCTGTGGAGGGAATGTGGAATACTGTTTTGGGAGCTAAACATTGTGGAAAAAGGCTGGTATTGAGGAGAATCCCTAAAGGTGTGTGCAGGGATTACGATGACCACTCTAACAGTTCATCATGAAATTGTGCAGGTGAATCGGTAAGGTCTCCTGTGTCAGGTGTCTTGTCGAGATTTTGGGACCTCATCTGTGGTTGTTGCAAGGTGCTGTGGACAAGACTTTGTATTGTTGGATAATAATGCCCGACCTCATTGAGCTTGGGTGGTTTATGGTGTGGTGTGTTCCCTCTTCCGATTTGAATCCCATAGAGCATGCCTGGCATGCACTGCAGAGATAGTTTGCATCACGTCAGCATCCATCAACCATTCTCCAAGACTTGAGAATAGCTCAGGAGGGAGAATGGGCGTTATTAGTCAAAATGAGAGAGATCACATTACTGACAATTAGCAGTGTCGAGCAGTATAAGTGCCCATCTTGTAGCCGCTGGTCCAGCCCAAAAAGAGTGAGGGTTTTGGCGTCGGTGGTAGTTACGTGTAGCTCTTCCCTTGTGGCGCCTTCTGAATGTCGCCTACATGGTCTCATATGTCATGGGTACATCTGACGTCATTACCTGAATTCTGAAATAGTACATACGCTTAATTAATATGCCTCCAGCATTACTGAGTAATCATTTGATATTCTCGTCACCATCGGAACTTAAACTGCCTGTCACAATAAGTCAACTGTAAGCTGACTGAAGGAACACTATCGTTGTTTCGAGAGTCACATAGATGAACGCTTAAAGTCATATTCTGTAACGAATACTCGAGATATATACGAACTACAGGCCTTCCTCACACTTACCCTATGTTTCACACACGCCGATGGCCGCTCCACTGTTATTCTAGGAAGGAATTCTGGAATGCAGATGAAGTTATAAATGTAGAAAGAAATCAGAAGTGTTACCAAAAACAGAAACGTACCAAACAGAAGGATGAGTCAGCTGAGGACAAAATACGTGTAGAGAGTAAACAAGATGAGGTAAAACGTAGAATGGTTCAAATGGCTCGGAGCTCTATGGGACTTCACATCTAAGGTCATCAGTCCCCTAGAACTTAGAACTACTTAAACCTAACTAACCTAAGGACATAACACACATCCATGCCCGAGGCAGGATTCGAACCTGCGACCGTAGCGGTCTCGCGGTTCCAGACTGTAGCGCCTAGAACCGCTCGGCCACCACGGCCGGCGGTAAAACGTATTCAGACGCAGTAGAGAAGGAATTTGTGACAAACATCGGAATATAGGACCAAGTGGAACCTGAGGTGAAGGAATTCTGCTACCTCGGAGGGAAGGAAGTGCATTTTAGACAAGGGCAAGGATGATAAAAGAAACGGACCAGCACAGGTAAAAAGAACACTCCTCGAAGAAAGATGTCTACTGATAGGAACCATAGGCCTTAAATGGAGAAAGACTTTTGGTAGATTTTACAGCTTCAGTACAGCATTTTATGGAGGATCATGATGCAGAAAGCTCAAATGAAGGGTATCAAAGAGCCTGAGATGGTGGTAGACAGAGGATGATGAAATGTGATCAGGTAAGATATGACATACAGAGGTTCTTTACAAAATGGGACAGGAAAGGAATCTTCGGAACCACTAATGAATAAAAAAGGGAAAAAAATGCAACTTGTGCTAAGAAAAAATGAAATAACTTTCATGCATTAAAGGGAATCGTAGAGGGTGAAAATTACACTGGATGACAGATTAGGGTATAAATGACAAATAATCGAGATCTTTGGATGTAGGTGCTACTGTGGGAAGATGTGATTAGTACAAGAAATCCGTATCAAGTCAGGCGGCTGATGCATCCGCAAAAATTTTAAGAGCGGCATCTATCGCTTTTCTCTAGAAATGAGGCAGGTGGCGTTATTCCAAGACGATGGACTAGCAATCAAGAGGTTAGGGTTCAGCTCATCGGCATCACTGACTGGGGTTCAACTCACCATCTCGTCTGATGGGGGTTTTACACGCTTCCTTCGAAGGAGCACAGCTGTCTGTAAAGTGATTGCTGTTCCCTTTATCTGAAAAACAACCCTAGTCAGAAGTTCAGTATTATTTGTGGGTTTGGTGCACATGTGAGCTTCTGGGTGGCTGGAATTATACAAAGAATGGACCCTGTCAAATACTTCAGGTTTTTGTTTAACAGAAGTCCGTCACAATGGTATGAGGTATCCAGGCAAGGAAACACACGAAGCTCAGATGGAATTTGCACCACAGGAAAGTAGCCAGTGCACATCTGGAAGCCATACATGTTTGAATACAAGTCAGTTGTTTCCGCTGTAGAGGCAATTCCGGAGACCACGGGATCAAATTGCTTGACATGACATGGCGAGGGAAGGCGTTTCCCGCGTTCCGTGAAGTTTAATCGTTGGCTGTTGCAATTGTGTGGCGCCGACGTTGTGAGAGTGCGTGCGTAGTCTCGCGCTCAGAACAGAAGGCTACAGCAACATCTGATGGCCTTCTTCATATTTCATGAAATACGCTGGTGTTCCGTCTCTAACGGTATCATTGTCGAAGAGACGTTATAACCTGATCTTCCTCCTTCCTTCTTTACATATGTAGGTTTTAATGCCTATTTTAGGGTATCTTGTTATCGTAATTTACAAATTTGACCGTAGTGTCATATCTCTCTTACCTATGCCATAAGTATAAATAACGGCACCTTACCTGCTGTAATAAATAATGTGAAAAAAGATTCTTTACTTTACTCTAAGAAATGAAACTGGTTTCTCCACTACCCCTTACCTATGCTAATTGCAGATATTCCAATTTCCAACACGTCATTGCAATTGAGGCACAGACGACCATAAGTGCCCAAAACTCAGAAACAAAACTTTGAGAGAAATGGATGTTTGTGAATATCAAATTTATAGTGAAGCCACCAGTCACAACAGTCTAAACTGTTTATAACTATACTTCCTCTGAAAAAATATTATACCCACTTTGTTATGAAATATTAATTAATATAGGTTACGTTTACTGGTAATGTTAATTCACAAAATTTCCGTCTATAAGCTAGAGACAACGGTGTCTTTTGACTGTTGTGAAGTTCATTATTAATGGAAACGAGAATCAAAACACTCTCCAACAGAAATGTGCTAAAAAATTACTAATAAAGAGCAAATGCGCCACAGACACATACAATTATATCCTACTGGAACGATTGATATTTCTCGTTATCACCATTATCATTAAGTACGTTCTGTGGCTTGAGGTTCAAATAAAACTGTCGACACACGTCGGATTACAAAGCAGTACTAGTCCATCGTGTCCACACTAAATTATGTTTCCAACCATATACAACTACTGAGCAAAACTGAGCAACAAAACTATGCATTATGCTTTGGGTCCATACGATAATGAATATCCGAGAAATCGATGAGTCAGATTTTCATGAAAGCTCATATACACAGAGTGGAGCTAGAGATACAGAAAAGCTGGTTTACCATTACGTCGCTAGGAGAAATCATAGATGCTACAATCTCGAAATCGATGGCGGCTCGCCTTAAGCACTTACAGTTCTCAGCGCCTTGACTGCATTATCCAAATCGCAGATACAAACTCTGATCTTTAGCTAATCGTACTACTATGACCGCACTGCACAGGTGTTGCGGAAGATACAAAATTCAGGGGCGTCACTGCTGCTGAGACCGACCTGGATAATTTTAGCTCTCCCCGAAACACTTGGCGACGCGAGAACATAGTGGGGCAGCAGAACCGGTATAAATATCTGGCGCCGCTTCATTGTTCTTTCGAGATCACTGCCAACCCGTAATCGAGCGCGTTCCATATCGACGCCGTGAGGATGAAGAGCACGTGGAAGCAGCTGGCCGCCTCATGCCTTAAAGCTGAAGCCACGCTCTGCAACTCCTTCACATTACTGCATGATCGCTATACTGGAAATTTTCTAGTTACGAGAGGATCACTATTATTTAAAATTTAATTTTAAATACAACCCTACTGGTTTTCATTCACGGAGATGTTACCGGTTTAATCTAGGCATCCTCAGATGTTTAATAGGTCACAGATACTGAGAGACTGCTGCAGTATTTCACTGAACGTTATAGACCACTGGTATGTACTTCAAGTAGGATACTCAACACAACGATAATAAATGTCAGTACGAATGGCGTGAGAAACCAAACATTCTGTGCATTTCTCTTCACCTAAATTCCTCACGCAGTGTCTAAAATATTGTGAATATCCTTTCTGTATATACGGCTGTTAAAATATCGTGCAGTGTCCACGCCCGGCGGTTCACATATTGTCTGAGTGGGTAGTTGTCCAAAATAGGGCTCCCTCTCACTTCGAATTTGGAAACAGACGAAAAATACATAAAATCGAGATTTTTAGGGATGAAAATTAGAATAAAGTACAAAATTATTCTTTAAACGTTATTTAGTTCATTAAATGCTCTTCCGTGCAAAAGATCACTTGCATAATGTAAGAACAGTGCTGTTCTTCGCGTATCATGACATAAATATAAGTAACATTAAATTCTTCATTTGTGTGGACACAGTGTTCATCGTTGCAACTGAAAATGTGTGTGATAGTTTTCACCAGACGCGTTTCACTTTATGGGAGTAAATCATTGAGTGGTCTGTAATTAAGTTATTTACATTTTGATTTGATTTTAGATCGAAGAAAAGCTCGTTAAGAATAAGTTGATTGGTACTTACGGTGATTTTCAGTTGGTTTCTCGTTTACATCGGGAAATGCCGTCTGCTAGCACATCGGTGTTTTTCTGCGTTAGACACTGCTAAATTTTGCTCTAATTTTTAGTTGTTGTGCAGTACTGCGCATTTCATATGTTTTACACAACACAGTTTTATGCATACAACTGTATCCTGTTTGTTTATTAAATTCAAGTATGTGTTGTGGTTTGTGTTTTGTAGTGTTGCCAACATTTCCACTAGTTTGTCTTTGACCTATAATATTTTTTTATTATTATTAGATTACTGTGTGTGTGTATTTCTATTTAATTATGTTTCTGTGTATTAATGTACTGTGCAAGAGTAAGGAAGGAATAGCAATGGAGTGATTTTGTGTGTGTGTGTGTGTGTGTGTGTGTGTGTGTGTGTGTGTGTGTGTGTAGGGGAGGGAGAAACCATGATGAGTGGACATAAGTGTATAGTGTGTGAAGAAGTGTGAGTTAGAGAAGAAGGTGAGGAAGGAGAAGTTAAATGAAATTGTGGGTGGGGGTGGGGGGTTACAGGAGAGTGCGAGGGGGTGAAGGATAGAAAAGGCTCTTTTCTTTTTTGTGTAATTTCATCAACTATTTTATACAGAGTCTGGTTTCCAATACTTATTTGGTTGTTGAGCAACGGTTTATCTTGTGTTAATGCCTTTTGTATGTAGAAATTTTCTTGGAAAGGGAAGAGGTGATTGTCTTTATTGATTTCTAAGATATTCATATCTTTTTCAGTATTGCTTGGTCTATGGTGTTCTTGTTTTAGATGACCAGCAAATGTTCATTGATTTGTACCATATTTAAATGTTCTTAAGTGTTCTTTATACATTGTGTTGAATGTCCTGCCAGTCATTAATTACTGAAAATTGAAAATTAAAAAATTATTATTATTAAAAACTGCACAAACCCCTTCAAGGTTTCTGCCTGTTCATTTCGTTCCTTCGAAAATTGAAGAAATATTTCTATGTAGGCTTATGTCAATCTGCATCGTAATAAATTCTCTACGATTGTAGAGTTTCATCGACGTGTGTATGATGTTCAAGAGTAAAAATTTTCAAATATTTAAAAAGTTTCATGGATTAGTTATCGAATCGACTCCTGATTAACGCAGTCTCTAGGCCGAAAACTTCAAAATATTGTTCTCTGAAATTTTGTCGTTCTTTGAAAAGTTCTGGGGGTGTTTCAGATTTGATGCCTACGTTATTACCTGTAGCAAAACATACAGAAATGAGAGTTGATGCAGAGGATTAGATTGTTAAAGTTCAAGGTTAGCGACAGTTTTAATACTTTTACACTAAATTTCTTAAAATTTAAAATCAAGAAGCACTTAAAACGTCAATAACGCTTCTATTTCTTTATACGATTCGATAAGACATAGATTACACTTCAATTACTCTGTGTACAAAATTTTTATTCAATGAAAACTTTAATAAGCATTATTAATTAAAAGTACATCGAATATTTGAAAATAGTCGCGACGATGTGATACTATAGATTCCCCCACAGTAGAACAGTAATATAGAAACAGTTTTAGTTGTTTATGATTTGCTCTTATTGCCTTCAGAGATTTTATTCGTTCTACACCTGTAAAATAAAAGTACAGGGTGTTTCTAAAAGGACTTTTCAAATTTGAAAATTCATATAAATTAATTCATAGTACCTACATAGGTAATTGTATGGCTCTGAGCACTATGGGACTCAACTGCTGAGGTCATTAGTCCCCTAGAACTTAGAACTAGTTAAACCTAACTAACCTAAGGACATCACAAACATCCATGCCCGAGGCAGGATTTGAACCTGCGACCGTAGCGGTCTTGCGGTTCCAGACTGCAGCGCCTTTAACCGCACGGCCACTTCGGCCGGCTAGGTAATTGTAGTGTCAATTTGTACTGAAATATATCAGGTTTGATCTCGCATAGTTCGTTAGTGCTGAATCGCACCGTAAGGAGCGCTAGCGGCTGTTGCGTTAAAGATGGCTTCCTTCACTGGACCAAAGCGTGCTAGCTGTGTGTTTTGGTTTGAAGAATCGAAGTCGGCGACAACAGTTTGGCGTAATTTCCGTACTAAGTACGCTAAAGATCCTCATAGTAGTCCTACAATTTATGTGTGGGATAAATATTTTGTAGAAACAGTATGCTCGGTAAGACGTGGGAGGATATCATCAGGTCGTCCAAACACAACTGACGAAGTCGTTGAGGGTGTGAGACAACATTTTGTCAACAGCCCTACGAACTCGACCTAGCGTGCATCTCGCGAACTGCAAATCCCACATACGACTGTTTGGCGTGTGTTGAAGGACCATTTGTATTTGAAACCATACAGATGAAAATCGCACAAGCAATAAAAGTCACTGACAAAATTGCTTGCAAGAATATCTCTGCGGATATGTTAAATCGATTACATGAGGATCAACATTTCTTGGACAAAATCATCGTGTCTGATGATTTGACTTACCTCTTCACTGAAAAGATTAACACACATAACTGTATAATTTGGGGAAGTGAAAATCCACATAAAAAATAGCAACAAGTTCGTGATAGCCATAAACTGAACGTTTCTTGTGCATTGAGCAAGAACAAAGTATAAGGTTCCTTTTTTCCATGTGGGAACAATGTTTGTACCTCCTGTGCCAGCTTATCTACCTGAACTTAGAGTAATTATTTACGCCACAACTGGGCAAGTTACACCTGCAACTGCAGTGAATTTGGGAAGAAACTGACTTCCGATGGGATGTGTGCTGGATAACAAATGGAACCCACGTACATCATCTCTGGTGTAAGGTAAAAAACTTGATAAGTCTCCGTACAAAATAACAGTACACCCAGCTCTGTATCTTCTTTCAATAAATTTACATGATTTTTTAAAGTTGTGAAGTCCCTTTTGAAACACCCTGTATATACAGAGGAATACGGATCAGGACAGAACCACGGGGCAGAAGAGAACTAAGGTCTTATTCTGTCCGTGAAGTGGCGCACTCTAGTATCACTTCTGGGAACTACTGTCCAAGCGGCAAGCACGTTTAGAAGCCATTGTAGCAGAGTGTGCCTTTGATTGTTGCCCACTACAAAGTTTGCGCTTGTTTTACATGGGCAAATTGCAGTATTGGTAGTTCTTTATTTGCCAGGCGAGCGAAGCTTCTTTCTCTACTTGTTTTCTCTTTCTTAAAATCTCAAAACGCGTGCCAGGCCCTTTATTTTAATAAAATAGTTGGGCCAGGGTGGACCGTTGAGCGCAGGGGGTGGGGTGGGGGGGAGTTGAGGGGGCGGGAACGGATCGAGGTTGCATATCGCCTAACGTAGCTACCATTCTTTCCTTTTTAGTTTTCAGATTTATTCTGACACTTCCAAGATGCATAACAATCCTTCATTTCTTTAATGTTGTTGTTACCGACAATTCTTCTTTTCCCATGGATAGTAGAAAGATAAACTGCAAAACTACTTGTGAACGCTGATCTACAGGAAACATGCAAGAGGCAGTGACAGCTGTTGTAAAAAATGAAACGGACTTAGGAAAGCCAATACTCAGTTAAACCTTCTTAAAACAACTCTTGAGAAAGAATTTCAGAATAGAAAAAGAGACTAATCGAACTGATAGGTCAAAGAGAAAATTTTGTCGTGGTTTTTCGAATGAAACGGAGTTAGAGCTCGTGACTTGTTTGAAAGATATTGAAAGCAGATCGTTTGCATTCACAATGAAGGCATTCAGAGCGTCAGCTTCTCAGTTGGCGGAGAAACTCTAAGTAAAGCACACGTTTAATAAAGAACTGGAAATGGCGGTAGAAAACAGGATGACTCAGTTTCTTTCCAGACATCCGGACTTCAGTATTAGAAAGCTGGAAGCTAGTATAAGCTGTCTGCAAATAACATTTATAATTGGGACAAAATTGGATGTATGTCACCGGAAGAGGCACTCGAAGATAACTGGTCACTGTGGAAAGCGTCAAGTATCAGTTTTTACGTCGGCAGACAGGGGAGAAACCTAACAGCAGCTATACGCGTTTCAGCTGTCGCTGCCTACATGCCTCATCTGCTGATCTTTCCTGGAAAACACGATCCAGAATGAGTTGGTTGATCCTGTGGATGGTTGGGTAGAATGCAGTGAATCAGGCTGGATGAACACAGATATTTTTACCAAGTGGTTCAAGGAATGCTTAGTGTTTCCAGGTGACGCCAACAAAATGTGGTGCAGTTGATTGTAGATGGCCACTCAAAGCACGCTTGGCATCTCCATACCATTGAAACGGCTGGAGATCATGGTGTGGTTATGTTATGTCTCCTGTCCCCTTTCCTCAAAGACTGCAGCCCCTTGATATGTCCCTACTTTCATTCTATCAGCAAGAAACTGTAAAGTGGTTCAGAACATTTTCGGAAAAAGCTGTCACTCTATGCGGAGTAGCATCTCACTTTGGTTTAGCATTTCTAAATGCTGTGACCATGAGATTTGCAGTAGCAAAGTTTGAGGATACAGGTGTCAACATGTCTTCAAAAATGGTTCAAATGGCTCTGAGCACTATGGGACTTAACATCGGAGGTCATCAGTCCCCTAGAACTTAGAAGTACTTAAACCTAACTAACATAAGGACATCACACACATCCATGCCCAAGGCAGGATTGGAACCTGCGACCGTAGCGGTCGCGCGGTTCCAGACTGAAGCGCATAGAACCACTCAGCCACACCGGCCGGCCATGTGTCTTCGTTGATGCACACTGTTTACCATGAGCACCTGCTGATGGGCCTACAGAAGACAAGACGCCAATTACATTGACTGAAAATGTCGTAGATCCAGCAATGACTCCTTTCTCGGATAATCTACTGAAACCACCAGGAAGCAGAAGTTGGTTTCTCCTTCAACTTCCACAACATTTTCCCATGATTCTCCACAACATGATGTCGCCATTCCAAAAGCTGATGCAAGATTAGGGTTGTAAGCTCTCCCTTCCTAATCGAGACCAACTGGATTTCGATATAATTGTCCGTGAGATGCCTAATGAAATTTTACACTGAGTAAGGTTGTCGTTACCGAAGGAAAATAATACAGGCTAGTAGGAGGAAAGTGTACAACACAAATTCTGGAACAATAATATATTCTAAACGTAATCGAAAACTGATAATATTGAAATGGGTAGAATAGAGTGCAATCGTTCATGAAACACACAGGGGGACACCGGTACCCCGTTATGTTTAACAGAAAAGGTGCTGATTAGCACAACAAGGATACTTAAACATCCGCCATTCCACTAGAGCAATGAATATCCAGAGTCCTAAGAAAGGCAATGACAAGGAAAATTAAGGAAATAATCACTGGTGTAGTAACAGAAAGTTTTCACATTTTTCCACAACACAACAGTCCACGAGAAAATAAATGAACCAGAAACCACTGAGTTTGCATTTACTTAAACTGAAATAGAAGATTTTGAAGATAAAGCTAAATGAAGATGCTGGTTAAACAAATCACTGATTATAACTGAAACTTTGTTACATAAGAGAAAATATTTTTACTAACCTCAGCGTAATTTAATACAAAAATTCAAGCAATTTACTTTCAGTTATTGACGGATTGAACTGAATGTACCTTAAGAAAATCAGAAACTGATTTTACTTTTAACATAAGAACAATAAAGAATGTACCAAGCCATCAGAACGCACTCACTGAGCTACAATTGATATTGGGCACACTTAATTTGCGGTGTATCTTTACTGATGACTTCTGCCAGTGAAATTTTATAGTACTTTAGGTGAGTGAAATTAATACTCAAAATAACAAATCCGTTAAGCCTCTATTGTGCAATACAAGAATGAACAGTTACTAAGGCAGCAAAATTTAAACTGAATTTCGTTAACAGGCAAACAAAAGTGGCAGTAAATAGTAAATCAGTTTTCATGTTTTTACGACACTCAGTGACTGCATGTAAAGGAAACCCTACTTGGTAATAGTGTCTGAGGACGATGTCAACACAGGTGCCCTACAAGTTCTAACTATTGCAGATTCCTATGGAAGAAAATTAGTAAAACTTTGTGAAGGAAGTGCCACTGAGCAATGCCTGTATAATATTAGTTATACTCTGTCAGTTAACAGTCTTACGATAATGTAGCTGATGTAGCCAACAACGATCCTGAGCTGCTGCTATTGCTGCTGCTGGTTGAGAAGCACGAGTCGGCTCCAGGGCCGCGGATAATTGTTGGGTAGGCAGTAAGTTAGAACTGCAGCTTCTTCCGCGTGTTCTCCTGTCGTGTTCTCAGTACGAGCGGGTTAACGAAGCAGTTGCGCCTACACTGGCGCTACCAGAGCTGGACGCCACGTCTGCATGGAGTGCCCAACAAACATTACCGCACTATTTCACAACTCAAGCTGCTCTGCTTCCTATCTGCTCGTATGGTGACAGAGACTACCCAAACACACAGATAACCAATGGCATAGCTACTACCATTTCGTCGTTCCTATCGATATACACTCCTGGAAATTGAAATAAGAACACCGTGAATTCATTGTCCCAGGAAGGGGAAACTTTATTGACACATTCCTGGGGTCAGATACATCACATTATCACACTGACAGAACCACAGGCACATAGACACAGGCAACAGAGCATGTACAATGTCGGCACTAGTACAGTGTATATCCACCTTTCGCAGCAATGCAGGCTGCTATTCTCCCATGGAGACGATGGTAGAGATGCTGGATGTAGTCCTGTGGAACGGCTTACCATGCCATTTCCACCTGGCGCCTCAGCTGGACCAGCGTTCGTGCTGGACGTGCAGACCGCGTGAGACGACGCTTCATCCAGTCCCAAACATGCTCAATGGGGGACAGATCCGGAGATCTTGCTGGCCAGGGTAGTTGACTTACACCTTCTAGAGCACGTTGGGTGGCACGGGATACATGCGGACGTGCATTGTCCTGTTGGAACAGCAAGTTCCCTTGCCGGTCTAGGAATGGTAGAGCGATGGGTTCGATGACGGTTTGGATGTACCGTGCACTATTCAGTGTCCCCTCGACGATCACCAGTGGTGTACGGCCAGTGTAGGAGATCGCTCCCCACACCATGATGCCGGGTGTTGGCCCTGTGTGCCTCGGTCGTATGCAGTCCTGATTGTGGCGCTCACCTGCACGGCGCCAAACACGCATACGACCATCATTGGCACAAAGGCAGAAGCGACTCTCATCGCTGAAGACGACACGTCTCCATTCGTCCCTCCATTCACGCCTGACGCGACACCACTGGAGGCGGGCTGCACGATGTTGGGGCGTGAGCGGAAGACGGCCTAACGATGTGCGGGACCGTAGCCCAGCTTCATGGAGACGGTTGCGAATGGTCCTCGCCGATACCCCAGGAGCAACAGTGTCCCTAATTTGCTGGGAAGTGGCGGTGCGGTCCCCTACGGCACTGCGTAGGATCCTACGGTCTTGGCGTGCATCCGTGCGTCGCTGCGGTCCGGTCCCAGGTCGACGGGCACGTGCACCTTCCGCCGACCACTGGCGACAACATCGATGTACTGTGGAGACCTCACGCCCCACGTGTTGAGCAACTCGGCGGTACGTCCACCCGGCCTCCCGCATGCCTACTATACGCCCTCGCTCAAAGTCCGTCAACTGCACATACGGTTCACGTCCACGCTGTCGCGGCATGCTACCAGTGTTAAAGACTGCGATGGAGCTCCGTATGCCACGGCAAACTGGCTGACACTGACGGCGGCGGTGCACAAATGCTGCGCAGCTAGCGCCATTCGACGGCCAACACCGCGGTTCCTGGTGTGTCCGCTGTGCCGTGCGTGTGATCATTGCTTGTACAGCCCTCTCGCAGTGTCCGGAGCAAGTACGGTGGGTCTGACACACCGGTGTCAATGTGTTCTTTTTTCCATTTCCAGGAGTGTATATTTAAATAAAGTACCAATGGCTATACGCAGCAGAAACAACGGCACAGCTACTGCCACTTCGTTGTTGCTATCGATACATTGAAATAAAGTTTACTTTCCTATTAGCCATAAGTTTACAATATTTATATTATAATTACAATCAGTTATATGCGTTCACAAATATATTATTACATCTGTTCCATACTTATAAGAGCGTGCAAAAATTTAACCGGTTGTAGAGGATGCTCCACTGAACAATTTTCGGTTGAGAACCTGGCATTGGAGAAGCAACCTTAAGGAGATGACAAGAATAAAATCACATTACCGTGTACTTTTTTATTTACATTAGTTACAAGTAATTACCACACTGATACAATGAATGTACCATTTGTACTGTGTCTTACAAAATGTGCTGAAACTGACGTCCATCAACCTGAATGCAAACATGATATCGTCAAATAAGTTTCTGAGACATCTCGACAAATATCCCTATTTTGGTTCGAATCACGTCACAGGCAGCTACAATTCTGGAAGCTAATTCCATCTCTCTATCCACTAGTGTCTTACACACAAGCAGGTTTGGATGTCCCCCTAGGAAATAACCGGAGGGATTCTGGTCAGGTGACCTCGCAGGCCATGGAATTGCATTTCCCTTCCTGTCCAGTAACCATGAAATACTGTACCGTTATTGTTCTATCGTATTCTACTGTACGTCTATGAATGTGTCTGAAGTTGATTCATAGCGCGTTCTATCATGGGACAATGTAAATACGATACAACAGAGCCATCTTATGGACAAGTAAAGTAAACGAAACCTACATCGTGACTTCCTGGTAATCAGGTTCGTCCCCTTTACTTCCTGGAAGAAACTAAAGGATGCACATGTAAATAAACAGCACAGTGCAGATAAACTTGTACGCATGTTAGTTGTAAAAATTCTGGAAAACAGTAATGCTAAGCAAATCTGTAGACAAGCCTACTTCCATATCTCCTATAGCTGGCTTCTCCGACCACAGGTTCCCTACCTAAAAATGTTCTGTGGAGTATTCTCCACAATCGCTCTTACGGAAACACACTGTACTTTGGGTTTAAGGTGAGCAACAAAAAGAGAGAAGTCTTACCGTCATCTTGACTTCGTATTGCTACAAGAATGATTTTCAGGTAACTGTTTAAAGTTCTAACTAAAAAAAGCAAGAGCAGGCTCAAAAGGGCAAATATAGAAATTCATTCCTGACAAAAGTAACTGGAACATGAAAAATTCAAGTAAGAATGAAATAAATGTCGAAAGTGGACAGAACTAACGGTGTCTTTACTTCAACGATATTCACTTATCAACCAGAATATTATCATCACTTACCTAATAGCCGATGTGTCCATCTTTGGCACCGATGACAGCTTCGATGAATTGTGGCAGAGAAGCAGTGAGACATTGGTAGGTCGCTGGTGAGAGTTGGCACCATATCTGTGCACGTAAGTCACCTAATTCCCATAAATTCTGGCGAAGGGAGGGAGGAGATCTAAAGCCTCATTCAATCACATCCCAGATATGTTCGATCGTGTTCAGATCTGCCGAGTTGGGGGGGGGGGGGAGTAATCACATCAATTGGAACTCCTCACTGTGTTTCTTGAACCACTCCAAGCTCTTGTACAAATTGTCGCTGTCGTCGGGAAAAATTATCACCATGAACGGGTATACGTGATCTGTAACCAGTGCACGATGCTCCTTGACCGTCTTGGTGCCATGCACGAGCTCACAGGACCCATGGATACCCACGTGAGTTTCCCCAGAGCATAATGGAGCCTTCACCAGCTTATCACCGTCCCACGGTACAGGTCTCAAGAAGCAGTTCCCTCGGAAGACGACGGACTTAAGGCCTCCCATCGGTGTGATCAAGAAAGTATTGGAATTCATCAGAACATGCAACGCTCTGACACTGCGCCAATGTCCACTGCTGATGGTGACGTGTCCATTGCTCTCACAGTTGTGGATGTCGTGGTGTTAACATTCGCACATGCATTGGTCATCGCAGCGGACGCCAGTCATTAGGGGTGTTTGTCCTGTGAATCCAGACGCACATGTACTCTGCCTTGCATTAAAGTCTGATGGTAGTTCCAGAACAGTTCGCCTCCAGTCCTGTTTTATTATTCTGCCCAGCCTACGATGTCCGACAGACACAATGAGGGTTGGCCGCCCAACACCAAGGTGTCGGGATGTGGATTAATCCTTGGTTTCGCCTCTCCTCGAACACCCACGAAGTCGTACAGCTTGCGAAACGCGGTCCTCTGTCAATCACAATCTGCCCTCGGTCAAACTCAGTTAGATCGCGCGCCTTCCCCATTCTACACACGGATAGCACCTTCACTGCTACAGCATGCCCTGTGCTTGTGTCTGACTAGCAGTCATTCCGAGCCAGGTGACGCTGCTATCGCCTGGACGGGTTTATATCGACAGTAGGTCGGTGCTCATAATGTTCTGGATGATCACAGTATATTCAGAGTTGACTGAAGGTTGGATTGCTTGCATTTCGTCTCATAAATGGACAGACAACTCATACGCAAGAACTGACAGTGAAGATAAAGCTGAACCTATCTATGTATTTTGTACCTAAAGTCATCTGTATACTCACATGCTAACTGTGTTTTTCTGGATTTTAAGAAATAAGATAATGAAGTAAAATTTGTAAGTAATTAGGAATCGTATTGTATGTT
Source organism: Schistocerca nitens (assembly GCF_023898315.1). Lineage (NCBI taxonomy): Eukaryota > Metazoa > Arthropoda > Insecta > Orthoptera > Acrididae > Schistocerca > Schistocerca nitens. The sequence continues at coordinate 462,878,962 of NC_064617.1, read as the reverse complement.
AACCTGGGGTCTAGGAACGACGGAGAGGCTTCGTCCCCGCCGCAGCCGCAGTGGTCCACAACCCGACGTCGACTACCGCAGTCCACTTCACCCCTCTGCCTCCCCACACCGAACCACTCTTTCAGGATTATTGTGGGGTTCGGCCCCCGGTGGACCCCCCACCCCCAGGGCACGTCTCACACCAGAACAGTGTAACTCCTGTGCTTGCGTGGTAGAGTAATGTTGGTGTACGCGTACGTGGAGAACTTGTTTGCGCAGCAATCGCCGACATAGTGTAGCTGAGGCGGAATAACGGGCACCAGCCCGCATTCGCCGAGACAGATGGAAAACAACCTAAAATCCATTCACAGACTGGCCGGCTCACCGGACTTCGACACAAGCCGGGGTCTAGGCGCTCCTTTCCCGTCCGGAAAGGCGTGTGTTACACCGCAAGGCTAATTTGGCGGGCAATTAGGAATCAGTAATAGCCCTTTCGCTATACTACAGTAACGACTATGGTCCCATTCTGCTCGAGGCTTCAGGCACAATGGCCAAGCTTTCGGACCTTCTTCAATTTTTTACAGTGTCAATCTATGTACTTTTACGAAACTTCCTGGCAGATTAAAGCTGTGTGCCCGACCGAGACTCGAACTCGGGACCTTTGCCTTTCGCTGGCAAGTGCTCTCCCAACTGAGCTACCGAAGCACGACTCACGCCCGGTACTCACAGCTTCACTTCTGCCAGTATCTCGTCTCCAACCTTCCAAACTTTACAGAAGCTCTCCTGTCTCTGGCCGGTGAGTTGAACCCCTAATGTCAATTTTGGAAGAATAAATTCCAGATTGAAACATACAGGGGATATATATATATATAGCTGCCAATTATTTGATGGCTGATACCGTCTCGAAGGCTCTTCTCACTTTTTTTTAGTTATCAGTTTTATGACTGGTTTGATTCGCCCCGCCACTAATTCCCATTCTGTGCCAATCTCTTTATCTCAGAATAGTACGTGCCACCTACTTCCTCAGTTACTTGATGAATGTATGTCTTCGTCTACAGTTTTTGCGCTCTACAGCTCCCTCTAGTACCGTGGAAGCCATTTCCTAATGACTTAACAGATGTCCTGTCATCCTGTTCTTTCTCCTTGTCTGTGTTTTCCACAAATTCCTTTCCACTCCGAGTCTGCGCACAACCTCCTCATTCATTGCTTTATCAGTCCACCTAATTTTCGACTTTTTCTTGTAGCACACATCGCAAATGCTTAGATTCTCTTCTGTTCTAGTTTTCCCACAGTCAACGTTTCACTATCATACAATGCTGTGCTCCATACGGACATCTAGGAAATGTCTTCCTCTAATTAAGGCCTATGTTTGATGCTACTAGACTTCTCTTAGCCGGGAATATCCTTTCCGCCACTGCTACTCTGCTTTGCTCCATTTTTCACTGGTTATTTTGCTGCCTAGGCCGCAGAATTCCTTAACTTCATCTACTTCGTAACCATCAATCCTGATATTAAGGTTCTCACCGTTCTCGTTTCTGATATTTCTCAATACTTTCGTCTTTCTTCGATTTACTCTCAGCCCATATTCTGTACTTATGAGGTTGTTCATTCCATTCACGACATCTTGTAATTCTTCTTCACCTTCGCTCAGAATAGTGTCATCAGCGCATCATGTTATTGATATCCTTTCACCTTCAATTTTAATTCAGGTCCTGAAACTTTCTCCTAACATTGCTTCTTCGAAGTGCGGATTGAACGATAAGGGCGAAAGACTACACCCCTGTCATAAATCCTTTTTATCCGAGCGCTTCCTTCTGGCTGTGGATTCTTATTGTTTCCTGCTGGCTCTTACCCATATTGCATATTACCCGTCTTTCCCTATGGCTTATCCCCATGTAGTTCAGAATTTCCACCATATTGAACCACTTTACATTATCCTATGAACGTGTCTTCATTTTTCTGTAGTCTCACTTAGATTATCAACCGCAATGTCACAATTCCCTCTCTCGTGGCTATACCCTTCTTAAAGAAAAAATGGTCATCCTCAGTTCTCTTCTCTGTTCTTCTGTACGTTATTCTTGTGAGCAACTTGTATGCATGAGCTGTTAAGCTGATTATGTGATAATGTACTTGTCGGCTCTTAAAATCTTCGGAATTGTGTGGATATTATTTTTCCAAAAATCTGATGGTAATCGTCAGACCCAAACATTCTTCACACCAATGTGAATAGCTGTTCTGTTGCCGTGTCCCCCAATGATTTTAGAAATTCTGATGCAATGTTATCTGCCTCTTCAGACCCATTTATCGTAAGCCCTCCAACGCTCTCTTTACTTCTGATTCTAATTCTGGATCCCCTATCTCTTATAAATCGACTCCAATTTCTTCTTCTAACACATCAGACAAATCTTTCCCCTCATAGAAGTCTTCAATGTACTCTTTCCACCTAACGGCTTTCTTCTCTGCATTTAACAGTGGAATTTCCTTTGCAGTCTTAATGTTACAGTGCGCGCAAAATGCCATGGCCTCCAGATGCGCAGTTGGCTGAGGAAGCGTGAGGAGAGTGCTGTAGGAGAAACGCCGAGCGCTGGAAGAAAAAAAAGTTCAGATGGCTCTAAGCAAAAAGGGGGCATCTGAGGTCATTAGTCCCCTAGACTTAAACTTAACTAACCTAAGGACAGCACACACTTGCGTGCCCAGGTAGGATTCGAACCTGCAGCAGCGCGATCCGGACTGAAGCGCCTAGAACCACTCGGCCACAACAGCCGGCAAGCGCTGGATGTTTAGTGCCGTCCTAAACCGAAGTATATGCCCACATATTTTTTCAATATTAGGTAGGGCCCCTATACACCCACACCTGCGTGATGACCGTTCAGAAAGATCTACTTTCACCTCTACTTTCGGTAATATCTGAAAAAAATTCCGCCGAAAATACAGCCGTTTATTTTACCTGCCTTGTTCACCACTTGTAACTTTCAGAGAAGCTTATGAGTTGCGATATTTGAGTACAACCTACACATTTCTCTGGTTGGCATCTCAAAATTTGTTTCTTTTGCCAAAACACAGCGGAGTTTACACTGTCTCACCTCACTAACATATTGTGCAGATACAGTTGCGATAGAATTCTGAAATTGTGGATTATTAAGTTTATTAAGTGAGGAACTGAGGAAAATTAAAGTGGGCAGCATTTGAAAAATCTCTTCGTCGGTACAAAAAAACGTATGTCCTCGCATGGGTTTTTGCAAAGGCTATAGCATTTTTCTTTTCACCAGCTGTCGACGGCCCTTAAAAGTTACATTCTTTTGCGAAAAAGTCTGTGGTCATGGGAATAACACGTTGGATAATAAAGTTTTCCATAATAACGATATGGTAAAGTACTGTCCTATTTGTGTGCTGTCATTTGCAGAAATGTCATTTCGATATCTGAAACCGTTTATGTTCTAGAAATTTCACTCCGGCTATATCGCTAGCGCGGCGCGATCGCTAATGTGTGTGCTGCATCAGATCAATTTTCTCGAGATTGATGACAGATAGATACCTCTACTCAAGTCTAAAGGAAAATTCAATATTTCAGCTAAATTTCATACCCAACAACATACTATGCAACACGCACCTAACGCAAAATCATTGCGGCCTCTATTTTTCATTGCACACTTTTCCTAATTTCACGTAAATATCACAGTAGGTATGACCATTAACGACGTGATGGGGCACATCATCTTTGAACCTGACAATTAAAGCTGTAAGTGAAGTGAAAACCAAGTTTCGTTACGGAATACTTTCTGTAAAATAGTTTGAGGAAGATTGCTGTGTGCGCGTCTCGAATCTAGAATCGCTGAGCGGCCGAAATATGGAAACACTTCTGTTCTCCCATTCCGAACAAACGAATGAACTCGCCCAGCGCTTTGGAGGAAAACCTCACCGCGCATCGGCCACCGTATGTTGCGCGAGCTGTAGTACCCTTGCTTCTAAAGTCAATGAAGTTTATTTTGACTTTTCTGTATGCTGAGTCTGTGCTTCTTACAACTATTTCATTTTTCCAGTACTTCACATTTTCTCTTAGCCTCCCTGCACTTCCGATATATTTCATTTTTCAGCGACTGGTGTTTCTGTATTTCCGAATTTTCTTGCACATTTTTGTACTTATTTGTTTTATCGATAAACTGAAGTATTTCTTCTGTTACTCACGGTTTCTTCGCAGTTACCTTCTTCGTACTTAATTTTTCTTTCCAACTTCTGTGAAAGTTCTTACTACAGACGCGAAATCGTCTTCAACTGTACTACCACCTGAGCTATTCCTTGCAGCTTAATCTATAGCCTCAGAGAACTTCGTGTGTCTCATCATCCCTTAGTACTTTAGCATCCCACTTCTTTGCATTTTGATTCTTCCTGACTAATCTCTTGAACTTCAGTCTGTTCTTCGGCACTACCACATTGATATCTGTCTATATTTTCTTCTGGGTGCACGTTCCAATACAGCATCTGATTTCGAAATCTCTGTCTGACCATGATGTATTGTAACTGAAATCTTCCCTTATCACCCGGCCTCTTATGGTTGTTGGAAGGAGTATTCACTATTACACTTTTTTGAGTCATCAGTCTCCTCACTGGTTTGATACAGCTCACCACGAATCCCTCTACTGTGCTAACCTCTTCATCCCAGAGTATCAGTTGCAACATACGTACTCAATTATTTGGTGGATGTATTCTAATCTCTGTCTTCTTCTACAGTAGTTGCCTTCTACAGCTCTCTAGTATTATGGAAGTCATTCCCTGATGTCCCTTCACCTTTTCAGCGTTTTCCATATATTACATCCCTCTCTGATTCTGCGCAGATCCTTCTCATACAATACCTCATCAGTCCACCTCATTTTACACATTCGTATATGGCACCTCATCTCAAATGCTTGGATTCTCTTCTGTTCCGGTTTCCCCACAGTCCATTTTTCACTACAATGCAATGCTGAGTTCCAAATGTACATTATCAGAAAATTATTCCTCAAATGAAGACCTAAATTTGAAACCGGTAGACATCTCCTGGGAAGGAATGCCTTTTTTAACAGTGGTAGTCTGTTTTCGATGCCCTCCTTGCTCCGTCCATCACTGGTTAATTAGCAGCCCAGGTGGTAGAATACCTTAATTTCATGTATTTCGTGAGCATCGATTCTGATATTAATCTTCTCGCTGTTCTCATTTCTGCTATTTCTCATTACTTTCGTCTTTCTTCGATTTACTTCCAGTCCATATTCTGCACTCATTAGAATATTCATTCCATTCAGCAGATCATGTAATTCTTCACTTTCACTCAGGACAGTAGTGTCATCAGCAAATCGTATCACTGATATCCTTTCACCATGAATTTTAATTTCACTCCAGAAACTTCCTTTTATTCCTCGCATTGATGCTACGATGTACAGATTGAACAGTAGGGGGGAAAGACTACATCCCTGTCTTACACACTTTTCAATCCGAACATTTCGTCCTTGGTTATCCACTGTTATTATTCCCTGTCCGCTCTCGTACAAATTTTATGTTACCCGTGTCTCCCTATAGTTTACCCCAATTTTCCACATAATTTCGAACATGTTGCTCCGTTTTACATCGTCGAACGCTTCTTGTAGGTCGACATATCCTATGAACGAGTCTTGATTTTTGTTTAATCTTGACTAGATAGTCAACCTAATGTCAGAATTGTCTCTCTGGTGCGTGTATCTTTCCTGAAGACAAATTAATGGTCATCCTCAATTATCTTTTCCATTCCTCTGTATATTACTCCAGTAAGCAGCTTGGATGCATGAGGTTTCAAGCTGATTGTGCTATAATTTTCGTACTTGTTGGCTCTTGCAGTCTTCGGAATGGTGTGGATGACGTTTTCCTGAAAGTCGGACGGTATATCGCCAGACACATACATCCTGCACACCAACGTAAATAGTCGTTTTGTTGCCACTTGCTCCAATTATTTTAGAATTACTGATGGAATGTTATCGACGCCTGTTTCCTCCTCTATCACATCAGACAAATCCTTCCCCAAGCTTTCCATATATCCGCTCTGTCCTCTTCATTTAACTGTGGAATACCCGGTGGACTGTTAATCTTACAAACCTGGCTTTTAATTTCACCAAAGGTTGCCTTGACTTCCCTGTACGCGGAGTCAGTGCTTCGGACAAATCATTTCTTTTCAGATTTCTTCACATTTTTCATGGAGCCATTTAATCTTAGCTTCCCTGCACCTCCTCTTTACTTCATTCGTCAGTGACTTGTGTTTCTGTACTGCTGAATTTTTGTGAACAGTTTTGTACTTCCTTCTATAGATCAACTGAAGTATTACTTCACTTGTCCATGGCTTCTTCGCTGTTACCTTCTTTGTACCTACGTTTTTCTTTCCAACTTTTGTGATTCGAGACTATTGCACTGCTTCCGGCAAAAAATACTAGCAACAAATTCCTGAGACCTAACAATGGAGAATAGTTGTCTGTGCTAATAGAATTACAAATATTATTTGTGTTTTTTGTAGAAGGATGAGTGGTTTTTGTTTCATTGTCTTGTCAATTCTGCGGTCCTGACTGACGGAGGTTAAATTTTCACGGTCTGTAGCTGCTAAAATTATTTTATTTGGAATATCATTTTGTTGAATACTTATGAGATAAGTAATCGCAGTGCGTATTTTCGTGAGTTGCTAGTACCTATGCTGAATAATAATTAAACGTTGCCCTGGCCATTTCTGTGTATGCTCATTGTTGTAGCGACGCCATTAATGACAAAAATTGTATAAGTTCCTCCAACAGTCATATAATACTAAAAGTATAAAAAGAATAACTTTAATAATCTGAAAACGGCGTCCTGCAATATTTTTCAGTTCATATTACGCCAGTCCTGACAAAACTCTACCATCTGGTGAGCAAGATGTATGAAACAGCCGAAATACCCTCAGACTTCAACAAGAATATAATAATTCCAATCCCAAAGAAAGCAGGTGTTGACAGATGTGAAAATTACTGAACAGTCAGTTTAATAAGACACAGTTGCTAAATACTAACACGAATTCTTTACAGACGAATGGAAAAACTGGTAGAAGCCGACCTCAGGGAAGATCAGTTTGGATTCCGTAGAAATACTGGAACACGTGAGGCAATACTGACCTTACGACTTATCTTAGAAGAAAGACTAAGGAAAGTCAAACCTACGTTTCTAGCATTTGTAGACTTAGAGAAAGCTTTTGACAATGTTGACTGGAATACTCTCTTTCAGATTCTGAAGGTGGCAGGGGTAAAATACAGGGAGCGACAGGCTATTTACAATTTGTACAGAAACCAGATGGCAGTTATGAGTCGAGGGACATGAAAGGGAAGCAGTTGTTGGGAAGGGAGTAAGACAGGGTTGTAGCCTCTCCCCGATGTTATTCAATCTGTATATTGAGCAAGCAGTAAAGGAAACAAAAGAAAAATTCGGAGTAGGTATTAAAATCAATGGAGAAGAAATAAAAACTTTGAGGTTCGCCGATGACATAGTAATTCTGTCAGAGACAGCAAAGGACTTGGAAGAGCAGTTGAAAGGAATGGATAGTGTCTTGAAGGGAGGATATAAGATAAACATCAACAAAAGCAAAACAAGGATAATGGAATGTAGTCGAATTAAGTCGGGTGATGCTGAGGGAATTAGATTAGGAAATGACTTACTTAAAGTAGTAAAGGAGTTTTGCTATTTGGGGAGCAAAATAACTGATGATGGTCGAAGTAGAGAGGATATAAAATGTAGACTGGCAATGGCAAGGAAATCGTTTCTGAAGAAGAGAAATTTGTTAACATCGAGCATAGATTTAAGTGTCAGGAAGTCTTTTCTGAAAGTATTTGTATGGAAGTGAAACATGGACGATAAATAGTTTGGTTGGTTGGTTGGTTTTGGGGAAGGAGACCAGACAGCGTGGTCATCGGTCTCATCGGATTAGGGAAGGATGGGGAAGGAAGTCAGCCGTGCCCTTTCAGAGGAACCATCCCGGCATTTGCCTGGAGTGATTTAGGGAAATCACGGAAAACCTAAATCAGGATGGCCGGACGCGGGATTGAACCGTCGTCCTCCCGAATGCGAGTCCAGTGTCTAACCACTGCGCCACCTCGCTCGGTAATAGTTTGGACAAGAAGAGAATAGAAGCTTTCGAAATGTGGTGCTACAGAAGAATGCTGAAGAAAAGATGGGTAGATCACATAACTAATGAGGAAGTATTGAATAGGATTGGGGAGAAGAGAAGTTTGTGGCACAACTTAACCAGAAGAAGGGATCGGTTGGTAGGACATGTTCTGAGGCATCAAGGATCACCAATTTACGAGGGCCGTTCAGAAAGTAACCTCCGGTTGATTTAAAAAAATACACCAAGTTAAATAAAAATATTTTAATATATACATCTTACAACTACATCTTTGCACTATTTTTCTACATAGTCTCCATAGCGATTGAGGCACTTATCGTATCTCTTCACAAGCTTTGAAATTCCTTCTGCATAAAAATCACCCGCTTGTGCCTGGAGCCAGCCTGTGACCGCATCTTAGAGCTCTTCGTCGTCATCAAACCGCTGTGACCCGAGCCATTTCTTCAAATGCATGAAGAGGTGATAATCACTTGGCGCCAGGTCTGGGCTGTAAGGTGGATGGTTGATAACGTCCCACTTGAAGGACTCAAGAAGGGCCGTTGTTCTGCGAGCAGAGTGAGGACGGGCGTTATCGTGCAAAAAAACGATACCGGAAGTCAGCATACCACGGCGTTTGTTCTGTATAGCCCGTCGTAACTTTTTTATTGTTTCACAGTACACGTCTTGATTAATGGTCGTACCACGTTCCATGAATTCAACCAACAACACCCCTTTGGCATCCCAAAACACCGTTGCCATCAGTTTTCTGGCAGAAAAATCTTGCGAGGCTTTTCTTGGTTTGGTAGGCGAATTTGAATGTGCCCACATCTTTGATTGTTCTTTTGTCTCAGGGTTCACGTACTTAATCCAGGTTTCGTCACCGGTCACGATTCTGTTTAGCAATGGTTCTCCTTCGTCCTCATAACGTGACAGAAAGTCTAATGCAGAGGCCATTCTTCGAGTTTTGTGTTGGTCGGTAAGAATTTTGGGCACCCATTGTGCACAGAACTTACGGTAACCCAATCTTGCTGTCACTATCTCGTACAAGAGTGTCTTATAAATCTGTGGAAAACCAGTAGACAACTCCGACATTGAGAAACGTTGATTTTCACGAACTTTTGCATCAACTGTCTGAACGAGTTCGTCAGTCACCAATGATGGTCTACCACTCATCTCTTCATCATGAACGTTTTCTCGTCCACTTTTAAATAAACGTACCCATTCACGGACAACTCCTTCACTCATAACTCTTGGTCCGTACATGGCACAAAGCTCACGATGAATAGCTGCTGCAGAATATCCTTTGGCTGTAAAAAACCTTATGACAGCACGCACTTCACATTTGGCGGGGTTTTCTATTGCAGCACACATTTCAAACTGCCACAAAAACTAAACTAGCGCAGGTACGACGTTCACTCGACCACGGCTTGATGCCGACTGACCTGTTGAGTGCGTGAACGCACAGATGGCGTCGCTACTCCCCCCACAACCCGCACTGTGACCAATCGGAGGTTACTTTCTGAACCGCCCTCGTAGTATTGGAGGGCAGCGTGGATGGTAAAAATCGTAGAGGGAGACAAAGAGATGAATACACTAAGCCGATTCAGAAGGATGTAGGTTTGCTGTAGGTACTGGGAGATGAAGAAGCTTGCACAGGTTAGAGTAGCATGGAGAGCTGCATCAAACCAGTCTCAGGACTGAAGACCACAACAACAACATTAGGCCAGAGGTACTGTTTTTATTAATAACAATATCAATAAATACTTGGGTTGCCACTTCTCATAGGCAGCTATCCTGGAACATCCAGCCCCTCAGAAAAAATAATTAAGAATTGTTTAAATGCTGTATCGTGTAGTAGTTAAAAAGGATTTTAACCCATCGTGAGAAGGACGGATGCCTTCACGTTGGTATATGTATGCTATTGTTAGCACCCTGAGAAAAATCAGCCGTGGCGTTTAACATACATAAAAGAGAATAGGTTCATTATTTCTATTTTTAAAAAACTATTTCGTATAAATAGAATAGCACGAATTATTCAATCAATCAATTATTATCATTTACAATTACGGGATAACTGGCGCCCAGCGTCGGGCTCGAAGATACGGAAAATTTATGAATGTGGAAAAAATGTATTAATATAAGAAAATTAATGGTTGTATATGTTATCTGTTTCATGTGGACGAGGATTATTATTTTCTACGTTAAGAGAAACGGAAGACCTGGAATCTACAACAGATTTGAATAAGAATAAAGACGACAGTGAAAACGAAGGTACGGGCTTCTGAAAATACTTCTTGCTTTCGTGTGTGGTGTTGTTTGCCAATATTCATGGTTCGTACTGATTGGTAGTGTCTTGCAAACAGTAACTCAAGTAGACAAGAAAATTTATATTTGCTGTAAATTTTTGTAGAAATAGATATTTTATATTGCATTATTATTTTTTGTGGTGACTGCTGTGTGAAAATAATTGTGATAGAATAATGTCTCATTCAGAGCCAATGAGATTACGTAGGAAGACTAGGAGAGAAGTTGATATGGAAACATATTCACGAGAGGTTAGTGACAACGAATTGGAGGAAATCCCCATGGGATCTACATCCAATAGAAATATACAGAAAAATATTACGGTTCATAAAGTAGAAACCGCACATCAACGCCAGAAACTGAGTGTAGCGTTGATAGCAGCGTGTTACGACTATTGCGGGTGAAACAGCCGTGCACGCAACTAATCAAATAGTTACGTGCGGCGCGCCTGGTTACGACACCGTAACTGCAAGTCTAATGAAGTTATGTCAGTTCCAGAAGCAACAGGAGGAGAGAGAAAGAGAGAGGAACCAAAGGGAAAAAGAGAGGGAAAACAGAATACATGAACAGATTAAAAGTTTAGAAGTCATGAAAGCAGACGTAGCCAGTTTAAAACAAGCGTACCAGGAATTGCCAAAATTGGTAGCTAGTTTAACAACAGTCGTACAAAATCTGCAACTAGAGCAGAATAGCATGAAGGAAGAGATTCAGAACATAACCGCGAGGGTAGAAAATATAGAGATATGAAATGAGGAAAGAATGCTGAATTGCCTCGTGGAACATATTAGTGAAGTCGAAGACAAAGTAGAAAAAGGGATGAATTACAAAGAGAAATAGACGATAAAATACAAACAGGAGTGACACGAGCAATTTGTGCAGTTCACCTCGGCTAGTTAGATCAATCAGACTGAACAGGAATGAGTGAATAACATGAGAATGGAGGACAATTAGGTACCTGCTTCACATGTTTCACACGAAAATCCACCGTTCTCTGCCACCTATAATGCAATTAGTGTGGCACAGTCAGGAACGTGTAGTCCTAACAGTGAACCGTTGAATGGTGCGGGGGCTGTGCCCACTGTATCTTCAGCAATGGTGGAAGAGAGTTTAATTAAACACCGAAGGTTGCCAACCTTCTATGCCGACAAGAAAAATATCCACCCGGTTGTATTTATAAAGAGTTTTCGAAACGTACTGCTTAGTGCATGGACAGAAAAACGAAAGATACAGTTTGTTGTTACGCACATGGTAGGAGATGCTGCTCTATGGGCGACAGATGCAGCTGAAACCAGCTGTACCTGTGAACAATTTGAGAAGGTCTTTCTAAATAAATACCGGTTGCCTTGTATTCAGGAAAAACGTAGAAATAAAATATACAGTCCAGAGGCATATAGTCCTAAACAAGGAAATTTAAGAAAGTAATGAAAATTACCTCGACAAAACGCAATACTGGAACGAACCGATCTCAAATCGAGATGTGATCATGCTATTAATGGCCAGACATCCGCCAAATATTAGAAAGAAACTAATCCATGTTCCTGACAGTGATCTGGATAACTTCTTGCATGTCTTGGATTAAATAGATTAAATTCAGGAAGACTTAAAGTTGCAAGTGACAATGGAAATAGTTACGATTATAAGTGAAATATCAATAATAGACAGAATGGTTGGAATAATCATGGGAATTGTTCTAATGGGCAAAAGCACAATGGTAAACCTGTGAACGAAAACCAGTCGTTTAACGGCCATTCGAATAATGACAAAGATAACAATAGACAGGCGTGGGGAAACAGTTCACCCTAATACAGATGGAAAATAAGGTGTGAGGAAAGGTTTGGCCCACGAGTTGGCAATCTATAGCAGATGCGAGCCGCAGTGCCACACTGGAAGAACAGACTTGCAATGCAATGGTATCCGAGACAGGATAGTCAGAATAACACAGAAAGATATCAGAACAATAGCAGTAATAGGAACGAAAATGGTCAAGCAGGTACTTCAAACAACCCGGCTTGGCAGAATCAGAGTGAGAGAATAGTTGATGTGATGGTGTGACGAGTGACAATCGTCCTACATCAACCGATTCGACTACTAAAGAATCCTGCAATTATCTCTCCGTTGTCGGCCTTGGGACGGAGGGAGAGTACACAAGAGAGTAAGGAGAAACATGATGTAGTGAATATGTTAAGATATAATAATGGTGTTGGAATGAAGGAGGAACTTTTATTGGAGAATAAGAGATGTAATGAAGTAGATACTGAGTTGATACAGGCTGTGGTTCAGGGTAGAGTTCTAAGTATACCGGTCAGTATCATTACTGATGCAGGAGCTACAGTTAATGTGATGGCCTACGATTTCTATGGGAAATGGTGCCAATTGCATAAAGTGCCAGTGTTGCCAGTTCAGAAATGGAAAGTATCGGGTACTATTGGTGCCCAAGCACGGGTAGTGAATAGCCAGGTACTGGTGGAGGTATTTCTGGGAAATGGAGCAATCAGTTGCCCGTTCCTGGTTTTAAAGGGATTGAGAGTCGCCTGTGTAGTGGGTTGGGAGCTTTTAAGAGAAAGGAATACCTGTATGGACCTCTCTCAAGGTATTAGTAGTTTGGAGAATAGAGAAGAGAGAACAAAACTGAAATTTTTGGGCACTAAAGCTATACATGGCAAGTATTGTCAGAATGTTAAAGTGAAGTGTAAATTGCCAAAAGTATTGCATATGGAGCAGTATTTTTGGGTGCGAGATTATAGCCATCACGTTGGAGAGAATGTTAATGCCACAGAGTTCTGTCAATCAATAAACAACAAAGTAGAGGAATCTACATATCTGACACCAGAGCAACAATTAAAATTATCTCAGACATTGAAGGAGGAACATACAGAGGTATTCTATGAGAAACCAGTGATCATCAGAGGTTACATGTATAATATTGATGTGATACCACACAACACATTTTGTAATGCTACTTACCCCATTCCGTGGTCGACAAAGGAGGCTTATTTGTAGACAAGATGAAAGTTTTATCCTAGTATGTAGTAAAAGTTTCATTCAATTAACGTCATGATAGAATTTATTTGAAGTATGTAATGACAGATACAGTGGTATATGTAGAATTTTAGAAAGATTAAATAATTTATTAAATGTTCATGAGCGCTGTACATATAAGGGTACAACCCATGAATCAACTGAATGAAAAAATTAAAGATCAGTAGGTAGAAACTAGGTAGTTTTATCTACCGAATTTATAAAGATACAATGTCATTAAGATACCTTCACGATTTGAGTGAACCGGACTGTCAAGTACAGTGATTTTAAAAGTATCACAAAAGCCGGGACATATTCAGGAGTCCTGTATTCAGTGAATATATATTTATGTGTATCTCAATATGTGACCAACTGAACTATTGTGTAAACCAGACTGGTGTCAAAAAGTCCAAAAAATTGTCTAATTGGCCAAGCATATAACAGGAAGGTACTAATGCTACGAGTACCTAATGTCAATGTAATGAGTTAGAATGCGAAGAAGAATGTACTGTGTAATTCGTCATATAAGTAAAATGTTAAAGTTTTCGTGAAAGATTTAATGTGCCACAAGAGACTGTGAGGAACAGTGACTGTGTGTGCATAGACCCGAATGAACGTTGTGTCAATAAACTGGATTCAGTGTGACCAAAAGTAACGTCATTTACGGGAAATATCGTGTAATAAATAGTGTTCATGAAACGTTATAAACGGTACAACGCCAGAGACGTTGGTATAATTATAGTGCATTAAGGTCAAATGAAGTAGATAGATTACAGACCGTGGCAAACTGATAAGTGTGTTTCGGACGAGGACGTTAGTTAGCGCAGTCTAAGCACAGCTGATCTCAACGGACATAAGAAAAACAGTATCTCGCCAACGATTGGAGTGAAAGAAGTCAACAATGGAAATCCGCTCGCGCAAGCTAACAGAACAGCTGATCTGTGCAAGCGTGTCCGGAGATACCTATTTGTGACATTATGGTTAGTGTGGTGTTTAACAGAAGTACTGAGACCGTGTAAGCGGCCTACTCTGGGACACAGCTACTGTATGAAGATATAAAACAGAAAACTGTGAATTTGAAGTCTCATACAGCAATAAGGAATTGACAGATATATTTAAACAAGAGTATAATTAACTGTGCATAAACAGTATCATACAGTGGACTTCATATGTATTAACGAGTGGACAAATAATTAATACGCAAAACGACATAAGCTGGTTGTGGATGAAGCAAAAGAAGGAGATTAATAATCATGTGGCGGAGAACAGCAGCAATGAGGGTAGGGGACAACGCACGTCCGTTACGCGGTTGTGTGCGGCCCGTCACTGTCGCGCGTCAGCTGATCGCTTGCCTCGGCGACGTCACAATCTGCAGTACGCGCTGACGAGGGCGCTATCCGGCGCCCACTCCCTCATCACTTCACCTACTTACCATGAAAGAAAAATAACGATGAACATTCTATGTTACGTGAAAACCTTAACCACAAACCAAACTGAGGGTAACTATGTCTGTATTTATATATTTAAATGTTTAGTAAGAGTTCAGTCTTTACAGCTCTGCCGTGATTTCCTCTCGGTTTCCCAGTGGCTTCCACCCAAATAGGGGAGCATAAAAAAAATCATCCGAGGCGAAATGGTAGAAAAGGTTGCACTCAACTTTAGAGCAAAAGCACCAATGTGCAAAATTTGTAACAAAGCACTTGAGTTATCATTACTATTAAAATCACACGTGTCTGCAGTCACCTGTTTGGACGCAGGCATTTAAAAACAACATATATCTGTCGTCATGCCGGCCACTCTGGCCGAGCGCTTCTAGGCGCTTCAGTCCGGAACCGCGCTGATCGAACGCAAATAAACATAAAAATTAAATAATAAAGATTATATCAAACCCATCTATCGTCACCTGTTTGGACGTAGATAAATGATAAAAGGAAATGTATCATTGTGGAATGCCATTTACAAGACTGTATGTAATTATGCAAATGGGATTCCAGAGAGCTTTTACAGCACTGCCTCCGGTAAAAAATAGTAGAAATAAATTGCAGAGACCTAACAGTGGAGAAGAGTTATCTGTGTTATTAGAATTACAGATAATATTATCTGTGTTTTTTTGTACAAGAAGGATGGGTGGATTTTGTTTCATTGCCTTGTCGAATCTGCGGTCCACAGTGACGGACGTTAAATTTTCACCTTCTGTAACTGATGTAACTATTTGTAGTAGGAATAAAATTCGGTTGAATACGTATGAGATTAGTAATTTTAGTACGTATTTTTGTGAGTAGCTAGTACTTATCCTGTACATGATTCAGTACGTAATAATTAAATGTTGCCGTGACCATTTCTGCGTAGATTCAGTGTTGTAGCGACGCTATTAATAACAAAAATTATGTAAGATCTTCCAACAGTCATATAATAATATAGGTACAAAAAGAATAATTTTAATAATCTGAAAACGGCGTCCTGCACTATTTTTCAATTCATATTAGGCCGGAGGTACAGTTTTTATTAATAACGGTATCAATAAATGCTTACACTGCCAATGCACCCAGGAATATCCAGCCCTTATGAAAAATTGCCTCTCTGGTGCACGTACCTTTCCTAAAGAGAAATTAATGGCCATCCTCAATTCACTTTTTCGTACTTCTGTATATTACTGTAAAAAGCAACTTATATGCATGGGGTGTTAACCTGATTGTGCGATAATTTTCGCCCGCATCTCGTGGTCGTGCGGTAGCGTTCTCGCTTCCCACGCCCGGGTTCCCGGGTTCGATTCCCGGCGGGGTCAGGGATTTTCTCTGCCTCGTGATGGCTGGGTGTTGTGTGCTGTCCTTAGGTTAGTTAGGTTTAAGTAGTTCTAAGTTCTAGGGGACTTATGACCACAGCAGTTGAGTCCCATAGTGCTCAGAGCCATTTGAACCATTTGATAATTTTCGCACTTGGCGGCTCTTGCAATCTTCGGAATTGTGTGGATGACGCTTTCCCGAAAGTCACACGGTCTATCACCATACACATACATTCAGCACACCAACGTGAATAGTCGTTTTGATGCCACTGGCCAAAACCATTTTAGAATTTCTGATGGAATGTTAACGACTCCTGTTTCGTCTTCTATCACATCAGGCAAATCCTTCCCGTCATAGAGGCTCAAATGGTTGAAATGGCTATGACCACTAAGGGACTTAAGATCGGAGGCCATCAGTCCCCTAGAACTTAGAACTACTTAAACCTAACTAACCTAAGGACATCACACACATCCATGCCCGAGGCTGGATTCGAACCTGTGACAATAGCGGTCGCGCGGTTCCAGACTGAAGCGCCTAGAACCGTTCGGTCACACCGGCGGCAGTCATAGAGGCCTTAAGTGTACTCTTTCCACCTTTATTATACGCTCTCTCCTCTTCATTTAACTGTGGAAGTCCCGTTGCGCACTTAATCTTACCACCATGGCTTTTAACTTCATCAAAGGTTTTGAATTTCCTGTACACTGAGTCAGCCTGCCGTTGTTTCCGAGCGGTGGAGATAACATCTTGGACCTACTGATAACAAGCAGACCCGAACTTTTCGACTCTGTATGTGCAGAACAGGGAAACAGTGATCATAAGGCCGTAACAGCATCCCTGAATATGGAAGTTAATAGAAATATAAAAAAAGGGAAGAAGGTTTATCTGTTTAGCAAGAGTAATAGAAGGCAGATTTCAGACTACCTAACAGATCAAAACGAAAATTTCTGTTCCGACACTGACAATGTTGCGTGTTTATGGAAAAAGTTCAAGGCAATCGTAAAATGCGTTTTAGACAGGTACGTGCCGAGTAAAACTGTGAGGGACGGGAAAAACCCACCGTGGTACAACAACAAAGTTAGGAAACTACTGCGAAAGCAAAGAGAGCTTCCCTCCAAGTTTAAACGCAGCCAAAACCTCTCAGACAAACAGAAGCTAAACGATGTCAAAGTTAGTCTAAGGAGGGCTATGCGTGAAGCGTTCAGTGAATTCGAAAGTAAAATTCTATTTACCGACTTGACAGAAAATCCTAGGAAGTTCTGGTCTTGCGTTAAATCAGTAAGTGGCTCGAAACAGCATATCCAGACACTCCGGGATGATGATGGCATTGAAACAGAGGATGACACGCGTAAAGCTGATATACTAAACACCTTTTTCCAAAGCTGTTTCACAGAGGAAGACCGCACTGCAGTTCCTTCTCTAAATCCTCGCACACACGAAAAAATGGCTGACATCGAAATAAGTGTCGAAGGAATAGAAAAGCAACTGGAATCACTCAACAGAGGAAAGTCCACTGGACCTGACGGGATACCAATTCGATTCTACACAGAGTACGCGAAGAACTTGCCCCCCTGCTAACAGCCGTGTACC
Source organism: Schistocerca nitens (assembly GCF_023898315.1). NCBI lineage: Eukaryota > Metazoa > Arthropoda > Insecta > Orthoptera > Acrididae > Schistocerca > Schistocerca nitens. The sequence continues at coordinate 462,861,172 of NC_064617.1, read as the reverse complement.
GCAAGTCTCTAGCCGGACGGAGGGTTCCAAATGATTGGAAAAGAGCACAGGTAATCCCAGTCTACAAGAAGGGTCGTCGAGCAGATGCGCAAAACTATAGACCTATATCTCTGACGTCGATCTGTTGTAGAATTTTAGAACACGTTTTTTGCTCAAGTGTCATGTCGTTTTTGGAAACCCAGAATCTACGATGTAGGAATCAACATGGATTCCGGAAACAGCGATCGTGTGAGACCCAACTCGCTTTATTTGTTCATGAGACCCAGAAAATATTAGATACAGGCTCCCAGGTAGATGCTATTTTTCTTGACTTCCGGAAGGCGTTCGATACAGTTCCGCACTGTCGCCTGATAAACAAAGTAAGAGCCTACGGAATATCAGACCAGCTGTGTGGCTGGATTGATGAGTTTTTACCAAACAGAACACAGCATGTTATTATCAATGGAGAGACATCTACAGACGTTAAAGTAACCTCTGGCGTGCCAAAGGGGAGTGTTATGGGACCATTGCTTTTCACAATAAGTGTAAATGACCTAATAGATAGTGTCGGAAGTTCCATGCGGCTTTTCGCGGATGATGCTGTAGTATACAGAGAAGTTGCAGCATTAGAAAATTGCAGCGAAATGCAGGAAGATCTGTAGCGGATAGGCACTTGGTGCAGGGAGTGGCAACTGACACATGTTGTTGTTGTTGTTGTTGTTGTTGTTGTGGTCTTCAGTCCTGAGACTGGTTTGAAGTTGCTCTCCATGCTACTCTCTCCTTTGCGAGCTTCTTCATCTCCCAGTACCTACTGCAACCTACATCCTTCTGAATCTGCTTAGTGTATTGATCTCTTGGTCTCCCTCTACGATTTTTACCCTCCACGCTGCCCTCCAATGCTAAATTTGTGATCCCTTGATGCCTCAAAACATGTCCTACCAACCGATCCCTTCTTCTAGTCAAGTTGTGCCACGAACTTCTCTTCTCCCCAATCCTATTCAATACGTCCTCATTAGTTACGTGATCTACCCACCTTATCTTCAGCATTCTTCTGTAGCACCACATTTCGAAAGCTTCTATACTCTTCTTGTCCAAACTAGTTATCGTCCATGTTTCACTTCCATACATGGCTACACTCCATACAAATACTTTCAGAAACGACTTCCTGACACTTAAGTCTATACTCGACGTTAACAAATTTCTCTTCTTCAGAAACGATTTCCTTGCCATTGCCAGTCTACATTTTATATCCTCTCTACTTCGACCATCATCAGTTATTTTACTCCCCAAATAGCAAAACTCCTTTACTACATTAAGTGTCTCATTTCCTAATCTAATACCCTCAGCATCACCCGACTTAATTCGACTACATTCCATTATCCTCGTTTTGCTTTTGTTGATGGTCATCTTACATCCTCCTTTCAAGACACTGTCCATTCCGTTCAACTGCTCTTCCAGGTCCTTTGCTGCCTCTGACAGAATTACTATGTCATCGGCGAACCTCAAAGTTTTTACTTCTTCTCCATGAATTTTAATACCTACTCCGAATTTTTCTTTTATTTCCTTTACTGCTTGCTCAATATACAGATTGAATAACATCGGGGAGAGGCTACAACCCTGTCTTACTCCCTTCCCAACCACTGCTTCCCTTTCATGTCCCTCGACTCTTATAACTGCCATCTGGTTTCTGTACAAATTGTAAATAACCTTTCGCTCCCTGTATTTTACCCCTACCACCTTCAGAATTTGAAAGAGAGTATTCCAGTTAACATTGTCAAAAGCTTTCTCTAAGTCTACAAATGCTAGAAACGTAGGTTTGCCTTTCCTTAATCTTTTTTCTAAGATAAGTCGTAAGCTTAGTATTGCCTCACGTGTTCCAACATTTCTACGGAATCCAAACTGATCTTCCCCGAGGTCCGCTTCCACCAGTTTTTCCATTCGTCTGTAAAGAATTCTCGTTAGTATTTTGCAGCTGTGACTTATTAAACTGATAGTTCGGTAATTTTCACATCTGTCAACACCTGCTTTCTTTGTGATTGGAATTATTACATTCTTCTTGAAGTCTGAGGGTATTTCGCCTGTCTCATACATCTTGCTCACCAGATGGTAGAGTTTTGTCATGACTGGCTCTTCCAAGGCCATCAGTAGTTCTAATGGAATGTTGTCTACTCCCGGGGCCTTGTTTCGACTCAGGTCTTTCAGTACTCTGTCAAACTCTTCATGCAGTATCTTATCTCCCATTTCGTCTTCATCTACATCCTCTTCCATTTCTATAAAATTGTCCTCAAGCACATCGCCTTTGTATAAACCCTCTATATACTCCTTCCACCTTTCTGCCTTCCCTTCTTTGCTTAGAACTGGGTTTCCATCTGAGCTCTTGATATTCATACAAGTCGTTCTCTTCTCTCCAAAGGTCTCTTTAATTTTCCTGTAGGCAGTATCTATCTTACCCCTAGTGAGACAAGCCTCTTCATCCTTACATTTGTCCTCTAGCCATCCCTGCTTAGCCACTTTGCACTTCCTGTCGATCTCATTTTTGAGACGTTTGTATTCCTTTTCGCCTGCTTCATTTAGTGCATTTTTATATTTTCTCCTTCCATCAATTAAATTCAATATTTCTTCTGTTACCCAAGAACTGACCCTTAACATAGACAAATGTAATGTATTGCTAATATATAGAAAGAAGGATCCTTTGCTGTATGATTATATGATAGCGGAACAAACACTGGTAGCAGTTACTTCTGTAAAATATCTGGGAGTATGCGTGCGGAACGATTTGAAGTGGAATGATCATATAAAATTAATTGTTGGTAAGGCGGGTACCAGGTTGAGATTCATTGGGAGAGTGCTTAGAAAATGTAGTCCATCAACAAAGGAGGTGGCTTACAAAACACTCGTTCGACCTATACTTGAGTATTGCTCATCAGTGTGGGATCCGTACCAGATCGGGTTGATGGAGGAGATTAAGAAGATCCAAAGAAGAGCAGCGCGTTTCGTCACAGGGTTATTTGGTAACCGTGATAGCGTTACGGAGATGTTTAATAAACTCAAGTGGCAGACTCTGCAAGAGAGGCGCTCTGCATCGCGGTGTAGCTTGCTTGCCAGGTTCCGAGAGGGTGCGTTTCTGGATGAGGTATCGAATATATTGCTTCCCCCTACTTATACCTCCCGAGGAGATCACGAATGTAAAATTAGAGAGGTTAGAGCGCGCACGGAGGCTTTCAGACAGTCGTTCTTCCCGCGAACCATACGCGGCTGGAACAGGAAAGGGAGGTAATGACAGTGGCACGTTAAGTGCCCTCCGCCACACACCGTCGGGTGGCTTGCGGAGTATAAATGTAGATGTAGATGTACCAGGCGCTTCAGTCCGGAACCGCTCGACCTCTACGGTCGCAGGTTCGAATCCGGCCTCGGGCATGGATGTGTGTGATGGCCTTAGGTTAGTTAGGCTTAAGTAGTTCTAAGTTCTAGGGGACTGATGACCGCAGATGTTAAGTCACATAGTGGTCATAGCCATTTGAACCATCTTGTACGCTGAGTCAGTGCTTCTGACAATATCCGATTTCTCCACATTTTTCATGCAGCCATTTGTTCTTAGCTTCCCTGCACTTCCTCTTTATGTCGTCAATGACTTGTGTTCCCGTATTGCTGAATTTTTTGAACAGTTTTGTACTTCCTTCTTCTATCGATCAACTGAAATGCTTCTTCTTTTGCCCGTGGATTCTTCGTTATCTTTTTTGAACCTACGTTTTTCTTTCCAACTTCAGTGATTAGAGACATATGTATCTGGAGCATATTTAAATGACGGTATTAGGTCCAGTGGTATCGAACACTCTTTTTTTTCGTTTTTTTTTCCAGCGCTGTCTTTAGTTTCTCAGTAACTTCCAAACCAGTAGGACCTGGGACCAAGTTGACTTTTTCTGTCACCTCGTCTATCAATCGCAGCTGCGTATATACTGGTTTCCCTGAACACTGTAGAAGTTTAATACTAGAGACCAAAAATGCGTAAGAGATTTTATGTATGCAGTGTCGTTGGAAATGTTGGGTCCTTAAGACCTGTAGCTGAAGTAATGCTCACCGCCTCCTCACCCAAGTTAAGAACAATGTTCTTAATGCTTTCCAAATGCTTGCTGTAATATTCTACTGCCTCTAGCCACGTTCCCCAGTGAGGAAGTATGGGTTATGGTGGAAGTGGTACGTTGGGAAGGTCCTCTCGATTAACTGGATTCTTGTTAGTGCTTTAATAAAAACTTTTTTGATGGTTGAAATAGCTTACTTAAATGTGGAAATTCGAGACTTATCGTCTCAGCTACACGATTCATGTAATGGGCAAGACATGTGATATGGAGAAAGGCTGGCTAAAATACTTTAAACAGTTTATCAGCAGCAGTCATTTATGCAGCTACATCAGTGTCGATTGCAAGTGTTGTGGATTGGCAAGACAGCCAATCCAGTAGAAGGAAGCCGAAAGGCACGCGTTTAAGCTCACGCAGGTTGGCGTGAGGTCTGGAACAGGACAAGGAAATTAGACTTGAGAAAAACGGACGTAGCTGGTGGAATACTTAACTTTAATCCATTAATGATGAACGTCGCTCTTGACGGTACATGATTCACAATATCAATAGTAACTGAATATGGCGCCTTGCTAGGTCGTAGCAAATGATGTAGCTGAAGGCTATGCTAAACTATCGTCTCGGCAAATGAGAGCGTATTTTGTCAGTGAACCATCGCTAGCAAAGTCGGTTGTACAACTGGGGCGAGTGCTAGGAAGTCTCTCTAGACCTGCCGTGTGCCGGCGCTCCGTCTGCAATCACTGATAGTGGCGACACGCGGGTCCGACGTATACTAACGGACCGCGGCCGATTTAAAGGCTACCACCTAGCAAGTGTGGTGTCTGGCGTTGACACCACAACTAACTTCTGGGCTCTGGTCTTTTTTCTCATGCGTCGATGTCTTGCTGTTTGAAGCGTCATCGAACCGGGATGACGTCTCAGGTCGCCACACTTTTGCTGCATTACAAAGGAATATTGTACACACAAATTTCAAACTTCTGCATAGCAACAGGAGACAGTATGTTTTACGAAATGTAGATAATACTAACAAGGGAAGTACACATCCAACCGTTTTTCTCGTCTATCATCCTATAACGAATACTGTTTCAGTAGGATGTGCGTCGTAAGCATTTCTGAAACATCTAGTTTCAAAGTCTTACATCCCCGCTGAATACCATATGAGAGCGTCAGTTGTCGAGGAGAGTCGTTGACGCTGCGGGCTAAAGCGGCACATTGGAAGGCTGCTCTGACTGCGTCCGTGTCTTGTTCATTCTTTTCTGATGTTTGTATCGCTACGACGAATCACGTCTCCTCGGAAAGGTACAATAACAAAAATGATTATCACGCGTTAAGTCGTGTCGAGGTATAATACGTAATTACCGTGAATGGGCACACCGAAATATTCATGTGTGTATAGCAGTGAAGTTACACCGAGATGTAGCTGCTTCGAATAATTTACACGACATTTGTATAGCTTTTGTGCATTGGTATGGCTTTTAGAGCCTCAATAGAAGGCAGCTGTGTCCCCTATTCGTGAAAGGGACTTTTGTCGCTTACTTTCTCATTTATTTTGTTGCAGACCACTTTATTTCGTTATTAGCCTTTAAATAAACGTGCATAAATATGTCATAAGTACACACCTGGTGTGTCCTTTACACCAGAATAAAAAGTGACAAAAAATTAGCAAAATGTGTAAGAAAATCAAGACAAAATTTGCAAACAATTTTTAGCAGATACTTTACATTTATGGCTAATTAATTACAAACATATATCAACAGTATATCAACCATGTACTTTTACAAATAATTACTGTAACTTCTGAATTCTATCTCTTACATACATTACATGTAACTGTTTTCACTGTGCTTTTTTCTTCCAAAAGAGATGTTACCTTCGTCATATTATGTATAATTTTTTGCGTGCATCTCATGTCTTTTTCATGTATTTCAACTCGTAACTGTACAGCTAAATTCAGGGTGAGTGTGTGTAAGTATTGTGTATTGAAACGGAGACCTAGAAACGACGGAGATGCTTCGTCCCGTCGTATCCCTCAGTGGTTCTCAACCCCAGAACAGGCCATTGCAGTCCATGCACCTCACCACGGCCAAACATCGAACCCAGGGCTATTGTGCGGTTCGACCCCAAGTGGACGTCTCATACCAGACGAGTGTAGCCCCGACGGTTGCGTGGTAGAGTAATTGTGGTGTGTGGGTACGTGGAGACAGTGTTTCCGCAGCAGTCGCCGACGAAGTGTAACTGAAGCGGAATAAAGGGAAGCAGTCCGTATTCCCCGAGGCAGATGAAAACCAGCCTTAAAAACCATCCACAGGCTGGCCGGAACACCGGACCTCGACACTAATCCGCCGGGCGGATTCGTGCCGGGGACGGGCACGCCTTCCCCCTCGGGAGGCAGTGCATTAGACTTCGTAGCTATCCGGGCTCGACGTCGCTTCAAACAGGAAATTCTCGACAAATGCGAGAAAAGGGCAAGAGGTGAGAAGTTCAGGGGCCATGTAGGGTTTTTTAATGCTCACACATTGGCACGAAATTTCTCTTCTGGGTGACTCGCTGACAGAAGAAAATTATTAAGAAATAAATTAATTTCCTTGTTCATTGTGAACATTTTGTGCTCTAAACCGTCTAGATCGCTATTATAATTCTCTTTACTTATTATGCTGTTTCGGCTACAACCATCATCAGATATTAACCAATAGAAGTAGTGAAACCGAATTTTGTTGAATACGATCAAAGTTTTTTGGTAACCGATGTCGACAGTAGCCGAAAAGGCGTAATAAATAATAAAAAAACTGTAACAGCAATCTAGTCTCTCTTATTCACAACAAAGAAAGAATTAAAATCATTTACGTCCAAGATCATTACTGCATTGTAATTCGTAAGCAATCATGGACATAACAAATTACTATATACTCATTTGAAACATCGCATGCTTCCGTTTCGACAATATTAAAAACAAAATAAACTAATACTGTAGAGTAAGTGCTCATGTGTCAGAGAGGAGACAGACGGCAACAAGAGCGTCAGTCATAAATCAAACTTTATGAGCCTCAGGGTAAAACATAGTAAATTCAGAGTCAACAGTTCCGTTGTCCTTACGAATTACGTGGTTAATTAGTAAGATGGTTTGCATGTGTAGGAATGCCAGGCAGATGAATATGAGAAAAATAATTCTAGAGCATACCCGTGAAATGTGTGGTTTGCGTGATTTTCCAGCTGGAAACCATATTCTCGCTCTGCGAGCTGTACTTCCACAGCGTGTGTGATAACAGAATCTCTAGAGAATCATATCGCTAGTATCTTAACGTTTCCGAAAGCGATGGAATGGCCAGCTGGGATACAGTGTTCATCCACAGTAGATATGTTGGGCTATAGATGTGTCTGCTGTGTGTACTCTTTGTCTCATGTACCTTTCACCACATCGACATGGTGGTCCTGTATACTCGTTACTCCAGGAGAACTTCAAGCCGCACACCTTCGTTGTATTTTGGTTCATAGCTTGTCTTGTTGTTCTGGTTGTCTCATATACTTTATTATAAAAAGTTGAACTTCTGAAGGCCATTTGTTCGTTTCTTCTTTCAACGTGTAGTTAGGACAAATGAAATTTCGTCGTCTGTGTGAATATCTAGATTTCCATGAGTAGCACGGCTTAGAACATAAATGAGGTTTAAAACTGTACGAAAGATATGATACTTTACAATTCTAAAAAAAATTAATAAATACAAATGAGCCGGCTGGAGTCGCCATGCGGTTCTAGGCGCAAAAGTCTGGAGCCGAGCGACCGCTACGGTCGCAGGTTCAAATGCTGCCTCGGGCATGGATTTGTGTGATGTCCTTGGGTTATTTAGGTTTAATTAGTTCTAAGTTCTATGCGACTGATGACCTCAGAAGTCAATTCGCATAGTTCTCAAAGCCATTTGAACCATTTTGAACCAAATACAAATGAAATGCAAGAATTGAAAAACGACCTATTAAATATGATTAATTACTCTCATGGTGTACTTCACTTACGAGACGACGCTTCTGTGGAGTTGGAATCACGTCACCCAATTGCAAATTGAAAAAAGTACTGGAGCTTGGTTTCGTAGTAGATACTTCAACAAGATATTAGGTGCTCAGATGTAACGCAGGAAACGTTACAAAGTAAATAGCCCTTCTCGAATATGACTGCCACACTTAACACGGCGGAGCGCATATTTGGAGGCCAGAAATGAACGAGTTGTTAGTTAATAATCTAATTCCACTCATGACGCTTGTCGGTTACTATGCAAGGCAAATATACGTTTACTTCTTTTTTGCGGTGGAACCATTCCCTCTGAAGCCAAACCCTATTGAAACATGATTATAAGTGTGGTGGTAGATTAAAAGAGTAGTTAATTTACACGAAAAAAGATCACTTGGAAGCAACACTGCCAGACTGCTACTTGGCCGCTTCTCTCGGTTGCCCAATCGCCGCTGCCCGAAAGCTGGTAGTCTCAAGTGGTATTCAACAGGCTCGTAAAATTTTACCCTTGATTGCTCTAAAGTATTAGGGGAGGTTACGGTATTTACATGATCACTTGTTACACCTGAGTAGGTATTACAATCCCGTTAAAAATTAGCACTGTGAGTAGGCTTCCCTCGTAAGTAACATTAGAAGCTTGAGACCTCTTAGAGCCAGAGCGGCAGTGCAGCAGTTTTCTCCTCAGGTAGAGTCCCTCGGAGCAGTAAACCAGGCCGGCAGACGACCCGAGCAGCTGCGGGCGTGAATCCGGCCAATAAGGCCGGCCCCCGCGCACCTCGTGAATATTCCCTTTCGGGGCGGCGCCGGGCCTCCGTGATGGACCTGCCGCATGCATAATGCGCACAGTGGCCCGTCACCTCTCCCGCTGGAGGCTCTTCCCTCCAGACCCTGCTGACGACTGCAAAGCTACGACTTGAAAAATTCACGGCCTTTTAGTCCCCATCTAAGTTCGGTACCTTCCCTAAAGGTACGTGGGCATGCTACATATATATGTGGAACAAAATGTACAGCTGAAGGCAATCGAAATAACTCGGAAGTCACAATTACATGAAAATGACGGAGATGGCAGGTGTGTGTAGATCACGCAAAAATTCCCTCATCTCTCTTCTTAATTTGGAAAAAAATATTGATAGAAACCTAATAAATATCAGCTGTTAGGTATTTATTACAGACACACTTTTTCTTCTTCTCCTTCATTTTATCCCTTGTCTTCACGAGGTTGCCATGTTCAAACTAATCTGCCTTTGTAATGGTTTGAGCTCCGAAATAGAAACCTACGAGTTCTACCCATTCGACATCACAATGAAGGGCTTTGCATGTTTTGCAACATTTGACACCACAATCCAGGGCTTTGCCTGTTTTGCAACATTTGACACCACAATGAAGGGCTTTGAATGTTTTGCAACATTTCTTTAATAACATGTATATTGCGTACCACGGGAACAGCATCACATTGAAACAACAGCTGTAAGTCTTTCTTCTTCTTTATCGTCGCCTTGTCCCACGTCACGTAGGGTCGGAGTTGCTCGGGATATCTTAACCTTCCACCTCATCTTCGGTCTTCGTCTCCTTGTCGCTCCTTCAATCTTTATATCTTCAACTCTGTTTCCGATATACTCTTCCCCTTTTCTCTATAAATGTCCGTACCACCTTAGTCTGCTCTCTTTTATCTTTTTCCACATGGGTCCCCCTTTCACAGCTCCTCTAACAAATTCATTTCTAATCCTGTCCCTCCTTGTTACCCCACACACCCACCTCAGCATCGTCATTTCCGCCACTTCCATCGTCCTTTCCTGGGCTACTGTGATTGGCCATGTCTCTACTCCGTATACCATAGCGGGCCTTCCCACCGACTTCTACACTTTCCCTATCAACCCAACGCTCACCTTCTTGTCACACAACATTTTCTTCCAGTTGTTCGAACCGCAATTTATTCGGTGTTGTATCTCGCTTTCTAGTCCTCCGTCCCTCTGTATGTACGACACCAGGTATTTAAATTTGAAGACCGATTTCAGCTCATCATATTGGATCTTGCAAGACCTCATCTGCATATCCTTCAGTGCTAAATATTCTGATTTTGTCCTGCCAATTTTCATCCCTCTTACTTCTAGTGCCTTCCTCCAATCGTCCAGCTTTTCCTCAACTATGTCGATTCTCTGCTCGCAAAGAACCACATCATCCACAAACAACAGCTCTAAGTATTCCCTATTATTTTTAGAATGAAATTTTTATTCTGCAGCGGAGTGTGCGCTGATAAGAAACTTACTTGTAGATTAAAGCTGCGTGCTGGTGGCAGAGGCGTGAATTCGGGACTTCTGCCTTTCACGGGCAAGTGCTCTATCTACTGAGTTACCGAAGATTGGGTAGTTCAGCCGGTCAAGCACGCTATTTTAATCTGTTAGGAATTTTCATATCAGCCCACACTCCGCTGCTGAATGAAAATTTGTCAGGCTGTGGCTAAGCCATGTCTCCGAAATAACCTTTCTTCCAAGAGTACTAATCTTGATAATTTCTCAGGAAAGCCTTTGTGAAGTTTGGAAGGTAGGAGACGAGATGCTGGCGGAGGTAAAGCTGTGAAGACGGGTCGTTACCCGTGCTTGGGTAACTCAGCATTTGCTCGCGGAAGGCAAAGATCCATCGTTCGAGTATCAGTCCGGCACACAGTTTTCGTGTGCCAGGAAGTTTCATTCCTGTTTATATTTGTTAAATAACGGTCACCTAGTCATGGGAGAACTTTCGGGAAGTAGGATTCTTCAATGAAAGTCGATTTCATAAATTACTAAATTTTTATTCAAATTTGTAACTATTTGAAATATTATTAGCATGTAACTTTTGGAAAACAAGAACTCAGAAAACTAAAATGAAACCCGTAAGTTAATTATGTAGGACTTTGACAGACAATATTGTGGAGACTGAAAGAACAACAAAATCAGATTTCCTCTTTTGCACAGTTTGCATATTGAAGTTGTGGGAGTACAACTGAGCTTTCGACATACCGCTGTGGATGTCGGAATGGTCTGCATCACTTGGACTGGCTGATAGATAGCTCCCCATGTGCTCAAACGCATTCACGGAAAGAGGTGTCGCGCGATGTATAACTAATAGGTCAGAGTGACCCAAGCAAACATGAAGCTGGTAGCTGTACCTCACGAAAGATAACGAACAGGGCGATTTATCATGAAATGAAACAGTGGTCTACATTGTTCCCTGTTGTTACAAGGTTCCCATCTGCCATGCATGAATAACAAGATACTACAGGGTCTTTGTTCCTACAAAAAAAAAGCACTCCGTCTTCAGGCCACGAGTGGCCCTCCGGGACCATCCGACCGCCGTGTCATTCTCCGTGGAGGATGCGGATAGGAGTGGCGTGGGGTCAGCACACCGCTCTCCCGATCGATATGATGGTATTCTTGACCGAAGCCGCTAATATTCGGTTGAGTAGCTCTTCAATTGGCATCACCCCAAAAAATGGCAACAACGCATGGCGACCTGGATGGTCACCCATCCAAGTGCCGTTCACGCCCGACAGCGCTTAACTTCAGTGATCTTACGGGAACTGGTGGAACCACTGCGGCAAGGCCGTTGCCTTTGTTGTTATAAGACATGCACATAATAGGAGAATTAACAATTGTTGATACGGATCAGTACTAATGTATAACTTTAATGCCCCGGGAAAGACGGGATAGTTTAGATGGTTGGAACAAGGCCTTAACTTAACGCATGAATTGTGGGATGACAAATCTGTGGTGATCAGTTAGTAATTGCCAGAATCTGCAAGAAGAATAGCTATCCGCTGGGGCGAGTGGTTCTAGACGCTTCAGTCCAGAACCGCGCTGCTGCTACGGTAGCACCTTGGGCATGGATGTCTGTGATGTCCTTAGGTTAGTTAGGTTTAATTAGTTCTAAGTCAATGGGACTGATGACCTCAGATGTTAAGTCCTATAGTGCTTAGAGCCAGTTGAACCATTTTACAAGAAGAATGAAATACTATGCATGCCAATAACATTGTTGATTCGGTCACTCGAATAAAGTATGAAATTCGCGAAATGTACCCAATCCTAATAGCGTGCTTACAAACTCACAGTAATTCTCATACCGTGCTAGTGTGAATGTAGCCCAGCAATTTTTCTTGCGTGGGACAAATTATGTGAAAAACAAATTATATGAAAAACTGCAGGAACCTGTCTTGAGCTGCGTTAGAAGTAATCAATGACAAAGATATTGGTGTTCCGTGAGAAACTATAGACCTGCACTGTGGACTGGGATAGACTTCTTGGCACCGGTTTCCATGGGGTTAGTAACTTCTGCGTAAAACGTTGTGAGAGAGCCCTCACTCGCTAATCTAAGAAAGTGGCAGAGTACGAGAATCAGGCCACCAGTTTGCTGGCGACAAACATGCAGGCTGAAGTAGAAACCTGAGCTGAGGAGTTGGGGAGTATTGTAGTTGTTAACTTATTGCATGACTGGGTGTGCTGTTGTAGGAAAAGATCTACATGGAGAATTTGTTACAAGAAATCTCGACTCAGCCATCACAGGTCAAACGAATGTCGACTACTTCTGATACCACGAACGGAAGAGCTATTGGCACAGATATTAAGGGGCCATTTCTATTCTAAGACAAATTTATATGGCTCTTTTCTCTAATTGCCTTGGATGTTTTGTGGCAATTAATATACTTATCGTGCTGTCATTAAATTAAACGAACTTTTGGTTTTGTGACCACTCTTGTACCCTAAGCTCCAAATTATGTAGTGATTATAATCACGGGAGCAACAAACAAGTGAAGCTTAATGAGTTTAAGAAATATTTAATACAATTAAAGTTGGTTCATTTAAATACCAATGAAATACATGTAAAATGGATGACATATTGTCGGAGAAATTTTGCAGCTGCTGAGAATGTTTCTTATTATTGTCCACTCAGTGGTAAATATTCACGCTTAATTACTAGTATAGGTGGTTGCTAACTATCTAAACTGGCAATCAAGTGTCGATATTTGCAGCTGAGACTGTAATAATAAATGTCCCTTCTCGGAATCTGACAGATAATCCCAAGAGGTTCCGATCGTGTGTAAAATACAGTAGCAGCAAGGCACTGATACCAGTGGTAATACACCACACTGTTGCTGATCTGGCCATTCCTTGCACATATGGTTGCCACATAAGAGGTTCGAAATGGTTCAATTGGCTCTAAGCACTATGGGACTAAACACCTGCGGTCGTCCCCTAGAACTTAGAACTACTTAAACCTAACGAACCTAAGTACATCACACACATCCATGCCCGAGACAGAATTTGAACCTGCGAACCAGCAGCGCGGATCCGGACTGAAGCGCCTAGAACGGCTCGGTCACAGCGGCCGGCGATAAGAGGAAATCCCGGATTACTGAGAATGACTTAAACTTAGTGTAAACATATAGGGATTTTACTTTGTAAAATGCAAAGATCCATTCATTTATACATAAAACCTAGTTCTTGCTATGTACATACACAGCAGCATCAGTCACTGTGAAACATGTCCCAAATTTTTAGTTGTATTGATGATGCGCGACGGCCAACTGAATGTTGTATAACGCACTACAAGGAAGATGTCTGCAGGTTGAGCATCAACAGTGGGAGCTATCTCTATGTTCTCTCCGTCTATGACCTCTTCTTCATCACTTTCATGACTTCCCTGTACGTTTTTGATAATCTTTTCGCCTTATAAACTAATGTCGCATGCATTTGCTCGTCAAAAATTTACTCAGCAGCAATGGTTTTCTGAGAAGGACCTTAGTTGAACTTTCCTCTAATTTCGAGTTTGTGCTTCTGGTCTAGTTTAGCGTGTTTCCTTTTAGAAGGTGTGATACCGAACCGTAAAGAACACTACAATTTGAAATATGTGTTGCATTTCTGCATGAGCGACTAGAGGGTGGATATGGGCCGGATTACTGAGAGGCTAGGGCCGGATTAGCGTGAGTTTAGTGTGTTAGTGATGACGGTGCCAATACCGGGGAGTTGTCTAACACAATTTTCCGAAATTTCTGCACCAAGGAAGACGAAGTATGTATTCCACAATTCGAATCGAAAGCAACTGCCAACATGAGTAATCTAAAACTAGAGCAGCTTAAAGCACTCTTTTTTTAATGCAAATCTAACCAGTCCATATTGCATACGAATCAGGTTCATATCAGAGTATGATATCACCATTCGAAGCAATCATATAAAACCCCTCGGAAGACGAAAGACTGATACCACAGGACTGGAAAATTCCACAGGTTACACCAATCTCATGAAAGGAAATACGACTAATCAGTGAATTACAGGTAATATCATTGACGTAGATTTTCAGTAGTATTTTGGAACATGTACTGTTTTCGAAAGCCACGATGGGTAGCCGCGCGGTCTTGGGCGCCTTGTCACGGTTCGCGCGACTGCCCCGTTGGAGGTTCGAGTCCGTCATTGGGCTTTTGTGTGTGTGTGTGTGTGTGTTGTCATAACGTAAGTTCGTTTAACTTACATTAAGTAGTGTGTAAACCTAGCGACCGATAACCTCAGCAATTTGGTCCAATAGGAACGTACCACAAATATACAATTTCTTTTGTTCGGAAATTATGAATTACCTCGAAGGTAATAGTCTATTGAAGCATAGGCAGCACGGATTCATAAATTTTCGATCTTGTGAAACAAATCCAGCTCTTTATTCAATGAAGCAATGAGTGCTTTCGGCAGGGCGTCTCAAACTGATTCCATATTTCTAGATTTGCTGAAGGCTTTTCGCACCGTTCCTCACAGGGGACGTGTAATTAAATTGCTTGCCTTTGGAGTATCGCTTCTCTTGGGCGACTGAATTAATCATTTCCTGCCAGAAAGGTCGAAGTACGTAGGAATCGACGGAAAATCATCCAGTAATACAGAAATGATATTGGTGCTCCCTCTGCTGTTCATAATCTATATAAGCGATTTAGGAGATAGTCTGTATAGCCCTCTTTGGTTGTTTGCAGGTGATGTCATTTACCATCTAGTAGAGACATCAGAAGATCGTAAGCAGTTGCAAAATGACTTTACAGTCGGTATTTATATGGTGCGAAAAGTGGCAACTTTCTCTGACCAAGGAAAAGCGTAACGTCATCCACACAAAGATCGAAAAAGAACGTTAAATTTCGGTTACACAATAAATCACACAAATCTAAAGGCTGTGATTTTGATAGACATCTATGAATTACAGTAACGCACAACTTAAATTGGAACGATTTCGTAAATAATATTGTGGGTGTGCCGATTTGTTTTCTCTCCGGCACTCATGAATTCGCGCAATAACCGCCGACTGAGTAGTCCCTCCGCCTGTTTCGCTGATTTTCGTCAGCGGTGATCCGCGTCCTGCTATCGAGTGGCGCTGCCGGCGCCAGAAGTTGTCACGAGGCATGGAGAGCTGTCTGGATGCTCTGACACCCAAACCTCTAGATCTCACTCAGATCGGTACCAAACGTTGTATGTTGATAGTGTATCAACCAAAACTCCGATCTAGTTCGTACTGTGTGCTATCGTCCTGGAGAACGGGCTTAAACGTTAATTAAAAGTAACACCAGAACCACGAAGCACAGGAAAAGCATAACTTGAGTGACTAATACGCGTAGCTTTCCTGGGGATGTTGTTAGAGCGTTAGATCGTTACACCCCACACATGACAATTTTTTTGCTGTATTATGCGTGGAAGTGTTATATGGGACTACTTATACTTCCGCACGTGTGATGCAATTCTTTCTTTATTCTACGGTTCAGATTGTTTAAGTTCATTGTGTGAAACTACAAACACACTAGCTTCTTCATCACGAGTGACTGCCAAAAGAACATTGCTACAAACTCCGAAATGTCCATTCACATGTCAGGTAAATGTTCTCTCATTTAACAGTTTCACGAGCAAACAGTTAGAAGTAACTGCATTCAGTGGGGTTTGAACGCGGGAGCTGCAACGACGACCTGGCTCTCTGCCAACTCATCTACGAGAGATCATCAAAACGGCTACTTACAGATATGTCTTTCACGCACTGGTGTTACTTTTAATTACGTTTACGCACGTTCTACTGGTCGACAACACATGGCACAAACTAGCACACAGAATGGTTCAAATGGCTCTGAGTACTATGAGACCTAACATCCGAGGTCATCAGTCCCCTATAACTTAGAACTACTTAAACCTAACCAACATAAGGACATCACACACACCCATGCCCGAAGCAGGATTCGAACCTGCGACCGTAGCAGTCAAGCGGTTTCGGACTGAAGTGCCTAGAACCGCATGGCCACCGCGGCCGGCTAAACTAGCACATAACACGAACTAAATTCGTGTTTTGGTTTATACTCTACCGACGTACCACGTTTGGTACTGATATGAGTGTCTGACATCTGGAGGTTTTGGTATGAGTGGCATGCCACTTGCGATTACAATGACAACGTTGTCTAGGGGCCGTACGGTGGTGCCGCCGATCTTAGGCTTTTGGCGTGGTCCTGATATGTGATTACACAGGACATGATCGTAATTTTGTAGCCTGAAGTTGATTAACGGTTTCATTGCTTGTATCTCTTAATCACTGCAGCTTGGTACGTTTGGTTGCTTAGCCACACGTCAATGTAATCCGTCGTTGAGCGGTGCTGTTGGTTCCGGGTGTTCGCTGGTATGTTTGCAGATCGTTACACAGTTCAGCGATGTTTTTGGTCGTGTTCTCATTTTACTGAGCTACGACTCAGTCACAGTTCGCATCCGTTTACGCGAAGATATGCACCGAATGGCACACCGCCGTGAAGTTGCTGCCGTGTATTACAATAACGACTTCATCCAAACACTAGAAGAACCAGCCTTTGTTAAACAACATAAATTATTGTGGCGCATTAAAGGTCTAAAAGAAGAACTTGGTGAAGTGTCCACCCTAAGAAAAATATTGTTTTGTTCTATCACGTCATAGATAAGCTTATACAACGTATCTGCCTAAACTGTGTATATTATGTAATAAAAAACGTGTTATTATTCAAAAACCCCTTCTGCAGTAGAAAAATGAGCGTAAAAAGAAGCTGAAAAATTTAACTTTGCCCAGTAGCCTAGGGCAGAGAAGGAACACTAAGGCCGAGATGAAGTAAACTCTAGTTTTTTAATGTTTATATTGAAATGTCTCTTCCTAAGCTATGTCACCAAATCAGTGCCTATCACTTTCTTCTCTTTGTTGAATGGGTATAGTGAATTTTTCCCCTCAGCAAGTTGAAAATAAAGGTGACATGAATCAGTTAGTGATAAATCATAATATCTTCCTGTGGATTGCATATACATATGAAGCTCTCATAAATGTTAAAGTCTTCACTAACATAACATTGTATCAAGGACTCTGCCTTGAAGCGTGTTTCTTCAGGCACTGAATATTTCAGCTGGTGCATATTTTCCCTTTCTCACAGCAACGAGTTTCTGCTGCATAGCTGCTATGATAATGCCTTAGTATATTTATTTGCTTATCAGTTCTGTTGTCTCGGAACAAGATGAGATGATGATGTCCCATACGCCGAAGGAGCGTAGGGACAAGGTCCTAGCGGAGGTGGCTTGCCATTGTCTTCCTCCGACCATAATGAGGATGAATGATAATGATGAAGACGACACAACAACACCCTGTCATCTCGAGGCAGGGAAAATCCCTGACCCCGCCGGGAGTCGAACCCGGGAACCCGCGAACCCGTGAACCCGTGAACCCGTGTGAGAGAACGCTACCGCAAGACCACGAGCTGCGGACCGAAACAACATAAAACATTGCAAAAGATATGCTCGGGAAAAGTGGCCACTTAGCCACTTTGCCCCGTCAGGCGTTTGGCAACTATGCCGGACTGGACGCAATTACGCTAAATGTTGTCTGAATACTAAATTGTATAACCTAGGTAATTCATAAACAGGTGGTTTAGAATGCTAAAATTTAATCTTTTACCACTTTTGTAACAGTTAACCTTCACAATATATTTTTAATATATGCAAATTAATTTGTCACTTGCCTTACATCAGAATCGTAGGAAACATAAAGAGTTTCACTGTAGAGTAGCACCCACAACTGTCACCACGGAACTCGCTAATAGAATCAAAGAAGCTTTTTTGAATAGTTTGAAATTCTCACCACTTGGCTACAGGAGTCTCCCGGAGAACAAAACGAGGAGGCCAGTTTACCCGCTCTGCCAGCTATAGCCGCCCAGGCCCAATACATGGTTTGCTGCTTCCCAGATAGCAATCTTAATATTAAAATAGTTGGAGGTATGCACCCTGCCAAGACATGCCAGATGGACGTTAAATATTGGCAACAGACGTCTCATAATTCGGAATAGGCGCCGTGACATCACGTAAGACCCATGACACCGCCGAAACACAAGCGGGATACGTGTCTAAAATATTAAAGAGACCCAAGTGAATTATACACATACAATTAAAAGACGCTGGCTATTATTTATGTATCATGAAAATCTATCATTTCTTACACAGGTCAAAATTATTCCTACTCACAAGTGCCAGTATTCCCAGGTTCGCTCTTTGACCTATGAGTGTGCATTCTGAATAAGACGGTTCCATAATTACATTGACAGATCCTGTTTCTGAGGAACTAACATCGTGATGTACATCACTAACCAACGCATCAGCAAACACCAATGGCATTCAGCATTTGTCGATACGTCAGGCTCGTTCGTGGCAGGTGAGAGACGACGTTTCCAGCTTGATGGACATTAGGGACACACTGAACAAATTCTTTATGCGTCCCAAGAAGTGCTAGCCATATAATTAGCAGTCCTCAAAGTAGCGTACTACCCACGTCTCAGTTGGATGGTGCATTTGCCAAAGGCCACTAAACTGACATTATAGACCTATAGCTTAATAAACCACGAAGTTAGGGGATCGTTCTCCTGGACACAGAAGAGATCGAGGATGGTACCTCTGTGATACTCAATAAGAATAAAGCCTTTCACACATAGAATTAATCAATTACGTCAAGACGGTGAGACATACTTCTGGCTCACTGGTGTTGACATATGCGCACTAGAGTCTTTCAATAGTAATAACAATTAGTCAAGATAAATAACGTAGAGCTATAACAGAGAGAAAGAAATAACTAAAAACGTAGAATTTGCATCGGTAAACTAACAGTTTCAACCAGACGGTGGGGCCTTTGAAGTTTTTTTTTTTTTTTCCTTTATTGAATTTCGATTCTCTCCAAATGGGGCGGGCTGGCAGCAGCTTAGTAAGCTGCTCTTCAGCTTACAGAATTTGTAAAACATAAGAAGATAAGAAACAATAAAAGCAGGCAATAAAACGGTGACGTAAATTGTAAAATGGCTGAAAATTGTGGAAAGATAAAACATAAGACAGAGGGTGGGCTATGCTAATAAAATACACAGGAAGGACACAGGTAAAATAGTGGACACACAATTAAAAACATGGGGACAGTCTGGTTTCTGTTGACAAGAGATATAAAAATCACTCCCAGTGACAGCATGATGTCTGTTCACAACACCTGAATAGATGAAAAACAACAAACCTGGAAAAACTGTGCTAAAAATTCGGCATGAAGATGACACACCACAGCCCAGGGGCGATTGGAGGGGGGGTGGGCGACAAACCTTGACAGATGGGGGGGGGGGAATGGGGAGGAGACGAAAAACGAAGGGGGGGGAAAGACGGAGGAAGAGGACTCATAAGGGGGGGGGGGGCAGGGCAGAGTCGAGAGGGAATGGGGAAAGGCAGAGAAGGGAAACGCAAAAGGCCTCGGGGGAGAGAAGGGAGGCAGAGGGAGGGTAGGCAGGGAAAAACATGATGGAAGGGGGGCAGAGGGAGCTCAGGAAAACGATAGAGGAAGGGAGGGGGAGGTGAGGATCAGAGTTGATAGGAGGGATGGAGGGAGAGAGGGCACCATTCAGGTGCGGGAGTTTAGGAAGCCACCTTGGGAAAGGAGATGAAGGGTGTAGGGATGGAGGGTAGGGGAGGCACAACAGTGAAGGCACTGCAGAGGGTGGGGGTTGGAGAGGAGAGAAGCAACAAGGGATGAGAGGAATCAAGGTGGAGGGAGGTGTAGAGTATGCGGATATGTTCGATAAATAGGAGCAGATGAGGGAAAGGAATCAGGTCGTAGAGGGACAGGAGGCATATATGGAAGGCGAGGCAGAGTGCATGGCTCTGGAGGGACTTACAGAATTTGTGGCGGATTGGGGGGAGGGAGAGGTGAATATTGAGGCGGGACTGGCATAACAGAGGATGGGACGGATTAAGGATTTGTAGGTGTGGAGGATGGTAGAGGGGTTAAACGCCCATGTACGGCCAGAGAGGAGTTTGAGGAATAGGAGGCGGTTGTGGGCTCTGGATTGGATAGAGCGGAGATGAGGGATCTAGATGAGGTGACGGTCAATGATGATTCCAAGGTAGGTGAGGGTGGGAGAGAGGCAGACAGGACGGGCACAGATGGTAAGGTAGAAATCAAAGAGCTGGAAGGAGCGAGTGGTACGACCTACGATGACTGCCTGGGTTTTGGAAGGATTGATTTTCAGGAGCCACTGGTTATACCATGTGGCAAATAGTTCTAGTGATTCTGGAGAAGGCAATGGGACCGTTGGAGGGTAGGACCGAGGGCAAGGAATGCGGTGTCATCAGCATACTACAGGAGGAGTATTGGAGGCCGTGGCATCTTCTATTTATCTCTGGCGTCAGCGGCTGGTCGGCGTAATTGGCCGCGTGAAATTTAAAGGAGCAGGCTATGACGGGCTGACAGGTCGATTTCCAGAGAGGCTGGAGGGAGTGACGAACTCGTCCGGGAGAGGGCAGTACTCCCTTGTTCCGAGAGTGGTAGGCGATTACGGGCGCAGCGAGCAGTCAGCCGTGAAATAGTGCGGGCCCGCTGTTGGTTTGGCGTGACGCAGAGGAGCCACACAGCTGAGTGAGTGGGTCGGCGCGGCGAGGCCACAGTGTCCCCTGTGGAAGTCGTTACTGTCCGTAGGCGATTTAGGCATGGGTGTGGCTATTTCCTGTCCTATGGCATCACACGGCATCTTCAACCCTCGTGCTGCTGTTACCGACGGCGTCCTATCTAGCAGGTGAGCCTTTTTAAGTTCCGTGTTCCGAAATAGAACGTCGTTGGTGTTTATTTTTCAGTTGGAAACCGAACCGTGTTGTGATTATACTGCTTTACTTTCTGGCTCAGCAACAAGATTCTGCCTTCAAAATGAGTTACGATGGTAATAGCGAGCACGTACGATTTAAGGGGCTCCGGAACGCCCTATACTTGCAATGTTAAAATAACGCTTATAAATTACATCTTTCCTCACAAAGTATTTGAGGTAGGAAGTTGAACTTTTTACACATTATTTATTGGAATATGGGCTACAACTTACCACAGGGATTTTACAAAATTTTACTTCAGTTATTAAAGATGACTTTTTTTCAATTGTAATGAAAAATCACAACATTTTTTTGCAATTTTTTATTTATATATTCAAAAATACACAGTTTTTTGGAAAAAGGCTGTGTTAAATTATGCAGAAGGTACTGTGTAACATTTACTGAAAGTTTGAAACAAATATGTTTGGAAGATCCTTAGAAAACATGTAATTAGTATGAGAAAATAAAAGTTTTGGGAATCGAGCGACAAAGATTGGATTAACTTTTTAATGCATTCCAGGTCCATAGGATGGATTATCTTCATCCTCTGCAAACTCCTCCTCCAGCTTCCTCTTGTTCTTCCTCCTGTTTACTCTTGCTTGTATTTCTAGACTCTTTACAGCCCTGTCTGCCGCCCGAAGGCGTACCCATTGGAACCTATCTTCATTCCCATATTTCTAACTACCTTGCACCTTACAATGTTGCCATCATTGAAAGTCGCAACAGCATCATACACACCAAAGTGAAGTGTTTCTATTCCAACAAATACAGTCTTGGGGATTCTCGACCATATAACACTATTTACACTTTCATTGGGGTTTTGAGTTTTTCCGTGAATACACTTTTTCAACAGTTCAGGTGCTGCTAAGTCTCTGAAAATAGGTTTTATACTTTATCTCACATCACTAAAATGTACCTGATGAACACGGACGTTAATAATAACACCATTTGACAGCAGTTTAACAGCGCCACAGTGCGTCACGCCCATGTAGAACACATTTCAAAAAAAATTTAAAAATAGTTGTAGTCTTCGGAATTGAATAAATTATATATCTATTAAAAGGTAATAGTCTGCAGATTCAGAAAACGCAAAAAAGTAAAAATTGAAATTTTCATGATTTTGAGCCTTTCCGGAGCCCCTTAAAACGTTTTAAAGTGAAGCCAGTGGAAAACGCTAGGAGACCTATAGTCTTGTTAGTGATTGTTAAAGTACTTTCAGTCCGAGAGGCATCATTATAAACATCGTAAATTTCAAAATCTTCCTGCTGACCTGCTGAACGTTACTGGTATTCGGTGTTACTTAGATTGGTTAATCTTCGTGACCGCTCAGTGCTTCTATAACTGGAGCTGTGTAAATAAATAATAATATGCTGTCCATTTGCACTGTGGTTACGTCAGGAGGAAAGGTATTAGCCGACCGCTGATAACTACATTTTACCTCCTTGACTGAAAGTTTGTCTATATGGCTCACAAAACGAGCAGTGTGCTATTTACCAAAATAAGTGATTCCTCTGATCGGTTAATTCAGTGTTTACTATCAAATTAGTGCTTAGTAAAAGGCTCTGCTCTAAATTTATTGGTTCTTCTGTATGTTTTAGAGTGCAACTTGTTTGTCTGTGTAACGTCCGAGTCTGCCTAAGGTTCTGCGACTGTCGGGAGCCGTCAGTAAGGTAATTTTGTTTAAACGCTAAAAACAGTGCGTTGCTTCAACTCCCCTTGACAAGGTATTGGTTGTATCCTTGTGATGATAAAATTTTTATGGAATTGCGATATTTGAATCTGAAGTTTCAATTCACCTGAGACATAATTTCACTAGCTGTGATTACATTGAGGCACTCATAAATAAACATTCTACTTTTCTTAAGAATTTACGCTTTTAATTATTGTGTGTGTAATATTTCACGGGCTAATGGCTGATAAATTCAATATATTGTTAGTTTTAGTTCATAATTTTATTGGTACGTTTTATTTAAATAACGTTTTCTGCCTAGGAACCAGTTACCGTAGTTGTGAATATCTATGCTAATACCAGTTGGCCGTGTTATTGTGCTTTTATGTTGAGGGCCTCCTACTCTCGCAGCCATGTGCTCTGCAACCATCTATAAATAAAACTCAACAAAGTTTGAAAATGGTTCTAAAAGATCGGCTATTGAGCTACTATAAGGCATTACACAGTATTTGCGGAAATGATTCCACCCAGAGTGGGCTAAGAGAAATGTAATGATTCACAATATAAGATGCTGATAATCAGATTCATGTAGTTTTAACCATCACGCCGCAATGAATTTAAGTTCAGTGCCAATTTTCCGGAGGGATCCGAAGAGATAAATTTAGCACAAAGTTGTCAGCAAATTTCGCTGCGATCGTCCTCGAGTAAGTTTCGAAACTCTCGTTATCGTTTGCCAAAATGAAGCTAACTTCCTTCTTAAGGCGGTTATCAAAGTTAATTGCCAATTCTGGACTCCAGGACATGCAACGGGAATAGAAGGCGTCAAGTAAAAGTTTCTCACTCGGTCACAACATGGAACCGTATGGCAATGTAGCACCTCTAGCCCATCATTGATGAAATGTACCAGCTCCAGCAATCAACTGACTCTGCAAGCGCGACCGATGAACTGAAACTGACGTAGCGCCGGCTGGTCCCTGTGGACGAGGAAGGTAAAAAAGTTCTCGGAAGTTAACCAATGTTACTGTAAGGCACACTATCAATCTCATGCTTTCACAATCCTCTGTTCTCGTACCCTAAAAGTAAAACACACGGGTGAGTTGTGGCCGTTTGATAGACTAGCTGTCCTCTATAGAAACCGCAGTTTTACCTGGCTTAAATGGCCTCCAAATATTTTACTACTTTTGAAATTTCTTACGATGAAAATTAGATGGATGGACATCTCAGTGACCTCATAGGGTTCTCCGATCTGCCTTACAGCGAACCCACAGGCACATATTATTGACCACTATCTTCCATTTCTGCTTAAGAGTTCCAGGATGTAGATGCTTACGAAGTAGATCGTTAATAAACCAGAGATTAGATATTGGCGAATTTAGTGGGTACGAAAACATGACTTCAGCTGATGTGGTCATTGGTCATATGAGGCTCATGTACAGCAGAATTGAAGGCGATGTTCAACCAGCTTATGGGGTTATCCCAGTTACCTCGAGGTTGAATGTATTAAATAATAAGAGCAGATTTCAAATTTCTCGCTAACCAAAAGAGGGTTGGGTGTGGTTTGGGATGGTTATAATGCAATGCATGTAGCTCCATCTTCTGCCTGAAGTGGTTGTAATGCAGATTGCGGCATTCGCGAAATAGAATTTCTTGAATTGTTATGTAAAGTAGGTTTTCTATCTCTAACCGGGGTCTAAGGTAGACCGAAATAGGAAAAATCTTAGTGAGGTAGAAAATGGTCAGTCCAGTCATCGTGCCCCATCTTGGCACCAGCCAAACAAAGCGTGTAAAGGCATTGACGATTACCAAAATGTACTTGTCCGCCTGTTACGTCCGCGGAAGCAGACCCAAGTAATCTGTAAAAAGCTAGTCCGTTGGCCACTCTTATCGAATGGACTGTAAAAGGCCCCGACGCGAATTGCGATTAGGTTTAGCTGGGTGGCAATCTTGACACTGTCAGCCAGTTTTCTGACATCTGAATTTAAACAGGACCAAGTAACATGCTGCTTAATCTTAATCGTTGTTCAGAAGTCACTAAACGGCACCAAAGGAGAAGAATGAAAAGAATGAAGACCTGCAGAGACAAAGTCATAAGCGCGACGGATTTTAAACTCACCATCATGTTGAGTGTGATACCCTTGTTCAGGCAATACCTTTGGTCAGATTAACCCTCACAGAGATGATTTTTAACACTGTAAACTCTCCTATCTTGGTTTTGCTTCTTGGCTAGTGATCTAAAAATCCCCGTTTTCCAGTGATGGTTCATCTGCCTCCTTGCTCTGACCTGACTCAATACATATTCTGTTTGATTGTGACATACTTTTGTGAGACTTACGGTAAGACGGAATGCTACAGGTACGTACCACGACGATGAGGTAGAACCAAATTGGGGGCCTTGTTGTAGAACTATGGATGAAATTTTCTGTGCTCTAGATGGAATTTAAATTTTTCCAAGCCGAAGAGAACCGCAAACTCGTTCACCTCATTCACCGATTATTTAAGCTCCCCGATAGAAAGATCCCTGTGCGTGCGCTTGGCTTATGGTCTCCCTTGTAATTTTCAACAAGATGACGCAATAAATAAAACTGAGATGTGTGGCAGCAAAATGAATTTGCTCTGGAGATGTGGTGCAGGAAGGACAGGAGCTTTCCTGACGACCTTTTTAAAGCATAAAACGACCTCTGCTGATTACGGCCGCAAACCAAAACCTCACCTCACTGCCGGAGTTGATTAAGGGACACGGCCAGCTGTGCAGGCGCCGAAATAAATATTCTGAAAAATTAACCATGTCAATAATATGTGCTGTTTGTTTCATATCTACTGAGGAAGAAAAATAATAAATATCTGTAGGGCTGTCATTATCGGTCTTTCATTTTTATGACCGAGAAAAGATTTCACACGAGGAAGATTGACTTTGTTAGGTTTTTCAGTCAATCCGCCTCTCTGTTGAGCGTTAAAATTTTACGAACATGTTCCAGATGTTCGGGAGGATTATAAATTACTACGTCACATGAGTAGCTGAAGACTCACTTGAATTTAAGTTACACTCGTACAAACGGGGTACTACAGCAGCACCAGTAGGTAAGACAAAAGCCCCCCTTTTAGCTACAAATAGATTGCGATCAGTGCAAATGACAAAGGTTTTGACACTTCATCAAGCAGAATTTGATGTTAAGGCTAATTATGGTCAAAAGCTGCGGATTAGAATGGCCCGGAAAGGAAGGCAAGACAGGAGTGGAGTTTGGTATGGGGACAGACTACAAATATTTTGGTTGAGGGTACCATACTCAACTACAGGTCCATAACCGTCTCCACTACCTTTCGGTACCAGAAACAAAGCTTTTGCATACGGGGTAAAATCTTCCTAATGACTCGTTCTACACGTAACTTATTTGTCTCAACTCCTACATCTTATGCAGTAAAATTGGTAAACAATGTGTCTAACACGATTTGGTCCGTAAACCAGGTTTCATATTCAGTGCCAAACCATCAGTTAAAAGTCAGGACAATGTTTAAGCAAATGCAACAATTGATCATATTGATGAAGAGGAAATGAATGTGTGACTTGAAATTCAGGTTCAGGTTCACGGTAGATATCGCGGAAGATACAGAAAAATTATTTTGATTTTGTTACTGAGTAGAAAGAAAAACTGATTTTAAAGCAAAAACTGTTTGTAAGGTTTTAGGTGCTATGGTGCAGCGGTACTCAACCGAGAGGGTGGAATAGGTGGGGCGGTACTAGGTTTCCTCTCTCTACTAAAGCCCCCCATATATGTACCACCAAGCAGCGCAGTGTGCACAGTATGGTAGATGGGTTTGTATTTGCTGTTAGAGTAGATCAGATTATCTTTGTGATATGGAAGCGCGTTACAGTGTTATTGTTTCACTCTGGACAACGAGACAGGCAGTAATTGTGAAATTGTTAGAGCAGCGCCACGAAACAGCATCAAGAAGGCGCTTACTCGAGCTCCAGTGGAAAGAGCGGGCAGAACCACACCTCAAGGAAGACTGAGTTCAGACTGACGTCAGACTGACTTCAGCAACTGCCATTGGCTGGTCGGCCCCAGTTCGGTCGCAGTCTTTGAAAGCGTCAGTAATGAGTTATAGGAAGACGATACCTATTGTGTGTTCTGTGAGTAGTAGTAGTGGATACACTAAATCCGTGCACGAGGTACAGGAAGCACATCAAGCCACCTCATAACGAGAAGTTACATGTCCCTCCTGTTTAGAAATAAAGTGTTCTATTAATCTGAAAGTGTTATGTACAGATCATTTTGGATTCCGCTTTCGGTCATCATAACTTCAGTCCTTCTTTATTTCCTTTGGTACAGACTCTCACAGTAGCCGACACAACATCTGGCAAGGCGGATTACAGAACAAAGGCCGTTTTACTCGTCGCCGCTCTGTAACAGCTTTTCACTAATATTTCTCTCATTACTTTCAGTCGAGCCTTGATAATAATTTTCTTTCTTGCAGACTAGCCGGAAGCTTCCCCTATTTGTGTATTTGCCTTGCTTATAAAGCACGGAGGCGATACCGTGTATGTGACTGGCTGTTTCGGTGGAGTTGAGGCAGCAGCAGCTTGTGCCTTAGTGAAATGTTGGACCACCGTCATCAACTGCGACGTTTGTTGGCTCAGAAGCTGAATAAACTGCATTGGATCAAAGCCAGCTGCAGCCGGAGGCGTAGGCACAGGTGGTGTAGGAGGCGGGTTGAAGCCATTTTAATGAGAGGAGCGACGGAACAATTTATAAGCAAGATAGTTGCTAGTGTACAAGAAAGAACACAATTAGAAGCAATGTTCCTCTGAAAGAAGAGGTAGAAGTACACTACTGGCCATTAAAATTACTACACCAAGAAGAACTGCAGATGATGAACGCGTATTCACTGGATAAATATATTATACTAGAATTGACGTGTGATTACATTTTCACGCAATTTGGGTGCATAGATCCAGAGAAATCAGTACCCAGAACAACCACCACTGGCCATAATAACGGCCTTGATACGTATGGGCATTGAGTCAAACAGAGCATGGATGGCGTGTACAGGTACAGCTGCCCATGCAGCTTCAACACGATACCACAGTTCATCAAGAGTAGTGACTGGCATATTGTGACGAGCCAGTTGCTCGGCCACCATTGACCAGACGTTTTCGATTGGTAAGAGATCTGGAGACTGTGCTGGCCAGGGCAGCAGTCGAACATTTTCTGTATCCAGAAAGACCCGTACAGAACCTGCAACATGCGGCCGCGCATTATCCTGCTAAAATGTAGGGCTTCGCTGGGATCGAATGAAGGGAAGAGCTACGGATCGTAACACATCTGAAATGTAACGTCCACTGCTCAAAGTGCCGTCAATGCGAACAAGAGGTGACCGAGACGTGTAACCAATGGCACCCCATACCATCACGCCTGGTGATACACCAGTATGGCGATGACGAATACGCGCTTCCAATGTGCGTTCACTGTGATGTCGCCAAACATGATGCTGTAAACAGAACCTGGATTTATCCGAAAAAGTGACGTTCTGCCATTCGTGCACCCAGGTTCGTCGTTGAGTACACCATCGCAGGCACTCCTGATTGTGATGCAGCGTCAAGGGTAACCGCAGCCATGGTCTCCGAGCTGATGGTCCATGCTGCTGCAAACGTTGTCGAACTGTTCGTGCAGATGTTTGTTGTCTTGCAAACGTACCCATCTGTTGACTCAGGGATCGAGCCGTTACAGCCATGCGGATAAGATTCCTGTCATCTTGACTGGTAGTGATACGAGGCCGTTGGGATCCAGCACTGCGTTCCGTTTTACCCTCCTGAACCCACCGATTCCATATTATGCTAACAGTCATTGGATGTCGACCAGCACGAGCAGGAATGTCGCTATACGATAAACCGCAATCGCGATAGGCTACAATCCGACCTTTATCAAAGTCGGAAACGTGATCGTACGCATATCTTCGCCTTACACGAGGCATCACAACAACGTTTCACCAGGTAACGCCGGTCAACTGCTGTTTTAGTATGAGAAATCGTTTGGAAACTTTCCTCATGTCAGAACGTTGCAACTGTCGCCACTGGCGCCAACCTTGTGTGAATGCTCTGAAAAGCTAACCATTTGCATATCACAGCATCTTCTTGCTTTTGTTTAATTTTCGCGTCTGTAGTACGTCGTTTTTGTGGTGTAGCAATTTTAATGGCCAGTAGGGTATTAAAAATGCGTTCTTGAGTGACAGATGTCTTGTTCATTTCGATCCCGCTAAGTCTGTACTTTTTACAGTGGACCTTTCTTCGTAGGGGACTGGAGCTGTGCTTTCGCACAGATTTGGTTTACAGGACACGTGGCTGCTGTCGCTTCAAGTAATTGACCAAGAGTCAGTGAACTACTCCAAAGTCAAGATGGAAGCTCTCGTTATTATCTACGGCGTGACGAAGTTTCACCATTATCTTTTTGGTGGAACGTTTTACCTAGTGACAGACAATAAACCACTTCAGGCTTTGTTTCATCTGTCTGAATATGTTCCACGATGCACGTCTCAGAAATTACCCCGTTGGGCTTTGTTATTGTCACACATCAGTACGAGATATAATTATTGGCCCACGGCTAAGCATGGAAAATCTGACGCCCTTTCTCGCTTCCTGTTGGTCACCATTCAAAATTCCTTTACTATTCCGCATAACCTCTCCATCATTTCATTGCTAAATGTCTATGGATAATAGCGTGTGATTGCTCCACCATGGGTAATGGGGCATTGTACACACTAAACAGATAGTATGTTGGCACTGTATTTGGCTGGACGTGGGCACCCAGCATTAAACAGATGACCTGACAATGCCGCGACTGTACTGAAACTCTTCTGGTCCCGCCGCAAACGTTTACAGCTTGGCCAGAGTCTCAGTCACCGTGACGACGAGTGCATATTGACATTGGTGGTCCCCTTTGGAACAACCGGTGGGTTGTTTTCTGGACTCTTTTAGCAAACATCCGCCGTTGAACTCGACTTTGTCTCGAGTACCATTCAGGCTTTGTCATATTTTTTTCTGGATGATTTGCCTGAAGTGAAGTGTTGGTTACAGATAACGGACCACAGTTTACGCCTGTTTTCTACAGTCAGTGGTCTCACTCAACTTGTCAGTGTTCCGTTTCATCCTCAGTCGAATGGAGAAGTTGAGCGATTTATGTGTATATCCAAGCAACACATGAACAACTTTGTATCTCCCACAGTTGTGACCAAGCGCTGCTGCTCTTTCTCGCAACGTACAATTCACAGCCCCGCGACGGTTCGTGCCAGCGAAGTCTCTACATGGGCGGCTCCAAGGGGCGCTTCTCCAGTTGCTGCACACGCTGCTGCTCCCGGGGCTTCCCACGCTCCGCAAGTATTGCTTTGCGCCTAATGATTGTTCCTTCTTTTTTTAGTGTTTTTGGTCACACTACGTGCTGGGAAAGAGGAACTATTTTTCGAAATTTGTGCGCTTGCATTTATTTAACTCGAAGTCCTGCTGGGTTACTGTGCAATCATCTCAACTAGATTCGTGCTTGTCCATTGCGAGATTCTTCCGCAGATTTTCAGTCGTCAGATTAACATCCTAACGGTATCTTGCGGCCAGCACGGCCGCCTCTGGGGCCTCCTTGGCATTGTCTGAGGATCCGATGGAACTGGACCCATCACTGCAACAGTTGTTTCCCGGCACTCTTCCCAGCGCCCGCCGTGGAACCCGCTCCTGGACGACGTCGTCTTCGTCGTCACCACTTCCGTCGGTATCGCCGCCCTCTCGGTTTTCCGTGGACCGGCTTGGAAAGAGAATGGGCTCCTTTCTGTGGGTTCTCCGACCCACTTTCCCTTCGGAGCGCAGGGTGAATGTCGGGGCACGGCTGTGGGGCTCTGTGTCAGTCCCATAGGCGGCTTCTCACGCCACCCAGCTTTCGCTCCCCCCCCCCCCCCCCCCAAAGGCCCGCCACCGTTGTTGTAAAATGGCTTCCACAAGACAATGGTGCGGCATTCTGGGGAGAGGAAGGTGCAGTCCTAAAGCATCGACTGTCCACCTATCAGCTCAGTGCGCCCAAACGGCATCAAGAAGGCGCAGACCAGTGGGCCAATGGCAAGATCGGGCTGCGCCACACCTCCAGAAACACAGTGTTCAGCGCCCCATGTCAACGCTGACTTAACAATCCACCCATCGCTGATCGACCCAGTTCGGTTGCAGTCTTAGAGAGCATCAGTAATCAGTAATAGGGAGACGATACTTAGCCTGCGTCTGCAAGTAGTAATATAGGGTAAATTAACTCTTTGTAGAAGGCACAGGAAGCATGTTAAGCCATCTCATAACGAGATGTTACGTTATGTGTCTTTCATTTGTTCTATTAATTTGTGTCCTGTCAATTTGTGTTCTGTGAATTTGAAAGTGCTATGCACAAATCATTTCGGATTCCTCCGTCCTTGTTTATGTCCGTGCTCACTCTCACAGTAGCTGACATAACAATTAAAGCAATGAATAACAAAGCAATGTCACTAGTGGTGGATTTCCATGGAAGCAGCATTTTAACTTATCAGCCATCACCTCCAAGAAAACGAATGACGTTTCCAGAAAGACATCTGACAGGTTATTACAAGATGCGGGCAAAACAATCGAGGGAAAAATATGAAAATGTTGATCCTCCCCGTCTATATCGTCATAGATTAGCAACTGATGTGGCAATGTACCTGAAAATTACAAAAGTGTTGGTTTAAAAAAGGAAAATAAAGAGCAATACTACGTTACAAAACGCTGAAAACAATCTAAAACATCATAAGAACTTCACCCACACAGTTCACTGCAATTTAAAGCCTCCAACTCGTGGGGAGGAATAAGATTGTCTTTCACTAAATAATCCACGAAGTTAACGAGCGATTGGCCGAAGGGGACGCCGATGTTCAACAAAAAGCTTATCAAATCTTGAGAGGAATCAGGTCTCTCATGGACGTCTGTGTTGCTGCTGGATACGTACCGACAGTCAAACACTCTTATTTTGTAATGTAGGAGACTGTGATGGATGGTACGCGGCTACCCCATTTGTTCGTCCTTGTATCGAGGCCCACCGGATATTTCCCTGCAAATATTAGTATAAATTTATGGTAGGTCAAGGCGTTTGCTAGGAAATCTACTAACGTAAAAGTCTCCCTAGAACAAGTAATGCGGCCAGATATACAAGAAAAAACTAAAACCCCTCTTTCGGTTGAATCCAGGACAGCGATAGAGATGACGATCTGTACAATTCTACAGTTCGTGAAGGCGTTGAATTCATCAAGAAGCTGATTCCTGCAAAGTGCACAGGCATTGTGCAAGCGGGACCGATGACCGTAGCAGTCTGGTCCCTTTAATCCCACAAACCAACCAACCAACCATTGTGCAAGCTGCCGATATTTCTTTCTTTCGTCCACATGAAAATTTTGTGAACTTCATCACAGACACAATTATGGTATCCTCTGACAGTGATATTAACATATAGCATAAAATCCACGTTTAACGCCTTCAGTCGTTTATTTCCCGTTCTAAGCGGCACGATGAAATCCCAATTTTTTTCAGTGTGGCTACACTAAAGAATTTCCTGGTGTATTTCAAACACCTCTGGAGTATTGCTTCAAAGAAGGATTAACGGAAGAGTGTTTCCATGAGAGCTATGACCAGCCATGCTTTCATAAACTGTTCACACTGCAGCAACTGTCTATACATTGACCATGTTCTTATTGCTGACTTCCATGTTTTTTGCCTCCCATAGTGTAATCAACTAAGGTAAAATCTGTTTCATGTCATATTAGTGACTGCTTCTCCCAAATAATCCATTTGTGTCATAAGTCATTCCTACTTGCAGTATTTACATCCTCATTTTGAGGTCTCCTGTTCTAATAGTGAACAGCAACTACATTTTTTATGGCGTATGTGTATGTTGTTGCTCTATTAACTGCGCTATGTACGAATCTAATTTGTACGACAAAACATTGTGACTCTCCCTTAGAGAATCACTCATATTATGGATATTCACTAGAGGAATGAAAGACTGCCAACACCAGGGATAACCTTTCTCATTGCAGAGCTCGAAAACCTATGTGTTGGTGGAATAATCAAGAAGACATAGAGTTGTATTAAAGAAATCACTTCTCAATATAATACTATCTGGAAGGTATTAATCGACCAAACGTATTGACGAACCACGAGAATTTGACTATAGTTACGATAGCCCGTATTTTCCATACAAAGAGCAGATTTAGTCCACTAACCCTACAAAGGAGCTTCTTGGAAACAGACTTACCTCTCGTAAGACATCAGCGAGCCAATACCTTTGGCTTCCCCACCTTCAGCTGTTCCCAGGTTACTGCCATTTCGGTTTATAATCCCTTGCAAAATGATCAGGTTGTTTACATTAAAACTAGGTTCCTCTTTCCTATTTTACTTCACGATTCCTCTGATTTGTATAAATCGTACATTGCAGATGGTTTTGCTCTAGATGTTGATGGTGTTTTTGTTGTTGAAGAAGCTAATACTCTCACTGTTCCGAATAAATTCATTTAGTTCGTCAAACTCTCAGATTTGTTACTGAATATTGCTCTAGAGTGATCCTCATATCGCATACTATATATTACGTTTACTACGACCTTCCCTTCACTAACGTCAACACGAAAAGTGAGATGGCGCTTTTCCATACTTTCAATATAATGGCTGTAGTCGCCACAATACTTGTGCTTCCGGATAGGCATGCAGGTACGAAAGAACTTTGCATCGTATTTCTGAACGACATAGGCAACGCAGTATTGTATTACATAACTCGGTCTTCGTTAATTACACAGGATAATGAATTATAGTATCTCTTCACTTTGTAACGTCCCTGCTACAGCGTTATGTCACATTAAACGGAGGTACAGCGAAGGTTCAATCATTTTTTTCTCGCAAACTGACGAAGTAGGGCAGAAGTGGTATATTCTAGTAACCGGAACGACGCATTTTGTACGAATAGTAGACTTCATTGATACACATCAGTACTACTGACAAAACGTATTACTAAGGATTTGAACTATCAACTTATTCATAACAACAAGGGGCTGATAAAGTTTTATTTAGTAAAGAGACGAGAACAAAACTAATTGAAATTAGTGTCTCACAATGCCTCTGTCAGCAAAAACTTTCTACAGATGAGCTTTGTGAATTATTTATGAAGTACGTATATTGAAAGGCGAATGCTAAATAATGAGGGTTATTGTCATGTACATTCTGTTCTAGAAAAGTAACTTTCAAAGGAATTTGGAAGAACGCATACCAAGAACGAAGGACCACCGTTCACAGAGGCAAAACAGCAAGATGCACAAAGAAAATTTCTCTTTCTCTTAAATGAACCTTGGAACGCCGACGGCCGACGGACTCAAAAGCTGACGACGCTCTTTGATGTCTTCTTGATCATTCGTTTGCAAAGCAAATAGTTATTCGTGTTTGTCTGCAGACTTTCGTGTCCAAAGACATTCCGCATCTTGAATATCAATCGAAGTTGTAAGTCTAAAGCAAACCATTTGCATTTTCTTCGTGCAACACAGGAATATAGTTTTCTACAACTCTGTTTTACGTAGATAACATCAGTGTTCGTTAAAGTTTAAGCAACTGCATTTTTATGTCTCAAAACACGATGTTTATCTCTTCCGTATCAGAACATCAATTAAGTTTCAGTATTTTTGAAAATAACATGTCTTTTAAATAGTTACGCTTACAGCATAATAAATTTTTATAATGGGAGACTATCAACAATTTGTAAATACATTGAAAGTGCCACCTATCGACGGGAAAGTAATTTCATAAGTCGTTTACAGCTAATAAGTTGATTACCCGACGTTGTTCCATTGTTACAGTAAATTGTTTTTCAGGTATTTTAACAGAATGGTTATGTTGACTAAACTCATAACTATTTCAGTTATACATATCGGACCTGCCATCATTACTGTACCGTTTCTCCAGTCTTAAGGAAGACAATGGCGTTTACCTCCATGCACTTTTCTGAAGATACTGTATTATTCACGTATTTACTTTCCTGGAAATTTCTAGAAACATTGATAGGCTATGCTTATTATTAAGCCAATGCCTACTCACTCCTACTCCAATGCTTTGTGGTGAATTGTACACCCAGCATTTATCATATATATAGATAATTATAAATGAATAATGTTTCGTTTAAATTCCTTCACTGTGTCTCCTTTCTTTATTGAGTCTGAAACATCACTCGTTAGGTCTCGCCATAGTCCTCCCATGCCTTGTAGTAAGTGTGATCTAGTCGCACATAATTTTTATGCATACGGTAAGTCAGGTGTGTATCAGCTATGATGCAAATTTCGCCAGACGTTTCACAACTACGCTTAGTTCTCACAGTGTTCTCACCCATACCCCTGCAAGGAGGAGTGCTAATGTCTCATCGCAAGGGATTCGAAAATGGTTTTACATGTTTATGGTGAGGACCTGTAACGGTAATGCTATCTGACCACGCCTCCTTATCTGTCTGCGCTTTGTACTCATGTTTCCACGTATAGTTTCAAAACACTAAGAAAAGAGCTCTTTTCTACGCATTATGTGGCAACAGCTCTAAGAATAGAAATTGCACTGATCTCATTTTATGTCAGCATATCTTTATTGAGTTCATACCCATGACGACAGTCATTTCATTTCAGTGCTTGTAATTAGCTACACATTATACTTTCATTAGCTCTATATTTGAATCTGTCTCTATGCTATGCGAATTACTGTGAAGTGTGAACTTGTTAGTCTCCCAGTCACGAATGCAACATGGAAACGAACGACTGCTTGTACCACAGTTTGTGAACTACAAATATCTGCACAATCTTTTCGATGTGGATAAAGAGAGACCAGAAAGAAGTTTTTCTAACGAGATTCTTAGGAAATTTACGGTGTGTTTTCTTGATTGTGTGCTGGTTGATCCTGAAGTTACACCCTGTCAAGCAACTAGGTTACTTCTTTCACAGCGCTACTCTGCATGCGTTCCATATCCGACCTCGTTATACTGCCATGCATTTGGATAGTAAACGAGAACCAGCCGTATTAACGTTATGTATGCAATATATTCTGTAGAAAAATAAAAGTATGAAACTTACCAACAGATTAAACTGTGAGAAAGATGTGGAGTCGAATCTGAAACCTTTGATTTAACGGCAATTGCTCACCGTATGAGTTACCCAAGCGCGACTCTCAACACGCCATCACACTCTACTTCCGCCAGTACCTCATCTACCTTCAGTATATCTCAGAAGTCCTCCATGTTGCCGGCCAGTGTGGCTGAGCGGTTCTAGGCGCTTCAGTCTGGAACCGCGCGATCGCTACTGTCACAGTTTCGAATCCTGCCTCGGGCCTGGATGGATGTGCTTAGGTTAGTTAGGTTTCAGTAGTTCTAAGTTTTAGGGGACTGATGTTGAGTTCCATATTGCTCAAAGCCATTTGAACCATTTTTTTCCCTCCATGATACCTTTTGGAAGTAGAACTTCCAGAGAAAACGATGTTGCTGAGAAAAGAAAAAAAAAAAACTGAAGTCGTTTAGTGCACTCAACATTTACTGGTACAACAGGACCTGCCATTTATTAACAATGCAGTTTCCCGGCATCATAACAATGAAACGTAGCCAACAATATGTTACCTGCCAATGAGCCCATTTTAACGTTCTACTTCATATCTCTTCACTCTGCTGCATCGAAATATTTCTGCGACATGACTGGCGTCAATGCACCAGGTCTTCTAAACAGACTGTCTACACTACGCTTGTACGGAATTTTCTTGAATACAGCTGTGCAGCGTTGGGACCGCATCAGATAAGATCGACAGACGACACTGGGAAAGTTCAAGGAAGCGCCGCTCGTTTTGTACTTTCGCGAAATAGAGGAGAGAGCGATACTTTTCCTTGTTTTTTAGTCTTCTCTCTGTTTTATACAGCCCACCACGAATTTATCTCCTGTGCCAACTTCATTCATCTCAGAGTAGCACTTGCAAAATACGTCCTCAATTACGAGGGCTGTCCAGAAAGTAAGTTACGATTGATCGCGAAATGAAAATCACAGTGAAAATCAGAAATGTTTCATTTGTAACAGCTACACCTTTCAGCTACTTCTCTACGTAGTCGCCGTTCTGACTCAGACATTCGTCGTAGCGTTGTACCAACTTTCCAATAGCCTCATCATAGAAGGCAGCCGCCAGTGCTTTCTGCCAATTCTCTACGCTGGCCTAAAGCTCGTTTTCTGTGCCAAAATGTTGTCTTCATAGCCAGCAGAGACGAAACTCAGTGGGTGACAATTACGGGCTGTATTGTGGGTAACCAAACATTTCCAATTGAAACGATGCAGGAACATCTTCATTGCCCCTGCAGAATGAGGCTGAGAATTGTCTTGAAGAAGAATCCGCACGACAGATATGTAATGTTGGTTGCATAGCTTCAGTGGAAAATTCTCACCAGGCCCTCTTATTTGGCGGGAGACACTATTTTCTATAACATCTTTACGCGCTCACTAAGAGCTCAAGAATGAAAAGAGCGACATAATTCTACCTAGTCATACTAGAGACACTGCCCAACACATCTTTGCAAAGCTTTATCGGATTTTCATAAACGTTTCCATTTCGCGACCGATCGTAACTTACTTTCTGGACAGCCCTCGTATTTGCCGGATGTATTCCAGTCTTTGTCTTCCTCTACACTTTTTACCCTCTGCGTCTCCCGCTAGTATTAGGCAAGTTATTGCCTGAGGTCTAAACAGATGTCCTATCGTTCTGTACCTTCTTCTTGGTATGATTTCCCAGATATTCCTTTCCTTTCTGATTCAGATCAGAACCACCTCGCTCCTTACCCTACGAGCCCACCTTATTTCCGACTACCGGATCTTAAGTGCTTCAATTCTCTGGTGTTTCGGTTTTCCCACAGTCTAAGTTTCACTACCATACAGTGGTGTGCTGCAAACGTAAGTTGTTATAAATTTCGTCCTCAAATTAAGCCTGTCTTGGATAATATTAGACTTCTCTTTGGCAGGAATGCCCGTTTTGTCAGTGCTAGTCTGCGTTTTATGTCCTTGATCTGTCTGTCGTTTGTTATTTTTCCGGCTAGATAGTAGAGTTCCTAAAGTTCACCTATTTCGTGACCACCATCCTGAGAAGTTTCTTTCTGTACTCATTCCTGCTACTTTTCATCTTTCGACTTTCTTCGTTTTCTCTAAATCCATATTCTCTACACATTAGACCGTTCATTCCATTCAGAAAATCCTGTAACTCTTCTTTCCTTTCATTGAATATAGCAATGTCATCAGCTAATCTTTTAATCGATATCCTTTCATCTTGAAGTTTTATTTCACTACTGAATCTTTGTTTTAGTTCTCCCATTGCTTCTTCGGTGTACAGATTGAAGAATAGGGACGAAAGACTACATACCTCTCTTACACCCTTTTAAATCCGAGCACTTCGTTCTTGATATTCAACTCTTATTATTCCCTCTTGGCTCTTGTACGTACTGTGTATTCCCCATCTGTCCCTATAGTTTAACCCTAATATCCTCAGAATTTCGAACACCTTGTACCATTTGACAACGTCGAACGCTTCCCCAGGTTGACGAATGAACGAGTGTTGATTTTTCTTTAATCTTGCTTCCATAATCAACAACAACATCAGAAATGCCTCTCTGGTGCCATTACCTTTCCCCCACTCAAACTGTCATTTAACACATTCCCAATTTTCTTTTCCATTCTTCTGTAAACTATTGTTGTCAGCAACTGGGATGCATGAGTTGTTAAGCGGATTGTGCGATAATTCTTGCACTTGTCAGATCTTACTGTCTTCGGAATTTTGTGGATAATGTAAAAGGTATATCGCCAGTTTGATATATTCTACACACTAACTTCATTAGTTGCTTTGTTGCCACTTCCCCCAATGATATTATAAATGCTGATGGAATTCTAGCTCATCCGATCCTCAGTCTTCGAAAGCTTTTTTAAATTATGGTTCCTAATACTGAATCCTCTATCTCTTCTAAATCTACTCCTGTATCTCCTTCTATAATATCCTAAGGAAATGCAATCCGAAAACAAAGGAAGTAGGTTACAGTACGCTTGTTCGTCAACTGCTTGAATACTGTTCAGCAGTGTTGGATCCATACCAGATAGGGTTGATAGAAGAGATAGACAAGATCCAACGGAGAGCAGCGCGCTTCGTTACAGGATCATTTAGTAATCGCGAAAGCGTCACGGAGATGATAAACTCCAGTGGAAGACTCTGCAGGAGAGACGCTCAGTAGCTCGGTACGGGCTTTTGTTAAAGTTTCAAGAACATACCTTCACCGAAGAGTCAAGAAGTATATTGCTCCCTCCTACGTATATCTCGCGGAGAGACCATGAGGATAGAATCAGATTTCAGCTGAAGTATTTCTTCAGTTAAAAATGGTTTCTTCGCAGTTACCTTCTTTGTAGCTATGTGTTTCTTTCCATGTTCTGTGATTGCCCTTTTTTAGACATCCATTCATCTTCAACCGAACTAGCTACTAAGCTAATCCTTAGCCTCAGAGAACACCAACATCTTAGTCCTCAGTACTTCCGCATCTCATTTCCTTGCACACTGATTGCTCCTGACTTGTCTCTTAATCTTCAACCTTCTCTTCGGCGCTACTAAATTGTGATCTGAGTATATTTCTGCTCCTGGGTACGCCTTCCAATCCAGTATCTGATTGCGGAATCTCTGACCGTGGTGTAATCTTACTGAAATGGCCCGTGTCTCCCAGCCTTTTTCAAGTATATGTCCTCATGTGATTCTTCAACAGAGTATTCGCTACGATCAACTGAAATTTAGTAGAAAGCTCAATTAGTCTTTCTGCTCTCTCATTCTTTGTCCCAACCTCATATTCCCCTGTAACATTTTCTTCCATTTCTTCTACTTCTTCCCCTACAACTGCATTTCTGCCCCCATGACTTACATTTCATCTCCTTTTACTACTGTATTACCTTGTCAATATCTTCACGTACTTCCTCGATCTCTTCATCTTCAGCTTGCGACGTGAGCATGTATGCCTGAACTATCGTTGTCGGTGTTAGTTCGATGACGTTTCTGATGAGAACAACCCCATCAATGAACTGCTCACAGTAACACCTTCGTATTCGTAACGAATTCCTTCCACATTGTTCCATTTTCTGATGCTGTTGATATTACCCTACACTCGTGTGTCCAGATATCATTGTCTTCTTCAAAAATGTTCAAATGTGTGTGATATCTAATGGGACTTAACTGCTAAGGTCATCAGTCCCTAAGCTTACACACTACTTAACCTAAATTATCCTAAGGACAAACACACACACCCATGCCCGAGGGAGGACTCGAACGTCCGCCGGGATCAGCCGCACAGTCCATGATTGTAGAGCCACTGACCGCTCGGCTAGTCCCGCGCGGCCATTGTCATTCTTCCGATTTCGCTTTACTAACCCCATCTATATCTAGATTGAGCCTTTGCATTTATATTTCCTGGTTGTCCACCACGTTGAACCCTCTGACATTCCACTGCCCGGTTCGTAGAATTATCCTTTCGTTAGTTATTCACTCTTTATGTCATGGCCACCTCCCTCTTGACCGTCCCATTACGCAGATCCGAATACGGGACCATTCCGCAGTCTTTTGCCAAAGGCGATATCACCATGACAGGTTTTCCACTAAAGGCCACATGTAGTGTGGATACACATTTTCTCTTTAATGCAGTGGTTTTTATTGCCTTCTGAATTCTCATGCTGTTGATCATTTCTGATTCTTCCGCTTTTAGGAGCAGTTTCCCACCCCAAAGGCAAGAGAGTGCCATGAATCTCTATCCACTCCTCTGCCCTCTTTGTCACGGCCGTTGGCAGAGTGAAGGTCACTTCTTATACTGAAACGCGTATGTATTCATGTATTCAGTACCAGCGATGGCGAGGCATGACAGAATCTCTGACCAGAGAGTTATTTATCGTTGCTAGTCTGCGCTTGACCGCGCGAGAGTTCAGTT
Source organism: Schistocerca nitens (assembly GCF_023898315.1). Lineage (NCBI taxonomy): Eukaryota > Metazoa > Arthropoda > Insecta > Orthoptera > Acrididae > Schistocerca > Schistocerca nitens. The sequence goes on along the minus strand of NC_064617.1, from coordinate 462,820,310 downwards.
GTACGTAGCGAGTCGCGAGAACATGTAGTAGCGCGCGAGAGACAGTCGCAGTTGTGTGTGAGGAGTCGGCGGGCGCCGACATGGGCCTCTGGTCAAGATTCGGGACGAGGTATATTTTTTAAATAAGGTAATGAAGCAGCATTGCGCAAATCTGAGAATGTAATGTATCTTAACTGTAATTAATTTGTCCAAGAACTGCCCCAATAATAATTTTATTTTCAAAGCAAATTTTTAAGAAAACAATCATTTGAATTGAAAGAAAGTTTCCCATGCATTTCCTTAAAGAAAAGTTTCACTTAAATTCAAAGTAGCACAGGGCCTAATATCGACATGTCGGTCTATTTGCGTTTTCATTGTCACTGAGATTTCATTATCATTGAATTGTCTTACATTTTTGTGGGCAGCTTACATTTGGCTCAGATTGCTATTTCTCATTTAATTGTCATTGTCAATAAATTATTTTATTTGCTGGGAGGTTACACTAGGTTCTGTTCTCATTAACATTTAAGTATTGTCTTTCTTTTATTTTTGCTGGGAGGTTACAATACCGGAAGTCTTTGTCCGCCAATGCTAACATGATACGTGCTGCAGGATCTTCTCGTTAGATTTCCGTCACCAACTTTCTCCTTTGTTGGAGTCTACGCGCATGGGAATGGTCATCATAATAAAAAAAAAAGGTATCATAGCTCACACCGAACGTCCCAACTGTTCGCTTTTACATGCGCGCTGGTCGAGAGTGGTTCGGAAGAGCAATAGCTTGAACATGGTTCGGTGAACCCTCTGCCAGGCACCTAATTTTGAATTGCAGAGTATTCATGTAGATGTAGTGGGGATGTAAAGTTACGGAACAGTTATCTCTTAGTCAAAAAATACTGGTTGTTGCGTTATGTGAAGCGATCACCTTTGCAGGAGTATTTCTCTTCGATTAAATGTAGTTGCTGACAATTTCGACATTCTGATATCACAATAGTATCAAACTGGATATTACTGCAGTATATACCTGGGAATGTGCCTAATGCTCTCCCCTACCGTCATTATCCTACAGGTGGTCAAAATGAAACCTCTCTGCTTGATACGGCCTCCACGGAAAGCGAGTTACCGTAGAACAACGAAACTTTGTAGTAACGTTTGTAAGGACACGAGGAAGATAAGTAATGAGTAAACCTTACGCTGAAATATAATTTCCATATGAGGAGTTAACATTTGTTAACCGTTTGCCATGTTTACGTTCGTTACAAAATTTGGTTATTGTGACCACTATCTGCACCCATGACAGCCTGGTGCTGCATTGGAGATACCATTTCGCAATTGTTCTCAGCACTTTGCAAATGGAGGGCCAGTTGTCGTGACACAAATCGCGTTGCTCGAACATCGCACACTACGTCCAGCGTTCTCGGCGACGGCAGTACTGAATTCAAGAACAACTTGTGGCGCTGTTGGTCATCGGGCTCTTGCAGGAGCAATTCCCGAATTGCCTTCCCGAGCTATACAGTAACATACCCCTAATCCGTTTTTATTACTCTCAATCTCTAGAAATTCTGAACTTCACCATTTTTACTACTGAATAAATTTCACAGTTGCTGAACCATGATCATAGAGTGGGGGACTTCCATTCTTCTAGTTCCACTCTTGAACTCTATGCATACAAAATTCAGAAGCTCTTAAAAGAAACAAGCATCTACCACCGCTGGTACACCGAGAACTTTCGCACTATCCTCAGCAGCGTTAATATTTCACCGCCTTTTAAGCGTAAACCCGACCCTGAAAGCTTTAGTGAGAAAAGCTCCGAACAGGCGAGGTTTTATGACATGTCGTGAGGGCGACGTATTTGCGAGCGGTGCCAGTTCGGCAAGCAAGTGACGCTCGCGTTCGGTGAACTGCGTGCGGGACGGCCGCTCGGACACCTCGCATCCCCCGCTACTCACCGTGGCCTAGTGGCCGTCCAGAGTGCCTGTTGCGAGGGAATAAAACAAGATTGGCCGCCCGGACGCCGCGCAGCCCCCGGCGGGGCGTCCCTTTCTGGGACGGCCGAGAATTGAAAGGAAATGGCCGCCTAAGCGCTCCGGGGGCGCGTGTGGCCCAGAGCAGCGGAGCTGCGCCGGCATGGCGATAAAAGCAGACGGCGGCTGTCTGCGGCGCGTCCGCGTCTGCCGACTCTTTTGACGCGCGCTTCGGCAGCGGCGGCCTGCTTCCGAAGGCAGGAAATTATTTTATCTCAGTCGCTTCCATCGATACTGCGGGATCGTCAGACACTGATTTCCGAGACAGCCACACAGAACCTTTGGCTTCACGATAATTGCTCTCTGTGTTTAGTGCAAATTATGCAGTGTCTCACATACATAGAGAAACGAAAACCCATCAGGAGAGAAGAGCATTTATAGACTAGGGTAAAAAACTTGAGGACCTAAGTAACTTTCGTATGATGCGTCACTGCCAGGTAAATTAGTTCGGCGAAACTAGGACGATAAATAGAAATAACTGCTACAGATCAGTACAGAAGACAGCCGAGGAAAAATTACAGAAAGAAGCGTACAAAAGAGACACTTTTATTTAAAGACAGTAATTACTGTCAAGACACTGCGATTTAAGATGATAGCCTGAACATTAAAAAACATGGGGCATGATTCTGAATAGAGTGGGTTATCACCAAGGGCGCTAGTGCATGCTCTGCAGTAAGGTTGGTAACGTGTTCTTGCAGGAGGGCGTTGCTTTTCTCCACCTGATAGGTTCTACATCTACACTCCGCAAGCCACCCAACGGTGTGTGGCGAAGGGCACTTTACGTGCTACTGTCATTACCTCCCTTTCCTGTTTCAGTCGCGTATGGTTCGAGGGAAGAACGACTGCCGGAAAGCCTCCGTGCGCGCTCGAATCTCTGTAATTTTACATTCGTCATATCCTCGGGAGGTATAAGTATGGGGAAGCAATATATTAGATACCTCATCCAGAAACCTGGACTACGAGCTACACCGCGATGCAGAGCGCCTCTCTTGCAGAGTCTTCCACTTGAGTTTGCTAAACATCTCTGTAACGCTATCACGCTTACGCAATAATCCAGTGACGAAACGCGCCGTTCTTCTTTGGATCTTCCCTATCTCCCCTATCAACCTCGCCTGGTACGGATTCCACACTGATGAGCAACACTCAAGTAAAGGTCGAACGAGTGTTTTGTAAACCTCCTCCTTTGTCGATGGACTACATTTTCTAAGGGCTCTCCTAATGAATCTCAACCTGGCACCCGCTTTACCAAAAATTAATTTTATATGATCATTCCACTTCAAATCGTTCCGTACGCATACTCTCAGATATTTTACAGAAGTAACTGCTACCAGTCTTTGTTCCGCTATCATATAATCATACAACAAAGGATCCTTCTTTCTATATATTCGCAATACATTACATTTGTCTATGTTACGGATCAGTTGCCACTCCCTGCACCAAGTGCCTATCCGCTACAGATCTTACTGCATTTCGCTGCAATTTTCTAATGCTGGAACTTCTCTGTGTACTACAGCATCATCCCCGAAAAGCCGCATGGAACTTCCGACACTATCTACAACGTCATTTACACATATTGTGAAAAGCAATGGTCCCATAACACTCCTCTGTGGCACGCCAGAGGTTACTTTAACGTCTGTAGACGTCTCTCCATTGAGAACAACATGCTGTGTTCTGTTTGCTAAAAACTCTTCAATTCTGACACACAGCTGGTCTGATATTCCGTAGGCTCTTACTTCGTTTATCGGGCGACAGTGTGGAACTGTATCGAACGCCTTCTGGAATTCAAGGAAAATGGCATCTACCTGGGAGCCTGTATCTAATATTTTCTGGGTCTCATGAACAAATAAAGCGAGTTGGGTCTCACACAATCACTGTTTCCGGAATCCGTGTTGATAGCTACAGAGTAGATACTGGGTTTCCAGAAACGACTTGATACGCTGAAAAAAAGAGAAACTTGTTCTAAAATTCTACAACAGATCGACGTCAGAGATATAGGCCTATAGTATTGCGCATCTGCTCAACGACCGTTCTGGAACTACCTATGCTCTTTTCCAGTCATTTGGAATCTTCTGTTCCTCTAGAGACTTGCGGTACACGGCTGTTACTAGGGGGGCAAGGTCTTTCGCGTACTCTGTGTAGAGTCGAATTGGTATCCCTTCAGGTCCAGTGGACTTTCCTCTGCTGAGTGATTTCAGTTGACACTTGCTGAATGGTCTTTGGGGAGGTGCCAACACTCCCCAATATAACTCACACATGCTCATTGAGCTTTAAGCCGAAGCAGCGGGCAGGCCACTCGCCGAGTACCTTCCCGCCCCAGGAGCTCCTCCACCCGCGCCGTGCCAAGAGGCCAAGCATTTCCAACCGTAAAAGTGATGTTAATTCAGGATGCAAAAGACGCACATGGGAAAATGACGCTGACTGGTGAGCCTATTGCGTTCAAAGATTTGCCGATCAGAATTCCCATGTAAATTTATTCCTCCCCACACCATAACAGCTGAATGGCTAAAACGACCGTGTTTGAGAATGTTCCTGAGCGTATTAGGTGTTCCCACCAAATGAGACTGCGTCCAGAACCACTACTCACAATCTGCTCCCATCTGAGAAGAGCACCCGACTCCACTCTTAACTGGTTCAGTCCCTACGCTCTTGATACCTTTGCTAACGGGGCAGTCCATATGCGGGTATTAACAGAAGACAACGTACTGGTTGTGGGGCGACGAGACTACCCACATGCAGACGCCATGAGATTGCATACTTCGCACTCAAGTTAAATGTGATTGCAATTGAACTCGCTGTTTGACGTAGTTTCCTTTTTGCCTTTTCCACAATGCAGCAGTTATCTGCTGCTGTAGTTGATCGTGGTCGACAACCTCCTCTCCTTCGGGAAGCAGAGCGCTTAGTTCGGTACGCTCCCCATACACGTGAAACAATGCAGTGAGCATCACAAAACTCCTGGCCTACATTCGTTACACTTCGTCCTTCTTCCAGTTTGGTGTTGATTCTTCTGCAAGTGACGTCATACAGAAGTTGTCTCTGGGCTATGTTTTAATGAAGAGCACCAGCACAGTGAGCCATAAGAATTTGGTGATTGCCTAACACTGTGATTTCCCATTCCTTCAATTGCCTCATGTTGTGAGGCATTCTCCTTTCAGCACTCAGCCATGATTACCTCACACTATGTCCCGTCCAGCTTTCTGTACACGACTAGGAGCCACATCTTCCACAATTCCACTAATTTCCAATGAGTTATTAATAATGTGCCGCGTACACGTTTTAAGCTTGGCCCTCCGTAGTAGATTACTGGGACACTGAATGATATCAACCCGCGAATGAGCGCGTAACCAGCTGCTGACTGGGGTGTGCTCAGCAGTGGGCAAGGAAGTGACTAGCTGGCACAAATCCGTGATGTGGGGGATAAAGTTACCTAGGACGTCTGAGTACGCTGTTGAACCGGTCATTGCTGGAGGCGGCAGCCTAGCTTGTGGAGAGACGTTGGTGCCATCCAACTGATTGGAGTTTAACTGTCAGCCACTCTGCCTCTGGAAGAAGCAAAACGTGGTGTTCCTATACAGGGTGGTCCATTGATCGTGACCGGTCCAAATATCTTACGAAATTAGCGTCAAACGAAAAAACTACGACGAACGAAACTTGTCTAGCTTGAAGGGGGAAACCAGATGGCGCCATGGGTGGGCCGCTAGATGGCGCTGCCATAGGTCAAACGGATATCAACTGCGTTTTTTTTTAATATGAACCCCAATTTTATTACATATTTGTTTAGTATGTAAAGAAATATGAATGTTTTAGTTGGACCACTTTCTTCGCTTTGTGACAGATGGCGCTGTAATCGTCACAAACGTATAAGTACGTGGTATCACGTAACTTTCCACCAGTGCGGGCGGTATTTGCTTCGTCATGCATTACCTGTGTTAAAATGGACCGTTTACCAATTGCGGAAAAGGTCGATGTCGTGTTGATGTATGGCTATTGTGATCAAAATGCCCAAAGGGCGTATGCTTTGTATGCTGCTCGGTGCTGGGCGACATCATCGACGTGTCCGGACCGTTTGCCAGATAGTCACGTTATTTAAGGAAACGTAGTGTTCAGCCACATGTGAAACGTCAACCACGACCTGCAAGAAATGACGATGCCCAAGTAGGTGTTTTAGCTGCCGTCGCGGCTAATCCGCATGTCTGTAGCAGACAAACTGCGCGAGAATCGGGAATCTCAAAAACGTCGGTGTTGATAATGCTACATGAACATCGATTGCACCCGTACCATATTTCAATGAACCAGGAATTGCATGGCGACGACTTTGAACGTCGTGTACAGTTCTGCCGCCTGGCACAAGAGATATTACGGGACGATGACAGATTTTTTGCACGCGTTCTATTTAGCGACGAAGCGTTATTCACCAACAGCGGTAACATAAACCGGCATAATATGCACTACTGGGCAACAGAAAATCCACGATGGCTGCGACAAGTGGAATATCAGCGACCTTGACGGGTTAATGTATGGTGCGGCATTATGGGAGGAAGGACAATTGGCACCCATTTTATCGATGGCAATGTAAATGGTGCAACGTATGCCGATTTCTTACGTAATGTTCTACCAATGTTACAAGATGTTCCACTGCATGACAGAATGGCGATGTACTTCCAACATGATGGATGTCCGGCACATAGCTCGCGTGCGGTTGAAGCGGTATTGAATAGCATATTTTACGGCAGGTGGATTGGTCGTCGAAGCACCATACCATGGCCCGCACGTTCACCGGGTCTGACATCCCCATCTTTCTGTAGGGAAAGTTGAAGGATAGTTGCTATCGTTATCCACCGACAACGCCTGACAATATTCGTCAGCGCATTGTCAATGCATGTGCGAACATTACGGAAGGCGAACTACTCCATGTTGACAGGAATTTCGTTACACGTATTGCGAAATGCATTGAGGTTGACGGACATCATTTTGAGCATTTATTGTATGAATGTGGTATTTACAGGTAATCACGCAGTAACAGTATGCGTCCTCACAAATGATACGTTCACAAAGGTACATGTATCACATTGGAACAACCGTAATAAAATGTTCAAACGTACCTACGCTCTGTATGTTAATTTAAAAACCCAACCTGTTACCAACTGTTCGTCCAAAATTGTGAGTTATGTGTTTGTGACTATTACAGCGCCATCTATCACAAAGCGAAAAAAGTGGTCCAGCTAAAACAGTCACCTTTCTTTACGTGCTACACAAATATGTAATAAAAATGGGGGGCTCGTATTTGAAAAACGCAGTTGATATCCGTTTGACCTATAGCAGCGCAATATAGCGGGCCAACCCCTTCAAGCTAGACAAGTTTCGTTCTTTGAAGTTTTTTCGTTTGACGCTTATTTCGTGAGATATTTGGCCCGGTCACTATCTGTGGAACACCCTATATATAGTGGACTATAGAGGGTGAAGAAAAATTCGCGCACTCGGACTTCGGAGCGATATTCCTCACGTACTGCCAATACAAAAATGGATGTCACAGAATTTCGTCCTGTGCATATTTTGGACAGTAAATGAACAATAAAGATAGTTACCGAACACATGATAACTGTGATGATGTTTGCCAGTCGTAACATCGATTTATTGCCCGAAACATGCTCAGGACGAAGTTTTGTGACATACGTTTTTCTATTGTTAGTATGTGAGGAAACTCACTGCGAAGTCGGACAACGCGACTTTTCCTTCGCCCTGTATATGGGGGCGTTTTGTATTGGGCAATAAATTTATTCATAACTGAAGTGTGACCCACTGTATCTTGGCCGCTTTAGAGTAAACGAAGCATTCGCGGTCGTTCCTCCGATTTGCCTTTGTGAGCCAAAGGCACTCGTTTGAATTTTTCTACCAGACTTTCTTTAGCCGATTTTCTGGTCACGTATTCTCGACTTGTGGCGAACATAGATAATAATTTCAATTTGTTGTATACTTACCGTGTCACTGAGTAGCGTAGCTTGTTTACTTATGTACACAAGCCCACGCTTTCTGTCAAATCCTTATTTAAGTTACCTGCCTAGCACATTACTTAGTCAGCTCTCTCCAGCGTTCTTAATTCATTCACGGCATGTGTTTTATTATGTAACCTTTCTATAAAAATGTTTCCTGTATGAGACAAAACTGAATATACTGATTTCAAAAGCTTTCCCATCATGTTAGTGTACCTTAAGTATCGAACTCCATTGGTTGGCCCTGCACTGCGCATGTCGACAACGTCATGAAATAAAACTTTAACCTTAATGAAATGTATAATTTGAAATAAAGGAAACGAATCTAATTAAATGTCAACAGGAACTAATTACGTCTTCAGTGAAAACTGTATTACTAAGACTCGGTACCAAAGTACTTTAAGAACGTTGTATGATATGAAATGCAATGTTTTACTTTGAATATCCACAAAAATAAATAACTGTTCTACTAAGAACAAATCAGCTGTTTCAAACTATTATCATAGTTCACTGAAAATTAATCTGCTTGCTAGCGCCACAACTAATAGTCTCTTCTTCACACGGCCGGCCGAAGTGGCCGTGCGGTTAAAGGCGCTGCAGTCTGGAACCGCAAGACCGCTACGGTCGCAGGTTCGAATCCTGCCTCGGGCATGGATGTTTGTGATGTCCTTAGGTTAGTTAGGTTTAACTAGTTCTAAGTTCTAGGGGACTAATGACCTCAGCAGTTGAGTCCCATAGTGCTCAGAGCCATTTGAACCATTTTTTCTTCTTCACACGGTTTGCTCAGAAATGCAAGGTGAAATCTGCACTGAAATAAAACTGACTTATCTCTTGCTCAGCATGTTGTTTTAGTTTCTGAAGTACTGACGTTCTCAAAAGCAAATATGAATCATGACATAAGATAAATAACGTGCTCAAAATTTTTTAATTATCAGGTACAATCTGTTGCTGTGTATGAAGACACGCTTATAAATTTCTCTCCCGATTCTCAAATAACAGATGTCTTTCTCTGAAAATCTCAACTGCTCGCTAATGTGCCTCCAATAAGAATGTCCCAGCGTTGCACAGCTGCCTGATCAGCAAGTAAACCATAGGAAAAGCTAAACACAAAGGGTCTTATTCGCTGCTCATGCATTGCGCCCATCCATCTTTGTCCCAGTACAGTAAAGGTGAATTATTTAGAATAGTTGAAAACTAATGAGAACCTTACATTTCCCCAGCGGCCCCCCCCCCCCCATAAGAAATTCCATACGGACCACCTTAGCTATGCTAAGGAAAGGAGAATGATTTTTTTTTAAGTTACAAGCAAGTGAGTACAATAAGCTACAAGTATAAATTACATTACAAGTGTTAGGATTAAGGTAACAAAATATACAGAAGGATGCTCTGATTGGTGTTCTAGATATGAAGAATGTTGTTGCACAAAGAGAAAGAACACACACTATTTACCGAGCTCCGTAGACTGCAGGTAAATACGGAACCACTTAAACCATCTGCTGTCTCGTGATTAATCTGAGGCTTATATAGGAATATAATTAAACGTAAAATGTTCCACCATTTAGCACCAACAAGGGTAGTGTTAATGTCTCTTTTCATTAATCATGCGGCTAGGAAAAGCGATTCAGCTAGCACTAGATTGTCACATTTCTTGATGTACAGCCAATGATGAGATCTCTGACCGTGTAGCACAGAATCTATAGATAGGTACCGCTGATCAATATGAACATTGTTTCAGACTTAATGACAGCCAGTAAGGCAACTGAATGTCCATCACTGACTACGCTCTGACGATTTGTAGTAGATGTAGACTGAAATGTGAGCGGAGTCAGGAAAGTAGTTTTGCACTTGCTCGCGAAAGGCAAAGGCAAAGGTCCAGAGTTCATGTCTCGGTCTGTCCCACAGTTTTAATCTGCCAAGAAGTTTTATAGTTTTCTGTTGACTATTCATTTATCCGGTTTAAGTCTCTTAAATTTGAGTAGACTCATGTAAGCAGTTTTCCACTGACAACTCGTGTTCAGATGATGTCTCGTAAATGAACTCAGATCTGCTGTTTCCTTTAAGTGTTTTCGGACCTTATTCGAATCCCTGGCAGCTTCATCGAATTTGCTGTTCTTACAATACTTTAACGGAACATGCAGTATTGTCTCTCTAAGAAGTGACTTCATTCCTAGAAAATACATGAAATAATACAAGGACATCGCATAAAAATGTAAGGTGTAGCTTACATACAAACCACGAAGACTTGTCGATGGCAGTAATTAGAATAATCAGAAATATCTACATGTAGAAAGAATTATACAATAATATGTGCCATATACAAAGTAAAGTTAACAAAAGGAGCAGTTGACAAAACATCATTACCCTCCAATGGTGACAAATCGCCATTAAAATGTGAAACTACACTCCTGGAAATTGAAATAAGAACACCGTGAATTCATTGTCCCAGAAAGGGGAAACTTTATTGACACATTCCTGGGGTCAGATACATCACATGATCACACTGACAGAACCACATGCACATAGACACAGACAACAGAGCATGCACAATGTCGGCACTAGTACAGTGTATATCCACCTTTCGCAGGAATGCAGGCTGCTATTCTCCCATGGAGACGATCGTAGAGATGCTAGATGTAGTCCTGTGGAACGGCTTGCCATGCCATTTCCACCTGGCGCCTCAGTTGGACCAGCGTTCGTGCTGGACGTGCGGACAGCGTGAGACGACGCTTCATCCAGTCCCAAACATGCTCAATGGGGGACAGATCCGGAGATCTTGCTGGCCAGGGTAGTTGACTTACACCTTCTAGAGCACGTTGGGTGGCACGGGATACATGCGGACGTGCATTGTCCTGTTGGAACAGCAAGTTCCCTTGCCGGTCTAGGAATGGTAGAACGATGGGTTCGATGACGGTTTGGATGTACCGTGCACTATTCAGTGTCCCCTCGACGATCACCAGTGGTGTACGGCCTGATCGCTCCCCACACCATGATGCCGGGTGTTGGCCCTGTGTGCCTCGGTCGTATGCAGTCCTGATTGTGGCGCTCACCTGCACGGCGCCAAACACGCATACGACCATCATTGGCACCAAGGCAGAAGCGACTCTCATCGCTGAAGACGACACGTCTCCATTCGTCCCTCCATTCACGCCTGTCGCGACACCACTGGAGGCGGGCTGCACGATGTTGGGGCGTGAGCGGAAGACGGCCTAACGGTGTGCGGGACCGTAGCCCAGCTTCATGGAGACGGTTGCGAATGGTCCTCGCCGATACCCCAGGAGCAACAGTGTCCCTAATTTGCTGGGAAGTGGCGGTGCGGTCCCCTACGGCACTGCGTAGGATCCTACGGTCTTGGCGTGCATCCGTGCGTCGCTGCGGTCCGGTCCCAGGTCGACGGGCACGTGCACCTTCCGCCGACCACTGGCGACAACATCGATGTACTGTGGAGACCTCACGCCCCACGTGTTGAGCAATTCGGCGGTACGTCCACCCGGCCTCCCGCATGCCCACTATACGCCCTCGCTCAAAGTCCGTCAACTGCACATACGGTTCACGTCCACGCTGTCGCGGCATGCTACCAGTGTTAAAGACTGCGATGGAGCTCCGTATGCCACGGCAAACTGGCTGACACTGACGGCGGCGGTGCACAAATGCTGCGCAGCTAGCGCCATTCGACGGCCAACACCGCGGTTCCTGGTGTGTCCGCTGTGCCGTGCGTGTGATCATTGCTTGTACAGCCCTCTCGCAGTGTCCGGAGCAAGTATGGTGGGTCTGACACACCGGTGTCAATGTGTTCTTTTTTCCATTTCCAGGAGTGTATATCAAGGCTGTACACAATAATAGATATTATGTTACAGAAAATGTTTAGTTACTCAGAACTAACAACTAACACGTAAATAAGAGATCAACTGCAAGAAAAAGCACATTCATGACAAACATACACACAGCATAAGAGAAGGAAGGTACATAGACCAGAAATTAAGTACAAAAGAAAGTGTATCATGGTTCTTGTTAAGGAAGAGAAAAGGTAATTAGGTGCACTTCAAAGTAAAGTCTCATTAATTTTTGTTCTATTGTCATGTACTACTCCAGTGCACCGATCCCCTTTCTAACTTCTGTACTCTATGCATACTACACTTTCCCTGAAATCTCTATCTTTTACCTGAATTTGCTTGTCAAAAACATCATGTTCATATGATAACTTCTTACATGTCAATTTACCAGCCCAAAACGTGTTCTCAGTTTGCCTGCATTTCATTATCACGTTATCATTATTCAGCCTGCCGTTATTCATTTATATTTTGACATTATGCAGTTTTATTTGACCTATAGTTAAACATTTCCAATCCTCTCTACTCATTACTTTCCTATTTCTAGATGCACCTGATATATTCTCGATTTGCTGTCTTCTTATATCCATTTTTTGTAATTTTGTTATATCATGGCATTTACCTCGTTTATAGCCTGTAACAGTAAATGCTTGTTCTAAGTGAGCTCTCATAAAACTATAGGCACCACAATACACATATGTTGGCAAAAATAGTTCATCAGAAAAGCAATGCCGCCAAATTCATCACCATTCACATGCAAACATGACAAATATTTTGTCAGGATGGCAATGTAGCAAAATATACAATGCTACACATTGTTGTTGTTGTGGTCTTCAGTCCTGAGACTGGTTTGATGCAGCTCTCCTTGCTACTCTATCCTGTGCAAGCTTCTTCATCTCCCAGCAAAATTCACTATGATAAGACAGTAAACAAAATCAAGAACACATTGTTAGGCCGAGACGAATTATACAGAAAAGTTTCATCATAAGAGCAATGCAGTAACTAACGCCAAGTATGTTATCACATAGACATAAGATACAAATGTCATCACAAAATCGGAATATGAAGTCAGTATCAAAAGATGTATTGCTCTCCAATAATAGTGTAACAGATGGGTTCCCAAGAGGCAAAAGTAATGCTAAGCAATAATCACATTATACAAGAATATAAACATTTTACCTTAGTATACTAAACTATGGCAGGAAAATCAATTAATAAATGCTAAAATGCGAAAAGGAAAATATCTTAAACTACATAAAGTACATCTATATTTTGATTAATGGTCTTCTCATTCATCTTTTTGTGTTTGCCTATAGTCATCATAAAAACTAGTAATTCAATGCCACATCCTATATGCAGTTGTCTCATAAATCTGGAAAATGTGCATAGTGGCCAAATTGTTTTTAGTACATCATCTGACCTGAGGACCATGATGTGTGTAGCTAGTTACAAAAGAAAATGTTCAAATGTGTTTGAAATCTTATGGGACTTAACTGCTAAGGTCATCAGTCCCTAAGCTTACACACTGCTTAACCTGAATTATCCTAAGGACAAACACACACATCCATGCCCGAAGGAGGATTCGAACCTCCGCCGGGACCAGCCGCACTGTCCATGACTGCAGTGCCTAGACCGTGTTACAAAAGAAAAAAGTATATACTTCAACAGGATAATGCTCTCATATTTCACATGCAGCGAATTAGAAAAGTTATCACAAAATATGATGAAGAAAATAGTATGTCATAAACATATGCCATACCACAAAAAGCTTCACATACAAAAGAAATAATGCTTATTCTCCCTTTAAAAATAGTAGTGTTACTTACCACTTCCAATGCGCTGCTAACTATATAACAGCTAATCACTTTTCTTTTACTACATGCAGGCTAATGAATTATATAAATGCTGTAGAGGAATGTTGGACAAGGATGGGAACTGTCGGGACATGCCGTATTAAAACTAGTCTGAGTTTACCAAGTGATTCATTATTTCCAGCTACAGTGCCCCTGTGCCTCTCGGCCTGCATCACTGGGTCCCACAATGCTGATGACACCACTTTGCTGTCTGTGAAACGGCTTGGTGCGGAGGCCTCAATGAGCCATGCAGCGCACAGCTGTGTGTCGGCCTTGTACGGCTGCAAAGTTGTGACAATGTCAGGATGAGCAAGCAGTCAACTCAGTGGTCTCTGTCCCAGTCACCTCAGCACCGCCCGCTGAGAGCTGCAAGGTGGCCCGTGGCGTGCATCTCATGCATCCAAGTTGCTAATGGAAAGGAAAATTGAGGATGTGCTAGATGTCCAATTTGGTTTCAGGAAAGGTAAAGGCACGAGTGAGGCAATTTTGACGTTGCGGTTAATAATGGAAGCAAGACTAAAGAAAAATCAAGACACTTTCATAGGATTTGTCGACCAGGGAAAAGTGTTCGCCTTGTAAAATTTTGCAAAAAGTTCGAAATTCTGAAAAAAGTAGGGGTAAGCTATAGCGAGAGACGGGTCATATACAAATACACAACAACCAAGAGGGAATAATAAGACTCTAACACCAAAAACTAAGTGCTCGTATTAAAAAGGGTGTAAGACAAGGATGTAGCTTTTCGCCCCTACTGTTCAATCTGTAAATCGAGGAAGCAATGATGGAAATAAAAGAAAGGTTCAGGAGTGGAATTAAAATTCAAGCTGAAAGGATATCAATGATAAGATTCGTTGATGACATTACTATCCTGTGTGAAAGTGATGAATAATTACATGATCTGCTGAACAAAATGAACAGCCTAATGAGTATAGAGTATGGGTTGAGAGTCAATCGAAGAAAGACTAAGGTAATGAGAAGTAGTAGAAATGAGAACAGCGTGAAACTTAACATCAGGATTGATGGTCACGAAGTAGATGAAGTTAAGGTATTCTGCTACCTAGGCAGTAAAATAACCAATGACGGACGGAGCAAGGAGGACATCATAAGCAGACTAGCACTGGCAAAAAGGGCATTCCTGACAGAGGGAAGTCAACTAATATCAAATATCGGCCTAAATTTGAGGAAGAAACTTCTGAGAATGTACGTCTTGAGTACAGCATTGTATGGTAGCGAAACGTTGACTGTGCGTAAACCGGAACCGAATATCGACATGGACTGTGGGAAAAGCGGAACAGAAGAGAATCGAAGCATATGAGATGTGGTGCTACAGACGAATGTTGAAAATTAGGTGTACTGATAAGTTACGGGATGAGGAGGTTCTGCACAGAATCGTAGATGAAAGGAACATGTGGAAAACACTGATAAGGAGAAGGGACAGGAT
Source organism: Schistocerca nitens (assembly GCF_023898315.1). Classification (NCBI taxonomy): domain Eukaryota; kingdom Metazoa; phylum Arthropoda; class Insecta; order Orthoptera; family Acrididae; genus Schistocerca; species Schistocerca nitens. The sequence continues at coordinate 462,805,205 of NC_064617.1, read as the reverse complement.
GATATTACATGCGTAAAGGCATAAGGGAATGGGTTCCATGGTACTAGAGGGAGCTGTAGAGGGCAGGAACTGTAGAGGAAGACATAGATTGGTATACATCCAGCAAATAATTAAGGATGTAGGTTGCACTGAGATGGAGAGCTTAACACAGCAGAGGAATTTGTGGCGTGCCTTATCAAGACTGATAAAAAAAGGACGTTTATGAGTGGTACGTTGGGCACTAAATCGCCAAGTCGCCTTTAGTTATTTGGAGCCCTCACGCTTATTCACCATACTGGGGTAAATCTTATTGCATGTAGTTTGGTGGTTCATACTTCCAAGCGAGGCTTGTGTTTACATAGGTGAGGTCCGTCAGCCAGTCTTTGGTGCTTCCTTCCCTCTATGTTTTTTGATCCACTTGACGATTAAGTTTTCACTGTTTCTGCTTCGTGGCGTAATTTGAAGCTGAAAATCGGTGGCCTCTGTACTTATTCACTATCAGGTGCACGTGGGGTGTAGTTGCCTTGGCCAGTTACCTTATTATCTTTTAGCAATATTTCACAACTGTTTTGTCCGCAGTGCCAGTGTGTAACCTGATGATTTATGTATTTAGTTGTTTTACTCAAAACTTATTCTTCTATTCATCAGGCTGTCGTTATATGTTTATGCTTTGGGGCGTGTTCTTAGCGGTTGCTTAGATAATGAGTATGGTGAGCAAAGTATCAGGCCTGCTGTAACTTATTCCGGGTCCGTTCGTCGGTATCACTTCGATACCACGTTGCCCGACGTGTGGCGGTTTCATATAAATAAGGTTTAATTGTTTTTTTCCATTTAATGCACCCCTTTTTAAGTGAACCTCAGTTACTTTCTTGTATATAAATCAAAGAAATTCAAGAAACGATTGTGGACTACTTATTTCAAGATTTTCTCAGAACCTTTGAAGATATTGTTAAGTAACTTCAACAGCTGAAATATTATTTTCCTTTTCTCATTAAAAGTTACTGTTAACAATTTAACAATAGTAACAAACGGCGCAGGAGACATGTATGTTTTTGCAAAGAGAATAACATTTTTTGTAATTTTTGATTTCATACTTAGTTTCCATGAATGACTTTGGGATAGCTGAGAGTAAGTTACTTGATCTCACTGAAATATATGATAAATTGTTTATCGATCATCAGTAAATGTGTTTAAGTAATTTTATTTAAATTAACAGTTTTGTCTTAATGAGGCAAGTTCCTGTTGGCCTAGTTAATAAAATGAATTTGCAGGCAAGAGATAATGAAATTCTTTATATGAATGACGTTCAACCCGTACTTGGCCCGGTCTTTTCACTCTCAGGCAACCTTAAGCTAGTAGTATGTACCATTAGGAGCCCCGAATTAATGAAGTGCCATATAACACGGGTCTGTGCTACAGTTGACCCTAGATATAATTCATGAAAATTACGGCTTGTGCTAATGTTCACAATTTGAGCGCCTCGTGTGGCTGCCTTGACGGTAAGCATACAAACCCTACCGGAGTTTCACGATTGCTTAAATGTGGTATAACAGGGCAGACCTTTCTGGAACATCTTCTCCTGAGAGCGGGTCAATGTTTAGAGGTGCTGTCATCTGGATACTGTTTGATCAAGTGCCACACATATAATGTCGCTGAAGTTTTCTTGAAAGCTTCTTTCAAATATCGCAGAAACAAGTATGTAGCTCCATTAGGAAAAGAAAGGAATGCAGTGCCGTAATTCGGTGGCTATAGACGATAAAAATTACTTATAAACATCAGGAAATTCATGCGCAGTCTGCTACAACTTGGCGAAAACCACACCTCGATATATTTATTAATGCTGGGTGTATCTGGGGTGGCCTGTCTGAGCTGTCTCACAGTGTATAACTAGGCAAGCCCATGAAAGTCTTCTTCACAATGTGACCTGTTATCGGACAGTTTATTAGCTTTACCACTCTCTTGCACGCCGATGCGAAAGTTTACACACGCCCGCCTGTTGAATTTTCAAATATGAGCAGCCGCTGTGAGAACAAGAGGAGCGGAACGTGGCCATTTCGTCGGACGCAGGTGTTTACAGAGCCGGGGAACAGTCGTCTGCTGATTGCCGTCCGCACGCTGGGGAGCCGCCTCTCTTAACGACTAGCAGTCGCTCCATCCCGGACAGGTAATCACTTTACCGGTTAGTCCGTCATTGCTGGCGCAGCGTTAAGTGAATTTTTCGCGGTCCGTTAGTTTGCTGCGTTACCTGCGACCCTTACTCGCGTCGCTATAACACGCTGCACAATACACCAGCCCTGGCGTGAGGGCTACGTAACTTTATCAGCTTCAAGTGGAACATCCACTACGGTTTTAAATATTTACTAGCCGAAATGTGGCTTTTATCCCATAATCAATGCAAAACGCCTCTTTGAAAAACGAAAAATTTAGGAATCTGTTAAGGATGGACATTTACGAAGGAAACATATGGAATTTCCAGTCATGATCAAAAATGAAACGAAAGAGATTGTCAATTACGATCTACACGTTAGTAAAAAGAAATCACATGCCAATTTCTATGAAAAATGTAATTAACTTCATTTAATATGGAAGAAACGAGTCTACCGGGTCCTATAGCAAAATAACTGCGTCGTTGTTGCACGAACATTATTCCATTTTTTGCCGAAGAATTCATTCTTACAACATTCTGTCTGGAAATTTAAGAATAGTAATCTTTATTACATAGGATGAGTCGAAGCTTGCATCATCTCCAGCATTTAATGAGCCTCTGAAACATTTAAAATATTTATCAACAACTCCATTTACAGAAAAATGGGAAGAAACAAATTATTTTCTGTATTTTTTGTGAGATTGAGTTATGAGACAGTATTATTTTAATAGAAAAAAGTTCGTGTTTGACAACGATGGATTTTCAGACCAATTCTGTAAGGTTACTGCAGTTTCATTAGATATAGAATGTAAACAGCGAACGTCGAGATGAAGCCTTCGCGACATAGCTTAGTAAACAAAGAGAAGTCTCGAAGGTGTTCCTTAAGTTCCGGACGCCGACGAATATGGGATGGGACCACGTCGGGACTGTATGGGACGATGATCGATGACAGTTCACCCACGGCGGAGGATTTTTGGAGATGAAACAGCACTCGTGTGTGTTCTGGATTTTTCACGCTTGCAGAGAATGTACTACGTGTGTGGAAGAACTCTTCGAATTCAGAACTCGATTACAGTATGGGTTTCCTCATGCACCATTTTAGTTATGGCGTGTGTGGAAGAACTCTTCGAATTCAGAACTCGATTACAGTATGGTTTTCCTCATGTACCATTTTAGTTATGTTACATACCGCCATGTTGAATTCTACAATTCGGAGCCCTTTAGCGGCAGACGGATGCAATTACGTAGACAGAACAAAAATAAAAATGGAATGTCAATAACGTTTGTTTCATTTAAGAAGCTGTAAGAATTTCCACATAAGAAATTCGGAGGTTTTACTTCTGAGCAAGCCATTTTACAGCTTTGTGAAGTACGTAGTACGTTATCTTTACCGAGCGTGAGGCAGTAACTGTCCTATATATTTCTGTCATTTCGAAGCTTTTACTGAGTCTGGTGTACCTCGAAAAACGTAAGTTCCTGTGCATAACTGTACTTCCACTCTACTATCAGCTCCTTCTGTTTCCCCAAACTTCTTTCGTCATGTGATTCGGAATCATTACTAACGGTTGTTGAGAACTTATAATGTGTTTGTAAATTTTCCTAGTTGTTTAAGTATTATGTGATAGACCAGGTATCATAATTATGTTCGAAAGCATTCACCGTGAAGGTCGATTCATATTGGATCTCATATTACGGAACGGAATGGAACATCAAAACAATGCTTTTGGAATAACAGTAGTAACGGAATGGATCGTCCATTTTCGATCTGAAGCTGTGACATTGACGTTAGCGAGGAAATGTAGGAGGGGATAATAAACTAATTTTCGCCACAATAACTAATGCTGTAGTAGCAGACTTCGTGTTATTGTTTTTCTGAATATTTATTGTATTGTTTGCTTGCGCAGCGGCAAACTGTGTGTTGTTTTAAATTGTCAACCTCCGCACGCAGTGCCAAACTGTGTGTTGCTTTAAATTGTCAACCTCCGCACCCCTTTCGACGCCCAGCAGCCTCAGAAAGACATCAAGTATTTTTTTTTATGCGAAGAGTGAACAATTTTCGATACAAGTATTTAAGAAAATATAATGTTACCTGTTTTTAAATACTTTTCATGAGTTGAAATTAATAAATTATACACAATTTTATTAATAACGCAGTTTAATTGACTATTAATGATGCAGCACATAAGCAAAGATCTTGTCAGTTATAAGTGTCTCTAACTCGTAGCTTGGAATCTTTTCGTTCATTTCCTCCTGTAAATTTTCAGATTGTGTCATGAAAATCGTTACTCTAGGCTACACTATCTTGAACTAAAAACTGCCGAATTAGAGAGTCTTGCTTGACTTATAGTGGATCTAAGATAATTCTTAACTAGTTCAGAAAAACGCCTCTCATTCCTTTGACCTTCCTTGCGACTAACAGAAGAAACAGAATGACATACAACAAATGTTCAAAAATGATTCCGTTTACCTACGTACCAATGAGTAAATATTTTATTCAACCTTCTGTAGTCTATACATGGTGTAAGAAAAAGGCCAGGAAAAATTTCTCACTCGCAGAGGAAGAAAAGATATCACATGCGCATGTGTCCCGAAAAGTTTTATTTCCATTTGAGAGCCCAGTTTCTAACTACAACACATTAAGCACGGGAAACACACGGAAATGAATGTATTAGCGTTGTTCACTGTATGAAACACTTTCCTAAATGAGAAGTTCAAATTGCCCCTGAAATGTTGCTTTTTCAATAATTACCAGAATATGCCCCAATCGTTTAGTTAAATCTAAAATACATTAAGAATAAATTAGCTGCGTGTAAATAAATCTGTAAAGTAAGGAGAAAAGGTCACGATTTAATGAAACGATTATATTTTTTGTGGTTCCGATAAAGAATGATCCAGAGAAATATTTATATATCATCGCCTGGTATGTTCTGTAAAGCAAGTTGAAGGCAGTCGCCGTAAGTAGTCTCTGGATTATATAAAAGCAGTAGCTGTAAGCTCTCTCGCTTCCGTCGTTTGTTCTCGATGGTTGTTTCGCAAAATGTGTCATCTCGTACCTGTAACTTTTGGTTAAATAACTACGCTAATTTAGTTACAATAGCCGCGTTTGAATTGAGAACCTACTTTCCTCTTCCATTAATGCCAATCTCAGTTTATTAAGTTATATTTTAGAACTGTTTCAGGCTGCATCGAAGGAGAGTGGCTGACGAATTGTTTGGTGCCCACAGCCGAACGCTACTAGTGTTCAACTGGCATTTACATCATGAAGTTTTATTTCGGTATTCCTGATATCTCTTTTAACGATCTTTTCGATCAGTATCGGGCAGTGTAATTACGCAACGGTCAGTGGCCGCTAAACAATGCCGTCGGTCAACATTCTCGTAGGTCTGATGGGAATCTGTTGCTGTTTGGCGGAATATAATTTCATCATCAACAAGTAAAAATTTTTTATGCACCATTTTGCAATTTCAGAAGCTTTACCACCAACAAGAGTGGTAAGTATAGTATTGATTACTTACTTTAAATACCAATAACACTATACCCTCTGTTAGCAAGGATATTTGCATCAACCAGGCGTAGCATTGAATCCCTGATATGTTGATGTATTCCTGAAGAACTGCGTACCGGTATTGTTTCAGAGCCTTCCACAATACGGCCACGAAGTTGTTGTGCATGTTGTAAAGGGGTTCTGCGCACAAAGGCTCTAAATGCCCACACAAATATAAATCTATTGGGCGTGGAGGCCAACGAATTGGTGCTACTCTACCTATCCTTCTGAGTCAGAATTTGTTATTTAGAAACCTAGGGGATCCAACAGTGAAAAGTGAAGGAGTTCCATCATGCACGAGGTACGTGTTTAGTCGCACTCGTAAAGTCACATGCCCTTGCACAACAGGCATAGTATTCTCTAAGAAAGCCTGGAATGTTTCTCCGTTAAGCGTGGGTGGATGGGCAGAGTCCCTAACAAAATTTCACCAACAGTGCTGGCCCAAACGTCGGCAGAAAATCTTTGATGGCCTGATTGCACAAATTCGTAAGGATTCTCGACAGCCAGTAATATGGAATAAGAGTGAACCCAAGATTGAACATTGTTGGTCCCCTTTCGTGATTTCCCTTGTCATTAATTGTTTTCTTTTTTCGAACGTTATTTGAATTATTCAGCACAACTGTTCTCATTCTGTTAGTTGGCTATGATTCAAACCGGTTATATTGCGATTATGAAGAGAATAGAAAATAAGGTCTAACATAGAAATAAAGGATTTCCAGACAGTTGCCTATGTATTTTATTCCTCTAAATGTCAGGAAACCTTGTGTAAGTTTGACCATACCTTTTTGTTACACCGATATCTTGCTGAAGAAAACACTCGCCTCCGATCGAGCAAGACAGTAGAAGCATGCCAACAGACGCACCGGTTCAGACGCACAACAACGGCATGTTACCGTGAAACCGTAATACCAACTGTGGTGTCAACGCCAGACATCACACTTGCTAGGTGGTAGCCTTTAAATGGGCCGCGCTCCGTTAGTATACGTCGGACCCGCGTGTCGCCACTGTCAGTGATTGCAGACCGAGCGCCGCCACACGGCAGGTCTAGAGAAACTTCCTAGCACTCGCCCCGTGGTAGCCTTTAAATCGGCCGCGCTCCGTTAGTATACGTCGGACCCGCGTGTCGCCACTGTCAGTGATTGCAGACCGAGCGCCGCCACACGGCAGGTCGAGAGAAACTTCCTAGCACTCGCCCCAGTTGTACAGCCGACTTTGCTAGCGATGGTTCACTGACAAATTACGCTCCCATTTGCCGAGACGATAGTTAGCATAGCCTTCAGCTACTTCATTAGCTACGACCTAGCAAGGCGCCATTATCATTTGTTATTTATCTTGGGATGCATGTACAGCCAGACCGATGTTCACAAATTATGGATTAAAGTTAAGTATTCCAGCAGCTACGTACTTTTCTTGATAGTATAATTACTTTAATTGTTCCAGACCTCACGCCAGCCTGCGTGAGCTTAAACGCGTGCCTTTCGGCTTCCTCCAAACCCCGTGAATTGGCTCCTGCCTATTCACAACACCAACAATGATCCCGATTACACTATTGCAGACATATAGATAACAAACATTTCCCGTTTTCTTTACACTCTATTTTAGCGGTGAAACACTTGTGTGCAAATGGGTCATTCCCTGTACATAAACTCTCTACTCTCACTCCCATGTTCCATAAGTATCAGAAGCGAAGCGACGAAAAGAAAACATTTAGACAACTCGTGTCACGCGAACTAGCAAGTTTTGTCACTCCCATGAAGCTGGTACCCCGTGTGGACCGTACCCCCCTCACCCCCTTGCTACGCCAGTGTGTTTGGTCTCGTGGTGCATTCGCAGGTTGCTTGAGGACTTCGTAGTTTTTCCTATATTTTTTCCTATGAGACCTCCTCCACAAAACTGACTAAATATCTGAAAGCTGTGTGGTGTGAATCAGGGGTTCACGACACAGTTGAAGTTCCAGCCAACGTGTGAGCGGGCGCTAGTGCTGAAGCTGGGTTCACGCCAAATCATCATCATCATCATTCGGAACAGTGGACTGATTGGATTGTGTACAAATTGAAGTGCGCAAAAACTGGGAGATTGTATGGGTGCTGATCACCGCACAGTAGAGCGCCCCACAAACGAAACACCATCATAATCACGCTGCAATTGCTCCACGCCCGCCGATGAGGGAATGGCGTCGGTTCAAACCAGAGAGCGAGTAGGTGGTCGAACAGGAAAATGGCATCAGGTTAGAGCCAGCACATGGGGCCACATACAGCAGCAGGACAATACATCCCACACAGCATCCCCTCATGAGTGGCACTCTATCCGTCACTGATAATGTCCCAGCGTGGTTGGTTAATGGAGCTAGCCGGCGGGAAACAGTGCTTGAGACGACGGCTGTCGCTTGGCTGCTGGAGCATATGACAGGAGATCCTGAGGGAGGACTTGGCATCCGCTGTCGCACAGAGCTGCAATAACCCGCAGTTGACAGACGGCTGTACGAAGGCGGGCAGCAAGTGGGTACTACAAGAAGCGAGTATCTGAGAAAGCAGTCATCTGTGCGATGCAGAGCAGGCAGTTCATGCAGAAAAGCTATGGGAGCGACGTCATGGAGTCTCAGGTCGGGGCTCATAGTGGCTTACTGTCAACATGGCTCATCAGTCCCTGTGTTTCCTCAGCCATGAAAGTGCTAGAAGAAATAGTGTCCGTTGTCTTCCGTGCAAAATTTCGGTTGTGCAGATGTCTGGGATTCAGTCAAACTTGTTCAAGATAATACATTGCTATAAAGACGAGGCTACTGAGGGGCCTATTGTGAAACCCTAAGGTATCTGTATTTAATTGTCAATTGTGCTCGAAAAATATTCTGCTCTGTATTTTATCGCTGGCGTTGGTTGAGTTATTGATCTGAATTATCAGCGCCTGTCGTCACCGGTCGGTAGCCTGGATGAGTGTGTTTTAATTACCTACTTACGGTTCCTCTTGTCAACTGATTTTTTTAGTGTTAGTTTGTGTCTTTGGTGTGTCGGATTTTGCTGGGATACTCTTTTGATTCTGTGCCCACAGCTAGTGTTTGATTATTTGATTTCTTGTTGTCATTTACTCACAGCTTCTACAATTACTCAGGGGACGCTGGTACATTGTTTTGTGTCCTCCATATTTATGTGAAGTGAAATGTTATCTCAGAGGCAGAATGCTTTCACTATCTTTTATATGTTACTAGGTATTAAGTTCTACATACTTATGAAATGAGGGCTGACTATTTTAGTTATGTCTGACCTTTTTCATTCAGTCTAATATGTTGATTTTTACTGTTAATAAATGTATTTATAGCATCTTTAGGATTTAGACCCAGACAACCCCCAGCCACTTTCCGCGCCACCGTTCCCTGGGCCACAACAGAAGTGATTTAGGTTTTACAGCACGTGGGAAAAGCAAAAACCTACACTATTCAAGACTGACAACATACACTGATAACAAAATGTTCATCAGAAACCATTGTTTGAATAAAGACGTCAGCCTTGTTTAGTCAGAAAAATATTTGTATTTTACTTTATTTGGCATACGTCCTAAATACTAGCTCCTAAATATGGTTTGTTGTGTACTAGGGTGTAAATTATCTAGAGCAACTAAGTGTCGCTGTGTTGAAGTATTTGGTCCTTATTTTCACTATTTCTTCACTTCTCTGCAGTGTGGAAAATCTACCGAATAACTTATGCCAAGAAGATCCATTAAGGAATTTTCTTTGTTCATTTATAAAATCATTATCATTTCCGTTATTCTGACCCTACCTTCCGAGTTAATGTGTCACAGGGGGTGTTTCATATACTCACTTTCACCGCCCTGTACTGAGCTTAGCGAACTGACGTAGTTCCGGTTAGCATAAACGGACCTCGTTCCGTTTCACTGGCGGCCATAGTGAATCGACTTTATAGGCCTTTTGAATTTACACGCAGCAACCTCTCCAGTATCCGTGGTAATTTGAAGGTGTCCTGGAAGGAACTATTAACCCTCAATGTCTGAAGGACTGATATGATGAAATTGTCTATTGTGTTTTCGAATGTACCACTTGCTGATGACACGCAGTTATATTTATACCCTTACAAACAATTATGTGCTGTAGAGTTACGTCTTACACTTTCAAACGACGCTCACATGGATCAACACTTTCTTCCACCGCATCCTACAATTATATTGAAATATAAAGCAAATGTTTAATGTGATAAGTTAAAAGGTGGGCAGGAACTCATAAGTACTCCATCAGTGAAGATTGAGGCAAGGCTGAAAGTATTTATAGCAGAAGAGATTACGGAAGTGGTTCCTTTTGGACGGACTCGTCAGTTGTTCCCAAATGCGTGGTTGTATTGAGGCCAGCAGTGGTGGGAGTCAAGGTCCTAATATTTCGGGAATAACATAGTATGAAGCTAGAGTACAACAATGTAAGATGTTTTTTGTACTGCGAAGGGTCTAAAATTTAGGATAAATAACAACAGAGGAGGTCACTATCGAATTCTAGAGGTACCGATGGAAACCAATTTGCAGATGGAAACAGATCGCTAATTAACTATAATTTAGAGGTAACTATTTGGGAGGAACTTGTACTGCAAATTTTTTTGGAACACGAAGTGAGAACAGTGAGATGGAAGTGAGGTATCTGCATGAGCTTGTGTTGCAATAGGAAGAAGTTACTGCCTCTTACTATTCGAACGCGATCTGGTGAAGTTCCTGTATGAAAGAAAGATGAAACAGTTTCAACAGAAATCGTCAACTCTCTTACTTTCAATGGAGATACTGTATGAAGTGCGGCTGTAGGCTGTTGTGCATATTGGCGAGTGGGGTATATTTCCACTGCTGTGTCCTCTGAGTTGCTTTCAGGACGTGAAAGATCAGTTTCACTGATGTAGGGACATAATTTGATCTTCCAAAACAATTAAATTACATGTTAAATGTCCAAAAGAACATGTAGTTGATACACCTTCGATGGACTGTGACTCCACAACCATGAGTGCACATATTCATTCAAGCTGTACCTTCCAGCAGGATTCAAAAATTAGTGAACACGAAGGATTGAGAGTAATTGCACGTAAATGTTGAAGCTCGATGGGAATGTAAGTCGACCGATGAACCTGCAGAGACGGTCCGCGCATTTGCGATTAATTCTTTGTCCGGGTGGTGCATTGGTTAATACAGCTGCCTAGAAGCAGGAGATCTCAGGTTTGAGTCTCGGTCCGGCATACATTTTCATTCGTCACCACTGATACCGCATAAAGTCCCGATACAGTTAGTATCATCGTTTCATTCCTTTTCCTTACCTTCCTCATCCATCCCCCCCAACCCCCCACCACCACCTGCAGTTTACTGAATTAAACGAGACTGATGGGAAATGCGGAATGGAAATGAGGGAGACTTGGTTCAAAAGACTAGTAATTTGCACTTTGCCGGCCGGAATGGCCGTGCGGTTCTAGGCGCTACAGTCTGGAACCGTGAGACCGCTACGGTCGCAGGTTGGAATCCTGCCTCGGGCATGCATGTGTGTGATGTCCTTAGGTTAGTTAGGTTTAAGTATTTCTAAGTTCTAGGGGAGTGATAACTTCAGAAGTTGAGTCCCATAGTGCTCAGAGCCATTTGAACCATTTTTTTGCAGTATTTAATTTACAGTTTATTTCTGTTACTTACTTGTACGTCATCTTCATCATACACGCTGTAACAGCTGTGAATTGCGTAGCACCACATAGCAGGGTTTCCTCCCGCTCCATTCACGTTTGAAGTACAGGAAGAATGACATCTTTACTACTTCTGTAACGTAATCTCCGTCCACAGGCCCTGACAGGACCATCGGTACCGAGTGAACGTGGCATCTTCTACCAATAGTTCCTTTGGCAGCAAATAAGGAAGGTCGTGTCAAATGACCTCACGAGGCAGAGTGCAGCCCTTTTCATCGACACACGAAGAAAAAATCCCTGGCAGTAACGGGAACTGAATCCGGGTGCTCCAGATGGCAGTCAACCGCAGTGAACACTAAGCTACGAAGGTGAACTTTATAATTCCGTGCCCGCTGTAATTTTTCTGACCTTGTCCTCGCGGACTTTACGGGAGCTCTACCGATGTCCACGGATAACACGAACTATTCCCACTAAATTTAACAGATTTTTCAGGTTCATTTCTTGTTTTGATGTAACAGAATCATTTTAGATAATTTGTTAGTGAGTAGTATTGTAACTATGATGTATTCGGTTTGTTAGACCAGTTGTCTGTGCTTATGTGGTTGCAGCCTTCATGATATGACCGAAAACTGCATTTGTTAATTAAATAATCAGGTTACAAAAAATTTGTTTTTGCCTGATCAGGTCTAAACCGAAGTTTACAAAAAGAAAACATTACATAACGAACGAAAATACATTGTAGACCTAAAAGGAAGCATGCATTTAAATAAATTACATTATTACTGCGTCATAAGGAATTTTAAGAAACTGTTGAAACAACGTGTGTGTAAATGCATGCGACGGGTGTCTATAGTACTGGATCGATTTTACTTAACACCTGCTTTGTTTAACCTTCAAATCTAAAGGGAGTGGAAGGGGCTGACCCAATAAGTGAACATTTCAATTCCAATGTGTTTGTTAACTACCAAAAACAATCTCACATAAAAGTTGACACACGCCACTAAGGCAAGATTATTTACGAAACACTCATTACATAAAATCATAAGCGAGTTATTAATTCATTAGCCAACGATCTCCCATAAGCACTGAGAAACGCCACACAGGCAAAATAATTAAGAAAACTCCCTCATTGCATTAAATGATTAATAAAGCAATAAACCATTCGCAACGATCTCAAATAAATATTTACAGAAGCCACTATGGCTGAATTTGACCATAACTTTAACAAAGCTAACTCTAGTTAAGACACGTTAAATAAGACCCTTTCAATTCCAATACTTTAACATTACATGTAAAATAATGGTGGACAGACAGCTTCAATATTAACACGAATACTTAGAACATCTCTATTAATACGTAACATGGGCAATCTTGCAAATTACTTGACTAGAGAACCTTGCAGAGCGAACCACGAAATTATTCAAACGCACATTGGCTTGTAAGATGGGCTTTTAGGGCATAGAAAGTTACAACTTTGTACAATCGTAAAGGTGTAATAACAGAAGGAAGACCCAAGTTTGTAAGGCCGAAATTCAACCACGAACGGTGGAACCGACAGAGGGACGTAATACTTAACTTCGAACCAAGAGGTGGCTCAGTTTGCAACCCCACGTCGAGTAGGCCACCGAAATGTGAGCTCAGCAAACGCTACCGAAGAGGAATACACGAGCTCAGGCGAAGTCCACCCGTATAAGCCCAACTTCTAATCTAAGGGGAAGCTCTACGCTTCGGTTGCCCGCTGCCGCAGATCACTGAAACACAGACCACACCCGACAACAGGAGCCCAAAAAACTTTTCTTAACTTTTACATTCAACACTAATTTCATTCGCAAGTCCTTTCTCAAATTGAAACAGTACCTGATAAACAAACGCTAAGAGTGGGAAATAAACTGGCTCACGAGAACCGACACTTACTAGAACTTAATGACACACATATTGGCCACCTTAAGTGGGCCTGCAAAGCTGAATACGGTAAACATTAGAAATAAAAACTCAAATTGCTCGTAAGCAAATTAAACACTTGCTAATAATAGCTAATGAACTAACATTCTACCAATACATCAATATTATGCAGAAGCAGAGCGCACGCTTAGTAAGAGACATCAAAAGAAGTCGAACACACGTAACATCACGCGTCCGGCAAAGTTTTACTGTACCAAGAGCAATCACAATCACAGTTAACTCAGCGCTCTCAGTAATTGGATTACTTAACAGGTTGTCTTGATGCTGGGGCGACTTTGCAAAGATATCAGACCATCAATTCGCAAGACCTTAACAGCGTGCCCCTCCAAGGAAGCGCGCACATCCGCAGCTCACGTGGTTACCGGAGAATCCACAGCACCGGCCAAATCCCGCCGCCTCCAGTATAACCACGTGATAACCGCCACCCGGCCTCAGACACGCTGTCTTCGCTTCTGCCCGCCAGCCAAGAGCCGACAAGGGCACCGCCACCTTCCATTCTCAAACTGTTGTTCCATTGTTCGCGGTCGGCACTCGCTTATATCTCGAGCCCCAGACAAACCTCTGTAATAGGAAATCGATGGTACTCATGTCAGAGATACTACTGGCGCCGCTCCCGCCGCGGCTCTAGTACTAAACTCTGTCGTCTTAATCACCTGTTCCTTTGAATTTTGTGCTTTATCTCATATAACCAGCTCATTCAGTAACGGAATTTACCCTACTAAAAATAGCAACTGATATCGGTGAATCCATGAACGTCAAGATGTGAGTACCCATGCCACGTGTTTCCAACAGGAAGCGTGGCATGCTGTGAAGGTCAGCACCTTCAATCTCCGTAAATAGACCTGGCTCCTCATTTAAGACCGTGACAGCTGCTCCTGGGATATTTACGGCACCATTAAGTATCTTCTTGGCTCGCATTGAAGGCTGCTCTAGTAGTGTCAGTTATGCGGAATTTATTTCAGTATGTGCTTCGCTAAATATTCTGGTAGCTCTTTGGAATAAACAGTTGTGTGAAAAGAGCCAGGTGTAAAAGACTATCCACTTTTAGCAAATGTAAAACAGTGAATTTTATACCACGAGAAACCAACGGAATTCAGAATTTTATAACAGTTTCATTTTAAGGAAATAACTGTAAAATGTTAGAGCGAAGATAATACAGTTAATATCGAAAATCTCCTATAATAAGTTTCATCTCCTATAATGTCCGCATACATCCTTCTCATCTAATCTGTTTGTACCTTAATGAGACCGCGTCCGGCCATCCTGATTTAGGTTTTCCGTGATTTCCCTAAATCGCTCCAGGCGAATGCCGGGATGGTTCCTTTCGAAGGGCACGGCCAACTTCCTTCCCCGTCCTTCCCTAATCCGATGAGACAGATGACATCGCTGTCTGGTCTCCTTCCCCAAAACCAACCAACCAACCTTAATGAGAAATCTAACACTACTTCAACGAGACAGTATCTCTATACTTCTGACTGCGCTGATCGAGTGCAGTATATGTGGTTCAAATGGCTCTGAACACTATGGGACTTAACTTCTGAGGTCTTCAGTCCGCTAGAACTTAGAACTACTTAAACCTAACTAACCTAAGGACATCACACACATCCATGCCCGAAGCAGGATTCGATCCTGCTGCCGTAGCGGTATCGCGGTTCCAGACTGTAGCGCCTAGAACTACTCGGCCACCTGGGCGGCTGCAATATATACTTAAACTAATGAAGTAGTTAAACTAATAAAGCCATATGTAGAACAGGAGGAGATGGTGCTACATATTCAAATTTACTGGAACTGACAGAATATTAATCATGTAGGCATTAATTATAATTGAAAATAATCGCAGAAAACTTGACCATTATTTACCATTAAGTGTCCCACTCAGTAATTAATGCTTTCGTATCACTTATCTACTGTGTCAATTACCTCACAAATACAAATATATCGCTACAGGAAAAATAAGCCAGCAAACTAATAACATTAAGTACTTATAATATCAGATAGAGATACGAATTTATATATATAGTAACTGATGTCTTCTATAAAGTAACCTTAAATTCACACAAGGCTATGTGATTCCTGCCTTTCAGAAAACTGTCATAAGCTCATCGGCAAATCAATCACACATTTGTCTTCCATCAGTTGGAGCTATACTTTTCCTCTCAATACCTGTTGAGTCATAGGAGTTCAGGGAACGTCTTTCCCTAACAGAAATTTCCACTGTGAATATAGATCAAGACAAGACATGAGAACCCTTCTGTCTCAAAGAATTTATAACATGTTGCAGCCCTGTCAGCAACTGTGATAAATTAATACTTAAAAGATCCGCCTCAGTTGGGAAAAGTTACTGGTCTTTACCCAGGTTTCTGCTAGAATAATCTAGCCTTTTTCAGAAGCATAGAATAAACTAATACATGCCAGAATAAGGCACGGTTAAACATTAAAAGCTAAAGTACCGTGATACCATGTCAAGCTACGTTACGTAGCTTAGGAACAGCCCCGGCCCCACTTCATGGAAAGCGGTCGGTTATCCGCGGACGTTCCAGTATACTATTCACTTCCGCTACCCACAGTCGCGGCCTATGGTTTGTAAGTGCCTTCGTCAAAAATACATACACACACACTCACACAGACACACACAAACGCAACTCACACACACACGACTGCAGTCTCTGGCTACCGTCTGATCAGAAATGACCCAGCGTTCATAGTCAGCAATTTTTTGCTATCTAGCGAACGTTAGTCATAAAATAGCCTAAAACAACGTAGAAAACTTCCGTGATACGCTACGCTAGGTAAGCCTTATACAACTCAGGTGCGGTATGTTCCCAGAGGTTGCCCGCCAAGGTCACCGTTGCCTGTGACACACACGTTCCACCGTCGCGCCATACAGTGACCACTGAAGTATGCCCGGAGCTTACGATGACACAGGACTGGCGGCATTTGCTAGTCCCCAGTTCTGGAGCCCCGGGATCGCCAGCCCACAACCAGCAAACTAATGCTGGGCCCCTGAGACCAGAAGTAAATTAAGTCGTATTGTAGAACGTCTCTCTTGCAGCATTGAACACAGGAGCTGGCTGAGTTACCCCGCGACACTTCCGCCCATGTGAGGTGTTACTATTCTTTGGTTCTTCTCTACTCCCTCTCTGTCCTATCTGCTAAGGATCCAAGACTAAGCAATATTCAGTTATTCGTCGAAAGAGTGTTCAGTAAGGAATCTCCACTGTTGACGGACTGTATTCTTCCAATATATCTGTCATCTGCCATCCCCATGAACAATTTTATGTGACCCTTACTCCTTATACCGCTCCTTACTCTTACTCATAGGTATTTTATGGCCGATATTTAATATACTTATTCCCTTGGCTTGGTCCGTAACATTACCTTTTCCGGAGGATCTCTGGTTCACCCTATATATATCCGCTTTGAATGAAAAATTCCGCGTTCAGAGAACTGCAGGTACATGGAGCAGAATTTCTGCATCACGTTTCGAAGCATTGAAGAAGTGCTGTAATAGTGACGGAAAAGTGAGTAGTACCACCACTGATTTTGAATAAGCATGGTAAACCTCCAAATAATTATTTTAAAATATTCCTAAGGCCATACAGATATATCTGAAAATTAGTGACTATGAATTTCCAATAGCTATGAAAATATTTGTAAGATTTATAATGAGAATAGTGAAGCGCATGCATCTACATATGCACCTATATGGATACTCTGCATATCACTTTCAAGTGCCTGCAGTACGTGAGTTATGCGTGAATTGCTCACCTCGCTAATTATACCTATTGTATGCGACACACATTTTTCGTTATAACTCTTACAAGAACTTTCTATAGCTACTGAAAACTCACAATTACGTTTTCAGATCTATCTGCGTTGGGTTTGGATTCTGCATAGAGACAGCAGAAATTATTTTATACTTTTCAGTCCGATTTAACAACGTGTTATATTTAAATTTTTTCATTTCAATGATTATTTTCTATTTTTTAGCCTTATGTGCGTGAAATTTATCAATGGACTGCCGTGTAATGAGATCGACTAGCTCCATAGTGCGACCGCGAGCACTAAATGGCGAACAAGGTGGGTGTAGCCCTGTGGTGCTGAGATGCCAGCACTGCAGGGGCGATAGTAGTGCCCGCATATACAGCAGCGCCATCTATAGACCATCACAGAGTTCCATGCATACCACATGTAATACGTTCCAATACTACCCGTATGACATGCCAGTCCTTCAGGGCAGATAAGGAGTCACGCATTGACAACCCATTTCAGGCACACTGGTATGACAACTAGGATGATCAGAAAGACTAGAAAGCTAGTTTATATATCACTGTCAATCAGTTCTCAGCTACATTTAGAATTTCGGGTCTGTAGCTCATTACGATGGCATGGTGAAATGAACTGCAAAATTTGTACCGAACAGACAGATTGGCAACACAGTGCTCTATCAATAACCGTTTTTATAAAGCATGCGTTCTCAGTTGTAGAAAGAAAATATAAAAAATAGATTTTTCTGTGACTTTCTGACTTTCTGTGATGTGTTTCACAAAAACAAATAGTAGCCGTTAACAGTTGAGTCTCAATGTAGAGATTCGAGAAAGTACTGCCCATGTGAGTATATCGTATTACCACAGATTTCAACACCGTAAATTACAGTCAGGAACTTCATGAAACTTCCGTTTGATGTTTATTCATAGTCTCTGCCCACATCCTTCATGCGGTACTGATTCTAATAACATATGTTAGTTATAATTTTTCACTTATACATACATAGTGAAAAGTAAATCGGGGGTTTTTAATAAGCTATTTCAACCTCACCTCACACAAGCGATTTTCTAAAAGATTTTAAAGAATTGCACAGTTAATATTCGATTACAATGAGGCATGTTGAATGCCTATTTAGACTTACGACCATTTTTTGTACCCCAGTAGTTTGATTTAACAACTGGCCACTAAAGAACTTCCCCTATAATAGTATATCGATGTACTACAGAACACACTTTTAAGTGTATGTTAATGAACCAGTAAGTATACAGGGTGAGCCACTAACAATTTCCACCTAGAATGACTCCGAATGTATGATAGTAGCTGAAAAATCTGTGAGACAAATGTTGCATGGGAAAGGGGAGCCATAACATGACACTGTTTTTTTGTTGCAAGGTGGGGTCGCGTCAGAGACATGAAGGTCAACTTTTTTAAATTTTTTTATGGGATGCTATAGTTTGGTACTTATTTTCTGACAGCGGCTATCGAGACGAATCCAGTGATATGTAACAGTAGGGTCTTTGAAAGTCAATGGAGGTCAAGAATGTGGCACGAACGTCTATTTACAGGTGTTCGAAGTGATGACCATTGGTATCAATGCAGTGCTGCAATTTTCTTATCGTGGGTTGAGTGGTATTCCTTATCACATCGACACTTATCGAAGCACATTCTCTGACAATTCTCTCTCATATATAGTGCAAATTGTAAATATTCGCCGAATATCTAACGTGCCGTTGACATGTAAACACCATTCTACGGTTTCAAAGTACAACACTAATAGCAACGTAAGACGTATCGTCGAATCAAACGAATGTACATTGTTTATTCCTTCGAAGAAGAAGTCGATATGCTTCTCATTTACGGAAAATGGCTACGAAATTCAGTGAGAGCTAGAGACTTATACGCTGAAAGATATCCTCAACGTACTTATCCTACACGTCGTACATTTCATTATGTGTTTGATAAATTGAGAATAACTGGATCTCTTACACCTCGGAAACATATCCGACAAAGGAAAGTTACTAACGAGGAAACGGAAACTGGTACTCTTGCCACTGTGGTTCGAGATCTTTGTGTTACTTCGCGTAAAATCGCGATGGAGTCTGGAATGAGCCAGATTAGCGTTGTTCGCATTCGGCATCACCATAAATATCATAATTACCATATCAGTCTCCACCAAGAATTAACTGGTACGGATTGTATGCGACACATTGAATTCTGCCGATAGGCTCAACAACAGATTCAGAGTGATGACACATGTATTAATTTTATATAATTTACTGACGATGCTGCATTCACAAACCACGGAAACTTTAATTTGCATAACATGCATTATTGGGCAACTGTAAATCCATGTTGGTTGCGACAAGTTGTACACCAAAAACCCTGGTCGGTGAATGAACGGTGTGGGATTCTGGAGGACAGAATTATAGGCTCCTGTTTCATTGACGGAAATCTTAATGGTAGGAAGTACACCAGATTCCTGCAAGAAATATTAGGTCTATTATTTGGAGAAATACCTTTAGCAACGAGGAACATAATGTAGTATCAACACGGTGGGTGTCCTGCACATTTTTCGCTAATGGCAAGAAACGAGTTGCAAAAAAAATTCTCAAATCGTTGGTTTGGACGCGGAGGAGATGTGTCGTCGCCGGCTCGTTCGCCAGACTTGACGCCTCTGGATTTTTTCTTGTGGGGATTCGTAACTGTAACTTTATAAAGACGTTCCAACTTCATCTGAAGATATAGAGAGAGAATTGTCAGATCACGTGCTTCGATAAGTGATGATGTTATAAGGAATACCAATCAGTCGATAATAAGAAGATTGCAGCACTGCATTGATACCACGGGTTATCACTTCGAACACCTTGGAAGTTCGTGCAAACTTTTGACCTTCGTTGACCGTCAAAGACTTTATGTTACACATCATTGGATTCGTCTCGATAGCCACTATCAGAAAATAAATAACAAATTGTAGCATTCAACTTAAAAAATACAAAGTTGACCTTCATATCTCTGACGCGACCCTACCTAGCAACAAAAGACGAACGTCATACTAAGGCCCCCTTTGTCCCATGCAACTTTTGCCCCAGAAACTTTTCAGCTCCTATTATACTTTCGGAGTTATTCTTGGTGGCAACAGTTAGTGACTCACCCTGGTTGTACTGTATTCATGATATTATATACCATGCCTTTCCTCTATGACACCATTTCTAAGCCTTTGTCTTCTTTGGAAACAGACTTATCAGAGAGCTTTTAAGAAAAATCAAGCTCACTGGTCAGTCACAGAGCATTTAAGAAAACACCTCTTGGCCAATCAGGGAGCTTCTGATCGAAAAACCACCCATCTGTAGCTCTCCGCCAATCACTGCCATTATCTTATCAGCCATTTAAATGAACCAATGAATCATATTCCAGTGCTATACATGCCAATAAAACCTCTCACTTGTCA
Source organism: Schistocerca nitens (assembly GCF_023898315.1). NCBI lineage: Eukaryota > Metazoa > Arthropoda > Insecta > Orthoptera > Acrididae > Schistocerca > Schistocerca nitens. The sequence continues at coordinate 462,784,716 of NC_064617.1, read as the reverse complement.
ATGAGCAGTGTTCGATTATTGTACAACACTTTGTGTGAGACAGAATGGGTCTTGAAATTAAGCATCATGGTCTTATTTACATGTCTAAATTGTTCAAGATCAGCACAAAACGTGTTAATAAAAGCAATGTCAACTGCATTCCATGCACCTCAATCAACTCACATCTCTGTATAGGACGACACATTGAAGTAGTCTACAAGTGCTCCACTATGAGTCATGCATTCTTCAGGGTTCACCACCTCTTTATGGATAATACTAACAAAGCCTCCAGAGTATAAAGCCTTCACTTCTACTCATCAATGGAAGTGTATCTCTCCAGGTGTATTCTCAAGACGCTACATACTGACCTCCACACCAGATCTCAGAGGACTTGCAGTGAGACCATTATAATGCACGTATCACAATGCTGCTAATATCGTACAGATTATTCAATATTTTATACTGTGACAACCAGTTTGGAAGAGACAACAAATAAATTGAAGCTAGGTATAAAATGTTTTACTTTGAACATAGTCTGAAAATTATTGTGTGAAGAGCTGGGAGAGGGAGATGCCATGGCAACAAAAAAATTTATTACAAGAAGCACAGTTATTTTATTTTCTCAAGCCAACAATGAACTAACAGACTGTGTCAACTGCCGAGAGGCTTCCAACAAAATAAATTTGGAGCCAAACAGACAATTGTTTCTCTACTACCAGGGGCCGTCCTCCATTACCAGACAGAGGTGGCGCAGTGGTTGCCACACCGGCCTCGCATTTAGGAGGACGACGTTTCAAAGGCGCGTCTGGCATCCTGATTTAGGTTTTCAGTGATTCCCCTAAATCGCTTCAGCCAAATGCCAGGATGGTTCCTTTGCAATGGCACGGCCGATTTCCTTCTCTATTCTTTCCTGAACTGAGATTGTGCTCCGTCCCTAATGGCTGTTGTCGACGAAACCTCGAACACTAATCTCCATCTTTTCCTCCCTCCTTTGTCACCAGAAATGCTATAACACACAAAAACGAACTTGTGAGAACCAGCAATACCAAGCTTACAACATGGAATATCCAGAAGCAGATAATGTCATAAATGTTTAAGCCACAAAGCAGCACGTTTCTGACTGTATCCTCATTAAATATTGAAACAGTAACAAGGTTATTACACTTCAAAGATAGAGAATAGAAAATCAATAAATTATTGAAGTTATGAACCTTAGGAGACGTAGTTAGTAAAAATAAAATGTAATGAATGTTTAAGAAAAAGCAGAAATTAATCAAATCAGTAATGCTGTCAACTTTGGATAAAATACAGAGTTAAAAATGATATACACTGAAGCGCCAATGCGTATTCAAATACAGAGATACGTAAACAGACAAATAGGCGCTGGGGTCAGCAGGGCTGATCTAAGACAACAACTGTCTGGCGCAGTTGTTAGATTGGTTACTGCTGTTACAATGGCAGGTATTCAAGATTTTAGTGAGTTTGAATGTGGTGTTATAGTCGGCGCACGAGTGATGGGACACAGCACCTCCTAGATAGCGATGAAGTGGAGATTTCCCCTAAGACCATTTCACGAGTGTACCGTGAATATTAGGAATCTGGTAAAACATCAAATCTCCGACATCGCCGCGGCAGGAAAAAGATTCTGCAAAAACAGGATCAGCGACAACTGAAGAGAAACGTTCATCGTGACAGAAGTGCAACCCTTCCGCAAATTGCTGCAGATTTCAACGCTGCTCCATCGGCAAGTGTGAGCGTGCGAACCATTCAACGAAGTATCATCGATATGGGCTTTTGGAGCCGATGACCCACTCGTATACCCTTGATGACTGCACGACACAAGTCTTTACGCCTCGCCTGGGGCCGTCAACACCGATGTTGGACTGTTGACGATTGGAAACATATTGTGTGCTGGGACGAGTCCCATTCCAAATTGTGTCGAGCTGATGGACGTGTGCGGGTATGGACAATCTCGTGAATCCATGGACCCTGCATGTTTGTAGGGGACTGTTAGAGGTGGTAGATTCGTTGTAATGGTGTGGGATGTGTGCTGTTGGTGTGATATGGGATTCCTGACACGTCTAGATACGACTGTGACAGGTGACACGTACGTAAGCGCCCTGTCTGATCACCTGCATTCATCATTGTCCATTATGCATTTCGATGGTCTTTGGCAATTCCAGCAGGACAATGCGACACCCACCCGTGTATAACTGTTAAAAAGTGGCTGCAGGAACACTCTTATGAGTTTCAACTCTTCCGCTGGCCACCAAACTCCCCAGACATTAACGTTATTCAACATATCTGGGATGCTTTGGAACGTGGAGTTCACAAGGAATCTCCCCCCCCCCCCCCACCTCTTACAGATTTATGGACAGCCCTGCATAATTTAAAGTGTCAGTTCCCTCCAGCATTATTTCATACATAAGTCGAGTCCATGTCACGTCGTTGTTGCGGCACTTTTGCGTGGTCGTGGGGGCCCTACACGAAATTAGACAGCTGTACCAGTTTCTTTGACTCTTCAGTGTAGTTAACATTGGGATTTACCTTCAAAACCAAGACCAGTTCCTCACATACTGCATCAGTGTCAGGAAAGTAATAATTCAAGGTCGCACTCCTCTGTCATTACAGACTGTTGAAGCGCGGCAACCAAGAAAACGTACGCGAGGTGGTTAGACAATGTGAGCCACATCAAAAAACGAGTTGCTGTTTGGAAGATACTAAAAGGCGAACGATCAAAATGTTGTCACCAGTTTCATTGTTCTCGGTGATCGCTGTCGGTACTCCGTAGACCGCACAGTAAGATCTGCCGCGCCTGGCATGTACCCCTCAGCTGCAGCAGGGTAGCTCCAAAGCACGCGGGGGAGTCAATGTGGGCGGTGAATCCTATAAAAGCAGGCAGAAACATAGGTCACTCTTTCTGGCAGGATACCAGCTTCTATATTAATGCCACAGATACAGATCAAGGTCCGGCCGTAGTGGCCGAACGGTTCTAGGTGCTTCAGTCTGGCACCGCTCGACCGCTACGGTCGCAGGTTCGAATCCTGCCTCGGGCATGGGTGTGTGTGCTGTCCTTAGGTTAGTTAGGTTTAAGTAGTTCTAAGTTCTAGGGGACTGATGACATCAGCTGTTGGGTCCCATACTGCTCAGAGCCATTTTGAATAGATCAAGGATAAATCCCCAGCGATATGAGCCAGCGTAGCACAGTTTCCCCATTACCCATAAACATGAGGGTTGGGAGTGAGGGGAGTGAGGAAGGGAGGCGTACAATAATTATGTGGCTTGTATAGTTTCAACCTGTCTTACATGAATCGGACAATTTCCACTGGTAGACAAATTTTTAATCAAGAGGCAAAATGAGGTCACAACTATGACGACTTTGCAAGGCAAAAGAGTAATAAGTGATTTGACCCACCAGCTCTTGGACTTGAAAAATGTTACTAAAGATAGAATCGCCCATGTTCAGCTTGATCGTTTGCCTACCCTGGTCGTCAACATCTGTCTTGCGTGCAAGGTCAATATATTTTTAGCATGTTTCCAGTTACTCTGGATAATCTCAGAGCTATGCTCAGAGTTAGATTGTCCGAGAAGTAGATTAGTCGACGGGTTGGTTAGAGGGGAGGTAAGGGGGTAAGCAAATGTCGGACTAGTCAGAGTTGCCTCGTGTATCTCATGAGTGGCAGAATCAAGGACTAAATTCTACCGAACTATTTTCTCACTTCGCCTAAGTGTGAGAAGGAAAAATGTTGATGATGGATTTGAAAATTATCATTAACCCATTCGTCAAAGGAATGATGCAAGTAATAACGCTTGGTGATTTGAGATATTGCTTTCACAAATCGTAACTCTCTGGATACAAAATCTGGGAAATTATCACTAAATCATACTCTAGGTAGGCCAAAAATAAAAAAAAGAACAGTAGCCACATTCTGGAAGGTTATCATGGTTAGCATAGCTCTACTAGATATAAGCCAAACAAAATGGGAGAAAGCATCATCAAACACAAATACATACTGCATGTGTTCCCGTTTTCGGTACGAGAGAGGGAACCTAAATAATCTATGAAGATATTCTCCACAGATTTGTCTTCATGTGTGGAATGAAGACGGCACGTTATTATAATTGGGTTTAGCAACCTTACAGTCCTCACACTCACTAACAAGCCCTCTGACATAGAGATGAGGCGCTATTTAATTGTCATTGTGGTTGTATACATTCCCAAATATCCTCCAATCAAAGACCCATAAGAATACCGAAAAACAGCAGGCGCAAACTCCTTGAGGTAACAAATCTTTAATTCCTTATCATAAAAGGTGAGGTGAGAAAGGGAAGGCCTGTACTGAGGTGCTAACCACGTATTAGTTCCGCCACGAGATGGGTCTATATAAAAACATGTATTTCGGGGTCCTGATCCGCCTCTCTTTATATTACCGAAAAGCGGAAGTACACCAGTCAATACTGGCGAAACTGAGACCCTACACCTTGTACCTTGAAGCACCTACACATCATTGTGATCGACCTCAGACATGCGGCTTAAGCTGTCTGCAATCTGATTCTCCGATTCTCTTATATGTTTTACTGAAAAGCGGAAGGCGGAATTGCACACCACCCCATGAGCATTCCTTTCAGTTTTACATGGTCTGCCGATCACCCAGTGTAACGTCCCCTGGAAATATTTAGTGCAAAATATAATGAAACTGTGACAAGGTGACGTAAAAAACAGAGACACGGGACATAGTAGTTTTATCCGTTTGCAAATAGATATAAAAGTCGCATCTCTGGTGCGACCAAAACAGAGAGCACTTATAGAAAACTGTTAGAAAATTGTTTCTTTTGTGCCGGCCGCAGTGGCCGTGCGGTTAAAGGCGCTGCAGTCTGGAACCGCAAGACCACTACGGTCGCAGGTTCGAATCCTGCCTCGGGCATGGATGTTTCTGCCGTTCTTAGGTTAGTTAGGTTTAACTAGTTCTAAGTTCTAGGGGACTAATGACCTCAGCAGTTGAGTCCCATAGTGCTCAGAGCCATTTGAACCATTTTGTTTCTTTTGTAATCTAGGGGCGATGATCTTCTTTGTGATTATTCTTCTTTGTTTCTTATCTCTGTGCGGAAGGTAGTTTCTGAATACTCTTAGTTTACACGGTTGATGAGAGTTCTGTACTGCTCGAAAATACGTATTTGTTATCTTTCAAGTATAACTTTTGTTTGTTAAAGTGATATGTGATTTTGTATGTGTAAAAAGGGTTCAAAAAGCGCTGAGCACTATGGGACTTAATATCTGAAGTCACCAGTCCTCTAGAACTTAGAACAACTTAAACCTAACTAACCTAAGGACATCATACACATCCATGCCCGGCGCAGGATTCGAACCAGCGACCGTAGCGGTCACGCGGTTCCAGACTGAAGCGCCTAGAATCGCTCGGCCACTTCGGCCGGCTGTATGCGTAAAGATTAACACTCTATCTCAGAGTATTTGTAGAATTAATTCCTAGTGGGGGTTTTCATTGTTTCCAACTGTTGCATCCTGGATTAATAATTTGTTAAAATACGGTGGCAGTGACCAACTTACTCAGAGTAATACTACTTCGCTACTCACGACTAGCTATTACAAAAATTCCGCTATTACGACTTTCCAGAAAATGATAAAATGTTAGGGGTATCGGACTGCAGACTGCCTAGTATGTTCCAGCTTCGACGCAGTTTATGCGTTTATTTTCTGTCAAAAATATCTGGGGTGAAAAATTGCTGTTACGTGAAGATGAAAACGTCTCACTTAGATCACTGGTAGCCATTCTTTTGGAAATCCTTCTCACTGTGGGACGCACAAGAATTTATATAAGTGTTGTAATTCTATCTCTCTTATAACTACGTGGGAATAAACCTCCGGGACTTCGTGTACGAAAGTCCTCAACTACCATTAATGTTAAACTCTAAGACGAATATCGTTTCATATTATTACACTAGTAAAATGGTTTTTAGAACTACACGAGCTTAAGGCCAGTTTGTCAGTTGAAGGAAAAAAAATCCATATGTGATATTCAAGATAAATTTGGAATGATTTTTAAGGCGAAAAGTACCACTAGCGCTTCTACATCGTAGACAGACTACGTTAGTTTGGTGGCAGACGAAGGTCCCAGTAGTATGCACGACTGACCTGCTCCTGAGGGAGAAAAGTAGCAGGCTTCTGTCGGAAGGGCCGTGCAGATTCTGGAATCGCCAAAACGAAAAGACGACTTGAGGTCAAGCATCAAACGCTCCCTACTACGACTTCTCTCTTATGCAGCTGTTTCAAGGACGCCAGTGTCTGTGCGAAATTAGGCATACACTTCCTAAAGAATTGCCTCATGTCGATGAATCTAGCTACACCTCACTTACTTTTAGACGGAGGACAATTCTGTACATATTTCATACAGTCCTGATAAATCTTTATGCTGGTGGCACAGACTAAATATCCCAAAACGCAAATTCTCCGGTGGGTTAAATCATTTTTACATGTTTTCATTGCCGAGCCTGCTTCACACCAACCAACTAAAACATGCTCCTTACTATGTGGCACTACAACATTCAGAGCTATAGAAACACTTAAGGTCGCTCAAAACGGAGTCCTATAAACATAAAGACCCATCAGGGCACCTGAGGTTAGACTTGCCTAAGGTCCAACACAAATAACTTCCAACAGTGAACGTCATGAAACAATGGTGTTATTCTGGCAACGGAACTAACTCCCAAAACATGGTTTGATTATGAGCACTATAATCTAGGACTGACCAGAACCTGCACCACTCTCTCGTGCACCGGGAAGATGGGTGAAACGTACGGCGCGAAGTGGGTGACTTAATAACAAATAGAGCGAGTACCTTTTGAGTAGCCGATGCAACTGTTTCATCTTCGAAGGGAAAAACCGATATGCTGATCGGTGAAGTGATGCATTATCCGTCAACTGTGTCTGATACTTAATCTTATCTGCAACCCCCAATCTGTGTGTCACTGCATCAAGAAACTACTTTAGCAACTTGAAAAGTTATTGGGCCTCCCGTAGCTTCAGATAAGGACGTAATGTTCAACAGAATTAATGGGGACATTATTAAAGCATTGGGTGCAATTATTACCACATAAGCTACAAATATTACGATCCTAAAATCGAACATGTACTTCTTATCATTATAATCAAGAATAAAATTAGTCCTCTTGACGAAGTCACAATGTAGCAACATGTTAGTGGATAAACCGCTGGCAGTAACAAAATTTTCTGGCAATGTGAACTCTCGAATTTTCACTCTACTGTGCACAAAGCCTACGAACGGCAATTGCTGTCCGTTGACCGTACGACACTGCTGATTAATAGGCTCCAATGAAGACAATTTACATATATCACGGTACATCAGGTATTAACCATAGCACAGGATTGAAACGCTGCTACCTGAGTCAAACGAGGCATGCGCACATTCATGGTTAATAGCTGTGCACGCAAACTGGAGAAATTGTTTCGCAAAAACTGTTTCGCAGCTGCATTCACCTAATTACCTCTGTTCAGCAGCAATGACAGTGGTAATTAGGCATCAGAGGTCTCGAAATCTCTCACGTTAAACTGAAAAATCTAGAACAAAATGCCCATGTTTTCCACAAAAACAACAATTTCTCTTGTTTGTGAATCTACCGTTCTTTGTCGAAGACGCGTCGGCATCACGTTTTTTGTTACTACATTGAGTGCTCTGTATATATATATATATATATATATATATATATATATATATATATATATATATATATATATATACAGTAAGTCCATCGAGGTCAGCAACAGCACTGTGTTTATGGGCAAGATCTTCATGTTGCATGCTGACAAAATACTCTCCACAGCTTCAACTTCAGGAGTCTTCACGCTGAGGATCTTTTGACTGTACAGAATGAACGGGTCATGACAAGCCTGCGCTCGAAAGAAATAGTGACTGACAATTCATTTCGGACTTGAATCGACAAATGTTCTTAGACGCGTTCTTGCCTCTAAATACTTCAACGTCAGTCCATTATGCAAACCGTGGCAATTACTTTGCTCAAGTAACTCTAAGTTTCCTCAAGTAACTCTAGGGTAGGGTACATAGCATTTCAAGAATAACGCAAGGAGAGCTCTTAAGTAGCTCTTCGAGGTCTTCTAATTGAAAGGCAAACGACAAGAGATCGACAATTTTTGGATCATTCTCAACAGTTAATCTAGCAATATTCTGAATGAATGACAGAGGGGGTTTAAGTAATCCTTTAAATTTTTGTGACATCTCAATATCACAATTTCCTTATAATGGGTCATCTGATCTTTGATTCAGACTTCACTTGCGGAAGAGGATTGCTCTATACTACCAAATGATATAACTTGCCATTCTAATACACTGTGGCTTACCTGCAACTGTATAACTTCATTCTGTACTTCATCGATTAATAGGCTGTTTTCCTTACCCGCAATTACTAACATTAAGTTCTGGATTAGGCTACACAAGTGATTAATTTGAACCTAACTCGGTCAATTTGACACTGGGAAGGGTTGCTATATTTCAGGAAGTCAGTATTTTCCGGCACACTGGTGAGTGTGGCAGAACCAACACGCAGGTCAGCACTTACTTTGTCAACCTTGGCTGCAGCTACTTGTACCAGTTTGCCAGACGACCCATGCAGTTTCGCACACAGCACACAGCACTCATACTGGGGAACCTTCTCTTTTATGTGGGAAAGCCCCAGTATGCCTCTCAGTTCTGTAACGTAGGTACAAAACAAAACTTAGAACGGTGCTCTCTTCATACAAGAAATATAACAAAGAAATCTTAGTTCCGTAACTACAAGAAACTATTTTATTAAGAATGATTTTTCTCTGGACTGCACTCGGGAAACAACACTCTGCTACTATTACGACATTCTGAGAGAGGACCTGGGACTAGGATCGGCCTGGACCAGAAAGTATTATACCAAAAACAGTTATTTTATTTCCTCAAGCTATTACTACACTAAGAGATAAGAAATGTACCAGCTAAATACCAAGATGCTTATAACAAGACAAAAACAAACAATCATGCAAAACAGACACTTGAGAAATTTACGAGGTCTTGAGCTCAGGCAGCTCAACTGGGAGCCAACTTCAGATACCAGAAGTATACGTGCACTTCATCTGACGAACACAGTTGGCACATTAACTGGCCATAATATGACATTCAGAAACAATCTAAGGCCTGACAATGAATAGTGTACCGTACGGAACATACAAGAGCACATTATGTCATAAGTATGTAAACGCCAGAAGCGTCAAAGCTCTAACAGAGCTACAACTCTTCATACTTAAGAACCCAAATTAATAAAAGTAATAAGGCTAGATACCATAGAAAAAATATATTGGTAAAATTAACAAAAGTATTAAGGTTATGGACGCAGAGTAGTGCCTACAAATTATATAACAACGTCAGGAACAGTACTAAAACGAGGTCACACTGCTCTATCACTACAGTATCTGCTGAAAACTGAAAATCAAAGAACCTGGGCAATGTAAGGCTCGTCGGTACACAAGACACTGCAATTAGGACGCAAAAACGCTGAAGCCAAATGTTCAAAACCTTGTCAACATCCTCAGTGATCGTTATCCGCGCATGGAAGTGAAGTCAAAAAGCACCAGTTTCTTAGCCCATCTGCGCTTTGTTAGTGTTTGTCACTATTTGGTGCTGTAGGGCAACAACATACCTTTCCATAATGCATTATGACCATATACATCGCCTTCAACTCAATTACATACAATCCGTAAGGCCTGCAGTGTTCAGCAGGTGCCGCCTTGCAGGTGTTAGCTGCAGTAGTAAAAACCCAAATCTAAATGGGAGTCAGCCTGCATAGTGAACCGTCTAAAAGTCAGCAAACAGATGGGTCGTGCACTCTATCTGGACACCATCAGTAGGTCGCTAGGGTACTGTCCCTGATATTGAACGAGGCAAACCCCTATCAGCACAAGCTGGCATGGCTCATGATGTAAATAAACTTATTTACAGATCTGTATTATCTTTCAAGAAAAATATCAAAAATAAAACGCACGCGCGCGCGCTCACACACACACACACACACACACACACACACACACACACACACACACACACACACACGTACAATATTTATGTCAATGTTATTTCTAAGTCCAACCATTAAAAATACGTAGGGATATTGACATTATTGGTGCATCTTATATTATTCCTATTCCTGCTGTATTGTTTATCAAATATGCATAACATTACAAAACACACATCGACACTAGTGATCTAACTTAAACACTACAACAGCGTTTGTTCATGAGGACAGTTTGATCTTAGCATCAAACTTTAATGAAACCAAGTATCCATTGTATTATTTATCAAAACACATTTGGCTCACTAATTGGTAATATTGATGTAACTTGTCTGTTGAACAATTATCAGGGATTGATTGTTGTTGTTGTGGTCTTCAGTCCTGAGACTGGTTTGATGTAGCTCTCCATGCTACTCTATCCTGTGCAAGCTTCTTCATCTCCCAGTACCTACTGCAACCTACATCCTTCTGAATCAGCTTAGTGTATTCATCTCTTGGTCTCCCCCTACGATTTTTACCCTCCACGCTACCCTCCAATACTAAATTGCCAAATGTTGTGACTTACATACTGTGCTTGGAATAAGAATTCTAAGTAAGTGTGTTGGCTTGGGAGCTCGTTGATTATAAAATGGAATTGGTTTACAAAAGAGTTGAATGTACATCACTAATAGCTGGAATACTGGACAGTTTGGGAGAATTAAAATGTATCAGTCTACTTCAAAGCTTTCTGATTTTCCAAGGGGCGTGATATAGGAGAAGGGAGGAGCATGATTCATAGAGAGAGGGAATCAGGCTTTTGTCATTATGGGTATGTCATTGTGGATATGGCATGTATACGTGAATCTAAAAGTGTGCTTTATAGCATGTAGCTACCATACTCACTATCTGATCGACATTATATGGACACCCCTGTATAAAGTTTAACTGAGCACAAGATGGTACACATGAAATCAGTAGAAGGAATCACTTGCGAATTTCAAAAAGCTACCCGCAGTCTAGCCTGAATAATTATTGTGTGTAGGGAGATAAAAAGAATTGGGTGCAGTCGTCGAGTAGCTCTTCATAAGCCCAATGTTTCTGTACTCAGTGCTAAGCGTCGCTTAATATGGTGTAAAGATCAACGCCACTGAACAGTAAATGATTTGAAACGAGTGATTTTGTGTGATGAATTCGCTACACCCTGTGGCAATCTGATGGCAGTGGTTTTGTTTGGTGAATTCCTGGAGAACCTAGCTGCCATCATATGTAGTGCCAACAGTGAGGTATGGAGGATGTGATGCTATGGTATGGGGGTGTTTTTATTGGATAGAGTATGATTCTTTCATGTTGCTTCAGAAAAAACTAAATGCAGAGAGATTATTATTTCCAACATTGTGCACTGTGTACAGATCAGGAATACTTCAGAGACCATTTTGCTGTGTAGCCAATACGGTCCCTTTAGACACTTCACGCGAGAGGAATTGGAGATTAGGGGACACATGATGCAGTTACATTGATTTGTAGGATACGTAATTTTTTACTGGTGTCGGAATTGTGCAGCTGAGTTTCTGGTTTTATTCGGACGTCAGGACACAATAGCCAGTGTTTTCTTTGTAGTGTTATACATCTCGCAGTTCGCCTCCGTAGCTGAGTGGCCAACATAGATGGGTAGATGGCTGTCACACGGAAGACCCGGGTTTGGTTCGCGGTACTGCAAAGGAATTTTCTTTGGTGAAGGGACTGATATAGGGAGGACTCAGCTTCGTGATGCCAAATGAGGAGCTTCTTCACGAGTAGTAGCGGCTCCGCGGTCTGAAAACCGACCAGGAGAGCAGTGTGCTGACCATTTGCCCCTCCATACTGCATTTACATGATGGCGCAAGGCAGAGCATGAAACGGCTGCTGACAGGCGTCCATTGGGCCTTCACGGCCTGAACTAGGAGCTCGTTTTTGTACGTGTGACACCCTTCTACTGTACACTGCGTATATTTTTATGTAGCCACCAGCACTGATTTCCTGTAATTCTCACACTCATGTTGTGTAGAAAGCGATATGCGACAGGATCTCTTGATCAATATCTTAGTTGTCATTTATTCTTCTAATTTCGCTTGCAGATTGAGACCTGAACGCAGTATTCTTTCAGATTGTATTATCCGTGCTGTCTGTGTAGCTAAATTAGGTTTTGTGATTGGTTGCATGTATACTGTAGTTTCGTCTGCTGATGACACATACAGGGAGGTCAGTAACAGTCTGAAAAGTGGACAGATACTATTAGCTTCTATTGTTCTTATAGCGCAGATGATAGCATACGAGAGCGCTCAGCATTTGGCTCGGACTCTATCCTTACTACCGTGCCATGTCCGAATGTTGTGTCGATCACATTTGGGGTCATCGTCTCTGGAGGGGCTGCTTGAATCTGTATGCGTAAAGTCCTGATTGGCTAACTTCAATGCTAATTTTCTTGAAATGGCACAACGTCTCGAATTTTTTCTCAACAATTATTTGTCAGCATGTTCCACCCTCAAACGTCCTTGCAAGCTTTTCAGACTGTTTCTGACGATCTGGTATAGTATAAACTTGTTTTGCTGTTACACGAAAATATACAGCCTTGTGGGTCATAGGACTAGACAACTACATAATTACATAACATCAAATACGTTTCCCATATCACTTGAAATGACAAAGGCAGTCGTTATTTTATTTACACGTGCTCCTGTGTCAAACTAGAGCACCCTACAATGTTTCTTCGTCACCTCTTCACCACGAATTAGAAACTCTCCATTCGAAATAAACAGGTGGTTGTTGAGACAAAATTTTCAACACCGACAGCAGATGGCCCGCTCTCTATATTGGCCAGAGCCTTCCGGTGACGAAATGTCGCAAATAGTTCAGCGATAATTCGAGATTCAATTGTTTCGATCCTCAATGTTTACCGTTCGCTACAGTGCGGATAGTTATTGTACTAATTACATTTCTTACTGTATGAGAAAAGGACCTGCAGTGTTGATATTACTGGTCATAATTCGAAAAACAAGGTTATAAGCCACCATAACCTTCCGTCCGCCATCCGATCACGAGGGCATGGTGTAGATTTGCTGATTCCTGAACCACCAGATGATTTAAATTCTATTCCAACAGAAGTATTTTCTGAAGTACGATCTGATTTAGATTAACCAGATGATGAAAAATTCTATTGTAATACAGAAAGTCTAGAGCCCAAATTGTTTACTCAGACCGAGCTTAACGATTGGATTACGGATCTGGGCTTAACGAAAGGAAAAGCTGAATTTCTTGGCTCTCAATTGAAAGAAAAGAACTTATTGGTAGTTGGGACAAGCAAATACATGTATAGAAAAAGAGGGCAGCAATTTTCCAAGTTTTTTCAACAATAAGGTGATTTAGTGTAGTGCTCAGACATTCCTGGTCTGACGAATGAGTTTGGTATTCAATACAAAAAGGAAAACTGGAGGTTGTTTATTGATTCATCCAAAACTAGTTTAAAGGTTGTTTTATTACACAATAGTAACATGTATGGATCTATACCTGTTAAAAATTCTGTACATATGAAAGAAAGTTATGAAAACCTAGAAATAGTTCTAAATAGTATAGGCTATTCTGCTCATGGTTGGGTGATTGTGGCGATCTAAAGTAACAATCTTGCTCCTTGGTCAGCAAGGTGGCTTTACCACTATCCCATGTTTCTTGTCTGAATGGGACAGTAGCGTTAGGGAGCAACACTGGTGCAGAAAGAACTGGCCTGTGAGGGAGTCTTTAAAACCTGGTGAGAAGAACATTCTATGCAAAAACCTTGTAGATCCAAAAAACGTACTCCTACCACCTCTACATATAAAGTTATGCTTAATGAAATAGTTTGTAAAAGCTTTGCCTAAAGATGGACCAAGTTTTAAGTATCTCTGCCAAAAGTTTCCAGACCTTTCAGATGCTAAACTAAAAGAAGGTGTCTTTGTCGGACCTGACACCGAGCGAGGTGGCGCAGTGGTTAGCACACTGGACTCGCATTCGGGAGGACGACCGTTCAATCTCGCGTCCGCACATCCTGCCCTGAGGAAGGCCGTAGCAATTCGGCCGAAACGTCAGTTTTAGTTAATTATTGCTGATAGTTTTAGCAATGACGCGGCATAATACCTAGAAAAAAATGGTTCAAATGGCTCTGAGCACTAAGGGACTCAACATCTTAGGTCATAAGTCCCCTAGAACTTAGAACTACTTAAACCTAACTAACCTAAGGACATCACACACACCCATGCCTGAGGCAGGATTCGAACCTGCGACCGTAGCAGTCCCGCGATTCCGGACTGCAGCGCCAGAACCGCTAGACCACCGCGGCCGGCAATACCTAGAAGAATTTTAATCACTATCCTGATTTAGGTTTTCCGTGATTTCCCTAAATCACTCCAGGCAAATGCCGGGATGGTTCCTTTGAAAGGGCACGGCCGACTTCTTTCCCCCTCGTGCCCTAATTCGATGAGACCGATGACCTCGTTGTTTGGTCTCTTCCCCCAAACCATTCAATCCAATCCGGACCTGACGTTAGGAAATTGATGTTTCATGTTAACTTTGAATCCACAAGGAGTTTAAATGAGAAAGAAGCATGGGTATATTCAAGCTAATCGTTATCAAGTTCTTAGGACACGAATAAGACTCAAAATTGTAGCTTCAATGTTAAAGAGGTTTACAACTTTAGGATGTTTAATGAGCCTGAAAGTTCACTTTTTGAACAGTCACCTTCATAACCTCCCAGATAATATGGGAGATGTTAGTCAGGGGCAAGGAGAGCGTTCTCACCAAGACATTAAAGTAATGGAAAAACGCTCCCAAGGCCGCTGGAACACCAACATGCTGGGGATTTTGTTGGTCACTTGACCGAGTAGTTCAGCAAGCGACTCATCATAGATAAAGCTGCACAAGAAGCTTCAAAGTAAAAAGAGAAAGAAAACACAAGCCAATTCCAGTTGACAAGTGAAACCGCTATTAACACATATCATTGTTTTAATTAGCTTACTGTAAATACAAACTGCGCTTATGTTGTAACAAAGCGTTTCATTAATTTCCCTCTTTACCGTATAGCACAGGATTTTTAAGCTAAGCATATTGCTCGAAAACTAGAGGTGATACAAAAAACGAAGTCTAAATTTGGATTGAGCTCATAAAAAGCTATATAGATCAGCTAGCGAAGTAAACAGCTTAAAAAAATTCGTTTCCCTGTGTAATTATACCTATTAGGAGTAGTATGTTTCCTAGTTGGTTAGTACCTCAAGTGCACGTGGCAAGAGCTAGTTATTAATGTTTACCTTCCCCAGGGAGAAGGGAAGATGTTAAAGCGTGGGTGCATGGATACAAAACGGTTAGTCAATGCTGACAGGCGTACTATACTTAGCGGTACAGTTACGAGTGTGCAGAAAATATCAGGCAGTGAATTATATGATGTATTTGCAAAATATTCCAATACGCAGAAAAAAAAAACTAACAGCCTGAAGTGGGTTCATATTATGATACCAACGATCAAAATATCTCCACTTTTACACTGCGAACACCCCATATACCCTGTACATCTGTTGGGTGAAAAAAAATGCACACTAGGCGGTCGGCATGCGATTCCTCATCCCATTTCAAGACAAAGGTATATCTAGCAATACCTAGTCCCACCAGGCCAATAGGTTTAACAGAAATGGGATTTAAGAAACGAGGCTCTGGCAACGCTGTAACTGGGTGTAGTGTGGCCAAGAGCTGGTAACGTGTATTCCGTGCTGTATTATAGCTGTCCTACTAGCTCAATGAGACGAGGCAATACTGTGGGGAATGGATATGGAGACTCGCTAATGTTACAGTCGCATTCACCCACAATACTTTTCTCGCAGTTTAAGCATCGAACTTTTTCCAGTTTACACATCCAAAATTCTGTATCTCGTGCCTTGATTTCTGTTACTGTTATCTTTAAGACACAACATGAACTTCTCAAACACATAAATGACTACTATGTTTCGTCCATGACACATCTAAAGCCAACAGAAAATAACGTTGGATACAGTAACGTCATCTGTATCTAGTAGGTGCAAAGACAGAGTAGATGAGCTCCAATAGATTCTTCATTATGATAGGCACAGTAATTCTATTCTTTTCACTTGACACCTATCATCACAGAGTCGATAAGCACACTTATAAGCAACGTTCACTTGAGATGTTCAGGTCATACATTGCTGGACCATAAGCGACACGCCTGCATCTACCATTGCTAAAGCGGCAAGAACTCGACCAACTACGTCATGTACATCCTTAGGAGGAGTTCTGTAAACTACTATGTCAGTATTATAAACTACGAGTTAATAGTTGACAGTTGGAGACACATTGTCGTTACATGTAGTCTGTGAAAACCAGTTCATAGATATTGGCTACTGATAGAATCGCGTATACGCGTATATAGCCTGAAGATGGTGTGCTGAAGCATCAAAACTGGTAGCCATATAATAAATAACGTCGTAAGGACTGCTGTATGTGTTCCATTTTATTATATACTATAAACGTGTTCCCTTAAGTTTCCCCACAAATAAAAGTCTAGTGCAGGTCCGGGCAGGAATCCTGCACGTGTGCGGTGCACTTGCATATGTGCAGTTAACAGGCGTTCTGCGTGCACACAGGGGCTAACTGTCCACCCGCTTCTCTCCCCTCTCCAACATACCGTCTCTCCGCTCCTTCCTCTGTACTGCGTTTTGTTTGATAGCTTGCTTTATTGAGTGAATGAATAAGGTTAGCAGGAGTGCATGACGGAAATCATGGTTTGAAAGAGTACCTAATACCTACGATACGTTTTATTTAATTATCACAGGTGGAGTTTACAATACGTTTAGTGTCTGGAACAAAATTTCTACATATAGACAAACGCAAACAGTTACGTAAATTTTCATCACTGATGTTTGCTCTTAGCCGGGACTTTCTTTTATTTTAAGAACAGAAAAAAATTTCTCACAAACGTATGTCGAACCAAGCAATGACATTATCTTCGCGGCTTCACGATGGAGACGAGGAAACTCTTGCTGTGGAAAGTCGTGATAAAAGTCTATTACACGTCTTGCCAAAAGGAACTTGTCTGTCAGACGAGAATTACACTGTAGATCTATTAATTACATTTGCAAATTGGGATGAATATCGTCTACAGAAACAGCTAATGGTCTCGAGAACAATCCAAAAGCTTTGGATGAATATGATATATCCCCAAATCGCTTGAGACATTCCTCTCTTATTCCACTAAGTACGGAAACATATTCTTTGCAATTCTGTTCTCGCACAGTAGACTGAGTAGGGAAATGCACTGCGATCCCTGAAGAGAGCTTTCGTTCCCACAGTATTGCTAGTGAAAGCTTGCACCTTTTCACCCATTTTAGAAATTAGCTGATTTCCTCCTTGCAAACTTGTGTTCAATACATTCATATGTCCGGTAATGTCCATTAAAAATGCAAGTTCGGCAACCCACCCTGGATCTTCTAACTTGGGGTCGTACCTTCCTTTGTCCTTTAAAATCTGATTTAATTTTTTTCTCAGCTCAAAAAATCTTTTGATTACATTACCGCGGCTAAGCCAGCGGACTTGATTGTGGTTTGGTACGTCACCGTACTGTTCCCCAATTTCAGCTAAATATGTGTGAAACTTTCTATGTGTGAACCCGTGGGATCACAAATAATTAAATGCCCGAATAACCACTTGCACGACATCCCCCAGTTTTGCTGCTTTTGCGCACAGTACTTCTTGGTGGAAAATGTAGTGGACGCTGTACAATGATTCTTCTGTACGCTGTAGCTTTTTTCTTAGTAATCCAACAAATCCCACTTTTTCCCCTTTCATTGCAGGTGCTCCGTCTGTTGTCACTGACACGAAACGTTCCCAGTTTAAGCCAGCTGAATCGATAGCTTCTTCAACGGCTTTTAGGACGTCCGAGCCGGTGGTCGTGCTTTTCAAAGATATCATACCTAAAAAAATCCTCTGTTATGTGCAGGGCAGTGTCCACGCCACGGACATCAATCACCAATTGCGCGGTGTCTGAAATATCTGTGGACTCTTCAAGTGCGATGTAAAATGCAATAAACTCCTGCACTGCACTCCTTAATTGATGGTAAACGTCGTCTACCACGGCACTTCCACGACGACTTACAGTCCGCCGAGAAAGCTTGAAACTGATTGGCAATCAGTGGGCAAAGTAAATCAGCAGCGTCATTGATGCACTCCTTTGTAAACTCTTCTTCAGCACATGGTTTTCCAGCTCTCGTTATGTTATGTACAATCTTATAACTTGCAAAAACCGCTGGGCTATCATTGTTGTCGTCCTGAAAAATTGAAAACTGTGCACCATAAAATGTTAAATCAATTAGATGAGCGACATGACGAAAGAAAATCGCCGATCTCTCGTGACAACAGCAACTTACGCCAGATTCATCTAGTATGCTCAGATCGCTCTTCTTAAGCTCGGTCAATTTCGCCATCCGCTCAGAATCCGAGAATAAATTGTACTCGTCCTTGTGAAATTTATTATAATGGCGTTCAATCCTAAACTTCTGCTTACCATCGAGAATATTGCCACTTATTAAACATTTCAAATTTTCATGTTTTTGCACAAAGAAAAATGATTCTCCCATTCCTTTTTTAAAAGATAGAAAATCTCCACTTTTCCATTTCCTTGATTCACTCTGCATTTTACGTTTCTTGAAATACAACATTCACTACGTAGTGGTCGCTTCGCATCAACGTCCGCAGCCTGCTACAACACTGCCGCAACCTGCAGGCCGTCGCCACTGCCCCGATCGACGACTGCACGCGAGCAGCACACGTGCAGCGATGTGCGCTCATGAGCCGCGTATAAAGTTTTCCCGCCCTGGTGTAGTGGATTATGGGCTGCGAAACGTGGAGACCAGAACGTTGCAGCTCCACGACCAAGTGCTTCATTTAAATAGTTACATTCATCCCGAAGTATGGCGGTGCACCATCATGCTGAAACCAGAGCTTTCACCGAATACCAAGTGGAACGTTTTCTAACGCACCAGGAAAAGTATTGTAAAGAAACGTACAATACAGAGGAAGCAATAGGCGAGAGCTCAAAAGCACTTATCCCACGATTCTAGTCTAGTGTTCTTACCAAAAATTGCTGTTGTGAAAGCTGAAAGTACCTCCACAAGTGAAGCTGAATTCGTCAGTCCACATCACATTATTTATAAAATATTTCTTATCTTCCACTCAGTGCAAAAGCAATTCACAAAACTGTACTCATCAAATGTATTCTTCTGGCTGTTGGTCTTGAGTTGACGTGTAATGATATACGTGTAATTTTTCATCGCGCAACACTTCAACGATCAGTCTTTGAGATGTTTTGGACGGCCTTGCAACGTCACTGGTACTTCGTCAAGGTGATGGTTGACGTGTTTCAAGAATCACGTCCGCTGTTTGTGGAGTACGTCCAGTCCTTGGACGATCTCTGTCCGTTGTGGATGAAGATTGCTGGTTTCCCTAAGGCGTTGCAACAGCGATGAAATGCATTTTTATCGGGATGGTACCTTTGAGGTTACCATGTAGCATAAGCAGGAGCAGCGGCAGCAGCTTGGTTATCAGATGCATTCAGCACGAAAAGCGTATCGACCTATTCTTCTTCTGTGTACTCCATTGGGGAGCCGCACGACATGGACTTGACAGGACTAATTACGGTTGCGCACTGCACGGCTAGTAGACACATGCATGCAGTGTAATGGATCTCGCTCCCACCGTCATGTTAAAAGCTGCTGTCATCCAGAATGAGATTTTCACTCTGCAGCGGAGTGTGGGCTGATATGAAACTTCCTGGCAGATTAAAACTGTGTGTCTGACCGAGACTCGAACTCGGGACGTTTGCCTTTCGCGAGCAAGTGCTCTCCCAACTGAGCTACCCAAGCTCGACTCACGACCCCCCCCCCCCTCACAGCTTCAGTTCTGCCACTATCTCGTCTCCTACCTTGCAAACTTCACAGAAGCTCTTTTAGTATTCGTCTTGGTGTGAAGAATGCATGAGACCGGCGATAA
The DNA here is from genome assembly GCF_023898315.1 of Schistocerca nitens. Classification (NCBI taxonomy): domain Eukaryota; kingdom Metazoa; phylum Arthropoda; class Insecta; order Orthoptera; family Acrididae; genus Schistocerca; species Schistocerca nitens. The sequence continues at coordinate 462,764,619 of NC_064617.1, read as the reverse complement.
ACATCTGACTTTCGAAAAAACATCATCTACACAGTACTACGGATAGCAATTCCGAAAAAGATCATCTACGCTGTACCTGGGACAGAAAAAGCCGACAAGTACGAAAATTATCGTACTATCATATTAACAGTTCATGTATCAAAGTTGCTGACAAGAATAATAAACAGAGAATTGGAAAATAAAACTGTGGATGTATTAAACGAGGATCATTCTGGCTTTAGGAAAGGTATAGGCTGTTCTAACGCTATGGTTGACAATGGAAAGAGGACTAGTCGACCCAGAAAAAGCATTCGACAATGTCAAATGGTGCAAGATGTTCAAAATTGTGAGAAAAATAGGGGTAAGCTTTAGGGTGAGACGGTTAACATACAACATGTACGAGAACCAAAAGGGAACAATAAGAGTACTCGCATTTAAAAGTGTTTGAGGCAGGGTATGGCCTTTGGCCCCTATGTTCAATCTATACATCGAAGAAGCATTGATGGAAATAAGAGAAAGGTTCTACAGCGGAATTAAAAATCAATGTGAAGGGATATTTCTGATGAATTTGCTTTTCTAAGTGAAAGTGAAGAAGAATTACATGACCTGCTGAATGGAATGAACGATCTAAATGAGTACAGAATATGGACTGAGAATAAGTCTAAGGAAGACGAAAGTAATGAGAAGCAGCAGAAATGAGAACAGCGAGACACCTAACATAAGGCTTGGTGATCACGAAGCAGATGAAGTTAAGGAATTCTCTCACATTGACAGAAAAATAATCAATAAAGAACGGAGCATGGAGGACATAAAAAGCAGACTGCAACTGGCAAAAGGGCATTGCTGGCCAAGAGAAGTCTACGTAGTATCAAATATAGCCCTCAATTTGAGGAAGAAATTTCTGAGAATGTAAGGTAGTGAAACATGGTCTGTGGGAAAACCGGAAGGGAAGAGAATCGAAGCATTTTATATGTGATTTGAAGTTTGGAAGGTAGGTAACGAGGTACTGTCAGAATTGAAACCGTGAGGACGTGTCGCAGACGTGCTTGGGTAGCTCAGATGGTAGAGCACTTGCCCGCGAAAGAAAAGGTCCTGACTTTGAGTCTCGGTCCGGCACAAAGTTTTAAACAGCTATTGTCATCTTATAAAATGATTTTCTGCTAATAAGTGACGAGAAATACGGAACAGACGCGTTAAAAAAGGGAAGCTGGCGAGGATTCAGAATGATTGCTCCGTGGTGACTGCGAGTTTGATGTTCGAGCAGTCTACTCCCCGTAGTGTGGGGGATACACGTTCCTTTGTACATTCTGATGAACTTCACGCTGAAAGTGATGCCAACCCCTCGTTTCCATACGTATGTTTACAAAATACTGCCAATATCATTTTGACAGATGAACTTTGTATTGTATCTGGATGAGGAATCGCATATCAACCTCCAAGAGCGACATTTTTCTCTTTACCCTGTATATACAGTAGAGTCTCGATAGTTCGAGTCTCGATAGCTTGAGTTTCCAATAATCCGAGGCACTTAAAAGGTTGCAACGATCTACTTTCCTTTTTTTTACTGACATGATGAATAATCTAAACATCATTGCAAAAGATAGATAGGGAGAGTACAGCTCAGTGATAAAAGCAGACAACAATGCAATCAACATCGGCGATTAGCTCGCTGCCGTGTTGCACGAACATCTGTTGTCAGTATGGCACGAAATACCCCGACTGCTGCCGGCTGCTACCGATCAAAACTGGGGAGTTCGTACGCTGCTGTTGTTCCCAGTACCTGTACTGTACAGTGTTGTATGTCGTTTTGTTTGTTGACTGTGTGTTCCGTTGTACACCTTACAAAGATGAGAGCTGTAAAAGAGGAAATTTGTGCCTTTTCATCTAAAATTAGAAGCACTAAGACGCCTTGACAGAGAAGAAACAGCCGGCCGGAGTGGCCGAGCGGTTCTAAGCGCTACAGTCTGGAACCGCGCGACCGCTACGGTCGCAGGTTCGAATCCTGCCTCGGGCGTGGATGTTTGTAATGTCCTTAGGTTAGCTAGGTTTAAGTAGTGCTAAGTTCTAGTGGACTGATGACCACAGCAGTTAAGTCCCATAGTGCTCAGAGCCATTTGAACCAAAGAAGAAACAATAATAAAACTTGCTCTCGAATATGGTGTCGGTGAAGTTACCGTTGGTGACTGGCGAAGAAACCGATTTAAATTGGAACAGTTTTCATCACAGAAATGCTCACACGAATCTCTCAGTCGAAGAAGTATAAAGAAAAAAATGGTTCAAATGGCTCTGAGCACTATGGGACTCAACTGCTGAGGTCATTAGTCCCCTAGAACTTAGAACTAGTTAAACCTAACTAACCTAAGGACATCACAAACATCCGTGCCCGAGGCAGGATTCGAACCTGCGACCGTAGCGGTCTCGCGGTTCCAGACTGCAGCGCATTTAACCGCACGGCCACTTCGGCCGGCGAAGTATAAAGAAGTCTGACTTCGAAAAAACAAGTGAGACATTGTTCATGTGGTTTACCCAACAGAGACAGAAGGTTGCTTCGATTTCTGGCCCAATCTTGCAAGAAAAAGCTTTGTTTTTCAGAAACCAGCTGCAGGAAGGAGATGACAATTTCGCCGCTAGTATGGGCTGGCTCGACAAGTGGAAGAAGAGGTACGGAGTGCGTCAACTAGACATATGAGGAGGAAAACTCTCTGGTGACGCTCACGCCGTTTCAAAATTTATCGTCGAGTTTTAAAAAAATCATAACTGACGAAAATTTGTCTAATTAACAAATACATAACTGTGACGAAAGTGGGCTAAATTTTAAAATTTTACCAACGAGAACACTTTTTATTGTGAAGAAAAAAGTGCTCCCGGGCAAAAAAAAAAAAAAAAAAAAGGCAAAGAGCGGCTTACAGTTATGGCAGCTTCAAATGCAACTGGAAACCACACCTAAACTAGTTGGGATTGGGATGTCTGCCAAGCCAAGAACATTCAAGAATGTATCCATTTCTCCTCTTCCGGTTGTCTATACACATCAGAATAATGCCTGGATGAACCAGGAAATCTTCAAGAACTGGTTTTTCAACTCATTTGTACCTGACTGCAAGAATTTTTTAAAAGAAAGGGGATTGCCATGCAAAGCAATTTTACTCATGGATAATGCGTCCTCACATCCAAATGCAAGAGAACTGCAGTGCGACGGTATCCACGCCTTGTTTTTCCCACCAAACATTACCTGTCTCATTCAGCCCAAGGATCAGGGCGTTCTGGAATGTCTTAAAAAAGTATCGACGGCGATTGCTGCAGTCAATCCTGCATTCCGAAGACAACGAAAACATTGTAGGAACTTTGAAGAAAGTGACTTTGAAGGACGTAGTGTACTGTATTAGCGAATCTTGGAGCGAAATAAAGTCATACACAATTTCTAAGTCATGGAGGAAAATTCTACAGGAAAGTATGCCAGACACAGAAACTGATGATTTAGCAGATGAGGACGATCAACCATTGTGTAATTTAATCAGAAGATTGCCAGGGTGTGAAGAGGCAGGTGGAAGTAGGCGAGTGGTTAAATTCGAACGAACAGTTGGAGGTGACAGACTCTTCTATAATTGACATGGTTAACATTACATCGCAGTGTGAGAGTGACGAGGATGACGAGGCAGAGGCTGCACCGATGATGAGACACACCGATGGCTACGCTGCTCTCGACGCCGCCGTATGCTACGTGGAACAACAGCCTGAGGCGACACCAACTGACCTCCTGCTCCTGAGACGGTGGCGTGACATTGTCACGAGGAAAAGTTGCAGCTTCGCCAAACAAAAGATGCTTCACTATTACTTGTCTAAATAAATAATTATTGTTATTCTGCCAATGCAGATGCATGTGTAAATACTTTTATTTTAATAAAGTTCATATTTTGACCTGTATTACTTACAATATCATAATATTTCTTTTTCCCATTTAAATTTCGATAGTCCGAGTTTTCGATAGTTCGAGGTGTTTCCGGTCCCGTTCACCTCGAACTATCGAGACTCTACTGTACCGGGTGTATGTTCTAGGAATCGTCATGTGCATTTTGTGTGGTATTTGGGAGATATCTGAAATTTCGGTTTTGCATTGTGCAGCTGGTATCAGTCCAAAAAACTGTTGCTCGTCATTGTTGCTCGTGACTTCTTTCATCTGGTCCCCAGCGTCATCACAAAGCGTCGGTTTGTTTGTCATTGCAAACGATTTTTTTAATCGTATTTTATTTGCCATTTCGATGAAGCGCTCCCAAATTAGTCCGGTCCGATATTTGTTTAATCGATGTGTATTAACAACGGCAGTAAAACACGAAGGATGGACAGCAGTCCAGTCCAACAGCGACTCAGCAGCGCTGCGTACTTGGCAGCAGCACATAGCGGGCCAGAGCAGTGCTGTCGCTGCTCGAGTAGGCCTACTGGTCCTGTTGATACATATCCAGAAAAGGAAATCGCCCTAGGCTAATCTTGGGCCACTGTATCTAATGACTACATAAAACTAGGCTTTAAATATCATTTTGTCTGTATTGGGAACAAACCGAGTCTTTCCGTCGACACGGGAGCCGCATGAAAGACTTCATGAGCACTATTTGTTTCGGCTGACACCAGCTACACAATCCAAAAACGAGACTGCAGTTATCTGCTGAAACTCCAGATAAAATACGCCTGACGTCTCGCAGGAAGCATACCACCCCAGTAAAAATGTGTGTGTGTGTGTGTGTGTGTGTGTGTGTGTGTGTGTGTTCCATATCTCCTCCCAGATTAGCATAGGTCGGAAGCACCGCTTCAGTTTTAAACTTCTTCATTTTCACACGACCGGTTTCGGACTGTTACGAGCCCATCTTCAGGTGTCGTAGCTTGGCCGTTTTGCGCTCATAGGCAGCACACTGCGCCTGGTACACGCGATCGCGATGCGCGGGAACCACGGCACAGCTACGACACCTGAAGATGTGCTTATAACAGTCCGAAACCAGAAAAATGTTCAAATGTGCGTGAAATGTTATGGGACTTAGCTGCTAACGTCATCAGTCCCTAAGCTTACACACTACTTAACCTAAATTATCCTAAGGACAAACACACACACACACACACCCATGCCCGAGGGAGGACTCGAACCTCCGCCGGGACCAGCCGCACAGACCATGACTGCAGCGCCCGAGACCGCTCGGCTAATCCCGTGCGGCAGTCCGAAACCGGAAGTGTGAAAACAGAGAAATTTACAACTGAAGCGTTGTTTTCAACCACTGCTATAATGCTCAGTTGCGGATGTTCTTGCAATAGGATTGCTTGTCCTCCCAAATTACTGGACCGACTCCTATCAGTCTTGGTACACGTATTTAGTTAGTGTCAGGAAAAAATCGCTGTGGGGGTGAGAACCACCTACTTATCGTAGTTCAGGAGATACGACATCATAAACATTGAGATGCGCGAAAAACTACTGCATGATGCATGACGTTTAAATTTATTAAATCTCTGCTGCTGTAGTCGCAGTACATATAGCTGACATTACCCTCACACGCCGCCCGAATCTACCGGGTGATCAAAATGGCAGTATAAATTTGAAAACTTAATAAACCACGGAATAATGTTGATAGAGAGGTAAAAGTTGACACACGTGCTTGGAATGACATGGAGTGTTATTAGAGCCGAAAAAAGAAAGTCGTTTGCTGATGATCGTGTGCTCAGCCGCTACTTTCGTCATGCGTGGCCTCCCAGGTCCCCAGACCTCAGCCCGTGAGATTATTGGCTTTGGGGTTACTTGAAGTCGCAAGTGTATCGTGATCCACCGACATCTCTTAGGGATGCTGAAAGACAACATTCGACGCCAATGCCTCACCATAGCTCCGGACATGCTTTACAGTGCTGTTCACAACATTATTCCTCGACTACAGCTATTGTTGAGGAATGATGGTGGACATACTGAGCATTTCCTGTAAAGACCATCATCTTTGCTTTGTCTTACTTTGTTATGCTAATTATTGCTATTCTGATCAGATGAAGCGCCATCTGTCTGACATTTCTTGAACGTTTGTAATTTTTTGGTTCTAATAAACCCCATGTATTCCAAGCATGTGGTCAATTTGTACCTCTCTATCTACATTATTCCGTGATTTATTCAGTTTTCAAATTTATACTGACTTTTTGATCATCCGGTACTTACACAAATATATCATTGTGTGTCGCAGGGTCTAGGAGATTTAACGTCATAAACACTGAGATACGTGAAAAAACGCCGCACTATGCACGAAGTATTAATACAACTTCACAGTCCCACAGTCGAGTCAACTTAAGGATATCCCTCACATCAGGCAGTGCTTTTGACAGCTTATATCTACGAAGTGCAAATGGCAGTAGGCGGAAACGAAACCCATCTGCCAGCCTAAGTGGCCGTGCGGTTCTAGGCGCTGCATTCTGGAACCGCGAGTCCGCTACGGTCGCAGGTTCGAATCCTGCCTCGGGCATGGATGTGTATGATATCCTTAGGTTAGTTAGGTTTAACTAGTTCTAAGTTCTAGGGGACTAATGACCTCAGAAGTTGAGTCCCATGGTGCTCAGAGCCATTTGAACCATTTTGAAACCCATCTGCAGAGTTATCAAGAGTCGTTGCCGTAGAGACGTTTACAAAATCGCATTGTAGTCACTCGAAGCGCTGTGCCAAGCGTGAAGAAACTGTCCGGGATCATGTTTCTTAGTTGGAGCAGTGCACTTATACATTTATACATCATGCATATTTCTTTATGTGACAGTTTTATAATACCAAATGTGTTTTCGTGAAGACACGGAAATGAAATTCTTTCGATACGTCACTATAAACACAGTTCGTTATTTGTTTTCTTTTCCGATACAAAATTGGCAAAATTAATACCAGGCCAATGCCGAGCTTCTCAGCTAGTATACATTTTATGTAAAACCTCTGAAATCAGTACCAGTCCGAAAGGACCCCATTATATAGTTTGGCCACCGTGTTATTCATTACTATAGGGCGCAATCCGCATGCAATATGGAGAGAGTAGGTCTGCAGGTCACTCACCATAGCCGTTGGAGCCTCTACAGCTCATTCACGTAACTTCTCAGCTGTCATCACGAGACTGACTGGACCCCACCCAGGCCACTCACCTGGGACAATACCTTGTACTGTCGTTAACAAAACCCGCGTCATCCGCCTAGCAGTCAGGCACGCTAACCACTAATCCACTTAAAAGGACAGTCAAAACCTACAAGATTCTCAATAATATTTGTAATTTGATAATCACGTTCATTTAGTTTCATTCTCTATATTTCTTCACGTAGATACTCTCTCCAACAACAGTATAACTTTTGAATACTTAACTAACGTTTTGTACACACGCTGTCTGTTCTGAATTGACATTACCCTCTGCTGCGGATGATGTGATGTGTAAGTTACTCGGAAGATCAAATTGCTAAGCCGCAGTGTTACATGGAAAGCGTGTTTCTGGATTCATTTCTCTGTCTGGCAAAGAGCTTAAGCCTACCACGAAAGTAATATGCACTGTGCCAGCTGTAGTTGTATTTTCACGTGCTTTGCTTCTAAATCATAAGTGGGTAACAATGCACGTAGATAAGGTTTTAATAAAATTTTGTTATAACCAACGAGGAAAAGTTTCTACAATACAATAATGGATGATGTCTCAGTATTTAAATGATGACTAACTGACAACCTCAGCTGCCGACAGGTGTTGTTGTTATACTTCGATGTGGACAGCCATCGGGAATCGCCAAAGCGTGCGCGAGTAATGAGTGGGTGGGCAAATGTCTATAAGGTACAATACATATGTAGAATTGTGGACAGTTGGGAGTGTGAGTCTCACGGGAGGCGTGCAAGGGATAAGTCCCTGCAGTCGCGCTGTTCATCTGTGTCCTCGGTGGCTCAGATGGATAGAGCGTCTGCCATGTAAGCAGGAGATCCCGGGTTCGAGTCCCGGTCGGGGCACACATTTTCAGCTGTCCACATCGAGGTATAACAACAACACCTGTCGTCAGCTGAGGTTGTCAGTTAGTCATCATTTATTCCAGGGAAAAGCTGCTCGGTCATCAACAGTAACTGTTCTTTCGAGAACAAGTTACTGTCTTCGTATCTTAGTATTTAATTTAGCATCCCATAGGCACCGACGTCACTAGAGGTATAGTACAAATTTGGATTGCAAGGAGATGGGAAGAAAGTAGGTCGCAGTGATCTTTCAGGTAAGAGATATGGAGCGCATAAATACGATTTGCGAAATGGATGTTTGCAGATAGATTTTACATAGAGCTACCCACTGTCTTAACCAAAATGAAAATTCTATGTAACAAACCATGAATGTCGTCCTTTACCAAACGCCGCATTGGTATTCATTATTTTGCATTTTTGCTGCAGACTTAAATTTGTAATAGCTTCGTACTGTCAGGCATATAACAAAATTATAATACTATATTATCAAAGATGCCTTTTAACCCAGCAGGAAGAGAACATTCAACTTAACGTACCCGTTTTGCAAACTGTTTTCACTGCTGTTATTTTGTGTGCGAATTCTTAGATGTACGTAGAGAAAAATCTGTGTTACACCCGAAACAGCCTGCTGTTCTCAACAAACAGTGTCGGATTTTCGGTACTCGGTCCGAACGCGTTGCGGAGGATTTACATTGCGTTTTGTGTATACGAACGCACGACCCTGTCGCGTTTCATGAATAAAGGAATTAGCATACCGCATCGTGATTTCTGCTTCTAATATGTCTACCCCTCCGTGACGTGGCTTCCCTGTCTGTACACATTGTGTCAAAACCCTATTAAACAGATTCAAATCACGATATAATGTGTTTGTCTTCAATTAAGATTTCAATTTACTCTTGTAAACATCAGTATTTGTTCACTAAACAACTGAGATTGCTTCAGAATGCGTCGGCATAATTTATTCATGAAGTTTCTTTTATCGATCTAATGGCAGTTTTTCTCATCTGAAACTCACAACATTGCATAGAGCAGCTACAACGAAATTCATCCAGCTGAGGAAACGTTCACAGAATTTGTGGCGTAGCAGTAAGAAATATGTACTGCTACCTCAATCACATATTTTATATTAAGATACATAGTGCACATGCGGAAGCTAGTTTAATATTTTCATTACAGTGCCTTTCGTTTTATATTTCGACGTAACTGTCATAAAGGAGTGTGAGTGAATAAAATTTAAAATGTTTATTTGATACCACAAACGGTCGTAAAGCTACAGCCACGATAACAATAAAATTTTTGAGAAACTACATAACTAGTTTCGTCGCACTGAGTCGTTATTTTCGAGTGTAATCACAAACCTAGGAAACTGCATTAATAATTTTAACCATATTTCGACGCGTGAGCCTTTTTTGCAATATGATAGTTCCATCAGAGTAGGACGTAATACAACGGTAAGTAATATTTTTCATCCCAATGCCGTTTTCATCTACACCGCATTGTGTTAAATGTATGATCAACCAAAAATCGTCATGACGTCTTCTTTACCGTTTCTGCTGCCTTTGCTCCAGCTTACTGGTTTCAGTATATTTTTCGTAGTATTTGAAGTAGTATGGTTGCAATTATTAATGCTGTTATCTAGGTTCGTGATTACATTTAAAAAGGATGACTTAGTAGTTATGTAACATTTATAAAATTTTGTAGTTTCAGTGACTGTGGCTTGACGACTTTAACGATTCACTTTACACACGTTTTCGGCAACTCCAGTAACAAAACTAACATTACATATTCATTGTTTGGAAACTGACACAAAGGAACAGATGTTTTTGTTATATACTGAACTGATATGATATGAAATTGTCATGTATGAATGTGAGTTTTCTTTCAAAACAATTCGCTCTAAGTCCCAGAGTGGAAGGTTCTAACTTTGAAGGAACACTCTATTCATAAAGTTCACTTATCTATATAGTTCTTCTTACTACATTTGTAGATGTACTGATAATTTTTCATTGAGTACTTTCTTTTCTCATGTTTGAGAGGGAAGTTGTTTTATACTTCCAGTTGTATGTATGACTCTCATTAAGAAGCGCATAAATTTTATAATTTTCTGAAGTGCTTTTCTATGTTGTCAATAAAATGTATTACTGCAGAGAACAAGGAGAGATGTAACCTCTTGGAAGATGCGAGTAACTCACTGTGAACGGACTCTGGGCAAAGTGATTTTTTATAACTGATATTATATACCTTGCTACTCCTAACAGTGTAAAAATTCATTTTTGTAATTATTTTTCTTGAAATTAATATTTTGTGTTTTCAGTTATTATAGTGTCTCCAAGAGGAGAGTTGAATACCCATTCCTTAAATCGTATTTCACTCTTGCTTCACTTGGACAGTAGCTGCCAGATTTATAAATGTTGGATTATACGTCCGACAGTTTAAATCTTCAACCTTTCCATCGGTGAAACATTTACTCATATCGAGGGTCAATTGTATATCTCCAAAGCTCTTAGATTCTGTGATGGAATGGCAGAAAGAGTAAACGGAACACATTTTAGGTATGAAGTAAACGTTATGATATATTTTTACTATTTCGAAAGGAGAATACCGCAGTAAAATGTAAAATTGCAGTGACATACTATTGGATACCATCTCTGACATTCTAGTTGACGTATATATAGTGGAGTGGTTTCATGCCACAGATCACTGTATCCATATGATACACTACCGTGTACAGCGTTATAGTTTATGCATACCTCGGATGGAACTCATATACACGGCAGTCTCTTATGCCAGAGAATCAGAAATTCAATGAGCTGAGATCCAGTGATAGAAAGAGCAACCCACCTTGACTACTTCCTCGATTCGATCGAGGTGGAAAGGTTTGTACAGTAAAAGTAGCAGATACGTACGTCACACAGTACTGAAGAACCACCTTCCTGTAACCAAGTATTTCTTAATCGTTACTTTCGTTACTGGCAGTCGCTATGCGCATGTCGTATCCGACCTTTGGTTACCGTGTACATTCCGACGCAGAGACATACAATACCTTAAAAGCTGCGCCAAGGATTAAATTGAGAGGCATTTAGATTATAATCTTTGTAATGTTCACATTGGATTCTCTTTTGTTTCATACTCCAAGAAGGAGCTAAGAGACACTTTCGATTGTTACCTTGTGGAGGATGGACGTGATTTTTGGACTGTGCGGAAAGGCAGCCATATTGTTAGTAATTATGGTTTGTGCGACGAGCAGAGCAAGTCTTATTGTCTTCTGAATAAAAAATAGTGAGAAGTATCGAAGTGTTACGAAAATTATTTAAAGCAACGTAGCATTGTATTCCTTGGTTTCCACCGTCTTCGTGAAGTGAACCGATGCCGACTTAGGAAGACACACACGGTCAACAAAGAGAAGAACATCGATGGCGACTAATAAATTAATATTGTGGCAGAAGGACTAATTCTACGTCTAAGGTGAGAACTCTGATTAAATCAACAATGACGTAGAATTCAAAATGTAATTAATCGGAATGGTAAATTATATTACAGGCATATTTCACGCAGCACTGTATTTGTCCGCATTCAAGCCGGACAATACAATCCGTAAAAAAGCCTTTTAAAAATTCTAAAGTTACAGTTCCATATCCATAATTTTTCCTCTTTTCAAAAAACCAACAAATTCAAATGTTTTTTATTTATTTCGCCACACTGGCGACCGCTGACAGGGACAGTGCTGGTGGAACAAAGAGTATGTACTTGATTGTTGTGCTACAAACGTACTTGTACTAATTACCCTTTTCTCTGTTACTTGACGCACATGGAAAATGACGAATAAGGTGAAACAATATTGACTGTATAAAAAAAGAGGAGGAGGAGAGTAGTGTTTAACGTCCCGTCGACAACGAGGTCATTAGAGACGGAGCGCAAGCTCGGGTGAGGGAAGGATGGGGAAGGAAATCGGCCGTGCCCTTTCAAAGGAACCATCCCGGCATTTGCCTGTAGCGATGTAGGGAAATCACGGAAAACCTAAATCAGGATGGCCGGAGACGGGATTGAACCGTCGTCTTGACTGTATAAACGGATGGCACAATAAACAGAAGGAACAAGGACAAGGATTTACAAACCTAACGTAATCGTGAGTGACGCAGCTCAGCCGTAATTAAGGTAGGAAAGCGCAAACGCATGCAGCGGCTGCACCTTGGCTTGTTGTTGTTGTTGTTGTGGTCTTCAGTCCTGAGACTGGTTTGATGCAGCTCTCCATGCTACTCTATCCTGTGCAAGCTTCTTCATCTCCCAGTACCTACTGCAACCTACATCCTTCTGAATCTGCTTGGTGTATTCATCTCTTGGTCTCCCTCTACGATTTTTACGCTCCACGCTGCCCTCCAATACTAAATTGGTGATCCCTTGATGCCTCAGAACATGTCCTACCAACCGATCCCGTCTTCTGGTCAAGTTGTGCCACAAACTTCTCTTCTCCCCAATCCTATTCAGTACTTCCTCATTAGTTATGTGATCTACCCATCTAATCTTCAGCATTCTTCTGTAGCACCACATTTCAAAAGCTTCTATTCTCTTCTTGTCCAAACTATTTATCGTCCATGTTTCACTTCCATACATGGCTACACTCCATACAAATACTTTCAGAAATGACTTCCTGACACTTAAATCAATACTCAATGTTAACAAATTTCTCTTCTTCAGAAACGCTTTCCTTGCCATTGCCAGTCTACATTTTATATCCTCTCTACTTCGACCATCATCAGTTATTTTACTCCCTAAATAGCAAAACTCCTTTACTACTTTAAGTGTCTCATTTCCTAATCTAATCCCCTCAGCATCACCCGATTTAATTTGACTACATTCCATTATCCTCGTTTTGCTTTTGTTGATGTTCATCTTGTATCCTCCTTTCAAGACACTGTCCATTCCATTCAACTGCTCTTCCAAGTCCTTTGCTGTCTCTGACAGGATTACAATGTCATCGGCGAACCTCAAACTTTTTATTTCTTCTCCATGGATTTTAATACCTACTCCGAATTTTTCTTTTGTTTCCTTTACTGCTTGCTCAATATACAGATTGAATAACATCGGGGAGAGGCTACAACCCTGTCTTACTCCCTTCCCAACCACTGCTTCCCTTTCATGTCCCTCGACTCTTATAACTGCCATCTGGTTTCTGTACAAATTGTAAAAAGCCTTTCGCTCCCTGTATTTTACCCCTGCCACCTTCAGAATTTGAAAGAGAGTATTGCAGTCAATATTGTCAAAAGTTTTCTCTAAGGCTACAAATACTAGAAGCGGAGGTTTGCCTACCCTTAATCTTTCTTCTAAGATAAGCCGTAGGGTCAGTATTGCGTCACGTGTTCCAACATTTCCACGGAATCCAAACTGATCTTCCCCCAGGTCGGCTTCTACCAGTTTTTCCATTCGTCTGTGAAGAATTCGCGTTAGTATTTTGCAGCTGTGACTTATTACACTGATAGTTGGGTAATTTTCACACCTATTTTCTTTGGGATTGGAATTATTGTATTCTTCTTGAAGTAGGAGGGAATTTCACCTGTCTCATACATCTTGCTCACCAGATGGTATAGTTTTGTCAGGACTGGCTCTCCCAAGGCCGTCAGTAGTTCCAATGGAATGTTGTCTACTCCGGGGGCCTTGTTTCGACTCAGGTCTTTCAGTGCTCTGTAAAACTCTTCACGCAGTATCGTATCTCCCATTTCATCTTCATCTACATCCTCTTCCATTTCCATAATATTGTCCTCAAGTACATCGCCCTTGTATAGACCCTCTATATACTCCTTCCACCTTTCTGCTTTCCCTTCCTTGCTTTGAACTGGGTTTCCATCTGAGCTCTTGATATTCATACAAGTCGTTCTCTTCTCTCCAAAGGTCTCTTTAATTTTCCTGTAGGCAGTATCTATCTTACCACTAGTGAGATAAGCCTCTACATTCTTACATTTGTCCTCTAGCCATCCCTGCTTAGCCATTTTGCACTTCCTGTCGATCTCATTTTTGTGACATTTGTATTCCTTTTTGCCTGCTTCATTTACTGCATTTTTATATTTTCTCCTTTCATCAATTAAATTCAATATTTCTTCTGTTACCCAAGGATTTCTACTAGACCTCGTCTTTTTACCTACTTGATCCTCTGCTGCCTTCACTACTTCATCCCTCAAAGCTACCCATTCTTCTTCTACTGTATTTCTTTCCCCCATTCCTGTCAATTGTTCCCTTATGCTCTCCCTGAAACTCTGTACAACCTCTGGTTCTTTCAGTTTATCCAGGTCCCATCTCATTAAATTCCCACCTTTTTGCAGTTTCTTCAGTTTTAATCTACAGGTCATAACCAATAGATTGTGGTCAGAGTCCACATCTGCCCCTGGAAATGTCTTACAATTTAAAACCCGGTTCCTAAATCTCTGTCTTACCATTATATAATCTATCTGATACCTTTTAGTATCTCCAGGGTTCTTCCATGTATACAACCTTCTTTCATGATTCTTAAACCAAGTGTTAGCTATGATTAAGTTATGCTCTGTGCAAAATTCTACCAGGCGGCTTCCTCTTTCATTTCTTAGCCCCAATCCATATTCACCTACTATGTCTCCTTCTCTCCCTTTTCCTACACTCGAATTCCAGTCACCCATGACTATTAAATTTTCGTCTCCTTTCACTATCTGAATAATTTCTTTTATTTCATCATACATTTCTTCAATTTCTTCGTCATCTGCAGAGCTAGTTGGCATATAAACTTGTACTACTGTAGTAGGTGTGGGCTTCGTATCTATCTTGGCCACAATAATGCGTTCACTATGCTGTTTGTAGTAGCTTACCCGCATTCCTATTGTCCTATTCATTATTAAACCTACTCCTGCATTACCCCTATTTGATTTTGTGTTTATAACCCTGTAGTCACCTGACCAGAAGTCTTGTTCCTCCTGCCACCGAACTTCTCTAATTCCCACTATATCTAACTATAACCTATCCATTTCCCTTTTTAAATTTTCTAACCTACCTGCCCGATTAAGGGATCTGACATTCCACGCTCCGACCCGTAGAACGCCAGTTTTCATTCTCCTGATAACGACATCCTCTTGAGTAGTCCCCGCCCGGAGATCCGAATGGGGGACTATTTTACCTCCGGAATATTTTACCCAAGAGGACGCCATCATCAACTTAGCTCCACCTAAAGCAGAACCTTTTCCTTTCCATATTAAAATCCTGGTAGTGTTTGGGGCAACACACAATTACACTTTGATGATTACTTTTTTATGTTCAACAATCGCAGAATTAGAAGACGTAGTGCGCCATCTTGTAAATTTGCGACGCGCAACAAATAACAATCGCGAGATATTTTTTATTAATTCAACTGCGAGAGAATTTAAAGATTTAGTTTAACAGTAAAGTACAGATAAAAATAATATCTCCACAATGGAATCGGAGAACTTTAATTTGACAAATGTTCATGGACGCGTCACCGATTCTGACAATAGTGAAGTAAATGATGACGCAATTAGTTTTTCAGCACAACATAATGTAGAAGTAAATACAGTTCAATTGCACTGGACAGGGATTAACAATAACGAACCACTTGCAAATGAAACCTTGTACACAGTCGATGAAGCATCGATTACCAGATCAGATGAAAATATTTCGCGTGAAATCAGTGAACCTAGCCCGGTTTCGATTCAACCAGATCGTGGAAGAGAAACAATGGCTACAAATAATGGCATAAATACAAACACACTAGCTCCGTCAGTTACGCTTGAGGAATTATATAGTCTGATGTCAAACGTGAGCGAGCAATTATCTGATTTAAAGATCAGTCACAACACAACAAACACAAACATGGAAATTGGGTTCCAACAGCAGTTTTCAAGTGTAAAAACGCAATTTGAAAATATGCACAAACATTTTGATCAACGCTTAAATAAACTCACCAATGAAATCGATCAAAAGATCGAAGACAAAGTCATCAAAACAGTCAATAGTGTATACAATGTATTGGCAAATGATTTAGAAAAGAAATTGTCAGATCTTACAAACAAACAGGAACAGGAACTGTCAGAAATCGTAGAAACACACAATCAAACAGAAACGGTACAAAAAGAAATACATGAAAACGTACAGGCTATTCAATTAAATTTAACTAGAGTACAGTTCGCATGTGAAGAAATACCTGACCAAGTTAATAAAGTAAACGAAGAAGTCGGTCTTCTGAAACAGGAGACTGGACGTATCACGGCGGACATTATCAAAATAAATGAAACTTTAGAAACCGAAAATGTAAATGAATCAATAACTGACCGGGAAACAAAACTTTTTGAAAAATTAGGTAATGAAATCAAAGTAGCCGAGGACAGAATACGCAAGGAAATTGCTAGTGGACTGAATGTTTCAAATGACTTGCCTACGTCAAGCAACAGGCAGCGCGACACTTATTCGTCCGTGCCAGATTACGATGCCAATAACGCAGAACATCACGCGCCCAGTCCGGCGTATGTGCACGCACCGGCGCAGGCAAACAATGGCTATTCGCCAAACACGGTGCTGCAACAGGCAGTAGGCGTGTCGCCTATGCAAGTCGATGAGAGCCGGTTGAAACATAGCAAGTTTCCAGTTTTCTCCACAGAATCCAGAAAAACTCATCCAGTCGTATTCGTAAGAGCATTTAAAAATGTCTTACCAAGAAACTGGACTGAGGCACAGAAGATTAGATATGTAGTAGGCTTCACACAAGGCGACGCACTTTTGTGGGCCACAGACATGGCTGAACAGTGCGTCACGTACGAACAATTTGAACGGGCTTTCTTGGAGAAATATTGGTCTGCTGGGGTCCAAGAAAGACTGCGACGTGAGGTATTCAATCCACAACCGTTCAACCTCAAAAACGGCGGATTGAGAAAGTATTCCGAAAAATATTTGAATAAGACGCGCTATTGGAACAATCCAATACCGCACGTAGATGTTCTCAAAATTCTGAAAAACAGATTACTCGCGAACTTACGCGAAAAATTGTTAACCATACCGGGGAACGACCTTGAATACTTTCTTTCCGTGCTTGACTCAATTGATCTAATATATCAAGAAGAGCCGAGCACAAGTAATCGGAATGAACACTCCGTAACCAATCAAAACAACGGTAACGGGAATCATTTTAATGGAAATGGACAAAACCATCACAGTTGGCAACCGTATGCGACAAGGCCAAATAATGGAACCTGGAATTACGGATATCGGAGGAATTCGGCGCCACAGAGACGTGAAGACCGAAGATATAGTACAGATTACGGTCCACGCCGGTATGGAAATGATAGAAATCACGTGAATGATTGGTCAAGTCCGCGTTATGAAAGGCGGCACACAAATGAAACTTACAATAGTTACGGTAATAGGAATGACCTACCAAGGAGGAATAGCGACGGCCGGTCGCAAGAAAATGTTGCACGCAGCGGTCCGGAAACTAATTGGCGACAGAATCACCACTCAGTACACTTTGTAGAGGTAACGGACAGTACTGAAGCAACGCCGTTGTCTCCCCCGGTAAACAACAATCGGTCGTAATGAGCCCCACCGGCCGACCGATTTGACAACAGGGGGCACAAATAAGCACACATTACATCTCAAACAATTATTTTTAAGATGCGACCGTAGAAGATGATCTATGTGAAGAAGAGATGAAAGCACCGGACAAGGTAAGTGACCTCGTGCACGCTGTAATAACAGCAAAGATAGGAACTATAATTACCAACGTAATTTTAGATACAGGCGCATCTACGAATATTATTTCTAACACTTTATTTAAAGAAGTTTCGAAAGCATTAAAAGTACCAGTGTTGCCAAACGAAAATTGTAAAATCTTGACAGCTGTACGTAACAAGTCAAAAAGTATTAAGTGGCAGACGCAAATACCTGTTACCATTAGTGATGTCATGATAAACTGTACATTCTTAATCGTTGACAAATTAATAGTCAATTATGTTTTAGGTATGGAAGTTTTCCGGCAGCATAAAGTAAACATCGACATAGGCAGTGGACTTTGCTATTTCCAAGTGGGCAGTCGTAGTGTGAAGGTCAATCTTGTAAAGTCAACAATAGAGCGTAATGGCCAATTACAGAAACAAGCTGAAGTAAAATTAGTTTACCCACAAGTGTTATTGATAGATATTCCTTACCCCGAACAATTAGAAACGGAAATAATTAACGAACAGGCCGCCCACGAGAAGGTAGGAAAATCCACTTGTCTTTCAGAAACTCAACAAAATGAACTAGCACATCTTATTACTAAAGTTTCAATTATACATCGAAACTAGTAACCTACTGGGGGAATATGCCAGCTTTAAAACGCATAGTTAACCACACCTAATGAAACATGTGTTACTGTGAGTCTTAACACTATAAAATAAACCACACGGTACTTTTGTAGTCTAACTCAGTTATTTAAGAGAGAGGAAAAATGCCAAATTAACGTGAAGGCCAGAGTTTGTTCGCTTGAGACGAGCAACAAGCCACGCGTCGAAGTGGGAATCCAACGCTCAGCTGATGAGCACACGATAGCTGCATGGCAAGACAAGGTCATTGGCCGCGCTGTAGGCAGCAAGCCGGGGAGAAATCTTCCCCCTTCCCTGTCCGATCAGCTGAGTGTATACAAAGCGCGAAGGCGCATGCGCGGTAGAGTTCAGGCGACACGTGACTCGTATTACATGATGGCGGCTATCACGAATAATGTTCACCAACAATGCAGAGTTTTCCCCGCGCGTACTGTCCAGTCGTGGTACGTAAGCGCGCATGCGCGGAACGTTTAAAAGTTTTGAGACCATGCTTACTATGAGACACAGAGACGAAAGTCATTCAAAAACAAGAAAGAAAAGGGTACACAAGTCTTGTAAATAGTAGCTTAGAAAATTTAATTATAAGCTTGTATTACGTAATAAAAGTGAACATACAAGTACATACTGGTCATGGACGGTATTGTAATATTATATTATATTGAGTAAAATCTTAGCTTGTACGGAAGGACAAAGAAAATAGCTCAAAAAATATATATAAATAATGCAGATATATAACCGGAAGAAGGCTATGTACACGCGAGAACAACACACAATTATATATAGGGAAAAAGCAGCAAAGAGGAAAGAAAAGAGATAACGCATGCATTTACATTACACAGTAGCGAGCGATTTTCGGAATGAACAACAAGGCAAACGCGTTAATCTTTGTGACTAAGGAAAAGAATGACACAAGCTTTAAAATAGGAAAATAATAAACAGATCTATGCAGCGTGAGTAATGAACTGAATCGCTCTCAAAACAAATACCTAGGATTTATAGAGAGAGAGAAACACATTAACGTTAGGAAACACCTAAAACACTCAGCAAACAACTTTGTAAAATATATAAGCTATACACGAGGTTACATGTAAGAAAGCTAAAGTGTAAAGGAGGAAAATATGGAATGATTGCGCATTAATGGACCGTAAGGCAGTTATGTATGTAAGAAGAAATACTTAGTTGTAAGTATTATTAGTATAAGGGACGATGCTCAGCACACCCTGAATTATTTTGGAATATTGAAGGAATGGTGCAGGGTACCGAAAAAAGGGCCCCACCAGCAATGTGTATATTATAGTGGTAGATATTTTTTTGTGTATAAACGTATGTATGAATGTGTGAAATGCGAAAGAAGCTCTGTACATGTACGGGACTTAAATAACGTAGAAGCGTATAAGGAAAATTAAACTGTAAGACAACCTCGTATAAACAGGTATACCTAACATCAAGAAACAACTTAATTAAAACCGTAAGACTCTACGAGTTTACGAGAAAATACGAAAAACACAGTGCAACATTAGCGATGCTTCACTCATGTATGCAGAAGGAAGGTATGAATTACTTTACCCACTTGAAACATGAAAGGAAAAATCATGTCAAAATTATATCTTTCACACATATAACGATTTACAGTCACAAAGAATGAAAATGATATCGCCCCTATACGAGAAACAGGTAAGTAGTGTGATCGACGACCTGTAAGCAAAGGAATCGTCTATAAAATAAACTATGAAAAAAAAGTCATACAGAATTTCATGCTGCACTGAAGTTATGAAAGTCTGATTATTCGTGTACATAGATTTTCATGACAACCGATGCATTAAAATGTCTGTATTTTTTCTCCCATGATAACACAAGACGCCTACAAGCGCACTTTAATTGAAGATGATACACGCACACAAGGGCGTGCCGCTATTATGAAACACTGTACATATTAATAGTAGCTACACCCTCAACTTCAAGATTTTATGTTTATATGTTTATGTTAATGTAGGAAATTTTATTAGAGGTAATGATTTACAAGCACACCAGAACGTGCTTAAGCACAAAACACTGTACATATTAGGTTATGCTGCATA
The DNA here is from genome assembly GCF_023898315.1 of Schistocerca nitens. Classification (NCBI taxonomy): domain Eukaryota; kingdom Metazoa; phylum Arthropoda; class Insecta; order Orthoptera; family Acrididae; genus Schistocerca; species Schistocerca nitens. Next base: position 462,744,271 of record NC_064617.1, on the reverse strand, counting down.
TAAATGATTATTTCGTGCATTTTCAGATTTTATAGGTAAAAACCGTAGCATACACGTAGTCGTTGCCATTACCCTAAATAGAAGGTAGAAAATTCCCTTCCCGAGCTGTAGTGGGGCGGCTACAGCTGTATTCTCTGCATGCTGATGCATGTCGTTGCGTATGAAGAATACGTAACGGAGGTAAACCTTAACATTACTCCCGTTCAAGAAGGAAAACAAAGGACTTGTTCCTTCTGATTAATGGAAAAAGGTGTGTGTGTGTGTGTCAGTAAAATCCAAGACGAAGAAGCCACTATGAGTGGTCAAAAATTTTTTAATTTTCGTCGATAGTTATTTCCTGTAATTAATGTAACCAATGTATTGTATGTGTTATAAGTTATTCCATTGTATGTGATGTACGTTGTATTTCATGCCAAGTCCCGTGACTTACAAATTTGTGAAAACTTATGTACATTGACCAGAAGTATTGAGGGAAATGAATCTTGGTACAATAGGTAAAAGGGGTTAATGCGAAGAAAAAAGTGTAGTGAAAAAGAAAGTTTCGATCACAATACTCCCGGTTAAAGTGATGTGTGTAGAAATTAAAATTGTGCAAAGTAGTGCTACGTTGCAAGTGTCAGCGAGCCTAAACAAGTGACATTGAAAATTGAAGCTTGTATCGTCAAACTACCCATGGCGTCACAATAGGAAAGGACAATACCAAACAAGTTTGACATGGTACGCTTCTTACCTGAAGCTGCATCGACGGGATCGTCCTCCGCCTCGCACATAGTGTGGTGTGTTCTTCGGGCCACATATTCCAATGTACCTCGTCGTATCCAGTCTAAGTACTGGAAGGAACTACAAAAAGCACACGCATACTGAGGTTCGGAAGTCTCGACGATACCCGCACGTCGGTGTATATTCAGTGCACTAGCGCGCATTCAACCAACGTCGCCCGCTAACGGACGATTACCCGTCCATATTCAACACTGGCGCTAGAGAACAAAGCTCGTCGCCCCAGAATAAATACAGAAAGCAATACAAGGACTTAATTTTCACCTCTGATGAGGAAGGAACATTTGTAAATAACGTTGTATTCATTGTATATTTTATTGTACAAACTTTACCACATGATGTTTTCTCAGCATTAACCAAAACTTTGTATATTAGGATTAAGGTTTGTAAATGTTAGCATAAGTATACCAAAAAACAGACACACACTCAGTAATACCAAAGAATTCACAGTGCCATGTAATGAGACAGTAAAAATGAAGTTTGTAAATAAAAGACCCCCAAACATATCAATTGCAAGGTCGACTACTGTCTCCTGTCAACCAAATAAAATTTTCTAGTGAAAGTATACAGTAGGGGGGGCAGTTGTAATGACACATTACGACGCAGAGACATACAATACCTTAAAAGCTGCGCCAAGGATTAAATTGAGAGGCATTTAGATTATAATCTTTGTAATGTTCACATTGGATTCTCTTTTGTTTCATACTCCAAGAAGGAGCTAAGAGACACTTTCGATTGTTGCCTTGTGGAGGATGGACGTGACTTTTTGACTGTGCGGAAAGGCAGCCATATTGTTAGTAATTATGGTTTGTGCGACAAGCAGAGCAAGTCTTATTGTCTTGTGAATAAAAAAAAATTTTCTAGTGAAAGTATACAGTAGGGGGGCAGTTGTAATGACACATTACGACGCAGAGACATACAATACCTTAAAAGCTGCGCCAAGGATTAAATTGAGAGGCATTTAGATTATAATCTTTGTAATGTTCACATTGGATTCTCTTTTGTTTCATACTCCAAGAAGGAGCTAAGAGAGACTTTCGATTGTTGCCTTGTGGAGGATGGACGTGATTTTTGGACTGTGCGGAAAGGCAGCCATATTGTTAGTAATTATGGTTTGTGCGACGAGCAGAGCAAGTCTTATTGTCTTGTGAATAAAAAAAAAATTTCTAGTGAAAGTATACAGTAGGGGGGCAGTTGTAATGACACATTACGACGCAGAGACATACAATACCGTAAAAGCTGCGCCAAGGATTAAATTGAGAGGCATTTAGATTATAATCTTTGTAATGTTCACATTGGATTCTCTTTTGTTTCATACTCCAAGAAGGAGCTAAGAGACACTTTCGATTGTTGCCTTGTGGAGGATGGACGTGATTTTTGGACTGTGCGGAAAGGCAGCCATATTGTTAGTAATTATGGTTTGTGCAACGAGCAGAGCAAGTCTTATTGTCTTGTGAATAAAAAATAGTGAGAAGTATCGAAGTGTTACGAAAATTATTTAAAGCAACGTAGCAATGTATTCCTTGGTTTCCACCGTCTTCGTGAAGTGAACCGATGCCGACTTAGGAAGATACACACGGTCAACAAAGAGAAGAACATCGATGGCGACTAATGAATTAATATTGTGGCAGAAGGACTAATTCTACGTCTAAGGTGAGAACTCTGATTAAATTAACAATGACGTAGAATTCAAAATGTAATTAATCGGAATGGTAAATTATATTACAGGCATATTTTACGCAGCACTGTATTTGTCCGCATTCAAGCCGGTCAATACAATCCGTAAAAAAGCCTTTCAAAAATTCTAAAGTTACAGTTCCATATCCATAATTTTTTCTCTTTTCAAAAAACCAACAAATTCAAATGTTTCTTATTTATTTCGACACATAGTGAGCACACATATGTTAACTTATAAAGTAATGGGTTGACAGATGAAGAACTTGAACTTCCAAAATAGATTGACGTTGAGCGAATTATCCACTTACATATACACAAAGCAACAAATATTTGCTTCGACCATTTACTTAGAAATTGTCTTGATCTGAAATTAAATACCTTCAAGGATCGCAATTTGTAACACACATCCAATATGTTACTCCCATTCTTCCGTCTGTTTTGCATATCTCCTGTCTCTCTTACACATCTATGACAGTTGCCAGTGCAGTCGACCGCGCCAAACATTTTGAAGAATTTCTAGTCTTCTCAGAAGAACGTCTTATGAACAGAAAAATTTCTTCTTGGCATACTTATTTGCCACAAACAGACACACACACACGCACACACACACAGGGTTATTAAACGTTACAGTTACCAAAGTGGGATCAGGTGTAATACCAAATAGCCGAGCGGTCTAGAGTGCTGCAGTCAGACTGTGCGGCTGGTCCTGGCGGAGATTCGAGTCCTCCCTCGGGCATGGGTGTGTGTGTTTGTCCTTAGGATAATTTAGGTTGAGTAGTGTGTAAGCTTAGGGACTGATGACCTTAGCAGTTAAGTCCCATAAGATTTCACACACATTTGAACATTTTGCTACTTGCAAACCAGCCTAAAGCTCTCAACGATAGAATAGCATGCAGTGTAATAACAGTGAAATCCCGATCACGTGGAAGCGTGTCTAAACTCAGTGTTTGCGCGGACCGATCGACAGAAAAGTCGACGTCTGTCACTGATAATGCCCTTTTTTATCTACGTATCAACCGCGCAGCTAAAATTGTATTAGTATCTAAGAATTTCTAAAGAGATTAAAAATTCTTCAACAAAATCGTCGGACAAAACTTCAGCACTTCGCTGAATTCTGCAAGTGCAGCTGACGGTAAAATTTGTAAGTATTCGTACATCGTAGTCGATTACAGAAAAAATTGAATTACATCAACAAGCAGCTTGGCTAAATTTTCTTTGTGGCTCTACAGCAGTCGCCCGACATTTTAAAAATAAAATGAGGGAGCTAACGAACTCGAAACACATAAATTCAAATAATTCTTCAAATCTAAGACATACAGAAAAACTAAAACCATCCATGTGCTGATGACTGAATCTATCAACCATGATATTAATATTTATGACTGAATGCAACAGTTCGTAGCTTCTAACTTCTTAACCACTGCAACTATCCTTACACATATCATTTACATTTTAATGTGAATTTACCACTCTACATGGCGGTACGTTGTTAAAATGGCACATTGATTTTGGTTTACTTACGAAAAATATTAATTCCTCATTCTAAGTGCCTGCACCAAAAATGCATATAACTAAATAAAATAACCGTTATATTAAAGACACGCTGCTTAAGGTTTATTGGTGGTTATTAATTAATCGTAGCTGGGATCTGAAATAAAATAATTACGTAAAATTATATAATGGCATTGAGCAGTGTTCGCTCAGCCAAATACAACGGTGTTTATCAATAACGTACCTTAATTACTTTCGGCACTATTAATTTTGATAATTTTAGTGAATTTGTTGCTCCTGTTTTTGACATAACTAATTACCTGTGGCACGCTACTAGTTGGCATCTATTTCATTTATTTCCGTTGAAACTCAGTTTCTGAAACTGTTACTCATTTTACATGACTATTCGTGCATAGGCAATACGTAACTGTGTTCAAATATTTATGAATTTCTGTTACTCGTCTATCCACTGGATAATCGTTTGACATGGTGTTGTTGTCTTTCAATACGTAGCAGCTTCTGGGGAGTGTACCGACGTAACGTATGACAGTAAAACGTGTATGAAACAGAGGTGTGTCATTGAACTCCCCGCCTCGCAGTAAACTGCCCCAACTGAAATCCATCCGGCGTATAAAAGAGATAGGGTAGACGTAAGTAATGAGAGGCGCTACGTACGGTTTTCCAGTTATTATGAAAATCACGTGCACGGCATGGCAGTCTCAGAAATATCTATCTCTGCTGTCATTCCTCACATCTCCATGAAATCACGCGTGGTCATTAAGAAAAAAAATGCTATCGAAAGTTGCCGCCAGCACTGAACTAATATGACGATGAAGCTCCTTATGTCATATTTGAACTCAAGCACAATACATAAATGACATGACTTTAGCATTGGGACTTGGCAACACTGCGCCAACGCGGACTCTTCGAGTATTTGCTGCACTAAATAATTATAAAAATCGTTATTATTAAGCTATTTTCAAACGTGTACAGGTATTATAAATATTATATAAGTGTTGTTAAATTAGTGGAAGTGTTAGTGAAGTAACGATTAGGGGGGGTAAGTAGCATATTTTCCTTCTCGCGCCTGTAGCACGAATCCTAGGCCTAATTTCACGCGCGCGAAGCGTAAGTACCAGTTAATTAAACTTATAGGTAAACGTTTCCAGTTGGTATAAATATAAAATAAGTGTTGTTACATTAGTGGAAGTGTTAGCGAAGTGTTAAAGAAGATTAAATGGGGTAAGAAGTTTATTTTTCTTCTCGCGCCTATAGCACGGATTTTGGCTTAATTTCACGCGCGCGTAACGTAAGTAAACAGTGACTTAAACTTATATGTAATCACCTGTTTTTTTATTCAGTACTCTTTCAATTTATTTATTCTGTCTGAATAGTTTCTAGGGTCCTATGCTTACGTTTTAGTCAGTACTTAAATCAGTTTATACGATTTCTGTTTTTACCATGAGTGAGAAGTGTGTGACATGCCGTAGGATCGTTAGTTCCGGGGTATGGCGTGATGGCTGCTGTAGTGTCTTTCATTGGGGGCGAATGTAGTGGCGTGGGAAATGGGAACATAAATGAGGCTCACCAGTGGTATTGTAGGATCTGCAGTAGAGATAGGAAAATACTGGAACAATTCAAGTTCAGAATTACGCCACAAAATCCGCTATTATGCACGTTATGTTGACGACATTATCATTGCTTTTGATGGTACTGATCATGAGTTAGAGCCTCTCTTCAATACTTTCAATGGTTTACATGAAAAGATTTCCTTCACAAAAGAACTTCAGAATGAGAAAGGTGAACTTAACTTCCTCGATTTAACAATTTCTATACAGGATAGTTCCTTCAATTTCAATATCTTCCGTAAGGAAACGTATTCAGATAATGTCATCCCTGCTGACTCAACTAATCCAAAAGCTCATAAACTGGCGTTTTTTCATTCTGCCATTCACCGAATGGTAACTACTCCATTATCACCTGCTGATCAACAAAAAGAATTGAATGTCATCAAAGCGATTGCGGCTAATAATGGGTACAATCAGAATATGGTCGATTACTTGTTCAATAAGAAAATTTCCCAAAACTGTTCGACTTTGAGCAACAACCTCCCCACTGATAGCAAAGAAGCTAAAAAATTTATTTCCATTCCTTTCTTGGTTAATATATCGTATAGGATTAAACGTATTCTAAAGAAAAAATATAACTGTAACGTCTCCTTCTCTACAGATGACAGTTTAAAGAGAAATCTTGTACATACAGTAGAGATTGCCAGCGATTGGTTTTCCAATTCAGGTGTTTACAAACTAACCTGTAATAACTGCCCTTCATATTATATTGGTCAAACAGGCAGAGCTGTGAAAACAAGATATAAAGAACACCTATTAGGTAAAAAAGGAGCGAATATACACAGCTCTACTTTTGCTGAACACCTCTTGATAGCCGGCCATACGCCTAAACAGTTAGAAGACACGGTTATCCTACACAGACAAGTCAAAGGGCGTACAATAGATCTGTGGGAAGAATTACAAATTTTTAAACATCTAGAGCTCAAAGACGGTAATATACTGAACGACCAGTTGAACCTTGCTTGTAGACAATTTTTCGAAGGCTTTAAACCTGTACTGTTTATAGTATAACATTAATGCTGTTAACCTCAGTGGTCTATATTTTCTCAGGAAGCTATGATGCACTTACAAATCTTTAAGCTCACTACCCTTTATGTAATGTGGTTTTCTCACGATATATGGCTGCCACTACATCGGCCCCTTATGTGATTTTGTCTGGCTCTAAAACGTTGGTTCCCTGCGAATGTGTATTAACTGGATTGTGGACCAGGGTTCGTAATTCTGTCTTAAGAGCCACCATTGTTGTCAATTTCAAAGTTCTGACATATATACTGTGTGTGGGCTTCACTAATATAGTAATGTAATTTTTATATTGTGGTCTGTAATGGGAGTGTTAAACGCTTTCCTTCTTTTTATTGTTACTTTATCTAAGGACGTTATTAATATTGATAATTTACACCTTGCTTTTGTACGCCAATCGGCACATGGTTCGCGCCATGAGCGCCACCTGCCCTGGCCGCAGAGTAACTACGCTGGGCGATTGCACTCAGTCGGTTGTGAGCTCTGCAACATCCATGTACTAATTTATATTTACGTGACAAACCCTATTTCTAAGGCTGTATTTTAATTTTGACAAATGGATCCATGCCGGCATCAGTCCATATTAATGTAAAATTATAAGTACCAGTTGTCGTTCTCATATTTTTGTAATGCAAGAGCTCTCTAATTTGTGTTAAAATCTATTCTTGACTTAAGTTTCATACCTTTCTAATGTAAGCTATGATGTTCATTGTCCTTGGGCCACCTTCTGAAGAATACAAATTTAAATTTGTTGAAACCTAGGTAAAGAATTCTTTATCCATTGCAACTGGTCGGCTGTTTATAATTTTATTACGTCTAACCGTTGCTGTTGTGCAGCTATGTTTAAAATACTAAAATACTGGAACAGGAAGGGAAAACTGCAGCTCTTCAAGCTTCTAGACAAGGCAAGGGAAGATCTGGACAAGTTAAAGAGGAAGAAGGGTGAACAGAGGTTGGAAGTGGCAACAGGTAATAGGGGTAACAGGCAAAGGAGAGCATCAGACAGCTTTGTCATAAATCTTGAAAATGGATTTTACCTGTTGCCTCAGTCAGAATCGGATGAGCCTCATGTAGCTGAAGCTGTAGAAAGGGCACAACAAGCTTTCAAGGACTTGAAAAACGTAGGGAAATTTGTAAAGAGAAAGGAAGTTCTGTTGTTAGGTAGTTCCCATGGTAGAGCTGTTGGCCAACTACTGCAGGGAAATCTAGGTCCAAAATACCAGGTCACAAACTTTTTCAACCCTAGTGCAGATCTGGGTCAGGTAACATAGAACGTAAGTTCTTTCTGCATGGATTTCACAAAGGAGGATGCCGTGGTTATAGTGGGTGGTCCGGGAAATAGCATTGACAGGGACTCTGAATACTCCATAGAGAGTAACCTCGTGAAGATAGCGTCATCACGGAAGCATACGAGTGTGGGATTTGGTCTGTGTTGAGACGTCATGATCGGCCTCGTTTGAACTCTTCCGTAGGGAGGGTGAACTTGGCGTTGGAGTGGCTGTTTAGGACGGATATAGGGTCCCATATTGGTTTGATTCCTGTGGGTGCTATCGACAGGTGGGACTACACTAGGCATGGCCTTCACCTCAATAGGAAAGGGAAGGGAAGACTGACAGTGTTGATTGCAGAAAACGTAATGGGGGACACTGTCACAAGTGGTAAAATACCAGTGGTCACAGGTGTCAGAGGGATGCCTTTTTAGGATAGGGAAGGTGGAAAGAAAACGAGTTTTAAGAGAGATTGGCAGACACATTCAGTTTGAAAAAACAGGTGAATAGGAATAAAATTTTAGCATACAGACTCCATTTAAACGATGTTTAACAGAAAGTAATCAGAAACTGCCAGTTCATCTTCACCAAAGCAGTTATAATCCTATTAGTATGCAGTATCAGCTATCTTTATTACACCAGAACATTCCGGTACTCAGAAATAAAGTTGATGAACTACTCATTGCATCGATGAAATGAATTCATCTAACCAAATGGACATAATCTGCCTCTCTGAACATCAAGTGACCACTGGTATAGATATATTAGACATTTTCAGGATTTAAGCTAGCTTGCTACTTCTGCCGAGTAGAAATGGATGGAGGAGGAGTTGCCTCACTTATTAAAAACTGCCATAAAATCAAAAACATTGACATTAATAAATTATGTTTAGAGCAGCATCTAGAAGCATGTGCAACAGAAGCAGAGGTCCATAACAGACCTTATATAATAGTAACTATTTACCGAGCACCTGCTGGAAATTATAATCTATTCATAAATCACCTAGAAGTTCTTTTGGGTTATTTAACAGGAAGAAACTAAGAAATTTTGATTGCTGGTGACTTTAATACAGATTCTCTAAATGCAATCTTCCAGTAAACATTCACTGCAGTTAGTAATGTTGTCTTTCAATCTAACTCACACTGTAAACTTTCCAACTAGGATCACTAAATCCTCAAGGACAGCCATTATAACATTTTTATAGACAAATCAAAGGAACAATATCATATCATAAAACCTGATATAAATGGACTATCAGATCATGACATGCAGCTCCTTGTGTTGGATGTAAATTCTAAGCAGATTATCAAGACTGCTAAATCTGAGTACAGGAGAGTAGTCAATCAACCAAAAATTGAGTGTTTTAGAAAACTTCTCAAAGATGTGACCTGGAAAGATGTTTATAGGGCTCCTGACATGAATGAAAAATATAACACATTCATGAAGAATGTCAGTACCATGTTTGAAAACTGTTTTCCTCTAAAAGTTACTCAAATTAAACACAAGTCTATAATAAAACCATGGATTACACAAGGAATAAAGATTTCCTGTAAGACAAAAAGGAAAATGTATCTGTCGACCAAGAATAGCTCCAATGCTGATGATTTCGCTAAATACATGGAATACTGTAAAATATTAAGAAAAGTAATTCAGACATCTAAACAAATGCACTACGAGAAGAAGATAGAAATGTCAGGGAACAAAATAGAAACAATATGGGATATAGTGAAAAAGGAGACTGGTAGAACCAGAAAGGAACAGGAGCAAGTACCACTAAGGGTAGATGACACATTAGTAACCGATGGGCATAGTGTGGCAAATCTATTTAACAAGTACTTTATATCCGTTACTGATAGAATGGGATTGTCAGGAACAGTAAATAATGCCCTTGAATATCTGAAACTAGCCTTTACAAATAACTTCACTCACTTCACCAAAACAAATAACTTCCATAATAAAATCTTTAAAAACAAAGCATTCTAGTGGTTAGGATGAAATATCAACAAAGTTAATTAAGGCATGTTCTTGTGAGTTTAGTACAATTCTAAGTTACTTGTGTAACCAGTCAATTATTACTGGGACATTTCCTGACTGGCTAAAATATGCAGATATTAAGCCGCTATTCAAGAAAGAGGATATAGATATACCATCAGACTACAGACCGATTTCAATTTTGACAACATTCTCAAATATTTTAGAAAAAGTAATGTATAGGCAGCTTCTCAACCATCTGACTACAAATAACACATTATCGAGACCACAGTTTGGATTTCTGAAGGGTTCTGATATCGAGAAGGCTATTTACACCTACAGTGAGAATGTACTTAATTCATTAAATAACAAGTTACAACCAGCAGGTATTTTCTGCGATTTGTCAAATCATTCGATTGAGTAAACCACAACATCCTTTTAAATAAATTAGAATGCTATGGTGTCACAGGCAGTGCTGCAAAATGATTCAAGTCATACCTTGATAACAGGAAACAAAGGGTGTCAGCGCAAGGGACTAGTGAATTAAGTCATCAGTCATCATCAGAATGGGAAGAAATTACTGGTGGTGTCCCACAAGGATCCATCTTAGGGCCATTGCTTTTTCTTGTGTACATTAATGATCTCTCATCAGTTACACTGCCAGAAGCAGAGTTCCTTTTGTTTGCAGATGACACAAGTATTGCAATAAACAGTATGTCGAGTGTAGTTCTAGAAAGATCTGCTAATGATATTTTCATGGATATTAATAAATGGTTTAAAGCCAACTCACTGACATTAAACTTCGAAAAGACTCACTATATGCAATTCAGAACCTGTAAGAGATTTCCACCCAGCATATGCATAAAGTATGAAGAAGAGCAGATAGAAGAGGTTGACAGTCTTACATTCCTGGGTTTACAACTTGTTAATAAACTCAGTTGGGAGGAGCACAGCACAGAACTGCAGAAACGCCTTAACAAATCAGTATTTGCAATTCGAGTGTTAGCAGACATAGGCGACATAAAAATGAAAAATCTTGCATGCCTTGCCTACTTTCATTCCATAATGTCATATGGTATAATATTTTGGGGTAACTCTTCAAGTCAAACAAAAGTTTTCAGAGTCCAAAAGCGTGTAATAGGTATTATTTGTGGAATTAATTCACAGTCGTCCTGTAGATGCCTCTTCATGGAACTGGGTATACTGACTACTGCCTCTGGGTAAATTTACTCTTTAATGAAATTTGTCCTAAATAATATATCTCTTTTTCCAACAAACAGCTCAGTTCACACATACAATACCAGGAACAAAAATGATCTGCACAAGGACTTAAAAGCACTTACTTTGGTTCAAAAAGGGGTCTACTATTCAGGAACACTCATCTTCAATAATTTGCCAGCAAACATAAAAAATTTGGTTACAAATAAGGATCAGTTAAAAGGAGCCTGAAAGACTTACATGTAGCCAACTCCTTCTACTCCATTGACGAATTTTTTAATAGAAAGAAATGATGTATTGTATATATTCATACTATTAGTATTGTTATTTCAGCTTAAAAAAAATTACATGTTCCACGTCCACGAGGATCTCCTCAGCACGGATCAATGGAACGAAAAACTAGTCTAATCTAATCTAATCTAATCTATAAGAGGAACTTACACTTGTACATAAGTAGTGAAACATGATAACGATGACGTCCCATCGCTCTAACACATCCTGAAAGTGTGGTTTCGATCTCATTTATGGAGAGAACTCGTGCGATGCAGATGTAGAGTGCATTTTGTCTGGACTAAAGCCTATCTGTAAAAAGCGTGAATCACATTCTGAAACTACTTTCAATATATTGAAGAAGGCAGTATGTCTCTCAAAAGCATCAGCAACTAAAATTAAGAAGCGTGCAAAGAAAGAAGTATTTTATTTGCTGATGGCAGTTTATCATTTTAGTGATTCCGATAATGGCAGTAAGTACTTGACGAGTTATGATCGAATCAACTAGAAACTGAGAGAAAACATAAGTCGACAGATGGGCGTTGAGTTGATCGGTGTGCCCCTGCACGGCAAGGCGGTTGGAGGGTTGCTGTCGGCCGCCTCCAGGTGTGAACTAATCGCACTTTCAACATGTCAGTTTCTCAACTGGTCCGTTTTAACTATGACGCCTTGTTTGTTACGTCTAACAGTATTTTATTTTGAAAAGGTTGAGTCGCCCTCCTTCCTGTAGATGAACTTACATGTTATACTGATGTATGTACACATGGAAATGTGATTTGAAATCACCGAACCGCTCGTGTTCCTGTAAAAGTTCATATATAGCCGGAAGTAATTTCTTTCTGATATGTGGGAATTTAGTATAGAAAGCTTAATTATTTGTGACAATTAGATGACAAATAATTATAGAGAATTAGAAATAACTTTCGGTTATTGTTGAATAATAGCTACTAGAAGCTTAATACACCAGTGCTTTTGCGCTCCAAATGCCAAAATCTCACGCGGCCTCACTGAAAGCGGTTTCCAGAATTGTTTATTGGTGCAGGGATCAAATGAAAACGTTGGTAAGAAGCTTACATATGTCTTCGGAGGGATCAAGTGGTAATACAATAGCACACATTATTTAAAAAAGGACAGAAGGGAATCCCATGTAATCTACAACCCTAATGATAATATTAAGTGAATGGGACAGTAAAGTAAACTCTCTCAGCACGAATTGCTAAATGCTGTAATTTAGAAATCGATGACTTTGCAGGAAAACAGACTAAAGCTTTTCAACTTAGCAAACTGAATCACACTGGTTGTACGCGGCGTCCGCACGAAGAGAAGTGTGGCTCAACGGTCAACGGAAGAGAAGCGATATTTTGTCTGTTCGCATGGACAAGTTAAATCTTGACCGACCTGCCATCATAGTTGAGACGCACCAGAGTTGATGTATTTGGTCATTTTACTAGAAGTGTGCTTCTGATTACCGTTGAAAACGTGCTCACCCTGTAGCGTGGTGTTACCTGAAGATGGTGAATAGCAATTAAATGGAACTCACATATGCAGCTGACGGTTTTACTGTTGTCACACATAAATATGACAGCTGCTGTCCCGTTATCCCTTGAAGATGGATGTAAAGAAATCGGTCACCTGATTGGTTACAGGGGTTCCACCTCAAAATACAGTGTACAGGTTAGTATTCACCCAGACATGTGTCATCCAAAGCAAAGGAGAACAATGCTTAGGGAGACTCTCCATCTCGATAGCGACCTACAACTCATGAAATAATATTCATTATGTCAACGTTTACTAGCTGATGGCTTTCAGTTTTCAAGCCTAATTATGTGTCTCCTGAAATAGAGAGTGAAATTACACTGAAATCCAGACAATTAGTTGCTTACAGGCGTTGATAAATATCAATGGGAAAAGTTAAAAATGTGTGCCCCGGCTGGGACTCGACCCTGGAGATCCTGCTTACATGGCAGATTCTCTATCCGACCATTTGGAAATGGTATCTTTCCTTTTAGTCCTGTCCGAAAGAACAGATACAATCTTCATATAGGTAAGTCTTACCGGCCAATGATCTTCAGTGCAGATGCACTCACATTGCTCAAACTTTTACGGGAATCGTTAGATTGACTCTCGGCGAGCAATGAGTACAGTGGGCACGGGTACTACAAATGTAGTGTGTGGGCAGTAAGTTTGAAATGTGGGACTTACAGGGAGCGTGCAAGAGATACGTCCCTGCAGTCGCATTATCGTCTGTGTCCTCGACGGCTCAGTCGGATAGAGAGTCTGCCATGGAAGCAGAAACTCCAGGGTCGAGTCCCGGTCGGGGCACACATTTTATACTGTTCCTATTGATATTTATCAACTCCTGTAAGCGATTAGTGGTCTGGATTTCAATGTAATTTCATTCCTCGAGAGCTGCAACATCACCAATGCTGATCCGAAAGAATAGAAACCATCTTCATGTGAAACAAAGAGGGTGTGATTCATTAGGATCCCTTTGAACCTAAAGCAACTGTCAGTTCGAAGTGCCGGAAGATGACACATGACGAGGCCGAAAACTGACATTCATAGTAGAGAAGAAGATGGTCTTTCAATCAATTCGATAACGTCAGGACCCGGAACAGTTTGTGAGCACCCAACGCACTGACATATTTTGAATCACAGTGCCGTTCTGACTTAGCATCTTCCCACTTCCATCTTCCTGAAAAGACTGAAATTAACTTCAGTATTGAAACTCCAAAAGATTGTACTATGGACACGACATTTAACCAGCGAAATGCTTACTGTCGTTGAGGTTTTCATTTTGTATCACTCTGAAGGAAGATTGAAATAACGTGGGGAACAAGTTAAGATGTGAATAGCAGTGTAGGATCTACGTTCTATACATTGTAATCCCTCCCACACCCCTCACCCCTCAAATCCTAAAGTAATGCATATATGTCTATCCACAAATTACCTTAAAGATCTTCGAGCTTAAGGCAGGAACAATAAAAGTCCACCAATGTCTGCATATTTCGTTGTTCTAATAAACAAATCTGTAAGTCGGTTTCGGTGAGGCAGTTAAAGACCTTCGCAGATATTTCGCTGGGATCGAAAATGTACGATTGCTGTAAACTTCTCGCCAAAAAAGCGATCGATTTTGATGTCACTTCGTGAGGACGCAGTCCAGGAAAATCAGCACATACTAATATACCACTGAAAGCGGCTGGTTACCTAAGGTAGCCGTTTCAATTCCCGTTTTGTCTTTACACAGGATCCACTAAAATGCTGGTATCTAAAAATGACGAATAGTTAAATTAGTTTCAACCTATCTAATAGTGAGCATTTATTTTGAAACAAAGGCCAGACTACAACTATACTTTGAGAACGCATCTGGTAATGAGTATGTCACCTAAGAGCATAACTGTTGTATAGGAAAATTTAAAAGATATTCGATAACCGTTGTTTGCTGTGACAACCAGTGCAAACTTCCCGAATGATCAAGGTCGACCGCCAGCGACAGATGAGAAGAACAACTGATAAAAATCTGTCACTGAGTAATAGTGTAATCTCTACAAGGAAAAGCTCTTGTGACAAGAATGAAAGACTGTCGTCCACAGAATTTTAATATGAGGTAAGAAACGATATCCAGAGGAAGAAATTTTTCTCCCAATACTGTAGAGCAATGTACCTCTACCATAAAAAATGTCGCAGATTTACCTTGATAAAAATTTTCTTGGAAACTGGTTTCGACGAAGAGGTGACGTTGAGCGTCAACTCCTCCCTTTTCGCCGGACCACTGAGCCACATACTGCTTCCTGTCTACCACAGGCGTCATGGGAATAAGCTAAGAGATATTGGTGAGCGCACTGAGTTATGTTTGTTAAATTTTCTTCCCTCGTTCAGTGCGGGAACTGAATATGACAGAAAATCAATGCTATTAGCATGAAATGCACTCCATCATAAGCTATACTGTGGCTTGTTGATGTTATCTGTGAGCCGATTAGTGTTTTAGATCGCTAAACGGCAAAGTTATGATCTGCCGTGGATAGCTCCGCCCCACGAGGTGAATAAGTGACAATGTTTTCAAGTTCGGACTAATATCTCACAATTTGGTCATTGTAATGATAAAAACTTATCATAGCTATCAGGTTTTTTATAGGTATTGAGGGATTAGAGAACGAAGAAATTATAGGCAGAAACATAACAAATACTCCTTGAAACAGTATTATACTGGAAACAAACGCTGATGTTGCAGAAAAGAGGAGAACCAAATAAACAAAAATTTCAGAGAACACAAGACACTTCAATATCCCGCATATGCTTACTCATCACCTACAACAAAATCTTGGGCGGCAGTACATGATGGAGGAGGATAATCTGCCTAAATCAGTTACTTAAAGAATCTGTACAACAATGCTATAGCATACAATCCATTATATCAAGAGAATTAAAAGTTCAAAAAAACTGTGAGAAGAGTTTGACAAGATGATATTCTTTTTTAATCATTGTTGACATGTTGCAGCTCAACTTACTTTCCATTCTTGCATGAAAGTGTTTTCCATAATGCAGAATTCTTTCACTAGTTGTTGTGTTCGCTTCGCATCTAGAATAACTTCAAGGAATGACACAGACTTAAAGCTGCAAGTAAGACAATACATCCGAAGATACGATTAAAGTAACGCACAGTTAGTACACTGATACGTAAAAACATATTTTTTACGGAAACTAATTTACAGAAGCGAAACACCAATGTTAAATGGGCAAGCAATCCGTCAGCTTAGTTTTTCCCAATTTACAATGAAACTGACTATTGAGGACAGAAAAAGTCAGTTTGCAAGGAATCTACTGGCCCGACGCCACTGAATACCAGCCATAATACGTTGGAGGCGCTGCGATACTTGCACACACATGACCCCTCTGAAGTAAGTAGGTGCACTAGACCAGTCAGTTTCTAAAACACTAATCGGCTCACAGATAACATCAACAAGCCACAGTATAGCTTATGATGGAGTGCATTTCATGCTAATAGCATTGATTTTCTGTCATATTCAGTTCCCGCCTGCTGCCAAGGGGGGCGCTCGAAGTGTCTGACTTGGCACTTGCTGAGGTGGCCCCTGCTGTTTGATGCCTAGGCTACCCGCTGGAAAGATGTGTAAGTCTGGTTGGCGACTAGCGGAGACACGGCGGTCCCCTCCCTCTGGGAAGAGATAGAGAAGCTATCCTCTGGAGAATGACGCCTCAGTCCCTTTCTTCTCCCCAAAAAATGACGGCGACACCATCGGAGAATGTAGGGCGGTGATCAGCCACGCGCTGCCACCCAGAGGAAGCGGCTCGAGGTGTTGGAGATGTAGACCAGTACCCATGTCCACAGACTCCGATCCAGGATCAACGCAGATGCTGTGCTGTCTGGACTGAATCAGTAATGACAACAACAGCAGGAGCAGAAATACGGTGCCCCGAGATCTGAAAGTGATGCGAAAGTATCCGAGCAAACTGCAAAGAACATCTGAATAGCGTAGAGTGTTGCGGAGGGTGAAAGTGAGTGTAAATAGACGGTATGCCTGGAGGGGGAAATAGGCGTGAGGACACTAGAAAAAGAAAACTGTAGCGCCCGGAGAGCGTACGTGAGTGAGAGAGCACTGGAAAGGAAAATTGTACCCTGATGGTGTACCTTACTGTGATAGCATCAAAAACAAAATTGTCGGACTTATGTTTTTTTACAATGTCTGTTCGTCTAGACTAGCATGTCTGAAGAAAATCACATTGTAAAATGAAATAAGTATTTCTAAGTAAGCTGTTTAGGTTTTTATATTGGTAACGCCTTGTAGCGCTTTGTATGAAAATCACTGCCTGTGCTGTGTGCAGTCTGTGGCTGGTTATCATTGTTGAAATATTCGCTACTGGAATGTTGGGCAGTTGGTCGTTAACAGCGTGTAGCGTTGCGCAGTTGGAGGTGAGCCGCCATGTAACGCCGGAAATGCATATCCTCCTATTTCCATCTATTGTACTATAATTTTTTCCTTGTTTTGTTACCTCAAGATATAACATTTCTGTGTCTTTGTATATTGTAATTGTTTTACGATTTGTATACATATATGCATTTATGTCGATGTATAATTGGTTTGTTTTGTGAATATTACTTGTATTTATACGCTGGGTCTGGCCTAGGGAAAACTATACTATCGAACGAATACATCGATAGGTCGTGTGGAGAACGAAAGTGTTTAGGATCTTTGGTAGTGTTTACTCGGTCGCGTGGAGCGCGGGCAGGGAGGGAGTCTGACTGGAGTAGTGCGGTTGAGCAGGTGTGTTGTGTGAAACTCCCGCGAGTTGCCGCGCTTTCGGGGATTGGCAGCATGTAATTGCGCCCGGCTTGCGATGATAGTTTCTAAAATGGTGTCGCGGACGGAAAGCATTAGCTGGCACACATCAAGAGCCCGTTTCGCCTGGTGACCGTGTCGAGAAGAAGGCGCGCCAGCATCCAGCTTCTGCAACAGCGACGGCCGACAGTGAGTGCCTGTCGCCACCTCCTCGATCGACGGCTTCAAACCTTCAATCAACCAACAAGGAAGACTAAAAGCACGTAAAGTTTCAGAACTGTATGGTAGACCTCAGCTTTTAAAATTGTTGCATCACAAAATTACAGCAACGTAGCATGAACTTTTGTTGCTCATTGTCCCAATTGCATTACCAAGCAGGGTCCCTTCCTTTTCCGGAATAAACCCGAGTGTCGTTGAAATTCATACGCCAGCATTAAAGTAATATTCCATTTCACTGCTTTAAGTTCAAAGTTCAGTTAAAGTATTCATAGCTGGCTACAATATTTAGATTACACGAGCACAAATTAAGAGTGCGAGTTTTGTTAGCATGTTTTAGCTTACCTGTGACTGCAGCTCAGATTGGTACGTACTAAATTTTACTATTGTTAATTGTTCAGAATCATTTAATTGAAGTTCGAAGTCAAATCTCTTACTTCTAAACTGCTTTTGAAATGATTGTTGAGGTAGCCCAAGACTAACTGTATTTTACTAAATTTCGATATGCTTCAGAAACAAAGTTCACTATTAATCTCAGTCACTAAATTAACTTTCAATTTTCCGGTTTTATTAATTCTTTTGCTAAATTAAGTCAGAGTGCAGCGAAATTTATTACTTCTGACAAACTTTCAGTTTTCACACTACACGTGTCAACCTTCAGTTGCCACGCTTCTAGTGCTAAAATATGTGTAATAACCTTTCTTTTTCAGTTACTATAGTAATTGTCCATAGGACTGGCGACCGTAATTTCCCCCAAATCTCAAATATCTAATTACCACTAGTTAATTGTTAACGTAACGGCCGCACATTTACTTTCCTTATTAACTTTACCCCTTTTCAAAATTAATTTCCACCAGTTTCATTCGCATTTTTCCTTTCATTTAGATGTAACCCTTTCCTCCCTCTTTACCGACAGATTAACTTCGGTGACGATTGCTTTCCCAAATTTCCATTAGGTACACGCGGTTTAATTTTTCACTGTCATTAAGGTCGATAAGTGAGGGGGAGGTTACAGCCAGCAGTGGTGGATGTGGGGAGAGAAATGGCGGAATTTTGAGAGCGGATGATCTGGACGTGTGTCCATCAGAGACAGTATATTTGTAAGACTGGATGCCATGAACTGCTGTATATATTATGACTTTTGAACACTATTAAGGTAAATACATTGTTTGTTCTCTATCACAATCTTTCATTTGCTAACTATGCCTATCAATAGTTAGTGCCTTCAGTAGTTAGAATCTTTTATTTAGCTGGCAGTATTGGCGCTCGCTGTATTGCAGTAGTTCGAGTAACGAAGATTTTTGTGAGGTAAGAGTTCATGAAAGGTATAGGTTATTGTTAGTCAGGGCCCTTCTTTTGTAGGGATTACTGAAAGTCAGATTGCGTTGCGTTAAAAATATTGTGTGTCAGTTTAGTGTTGATCAGAATAAGTAAAGAGAGTAATGTGTGAGCACGTTCTGTTTTTCTCAGCTGTTTGAAAAGCAAATAATGTGAGCGGTTTATCAGCACAGTCATTCACAAATTTTTCTAAGGTGACGTTTCATATGTCGAACCTTAGCCGAGGATACCTCACTGGAATCCTATGATTTTTTCTTGTGGTTTGTGTAATTAGTGTAGCTATTGTTTATTGCTAGCGCGTAATTATAGAGAGAATTTCCTTTGTAATTGTAGTTTTTCATTGTTGTACAGTAAAACAGTTGTGGCATGCACCAAGTATTTCGCAGCAGCGCTTACAATTAACGAGATATTATTTTCAGTGCCACGTTAATGTGTTTTCTTATTTTGCTCTTCAAATTCTGCTTTTCTGTGTTATCGTGTGAAATATTGTGACAATAATGGCGTGTAAAAAACGTAATACTAGGATCCAAAGTAAACTGAGAAATGACAGTGAAGACGAAAGCAGTGTGTTATCGCCACCGTTAATGAATGAACTAATGTTGAACATAGTAATTTCGTAACTGTGAAATGGAGAGGGCGGCAAATAATGGTGTAGACAGTGAAACAATCAGTGAACAGTGGAGCAATATCGATCGATCGGTCAGCAACAGCTCGCCTCAGGAATCCGGAATGACGGGACACAATCTTGCAAATACTGTAGATTCAGGTTTTGCGTCCGCACCGTTTTCTCAAATAAGTCAAGACACATTTTCTGCTTGTCAAAATGTGAATGTTGTCGGTTCAAATGCACTGCCGAATAGCACTGAGGAACATGTTTCAGACACCAGTGCATTGTTATTACAGTTAATGCAACAAATGGGACAAAGGCTACAAAAGTTAGATACGACGCTTGAACAAAATCGGAAACAAATGGGACAAAATCTTCAAAAGTTATACAAAATGGAACAAAATCAGAGACAAACACAGCAAAAGCTTCAAAAGGTAGACACAATGGAACAAAATCAGAGATAAACACAGCAGAAGCTTCAAAAGTTAGACACAATAGAACAAAATCTTCGGAAGTTAGACTCAATGGAACAAAATCTTCAAATGTTATACACCACGCTTGAACAAACATGTGAAGATTCAACTACTAAGTTACATAACATTGAATCGAAATGTCAAAAAGTATGTAATGACGTAAAAACACAAATTTGTGAGCATTTTCAACCTATTTTTTCGCGGCATGAAAATGCATTACAGAATCACGAAGCAGCCATAAAAGAATTTCAAACTATTGTTCATGAAAATCATGAGACCTTGCAAGCTAAAATTGACTCAGTTGCATCAACCGGTCCGCAGCTCGTGGTCTTACGGTATTGTTCTCATTTCGCGCGCCCGGGTTCGACTCCCGGCGGGGTCACTGATTTTCTCTGCCTCGTGATGACTGGGTGTTGTGTGATGTCCTTAGGTTAGTTCGGTTTAAGTAGTTCGAAGTTCTATGGGACTGATGACCATAGATGTTAAGTCCCATAGTGCTCAGAGCCATATGAACCATTTTGCATCTACCGATTCGGTTACGCTACTTGCAAAAACTCAGGAAAAGTTAAAGGACACAGTAGATACTCTGAAAATTGGTTCAGAAACACACAGGGAGGAAATTAGTTCATTATCAGAGAAAGTAGTCGAACTTTCGGATCAACTAAATAATTTATCTACGAAGGTAAATGATAATCTGAATGACACAAAACCGGTAGTCTTTAATGACACAGAAGAATATGAACAAATTAGGAAATTCCAACAAAATCAGAATCACGAAAGAGAAATCCGGGAAGTACAAGATCAGTGGACACAGGTATTACAAGAATTACGTATTTCAGAGGACGCTCGCGCTCCAAAATGGGAAGAGGGACATAGAAATACGGAACTGCGATAAAATAATAACACAGGGCACTTCGGAAATTATGAAGGAAATTGGCAAGGTACACCGAATTTTGAGATTGTACCGCCGATAAGAAGTAACAATGACCGATATGCGACTTGCAGACATGATGATTTTAACTATAAACTCTTTATTACTACACGTAAATTTTAAACATTTAAGAATTCCGGCAACGACATTCATCCACAAGCGTGGCTTCATCAATTCTCTCATTGATTTCCTCCCAACTGGTTGT
Organism: Schistocerca nitens; assembly: GCF_023898315.1. Classification (NCBI taxonomy): domain Eukaryota; kingdom Metazoa; phylum Arthropoda; class Insecta; order Orthoptera; family Acrididae; genus Schistocerca; species Schistocerca nitens. The sequence continues at coordinate 462,722,885 of NC_064617.1, read as the reverse complement.
TTGAGCACAGATTAGCATTTATGTGTGGCTATTTAGAGAATGAACCAGCTGTAAGAATGCGATTGGTCAATCACGATTGTCACAGTGAAGGAGAATTTTATCACGCCTTCCTCTCAGTATATTGGTCTCAAGCTACACAAGACCGAGTAAAACATAGCATCATAATGATGAAACATTTCGAACAATCTGAATTTTCCAGTCTTGTGAAATATTTTGAAGACATGTTACACAAGAATCAGTACGTGTCAAACACATACAGCCCCTCAGAACTCATCCGCAATTGCTTAATCAAATTACCTGAACATTTACGACATATTATTTTGGCAGGACGTTGCAAAGACGACATTGAAGCTATTCGGGGACTCTTACAGGAATTGCAAATCGACACTGACAATCGCGGTATGCGAAAACAGGATCACAACAATTACAGGTCACATTCGTCAAAATTCCGCGATGAAAGAAATAATAACTGGACATGACAAGGCAATTCTTACAACGTAAATCGTGACCGAAACAGACACCACCCGTATGAAAACTGTTGGATGAGTAGTAATAATTACTGGGAAAGATCACCGCGGGGTAATGACTATCACAGAGACAATCAAAGAAACAGACAATATGGAATCCAAAATAATTATTATCAAGGGAGACAGAACAATTTCAGACGCAACGGTCCATCGCGCAGTTACGATTCCGGGAGAAACCCTCCACCACAAGACCGACAAACAAGAAACTATGTAAACTACCGACATGACGACAGACGATGTAATCGTAACGACAGACCTGAATTTAATCAGAACTGGCGGAGTTCAAACAGGGCAGGGCCTTCTCGTCAAGGTGAATTTGTAGAAGTTAGGTCTCCTAATCCTAATAACGACGCGCGTCAACAAAGAAATAGATAATGACTCACACCCCAGGCAGCCACGTGCGCCGGCTGGCTCAGACAAAAATAACATAGACGCTAACCTTGAGAAAAATTCCGGTATTCTTTACCGGCGTATACTGCATGATAATTGCCTTCAAGTTGAAACTGTGACTACTATGAAGAGTTAAGGATTGCACCACATTTCACATGTAAAACCGTTTATTGAAACATAATCTGCTTTTTAACTTAGTCTTTGCCATAAAATTTTTCACATCACGCTACTAGTACAATTAGTCACACTGAGAAACTGTTGACATGCAACAATGTTTTGAAGTTACCTATCCAGTCTAGAACCTAGGGAACATACTTAGACAGTTTTTACGAGTGCATTGTTATAGTGAACAGACGACACAGTGTTATTGTGTGTGTACATTCTTGCTTGTTAGTTGCACGATTACTTAACGATTATAAGGCTCACATATTTAGAACATATACTGGTACTGCTAATGAGATTTTAATGCAACGTTTTGGTTTACTTGAAAATACATTCTCGATTTAAAGTACTTTCTGAGAGATACAAGGTGACACAGTGGTTAGTTCATTTGACAGCTACACGATTATATCACGACGCTACTAATGAGTGACACAATTTATATTACTGCTTTTGCACTGTATATGTTTTATATCTGCACAGTTTTTCTGGAAAGTAAAAATATTGTGTGTCTGTTTAGTGTTGATCAGAATAAGTAAAGAGAGTAATGTGTGAGTACGTTCAGTTTTTCTCAGCTGATTGAAAAGCAAATTATGTAAGAGGTTTATCAGCACAGTCATTCACAAACTTTTCTAAAGGGACGTTTCATATTGCACGCCTCGTTGGGCGAAAACGACCTTAATAACACTGACTTTGATTCCTTGAGTCTCTTTCTCACGGTTGCGGGTACCACATAATGTGTGAGCATTGAGGGATGTAGACAATGTGTGGCATATGGATGTCTGAATCGGTCTGAAGTAGCCACCCGCGATAAGTGGGAAACCGAAATTCGAGTCATGTTCCGGCACAATTTTTCATGTAACACAATTACCCAATGCGGCTGACGTCAAGAAATTCGCAATTAGGGAATCATTTTCGTAATATAAAATTGTTGTGACCGGAGGGTGTAAATGTGTGCAAAAGCACTTGAAAAGAGGAAGTTTACACCCAGAGGGCGTCAGTGAGTACGAGAGCACTTGGTATATCTAAATGTTGCACAGTTGTGTGGTGCAGATACTCATCCACTGCACTATACAACTGTTTGTCATCATGTTTCCAAGTTACTGATATGTTACTGACAATTTGTAAACAGTGACCAAGAGACCCACAGAAATAGATACAGCACAACACATCACAACGAGACTGCCACGCCAGAAGAACTAAGATGACCACGGCATTTACGAAAAGACTATGTATTACCAGTATGACCGAATTGTAAAAGTGTTTTTGTAATGCCATTTAGCCTGAAGATAAGGTTTAACCCTCGAAACTTGTCACTAAATAAATAAGTAATACAATAGTTGACAAAGTTGGTGACTGGTAGCGGTAATTTTAAAAAAAGACCTTCACATATAACATTCTTGTTCCTCCTTACACGTAAAAAATGTTTTCATTTGTCCATGTGTGTCTTGTTATTGCTTAGCCCAGCGGTCTAAGGCACCTTGTCACGGTCCATGCGGCTTTCCCCGTCGCAGGTTCCTCCATCGGGCATGGGTGTGCGTGTTGTCCATAACGTAAGTTCGATTAAGTAGTGTGTAGGCGTAGGGACCGATGACCTAAGTAGTTTGGTCCCATAAGACCTTACCACAAATTTCCAAATTTTGTCTTGTTTTTATAAAAACTTCTTTGTGAGTGACAGGTTGGTTTTCTTTCGCCTTTTTTAAAAAAAATATCCTTGATATGGTTGAAAGTGCTTTCCATGTGGAATCTTACTTTTTTCTGTCATTTTTTTCGTGTTTTACTTTATTCAATATACTTTGTTTTTTTTAATTTTATAGGAAAGAAAAATTTCAGTCTGTGAAACTGAAAAAACAGTAACAAAACATTATTGTCTCTGTTGATGATTTTACATTCCTTGACTCTTAAAATATCAGTAATTTATCGTTCTGAAATTTGTTTCCGTCTCCCTTTGTTCAAGAAATCAAGCTGACGTTTCTTTGTCAATGCAAAGAATTTTTACATGGCGTCGAAATCAAAGCATTTTGTCATTCGCTTTCGTTGTAGAAATCCTTTCTTATTGTATTATTATTATATTGAAGTGCACAAGTCAATTATTTGCTTTCATTTCCTGATTTTGTAACTGGCCCAGAATTTGGACTGAGATTACGCTTCTTGTTCCTTTTCCTATATCTTTGGTTTGTTCTACTTGACTCTAAAATCTTCAGCTACTGAACTTCCTTTACTGCTTTGACGATCCATACACTAGCTGTATCTCCAGTCTGTCCTTCCACTTGTTAACAATTATAAGCTATTAAGGTGTTCGGATGTTGCAACCGCTCATCGTTACTACTCACTGAAATTTTTATCTTTGACTTTTCAATCAAAACTCCACTCATATTTCTCGTTACAGCAGGTTCATATAATTGCATTAGTGATTGTTATGTTGTTTCAGGTAGTGAATCTGTTAATGCTTCCGCTGGAGATTTCATCCATCACGTTTGAGGACTTGTCTCTGGAGCGCTGGCCTACATGTCACCATGAACGACCTCCTACGTGGACACTTCTGTAAGCTATCTGACCGCGACTAAAATGTTACTTTGATGGTCACATCGTATACCATGTATTGTCTCGATACTGCCAGTACCGGTTGCACTATCATCTTCAGGTATCGTACAACCTGGGATTGACTGTTAGGTCATGGGTCAATAACCTCTGTTCATAAACTTATGACTCTCCAAATCATTAAAAGGCGGAAATGCACATTCGTTCAAAATGTTCCAAGCATCACTTCTGTGTTCAAGCTATTTCGTAACTGTCTATGCATCATTAACAGCAACTTAAATATTTTCAGTTGATTTAGCATCGTTTAGTTACGTTGAATTCAAGACGAAGTTTTCTTCACTTATAATCCTGTTTAACATGACCTGCTTGTATACGTAGCGTGTTGATGGTTCCTCCAAGTTTGTAATGGACTCTTGATAGCTCTCAATTTACATTACTGGTGGGATTGCCTTTTTTAACCCCCATTTTTAAAGAGCTTAGTAGCTGAAAACCTGGCATCACCCGGGTGCGGATTTATTTGAAACTTCTGTTAGCCAATTTCCTCCTCCTTCATCTCCTATCCCTTCTCTCTTCCCATCTCCTCCTCTCCCTATCTGTGTACATCTCTTTCTCTCCCTCTCAGTCTGTCCATATGCCCCTGCCTTCTCTCGCCACATTATCTGTCCTACACCTGGTTACTGATTATTAGCCACACAGAACTTCTTTGTAGGTACCAAGTAGTATATGTACCATATTTGGTTGAAATCGATCAAATGTTTAGGAGGAGCTTATTGCCCTTGGCATTGGCCACGTACTCACGTGTCTCACACACAGCATATATATATTACACACAGAGCTCACCTGCAACTCTAACGAATTTCGCTCTATAGTCTCGGTTTCAAACTTCCCAATGTCTAGTCCCACATCTCCTGAAAACTGTCTCGTACAAAGACATAATTTTTGTAGGTTCATTCAGTAGTACGTGAGTATACTGTTTGCGAAATGTGTTGTGAATGGAGTTAGTAGCAAAGAAGAAATAAATTTGAATGTCATGCATGTTACGGAGAATTAGTAGCAAAGAAGTAATAAATTGGAGAGTCATGCATGAAGCGGCCTTTTTCACGCATCTCAATCTTTATGACGTCATCTCTCCTGAACTATGTGTCGTACAATTACACAGTTTGGTAGATACATGCAGTGATGTGTGTGAATACTGTCTGCATAATGTGTCGCAAATATAGTAGCAAAGAAGTCTTAAATTTGTAAGTAAGGTAATTATAGCGTCAAGCCTGACGCGGCAGTTTTACTGCATAAACAGCGAGAATGTCAAAAGCTATGAACTTTTATTCTTTTCATAATTTTGTAGAGGTCAGCGCGAAACGTTTCATTAGGTTTTTAAATTGTATGCAAAGATTGTTGCAAGGCTCTAAGTGCTCTCATTTTCAAGTAACGACTGAAGTAATTCTAGCTACTGGCACGTCTTGTGTTACACGCCTTTCTCACGCCTGTCCTCACTAGTACGATAGGTAGCCAGTTCTTACTCCCATATAGATTTTTTCTAGACCGTGAGTGATATGTGTGACAAGCTTGGTTGAAATCGATTCATTGGTTTATGGGGATATGTCGAACATACATACTTACACACGTACATACATTTTTGTAATATATATGAATTCAATTAGGAACGGGAAACAGATAAAATGCTGCCCAGATGTCGCTCCGAATTCCATGAATTTTTCCCGAAGTCAGCATCTTAAATTTTACTGCTTCTCTGGAGGCTTCAAAGCGGATGTTAGAAACATACACATTTGACTTGTTTCCTTCGAATCGTCTAAGTGTAAACTTGGAGACCAAGCCTATGGCCAATGATAACTCAAAACTACCAGAACACTCATGGACTGTTCGCTGGTTCTCTAATGAGCAAAATTTGAATGGGTGCTGGTGAAGCACTTTTGCTGGCCAAGATGACAATGTGAGTTCACCCCAACGCCCGTCGGACTACTTTCTTGTATTAAATTGCGCACTGTTTTCTTGATGGTTCATTAATTTCTTGTAAGTAGTTTACGAGTCCTGCTGGTCACTCGTTGTCCTTGGCGAATTCCAGTTCTACAATATTATTTAAGGAATATGTTTCCATTGTTGTTTACACTTTCTTAGACACTTTAGTAAGTAGTATGTTTACATTCCTCTTCCCGTAAGCAACTGTGTAGTAAACGGTACGCAAGATGGCAGGAGCAGCACTTAACCTGTAAACACGACGCAGCGTACACAGGTAAGATACAGCACGACCGACCGCTAAGACCGCTGAGGCGGAACTGCCACTAGAGCACCGAGCGCGACACAGTATGAAGCGCCGTTTGGACGCGATACGCGCATAGGTAGAGAGGTAGCTCCCTGTCGCTCGCATTGAGCGGGAATAAATGACCTTCCCAAACCGAACCCGCATCCTACACCGCCACTCAGACCTATTAGTGTGTATAAACACCAAACTTGGATTGAATAATAACTAGTAGTGATCCTACCTAAGTCCATTTGTCGTGAAATCTCAGAATTATATGAATTTCCTAGCCTCACCCCCCAGCCTTTTACCCTCTTTCACTACACTCATACTTGGAGAGATCATGGCTACGCCTTGTCAGATGACAAGTGATACAGTTATTTGAGTAATCTTGACGCTATTGAAATACAATGCAGAGAATTACGTGTGCTCTATGGCGTATTAAGAATCTTAGAAGCAGAAATGGCTACCGACGAGCGCTTGTATGTCCGAAATAAATTTCCGCGCCCATGCAGTGAACACTTGGGAACACTCTGCCGGAATTGGATGTGCAAGTTTAATGAGCAGTGGAAGGAATGCCGAACTAGAAGCGGGAGAGAGAGACCTCGGTTTCATCACTTTCAGTGGATCTGAAGATCAGAGAATGAAATCATGCGGCCATGTAGCTTTTTAAATTTTGCAAATACGCTCACCGACAAAAAAATTAGTTACAACCAGGAGACAACACACTAATACTCTGTAACACCATTTCTTGGCTAGATAATGTTCTAACCTCCGTGACGAATAGAGATGACATGTTTTTCTGGTACTTCAAGCTGAAGCCACTGAGTGAAAGATCAGATCCCGTAGTGCCACCACATGGCGGATATGTTTATTGTTACGTTTCACTAACTGTTTCAAATAGTCCCACACACTTTCTGTGGAATAAAGATCAATTGATGCATGCAGATCTATGTACATGGTCATTCCTATAATGGAAGACAGGAATGTCCACAAGATACTTGTAAAGATGTGGAGGAAAGGGCAACACATGGCCAACGAGGAGTTTGAATAAACATTCTAATTCAAGCTCACTGCAACCTCATTAACTGGCCCCAGTGATGGTATACCTCTAAAACGTTACAGAAATTCCTCCAGCTCTAACTACACGCACCATCCATTTGGGCCTGATTGCCTCATTCGACCGTAGAAGCAGCCGACAACTTGTTTGATTTGGAAGGAGAAAAAATTGAGACGCAGATGACACTACGCGTGTCCAGTCAGCTACTTAATTATTTGTGTGTTGTTTGGCCCATAGGGCACGTGCAGCTTTATTTGCCGCTCAGAGAAATGACCCCTTGTGAGGTACCCTATTCCATACGTCCTCTGCATATAATTCCCTTAGCTATGTACGTCCGGGATCTGGTCGATATGGACTTGCATTGACTGGAAATGGCGTCTGGTGCGAAAGTGGTTGTCATTGACAAGTGGTGGTACTCATCTCCCGTTCCTGTCGATCAGGAACTTTCCATAACCAGTGTTCTTAGATCGTGTGGTAAGACTGCGTCTTATTCTCCAAAACTTGAAGACGCTTGCACATTCCGCGGTGATATAGTAACAAACCTCGTGTCTTCATTCAAGGTGGAGTCATGGGAGCGCCCATACCCAATGGTTCCTTCCTACGTGTTATAACTTCCTTGCAAGATGGATACCTCTTCAATGGATACAGGAGCGAGCAACAGATGTTTTTCAGGAACAGGGAATTAAGAAATAACTTTTATTCTACACCTAATACCAAACAGTGAAGATTATACATAACCCTGTTGCTGTAGATGCAGTGTCAGTTATTAACACTACCATTGGAGTAGAAACATATACTATACCGCAGATCTACAAATTACTCAGTCAATACAATAACTATTCACTACATCAAGAGCCCCGGAAACTATGGAAGTCTGTAAATGTTATTCACCTGGCAAACACATAAAATTTGGGCTCAGCACACGCATGTTAGAGCTTAGGTAAAACCACTGCTAGAGATCCCAACCCGATAGCAGCTGATTCCGCACTACCGTACGGTGAAGTCTCCCTGTCCAGCCATCTTTCTGCTCTGATTACATACAAGTGACTGGCGCGCTGACATCGATTAATGCAAGGATAATATACGTTACCGGTGAGCACATAACTTCCTAGTATCTACACTTGTCTCAGACGTTAAGTGTGCTCAGTTAATGGAGTGATGGTTGCTTCGTAAGTGAGTGATTGTTGCTTTGGCTGGTGAACTTACGTTCTCTAATCACTTTGTCGCTAATAAAAGGAAGACGGACAATCTGTGAATCATGTGAATTACGTAGAATTAAAGAAAGCGTGCACTTTATCTTTCTCAGGGCGTAATTATTTGAACGTCAGTTCTCTGGAAATTTAATGGGTTAAAGAAAAACTCAGGCAAAAAAAGAAAGTGTATAAACAGCAACGACACAAAACTTATGCCTTCCAATATCGGCAGACTGTTTTAACTGGGAAATATAAAATACGGGATGATGTATGGAGAACAGACGGTTTTTAAATAAAGAACACTCGGTCAGTTTCAAAATTAATGAATGTTGTTGGGGTGATGTCTATCACTTCGAATGCAAAATTCAAATTTCTTCTGCGAATCCCCTATGACAAGGACCAATGTCTCCGCAAGTACTGCAGCAGTTTCTTGAATGACAGCAGTCTTCAACTGGTCCAAATTTCGTGGCTCTAGAGGTGCATCCGCAGACAAACAGCACACTATGATCCTTATGAAGATCTTGGAGGCAGAAGAACATTGCCAAAACGTGAGATAATCTGTCCAGGAAGCTTGCGTCGATGAACTGCCACTGAACGGCTTGCGGTATGTGATGTAGTGTCATTCTGCTGGAACCAACATATTTTAAAGAATTTCTTCATCTTCTCAGTTCTGGTCTGAAGAACGTTTCAAACATTCGAATGTATTGGGCCTAATTAAGAATGATTGCGGCCCCATTTTCTTCAGAAAACTACCATCAAATAACGCCGAAAGAGCCAAGAGTATGCCAGACTGTGATTGTTTCAGAGTGTATAGGACGCTGGTGAGTAAGGTGTGTGATCAGGAAACCATTAACGCAAAATTTGTTTGTCTACGATCCCCTTTCAATGAAAATTATCTTTATCGCTCATTAATAAAATTACATTATCATTCAAAATAACTTAGATTCTGCTAGGAAAGTCTTCACGTACAGTAAAATCAATTGCCTTTAGCTGTTGCACAATAAGGAGTTTGTACCGATGGAATTTTACTGCATGCAGAATTTGTCTAATCGTTTCACGATTGATTGCTACCTCACTATCGTGATGTCTAACTGACCGTCCTAGAGTTCTGGATATCGCTTCCCTTCTCCATGCAACATTTTCTGGCGTCGTTACACTGCATCTCGATCGAGTACGCTTCTTCTCCGTTATGTTTCCTGTTGAGCTGAAGTGTTCCATCCAGCTGAGGACTGTGTTACGACTCGGAACAATTCCATGTCAACCGAGGTCGAATTGCACACTGAACATTCGTTGCGTAGCTGCAACAGACTCATCACTTCTAACCAAACCATCATAGAAGTACAACCGATGTTACAGCTCACACTGGTCTACTGTAGGTGAAATGGAGTCTTGTGTGGAGAAAAACTACTCTCACCATGAACTCCTCGCTCCACCCGCTCTCAGTACTACGCAGTTTGAAACCGCCCGTCTTCCGCGTGATATCCAGTATAAGCTTAAATTTTTCGTAGCTTATGTTACCTCGTTGTTCACTTATTCCTCGTGGATTCGTATTAACACTGAACCGGAGATAGGTTTGCTAGACTTTGCCACTGTGCTGTGCTGTGTGTGTGCGTGTGTGTGTGTGTGTGTGTGTGTTTGTGTGTGTGAGTGAGTGTGTTTGTTGTTTGTTGTTTGTGTTTCATTGACGTTCAACGAAGTGGATATCAGCCTCCTTTCTAAGACTGGTAGAAACAAATGTGCTTAAAGTGTCTAAAATATTACAAAACACGTAAAAGTCACTCTTACGTAAAATTTTACTCTCTGTCAATTACGTTTACTTTTACCCACACAGTCACACTATCTGTCCCCCTTTAAGATATATTAAATTTATTCAAATCTCGTAAGACAGTTAAAAACAACCGAACAAGTGCTAGCAGGACTCGAGCTCCCAGGGTTTCGTACAAACTGTATCTTGTGTATGGATAGTTCATCTATATATTTTGGTGAGTGAGTTTCCGCGTTTCAAATTATAGTCGTAAATGGCCATATCATTTGATTGTATAAACTTGGAAGGTTAAATTTTTACACCGCCAGTGGATCATAGAAATTGCTATCTGACACATTTCAATTTCTTACACCTACGTGATCTTGAAAAGAGGGATCATAAGAGAAGGAGAGAGAGACGGATAACAAGGTAAACTTATAATGGTTCCGTATTTACAGGGTGAGGTACAGAACGCTATAAACGAGTACTGCAAGAATGAAGTTATAATAAGTACACAAATATATGTGGCTGATTCAGCATATAAAAAAAAAACATGTATGAACCAGCCACCCTGATAACGCATTAAAAATATGTCCCTAAAATTTTAAAGAAGAAGTCAGATATTTTTCAGAATCTTAAAAGTCGTACCACATTAATCTCACTGTCGATTAAAATGGGAACTATACGTATAAATAAATTATCTGCTGCCCTCTTGAGATGGCACACTGTAAGCGGGTGAAAAGTCCCAGACGCTCGAGGGTCGTCTACCTGGAGCAAGAAGCCATGCGTCATAGGTGTTTGCAATATGTGAAACGAGTGAGAAAGAACTCATCGCCTCAGTGTGACTGGCAAGAGGTACGCTCTCACAGCGTCAATGACTTTACTAGGTGCATCTTATTGTCCATCATGTCCATCCATTGCATCGAACTTTACAGACACTGTCAAGTCAGGCTTTGCACTAATATGTTTCATGCCATAGTCAAGGCACCCTGACGAGGAAAGTTTCTTCCTCTTCGGGAACCACATAATTGTGCGAGTACTATGGGAGACAGACAATCTCCAAATAGAATTGTGGGTCCGGCGTGAAGCGCGATTGGACAGCTGGTGCAGTTAAGGTGTCCGTTCGGTAAAAAGGTAAATCCGGATTCGAGTCCCCGAACGGCACAGATGTTTACTATCGTCATTCCTTACGTAGCTGAGGGACGTTCATACTCGACACTGCGAATATTCTTCATATATTTTATAATGGCAGCAGTCGCCGCAGTGCGCTTTGCTTCGGACTTGCATGCATGCATGTCTGAAGGAACAATGGATCGTGCTTCTTAACGAAACAGGCACAGCAATATCGTATTCTTAACTAATGGGTCGGTGTTGCAGGGTTTGGGGAGAAACCATAAACTTCAAGATCGTACACAGTTATCAAGTAAACACAACTGCTTTCTTCACACGTTATACTGGATATGGCTACGGCAAACTGAATAATAACTAAATACACTACCATGAGGAGCACCATTCTCCTGCTCAAAACCATTTGGCAGCATGTCATCAACACGGTACCAAAGAAAGCATTTTGATCAGAAGGAAAAAATAAATGTGGGTCAATAACCACAAAATCTCCTAGAACATTGTGCCTCCAGTTAGCGTTGTACGCTTTATTGACGTCAAAAATATAGCCCTATACAGTGCTGTCTCCTGCTGCATATCTGCCTAAAGCAAGCCGGCCGAAGTGGCCGTGCGGTTAAAGGCGTTGCAGTCTGGAACCGCAAGACCGCTACGGTCGCAGGTTCGAATCCTGCCTCGGGCATGGATGTTTGTGATGTCCTTAGGTTAGTTAGGTTTCACTAGTTCTAAGTTCTAGGGGACTAATGACCTCAGCAGTTGAGTCCCATAGTGCTCAGAGCCATTTGAACCATTTGCCTAAAGCAGCTCACTTAGCCGAGAATGGGCCGACGCTTACTGGGCTTAAGAAACATCCTTCTCCCTAATAGTCAGATCAGACAACAGTCCATTATTCGTTCCAAAGTAATTGTTATAGAGCTCGTTTAGGGGACACTTCTGCAAATACTATGAGAGATTTGCAGGGCGCTCTCACTTCTGATTCGGTATTATGCTACTTCATGTTCTTAGGGAAAATGATCTTTATTTCGATTTGACTTCATACATCAGGATTAGCAAAATGATTCCACCTATTTAACATTAACTTATTCATTATTGGATTTGGAATTACCTTATTAACTATAATTCAATGATGACGAGATGTAGTACGGGAATGTTGGGCAGTAGTTAATGCACTTGCTTGCACGCTCTAGCGAGGGAATGACACTAGGCTTTACCTGCATTCAAAGGAATAGGGTGCCGATTTATAAGACTGCAGTAAACGAGCACAGCGATGGTGGGCCGAGGGAAGCGATTTTTTTTTTCTCCGGAATCTGGGTGGAAAATTTCTGGACGGCCGAGTTATGCGGTCTCATTGGCGCCGGTTGGGAGGCAGCCACGTCCAGGTAGATTGACTACCGCCGAGAAGTTGTCGCTGCAATGGCCAGCGCATTGTACACCGGCAATAAACAGAGGATGGGCCCTTGTTAGGCAGGAAGCCGACAAAACAATTGTGAGCGTTCTGCGAATTTCCGTGGGACAGGTCACTGGCGGCCAGACGTCCAGACTCTGTTACAAAACATATGTTTGTCAAAGCATGAGGCTTTTAGCGAATTTATGGCTGTTCTTTGGAAACCTTGAAATGGATGCAACAGAGGAGATAACAACCGTTTCATGGAGGGGTGTGGTTCCATCCTGGACATGTTGTTAGCAAATGACACGACTTAAACTCGTGGGAAAGAGGCAATGAAGCTGAATCTTTTTTTTCCTTTTCTCCGAATTACCTTTAAAGTCTCTGATTGATCAAATCTGTGTATGCAGAGTAAGGGCCGCTCTCCGAGTCTCGAATGCCATGCTCCAGATCGTGATTAGCTTGTGCTAAAGTGGCGGAAGTCTAAGATGTAAATAGGCTTTTGCCACTGAACTGAGGAGGAAAGCCTACAGAAAAGAGAGGATCACGCTTCTACTGGCGCTACATTAGTAAAGAACTGCAGGTCTCTACCTAAACGGTGAGACTGTGCCACTTAGAGCTTGTGCCAGTCACCTCCTGAACCATCTGAGGTATTGCTTCTAGCATCATGCACACAACGAGTGATATGTGGTTGTACTTATTTGTCTTTAGTCGGCCGTCTACACATTTGATATATTCCGTCACGCATAGTCGTGGCACGGAATCAGATTGGTTTGGCAGACGAGCAAACGCGTCCACCTGCACACTGGAATCCACTGGGGTTTCAGAGGCTCGTAGGAAAGTACCTGCGTACCGAATTAACCGAACGCCAGACCGCGAACTTAAATTTTTCGGGCACGTGCCATTAATAACAGATTGCGACCTTCATTGACTTCAGTCGCCAAATGCATCGTGGTGTGCCGTCCTGACCAGCAGGACGGTAAGGTGTTCGCTGCTCGAGCGGTCTCGGGCGCTGCAGTCATGGACTGTCCGGCTGGTCCCGGTGGAGGTTCGAGTCCTCCCTTGGGCATGGGTGTGTGTGTTTGCCCTTATGATAATTCAGTTTAAGTAGCGTGTAAGCTTAGGGACTGATGACCTTAGCAGTTAAGTCCCATAAGATTTCTCAAACATTTGAATATTTTTTTTATTCGCTGCTACAGTGCACGGCTGTAATATATGTTTCTCAGCATCCTGTCTTTAACACCATTTTTTTTTTTTTTTTGGAATGGTACAGTATAGATGCTTGATGGTGGCATAGTTTTTGTGCCATAACCCAGATTCACATGTATGAAGTCAGTTAAAGCGATTAGTGTTCCGTTTAGTGTCTTTTGTTGATCCCCAACTGATCACTTTGTCCACCATAGACCCCATGTTAGTGAAAGCGTTAGCCAAATAAAAATGTTTCTGTGAGGTTTCTTTAGTCGTTTTTGTTGTCTTATGATATTAAGGATGGGTAAATATATTGTCATTTAGATCACAATTACTCCCTGAGTACTGATTACAATACCTTCCCATTTTATTATTTAAGTCTAGATTTGAAACGTAAGTAGAAGGCTTTCAATTGGCGAACCGCTGCCAGGATCCTGGTCCTTGGCACTTCTGTGATGCTGTGTTTGCGTACTTGCCGAACAGGTCCACATTATTAAGAATAATACGGTTCATTAGTATGCTGTATATATTTAATGCTCTGATTGTGTTGTTTATGTGTTTATTTCTTTTAATTATAGGGCATTTGTGTCAGGGACTTCTGTGTTATTTGTCGACTGATTTCCTGTCGTGGCTAACGGCGTTATTGTATTATTTTTGTGGTGTTTACTATTGAATTTGCTTTTCATTTGGTTGTTTTTGATTCTGAATCTGGTGTACTACTGTCATTGTATTTTAGTGCATATATCTTGTTAGATAATAAGTTGTCCACGTGTTGCACAGATAGTTAAAGTTGTTGTTGATAGAGAATTTGAATGACAACGAGTAGTTGGGCTAGACAAGTAGACTGGGAGCGAGAAAATACAAAGCATACGTCATGGGGGAAGTGCGCAATGAAACTGTTGAGGCACAATTTTAACGTAGGGAGGCGTTGCTGTTGAACGGTGTTAGCAACAACGAGGTCGTAAAACAAGGAAATAAGGGACACGACAGCGATATCGCTTTTCTTGATGGGACAGGTAGTGTCAGATCGCGTGTGATAGAAGATGTGAACGTATCACAACATATCGAGGCAAATGTGCTTATTAGAAATCCGTACAAAGAAAACAGGGTGGTATCAGAAAGCAATGTTGAGGACACAACACCACAGAATCCATGTATGAGTTCGGGTAATCACGATACTGAGGAAAATGAAGACGACTTCAATTAAGTGGCATTTTAATGGGAATGGAGAAGACACTTGGTATACAGTGTATAGACGAAAATATTAATAGACTAGAAGGAATGGAGGAGAAAATTTATAAGTTAGTATGATATAATAACGAGTACGGACATAAAAAATGTCGGACTTCAGGAAAATCAGATGCGAGAGGAACACAAGTCATGGACAAATGAACTCCAAGAAAACCTACGGATTTTGTTGTTGTTGTTGTGGTCTTCAGTCCTGAGACTGGTTTGATGCAGCTCTCCATGCTACTCTATCCTGTGCAAGCTTCTTCATCTCCCAGTACCTACTGCAACCTACATCCTTCTGAATCTGCTTAGTGTATTCATCTCTTGGTCTCCCTCTACGATTTTTACGCTCCACGCTGCCCTCCAATACTAAATTGGTGATCCCTTGATGCCTCAGAACATGTCCTACCAACCGATCCCGTCTTCTGGTCAAGTTGTGCCACAAACTTCTCTTCTCCCCAATCCTATTCAGTACTTCCTCATTAGTTATGTGATCTACCCATCTAATCTTCAGCATTCTTCTGTAGCACCACATATCAAAAGCTTCTATTCTCTTCTTGTCCAAACTATTTATCGTCCATGTTTCACTTCCATACATGGCTACACTCCATACAAATACTTTCAGAAATGACTTCCTGACACTTAAATCAATACTCAATGTTAACAAATTTCTCTTCTTCAGAAACGCTTTCCTTGCCATTGCCAGTCTACATTTTATATCCTCTCTACTTCGACCATCATCAGTTATTTTACTCCCTAAATAGCAAAACTCCTTTACTACTTTAAGTGTCTCATTTCCTAATCTAATCCCCTCAGCATCACCCGATTTAATTTGACTACATTCCATTATCCTCGTTTTGCTTTTGTTGATGTTCATCTTGTATCCTCCTTTCAAGACACTGTCCATTCCATTCAACTGCTCTTCCAAGTCCTTTGCTGTCTCTGACAGGATTACAATGTCATCGGCGAACCTCAAACTTTTTATTTCTTCTCCATGGATTTTAATACCTACTCCGAATTTTTCTTTTGTTTCCTTTACTGCTTGCTCAATATACAGATTGAATAACATCGGGGAGAGGCTACAACCCTGTCTTACTCCCTTCCCAACCACTGCTTCCCTTTCATGTCCCTCGACTCTTATAACTGCCATCTGGTTTCTGTACAAATTGTAAAAAGCCTTTCGCTCCCTGTATTTTACCCCTGCCACCTTCAGAATTTGAAAGAGAGTATTGCAGTCAATATTGTCAAAAGTTTTCTCTAAGGCTACAAATACTAGAAGCGGAGGTTTGCCTACCCTTAATCTTTCTTCTAAGATAAGCCGTAGGGTCAGTATTGCGTCACGTGTTCCAACATTTCCACGGAATCCAAACTGATCTTCCCCCAGGTCGGCTTCTACCAGTTTTTCCATTCGTCTGTGAAGAATTCGCGTTAGTATTTTGCAGCTGTGACTTATTACACTGATAGTTGGGTAATTTTCACACCTATTTTCTTTGGGATTGGAATTATTGTATTCTTCTTGAAGTAGGAGGGAATTTCACCTGTCTCATACATCTTGCTCACCAGATGGTAGAATTTTCTCAGGACTGGCTCTCCCAAGGCCGTCAGGAGTTCTAATGGAATGTTGTCCACTCCAGGGGTCTTGTTTCGACTCAGGTCTTTCAGTGCTCTGTCAAACTCTTCACGCAGTATCATATCTCCCATTTCATCTTCATGTACATTCTCTTCCATTTCCATAATATTGTCCTCAAGTACGTCGCCCCTGTATAGACCCTCTATATACTCCTTCCACCTTTCTGCTTTCCCTTCTTTGCTTAGAACTGGGTTTCCATCTGAGCTCTTGATATTCATGCAAGTGGTTCTCTTTTCTTCAAAGGTCTGTTTAATTTTTCTGTAGGCAGTATCTATCTTACCCCTAGTGAGATAAGCCTCTACATCCTTACATTTGTCCTCTAGCCATCCCTGCTTAGCCATTTTGCACTTCCTATCCATCTCATTTTTCAGACGTTTGTATTCCTTTTTGCCTGCTTCATTTACTACATTTTTATATTTTCTCCTTTCATCAATTAAATTTAGTATCTCTTCTGTTACCCAAGGATTCCTACTAGCCCGCATCTCGTGGTCGTGCGGTAGCGTTCTCGCTTCCCACGCCCGGGTTCCCGGGTTCGATTCCCGGCGGGGTCAGGGATTTTCTCTGCCTCGTGATGGTTGGGTGTTGTGTGCTGTCCTTAGGTTAGTTAGGTTTAAGTAGTTCTAAGTTCTAGGGGACTTATGACCTCAGCAGTTGAGTCCCATAGTGCTCAGAGCCATTTGAACCATTTGATTCCTACTAGCCCTTGTCTTTTTACCTACTTGATCTTCTGCTGCCTTCACTAGTTCATCCCTCAGAGCTACCCATTCTTCTTCTAATGTATTTCTTTCCCCCATTCCTGTGAGTTGTTCCCTAATGCTCTCCCTGAAACTCTGTACAACCTCTGGTTCTTTCAATTTCTCCAGGTCCCATCCCCTTAAATTCCCACTTTTTTGCAGTTTCTTCAGTATAACAATTACAATAATAGGAACGGAAATACATGGAATGGAGCGCGTTACGGAAACCATTCAATGTCGGAAAATTTCGAAAGTAATGAAGTTGAACAACGAAGAGACTGGAATGAGGACCGCAAAATTATGTACTACGCAACAGAGGTTGGAATGGAAGGAGGAATGAAGGGTACAGACCACAAAACAATTGATGCCGAAGCCATGGCTCTGGTTTCAATGACAATAGAAGATGGGCGCGATTGAGCAACGGAGGAAACCGAGCTCAGGTCGAGGAAACTGAGATTCGGGGAACGAACGCAGGTCGAGGGGCGCGAGGGAATGCCAACCAACGCCACTGAACTTCTGAGCAATACCGTGTGCTTTTCACATTTGTGTCAGTTTTTTTCCCACTTAGAACAGCGAGAAGATTGGTGACGTCAGTACTCATCGAGATTCACAACATACACCGGCGTCAGTGCCACCTTAAGGGCTACAAAATGGGAGTATAGTAGTTTGTATATCTTTTATAGGAGTTGGGTTACATGAATAGGTGGTAGACTTAGATGGAGTGAGAATGACTGATGGTTCAAATGGTTCAAATAGCTCTGAGCACTATGAGACTTAACATCTGTGGTCATCAGTCCCCTACAACTTAGAACTACTTAAACTTAACTAACCTAAGGACATCACACACATCCATGCCCAAGGCAGGATTCGAACCTGCGACCGTAGCAGTCGCGCGGTTCCGGACTGAGCGCCTAGATCCGCGAGACCACCGCGGCCGGCAGAATGACTGAAGTGAATGTGCAATCTGAGCTGGCTTAGTACTTTGAGTGCATGAAAGGTTGTGGAAAATTAACACTACACCATCATGCAGTACAACACCTCACCACTACTTAAGATTATAGAGGTTTAGACACAGAAATTAATCATTTAAAATTATTGTTGTAATAATAAGAAATTAATTATGCAATAGAGTAGGATAATATTTTAGTCAAAGAACTGTAAACCCTTTTATTCTTTTTATTCTTGGAGCAATCATTCATTATCATTCACTGTATTTATGCTGTAAACATTTTCGTAAAAAACATGGCACTGTGTTTCATTGTAATGATTGTGCAGACTATCAGCGGCTGAGTTGATGGCGACGTATCGGGCATTTGGAGAAGTTCAGACACCGGTGTGGCTGTAGCAGCTGGGCTGACGGGCCGCCACTCAAACAAGACTGTCAAGGCCATATGCCAGCCCTGTGAGCAGGGGGTGACGCAGCAGCCGCTGGCCGACTTAGCGACTAGAGGGCAGCTGGTCAACATGACTTCATTGGCTGCATGGATTGAGTTGGGAGTGAACAAGCCCCTTCGCGCCTCCGACTGTTAATGGGGGTTGGTGCGATCTGCAAAATGCTAACTTGTATATCAAGTTGACAATACGCCATTTAATGGTGAACACACACACACACACACACACACACACACACACACACACACACACGACCACAGGCAGACTCAAACTGTCAAACAGTAAGCGCCTCCTTACCAGGAGGCAATCTCGCTGGTGCAGCTTTGCATGCAGCAAAATAAATAGCAAACAACCGACACATACTAGCAACCAAGAGTCTAGTCTGAGGCACCTTCGAATACCAACAGCCACAGTTTCATAGACCAACAGCAACAGTATAAACCACCGCGTCCTGTTTAAGGGGGGGGGGGGGGGTACAATGCATAATGAAAGAGCAATCTTATCACAAGAAGCTGGGAACTCGATAATAGAAAGGGCAGACCATCATACCTCCAGGCACATCATCTCACCGCCCTTCTGGATGAATCGCAACACAAACCGCGACAAGGCGGGGCTTCCCACCTCAAAACAGTTCACCGTACCATATAATCCGTCTCATAAAACTTGGCTGTGCATGTGGGACACCTACTGCAAAACTTCCCGTATGCTAGTACATCCTCTCTCTCTCTGAAAGCTGCAACTGATCGCACGCTGAGCACTGTGACCCCCTCTGGCGACGCGCCAGGGGAAGGAGAGCACGGCTCAACCACCTCCTCTGAAGATGAAGTGGGGGGGGGGGGGGGGAGTACCAAATGATGGCAGTATGACAGCTTAGGCTTTAATTTGACTAACATGCAGCTGAATAAAATTATTGTTAGCAAGGTGTTGAAACAGGAAGTTGTCCAAACTCAGTCGCTTGCAGACCTGGCATGGAGCCAATAAAATGCGGGGGCTTCCGTGGTCACATGGGCGGTAAAGTTACATACAAAATCCCAATAGCCTACCTTTATTTGGACCGGGACCCTTCCACAGTTATAGCGCTGAGCTTGCTGGAGGTGTGCTCGTTTAATATTGCGCCTAGCGTTCTCCCAATTGCACTTAATTTCATGCGGATCCAAATTTACTGGTAAGAGGTCTTCGATATTCCACGTATTGGATAGTGGATTATTAACTGGATAAGCAAGCATGAAAACCTCATGCTGAGCAATGTTAAATCAATATTCAGCCACGGCAATGACGAACCCCATTTGTTCTGCACGTTGGCATGAAAAATAATGAAGGCTGCCTTTAGGTTCCAGTTAACATGCTCAGCAAACGAAGGATGGGGATAATAAGGTGTGGTGGTAACATGTTTGATGGTATTATTGAAGCAGAACCTGTGAAACCCTTTTGAAATAAAGCTAGGTGCATTGTTGTTAAGCAGGGTCTTAATGGGACCAAAGAGAGTGAACAATTTAGTAAGATGGTTAGTGGTGCTGTACGTCATAATCTCCGGCTGGTGAAGGGCTACGTGAAGTGGCTAAAGGCATCCACGATGACCAAGATAGCGGTTCCCATTCTTGTTTCTGGGTAAGGGTCCCACATGATCAATGAACACCTTATCCATGGCGGTAAATTCTCAGTCAGATTGCAATAATCAAAAATGGTTCAAATGGCTCTGAGCACTAAGGGACTCAACAGCTGTGGTTATCAGTCCCCTAGAACTTAGAACTACTTAAACCTAACTAACCTAAGGACATCACACACATCCATGCCCGAGGCAGGATTCGAACCTGCGACCGTAGCAGTCGCACGGTTCCGGACTACGCGCCTAGAACCGCGAGAACACCGCGGCCGGCTTGCAATAATCCTTGACTAGTGTTATTTCTCGGTTTCCCTATTTTACAGGCCTCACATTGCGTAACTAATCGACAGGCATCCTTATACAACGCGGGTCAGGTGACATGCTGGCACATTTTGGCGACCAATTTGGCCACTCCTTAATGTCCGCCTAGGAGTGAAGTATGAAAATACTTAAAGGTGGACTGAACAATGCTCTGGGGCAAGCAAATCCTATCCAGATTGGAACTGCCAAATCACTGACGTAAGACTCCTCTCTGTAAGTTACAACTGTGGACCTCCTCCGCATTCAACACGGTCCACCTAATGGGCCCCAAGATAGAGGCAGGCGACTGTGGCTCTTTCAGGGTAACCAATAGTTCAGGGATCTTGGACAGGACAGTTCCAATGAGGATAGCGTTCTGGCAAGCGTCCTTTTTAAGGTCTTCCCCTTTCTACCCAAACATGCCACTCAGCGCATTGGTGACTTGCTTCTTGGCCACTTTAATACGGTGAACCTTAAAAGGAGAGGCTGATAAATAAATACCACAGTGAGGTAACAGAATATTCTCAGGGCACGACGACTCGATTAAGTTAGGAGGAAGCAGTGGCCCCACGGGCCACTCGGCGGGCGCAGGCCACTCGGCAGGCCAACCACGTGGGAGCGGACGCTGGCTGAAGCAAGAGGGGTCCAGCTGTGTGGCTGGCAATTCCATTGTGATGCTGTGTTGATGAGGGAGACACGCCAGGAGTGCCAAAGACGGCGCAATTTGTCAAACCTTAATGGCACACATTTCACAGTTCGTATAGAAATTAATTGTAGCCAGATGAACCCCATACCTCAAAATGAAACATGTACATTACTATTATTTAGATGACGATTCGGATGCTGTAATCAGTTTTCGAACATCTTCATTAGTTTAAAGTTTATTATCTGATGGTAAATTATACAAGTAACACCCAACAACGAATTTCCAAAATACAAACACTTCATCCGATTTTGTCGATTGTCATGCCTCTACAAAGCTATTACTTTAAACCTAAATCGGTATGAATTACAGGCATGTATCTTAAATAGTACATGAGCTATTTGGGGTCAAAGTGGCTGATTACTATCGATCACGGCAGACCATAAGTACTCCACAGTTACAAGAAAAAACAGTAGCAGCATGATTATAAATATTTTTATTCTTCTGTGTCTTTGTTTATATCCGATATATACTATTCATTAAGAAATTGATTAAATATATACTTTTTTGTTTTAGACAACACAGAGACATTATGCTACTGGCCTACCTTTTTTTGCTATTCCCTTGATATACGTTTATTTAATTTGCTTATGTATTTAATAATGTGTGGTAGAGGGTATTTATGGTCCAGCCGCAGGAATATTTATTTAATTTCAAGTTATTTAAATGTAAATCCCGTATTTAGAATGTGTTTCATTATGTTTGTGTGGTTGCATTGGCAGGAAGACATGGTGTGAGAGCTCTAGCAAATCACATTGCTTATGAATGGGGAGACTGGATGGAAGCGAGTTTGGGAGAGAGAACAGGACATTGCGGGACAGGACACAGTAGGCGCTGTAGTCCGGAACCGCGCGACTGCTACGGCATGGATGTTTGTGATGTCCTTAGGTTAGTTAGGTTTAAGTAGTTCTAAGTTCTAGGGGACTGATGACCTGAGAAGTTAAGTCCCATAGTGCTCAGATACAATCTATTGTTTCCCTGTTATTCAATATATTTTATTTAATTGCTGCGCCATCGACACCAGTAAGTGTTTTTCAGAAATATACCACATTGTCAAAAGTACTTCTGCTATCATACTCATCGTTTAAAGTCGTTAAGATAGTACCTGTAGATTTTATTTAATTGCAATTTTTCATTTATAAATTTATATGTTTCTTTCATAACTCGCAATTGCCGAGTGATAGGAAGCTTCGCCCATTCGATTCATGTGTGTATTCTTATTGTATACTGTAGACTCAGCCATATTTGGCATGCAATGTGGCAACTACGTATCCCAGCACCTAGACGACGATACCAGCAAAAACTTCTAATATTTCAACTTTGAGTTGGAGGGTGAGTAGTTGAGGCCCACCACCACATCACGCATTTTATTCTGTTTTGAAAGCCCGTAATTGGGGGCTCATCGGGGATTTGATTCCTACAAAGTGGTAATTCCTTTTCTCTCTGTTATTCAGTATACAACGCGAAGTGTAATAACCTTTGCAAAACCAGTAGAGGTTTCTGTAGAGTGAACATCTCACAAAACATAATGTGAGATCGGTTTTTCCGCAAGTAGGTTCCTGGAATTAGTGAAGTTACGCTGTAATTTTCACAATTAACATATACTATCGGTTGAGCTTCTAATCTATCACGTTAAATGCAGTTTGTGAGGGGGCTCAGAGTCTAAATAATTAGAGTCAGTGAACAGTAGCGGTTAGCGCGTTTAACGGGCAGCTTATCGGATACGGTTGGTACACGCGGTAATGGGTGGCAGTTATGGTTACATCAGTCGACTTTTCCAGAGACGGACGCACCTTAACAGCATTACCACGGCAGCTTCTTCGAGTACTCCAGGACAATCTTCAATGTCGACTTCCCCCAACATGACGGCAACACCATGGCGGAGGGAACGATCTCAGATCAGATAAGTGCCTGCTCAAGTCGAGTGATAGTGTTTGTTTCTGAAGTTCACGGTCCACTTATAGATCTCACGGACATAAGACAGTCACCTAGTATGTGAATTCTGGAAAACGGAAGTGAGCCAGTTAGTCTGAAATCGCAGTGTGAAAGTGTAACTATTAGGAATTCAGGCAAGGGGAATGAATGTGGGGGAGATATGTTGCATCAGCTAATGCAAATGATCCAGGAATTTGGAAATAATACGTATAGAATGGCAAATCATGTCAGTAAAATTCAAACAGTTACGAATACAATTCAGACAGATATAGGTACAATGGGAACTGAAATAGTTTCCGCTGTGAAAGAGGAATTTCAAAAAATTATGGGTAACCTTGAATAAGCAATTGATGATGAACTATAATGTGTCCGAGTGGATATGGGGAAAATTACTGACGAAGTTGTAATATTAAAATCTAAAATCGAATCAGTGGAAATAGGTCTTGGGGAAAACATGGATAAAATACCGACGGAACTTGGGCACAAGGTAAGCGACTATATAAAAGCGCAAGATGCTCATAAAAGAGGTGTAAATTAAGCAATTAGTGACATTGCCAATCGTGTAGGTGAAGGGGAGAAAGAAGTGAGCAAAATTAAAGATAAAATAGAAAAATGTGTCACTAGTGAAAATGGATTTAAAAAGCAAATGTAACAGGTAAAAAGTGATTTAAATTCTTAAGCCTCCCAACAGGACAGGATGTTATAAATATCCCTTGGGCAAATACCAGATCTGTGAAACGTTACACAGATGACGGGAGATATCACCCAGTAAATTTATTCGCTGCGTGTAGGGACGCTTTTGTTCACGGCATGTCGGACGGAGAGAAAATAAACTACGTTAAACGGGATTTGGAAGGAGACCCACAGTCTTGGGAAAATATTAAATGTAGTTCGTTGGAATCTACGAAGAGTTCGAAAAGTGTTTTCAGAATAAATTTTGGAGAGAGGCAAAGCAAACGCGGATCCAAAATGAATTTTTCAACAGGCCAAGTTACAAGTACGGTAATGGGACTATGAGAGATTTTTCCAAGCGCGAACTTGGCAAGCTTATGCACGTGAAAAATCCGTTGGGTGTTTTAACTGAAATCACCACGTTAAAAAGGCGATTACCTCAAGATTTTCAGTGGGATCTTGTCCATAGTGCATGTGTTTACGTCTACGAATTTCTAGAATTTGTAGAAAAATTAGAGAGGACTTTGAAGTTCAAACCTCAGAGCAAACCGGGCGGTAGTTATCAAAATGGAAAGCCAGATAATCATCACCAAAATAATAATCGTGAGAGATATCAAAGGAATTCTCAGGGAGACAGTAGGTGGAATGAGCTGAATGGTCGGAGAACGAGCAGGTGTGATAACTTACGCGAACGGTATCCAAGAAAAGAACGCATATTTGATGGGGAAATTCGTGCGAAGTGCAATCGCGTAACAACCGGTCGGGAAACTGATGTTCGCTTCTCAGGTCCGGGGATGGTGATATAAACAGGTGATGAAAAGGACTGGAGATAATGGTAGAAATGTTGAAAGGCAACAGTTATGTAATATGGAGTATGCTAAAGAGGAAGGCTATATAGGTGGCTCTTTCAAAAAAAGGCAGGCGCGAACGGTAGAAGCATAGATTTGTGAGAGATTTAAGTAAAAGTAATGGGAATATATTCGCGGGGAACGATGTAAGTTATGAATATGTAATGAATGAGTGTGTCAATGGTGATGAATGGAAAGATTCAGTGGTTCAAAAAGAAGTTAAAGAGGAAATGAATTTTGTGAAATCAAATTGTGTGGATAGTTCTGAAGAGATATTAGCAAACAGTAGCAATTGCAGTCAGGAAAGTGTTGTAGTAACAAGTATTTGTGAGTCAGCGAAAAGCGTCAATGTTAGTGAAGGTGATATAGCTTTGGTCTCGCCAGCTGCAAGTAAGGGAGATTGTGTTTTGGCGGAAAGCGTCAATGTTGCTAAGGGAGGCTTAGCATTGGTCTCGCCAACAGTTGAAGTTAAAAATGTATCTGCGGAGGTAAATGATTTCTGTTTAAAGGAAGAGAGTAATGGTAATTTATGTAGTGATGTAAAAGCTACTGGTACTGATACTTCGGGGGAAGGAATTTACGCGTTTCTAGTCACGAGTAAAGGTGAAACGAAACTTATTGATGAATTTGTGAATCTAAAAAGTTAGTCAGTGTGTGAAAGTGAGAATGTATGTAAAACAGGATCGGGGTTAATCTGGATGAAAGGTGTGTAGAAATGGCAGTATGTGCTGATTTTTGTCCGATCACAGCGGAATGTAGTAAGTCTGGAAGTCCCAAAATTGTACGACAAGGTAGCAGCAATTTGTGTACTGTAGCTGTGGAGTATAAAGTGGTGTGTGATTCACGTAAAGGGAAGTAAGGTTTCTGATGAGAATTTTTGTAGTGATTTAAATGGTGTAACAGCAGATAAGGTGCTGAGACGAATATTTATGGTGATGATGGCTTACGCATTGATTTATTATTTCAGGAAGATAAAGTGTTTAACAGTGAATTGATGTGTAATTTTGTTGAAGCTGCAAGTGACGATGTTTTGGAGGGGGAAAACAGTAAAACTGTGCATGCTGTGGGAAGTGAATCGGCGAAATGTGTGGAAGAACTAACAGAAAATTTAGAGAGGGATAATGTAAATAGTGTGGATGGGGCTAGTTTTTGTAGTGAAGTTCATACGAATTGATATTTGAAAGAAGTTTGTGATTTTAATGTGACTTACTGTCGTTGGTACGGTAGAACGTTACGGCCATTGCTGCCGCATATGTGGAAAAAGAGAAGCGTAAAATTGTTAAGGGTATGTAGAGAAAGGACAGAAGTAAAAAGCTGTTCTCATCTGCAATTACTGGTAGTAATTTTGGAGCGATAATTTATATGTTTATTTGGGGATTCATTAGTAATTTGTTAGTTTATTGAGGCACTGTATGTCTGCAAAAGGGGGAAGTTTACGCACTGAGGGTGTGTGGAGGTTAGCGACTTCGTGAATTTAGGTAAAATGTGTATTGTTGTATACTTTGTATAAAACTGTGGCAAATGTGGTCGAGTGGAAAGGTATTAAAATTGTAATTGTATGTGCAAGCAATTTTTGGTGTACGTAGGTGGAAGGATTTATTAAAGTCAGTTAAATAGAACTTTTTTGAATTTGAGCTTGCTGTGATTCAGTCGTTTACCTTGTGACTACGTTCCTAAAGTATCATCTTCCGCTGGAGGGAATCTTTAGCGAAGATCCTGGTTGGTTTTGAGAAGTGGTTTGTTGACGGGTTTCTAATTTTGGTTTTCGTTGTAGACAGATTTGTCATGATAAACGGTGTAATTTGGAATTCAGAGGCAGACATGTTTTCTGCGAGGCACTTGGTCAAAAGACTGATGTGAGTTGATTAATACTTCGAGCTACAATAAGTGTGAGCGTGAGTAGTGCGGTAGAAAAAAATTAGTGCATGGAAAGCATTAGCGTTGAATTAGTGGCACAAGAAGTGCAAACAAAATCGCACATAACTGAAATAAAATTATTTCTTGTCGAAAAAATTTATTATGCATAACTGATATGCAGGCATTTATTTAATATGCCCTTTTGTTCATAATTTGTGTTAGTTTATTTCGCAATTGATGTTTGTTTTTGCATAACTGAAATGCAGGCATTAAATTAATATGCCGTTTCGTTCCTAATATGTGTTAGTTTAAGTTATTTCGCAATTCATGCTGCTCCCACCCCACCACAAAGATCTTGTTAACACTATTTACTGACATTTAATCACTTAATTCTGGTCTCAGAAATTTGTTTTATATGTATTTGTATGAACCGAGCGGTGCTACTCCTGAACATTGTGGCAATCCAGAATGTTAATAAGGGGAGTTGTGTGAGGTAATGGGTGAGTCGTTGCACCCTGAAAATATTCTAAGTTCAGAGGAAGCAGTGTCCACACGGACCGATCGGCGGGCGCGGGCTGCTCGGCAGGCCGACCACGTGGTGCCGGATGCTGGCCGAAAAAACAGGGGTCCAGCCGCGTCGCTGGGAATTCCATGGTGATGCTGTGATGAAGAAGGAGACACGCCGAGAGACACAAAGATGGCGGACTTTGTGAAATCTTAAAGGCACACATTTCACAGTTCATACTGAAATTATTATTAGCCAGATGAATCATGATATTTCAAAAAGAAACATGTACTTTACTATTATTTGTATGAAGATTCTGATGGTGAAATCAGATTTTGAATATCTTTATTAATTTAAAGTTTAGTATCTGACGGTATATTGTACAAGTAACACCCAGCAACGAATTTCCAAAATATAAACACTTCATCCGATTTTGTCGTTCGCAATGTCTTTACAAAGCTATTAAATTGGTTCAAATGGCTCTGAGCACTATGGGACTTAGCTTCTGAGGTCATCAGTCCCCTAGAACTTAGAACTACTTAAACCTAACTAACCTAAGGACATCACACACATCCATGCCCGAGGCAGGATTCGAACCTGCGACCGTAGCGCTCGCAGTGTTCCAGACTGTAGCGCCTAGAATCGCTCGGCCACCCCGGCCAACACAAAGCTATTAGGGTAAACCTAAATTTATTCTTCGATGTCTTTGTTTATGTCTGATATGTACTATTCACGAAGAAAATGGTTAAATATTTACTGTGTTTTAAAAAGCGCAGAGAGAGTACGCTACTGGTCAACCTTTTGTTGTTATTCCCTTGATATATGTTTATTTAATTTGTTTATGATGTGTCGGCAGCTGGGCCAACACCTTGTAGATCGAAGTGGCTGAAAGTGCACGCTAAACTAACGCAGACGGGCGTGAAGTACTGGAACATGAGACTTATTAATGAATAAGAAGAACAGTACGTAGCTGGAATAATATACTTAACTTTATTCTCTTGTTGGAATACATCTCTTGAATAGTAGTAAGCTATAAGCACTGATACAAATGGCGCCTTGCTAGGTAGTAGCTATGGAATAAGCTGAAGGCTATTCTATCAGTCTCTCGGCAAATGAGAGGAAGACTTGGTAGGTCTGGTCGCAAGCTATGTCGTCCGTACAACTGGGTCGAGGTCTAGTCCGTGTATTGTGACCTGCCATGTGGTGGCGCTAGGATTGCGATTACACAGTGGCGACACGCGGGTCCGACATGTACTACAGGACCGCGGCTGATTTAAGTTACCACCTAGCAAGTGTGGTGTCTAGCGGTGACACCACATTCCTCCCCCGCAAATCGGCGAACGGTCGTGAGATAAGGCTTCCGCCCGCCGTGGGGAGGACCCCATGTTGACGTATGCGATGAGGTGGGGAGCCTAACAACAGGCGAGGCTGTGCCACCCGCACCCGGCCATTCGGTCCGAGGGGAGCCAGGAAACGCCTGAAAACCTAGTCCAGGGTGCACGTCAACATGCGGTGTATGCGCACGTAATGACACCGGAGGGGCCGAAGGGTCGACCTCCATTGCGTCGGGGAATCCGACGCGCGATGACGACATCTGGTCCGGAGCGGGCAAGAGGTCCATGGCGGAGGACAGCTGGTCACGGGAAGCGAGCGGCGGCGCGCGACCCAGGGAGGCGCATGGCGGCTGCAGCGAAGCGTCCACTGCGGGCGGCGCCGGCGGCAGCTGCAGCGGCTGCTGCGGCGGCGGCGGCGCGACGCCATGGGGCAAAATGGAAGGCAGCGTCGGTAACACCTGGGGATGAGGCGAGCCAGTAGATGGGTCCCCAGGGCGCTTACCTGACGGCTCCGTCGCTGAAAGCAGACGGGGAGCGGCAGAACCCAGGCGACGACAGAGGCGCAGCTGATTGAGATGCCGACGCACCTCACCAGAGGCCCCCAAAACCAAATACATCGCGCGGCCGAGGCAGCGAAGAATGCGCCCTGCGAGCCAACGCTGTGAACCGCGATAGTTACGATAATAGACAACGTCGCCAGGAGCAAAAACAGGAGTCTGCCGCTGCACAGGAACCTGATGTGGCGGATGCAGCAAAGACATCAGGGTGCGATGAGATCGACCATGGAGCAATTCAGCCGGCGAGCGACCATCGCGGGGCTGAGAGCGATACGATGACAAAAAGAGTAACAAAGCGTCCTCCCAAGAATGCGATTCTTTCAATTTCAATATCTGTGACTTGAAAGTCCGGACCAATCGTTCCGCGGCACCGTTGGACTGAGGCGAAAACGGCGCGGATGTCAGATGTTGAATACCATTGGCCTTGCAGAATGACTGAAATTCTGCGGACATGAATTGTGGGCCATTGTCGGAAACAAGAGTCTGCGGAAGACCTTCAATGCAAAAGATGGCAGACAAGGCTTGGATTGTGGCAGAAGACGTCGTGGAAGACATCCGGACAACAAAAGGAAAATTACTGAAAGCATCGACCACAACCAACCATCGAGCATTCCAGAATGGACCAGCAAAATCGATGTGCAAGCGTTGCCAAGGGGAAGTGGCTTTCGGCCATGCAAAGAATTTCCGCGGCGGTGCGGAGTGTTGTTCGGCACACGCCACGCAAGAGGAGCACATATTTGTAATCGCAGCATCGATTCCGAACCAAGTACAGTGCTGACGAGCAAGTTGTTTCGTACGCACTATACCCCAATGTCCTTGGTGAAGAAGCTTTAAGACAGAGGACTGCAACGAACGTGGGACCACGACTCGGGATTGATCATTATCAGAACGCAACAACAAAACACCACGTCGTACAAAAAGTCTCTCCTTGTGAGCAAAAAAACGGCGAACCAAAGGATCCTCGATCCGTGACTTTGACAAGGGCCATTGCGTAGCAACAAAACGCAAAACAGTAGCAAGGACAGGGTCAGCAGCTGTGGCTGTAGCTACACGACGAAAATCAATCGGAAACGATGCGACCACGTCATCGGCTTCCGAATCAATGAACATGCAAGCAAGTTCGGAAGAATCGAATGCTTTATCCTCAGCAACAGGCAAACGGGACAACGCATCAGCGTTGCCGTGCTTAGCAGTGGACCGATACAAGATATCGTAGCGGTACTGCGAGAGAAAAAGTGACCAGCGAATGAATTTCTGCGCTGTACGCGGAGGTACAGGCTTGTTCGGATGAAAAAGCGATGTCAAAGGTTTGTGGTCCGTGATGATTGTAAAGTGACGACCATACAAGAAGTCATGGAACTTGGTAACACCAAACACGAGAGCTAAAGCTTCTTTCTCTATTTGTGAATAATTTCTTTGCGCAGATGAGAGCAATTTGGACGCAAAGGCAATAGGGCGATCATGCGAGCCATCTTTGTGCGCAAGCACAGCACCGATCCCGAAATCCGATGCATCTACCATCAACAAAAGGGGTTTTCGGGGATCGAATGGCGTAAGGCAAGTATTTGAAAGTAACGCCGATTTCAACTGGCGAAAGGCGCGTTCGCATTCCGTCGTCCAGACGAACGGAACACCTTTACGGCGTAAGCGATGAAGCGGAGCTGAAATGGAAGAAGCATTGCGCAAAAATTTATGATAATAATTTATTTTACCCAACACACTCTGTAGCTGTTTCAAATTCTGCGGAGCAGGTAAGTCCTGTATGGCACGGAGGTGCTCTGGACTCGGATGTATACCTTGGGCATTTATGACATGCCCCAGGTAGGGTAAGTCCCGAGCAAAGAACACACATTTGTCCTTTCTCAAGCGAAGACCATTCTGACGCAATACCTGAAATAATGTTCGGAGATTTTGCAAATGTTCTGCTTCTGTCTGTCCTGAGATCACAATATCGTCCAGATAGTTCGCAGCAGTAGGGACCGACGCACAAATAGTTTGTAAATATTGCTGAAACAATGCAGGGGCGGAGGCACACCCGAATGGCAGTCTTTTGAAGCGATACAAGCCAAGATGCGTGTTTACCACCAAGACGCGCTGGGAGTCTTCGTCCACAGGTATCTGCAAGTACGCATCTGCTAGGTCCAATTTTGAAAAATATTTTCCCGGGCACAGTTTGTCAAAAAGATCTTCCGGGCGGGGCAAAGGAAAAGTAGCAGTCACAAGTTGTGGATTCACAGTGGCCTTGAAGTCCACACAAAGTCTCAGTTTTCCGGAAGGTTTTGGCAAAATTACTAAGGGTGAGGCCCAGAGAGAAGCCTGCACACGTTCAATTACACCTTGAGATTCTAAATCGTGCAATGTTCTTGCGACCTCATCACGCAATGCGTGGGGAACATTGCGCGCTCTGAAAAATTGCGGTTGCGCGTTGTCTTTCAGTTCCAAATGTGCTGCATAGTTCTTAGCGCAACCAAGGCCCGGTGCAAAAATGTCTGCAAATTCTTCACAAAGACTAGAAACACTGGCGGAAGGCTCAGTCTGATTCACTGATAGGACCTGATTTACTATAGACAAATTAAACAATTGAAATAAATCTAAACCAAACAAGTTCACTGCACTAGAAGAACGAAGAACGTAAAATGATACAAGTTTTGTTTGTCCCTTGTATGTTGCAAGAAGGCTGCACTGTCCTAACACAGGTATATGCTGTCCTGAGTAACTATGTAACTTAACATTTGCGGCACGCAATGGCGGTTGGCCCAGTTGTTTGTACGTGTCGTGATTAAGCAATGAAACTGCAGCTCCGGTATCGAGCTGGAATGGTATCACTTTGCCGTCAAAGTCTAAGTCCACAAAAAGTTTATTGTCCTGCTGACGACAAGAGCGACTGTCACGTGCAATTTGAACTGATACAGGTACAGAAGCACTTGCGACTTTACGGGATTTCCTGCGACGTCGACACACACTTTGGGTGGGACGAACACAGTCACTGTTAGCTAAAGTGTCACTGGACGGGTGGGAATGAACTACATTAATGTCCATGGGCGAAGGTCCACGAGCCTGATTGTCCTGGGTGCGATTCCGGCGCGAAGCAAAAGGCCTGGAATTATTGCGATTGTCTGATCTAAGCTTCTTCTGGCAAACACTTTGAACATGTCCCTTCTTTTGACAGTAAAAGCAAATAGCTTGGCGTGACGGGCAATTTTCACGCGAATGTCTAGTTGCAGACCGCGGGCATGATTTCACTGCAGTTGCTTGCTTACGCGGCGCACGTGTTTGCGAGCGAGGCTGCGACGGGCGCGAGGGCCGCTTAGCGTCCCGTGCAGCGGGCCCGGCGGGCTGATTAATGTGACACACTGCTGGCGAAGTTTCAAATGAGTCCTGAGCAAAGTCAAGTGTGTCTTGCCTATCCAATATGTCTATCACTTGTTGAAGGGAGGGATTTACGAGTTTCAAAATCTGTTCCCGTATGCGAACATCAGAAACGTTCTGTGCTATTGCATCACGCACCATTGTATCGGAATATGGGAGGCCACATTCACAGGCAAACGCGCAGTCTCTAGTAAGGCCTTGCAAAGTTGCAACCCACTCCCTATTAGTCTGACCGGCCGTACGTTTTGTACGAAAGAACGTATACCGTTTTGCAACTACATTTACTGTTTCTTTGAAATAGGCATCTAAAGCCGACAAAATTTCCTCGTAGGTCAGAGTTGCTACGTCGCGTCGGGGAAACAATTTCACTATCACACGGTAGGTAGACACACCGACACAAGAAAGCAAAAACGGCTGCCGCTCTTTACCTTGAATTCTGTATGCTGCGAGATGAAACTGGAACTGGCTGGCCCACTCAGTCCAGGTTTCGCACGTGGCCTCAAAGGGCCTAAATGGCGGTGCGACAGCGTTGTGTGGCTGCGGTAGCGATGAAGCGGCGGCTGCCGCATCGGTTTGCAGCGCACGTTGACCCTGGACGAGCTGTCCAAGGGCTTCCAATAACGCCTGCGTCTGCTGATTCTGCAAGCGAAAAAATTCGGACAGTACATCTGGAGATTGTGGCGAAGCCATGACACAAGCAAATCAGAGCACAAAAAGGG
The DNA here is from genome assembly GCF_023898315.1 of Schistocerca nitens. Lineage (NCBI taxonomy): Eukaryota > Metazoa > Arthropoda > Insecta > Orthoptera > Acrididae > Schistocerca > Schistocerca nitens. The sequence goes on along the minus strand of NC_064617.1, from coordinate 462,689,932 downwards.
AAAAAGAACAAATCAGTCCAAAGCAGAAAAAACACTTTCTCCCGTCGCCATGTGATGTGTCGGCAGCTGGGCCAACACCTTGTAGATCGAAGTGGCTGAAAGTGCACGCTAAACTAACGCAGACGGGCGTGAAGTACTGGAACATGAGACTTATTAATGAATAAGAAGAACAGTACGTAGCTGGAATAATATACTTAACTTTATTCTCTTGTTGGAATACATCTCTTGAATAGTAGTAAGCTATAAGCACTGATACAAATGGCGCCTTGCTAGGTAGTAGCTATGGAATAAGCTGAAGGCTATTCTATCAGTCTCTCGGCAAATGAGAGGAAGACTTGGTAGGTCTGGTCGCAAGCTATGTCGTCCGTACAACTGGGGCGAGGTCTAGTCCGTGTATTGTGACCTGCCATGTGGTGGCGCTAGGATTGCGATTACACAGTGGCGACACGCGGGTCCGACATGTACTACAGGACCGCGGCCGATTTAAGTTACCACCTAGCAAGTGTGGTGTCTAGCGGTGACACCACAGTTTATGTATTTAATAATGTCTGGTAGAGCGTGTTTATGGTCCAGTCGTAGGAATATTTATTTAATTTCAAGTTATTTAAATGTAAATCCAGTATCGGCATTAGGAATTTGTTTCATTATGTTTTTGTGAATGCATTGGCTGGAAGACATGGCGCGAGCGATCTAGCAAATAACAGCACTAATGAATAGGGAGACTGGATGGAAGCGAGTTCGGGAGAGACGACAGGACAGCACGGGACAGGACACAGAAAGTGCTGGACGTGAAGCCTCGATGGACAGTCGCGGGAAGGACTAGGAGAGTGGAGCGGTTTGCGCGTGGTCGTGGCAGATAGAAATACTTCGGAGTGCCGACTTGTTCACTTGTGAGATTTCCGTGGCTTCTACAGTGAACACGTAGTGTGCGTTTAGAAGTGAATGTCTCGCGACCTATGTTGTTGTTCTTAGATAATTACCTGCAGTAGGAAGCTGTTGTTTCCCTGTTATTCAACTTATATTTAATTTAATTGCTGGACCATCGACACCAATAAGTGTTTTTCAGAAATATACCGCATTCTCAAAAGTACTTCCACTACACACTCAGCATTTAAAGTCGTTAAGATAGTACTTGCTGAATTTATTTAATTGCGATCTTTCATTTATAAATTTATATATTTCTTTCATAACTCGCAATTGCCGAGTGATATAAGGCTTCGACCATTCGATTCATGTGTGTATTCTTATTGTATACTGTAGACTTAGCATTATTTGGCCTGTAATGCGGCAACTGCATATCCCAGCCTCTAGACTACGAAACCAGCAAAACCTTTTAATATTTCAACTCTGAGTGGGAGGGTGCGTAATTGAGGGTCACCACAACATCACACATCTTATTCTGTTTTGAAAGCCCGCACCACCCACCTAGCAATACGCCTGGTTTTTCTGAGATCTAATACCCAGCTTAATGCCTGGTTATTCGTCTCGAGGTTGAATTCCCTGTGCTCGAGTTAGAATTTAAACTTCTCTAGAGCGAACAAAACAGCGAGAGCTTGACATTCGTACACAGAGTACATCAATTTCACCTCGGACAGGTACGTAAAGAGAAGGCAACAGTGCCTCTATCCCCTTCAATTTGCTGCAGGAGGACGGCAGCAATACCGGTGCTTGACGCATCGGTCTGGAAAATGAATCGGTGACTGAAGTCAGGGACTGCCAAGGCAGTTGGTGAAGGCAATTCCCAAGGCGTCAAAGGTGGCTTGTAGGCTCTCTCCCCAAATAAAGCTCACCTCTGTCTTGCATAAGTTGTTATGTGGGGCAGCCAGCTGAGCGAAATTCGGCACAAACCTCCTGAAATAGTTGGCCATCCGAATGAAACTTATGAAGTCCTTCTTACTGGTGGGCGGGGGGAAAATTTCTAAGACTGGTGTTCCGCTCCTGATCGTCATGAGAAACCAAATGCCCAAGGAAGAAGATTTGTTCTCTGGCCAAGGCGATCTTGGATGGTTTAACCGTCAGACCAGCACTACGCAATCTCAACAGAACGGATACCAAATGATACGAACATTCATCAAATGTCTTACTGTAGAAGACTAATTCACCCAAATAATTACAAAATAAATTTAAACTTGATATCACCAAATAAACTGTCCAACAGGCGGGATAGAACTGCAGCTCCAGTTGACAATCTGTACAGGACTCAGTTCAATTCAATAATATTCCAGTCGGTAGATAACGCAGTAACGTTTTTGGATTCTTCCAGCAACGGAATCTGATAGTATGCCTAATTCAAGTCGAGGACGGTAAAATACCTAGCGCCAGCAAACCAGGTGCAGCAGCTATGAAGGTCATGAATTGCAACGGACTCCAGAACCATCTTCTGGTTAAGTTGCCGGTATTCAACATCTGGCTGGTAATCTCGTCCCTGAGCCTTCGGGACTAAGGACATTGGCGAAGCGTAAGGGGAGGTAGATGGTCTGATAACCCCATCACGCAACGTAGCGTCGACCTTCTGGCGTAGGATCCGTGTTTATGGAGCGATAACCAATAGGGGGCTTGGAACACCAGGACATCATCAACCAAGCGAATTCTATATCCAATCGGCTACTCCCAATCTGTCAGTAAGAACGCCAGGATAAAGTCGAAGCAACTCGAACTGTTGTTGAGCTTGGGGCCTCTGGAGGTGACCAAGCCGAAACTCAGATGTAACCTCGTTGACCAACAAGGAACGCAGCTAACTAATCTCAGAGGAAACCCTATTTTCTGGTCACGGCAAAATTAAAAGGTTCCTGCTGTCCACCTCAAGGAAAAGTTCACTGTGCTGAATAAAATCGCATCAAGCAATAGTGTAACGACAAGTTTTCTCACCAAGAGTAGCTGTACTGGCCAGGAAAAAACCACCACAGACAACTTGACTCGTACCTCTCCCGCCAGGAGCAGCCTCTGTCCGTTAACTGTTCTACTCCTCTGAAAACTGGGAGAGAGGGGTGGCAACTTACAGATACTACGAAATTCAAGATACAAGTCCAGATCGAGCAGGAACACAGCGCTCCCGAAGTCAACGAGACCACAAACGGGCTCCTGATTGAGTAGAGCACAGACAAAGAGAAGTTACGAGGAATTAGTGGTTCCGACATGAGCACAGCCTTTCGGTAACCTAGAACGATAGTCTCTCTCCCCCCCCCCCCCTCCCCCGTTTCCTCTGGCGCCGTCGACCTCTTTCGGCTCCACGCTGCTCGGTTCAACTCCGGACGAGATGGATGTCAGACCCACACCTGAAACACCTCCCGTCACTTAACGACCGATGCGGCAATTGTGCTGGCTCAGACGAAAATTCAGGTGCCCTGGTCGTGGCGCTACTAACGCCTCTCTGCTCATCAGCAACCCTAAGGGCATCTATAGAGATAGCCAACTCGGATAACTGGAAGTAGGTAGTAGGCTTCCCAGCGAACTACGCCCTTGATCGATCCTCAGGTCTCATCCCCTGCAGAATAACCTCCACACTCCACTGTTCGGCAACCTCCACATTTGAGGCTCGTTCAGCACTACGAACTCGGTCGATATATTGTACTAACGGTTCAGATGGTCCCTGAACAGACCAATAACATCGACGATCCAAGAGGTGAAACCCTGGAGTTAGATGAGGGTAGGTCGTTCTCGCAGGTGTTTCAAGAAGATCACAGACAGGGTCCCCACACTGAGCGGATACAGCAAACGCATAATGGTAGCTTCCAGCATGCAGCATGCAGCTGGACACGCACGACCAACCAGAGAAAATGTTGGATTTGGTCAATACTGTCAATGGCGAGCTGGGTGACATCTCAGAGCAAATGCATGACCGGGTTCGGCAATCTGGGTAACAGTACCGTCACCTCTCCATCCAGTATGCCAGTTACCTTGGTGTTGGGGACTGACTGGTTGAAGTGTCTGGTTATGCATAACTTCGAATTCTTCCTCTATCCCAGTAGTACTGGCTTTGGTTTGTAAGTGAGTAATTCTGTTAGCTAACTCGTCTATCTCTTCCTTGGACAGTTTATCGGTTTGCACGGAGCTAAGATCACCCGATCTGGCCTGCCAGTGACAAAGATGGGCCTGAATTGTTGCCCTTTGTTTCGGAGTGACTTGAGTAATCTCCAAAAAATTCTAGTTCTGCTCGAGCTGGTCAACCCTCCACAGGATATCAGGAGTAATGACAATTGGCTAGAGTAATGTAGCCTGCAACCTATTTACTAACTTGGTTGCAGTCCCCTGGGTTGACTGTTGACGAATGGCAAGCTCATAACTCAGATGGTCAATTTTTAAATATGACAACCCTGGACAGCTCCTGGCGGCCATACACATATGAAACCCTACACGCTCCACTCGTAACCCGAAAATAGCCATTTTCTGCAACCATTGATATGGTCCTACTCTGTCTGGATTTATCGTTAAATAGGCGTGGGAGTAGGGAGGGCTAGGCCACGTTCCGAGGGATCTTACAATACAGGATCTGACAGAGGTGGCGAGTGGCGTGCCTCAGAATAGGCAACTCTCTCAACCCAAATACGCTCCCAAGGTACAGGGTACAGTATCACAGTTGGATGCGGAACATCGGAAACCAATGTCGGCCCTGCAATGATTATAAATACAGAAGTTTCCTGTCTTCCCAAATACTAAGTGGGAAGACTGTATATAAAAGGATATACGAAAATTTTGGTGACCACGCAATCAACCAAAAACTGGGGCCCAATTCTCAATAATGATAGGTCAATTCTCAGACCTGTTGCGACCAAACATATAAATGATTTGAACAGTAGGTATGTATATAAAACTAGAAAAATATTATTAACCAAACAACAAGCCCAGAATACTACAGCTGATAGCCGTAAGCTACCAGGTAAACCCGCTGCGGGTAAGACTATTAAATGCCCGAATTATTTTACGTTTTAAATGTTAGCAGACATAGATAAACGACTACAACAACATAATCGATAAAGCAACAAGTAGCAGGTGTTACTGACAACCGTAATACTTAGACGGCAAGCCTGCTGCGACCGAGCATATACACACATTAAAAATAAGGAAGTTAAAACAGCAATATATATATATATATATATATATATATATATATATATATATATATATATATATATATATATGCATAAGGAAAGAGAAGTCAAGAAAATACTAAGCAGCATACATTGCGAACTCGTGGAAATGCGTCGTGTATGCCTAGAAATACCAGATCTAGTCCGAAACTTAACTCACACTAGCATTAAAGACGAGGTTCAAATCTTGACAATGCGTGTCGAAAATGTAGAGCTTGAGGCACGTCGGAACGTACAAAAATACCTAGACGCCAGGCACTAAAGGTCGAAAGAGAGCTGAATGAGAGGCTATCTGTAAAAGATCACGAAACCTCATCCAAGCGCTGCCGCAATTCAAGCACAGTTGGTTTAGATAGTCACATATACCAGCGCAGTTACACGTTTGGCAAGGTGATATCGCTCGGAGACTAACCGAATTGGAAAAGCACGCTGACAATCGATGACCGGTAGCCAATCAGGTTTCTCGTTTGGAAATGAGCAATTACATAAACACTGCGCAGAGCGCTTATGCGCATGCACCACCGGTTGACAACATCAATTCACAATGCGGAATGGCTTGCGGTTCACTGCCGGACATGATGATGAAACTGGGTAGTGGTACTTCACTGTACCATAAAGACGATAATGTTATTAAACGTAGGCAGTTTCAACCGTTCAACAATGAAAAGGGTACCATACACCCCACTGTGTTCACTGAAAGTTCATGTAATAGTTTTCCTCGGGGATGGACGGAAAGGCAAAGAATTCAATTCATTGTATCACTAATACAAGGTGACGCGGTACTCTGGGCCATGGACGCGTCCGAGAAATGCCATACCATGAAGCAGTTTGAGTACTCATTTTTACAAACGTACTGATCCAATTGTTAACAGGAAATACTAAGGAAGGAGCTGCACAGTTCTGAAATGTTCAGCCAAGACTGGGATACCTCTGCAAGTATTTTGAAAAGTATATTAATAAGATACATACTTCGACGAGCCAATGTCTGACCGGGACATAATAAGGCTAATTAAAATGAAGTTATCCAGTGACATAAAAGAATCAATTTACTAATGTACTGGATTATGATACTGAACAATTTGTGGGAGTTGTTTACTCTGTAGATTTGCTTATCGAAGACATGAAAAGAGAAAGTAAACTTCATCAAGTAGGTTGTAGGGAACAAAAAGCTGAAAAGAACTGCACCAGTACTAACCAAACACCTAACGGTAATGGTAACCATAACGAATCGAAGCAACCCAATCGGGGGCTGAATAATGGTAACGGGTATAGGAATCGATTTAGAAAAAGGCGTCATGACAGGCGCATGAACAATGTATCCTATGGTAATGGTAACCCGCATTGGCAGAGTGATGTACCTAGGAGCGCGAGTACAATGAACAAACAACCAGCGCAGTGGCAACCAAATATGGCGCCACAATGGATACAAAATTTTAGCCAACCTCCGGATATGAGAGCTGTTTACAGCCACCAGCAACAATATCATAGTACTACGGCTTATCAAACTATACCACAGGGGAGACAAAACAGCCGACGCAACAATTATATACGGTCGCAGGTTCGAATCCTGCCTCGGGCATGTATGCTTGTGATGTCCTTAGGTTAGTTAGGCTTAAGTAGTTTTAGGTTCTAGGGGACTTATGACCTCAGATGTTAATTCCCATAGTGCTCAGAGCCATTTGAACCAGCCAACAATAATAATCAAAATCATAACTTGAGGATACTGGAGGTGAGCGACAACTGACAACCCATTGTAACCGACGAGTCGAACTAAAACGAATCGCAATCTGCTATCCATTGCTTTCTGTGAGAGGGTACAGTGATGGTACATTCCACACACAAGACGCAAATCTAAAAGGGCTGAGGTACAATGATGGAGTTAACATTGAGACTGAATGATGAACGTACCTCAGAAGAGTCAACAAACTGATAAGGATGTTCTGCAGGACGTATTATTAGTAGAAATCTAATTCGTTCTGATCCAGTTGATAGTGGACACAGGCGCATCGGCGAACGTCCTGAGTATAGAATTGTATAAGCACATAAGTTTAAATGTCGGTATACCTGTCTTACCGGTTAAAATTGGCGGAGTGACAGTTCGCAATCGGCGCACAGTCTTAAGTGATAAGGCACCAGGTTCAAGTTGAGTTCAGAGTAGGAAATGAAGCCATAAAGAGCTCTTTCCTATTAGTCAATAGGCTGGTGGTTGCTTGCATCCTGGGAATAGAGTTACCATGCGAGAGGGACGCAATAAACGACCTCTCGTGCGGTGAACTAGTTCTTGTAAACAAGAGTAAGCGAATTGTATTGCCAATGTCACGCACACAAGAAAACCATGGCAAGTAATGCCGAAGCTTTCGAACAAATGAAGAAAGTCTTCAGGTTATGCTTTCAGAAGTAGGCTTATGTGAACCAAAAGAATATTGCAGTGAATTTATAAGTGAGAATACCGAAGAAACAAGATAACTCAGAAATAATCAAGCGTTGCAATCGGAATATTTATCCCCTGCACAACCAAATAACTGACTCACTTGCTAATACAGTATGAGAATGTGTTCTTACAGAGGCTGGGTACTATGAAAGGATAAACCTACAACATAGAAATAACGTCTCATACAACGTTTGCCCATGCTAACTATACTGTCCCATAGTCCAACAAGGAGGCAGTAACGATTGGGCGATATCCATGGGAATGAAGTCAAATGACCATACGTGTATAAAGATCCAAAAAGATTTGTTCAGTAGAATTGTACCCAAATTTCTAAATAGTAGTTTCAGCTTATGATATATTTTCTAATGTGAAAATAGAATAATTCAATACTTGTATATAGAGAAAACCATGCATTAAAAGTTAGTTTGTGTGAGTAATGGTACCAAGTGCATAGTACTACTGCTTTTGAAATTATATCAAATTTTGAAACATATGATGTATACCATACGTTTGTGGATATCGTAAAGACATATTCAAGCCTAAATGACAGCACAGATTGCTGAAAGAACTTTGATTTGAATTTTCTGTCAGTGTCTAGAAAAAGTGTTATTTCTTCTTAATAATTAAGTATGTAGATATAGATGTTGTATATTATTCCCTTAGGATATATGTTGAAAAAAAAGGGAGATGTGTGAAAACGATATTAAAGGCGAACATGAGAGAAGCGTGCAATGACACCAAAGAGACCTCATGTGTCGTGTGTGAAGGAAATTACATGTTTAACATACGCGACTGAGATAGGCCCCTCTAATGCAACCATGATTGAAAATACTAAGATTTTTTCTTTAAATTATTATGATGGATTTGCAATTCGTTAGACAAGCATAAAAATGGGAGCTTGCACTTTAAGCCTATGTGTACGTCTTAATTGTAAAAAATTATTGAAAAATACATTGATAACAGTGTAGGCCAAGTTTCTGTAAAATCGAGTCTGGCTCTGGGAGACAAGTTGCCCATAAGTGCAGACATGACTTGGGACTCACCACAGACAGAACGAAAATACAATAGTACTGTCTAAAATCTGATGGAGACATTTTATATATGTGCAAACATAATTATGAACAGTAATATGTAAAGTAAAGAACTGAAGAACCCTGAGAGAACTGAAAAGTGTCTGAGTTGAATTTAAAAATGTCAGTGCTGAATTTTCTAGCTGAGACAATTAACCTTGAACTATGTGAGACTGTGAAAGTTAAACTTTTTACTGTAGGCAGTGAAGTACAGATACTGAACGTTAAATAGTGAAAAGACACGGGAGACAACAATATAGTGTAGGAAAAACTGTGTGTGTGTTTTATATAAGTGTGGAAACCTTAACACAAAACTAACACAAGGCCAATTTCTTTGAGAAAGACTATACCTTCACGTAGACTAACAATACGCATTGCTCTGCTATGCGCGGACTGTTATAAATACAGCGAACGCAGAGGCGCAACAAATACTTGGTAAACAGTATCGTACTCGTCACTGGATGCTAAAATATTCCTGCAGTGCGACGTGTGTAGTAAAGTGTCATTAAAGCAACTGAAGTGAGACCAAAATAATATAACGCGTGAACTGCATCTCAATATAAAACATAAGTTCTGCCACAAATTGCTTAAAGATTGGCGAAAGCTTCACATTAGCTGTCAAATTCATGATCCGTCCTTTACCCACTAGTTATAATGTATGAAGCCGGATGGGAGTGTTACATTGTATATATGTTTCTCCATTCAGACTGACGGAGACGAGTTGGTGTGCGGAGTCTTGTATGAGTGAGGTGGGCGGGGTTGGAGGGGGGGGGGGGGGGGGGGAGACGCACCTCAATCCACTCCGACTCGCCCAGCTGCCGACAGATGACTGGCGCGAGGCGCAGCATCAGCTAGCTAGCCGCAGCCGAAGCACCAACGGATACGACTCTTGCACAAACCGCCCCAACGGTTACCGGTCAGTGCCTACAAGCACCACCAGGAACCAGCCTCAACAACACGACTCAGTAAATTTGTCTTACATAACTTCACATTCACCGATATCGTTGCAGTAATCAAACACATCCTTTTGTAATACCGAGATCATGCAATTATTAATAGTTCAGTTGATGTGCCACAAACATTTTTTCTTTGGGGGGAGGGGGGGGGGGCGGGCGTTGTGCCGTCCCAGCGACAGTTGTCTCGTAAACGAGAAGTGTATCTCGCTACGAAAAAAATTTACACGAACTTTATGTGTTTCACCAACCGCCTAGGCGACGTAAAATTTTCCTGTTTGATAGTAGATATTAGATTTAATCTTAGTATCAGGGAGTAATCTCCTTGAATGTAATAACTTCTATTAACAAGGTAGAAGAACGCTCCTGGATTGTTCTTCGCTTCCTCTCTATTCGCTTATTTCTAGTAATAGGAAGCAGACATATTGCACCAGGAAAATAATGCAAGCATTTGTACTGTTAATCTTGTTAATACAGTACGTTAAAGTTTAAACCGGAGTTATTTTGATGTACAGTGAACCCTCTGTCATGGTGCTTGCATTGAATTTATTTTTCTTAAGATTTTTACAGCTCCACAATTTTAGCTGCCACTGCTTCAACGGACACCACATCGCTTCGACCTATAAAGCGAAATCATAGCGGAAGCGCAGAGATCGCGCGCTTTATCATTCAACAAACATTTTTAACAGCAATGAACCGCAGCTGAGAGACTTTTCAGCTTACGCCGAGAACCAGGATTCGACTACCACAGCTTGAATATGATGGCAAGAGGAGTATTCTTCAGGTGTTGTGTGGGTCCAAAATAACTTCAATATTTGAGTCCATGCTCTTGAAGTGCAAATACGCCGAGGCCAATTGAAAACTGTTATATTTTAATTTTCAAGTAATTTTCTTGGAAGTCAGTCAGTCCATTATGTTTCATGATTTTACTGCTCATTTGCGAGTTAAGTAAAAGTAAAACAAATTTGGAAATAATTTTCAAAAATATATAAATAATTCAAAAGTCGAAAATCATTTTGTATATTTAAATCTCTTTGAATGATATATCCAAAGTAAAAGTCATTTAACATTTTTTTTGTATTGGAACACACAATTACCCGTGTTCTGAAAGACACCGGACGAATGAGAAAAATATAAATAAAGAAATAAATATAATCCTCTCGAAGAGACACTTCAAATAACACAGAGGTGAAGTTCTTTCCGTATTACTGATCGCTGTCCTTTCAGAATTTAACAATGTAACATACCATCTTTGGGCACAAATTCTAATATAGAAATAGTTTCTGACATTCTCTGTCCTGCTGCTGTGCTTCCTTCAATTGAATAACAAGTACCTCATCTGCCTGTGACATGTGGAATTTCTGTATTAGAACATCAGCATTTTGATGCAACTTGCACTACTCCAGCTTTAAAGCTCATCGAATTATTGAGCTACTCGATCTTTTTAATTTAGGAGCCACAAAAAGGCAGCATGAGCAATTGCTGCTGTGACAAGTCTGCTGTAAAAATGGCACTTCAAATATCCTACCGAAATGTCAGAGCCTACAGCTCTTTCTCAGTAGTCTTGTGATTAATTTCAGCTTTCTTCATGTAATGGGTGTCATATCCAACTGGTTTCTCAAAACAGTTTTTCACCTGGCTTAAAACGCAGCTGACAGCATAAACAGAAGTGACCCAAGACAGACTAAACAGTTTATCGAAGTTCATATAAATTAATAAGGTGGACTTTACCAAATTGTTTTTTGTTTCATCGGCATGAGTCAGACTTCAATCCAGTTTACAGGTACTCCTTTTATCACCAATCTAATTAAAAGCTTAGTGACTGTGGACTAGGTAATCTTGTTCAAATCTACAATAACAGTTGGAAAGACCTATAAAAGGTTGTATTTTTTCACATTTTTACGTTTAGATAAATTTGTCTACTTCAGTGAGGTTCAGATACAGATAAATGTAATGTGGCCCAGGTACAACACCCCAGACTTTGACAGAGACCATTTCTCCAGTTTCGGGATTAATACATTGATGACAGGCCCTGGAGATCTCCGTATTACAGCGGCTAGCAGCAGGTGACGGGGCACGCAAACCTCCGTTTTCTGGCCGCACGTCTTTTACGGCCTGTTCTCCTCTCTGTTGGGTAAAGTTTGAACTACCTGCTGGGAAGGCATGGAGTAGGGAGAGAATAGATGTGGGTGCTATATTTGACCACTTGTACGATCATAATAGCTGTGAAATCTGCACGTATACAAAGGTGATCTTAAGCGCTGGGAGTTCACCTGAAAGATGGCTCAACAGCGGCAACATGCTTTGTACAGCGATGAATTGTTTCATGATATAGAGGCAGATTCGTTATGTGATGTACTGAGTGATACAGAATGAAAACGGTGATAATACTAGTGACAATGGCAGTGAGTTGGGATCTTCTACGTAAACTGAACATCAGAAACGGCCACTTGTGTTAGTGAGTGAGAGTGATCCCTGTACTGACAATACGGTAGACGTTTGTTTAGTGGAGTTGATACGAGTCGTGGTTATACTAAAGACAAGCCAATCAACATTTGGAACCTTTGAAGGTCAGACAGGCCTTACATTTGTTTCTGATTTTCCGTGTAGTATTTCCGAGGTTCCAGCTCGCTTTTTGGTGAGGAATTATTTGATACTTTCGTAAAAGAATCTAACCTATATCACAGTTAGAAAGCGTCACTGAAGATCCTAAAGTGGACTGACATTTCAGTTGTTGAAATAAAACGGTTTTTAGCGGTCACCCTTATGATGGGACAAGTTAGAAAGGACAGTCTCGGGATAGGAATTCCTATGGTCAAACAGCTGATGAGTCATAATCGATGGAAACAAATATGGAATGCATGGCACGTTTACAACAATTCACAACAGGATGATCCAGCAGACAGGCTCTGTAAGATCTGAGCGGTTTTCCAACTTTTTGTTGATGGTTTTCAGACAGTATATAAAAGCACTCAGGAGCCTTCATTTGATGGGGCCATAATACCCTGGAGAGGCCATCTAGGACCGATAATTCCGGAAAGCTGATGGAATATGGCCTACTTTTCGCGAATGGTATGAGAGGTCACAATAGGTTGCATATCTAACATGGAAATATATAGTGGCGAAGGAAAAGGCTGGACGAAACCATTTTTTCTGTATTGGCACCACACATCTTGCATCATGTCTATCAGGACAACTATTGTAACGGTGTCAGAACTGGATAAAATCTGTTTGCATGGAAGACTATGGTCCATGGGACAATAAGGACAAATAGATGGCTTCCACTTGAGCTTTAAACTGAGGTAAACAGTCTCAAGAAACGGGATTGCTTGTGTCGTCGGAAAACAGGTGTTGTTTTACAAGGCTAGAAGGAGAAACTGGGTTTGCAGATGGTTAGCAGTATACATACAGCTACTATGAGGAGCGTTGAAAGCAAGAGAGGTATAGTGAAGAAGCGTGACTGTATCCTTCAGTACAACAGATACAAGAGAGGTGTGGACAGGGCCCGCCAGTATTTATTGTACAAACTGATTCTCACTAAAGACTGATAAATGGAGCCAGAAGGTGGTCCTCCGGTTGATCAAATGTGCCCTATTCAGTGCCTTCATAGCGTCTAGAAAACAGAAACCTGAAAAGAAATACAAGTCACTCATGATGCAAACAGCCATATACGAGGTATCAACCCAGGAACCAGAAGTGAATAATCAAGGGGATGATGCAGGAGAGGACAAAGACCACAGGAAAACGTCCACACCTCGAACCCGTAAATAAGGACATCCTCAAAGACTACCAGGGGATATGAGGAAAGACCAAATGGAGGGAACTGTTGGATCAGAGATCAAGAAATACACTTCTAAGCCCTCTAGAGGTTGCAGTGCACACACGTTGAGGAGGGAAAGCCTCTACATCTGTTCGTTCTGCAAGGTAATTCTTCACAAGGGAGTGTGCTTCAAGGAGTATACTAGAACACCTGACGTGACGAAATGCTAAGTTCGAACGTTATATGATCAATAGAATAGAATATTAATTACACTCTAAAATCGTCTGGTACACGGAGAAGGTGATTAAGACACCTGGCTAGTTGATTGTGATGATTATACATGCAGAAAGTTTACATCAAAATTGTTGTTCATAAAAGGTGGTAATATTCAGAGTGGACTAAAATTATTATTGCGTAATGCGAATATATGTTTTATGTTCAAAGGCTGACAGTGTAAAATAAAAAAGTGTAATGTTGATGAGACGTAAATTCCGTTATCGTGGATGCAAAAATACAACATCTACCTCAAGAAATTGTACTATGTATGGGCAACTGACGATACCGAATTTGGATTACAGGACGTGCAAGACAGCTATGTTGTTTGGGCTGCGTGCAAGTCAGGCAAAACTCAATATCTGGTCACTGCGGTAAGTTGGAACAAAACTGTCTGATCCTTAACGTGTTAAGACAGCACTTTCTACATGTATGTTACTCAGTTGTCTATGAAAAGACACTGATATCAAGATACAGTCGGAAGTTCATGGTGTGCTACAATATATGTAATAATACATATGCAAATCGCTGAAAAGTAACGGGTGAACTTCTTCATATCGAAGGTATTCTGAGGAACTCATAGAGCCCAGAATGCGTGACAAGTGCCATCTTGTGTCAGACCTGAATCGCTATCGGTAAAATATTTGGAGTTCTCGAATCGGTCAAGCATTACATCGACTTGAGGGAGCAGAAAAGTGTCTGTCTAATTTCTTCTGAATGTTTTCCTCTACAAATGACAGCAGATGATGGGGAATGAGGCAGTATACTTCAGGACACAGCAGGACTTATCACCTATCGACCACACTGTCTCTGTCAGGATTTCGTGCTGTGTTAAATCTGTGGTCAGAAAAATTTCCTTTCTTCGAATAGCCATGCAGATTTCTGCAGTACCACATAAAACATGCTTCCATCAAGTTGTGGCAGTTGTAATAAAATTTCTTTCAATTGATTTCCAAGAAATAGTGTGATTATGTATACTTCTATGGTCAGAAAACTTCCTGATTTAGCGCAGATTACTTTCTGCGGTCTTTTAAACTTTCAGAAATCTTAATTTCTTCCATCTGAGATTTTTTAGTACAAACTGCTACTATCTTTCGCATTCTGGCCAGTACTGTAAGTGGAATTTCTTCGGCACAGAAATTCTCCAGGTACACCGGAACATATCTTTATTCCACTTAGTCCCTCAGCCTTAGAAATGCCAAGTTTCGCATGAATCTGGAGCCAGTATAAAATTTAGTTTCTGGTGAGCTGATTAAACAGAATGATAGTTCCTGCAGGATCTCAGATTTCATTTGTTATCTAGAGAACTTCCCCCACTACGCAAAGTACGTTTTCAGGGATACTCTCTTCCAGTACTAAGGTATGATTTTTAGTGTATACTCTCAAAATAGGTCTTTTTCCTCGATTTACTGGTGACTTTGCGGTGGTGTCACCGTCAAGTCAGTGTAGTGAATCATCGAACTGGAGAATATATGATCGAAATTCAACGACTCCCATGCAGTGATGAAGGAACTTGTTACAATGATTAAAATAAAAATTTTGTAAGAAATGTCAAAATTATATTTTCTTCCACTGACCACTACTTCTATATGGCATTTTCTCGAGAAATCAAAAGTTTCTGTTCGCAGTCCATTGATGCAAGAGCGAGGTTGCTTCAATGCCTGGTTGTCACTAATGTGTAAAAGTATTAATGTTAATTGCACGCCAATGTCTTTTAAAATCTTGGCTGGTCTGAATTGAATGTTGCGTTGCGGAACCAGGTCACAATAACGGCGTTTAACACTTGAAACATGACACGATTTAAGGTTTTATTGGCAGCTCAGAGTGTTGAAGACATCAGCTAGCATCCAACCGTCGATTTCCTCTGCGGCCTCGTCCCTACCTATTACGTGAACAGCTGCAAACAGCACTTACCTAGCTAATATGTATATTTATACAGTGAGTACAACTAAACGGCAATATGCACTGAATGCTAACAGTACTTACAACTTGTCTCTGATGTTAACGTAAGGGGTGAGTGAATCTCACGCGACAAATACAAGATGATTTGTCTCTTGTATCAGGTGCACGCCTCCTCTAAAGATGGGGAAGAGGAAGGGGAGAGAACAAATTAATTTCTCCTCCAATCTACAGACAGATTCCTTTGTTACGCACGTCTAGATCATATGCAACTTCTCAAGTTGCATGCGATACCTCACAGTATAGGAACGACAAGAAACAGTTCGTAAGCTGTCGGGAAATGCTCAAAAATCTTCCCCTGTCCGCTGATAATGGGTGGATAGCCTATCGCGATAAAATGAAGCCACTCTCAAAAGTCTGGAATTTTACAGAGACTTGAAGTACTCACTTAGTTCCCTGAATGTCCTGTCAAATTTAGAGATAATATTTTTTATCTTTTCCAGCAGATGACTGCTACTGAATTGCTTGCAAATGTTCCTCAAATTCAGTATTCCTAAGAATAGGAGTAATTGTATTTAGGTCACGGTAGTTAGATTCCTTACAGATTTGTTTTCTAAACAATTGTTATCATAATTTATTTACAGAATAAACGTCACTTAATGAATATTTAATTGATACGTTCCAAGTATTATTTCTATCTGTCGGATGCCGAGCTGATCTGCCGCATAAAACAACGCGGCGTCGTCAGCCACAAATCCTTTATAATGCAGCATCTAGCCAATATAACTGAACATGAAAAATTTTTTAGGTCTAGGTTTCATACATCTCGGATCTAAAAACGTGCAAAATGATTACTGTGGCAGTAGCGAAAGCAGAAAATTAATCTTTGACATAACACTCTTACAACGCGTCAAGAAATCGAAATCATTTTACATTGAGAAAACAGATTTCTCGGCAAAAATCGGTATATCACAATAATATAGGTAAAAGTAGTAATAAATTTTCCAGTATGTTATGCTTAGAGAAAATATAAAAAATGAGCCGTGGTAAGTTACATCGTGAAGAGTGTCCACAATTGAAGTTCCAGTTTAAAATCGCTATAGAAAGAGAACCACTGCACAGAATGACCTCAGATTTGAACAGTATATTAATGACGCAGGAGTAAACATCGAGGAACAAAACGGGTGTAACGAAAAGTTTAGCAACATATGGCGCTGTAAGCGTCTTTACTTAAATAAGGGTGGGCTACAAACGACAAATGAGTCGCAATACGATGACTTTGGTTTTAATTTTACGTTACGTCATACATACTGTTCAATATGCATGACAAGTTCGGCTGTTAACAGATGCGGCACTGTGCCTAGCGCAGTGGCCGAGCGGTTCTAGGCGCTTCAGTCTGGAACCGCGCGACCGCTACGGTCGCCGGTTCGTATTCTGCCTCGGGCACGGATGTGTGTAATGTCCTTAGGTTAGTTAGGTTTAAGTAGTTCTAAGTTCTAGGGGACTAATGCCCTAAGACGTTAAGTCCCATAGAGCTCAGAGCCATTTGAACCAAGACGCGGCACTGTAAGTTACGTAAGTCTGTCCACCACTGCAAAGTGGTACCACATCGGATTGGGATGAATCGGATTTTAATAGTTCTGTGGCCAAAAACTGTATAAAATTCAAAATGACGGTTTCTAAAGGTCGTGGAACTGGCGCTATAGATGTTCTGTATGGTGTTCACCGGTTCCTGGCACAAGTCGAAATCGAGAAACAGCATGTTCGACGACAGGTCGGAGAGTCTCTGTGTCATGTCCCGGGGATCATACTCAGAATGCGTTGTGGAATACCGGCAGTCAGTTCAGTCACGTTCGCAACTGGAGTACTGAACTTCTCTTTCACGTAACGCCCCGGCCAGAAGTCACACGGATTAAGATCAGGTGACTGAACGGCCAAGTTGTAGGCAAATGATGGCTGATAATTCTAGCACTTCGGAAAGCCGCAGCCGTTTCACTGGCTGCACAATGTGCAGATGGGAGCCATGTTACAGAAAAATGATCCCACTCGCACATATACGCTGTTGAAGGATTGGAAAGATCTTGGTGCACAGAAGCTACTTGTGTTTAACAATGACGATGTAGGTAAGACGATTTCCAGGACTATCTCCTCAAGATAATACGGTGCTACCACACAGTCACCTTTGCAGAATGAAGTGGTACCGTTTGATGTGTGTGGATTTTCAGTTTCCCACATTGTGCAATTCTGCGTAATGACATATCCTTTAAGTTGGAAATGTGCTTCGTCCGTCCATGGAATGTTTCATAGTCATTCATTGTCCACATCCATGCGAGCAAGAAATCCCAGAGGGAACATGTTTGTGTTGCTGGCTGGTCAACAGGAAGTAACTCCTGAACATGGGTGATTTTATATGGATAGCAGTGAGAACAGAATATGGACTGAAAGTAAATTGAAAAAAGACTGAGGTAACGAGAAGTAGCAGAAATGAGGACAGGTAGATATTTAACATCAGGATTGATGGACACGAAGAAGATGAAGTTAAGGTTTTCTGCTACATAGGAAGTAAGTAACCAATGACGGACGAAGCAAGGAAGACATAAAAAGCAGATTAGCAATCACAAAATGGCATTCCTGCTCAGGTGAAGTCTGATAGCTTCAAAAATAGACCTTAATTTGAGGAACAAGTTTCTAAGAATGTACGTTTGGAGCACCGCCCTCTGTGGTAGTGAAACATGGACTGTGGGAAAACTGGAAAAGAAGAGAATCCAATCATTTGAGATGTGGCCCTACAGACTAATGCTGAAAATTTGGTGGTCTGATAAGGTAAGGACTGAGGAGGTTCTGCGCAGCATCGGATAGAAAAAGAATATGTGGAAAACACTGATAAGGAGAAGGGACCGGATGATAGGACATCTGTTAAGACATGAGGAAATAACTTCCATAGTGCTAGAGGGAGCTTCAGAGGGCAAAAAGTGGAGAGGAAGACTGCGATTGGAATAAATCCAGCAAATGATAGGAGACGTAGGTAGCAAGAAGTACTCTGAGATGAAGAGGTGGCACAGGATAAGAATCCGTGGCGGACCGTATCAAACAAGTCAGGAGACTGATGACCCAAGAGAAAAGCAATGAATCACAGGGTTTCATGCACCCTGGATGCAGGCACGTGCAACGGTCGGGCAATTCCCAGCTCACTGCGTGTTTTCAAACCACCGCTTGACCCTTCCTACAATGTTGTGACCACATCTTCAACAGACGTTGGACCAACTGCTTTCGTCCATCTGCCGCATTGCACTTGGAAACAACCTGTCTTTTCGAACTTTGCAATCATTATCACCAGACGTTTATCAGACATAGGACCAATACCTTGCTTCATACCCTTGAGTGTCCGTACTTCTGCAGAGCTACTGACGCACATACACCGTTCTTGTGAAACAGCTTTACCAGCAGCGCACGATTTTTCTTGGAGACAGTCATACAGTTTAGTATGATGTTCATGCTACTGCCGTACAAATCTTTCTGACTACACTATTTTTCCCTAATTTTCCTTCGTTGAGTGGACTAGACTGAAACCGGATGACACAGAAATGGCGTTCTCTTGTGACTCGTTGTCCGATTTGACCTTTTTAAAGGAAACTGACGCATACAACGGATTTGTGTGAACTTGATTTAGTCTCGCACATTATTAACGACCAGGGATTAGGTCTGCACCAGAGCTTTTGTTACGCGTTAGAACAGAAAAACATAGCGTGAGGAACTGAGGAAGCAGACTTATAATCGCATTGTATCCGGTCGTTTGCAGAAGTCGTTATGGAGAAGCTGCTAAAGTAAACATTTATGGCCAGGGCAAAAACCAGTGTCAGCCTAGCAGGCTACTGATTTATGTCTGCAGCATTTACGAGGCATACACGCGGAAAAGGCACGCAGTCAGGTGGCAGAAATAAATCAGCTGTAAGCCTCACACTGTCTTTCCCTGTTAGCAAACAGCAATGTTAGCGTCAAAGCAGGGAAAGATAATCACGAAATCCGATTAAAGATGTCAAGAACAGTTGCGTTCCGTTGTTTTCTTTGCTTTTATCCAGCCTCGATATAATGGTGTACAGAGTTCTTTCCAGTAGTAACGTATGATTTTAAAAATAATATTAATATTAGTAATTTATTGCATTAACAGTGTACACAACGGAAAAATGTTCAATTTATTGATGCAGGAATGAGCATTTGCACGAAATCGGTAAGAGAACGTTTTATACAGTTAATGGTGCTGGTAGATTTGAACATACCAATTTCTAAACAACCTGATGTAATCCCGCACAGTCTACCCACCAGAAAATGTTTCAGTGGGTGTATTAATAAGAAATATGGCTACTGAAATACTGTAAACATTTTAGATTTGTGCTGTTTACATGACAACGGAAGCATGTATATTTACTCAACAAGTAGTGCTTGCTAATAGATGCTTGGTGTTAAACTCGTAAACATAATTTTTATCCATGATAGTAGAGAACTCGATTTTCATCCGTCTACAGAAATGTATGGAATTTTTTCAAAATCGAACCATATGTTTTAGAAACCATTTCTACCGTTGAGAATATCAATTATATTTCATTCTGGTACTACACCGCGTAACATATTTGACGGTGGACACTGTATGACCAAAGTGTGTCACTTGCTCATATTATTAGTTATTCCTACAAAAAATAAGCAACTGTAGAAAGTTAGTGGGCGTCTTTAGTCCATCTTATTTAGACGGCGGAATTATTTTAGTAAGAAGACAAAATTCATGATGAATATATCTGTTCAATTTAGAATATGCACTTTATCCTAATGGTAAACCAAAATGCCTCTGATAGTGCTAGCCTCAAAAGAGTAAATATACACCATACCAGAGAGCAATTGGTTTCTCCGTTATCGAATATGTGCTGACTTAAATACTTATTTTTACTGAATCAGATAGCAGGAGGAAGTGTTACCTTAATGGACGAAGCATTTAGATGTTATCAGGTCCTCTGACGCACCAGAATGAAACAAGAGCAAACGTTTGCACTTTAGAATACGTTTTTCTGCACATAAAGAAGCTGAAAATGGTAACGAAAGCCTAAACTTTCTTGCGTTGGACGTCTTTAACGACGGCTGCTCGATTATCGTGCCACATTTTATATGAAAGACCGGGTGCATGCGAGACACGAGAGGATGATGAAGAGGTCTGATGGTCTGAGATGCTGTGTATTTGACTGGCACTCTTGAAGACGGTTATCCGAAAAGATTTTGTGAGATTTCATTTTCTTCACTTTTCGAGGAATTTTCTATTTTACCTCTCCTGTAAGGGGTTTGATATACTATTATGTTTTACGCATTTTAGGAAAGGTTAAATTCTCTTGATCGGTATTCACAGTCATCTAGAATTTTTTAAAGCACATCACATACGCCGTTGACGATAGGAATTATTTATTTCACAATTGCAATTTCGGCCTGTGGGCCATTTTCAGGTGGTACTGGAAAAGATTTGCCTTTGGGACATTGAAACATTTCTTTTTTTGTGTAAATAAATGTAAATCCCAAAACTAAAATAAAACGCAAACCTACGTAAGAAACGCTTTTTTAAAATTAATTCCGTGTATTGTCTTTAAATTGTCTTATAAAGTAAATAGTTATTAATTCTTAAATGTCGGAGAGCATACAGATGTTAAAATTAGGGAACGAGAGGAATTGCAGCAATTGTAGGGCAAGCGGCGTCAACAATAAAATGTTATGGATCAGCTGCGCCTGAAAGGAGCGCAGCGAAGTCTCTCTAACATTTTTCCACTCAAGACGCTTACAGAACAGGAAGAGACTGAGGAAAAATGACTGTAAAGTTTCCTTCAGCTGTCTACTTGTATAAAAACCAGGGCGGTTTCTCTCTCTCTCTCTCTCTCTCTCTCTCTCTCTCTCTCTCTCTCTCTCTCTTTTTCTCCTGATGCTTGCTCTCTATTGATGTCTCCGCTTTCGTCGATTCCTGTGTGTTAATAATAGCTCTCTCAGATGATTCTGTAACAGGCAGTTCTACTGTCAACGTGTGTGAAGTATCTGCCTATGTAAAAGTATAGTTGATATATGCATAATTGATATTGTTTACCAATGTTTCATTTCAACAACATTAACCTTTGCCGGCGAACTTTTATACGATTCAGCTGGGAGAACTGTAAAACTGACGACATTGTTTGCTGGCCGCTGCCGAACATCACTGACGTTCGAATTTTTAGCAGCCACTCGTGCGTACCAAAGTTCTGTTAAGCCGATCTGTAAACCCAGTTTCCGGGCAGCCCTTTAGTGCATAACGCGTGATATTAATGATCGGCATTCGCCCAACATACGATGTGTGCGGTCAGTCCACTCCACGGTATCAAAGCAGGGTTGACAAAATCTTGAATTATTAATTTTCTCTCTCTTAGCGGTAACTTTATCTGTGCCGTATGATAATTCAAACTTGACTGCTTCCTTTAATTAATTTAACTCCTATTAATTTCCACGTATCGAAATTCATTTCTCAGTTACCACTAAAAAGCGCCAAACAAAACAGAGAAAACTTTTTCTTTTAAAATAATAATTCAACATGTCAGACTTTAAAACCCTCCAACACACATATATATGTCATCGTCTATACTTAATGCTGAAATTAATAATTTGTTGAGCAGTTGTGAAATAAATAATTTGTACAGTCAATAGCAAATACGATATTCTTTAAAAATTTATGAAATATTTTGAGGAACTAGCACCTGCTTGAGGTATTGTGAAGCAAATGGTATTTTGGCGATACGCTAATGCCACTTTTACGGTTTGGCCTCATTGTTTGGACAACCAGCGTGAGTTCCCTCAGCATCTAAAATCCATACATAAAAACATAAAATTTACAATAAAGATAGAGAGAGATGGTTGCTTGCGATTTAAGACGTGCTGGTGCTACGTAAGAGCGAAGTTACACTTTGGCCATTGAGTGTTTAGAAAACCAAGTCATATAGATCTGTATTTACAGGTTACTGTTTGCCACTGTCCAATACAAACGGTGGGCGATCTAAAGGCCTTAATCCACCCAGTCCATATCGAGTCGGATGCCGATAATCTGTAAACGGAACTGGAACATCTGCAAACTGTACTTCTGAACAATGGACGTGCTACAGATGTACAAATGACAGAAGAGGAAAGAGGATGAGACCTTCAGAATGACTGTTTATCTATCATATATTCGAAACGTTTCAGCGATAATAGACAGAATATTAAGAAGACATCAAGTTAAAGCAATCTTTCATCCTCATCCCAAAATCTCGATGCTTTTGGGGTCTGTTAAATATGACTTAGAGTTGTGAAAGGCAGGTGTTTACAGGATTCCGTGCGAAAGCGGCAAATCTTACACAGGGTAAACGAAGCGCACTGCACAGCATGGCTTTGTAGAACATCAGAGGATAATCTCATCCACGCAAAAAGTTCACTGTCGCCAAATATTGTATTTTTAATGATCATTGGATGAAATACAATGAAACAAAATTTGTGGCCCGTACGTCGAACATTTGTAGCTCCACCTTTGATAGATCAGTGGAAGTACGACTGAATCCCTCCCTTATGAATTGAGATGGCGGCTTCCAGTTAAATTCTGCATGGAATCCTTTCGTAGAAGAATTTCGTACTGTGCGTAGCCGGCGTCGTCCTGCGATTTTACCGTCGGAAGACTATCTATTTCATATCGGTGAGGATAGCTTTCACCCAGAAGAGCGTGTCGCAGCGTACAGACTTGCAACAGAAACCCGTCCGCTCAAGGAACCCATGTGCAACGCCTTCTGGATGCAATACGCATGTGCCGGCGGGGCCTTAAATTTGTGAGGACAGTGCATTTTCATCACTATCCACTTGAAAATGGCTTGAATACTGTACGCCGAAAAGTCGTAGCAGAACGTTGCATCCGGTAGTTCGCCCGAAATTCTTTAACACAAGAAGGTAACGCTCTGGAGAATTAACCGTTACTGATATCCGAAAATCACAGTCATCACAGTTACAGTTGGTCTATCCTTTATATTATCTCTAACTTTTCTCATCAAAAGAAATTCAGTTGAGAAAATGATGCAAAACAGTTTCCACGCCATCCTTACGTCTCATATTACACAATAATGCCTACTTTTTGGAAACATTCTTGAAGTAAGATGGTGCATTTCTTGCAATACTATAAATTTGCTACAATCTTTAACATGGCTGCCAACAGCAACTTTAAGCTCTCAATTAAAGAAGTACACAGCCAGTTAGTTGTTGGAATTTATTTAATTTTAGGACTGAGACAGTTAAAAAAACAGATACCTTTTAGCTATCTAATACATAAACTGTTATTTTATTGAGGGCATTTATAAGTGACGAGGGACATGGAGAGGGAAGCATTGGTTGAGAAGGGAGTGAGACAATGTTGTAGCCTATCCCCGATGTTATTGAATCTAAATATTGAGCAGGCAGTAACGGAACAACAGAAAAATTTGATGTAGGAATTATAATGCACGGAGAAGAAATAAACACTCTGAGGTTTGCCGATGGTATTGTAATTCTGTCAGAGAAAGTAGAGGACCTGGAAGAGCAGTTGAACGTAATGGACAGTGGCTTCAAAGGAGGGTATAAGATGAACATCAACAAAAGCAAAACGAGGATAATAGCCGCTCGGTCTGAGGCGTATTGTCACGCTTTGGGCGGCTGCCCCCGTCGGAGGTTCGAGTCCACCCTCGGGCACTGGTGTACGTCTTGTCCTTAGTGTAAGTTAGTTTAAGTAGTGTTTAAGCTTAGGTACCGATGACCTCAGCAGTTTGGTCCCATAAGACCTTATCACAAATTTCCAATTTCCAAAACGAGGATAGTGGGACATAATCTAATTAAATCAGCTGACGCTGAGGGAATTAGATTAGAAAATGAGACACTTAAAGCAGTAGATGAGTTTTGCTATTTAGGGAGCAAAATAACTGATGATGGTCGAGGTAGAGAGGATATGAAATGTTCACTGTCAACGCCAAGGAAAGCGTCTCTGAAGAAGAGAAATTTGCAAACATCGAGTATAGATTTAAGTGTCAGGAACTCTTTTCTAAAAGTATTTGTATGGAACGAAGTTATGTATGGATGTGTAACATGGACGATAAATAGTTTAAAGAAGAAGAGAACAGAACCTTTCTAAATATGGTGCTACAGAAGAATCTGAATATTAAATGGGTAGATCACGTAACTAATGAGCAGATACTGAATAGAACTGGGGGAAAGAGGAGTTTGTGGCACAACTTGACTAGAAGAAGGGATCGATAGGCAGGACACGTTCTGAGTCATCAAGTTAGTATTGTAGGGCAGCGTGGAGGGTAAAAATCGTAGAGGGAGACCAAGAGATGAATACACTAAGTAGATTCAGATGGATGTAGGGTGCAGTAATAACTTGGAGAAGAAGAACTTTGCACAAGGTAGAGTAGCGCGGAGAGCTGCATCAAACCAGTCTCCGGACTAAAGACCACAACAACAACATTATTTTATTGAACTACCAGTTTCGGCGATATATCACGCTACCTTCAGGCCGCTGCGTACAGACAACAATGGTAGAAGTATAAAATGCATAAAAGGAAGGAGTGTTGCAAGTTTTATGTACAGTAGTAATATGTACAAACATAACAATACCAGACTGCACAGCAAGTTATGTTAAAGTTACAGATAAACTAAGGAATAACAGAAGAGAGCTATTCCATACTGTATGAACATAAACTAGGGAGATAAACTTATATGTCATATAGTCGTAGAAAATAACCTAGTAAACGGAGGTCAAAACTGCATGTTATGCGTAGATAATCATAGCGTAATGCTAATCCAATGCCTGTGAAACCACTGGAGTAAAATAGTGTACTGATGAGTACAGACTGAAGGTAACATATTTGATTATTTGATGTGATATACTAGTAAAACACAAACCACCTACTGGAGGTCCACGCCATAACCATCTGCATCATTATGTTCTATTTACTAATAATAACCAACTACACGAGAATGTGAATTCACATCAACCCAATTTATCAATCACAGAGTCATAAGATACAAAATTCTTAATAAAACATTTTTATTGAACGAAACTATAATTCTAAAGTAATATTTCACAACGAATTTCCACTAATCGGTAAATGTTGAAATGTATGTAAAAGGGCATAACCAACGTTATCACGTGATGAGTGTGCTGGTAAATAGGCGTTTGGCTGGGTGATGTACCAAAACCATAAGCTATGAAGTAAGCCTAGAGGAGTGTCCTGCGATACGTACGCAGTGTGTTAGATAGACGCTCATTTCAATCAGAACAACCGAAGACACGTACCTCTGTATGTCACGTAGCCCTTAAACAGGGGAAAACGAAGGACACTATAATCTACGACCGAGAAAACAGCAGCGCGGGGTAGGCACGTGGTCTTGGGCGTCATGTCACGGTCCGGGTGGCTCCCGCCGTCGGAGGTTCAAGTCCTCCCTCAGGCATGTGTGTGTGTGTGTGTGTGTGTATGTGTGTGTGTGTGTGTGTGTGTGTGTGTGTGTGTGTGTGTGTGTGTGTTGCCCTTAGTGTAAGTGTAACTCATGACCTCAGCAGATTGGTCCCATAAGAACTTTTCACAAATTTCCAGTTTCCAGAGAAACCACCAGGAAACATGTGTGACGGTGTATCATACAAAGTGTAATTTGTCAATAGGTACCTTTATGAGTAGATAGTTAACTGAGAATGTGTACGTCTACGAGTATACCAGGCACTGTGTCGGGTATCATTAAGGCATTAGATGAACAGGTGTGCCATATGAATAAACACCCATGTAAACTAATAAAAGTAGTTGTCGCGTGAAAACGAACACTCGTCTTGTACCATGAAAACGATGAATCTTTGCTGCCATAAAATCTACGAATTTGCGATAAATCCCCACAGATGGCTGTCCATGTTTTCGCAAACACTTATGATTGGTTATATCTTTGTATATATATTTTAATCACAGACTAATGAAATGCTGTTTATAGCAATTACTTTATGTAAGCCATCTATTTCTTCATTTGTTATTAATTTTCGTATGCCTTTCAGTATATATTGTGGCAACTGTTTTAGGTCTTCTATACCTAATTGGCTATCATCTATGTAAGTCGTTATGCAGTGGGAGGAGTACCGCTTATTTAAGCATCAGCTGCGTCGCTCTCCTTAGCGGCTGACGTTCGTGGAATTTGTGACGCCAGCTCCGTTCAGCGTCACCGCCTAAGGACATCGGAATAATAACTTGTTATATTATTTGTTATATAAGATGTATTTTATATGGACAAACTACTTGCACATGTCCCTCTAAATCTGTTCTATATTCATATTTCAGTATGAGGTCTGAAAATGGTCAGAAACTGACCGAAACCAGTGAACACAAAAATAAAGGTCGAGACTGTTTATGTTCATTTTATCTTACTAAGATGGCTTATGAGCAGCCGCTCGACCATGAAATCCGTGTCTCCTTACCTCCCGCATAACTGTCACAGTACTTGCAGTGGATCCTGATGCACTTTGGAATTCCTGAGCGATGGTCTGGATGGATATGTGCTTATTAGACATTACGACCGTCTTCAACTGTCGGCGGTCTCTGTCAGGCAACAAACGAGGTCGGCCTGTACGCTTTTGTGCTGTACGTGTCCCTTTCCGTTTCTACTTCACTGTCACATCGGAATCAGTGGACCTATGAATGTTTAGGACTGTGGAATTCTCGCGTGCAGACGTATGACACAACTCACACCCGTTCACTTGACCACGTTCGAAGACCTTGAGTTCCGCGGAGCGCCCCATTCTGCTCTCTCACGATGTCTAACGACTACTGAGGTTGCTGATATGGAGTACCTGCCAGTAGGTGGCAGCAAAATACACCTAATATGGAAAACGTATATTTATGGGTGCCCCGATACTTTTGATCACAGATTGTACGTCTTTCGGAAAAATATCATCCACACAATTTCGAAGACTGCAAGAGTTGTGAAGAGCGAGAAGTATTGCACAATAAGCTTTAAAGCTCATGCATCTAAGTTTGTGATAAGAATATTACCCAGAAGAATAAAAAAGAAAATTGTGCATGTGACAGATGACGATCAGTTCGGCTTTAGGAAGGTAAAGACAGATGAGTGGCAATGACGACGTTGCGTATGATAATGGAAGCAAGACTAAAGAAAAATCAAGACACATTCATAAGATTTGGACGATAGGCATTGTCAAATACTGCAAGATGTTCCAACTTATGTGGAAAATATGGGTAAACTACAGGGAGATACGCGTAATATACAACACGTACAAGAGCAAGAGGAAATAAAAATTGTGGAAGACCAACACGAAGTGCTCGTATTAAGAAGGGTGCAAGGTAGGGTGTAGTCTTTCGCTCGTACTGTTCAGTCTGTTCGTCGAAGAAGGAATGATGGACATAAAAGAAAGGTTCGGGAGTGGAATTGCAACTAAAGGTGAAAGTATATCAGCGATACGACTCGTTGCTGGCATTGCTATCCTTTGTGAAAGTGAAGAATTACTTGATCTGATGAATGAAATGAATAGTCCAACGAGGACAGAATATTTACTGAAAGTCGAAGGAAAACGAAAGTAATGAGAAGCAGCAGAAATAAGAAAAGCGAGAAATTTAACATCAATGTGAAGGTAAGCAATTCTACTACATAGGCAGCAAATAAACACTGACGGACGGAAGAAGGACGACATCAAAAGCAGACTAATACTGGCAAAGGGCATTCCAGGACAAGAGAAGTCTGCTAGTATCGACTACAGTCTTTAATTTGAGGAAGGAATTTGTAGAACGTACGTTTCGAACACATTATTGTATGTTAGTGAAACATGGACTGTTGGAAAACCGGAACAGAAGAGAATCGAAGCTTTTGAGATGTGGTGCTACAGACGACTGTTGAAATTACGTCGACTGTTTAGGTACAGAATAAGGAGATTCTGCACAAAGTCAAAGAGAGAAGGAATGTATGGAAAACACTGACAGGAAGAAGGACAGGATAATAGGACGTCTAATAAGGCATCAGGTAATAACTTTCCTGGTACTAGAGGGAGATGTAGAGGCTTTTTCAAAGGTTAAAAATTTACTTTTAAGACGTACTACATACGTCTTCATGTTAACACAGTTTTTAGTGGCTTTTGTACTGTGGAAAAATGTAGTAGTTGGCCCAGTTTGAGATTATGTAGTGAAATTTATTTTCCTTTCAATTTTATCTGATTTCACTCCATTGCTGTTATTCTATTTTATATTGGTAGGAACTTAGCTTACAATTTTTTATGTGTTACGACGGTATGTCGCTACAGAAAATTTAAATAATGTATAAATGAGTGTTAATTACGGCACGAGCCCGCGACATGTGGCGCGCTCTATGGTAGTCGGCGTAAGCGTTGCAGCTAGCTGCTGCCTGCTTAGTTAGACGTTAGTGTATTCGATAGACATACGGCTTTAATCTTAAAATGTTGTTGGATATTTTAGGCACAATATTTGTATGTTACTTGAGTTCCTCAGCACGTGTTGAATGTAACTTACTTCATGTAATTTTATGGAAGTAAGAAACAGTTTAATTTTTTTAATCAGAAATGACGATCACTTTCTATTCACAATTGGGATATAGGTATCGTTTGTTGTTGTAAAATAAGTTTTTAGGTAACTCCTTGTACTTCTGAAGCAGATAACGTAGCGATAGCGGACTGTGGGTCAAGTACTAAAATCCATTAACTCCGACAACTGACTGACTGAGGACCATAAACTTTCCTAGAAATACCGTGAGACGACGACCTACTACATGACAAGTACTAGTTATTGCATGAATCCATAAAATTATTGCCTTCCTCCATAAACTGCACCAATGCTAGCAGAAGAAATGAAAACCAAGAAGAGCACATCCAAATCTGAGCTCAAGCAACCAGTCTCCTATACTTCAGCCTATCTCCCATACACCTCATTCCAAACGACAGGCTTTCCTGAAAAGGAACCTTCCTGGCAGTCCTGCGCCATCAGTGCCCTCTGTGTCAACCTACTGCGCGTTTTCTCTCGTAGGATAGGCGTTCCAAAAACGCAACGACTAGGGAAAAATCTTTTTGGCCCTCAGACGTAATGGCTTCCCTGCATCGTTAGCGGAATGCTACTCATTTCAGTATAATAAATAATAAATTATTGCTTCTTCTAAAAGACACCAGACTTCATAAATGCGCTTGTTATAAATACTAAAGTATATACTAATGAAAGGGAATGTTCGATTGCTAATCACAAAATGCTTTTACAATCATTTGTAAGATCTTTCTCCCCATATTCATCACTAAATAATCCTAATAAATTATAACAGATACTGAGTACAGAGTTCTTAAACGTAAAAGGAAGCTATTGTATTTCAAGTTAAGTGTAGCATAAGTTAGAGGATGCCTGAAAAAGTGTGATTACATACAGAATGGACGAAACTACCTGATATAAATAATTCAAAGATGGTACAAGCAACTGGTGTAGAGGAAATTAATCAGGATTTAAGAGAAATAGCGCCGAGCAAAGCCTTTGTAATCCTACTGCGAACGAGACATTCGGAAAGAGAGCTGATAATACCATTGGGAAACAGTGAACAAAGGAAATGAAGAAACAACACTGCGAATTCATGAAGAGATTTCCGGAACAGGAGAAGAAAACGAAGCTGTCAAACTTTCTTTTATGAGTCATCACGTTTCTGATAGTTTGATGTGGCCCATCAAGAACTCCCAGTGTTTTCCACATATTCTTTTCCTCGCCGATTCTGCGGAAGACCTCCTCATAACTTACCTTATCAGTCCACCTAATTTTCAACTCTCTTCTGTAGCGCCACATCTCAAATGCTTCGATTCTCTTAAAAAAAATGGTTCAAATGGCTCTGAGCACTATGGGACTCAACTGCTGTGGTCATCAGTCCCCTAGAACTTAGAACTACTTAAACCTAACTAACCTAAGGACATCACACACATCCATGCCCGAGGCAGGATTCGAACCTGCGACCGTAGCAGTCGCACGGTTCCGGACTGCGCGCCTAGAATCGCGAGACCACCGCGGCCGGCGATTCTCTTCCATTCCGGTTTTCACACAAGGCATGTTACACTACCATAGAATGCTGTGCTGCAAACTTACATTCTCAGAAATTTCTTCCTGATATTAAGGTCTATGTTTGATACTAGCAGACCTCTCTTGACCAGGAATTCCCTTTTTGTCTCTGCTAGTCTACTTTTGTTAAACTTCTTTCTCAGTCCATTATGGGTTATTATACCGCCTAAATTTAGAATTCCTTAGTTTCATCTGCTTTGTTTTCACCTATTCTGATGTAAAGTTTCTCGCTATTCTCGTTTCTATTACTTCTCATTACTTTCGTCTTCCTTCGATTTATTCTCAGTCCATATTCCGTACTCATTAGGCTGTTCATTCAATTCAACAGATCCTGTAATTCATCACCAGTTAAAGTAAGGACACAATGTTATCAGTAAATCTTCTTACTAATATTCTTTCACTCTGAACTTTAATCCTACTCTTGAATCTTTCTTTTATTTCCTTCGTTGCCTCTTCGATGTATAGAATGAATATTAGAGGTGAAAGACTACACCCTGCCATACACCCCTTTTAATCCGATCGCTTCGTACTTCATTTTCGATTCTTGTTGTTCCATCTTGTACATTTGGTGTATTTCTCGTCTTACCATACAGCTTAGCCCTGTTTTCCTCAGAATTTGTAAAATTGTGGTCCATTTTACATTGTCTAAAGCTTTACCCAGGTCGGCAGTCCAATGAACGTGTCTTGATACTTCTTCTTCCGTGCTTCCATTATCAACTGCAACGTCAGAACTGCCTCTCTGGTGCCTTTCCCATTCTCAAAGCCAAACTAATTGCCAACTAACAGATCGTCAATTTTCTTTTCCATTCCTCTGTATATTATTCTTGTCAGAATCTTGGATGCATAAGCTTTTGAGCTGATTGTGCGACGGTTCTTGCTTTTGTCGGAATTGTGTGGGTGACATTTTTCCGAAAGTTTCACGGTATGTCGTCAGTCTCATACATTCTGCACACCAACATGAATAGTCGTTTTGTTGTTATTTCTCCCAGTGATTTAAGAAATCCCTGTAGAATGACATCGATCCCTTCAGCTTTATCTGATATTGAGACTTCCTAAGCTCTTTTAAATCGTGATTCCAGTAGTGGATTGCGTATCTCCTACCTATCCACTCCTTATTCTTCTTCTATCGTGTCATCAGACAAGTCCTCCTCATCATAGAGGACCTCAATGTACTCTTTCCACCTAATCGTTCTCTCCTCTATATTAATAGGGGATTTACCATTGCACACTCACTGTTACCGCCCGTGCTTTTAAATTTACCGAAGTTTGTTCTAACTTTTCTGTGTGAAAGAAGCATATCTTTTTCGAGTTCTTAACATTTTTCATGCAGCCATTTCATCTCAGTTTCCCTGCACTTCCGGTTTGGAAACTGGAAAATGGTGGTAAGTTCCTATGGGACCAAACTGCTCAGGTCATCAGCCCTCTAGGCTTACACACTACTTAATCTAACATAAACTATTTCACGCTGAGGACAACACATACACCCGTACCTGAACTTCCTGTTTCTTTCACTCATAAGTCACTTATATTTTATTCCTGAACTTCCCTGAACATTTTTTTACTTTCGCCTTATGTCAGTCAGTTGAAGTATATCTTCCGTTATCCATGGCTCCTTCGCAGCTACTTTCTTTGCACCTATATTTCTCTTGCCGTCTCCCCTGATTGCTCTTATTATAGATATCCATTCCTGTTCAACTAAACTGCTTGCTGAGCTATTCGTTATGGAAATATATACAGCCTGAGAGAACTTCCAGCATCTCTCTTCATTCCTAAGCGCTTCCATACACCATTTCTTTGTGAAACGTTTCTTCCTGTCTATTCTCTTTAATTTCGACCTATTTTTCAACTTTACTAAATCGTGATCTATATATCAGCACCTGGGTGCGCCTTATGATCCAATATCTGATTTCAATTGATTTCGGGATATGTGACTGACCATGATGTAATCTAAATGAAATCTTCCCGTATCTGTTGGCCTTTTCCTCCTTGTCTTGTGATCCATGAACAGAGCTATTCCAAGCTGAAATTTATTGGAGAAATCAATTAATCTTTATCGCCTCTCATTCGTACTTCGAAGAAGATTTTCTCTTGTAATCTTATCTTCTAGTCCTCCCCCAACAGCTGCATTCCAGTCTCCTATGAGCTCTATATTTTCATCTTCCTTTACGTACTGAATTATCCCTTCAGTATCCTCACACACATTTTCTGTCTCTTCACCATCTGCTTTCCAAGGGGACACGTATTCCTGCTGTTGGTGTAGAAAAATGTTCAAATGTGTGTGAAATCTTATGGGACTTAACTGCTAAGGTCATCAGTCCCTAAGCTTACACACTACTTAACCTAAATTGTCCTAAGGACAAACACGCACAACCATGCCCGAGGGGGGACTCAAACCTCCGCCGGGACCAGCTGTACAGTCCATGACGCCCTAGACCGCTCGGCTAATCCTGCGCGCCTGCTGGTGTAGCTTTGCAGCTGATGCTGATGAGAACAACCCTATCACTATACTGTAGCTCACACTCTGCCCAACTTGCTGTTCATAAGGAATCCTGCTCACACTATACCATTTTCTGCTGCTTTTCATATTACCCTACGCTCTTATCATCAGAAATCCTTCTCTTCCTTACATTTCACATCACGGATCCGCACTACATCTAGACATCCTTTGCATTCCAATTTTCAGATTTTCGAGCTTCCCTACCAAGTTGAAGCTCCTTAAACTCCACGCTCCAGCACCTAGAATGTTATCCTTTTCTGGTTTATTCAGTCTTTTTCTCATCTTTAAATTCCCCTTTGCAGTCTCCTTCCGGAGATCCGAATAGGGGACTAGTCCGGAATCTTTTGCCAATTGAGACATCATCGTCACACTTTTTCAATTCCAGGCCACAGTTCCTGTGTATAGAGATTATGGTGCCTTTAATGCAGTGGTTTCCACTGCCTTCCGTATTCTCAAGCCGTTGATCGTTCCTACAACATCCGCCTTTTAGACTCATTTTCTCGCCCCAGGGCAAGAGAGTGCTCTGAACCTATATACAACCTTTGACAAAGCCATTAGCAGAACAAGAGTGAGTATTTATGCAAGAAGTCATCGGCCACGATTGCTGATGATTTTTGTTCAAAGCTTAATCAGTGGCTGGGTTCGAACCCGGGACCAAGGAAGTCTTGATGACTAATCATAGACGATACCCCTAAATGACGAATGTTGCTTAACTTATCATGACGTAGAAAGAAAGAAGACGTTATATTGTATATTGTACAGTAGAGAACAGCACAATTTGTGAGGACAGCGTATTAAATCAATCAATATCTTTGTTCACCTGTAAACAATATACATTCTCTGGATGTGGTCAGTTCATATCCAGGTTTGGTTCAGTAAAATGTCGTACACTGAAGTTGTTTATAAACCTTCATGAAAATACAATCATCTTACATCACTAATTGTAAATTATTTTAATTATTCATATTCAAATATTCTTCAGTGTTATAGAAGCTCTGTGTTATTAAAACTTGTATTAGCTCTACTTTGAATTTATGAAAGTCTTTAATTTTCCTTTTGTAGCAGAAAATGCACCAAAAAGTATTCTGGTTAGACAACGTGCTCTTTTTTTAGTAGTGGGCAAATTTGCGTGTGTCTCTGTGAAAGATCGTCTCTTTTTCTTGTTTTGTGATTACGAACCTGATTTTCATTGTTGAAAATCCCTGGTGAGTTCTCAAGAAGCATAACCTTTCATATAAAGTATAAGATACAAGTGTTATTACTTTCAATCTTTTAAATATTTTCCTGCTTGACTTTCTATGAGGAAGTTCCGTCATTATTCTGATAGCCCGTACCACCATCTTGAAAGTTTGTTTTTCCATGCCTGTATTTGCCCAGAGGATCCCATCATATCTAAGCAGACTATTCGTATAAGCATCACAGGCACACAGCAATGATTCAGTGTTGCAATAGTCTCGATATATTCTTAGCATATAACAACATTTACTTAGTTTCTTAATTCTAAACCACTAGATACTTCTTCCATCTTAAGTGCTCATCTACCTATATGCCTAGAAATTTTTATATGGAACTTGTGCAGTGGCATAGTTCCCTAACTCAAATTTTACGCCGCTTCTAGCTCTATTTCTAATACTGCTAAATTTCATCCATACCGCTTTCTTTCTTATTAATGACCAAAGTGTTATCCTTATACCATTTCCCTGCCTCATTTATTGCCTTGAATATATTCTGCTGTGGATCATCCTCATTACATCCTTTTATGAAAATGCTGATGCACTCATCACTGTTTCTGCAGCCCTCAGATGGTTTGGCAAGACATTTTTACATACCGGGAACAACAGAGGTCCTAACACGGAACTATTTTGCAATAGACAGACATTTTGTTTGTAATCTGAAAGGTATTCCTTACCTTCATGACGTATTTGTACTCTCTACTGTCTATCAGAGAAATAAGACTCGAACCCCTAGAAGTCCAGTCCCAAGACCCCATATAACGTAGTTTTAGAAGCAGCATATGATTAGATCATATGCTTTGGGTAACTCTAAGAATACCCCAGAGTTAAATTAATTCATGTCCATAGTGTTTAGGACCATTTTCTTGAATTGAAAAACTTGTTTCTGCTGACACGTCATTCCTAAACCAATTTTCATCATTAGTCGATATTTTATTTTTATTCAGGAAGTCAGCTAGCTTTTCATACATTATCGTTTTAATTGCCTTAGGAAAACCTGTCAGTAATGACATTGTCTATAATTATGTCAGCTGTACTACCCTTTTTGTAGAGTGACTTTGTTGTTGCTAACTTCAGTTTTCAAGGAAACACCACTGTTCAGAAAAAAAATATTTGTAATGCCAGTTAGCTGAGAAACTATACAGGTAAAACTACGTCAGATTAACCTATCTGGGATTCTTTCAGTACCATCAGACATTTTAATTTTTAACTTTTTATAGCATTTCTCAAATCAGATTAAGTCACTGGATACGGGAACATTTTCTTTTCACAATTTGAAAGGTTTATGGTTTTATTGTTTGTATTGCACATACTTTTAACTAGATGTGGTGTTATGGTCACATATTGTTAATTTCACGTATTGGCAGTGTGATGAGCATTATGTATCATTTCATTCTAACTTTTGATTCTGAAACTGTGGGTGTCACACTTACATTTCCCTATGCTGCTGTTTATAATCTTCCATTCCGATTCTGATTTATTGCTTTCCCTGTTGATATATGAATCATTATTTGTCTTTTTTCTGCCTTTAAAACTATCATATAACCAACTCTGCATTTTCTATAGTACATTTTTATTGTTGTATTCACTTTGGCGTGTCTGGTAAGGTTTCTAAGTTTAATAGCTGATTCTTTAATTCCTTGCGTTACCTGTGTGTTTGACTTCTCATTGGCTTTAGTACATTTAATTGAGAATACAACATCATAGCAATATCTACAATGAGTGAAAAACGTGTCATACTTCTTGTCGACAAGATCAGTTTGTTTACTGTCCCTGTGAACTCTTTATAGCGTACGCTTAAAAATCCTTACATTGTTATGTTAGCAAGTGTTCTTTGTACATATTTTTCAGTTATTGTATATTTTTTACTGTCCCCATTCCTTATGATCACGAATAGAAAGGTCATCATTAGTTAAGTCAGTATTATAGACACAGTCTTGGATATTGGTAAATATCTGATAACCTCGTATCTGGCAGTTTCCTACACACAGCTGCGTATTGTAAGGGCTAATCAGATTTAATAATAGCACCTTTCTCCTGTTACTTTTTTAGGATTAATAATAAAGTCACCAAGCTCTTTATGTAGTTTGATCTACTCCTCCGTTCATTTTAAAGGTCATCTATATAATTTACGCATAAGTTGAAGCTGGCTGATGGGGACCTGTGGTTAAAAGCAACGATAGTATGTCAGTGTGTCATTTCACATACATGACACGTGAATCTTTTTCTACTTTTTACGTCTTGTTAAGTTTTACTTCTTTAGATTTAACACCACTCCTAACACGGATGCACACACTTTCCAATTTACGCCGAGGTGGAAAAGGTCATGGGATACCCATACGCACGTATACAGATTGTGGTGATATCTCGTGCATAAGGTACAAAGGTACAAAAGGGCACTGCATTGTCGGAGCTGTCATTAGTACTCAGGTAATTCCTGTGAAAAGGTTTCCGACATTATTACGGCCGCACAACGGGATTCAACATACTTTGAACGCGGAATGGTAGTAGGAACTAGACGCGTGGGTGAGTCCATTGCAGAATTCGTTACGGAGTTAAAGATTCGGAGATCCACAGTATGAAGAGTCTCACCAAGGACAAGAGAGTGGCCAACGATTTTCATTTAACGACCTAGGACAACGGCGTTTGCGCAGAGTTGTCAGTGCTAACACAAAAGTAACGATTGCTGAAATAACCGCAGAAATCAATGTGGGACGTACGACGAACGTGTCTCTTAGGACAATGCGGCGAAATTTGGTGTTAATGGACTATGGCAGCTGACGACCGACCCGAGTGCCTTTGCTAATAGGACGACATGGCCAGCAGCGCTTCTCCTGGGCTCGTGAGCAAATTGGTTGGATCCTAGGCGGCTGAAAAACCGTGGCCTGGTCAGACGAGCACCGATTTCAGTTGGTAAGAGCTGATAACATTGTTTCCCGAGTGACCCAGACTCCACGAATCCATGGAGCCAAGTAGTCAACAAGACACTGCACAAGATGCTGGTGGCCTGTTAATGGCGTAGGTTGTATTTAGATGGAAGGTACGGGGACTTCTGGTAAAGGGTACCAGTCATTGACTGGAAATGTTTAGAGCCTATTTGCTGCCATTCATGGACTTCATGTTTCCAAACATGTCACCAGGCCACAATGTTCACGATTGGTTTGAAGAACATTCAGGACAGTTAGCGGGTATGATTTGGTCACCCAGATCGTCCAACATGTATCCGGTCGAACAGTCATGTGACATAATCAAAAATGATTCAAATGGCTATAAGCATCTGAGGTCATCAGTCCTCTAGTCTTGTAACTGCTTAATCCTAACTAACCTAAGGACATCAGACACATCCATGCACGAGGCCGCATTCGAACCTGCGATCGCAGCAGGCGCGAGGTTGCGGACTGAAGCACCTAGAACCGCTCGGCCACATCGGACGGAGGACATAATCTAGAGGTCACAAAATCATGCACCGGGACCACTTATGCAATTACGGACACCTATAGTGACAACATGGCTCAGTACATCTGTAGCGGACTCTCAGCGATATGTTCAGTCCATATCATGTCTAGTTGCTGCACTGCGCCGGACAAAGGTACACGATATTAATAGGTATCCCACTAGTTTTGTCGTCTCAGTGTACAGGTTTCGCTACAAAATCTATTTACGAGATCAATATTCGGTATTTTTTCCAGCAGAATTTTGTGTGTTTCGTAGTCAGTACTCAGTAGTACATAACACAGAAGTTCTTCATAAGGTTACAATTTGAAAGGACTTCTAGCTCACACGTTTTGCTGCCTAGTTCTTGCATATTTTAATATGTTAAAGATAATGGTTTTAGATCCAGATTTTGTATTCCATTCAGTCTGCCTCACGGAAAGACGCCCTTCACCTGTAATGGTAGTGTCACTCTTCCTCTGACTGGCACTCGGTTAGTTGTTTCTGTTGGACTGGATGTTTTTGTTGGCATTGTTGATGTTGGTGGCTGTCCCGCTACTGCTGCTGAGGCTGACAGACCCTCTGTTACTGCTGCTGATTGGTAATCTGCTGCAGATAATGACGATCACTCTGCTACTGCCACTGAGAAAGGCGGTTCTACTATTGCAGAAGACTCTTGTTCTGGTGGAATTGGTTTGGAGTTATAACTCTACCACTAGTATTGCAATTTAGTATGCTTTTCTCTAAATAACAGAAAACCGTGTCTATGTTTCCACGTATAGCCCTCTTACTAAAATTTAATTTAGTTCCCAAATAAAGTACACTGCGGGAGGATAGTCCTATTAATAAGAAAAGCTAATCAATATAAGTACCTTTTTTACAGAATTCGACCTTGTGTTATGTCTAATGGATAAATAAATCAGACTTTTCCATTCTTTTCCTAAGATCTTACCCAGCGGCTAGAAAGAAACGCAGTATGAATAGTGTTATATTGAAGCTAGGAAAACTCAGTTCTAAGTCTATTTGGTGGTTTAAAATGTGTACTAACGTTCGCCCGCCTATACAGTGAATGAAACAGTGAACTATAGGAGAAGCAGTTGTATGAATTTTGCCTACCTTCTTGCTACTGTGTAGTTTTGTTCTTCAAATAAATATTACTCCACTTAATCAGTGTTGGACTACACCCTTACACATTAAGTTTTTAAAAGAGATAAAGCCCAGTATATAACTTCAAGGCACCTAAAAAATTTGGCCAGGGGGACCTTTAGAAAAGCACTTTCCTAAATCAGTAAACTTAGATACTAAAATACTTAGATATTAAAGCATGCACTTTTTATACTGAACATTTCACTTCAAGAAAACCTCTTTCTTACTGGAACTTATCTTCAAAAGCTATTATTCTTTGAACTAACTCTGTATATTCATTTAACAGATTCTAGTAACTTGGTTTCACTCTGATTGAACTTTTCGTAAACAAACTTTCACTATACCACTTTGCAATAGCTATGAAAACTTTCTCATTATTTACACAAAACCAATATAATGAGTGACTCTTTATATTAACTTGGCACTTCGTAAGTCTGTAATTCAGGATACTGGGATTAATCGAACACCACGAAGGAGCCCTATATAGGTGTGTGTTTAGGATGTAACAACAGGATGAAACAGTTTTTTAAAGTTCAGGAATGATTATTAAAACACAATTTAGATTAATGTTTCACGCTGTACAAAAGTAAAATATAAAAAGTCTTATCCGCTGGCTGTAGGCTTGGGTGTGGCGAACAATAATTATGACGTATACACTACCCACAGTGCGGCCTGCAAGTGTCTAGCTGTACTGGCTCAATTCATCTCCTTGGCGTCTTACAGTTTTACATACGGTAGCCCAACAACTCTCAGCAATGCCGTAAGCTGTTTGCAGTCTCCATGAGAGGCATTTCTGCGCAAATTAACAGGCAAAGCTTCTCCTGCTCAACAAAAGTGTTGTCTCAATCACTGCTGCCTACAGACTGTGTGACTTACTTCCAACACTTAATCTAGGTAATGCGCCAATTTGCCCACCTTTTCCAATCCCCAGAGGCACTCTCGTTTCAAACAAAAGCAAACTGGCTTTTACGTAACACCTATTTCTTATATTGTTCCTAAGCGTGACCATTTCTTACAATTGTCAAACTTACATCAACATGAGCAGTTTATAAACGCAAATATTTTTAGGTAGAAAATATCAGCAGACAATTATGTAACGTAACACAGAATTTACACATTATTTTACATACGTTACTCACATAGAG
This sequence comes from Schistocerca nitens, assembly GCF_023898315.1. Taxonomy (NCBI): domain Eukaryota; kingdom Metazoa; phylum Arthropoda; class Insecta; order Orthoptera; family Acrididae; genus Schistocerca; species Schistocerca nitens. The sequence goes on along the minus strand of NC_064617.1, from coordinate 462,649,885 downwards.
TGCAAAGAACTTCAACCTCCAGTATAATACCCTTTACCTTACATATATAGAGAATATCGTACCAATATGCAAAAGCCTTAATGCAAAAAATTATAAAAATTTAAATGAACCATCAGCAAATAATATTATATAGACCATTGGTCTACAGACGACTAACTAATGAATTTGGAATTTCGACACTCATTATTTTTTTCTCTCTTGCATTCATGTGGACAGCGTGTTCTGTAAAGTGGTCTCGATTATCGATGCTTTTCTCGATAAACGCACGAGTTTTCCATCAGATAGTGCTTTCGTGGAAATAAATGCAGTTGAGGAGTTCTTATTATTGTTTCGTTCAGGATTCTTGTTGCCCGCGAAGCTTCGTTGCGATAAACATCATTCACACCCCCAATTACGGAGCAACTGATACCTGTCACCAGTATGTCGTCATATCTTTCCAAAATTTCTGGTAGTGGCTTGCCCGATTTGATAATGCCTGTTGCATTGAGGTCTGGGTGCTTACATGCCCTAATTTCTGTAGCTTCTCTTCCATGACTGTCAGCGAATTTACACTCCTGGAAATGGAAAAAAGAACACATTGACACCGGTGTGTCAGACCCACCATACTTGCTCCGGACACTGCGAGAGGGCTGTACAAGCAATGATCACACGCACGGCACAGCGGACACACCAGGAACCGCGGTGTTGGCCGTCGAATGGCGCTAGCTGCGCAGCATTTGTGCACCGCCGCCGTCAGTGTCAGCCAGTTTGCCGTGGCATACGGAGCTCCATCGCAGTCTTTAACACTGGTAGCATGCCGCGACAGCGTGGACGTGAACCGTATGTGCAGTTGACGGACTTTGAGCGAGGGCGTATAGTGGGCATGCGGGAGGCCGGGTGGACGTACTGCCGAATTGCTCAACACGTGGGGCATGAGGTCTCCACAGTACATCGATGTTGTCGCCAGTGGTCGGCGGAAGGTGCACGTGCCCGTCGACCTGGGACCGGACCGCAGCGACGCACGGATGCACGCCAAGACCGTAGGATCCTACGCAGTGCCGTAGTGCTCGGTGGTCTAGCGGTTCTAGGCGCTCAGTCCGGAACCGCGTGACTGCTACGGTCGCAGGTTCGAATCCTGCCTCGGGCATGGATGTGTGTGATGTCCTTAGGTTAGTTAGGTTTAAGTAGTTCTAAGTTCTAGGGGACTGATGACCACAGATGTTAAGTCCCATAGTGCTCAGAGCTATTTTTAGTGCCGTAGGGGACCGCACCGCCACTTCCCAGCAAATTAGGGACACTGTTGCTCCTGGGGTATCGGCGAGGACCATTCGCAACCGTCTCCATGAAGCTGGGCTACGGTCCCGCACACCGTTAGGCCGTCTTCCGCTCACTCCCCAACATCGTGCAGCCCGCCTCCAGTGGTGTCGCGACAGGCGTGAATGGAGGGACGAATGGAGACGTGTCGTCTTCAGCGATGAGAGTCGCTTCTGCCTTGGTGCCAATGATGGTCGTATGCGTGTTTGGCGCCGTGAAGGTGAGCGCCACAATCAGGACTGCATACGACCGAGGCACACAGGGCCAACACCCGGCATCATGGTGTGGGGAGCGATCTCCTACACTGGCCGTACACCACTGGTGATCGTCGAGGGGACACTGAATAGTGCACGGTACATCCAAACCGTCATCGAACCCATCGTTCTACCATTCCTCGACCGGCAAGGGAACTTGCTGTTCCAACAGGACAATGCACGTCCGCATGTATCCCGTGCCACCCAACGTGCTCTAGAAGGTGTAAGTCAACTACCCTGGCCAGCAAGATCTCCGGATCTGTCCCCCATTGAGCATGTTTGGGACTGGATGAAGCGTCGTCTCACGCGGTCTGCACGTCCAGCACGAACGCTGGTCCAACTGAGGCGCCAGGTGGAAATGGCATGGCAAGCCGTTCCACAGGACTACATCCAGCATCTCTACGATCGTCTCCATGGGAGAATAGCAGCCTGCATTGCTGCGAAAGGTGGATATACACTGTACTAGTGCCGACATTGTGCATGCTCTGTTGCCTGTGTCTATGTACCTGTGGTTCTGTCAGTGTGATCATGTGATGTATCTGACCCCAGGAATGTGTCAATAAAGTTTCCCCTTCCTGGGACAATGAATTCATGGTGTTATTATTTCAATTTCCAGGAATGTATATGTCTGCTGCTTTTCCCTTACTTATACGCCGCATTGCTATTTTTTTCTTTTTTTTTAAATTTGGGGCACGGTCTTATGGGAACAAACTGCTGACGTCATTGGTCGCTTACACACTACTTAATCCAACCTAAACTGACTTACACTAAGAACAACACACATACTCTCATTCCCGAGGGAGGATTCGAACCTCCGACGGCGGGAGCCGCGCGCACTGTGACACGGCGCCTTGGACCGCTTGGCTACCTCGTGCGGAGCATTGCTATTAAGCTTTCTTTGTCTACGAACATGCACTCTGCATTCTTCTATATTTGATGCACATGTGCCTTTAAGTGTGAAACGGCTGTTCTTACTTCTGTCTACACTTTCCACAGTTTACTCTGTACGATTCATATGCTTAGCATTTAGAAATCTTATTGCCTTACGTATGAATCTCCAGACGATACCCAATGCGTCGTGCCACATTTTCTAATGTTTTCATAAAATTTCTGATAATATCAAGCTTGTTATGAAGTTCATCGGACTCATTAACTTTGAAACCTATGTAGTATATTTCACTCGCCTTACATGGCCATTGTAATCCATGTCACAGTCGTATTGAATGTGTACGTCTTCCTGACCAAAGGAATATGAATGGCACCATTCATGATGAAGCATGCATTTGGTAACACCATTCAGTACAATTGCATCCCATACACTTAGGAACACTGATAATAGCACACCCAAAGGGAAGAAAGATGCAAACGAAAAAGATCCAATTTGCAAAGGTTTCAAGTCTGGTGAAAGTTCATAGGTCCACAGACCCTGCAGTTCTGCTGAGTTCGGGCAGGGGGCCCTGTTTTCTCGTCGCATGGTGGACAAGTCAAATACCTGACGATATCGTCCCAACTCGAGGAGGACATTAGTACGTGCTGAATGCCAATAAACACGCTAGACCACGTTTTCCACAGTTAAGCCAATTTGAGAGGGGCCTAATAACATCGAAATGAAAACCACAGGCAGGTTGGCACGTCGAGTGGGCAGTCACGTCGATCGATCAGAATGTTACGTAAGACGATGTTGGTAGCATTGGACACGAGATTTCGTCCCCAAGTGACGTATCAGGTCTGGAGTGACCAGGAAGACTACGAGGTGAAATGATCTAAGGGTCATGTGGCAAGTGGTCAGGGATCCCACAGTTACTCGTTCCATGATACAAATGGTTCTATGGTTTCGAGCTGTTCCACGAACCATATGCAGATACTTAGAAGATGCAAATTCAGGTGCCCTTTGTAAGGCGCCAGAATAAATGGTTAGATTCACACCTTACATGAGAACTTTACAAATCGGAATGAGAAGGTGAAGATGACACCTAAAGTAAATCGACAGTTATGATAACATTTGCGAATCAATATGTAATGCAAAAAGGAATGACAGTCAATTGACGGTAATTAACACACCATTCCTATACTATGCATGTTATGAGCAGAAGGTAGAACATGGAACACGAGTCGCATGGCTTTTAGTTTTGAAAAGCCAGCTCCACAACGTAGTAGCGAAACCGCGCTGCGGGAGTTACACCACATACAGGGGTGGCAGGAAGGAAGACAGCGACCCCGGGCCAGGTGATTCAAGCTGGAGGGCCGCCTGTAGCGAGGACGTCAGTACAAGAGCAGAGAAGAAGCTTTAGAAAACTTCGTTTTGAAATTCCCATCGGATATGAACAAAAGCAAGTGATGCATTTTCGTCCAGTGAGTGTGACACATAAAAGGTCAATGTACTTCAAGTGTCTAGAATGGGCACAGAACGTCCGATTGGCGGAAGCTCACTAGGAAGGAGAGAACTACTGAAGTTTCAACGCAGTTTCCTAAAAGGGACATTGCGATTGGTAGAGGGTGTTTCTACAAATTGAGAGGAACGCTCCTATTGGTCGAAAAAAGCCGTGACGTGAAAAAGAAACCCAAGTGGAGGGAGACAGTTCTGCCATGAGTAGGACAAGAGAGAAATTTGTTGTGGGGACTCTTCTCTGAACTGGCGTCAAGTGTAGTGTGGAAACTGCGTTCACAGCGGCTGCACTCCAACTAAAGTTAGCTGTAGCAACGTTTAGCTCCAACTGTGGAGAAACAAACCAGCCAAATTAGTTAACTGTTCTTGCGAGAACTGAGAGTGAACTATAATATGCATGCTGCTCCCACCATGCGTGTGTATATCGCCACATAATAAGACTAGGGCTGAGCACATGTTTTCTCGCATAACGAGAAACATAGGGAAAGTTTCTGCTGGAAAGTTCAGCAAAGGCCAGATTAGGTTTGTAGGAATTTCAGTGGTAGAGGGCGGCCTTGCAGACAGCAGCTCGTCACAACTTAAGGTAAATACCGTGTGTAGAGGCGTAAACTTTGTTGGTTCACCTGCTTGCATCCACTGTAAACTCTAGCAGCCTTGGGTAATCTTGCGCTCAAATTCGTCACGTGACTACCCATCCACAGTAGAATTGATTGCTATCCTAAATAGTACCGAACTTTGAACCGCGATCGGACGAATGTCATAGTACTGACCAACATCATAATGTATGTGTAGGAGCAATTTTGTAAAGAAATGTCCAATTAAACTTTCATATTATTGTGCTTAGGATTAATGTAAAGAAACTTCAAATTAAACTTTCATAATATTGTGCTTAAGATTAATGTTCTTTCAGAGAGTTAATATTTGACATTATTGTGTATAACCTTATTAAGATGCATGATCCATTGCGCTGTTTTTATGTTGGCCAGTTGAAAACTTTGTGAAAAACTGTAATTTGGTGAGAGATATTGCGACATTAAACTTATCAGTTCACCTTACACAGTTGTTCTCAATTCAAGAATAAGCAGAAAACAAACCCCACACTTACACCTTGTCGTGTACTGCCGCTAACCGAAGTGGAGCCAAGTCAGAACGAGGTAGACTGCCCCAGATTCACAAAACATGATGGCCAGTGCTGTAACCCGAATCGTTTTGGGGCTGATGAAAACCGCTTATGGAGAAATGTACAGTTCGACCCTAACTGTCACGCGTCACACTGCTCGCACAGCCGGCATTGTGATCTGGGGGCTATAGCATGAGATAGCCGGTAAGTGGAACCTTAGCGGGACGGCGTTATACTGATGACTTTCTTCAGCTCCATATGGGACATTTCGTACATAATCTTCCAGGGGCACTTATCCAGCAAGATTACGCTGGTACTCATACGGATCGAGTTGCTCAAGACTTTCTGTATCATGTTCCGACTAATCAATGGCCGGCCTGCTCCCCAGACTCGACCCCTATGAAGCACGTGTGGGACAAGCAGAAATGCCAGATGCCGTTGTGCACTCTTAAAGATTTCTGAGCCAGTTTGAGACAGAACGGCATCAGACGTCTAATCAGTTCGAAGCCGAACGTTGTTGCATGTATTGCAGCAAAGATGTTCCAGTGCGTTATTGATGTTGCACTGTATTTGTCTACTTGTACTCAATGTATCTGTTTAACTGTCTTTATTTTGGGATCAAGTGAATCATTTGTATCATTATGTCTAATAGATTTCATTTCGACCCCATCCTTCCTTCTTGGTGTGATGTTTCCACTGTTACTCAGTGAACAATACACTTGAATAATATTACGTCATCAGAAACTGCTGAATGATTTAAAAGTACGTGTTTACTCGCTCTGTTCCCAGTCAATGTCTCTCATATAAAAGGAAATGCAGTTACTCAAAAATGGTTCAATTGGCTCTGAGTACTATGGGACTTAACATCTGTGGTCATCAGTTCCCTAGAACTTAGAACTACTTAAACCTAACGAACCTAAGGACATCATACACATCCATGCCCGAGGCAGAATTCGAACCTGCGTCCGTAGCAGTCGCGCGGTTCCGGACTGAGCGCCTAGAACCGCTAGACTACCGCGGCCGGCACAGTTACTCACATTAGAATATCTTGGAAAGGATAAGAAGGTGATCTGATTTAATTTTCGTAGAGCAGAAGCACGTACAGCTATACACTGCTTGATCATTCACAACATTCAACATACCCATACCATGATTGTGTTATTTATCTCTAAGTGCTGATAGCTTCCCCGTAGGTCGTACCATTACAAACGGATAACGCGTAGACATTCCAGTGCTCAGTTTTGGATGCTATGTTAGCGGGACAACATGTCTCACCAATCACTAAATGTTTCACGAAAAGGAGAAGAGAATTCTTAAGATAAAGAAATATAAAGAATGTGTTAGTAATCTAGTGGCAGAGTGGAAGCTCCAGAGGGACCGTATTTTTCATCAACTCAACTCTTTCAGCGAGAGCGCAAAGTGGTCCGTCAGTCTTCCTGAAGGCTCGCGTCACGTCAACACGTGTTAAGCCAGCAGCAGCAGGCGAGGCGCATCCACGCACGCCGCCCAGCCGGCAGTGGTGCGCTGCCCCAGGCCTCTAAATCACTGCGTGAGACGGGCAGCCGCCTCATTTGAGTAATTACCCGACATTTGCGCCAGAGTGCCGCCGAGCCCGCCGATATATCAGCGTCAGCCGCCATCCACTGACTCACGTGGAAAGCGCACCATCCCGCCCACTAACAGGATGTAGCTCTCATGTAGCTGTTCGGTCCCTGGAAAGGACGTTTCGTGACGAAGTAATGTATCCATGACACCCGTGAAGCAGCGGGTCTGCACCAAAACGATCAGACGAATAGGATAATGATATAATTCAGAAGCTTTCGGGGGCGGTGACGTTGATGGCTAAACCTTCCGATATGATACATGTCGCGATTTTCCGATTCAAAAGTAGCAACACAAAAACACAATTAATGAAGAGTACCGAAATTTTGGGGAATACGTTTCTATAGGTAACATTTTTAAGAGATTAACTTTGGAAGATCACACATGTGAAATGCTGGTACAGTCACAGGACATTTAATTTCCACTGTATATACTTTTACATATAAATTCATAAAACTTTGTCAGCATGACCAGGAAGTAGAATTCACACTCATAGTAGTGGAAGTTCGAAAACATAACGAAAAAATTTTTTTTTACATGTGAAATTTCATAATTTTTTTCACTTACTAATGGCTGTATTTGTTTCTATTGGTACGCTTTTCTTCATAAGTAAGAGAGATTCTTCGATGAATTTTGCACAGCATACAAACCATACTTAAAGGTGTATGAAACTCTAGAATTTTCGAAATCTATTAAAAACTGTGGTAAAAGTTGAGGTAATTAACTATAAAATTTGTGTTTTTTTCTAAATATGAAGTTTAAAATATAACAGTTCATTCGTTTTTTCATAAATTAAATAAATTCTGGAGTTTCATACACCTGTGAGTTTGGTACGTATGCTGTGCAAAATTCATCGAAGAATCTCTCTAACTTATGAAGAAAAGTGTACCTGTAGCAACAAATGCAGCCATTAGTAAGTGAAAAAATGATGAAATTTCGCAGGGAAAAAAAATTATTTTTTATGTTTTCGAACTTCAACTGCAATGAGTGTGAATCCTGAATCCTTCCTGGTCATGCTGACAAAGGTTTATGAATTTATTTGTAAAAGTATAGACACTGGAAATTAAAATGTCCTGTGATGCCTCTCCTGCTCCAAGTCGGCCCGTTTGACGCCGTACCCCTCTTAACACCCGACTTAACCGCCAGAATGTTGAATGAAAACATCGAAACATACACTGGTATCAAAAATTGAAGCAACAAACTGCTATTTCCCCGTCATGTGCCTAATTCACCGTATAATCATACAAATTGTCAACAGATGTCCATACAATGGCGCTCTGCACGGAAAAGGCATTCCGGTCAACGTACAACCACGTTAGCGATGACGTAAGGGCACGCCAGGTAGTACCATATCCACAATCGCTGTGTATACAGTCAACGACGATGCAGTATGGTACAAAGAAAACGCCAGCCAAATTCTCTACAGTGTAGGGTCATGAGAAGGACGGAAGCAGGACACTCGCAAACTGATGAGGCGCGATGGCTAAACGTGAATCGTTCTGTTGTTTCTCGGATGTGAAAACAGTTTGTACAGACCGAAACAGTACCCCAAACACGTGGGAAGGGCCGACCACGTGTGATATGAGAAATAGAGGACAGTTATTTGAATATAAGGGTACGACAGTACCACCTTAATATTGCGCGGCACCTGGAATCTGTCCTCGCAGCATCCACAGCACGTGTTTTATCAAGACAAGCGGCGTACAGAAGGCTTAGGCAGAGTGGCCTTTATTGTTGGAGACCTGCTATATTTGTTCTTCTGATGCTTCTTCACAGTAGGGAACGTCTAATGAGGAGACGTCAACATGCCACCTGCGCGGCAGAACATTGGGCCAATGTTCTTTCCACAGCTGAGTCCGGTTTGGTCTCGAGAGTGATTTTCGACACATTCGTATCTGGAGGTAACGTGGAACACGATTTCGGAACCCAAACGTTATGGAAAGAGGCCTATATCGGTTAACATTCCTAATGTTGTGGGCAAGGATTATGTGGGTCACATGAACACCTCCTCATGAAATTGTATGGGTGAATCGGCATTATTCAACAACTGTCAGGTATCGTGACGGGATCTTGGGACCTCGTGTGGGATTGCTGCGGGGTGGTGTGGATCCAGACTTGGTACTGACGGACGATAATGATCGACCTCATAGAGGAAGAGCGGTTGATATTTTATTGGAAACGGAAGATGTTGCACATATGGCATAGCCTGCTCTTCTCCTGCTTTGAATCCCACAGAGCATGTCTACTAGGGAGACAGGCTGCATCATATCAGCCTGCTACAAACCATTCTCCAAGACTTCCGAGCGGCTCTCCAGGAAGAATGGGCGTTATTGCCTCAACGTGGGATTGATGATATCATTCAAGCCATGCTTCGCCTTTGTCAGGTCTATATTGCTGCCTAAGGTGGTCACACCCATACTGAGAGCATTAACCAATTGTCGGAATGAACGAAAAAGTTGAGTCTACCATAAGGCATGTTACATTGTTTACGTTCTGTGGTATCTGCATTGTTCACCTGTTTAACTGTTTTGTGGCAAAACAAACACAGCCTCACAAAGTCTCTGTTTGTTGCTTTAATTTTCGAACCAGTGTACATGAACTCCGTCGTACAGGTGCCGGATGTCAGATTTTGGGAACGGAGTTCAATGCCTATTTTAACTGGACGGCCAATGCCGGTACGGTTAATGGTGTTTCTGGATGGTGCTGCATTGTCGTCCGACGATGTCCCATACGTCCACGATTCGAGACAGATTTGGTGATCAGGCAGGCCAAGGCAACATATCGACACTCCGTAGAGCATGTAGGTTAGCAATAGCGGTATGTGGAAGAGCGTTATTTTGTTAGAAAACGCCCTAAGGAACGCTGTTGATGACTGGCAGCATAACAGTTCGAATCACCAGACTGATGTACAGTTTTACAAGCAGGGTGCGTGGTATAACCAAGAGAGTGCTCCTGCTGTTGTACGAAATCGCACTCCAGACCGGAAGTCCATGTGTAGGTCCAGTGTGTCTAGGATGGAGACAGGTTGGTTGCAGGACCTCAACTGGCCTCCTTGTAATCAACACACGGCCATTGCTGGCACCCAGGCGGAACCAGCTTTCATCAGAAAACGCAACAGACCTCCATCCTGCCCTCCAAAAAGCTCTTACTTGACACAATTGAAATGGCGGAGGTTTGGGGTTGGTGGAATGCACACTACGGGACTTTTGGCTTTGAGCTGTCCTTTAATTAACCGTTTTGTAACAGTATTATGTTTCACTGTAGATCCAACTGTTATTCAGATTGCTGCTGCGGATGCTGTATGATGCGTCAGAGCCATATGCGGAACACTATTGTCTTCCTTCTCGGTAGTGACATATGGTCCCGGTCTTCTTGTTGCTATCGCTGCCAGGAATCATCTAAAGTGGCTACATTCCTGCCTTCTGCAATATCGCGGATGGGATATCCACCTTCTCGTAGCCCTTTTGCTCCAACTCGTTCAAACTCAGTTAGTTATTGATAATAGCTTCTTTGCCGACTTATAGGCGTTCTTGAGTAACATCAACTCACCACGTCCACCATACTTACAACGTGTGTTTAAAGCAAACCTGATCTGTATCTAGCGGCAATGTTATGCGAGTGGCCCAAAATTTGAAGGTAAATCGTCTTTCAAATGTAGAAACACGCCTACCAACTTTCGTTTATGTCGCACAACTCCTTATTAGTGTTGCGATTTCATTCCTTCAATGTATTTAACCCTCGAGTGTACCAATCGCTCCTCTGGTGTTTGTCGAAAGACAGGTTTGCATTCACTTAAGAAATATTAGACGCACTCGCATATCCGAAGGAGCTCATGGGTACAGTTCTTCAGGCTCACATGGTATGGTGATAATCATTGGTAAATACTGCCAGCAGAAATTGAAAGGGGCTGGAAATTCCAACTGTTCTGCAACACAAAAAATGTAGCACCTACAGTGGCGCAGGGAACTTCACGAGCTGTGGAGGTATGTGATGTTACTTCAGATGCCTCCGAGTCACAAGAACTTGACAGCATGAGTCGAATTATCAGTATGACGTTGTACCCCATCTCTGGGCTCGAAGCAAGGACATATCCGTTGGGAAGGGTGTCACAAAATGGTTCTAACCCCTGCAGGGGTAAGCTGTCCCACAAGTGTCGTACATGGTTGATACCACTATAAATACAGATCGACGAAGTTGACATCCGAGATCGTGTCACACATATTCAATCAGGACCAAATTTACCAAAGCCCCCCCCCCTCCTCCCAACATCACACAGACTCGTGTCACACACATTCAATCAGGACCAAATTTACCAAATCCCCCCTCCTCCCAACATCACACAGACTCGAGCTATATGTCGAAGAGCTTTGATCTGTTGAAAAATGACAGCATTATACTGTCACATGAGATATAAAACATGAGGGTGCATGGTATCTGCTACAGAATTTCCTCAATTGCTGACAGCCTCGGTCTGTATCCTATGCATCACGACACTACGCTGCCGAGAGAAACATCGCCGTGTCACTCAATACTACTAGAAAATAGGATCCCTAACTAGGTCGCCACCATACCCGCCGATGACGGTCATCCAGGATTGAGCAGAATATTAACTCATTAATGGGCAATGTAATGCATTAATCAACACTAAGCTTCTCGGTCACACGGCATCACCAAACGCTGCCGTTTCTGTTACGGTGCTAGTGTCAGCCTATACACTGGACGGTAATGCCCCAGTCCCACTGCTCATAGTCCCTGAACAACGGTGCATTATGAAACTGGTATGGCGGAAGTCTGTTGCGTTTTCTGAGGAAAGCTGGTTCCACCTCGGTGCCAGTGATAGCCGTGTATTTAATATAAAGAGACAAGGTGAGGTCCAGCAACCAACCCATCTGCATCCTAGACACACTGGACCCACACCTCTTGGTTATACGATGCACCCTGATTGAAAAATTGTACATCAATCTGGTGATTCCACCTGTTGTGCTGCCAGTCATCAATAGCTTTCCTGTGGGCCGTTCTCCAACAAAATGTCTCGCGTCCACGTACCGTTATAGCTAACCAATATGCTCTACGGTGTGTCGATATGTTGCCTTGGCCTGCTTCATCGCCAGATTTGTCTCGAATCTTGGACGTATGGGACATCATCGGACGACAATCCAGCATCATCCTGAAACAGCATTAACCGTTAAGGTATCGGCGAAACAGTTAAAATAGGCATGGGACTCCGTCCCCAAAAGCTGACATCCGGCACCTATACGACGCAACTCATGTACACTGGTTCGAAAATTAAAGCAACAAACGGAGATTTAGTACGACTGTGTTTGTTTTGCCACAAAACAGTTAAACAGGTGATAGTAAATTAGGAACAATGCAAATAACACAGAAAGTAAACAACTGTAATATGCGTAATGGTAGACTTAACTCTTTCGTTCATTCCGACAATTGGTTAATGCTCTCAGTAAGGGTGTGACCACCTCAGGTATCAATATAGACCTGACAACGGCGAAGCATGGCTTGATGATATCATCAATCCCGTGTTGAGGCTATAACGCCCATTCTTCCTGGAGAGCTGCTCAGAAGTATTGGAAAATAGTGTGAATGTTACTCAGTTTTTCTTGTTTATGGCAAACGGACCAAATCAGTTGGTTATTTTTGCATTTGATGTGGTAGACGGTGGATTTTAGGAGCCCTATGGAGGTACGATTCATACGTGGTCAGTTCCTCTAAAACCGCAAAAAAGAAATTTCAACTGCATTTTCGTCGTGACCAGCGAAACAAAGGCTTGTCGAGGATTCCAAGATGGCTATGCACTGCAAATAGCTGAAATTTGTATGATATATTCCCAAGACCTCGATGTCGCACAACCTTCAAAATTTTCTCCACATCTTTTTCCTTTTGTGAAATATACAGAGGTTCAAAGTTACTCTATCTGCATACGTATTATTCGCAATAAAATTCGGTCTGTGATGTAAAATTAGTTTTATGTTATTTCAATTTCACGTAACTAAACTGTAAAACATTTCTGAACAATAGATTTATTTTCATATGAACCATGGGAGAAATGCGCCAATCGGAGCACAAAAGATAGAAACATGTTTTTGTTTATTTAAAGGCATAGTGCAGTATGAGTTGCCTCTTTCTTCCTTTCTCAGCAAATTTAAAAAGTTTCCCAGAGATTTTGGCATGCGAACATATTCTCACGTTTTTATGCTGAGAGAGAAAATGACAGTGACACTGATAAATTGGAAATTGAAAATTTTTGTGATAATCAGAGACAGCTTCTATGATAGTGACATCGGAGAAGAGGGAGATAGTGCCTCCGAGAAGAAGCAGCAGCAGTAGGAAGGAAGGAACGAGATGTTAGCAATCAGAGAAAGAGCAAGAGGGAGAAACTGACAATGAGAGGAGACTGTAGCGTTAGGGCAGAAAGAAGGGGACTGTGGCTGTGACACAGTAGGGAGTGACAGATGGATTCAAAGAGACAATGATGAGATGGGCTGAATGAGAGAGTGGATGGGTACCAGAGACTTACAGCAATGGACTAGTGGCTTTGAGGGAGTAATAGTTACGGGAACTTGTGGAAATTTGAAGTGAATTACATATTAAAAAGAGTGCGAATATGTTCTCATATCGTTGCTACAACAACTTTTAAAAATGCAGAGAAAGATAGAGTGCGGCAGTTAGTATCCACATTTCAGTCGTATTCTTTCAAATAAATAGGAACATAATAGCATTTTTTGTGTCCCGAAAGGAGTATTTTTCCCGTGGTCTCAATATCTGTAATTTAGCGCTTCAGGTAGTTATTAATAGGATGAACTAAATTACGATCTTGCTGATTAAAACATTTGCGGAAGACACTCAGCTCTTCGGTCTTCACTCTGCCACTTTCAGTTCGGGTGACAGTATGGTAGCTAAGTGGCTGATAATATAACTTATAGCCAGCAGGAGTGGCCGTGCGGTTCTAGGCGTTTCAGTGTGTAACCGCGCGCCCGCTGCGGTCGCAGCTTCGAATCCTGCCTCGGGCATGGATGTGTGTGATGTCCTTAGGTTAGCTAGGTTAAGTAGTTCTAAGTTCTAGGGGACTGATGACCTCAGATTTTAAGTCCCATAGTGCTCAGAGCCATTTGTACCATTTTTTATAACACTCGAGGATTAAATACGAGTACACCGAAGGAAAGAAACCGCAGCACCAAGAAGGAGTTGTGCTACATAAACGAAAGTAGTTGGGCGTCTTTCTTCATCTCAAACACGATTTATCTTCAGAGTTGGCGCCAGTAGCATAACATTGCCGCTAGAAACGCCATGATGAATATGCAGATCAGGTTTGTTCCAAATACACGTAGAAAGTATGGTGAGCGTTAGTTATCATTGAGAATAGACGTGGCGAGTCGATGTTAATCAACAATTCCTGTAAGGCGGCAAAGAAGCTATTATTAATAACTGAGTTTGAACGAAGTCGAACAATAGGGCTACGAAAAAGTGGATGACCCATCTGTGATACTGTAGAAAGACTTGGCAGTAATGAAGCCACTTTTTCATGATCGCTGGCAGTGAAGGTTACGAGAATGCACGCTAACAAGAAGACCGGGTTCCGCATATGGCTGTGACGCGTCATCCCGCCAGCAGTTTGAGTAGCAGTAGGAACTACTGTGAAACAACAAACTGTTACAAACCGGTTAATTAAAGGACAGCTCAAAGCCACAAGTCCCGTAGCGTGCATTCCACCAACCCCAAACCGCCGACATTTCAATGGTGTCAAGTAAGAGCACAATGCGGCAGTCGTTATCGGCAAAAACCTTGACGACACATACACCCATCCTCATGTTCCCATGCAGTCCAACATTGCACCACTCTCACATTCGAATGTACCAACATCTGGATAGGGCACGGTTCTACCAGAGGGCAAAATGGAGAACCACAGCGAAACCTCTCCCAGCCAGGTGTAGATAATGTCTCACAGAATACATGGCATCTCGGTGTCCTTTATAAAAGTCACCCAACATCTAATGCCGTTCAAGCTTCGAACATACGCCACCAGATCTGGTAACACATTTAACATGAATAACTTGTATGCCATTCCGTCTGTCACAGAGGATTGCAGCTCTAATCCATACCCGCCGATTTTATCTACGTGTATGAAGTTACATTGACATCGGACCACGTATTTTATTTAACATATAAACACCCCTGAAATAATAAAAAATTTACAAAAATTTATGTAACGAAGTTTCGATAGTAATCTACTGGCAATTAATTATGGCTGTTTCGGAGAATCGGTGGTTTCCTCGTAGTTGTTTATGTTCCTAGCTCGCCGTGGCTGGGTGTTTACTTCCTTGATAGACGGTGATAATCATCTCCATCGTCATCACCGTCGTAGTCGCCGCTGCCTTCATCATCTTTGCCTATTAAAAGTGATAGGATGCAGACTGTAGTCTAAGTAGTAATAATAAAATATCCAGCTGCGTGAAAGAAGATATGGAACATAGTTCGATAGATATGCCTTAGATCAGTTAGGCTAGTGAACAGTTGTATAAACACACGTGTCTGTGTATTTGGGGATGCGTGGTTATGGATGGGCATGTTTGTGAATACAGAACACGCAACAGTGAAATAATTGGACCGCGACGAATGTTGTTGCAATAGGTGAAACTAATAATGTATAAACTAGTATTTAACTTAACATTACAATCACCGTAGCTCCTTTTCAGTCACATTTACCTATCCACTCAAACCCAACTATCAGTCCTTTAAAGCCTGCAATTTCTTCAATATTAATACGAGCTACGAAAATTCTAGCTAAGCTGTAGGATACGAATTAAAAAAGAACTCACGAATGTGTGACTGTGTAAGGTCACGATTAATGGGAAAAACTAACAATGTTACAATTAGAAAGTTGCTACGAAAATAAAGAGAGCTTCATCACAGACTTAACCGTAGTAATGAACTAATAGAAGAGCAAAAGCTAAATGAAGCGGAAACGAATGTGGGAAGAGCAACGCGAGAAATGTTGATGAATCTGAAAGTAAATTTTAGCCAACCTATCTTACAACAGATCCTAACAAGTTTCGGTCGTACGTTAAATTAGTAAGCGAATATAGGTTATATTATCAGCCACTTAGCTACCGTACTGTCACCGAAACTGAAAGTGGCGGAGTGAAGACCGAAGAGCTGAGTGTCTTCCGCAAATGTTTTAATCAGCAAGATCGTAATTTGGTTCATCCTATTAATAACTACCTGAAGCGCTAAATTACAGATATTGAGACCACGGGAAAAATACTCCTTTCGGGACACAAAATATGCCTATATGTTCCTATTTATTTGAAAGAATACGACTGAAATATGGATACCAACTGCCGCACTCAATCTTTCTCTGCATTTTTAAAAGTTGTTGTAGGAACTTTGATATGCGAAAATATTCGCATTCTTTTAATCTCATTATTGTCTCTTTGATTCCCTCTGTCACTCCCTACCGTGTCACAGCCATAGTCTCCTTCATTCTGCCCTAACACTGCAGTCTATCTCATTGTCACTGTCTCCCTCTTGCTCTTTCTCTTATTGATAACATCTCGATCCTTCCTTCCTACTGCTGCCTCTTCCCGCAGTCACTATCTCCCTCTTCTCCGATGTCACTATCATACAAGCTGTCTCTGATTATCACACAAATTTTCAATTTCCAATTTATCACTGCCACTGTCATTTTCTCTCTCAGCATAAAAACGCGAGAATATGTTCGCATGCCAAAATTTCTGGGAAACATTTTAAATTTGCTGAGGAAGGAAGAAAGAGGCAGTTGATGCTCCACTATGCTTTTAAATAAAAAATAACATGTTTCTATTTTTTGTGCTCCGGTTGGAGCATTTTTCCCATGATTCATATGAAACTCATATTTTTCAGAAATGTTTTATAGTTTAGTTACTTGGAATTGAAATATCATGAAACTAATGTTACCTTACAGACCGAATTTTAGTGCGAATTTTACGTGTGTAGGTTGAGTAACTTTGAATTTATGTATATTTAAGAAACAGATAAAGATATGGAGGAAATTTTGACGGCTTATCGACGTCGATATCTTGGGAATATATCATACAAATTTCAGCTATTTGCAGTGCATAGCCATCTTGGAATCCTCCAAAAGATTTTTTTTCGCTGGTGACGGCGAAAATGCAGTTGAAAATTTCTTTTTGTGGGGTTTGAGAGGAACTGACCACGTAATAATGGTACCTCCATAAGGCTCATCAAATACACCGTCTACCGCATCAAATGCAAAAGGAACCAATTGATTTGGTCCATTTGCCTAGACAAGAGAAAGTGAGTAACATTTATACTTCGACATTGTACTATAGGATAGTGACACTATGGTGACATTTCCTTTGGCAATAGAAATGGCTCTCAGCCTAAGGGCTGTGCAAACGGCGTCACCCTATCTTTGCTGCACGCATACCAATAAGACATTGCGTGACAGAAAATCAAATAAGGTTATTCACAAGTGGAAAGGCATGGGAACCAGGTGGGATACTTGTGAGATCTTTCAGAGATTATGCGAATGAATTTACTTGCCTTCGAGAAAACAGTTTGTCGTAAGTCGATGGAGTCATGAAGAGTACCTTGCTTTTGACAAAAAAGCGCTGATGATTTTCAGTTTCAGGAAAGTTGGATGGACTGGGGCGAAAACTGCAGGCCTACATCGGCGACGCCAGTACGTTGTAAAATTCTGGTTCATATTTCATGGCCGGCCGAAGTGGCCGTGCGGTTAAAGGCGCTGCAGTCTGGAACCGCAAGACCGCTACGGTCGCAGGTTCGAATCCTGCCTCGGGCATGGATGTTTGTGGTGTCCTTAGGTTAGTTAGGTTTAACTAGTTCTAAGTTCTAGGGGACTAATGACCTCAGCAGTTGAGTCCCATAGTGCTCAGAGCCATTTGAACCATATTTCATGCTCACGTGTTATAATTTTTTAGAGGATAAAAGTCATCTCTATAAAAATAAGGATTCATTTGCAGATACTCATATCGCAGAACTCAGCTATGTATCATCGTCATGAGACACAGAGCGCCGTAGACAAAGAAACCCTTGCACATTTTGCGATATTTCGAAAAGTCCTCGCGGTTTAGTTTAAGTTGTTCATTTACAGAACAGTATAAGATCTTACCTAGTGTCAGACAAGCCTTCGTTATTAGAGTGGATTCAGACTTTCGATCTTAACGAAGCAGACTCGACAGATATAAATTTCTGGAGTATGCTAAGGAAATGTTACGCAACGGTCAATGTTCACGGTACACCAAGGTTATAAATGTCGCTGGATGCCTCCTAATACCGTGTTGGACCTCTTTTTCCGGGAATAGCGCAACTCGACGTGGCAAGGACTGAACAAGTTGTTGGAAGTCGCCTGCAGAACTATTGAGCCATGCTGCCTTCACAGCAAAAGACCCGCACGCCGACCAACAAGACTGAAGATATGTTACAACCAACAGAAATGCACGTACTCTTACTACAATGAATTATGCCCTAAATGATTATCCATGAAGAGTCGCCTGGGATTCCGCATCTGCTTTAAAAATCAACATGTCGATTTAAGGACTGCGAGTATTGCTGATATCATATTCCATTTAACGGTGAGGTCAATACAACAATGCCCACTATTGGACAGAACAGAGCTCTTACTGGTAAGACAGCAAGAGAACGGGCACGTCTGAATCGCAGAAACCTCCTGTCGACTTACCCGTGATAAAGTTATCGGAGATTTCTTATGAATAATTAAGTAATGAGGGGCACTCTACGCAATGTGTAGACAAAGTCGTTGTAACGTATTATAATGGATGTTAATGTGACAGCGGCAAGGTGAGTGTCAACATTATATTAATTGGTGGCCAAGGGCACCTTAAATTTTTACTAGATGGATTAGAAGAGGTAGGCCAGTGTCTTGAACAACACTGTTACCTAATGTAACTCTGTATCGTTATTAATTGTGAAGGCCCATAAAATACATTGCAGATCACAAGTACTTTAGAAAACTAGATTCCAGTCGCTCCCAATGCCAGTCGCTCGCAAGTGGACATATACTTCAGGATGCTCAATGTGCACAACTGTGGTCATGACTATGCTTCGGAAATGGAGCAAAGTATTTTGAACACGAGATGCAATGAACGGAAATAAAAAAGCTCTGTTACACGATTTGCAATTGTTAATACATTCAGTTTGAACTTAAGAGCCGGCCGGAGTGGCCGTGCAGTGCTAGGCGCTACAGTCTTGAACCACGCGACCGCTACGGTCGCAGGTTCGAATCCTGCCTCGGGCATGGATGTGTGTGATGTCCTTAGGTTGGTTAGGTTTAAGTAGATCTAAGTTCTTGGGGACTGATGACCTCAATAGTTAAGTCCCATAGTGCTCAGAGCCATTTGAACCATCTTTTGAACTTAGGAGTGCAAGAAATAATTTCTCTCTGTACAGATATACTGTACAAAATATTTAAACGTGCGACGGAAAGTCAGACACAAAACAAATTAAATTGAAAATAGTAAAAAACTCTGAAAATGCGCATGCAATTAGCTCTCGTAATGGTAATTCAAAATGAAATGAATTAATAATGGTACAAACACAGTGTATAAGATAGCTGTATAGTATCTCTATGCTGATAGATTGTTCTTTTACTCGCTGATGAAAGAAACTAAAAGACCAGCGTTGTTACTCACTCTGCGTTCCAGTGTTGAAGCTAACACATGCTACGGTGGTCATTAAGCATTGTAAGTATGAAATTTTAAATAATATATGATAATTTATGCTGATTGTGTATCTTTTTTTTCATATGCCTAGTGACCTTCATGCCGAAATAAAAATGTTATTTGTAAGGTTTCCAACACGCTGAATAAACGACAGAAACGGTCGAACAATCGACCATTCTTGGCAGACATCTTGGGTAGGAAACATTTTATTATAAATTTCATCAACGGACGCATTAAAGGACTTCCACCATAATTACTAAGGAAACGAAAGTGAATATACTATTTTATGTTGTGTGAAAGTAAAAATTAAGAAAATTCCATTAAGTTCAGATATTGGCCACAACTCGGCAAGGCGTAGATTATTACGTTAAGAAAAAAGTAAATACTTTATTTCAGTACAAGGTTTCTTTTAATTAAATATCGCGACAGAAAATATATCCTGCAGCAATATTTTAATGTGATATCACGACATAAAATCCCTGAGATTATTATTATTTTTTGTTCTTTTGTCAGTATGACGCTCTATGTAGACCGCAGTTTTAACAAATGCTAAATGTGCCTCACGCAATCGTGTATAAACAAGGCCGTGAATCGCGCGCTGTTAAATAATCAGAGTTCAGAGAACTGTTTTACGAAATTATAGATTCAAGTCCCACATATCTTCATCATTTTTTCTTGTGCCCGCTCCGCCAAATAAGTGCTCCATTCACGTTCTTGCCGGGCGTAAATTTGAGTGAAGTTAAGTGGTAAAATCTTACAATCTTTTTGTTACCTTCGTTGAGTACACCTAAGTATACTTAGGACGGTGTACGGACCTGAGCGGAAGCGGCACATCTCTCAGTGTAAATTACGGAACACAAACGTATCCACGGTACTTTGGTTTTCCTTCTTTAAGCGTCAGCAGCCCAGGGATGTTATTTATGAAATCACCTAAATGGCTCTAAATGCTTATACAGTTTTAGACATGAATGAATCGATTCTTGAGATAAGTTAAAAATGTTTTTCAACATATTTCCATTTGAAATTCTTAAGGTGAGTTCTGTTTTCCTGTTTTCACAAGGGTCCAGGTGAAGTTAAGTTTAGAGTTCAGTTTGTCTAACAACTGTTGTTACTGTTTTATTCTCCAAGTTTCATAAGCGTCCAGGCAAAGTAAAGCTCACTATCCTGTTTCCCTCAAACGTGTTTTATGCGACAAAAATCTGATGCACTGTTTCCGAGAATACTGCCTTTACAATAGGTCAACGGCTCCCTCCCAATCTGACACCCTGTATGTGTAGTCTGCTTCGGTTAAGAGTGAATACATGGGATTGCGCAAAGGTTTGCGGCCAACGAACAGGTGCGCCGAAATCGTGTTGCGGGTTGCTTCTCTGAGAATTCGTAGGCGTACGATATCGTTCGTGTTAACTTCGTCTGTCGGATCACAAAGCATTGAACATAAATTGTACTGCTCGTGTTTAGTAGAAAATAGAGAGTTGTATTTCACGTTGGCATCAGAGAGCTGCTTCACTATTAAATTTGTGAAAAAAATACCGAAGGGAAGCTCAATATGTGAATACACTCCCACTTTCTTACGTATGTCAGATGTTTTAGTCAAACACCAGATCACGACAAAAAGTGCGGGAAAATATTATGGAAACGAAAAAGAGGTCTTATTAAATGCACCAGAATCTGAGAAATGCCACTTTCATTTAGTGAAACTTAAGGCTGCGGTGCCCGCTCTGAAGAGGTGGTGTGGTATTTTTGGTAGTGACATAATAATGCCACCACCGATTAACAGATACGTATTTGAGATGTTGGTTCACACGTGTGGATGTATTCGATCCTCCATATTGTCCAATGAACATATTACCTAAAGTACCGCACAGCACAATAACGAATGAGACTGGAAAATTCCACCCACTGTTCTATGTAGACTGCTGTGGGGCCTCATGTGGTTTTTACATGTGATACTGATTCCATTCCACGTAAATATTGCTTTAGTATTAATGGATACTAATCATGTCCTTATGCTTTTAAAATTGCTGATGGATTTTGGACATGACTCGTTGTGCTAGCCACAGAATGCTTTTTTAACAATTAAATGTATAACAACCTGAATCCTTTATAAAACAACAATTATTAACAGCAAAAACGTAATCTGAAATTGAGGCCATCCGTTAATGTGAAAGAAGGCTGCAACCACAAATCATACTAATTCATTTATTGTCTTATAATGTAAGAAAACAGGAAGTTCCTTTTCCTATGTTCTTATTTGTTCTGCTGCTATGAAAACGTATTGTAGTTTATGAATTTTTAACCTTTTGGTTGCCAAAAGAGTGAGAGGCCATTAGACCCTGTGGTGGTACTGTGGTTTCTTGACATCATTATTCCATTAATTTACCTTCCATTCAATTTTGGTCTTCTGAAAGCGTCACCGGGACATTTCTTTATAAGCAAGTGTGCGTAGCACGTTGTATAAAGCATTACAGCCGACATAGAACGGTTCACCCAGTTACTTAGTCGTTATAAGTCCATTATCACGTTTGAGTTGATAGATACGTTTTTCATTATGAGGTGCAATAACTGAGAGGAGTCGAGGGGGAGGGGGCTAGCTAACCACATCCATTTTCTCGCTGCTGAAACGCAGTATGCAATATCTCGTATTACTCACGACCACTCTATCGTTTTAAGACACTTTTAGCAGGTGTTATTATTACAGCATACGTAAATTACATGTCCATTACACTTATTTATCTCTTTATACAGAAGGGAAGGATAGCGAAGTGTGAGGGAGATAATCCAGAGTAATAATGTCATTTGTCGTTTTATTACATTTATTGAAATAAGAACAAATAACAGTAAACACAGTAATGATGAGACTCCCTCTTAACAAATAAAAACCAAGCAGAAATATTATAAAAAAGTGTATAACAGAGATATAGACGCAATAAACAACAGCACATTTAATTTTAAGAAAATGGTAAAAATGAGGTCTCACGGTCTATTCACACATTCAGTCTGCATTCGACCAAGCGGTGTTGCTAATACCAGAAACTGCAACAATTTATAGTGCAATCACCAATTTCATAAAAGCCAATAAGTTATTTCATAGTAACATCAACAGTTCCTTATACCCAGATAGGCTGTTAAAGCTGAATATTTCCCCTCAGTTTTGATAATTTTTTTAAAGAAAATAATGCATTGGTAGCGCAGGGCGAAGTCTGCTAAAATAAAACACCATCAAACAAACAATAAATCTCTAACGGTTGAGAGAAAGCTGTTACAGTACATTTACTTAAATTTAAAACTCAAATAAGTAAAATGTTGTGAGAGAGAGGGTACAAATTGGAATAACCACACTGGTCGTAAAATACAGAAGGAAACTTAAGTTGCTCGTTCCATCAGACGGCCTGAAATCTGTGCTTAGGCCAGTCCATCACGACACGACACAAGTTACCGCACAAAAAGGTGGCGTGTAACATCAGCATGTCCCCGCGCCCATGAGGCATAAAGAAGTAGGCCTCAAGTTGACGCAAGTTCTGTTAATAAAAGGCACTAAATAAGTGAGGCCCAAAGAACCGCTTTAGCAATTATGAATGAAGTCATTACAAGAACCTACCAAAGAGCAGCTAGTTATCTTCAACTCTGTTCACAATGATCTCTGTTCAAAAAGAGAACATGACAATTAAAGACAGCCTCAAGCTTTATCAGCTGGATAGTCAGAATTGTAGTCACAGAGGCTCAACGACAAATACAGCAGATACCTGTCAGGGCGCCAAGCCGTTTGCTGGCATTTATTATGTTCAAATGTGTGCTAAATCTTATGGGACTTAACTGCTAAGGTCATCAGTCCCTACGCTTACACACTACTTAACCTAAATTATCCTAAGGACAAATACACACACCCATGAACGAGGGAGGACTCGAACCTCCGCCGGGACCAGCCGCACAGAGCATTTATTAAAATAAGGCAAAAAGAACAAGCTAATCTCTACAGAACTGGAACGAAACAGATTCTCAAGCCCATTACATGCTTATGCAACACTTAAAGCAAGGAAATCTATAACAAAATTTGCATATTTATTAGGCATACTAGGTTCAAATCCACTTCTCCAGAAATAAAAGAAAAAAAATCTGGAAGGTGACTTTTGAAATAACCAGTAGCAGAAAATAGAACTAGTAAATTTAATTCACTTAGACTCTGGTGTTCATATGGCTGATTAAGCATTTCAATTCAGTCAGAATTTCACGTGGCACCCTAGGGAGACTCAGACTCAGTTACACCGCAAAACTGTTTGAAGAAGGACTAAACATCAGTTCACAACACTTATTAAAATAAGGGTGGCCACCAATTTAAATAAAACAGGGCAATGACAACTTTCAAAGCAATCATCAGTACAATAAAAGAATAAATAACATTAATTGAACAGCTGCCTTCGGCCACTGAAACTGGATTCAAGCGACCATATTACACGTGCAATAAGTAACGCGGAAAACCATCCTTGTAGAGGCACTGAAAGGCACAAATACACGTTTAATAAAAATACTAATAAATAGAGGATAAGAGGCTCAGTCAGTAATCACCTTAAATTCAGTTCTTCAGGAAGCCACCAAGACCACGAAAAGCCGTGAACTATCGTAATACGACCGTTCTCCATGAATTGTGCCAAAGGCGAAGGCAAGTTGAATGTTGTCATGGCAGTATTAAGTATCCAGTCGCACATACCACTGCGTCTCCTGTATCACAAACCAATGGACGACAAAACGTATGGAATTCTTACAACCGGACGCCGTCTCTAAAAAAACTGCAGCATCCGAGAGACTCTATGGCCGTTACCAAAACAATCACCGAAGAAATACAGTTGTCGCTGGTAGTCCGGGCCGCTGGTCGGCGTGGTCAGCCGTACCTAGCAGTTCGCTTGCCCTCGTCGATGCACCACCACAGATATTGTTTCAGAAGGAGAAACGACACACAAAGGGAAACTTGGCGCCGTAGACACATACTATACGGAAGGCAGGGAGGAATCGATAGCGACTCCTCGTCACAGTTCAACGTTCCTAAAAAAACAGATATGTGAAACTATTTACACTAATAAACATTAAGAGGTAAGACTTCAAACGGGCCGACTTGGAGCAGGAGAGGCACCAAAGGACATTTTAATTTCCACTGTCTATACTTTTACAAGCAAATTCTAAAACTTTGTCAGCATGACCAGCAAGGATTCAGGATTCACACTTGTAGCAGCGGAAGTTCAAAAACATAACAAAATATTTTTTACATGTGAAATTTCATCATTTTTTCACTTACAATTGGCTGCATTTGTTGCTATAGGTATACTTTTCTTCATAAGTAAGAGAGACTGTTCGATGAATTGTTCACAGCATACAAACCATACTTACAGGTGTCTGAAACTCTATAATCTATTTAATTTATGAAAAAATTAATTATCTGTTGCGTTTTAAACTTTATGTTTAGAGAAAATCAAATTTAGTAGTTAATTATCTCAATTTTTACCACAGTTTACAATAGATTTGAAAAATTCTAGAGTTTCATACCCCTGTAAGTATGATTTGTATGCTGTGCAAAATTCATCAAAGAATCTCTCTTACTTCTGAAGAAAAATGTACCTATGGCAACAAATACAGCCAAGAGTAAGTGAAAAAAAAATGTTGATATTTCATACCTAAAAAAAATTATTTTGCTATGTTTTTGCACCTCCACTGCAATGAGTGTGAATCCTGAATCCTTCCTGGTCATGCTGACAAAGTTTTATGAAATTATTTGTAAAAGTATAGACAGTAGAAAATAAAATGTCGTGCTCCAAGTCGGCCCGTTTGACGTCCTACCCCCCCCTTAAACGGCCCAGCGCACAAACGATTATCGGTAGACTCTTTCTGGTGGAGCCACTCGACGAGTGCTTCATGAAGAATGTTGATGCCAGTATGGAAATTTCGCTGGGACATTGAATTACAATGTGGCTTGTTATCGGAAAGTCACCACGTCAGAGGTATTGTCAGTGCAAAAGCTCAGCTTTACCATGTTGTATTTGCACATACCTTTCTTAGTCCGGTAACAGAGAAATTGTACCCGCACCTCCCTCGGATGATGAAAGTCTGTAACTCTAACAGTTAGGCTATCAAGTTCTTGGTTTCGGGTTTTCGTGGCGTACCACACGTTTCCGCTCAGCTTCGCGGTTGATCCCAGTGGACGACATTTGGGCTCCTTCATCGTATACTGGTCTCCTGATCTGAGGCGTTTCATTGGCAGCAAGAATAAATTTTCATGAAGAAGCTTTAAGTCATTTATAAAAATATGCTGGCAGAGATTGTAAAGAGGCACCTTTAGGCGATGGTGAGCTAATCAGATGTTCGATAGTATTGGCAGCCAATACTTAGATGCATAACTGACTGATCCACTGATGGTTCTCATAGTTTCATTAAAATAAACGTCACCTTTCTTCACATGGGCCCTGTGGAAACAAACTGGTGAGAAATAATCTGCTGCAGGATGTACCATTGCAAGGGATGCTCCCACTGACAACTGATGAATTTGCTCCCCATTTAGAAGGTGGGAGTGGATTGCAGTTGACGCAGTTTATCAGCAGTGATTAAGTCAATGATACATATCTGCTCTATACACTCTTTAAAGAGTAACTCAGTATAATACGAAACGAAACCGACTGTAAATTAGCCCGAAAACTCGAATATTTGCTCTCCACTGACATAATCTGGCTCGGACACTCACTATTAACACAAAAAGGATATAGTAAATTTAAGTTCCGGCGTAAGTCCCAAGTACCCTTCTCTGTAAAACCTAAGGACGAAAATAACTTTCCCATGTTGCGTCACTACGAAGTAACTAAATTGCATAAAATATGGACTGCACATACAAGGTTTCGGAAATTCCAGTTACGCAGTTCTAGTACTTGTGAAATGGAGTGAGTGCATGTTACGTTCAATAGGACCAATGTCCGAAAACATACCGTTTCCGCTGACAGTTTCAGTTGAGATGTTTAACGCGTGCACGTCTGCTGGGGGAAAGAGATAAGTCTCAGAGCTGTTTGTGCTGGTATGCAATAGGGTACACAGGATGACGCGTACAGTGTCTGCAACAACGCTGGTGTAATGCGTCGGTACTGTTCCGTACGTACGATATACTGGGTTCTTCTTTGTTTTTTACTAATGAAAACACGTAATGTTTAGTTATTAGTACAAACAAATGTGCTTAAGTGATAAATGGGTGTTTCGTTATGTTTCCTTTCGAATTGTTAAACAATAATTATATAGAGTTCCGCTTAATTCACTTCCTCAAGTAGGAGTGGATGACTTGAACATTTGAATGGAATCAATCGTACAACTGAAACGGACATGGGTTGATATTGAAAATACCATTTATTCACTCCCTCTACAAGTCCTAGAAGTTTGTAATGGGAATTCCCGAACACCCTGTAGAAGGAACTATTACAGTAAAGCACATGAGGCAGCTGAAAGAATTGCGCAATGAGACGGACCGAACTGACACTTTTATTCGAGGAGAATAACTGTACTGAAGTTACCGCGATTCATTATGGTCTCCTGAATATTATAAAGGTGGGACCAGCTTCTAAATTGGAACTGAGGTCACCAAGGTGGCAGTGCATGCTGTGGGACGTGTTGCCATGCTAGCCATAACGTTTGTCAGTAGTTCTTATGGTAGGGCGTTCCATTCTCCACCAGCTGACATCAAAACTTTTGAGGACGATGCGTTGTGACACTGGACTCCCTCCACAAGAGCTTCTCGTCAGGGGTACGTTCGGCCCTGACTTCTTTCTTGTGGACGAAAATACACGACCGCATCGAACAGCGCCGATCGAGGAGTTCTTCGAAGAAAGGATTTTTGGCAAGTGGACTGGTCTTCCCATTCCCCGGAATTATTCCCTTTGAGCACGTGTGAGATGCGTTGTGGAGACGTACCCCAGCACATCCCAGGCACTGACCATCATCCACCAGTTGTCTACTACCCTGGTGAAGGAACTGAACGCTCCACAACGAGAACTCCATACCAGTCTCGAGGCCATCGTGGGAGCACGCTACAAAGCATGCACCGGTGTTCTTGTCGATCAGACACCCTATTAAGAATCATGACCTGCCTTTTGTAATGTCCAAGAGACCAGTTGTTTAACTGTATGGACCAAGTTTCATCGAACTAATCTACTTGTGAGTGACACATCATGCAAGGATTACGTTCACTCTCAACCCCTACAGTCGCAGTGACAAAATAAGTAAAGAAAAAGAATTTCTTCATCTATTTTGTTTTGTTTTGTTGTTACACATAGTTACATTCTAAATAACATTGTTTTAATTTTTATTTCTTGTACGTCTTAATACCTATGTTATATTTTGTATCTTAAACAGCAGAAGAAAATAATTTTTGTAACATGAAATAAGAGTTCTGTCCACCAAATTTTAAATATCAGTTACTTTTTAGTACAAACAAATGTACATTACACTTCATGGCACCATTTAGAGACATTCTTCGCTTTTTTTTTGCATTGAGGAAAGTGTTCAGTCTGGTCACATCGACTCAGCTTTCCTGACTGAGCCACAACATTTCTTCTCTTGCTGTATTTTTCTCATATCCAGAAACATCTGAGTTCCCCCACTGATCGACAGATATATCTCTGCAGAGCCGTGAGGAACTTCTCACGTGAGGCTTTATCCACTTACTAGCCACATTCACTCTAAAAATTGTTAGTGACAATCCGTTCCCATCTGATATTATTTCCACTGCACAAGATCTTCTGTACTTAATTCAATACTTAGCAGGTAAATCAGTGAAACAGTAAAACAGTCTAAATCGCCATTTTTCTTCTAGTATTTGTCCAATTTTTTGAACAGTTTATCATCATTTACAAGCACCGTATGGCTCATTCGCAACAGAAGTACAGCAGAGTAACAGTGTAAATCACTATGTTTCAACATGCGAACAATTTCTTTAGCGTTGATTAATGAAAATCAGTATTTATATTATAAAAGTGAATGTAAAACACGCGCGCCGCTAAAACTCAGAAACGAGTCCCGTACGATTAAGAGAGTTATGTGGTGTGGTAACTCTCTATCCTCCCTCCACGAAGAAGGTTCCTATTTTTAGCCGAAGGCTGTGCTTTTAAAGATGTAAAAGCTGGCAAGTTTCGCCCTCTAGAAATATCTAGAACATTCCATAACATTTGTGAGTATTCGAGAACATTCTAGAGTATTCGACACCATTCCACAACATTTCAGAATGTTCCGGAATGTTCCACAATGGTCCGTGAAGTTCTAGTATATTTGGGAATAGCCTGGAATATCTTGGAAAATTCCAGAATTTTGTGGAAAATTCCAGAATACTCCCGAATGTCTTGAAATGTTCTTGAACTTGGTGGACCTATCTAAGCCTTTTCGTTATATTCTGGAATTCGCCACTCGTGCGTCTACCCATTGGTAAGGGTGTATAAAACAAGACACGTCGTGGGTTCGAAAGTCAGTTTCTTATTAGTGACGAAGGAGCAACCGAAAAAGTAGTACGGTGAGTGAATAAAAATAAACAATGAAGTCTGAGTAGTCAAATTGATACAGTGACTGAATATAAAGAAAAAATAAGGTTTGAAAAGTGTATAAAGCGTACGTAGTGTATTTAATTATAAAACGCTCGTTTGATTTAAATTTTAAATAATGATCAAACATAAAACAGGAGGAGATCTTGCCATTTCTGAAGCAAAACGGCGAAGACCAAAAGAGCAGAGAAAAAACGAAACAGAGGAGGGAAGCGAAGCACGTTTCTGTTCCCAAAGAACGAGGATGAACATCGTCAGCAGCAGAGAAACTGTAGACCAACAAAGTGAACGGTTTGATGAATCAAGAATTGCGACACAGTCTTATAATAAAAGACTGCGAGCTCAAGCCAGAAATGAAAATACAACCCTACGAGCAGAGCGGACGAGGACAAGTAAACAGTACAACTTAACAAATAAAGAACTCCACGACGACTCGACTGAAGAGTAATATACGAAACGCAAAGACGTTGTAAAAGGAAAAAATGGATAACATCTGCGAATTTGCAAAGCGAAAAAATTCAGTAGAGAATCTCCAGACATCTGTTGCATGAATGGAAAAAATCGATCGCCCCCACTGGAAGCACCTCCGCAAGAATTTTTACATTACATGAGAGGGGAAACTCCAGAGTCCAAACACATTCTTCAAAATATATGCGCGTACAACACCTGCTTCGAAATGACTTATTTACGCGTCACTCCAATCAACACTTACACAAATGATATCGATCATGCTTTATCTCATCAAGGGGAAATTCTATGCTTGCCGCTAAATGATCAGAAAGAATGAAGCATACAATCACATTCTCAACACTCACCGTTTGTTCCAACAATTCGTGGTAGATATGTATCCAAAAACAGAAGCCGAACGGATGCTTTACATGAGACGGACTAAGAAGAAACTACGCAAGAAAGAACACATCCACCTTCAAGACGCCAACACAAATGGAATCACTGAGACCTTGTAACAATGTTAACGTTACCTTCATCATACGTACGAAGTCCAACCTACTTATACGAATACACTCAAGATGCCATGACCTACAAAATAAGATGTGTACGACCTGATCTCTTCATAACATTCACATGCAGCTCCTCGTGGTCAGAAATCAAAGAGATACGCACAAGCCCCCATCTATCGACATGACACAGAGTTTTCCGACAAATGAGATTTATTGATGTAATCGCAAAATACCAAACCTTTGGTACGTTTACATACTGATGTTCACAATCGAATGACAAAAATGAGGACTGGCTCACTCACACAATCTCATGTAGCTACAAGACAGGATATCGACAAAATCATCGAAGCAGAATTTCCCAGTGCACAAGAAGATCCGGAACTGTAGAACACAGTAGTGAAAAACATGATTCTCGGGCCATACTGGCCATTAAACCCCAATTCGCCACGTACGAGTGATGGAAAATATATTTTAAAAAATTACCCGAAACCGACTCACAAACCGGAGTTGATGGCTTTCCCAAATACAGAAGATCATCCAAAAACGGTGGCTTCATAGGAACAATACAACTACGAGGCATCGAAGAACTGGAAATAGGTAATCAGTTGGCTGTACCACATAACACACTACTTTCCAAATTATTCCAAGCACACATAAACGTAGAATACTGGAATTCAGTGAAGTCCATCAAATACGTCTGTAAGTATGTAAATGAAGTCAGTGACATGGCACTAATTCAAATAGTGAAAGACAGCGAATAACAATCCAGAAACGACGAGGTCCTTATGTACCGAACGGGAACGTACATCAACAGTAACGATACAACGTGGCGGATTTTGGCTTTTCCCGTACACGAACGCGAACCAAGTCCGCAACATCTAGCATTACGTTTGGAGAAGTGATAGAGACTTTGCTTCACAAAAGACACCGCCAGCAAAACTACAAGCAAATCA
This sequence comes from Schistocerca nitens, assembly GCF_023898315.1. Taxonomy (NCBI): domain Eukaryota; kingdom Metazoa; phylum Arthropoda; class Insecta; order Orthoptera; family Acrididae; genus Schistocerca; species Schistocerca nitens. The sequence continues at coordinate 462,619,051 of NC_064617.1, read as the reverse complement.
CCTCAGAACATAACATTAACAGCTTATTACCAGACGGATCCATTCGCTAAAAAATTACGTCTTTATGTCGACGTCCCTGCCTACTGCTCGTGGGACATAACAAAAATCTCTTTCATCGACGAAAACAAGGAATTCCATTAAAAGATCATACAGGAATGGTGAAAATACAAAGTACACCCGAACGCCCCCGAATGTTTCTACTTCCGGATTCTGCTACGCGAAACAAGGAGACCAACAAGTTATACAGATCTCAAGACTGTTGACGGTTACGTATACGAGACGTACAGAGAAGTGTGCCAACACTTGGGACTACTGGAAAACGACCATCACTGGGCATTAACAGTACAAGAAGCGTCACTCACAGCCTCAGGGGAACAAATGAGACACTTATTCGCCGTAATCCTAGCAACATGTAAACCATCGAATCCAAAACAGCATTGGGGGTTCATTCAAAGAGAGTATGAGTGAAGACATACTTTACCAAATCCTACAAGATCATCCTGAACTGACCATCGAATTCAACGACCACATCTTCAATGAAACACTGATTCGCCTAGAAGATATGTGTTTTGCAATAAACAACCACACCTTAGTACAAATAGGGATTCAGGCACTAAGAAAAGTGCTATCAGTGTGCTAAACTTCGGAAGTACAAAGGAAAAAAGCGACTTCATCAACGAACTACTTCAATACATTGCTACCAACAAACTACTCATCACTGAAAATCGCAAGGAAATTTACGGCATTACCGTGGACCGGATCGACGATAACACGGGTCACAGAGGACGAGTTACCACTTGCGCTCCAACCACACCTTTTCCACTCGTGCAGGCTGACAATCCACGGGCACAGTTCAAACAACATCGTTGAAAAAGTTCACAGAACTGAAACATGTATACATAGTCAAACAAGTTCCATGACAGATGCAACACTCTACACAAGAAACACTACAAATTGACATAGAAATATCGATACAGATACAAAACAGGTCGAAAATAAATGTTACACGTTCAATACAGCCGAAGAACAATTCTCCATATGAAATCTCAAGAGTACCTGGACGGGATGAACTTCTAAAGCAAGCTAAAATTATCTTCTGAGTCGAATGAACAATGTCACAGAAAAAATTACTCGATACTATGCACAGAACATTACAAGACATGCGAGGAAACTTTGGAGTGATGGGAGGAGCTCTACTCATACCCTTAGCAGATTTTCGACCAACACTCCCAGTTATCCCCAAGTCTGTACCAGGAGACGAGACAATGCATGCTTTAAATAAATCTCTGGCTACACACACAAATGCTACGACTGACAAAAACTATGACAGTAGAACTATCAAAAGACGAAATAACAGAACATTTTGCTTAACAACTTTTACAAACAGGCTAAGGCACATATCCTACTGACATGAAGGCCTGCGTCGTGAAGCTCAACACTGATTTCTTCAACATAGTCATTGCTGAAAACGAAGTCATGGCAAAAATCTTTCCAAACGTTGTTCACAGCTATACCAATCCGGACTGGCTATTGAAAAGGCAATTTTGGAAACCAAACATAATATTGTTGACAGCTTTAATATTCAAAAGTAAATTCCCAGTGAGGAGAGAACACACAAATCGATCGACAAGAAGGCAAACGGCGAAGAAAGTGTGAAACTTTATAAAGAATTTCTAAACTATTTGTAAGTACGAGGGCTGTCCAGAAAGTAAGTTACGATTGATCGCGAAATGAAAATCATAGTGAAAATCAGAGATGTTTCATTTGTAACAGTTAGCTACACCTTTCAGCTACTTCTATACGTAGTCGCCGTTCTGACTCAGACATTCGTCGTAGCGTTGTACCAACTTTCCAATACCCTCATCATACACTCCTGGAAATTGAAATAAGAACACCGTGAATTCATTGTCCCAGGAAGGGGAAACTTTATTGACACATTCCTGGGGTCAGATACATCACATGATCACACCGACAGAACCACAGGCACATAGACACAGGCAACAAAGCATGCACAATGTCGGCACTAGTACAGTGTATATCCACCTTTCGCAGCAATGCAGGCTGCTATTCTCCCATGGAGACGATCGTAGAGATGCTGGATGTAGTCCTGTGGAACGGCTTGCCATGCCATTTCCACCTGGCGCCTCAGTTGGACCAGCGTTCGTGCTGGACGTGCAGACCGCGTGAGACGGCGCTTCATCCAGTCCCAAACATGCTCAATGGGGAACAGATCCGGAGATCTTGCTGGCCAGGGTAGTTGACTTACACCTTGTAGAGCACGTTGGGTGGCACGGGATACATGCGGACGTGCATTGTCCTGTTGGAACAGCAAGTTCCCTTGCCGGTCTAGGAATGGTAGAACGATGGGTTCGATGACGGTTTGGATGTACCGTGCACTATTCAGTGTCCCCTCGACGATCACCAGTGGTGTACGGCCAGTGTAGGAGATCGCTCCCCACACCATGATGCCGGGTGTTGGTCCTGTGTGCCTCGGTCGTATGCAGTCCTGATTGTGGCGCTCACCTGCACGGCGCCAAACACGCATACGACCATCATTGGCACCAAGGCAGAAGCGACTCTCATCGCTGAAGACGACACGTCTCCATTCGTCCCTCCATTCACGCCTGTCGCGACACCACTGGAGGCGGGCTGCACGATGTTGCGGCGTGAGCGGAAGACGGCCTAACGGTGTGCGGGACCGTAGCCCAGCTTCATGGAGACGGTTGCGAACGGTCCTCGCCGATACCCCAGGAGCAACAGTGTCCCTAATTTGCTGGGAAGTGGCGGTGCGGTCCCCTACGGCACTGCGTAGGATGTCTTGGCGTGCATCCGTGCGTCGCTGCGGTCCGGTCCCAGGTCGACGGGCACGTGCACCTTCCGCCGACCACTGGCGACAACATCGATGTACTGTGGAGACCTCACGCCCCACGTGTTGAGCAATTCGGCGGTACGTCCACCCGGCCTCCCGCATGCCCACTATACGCCCTCGCTCAAAGTCCGTCAACTGCACATACGGTTCACGTCCACGCTGTCGCGGCATGCTACCAGTGTTAAAGACTGCGATGGAGCTCCGTATGCCACGGCAAACTGGCTGACACTGACGGCGGCGGTGCACAAATGCTGCGCAGCTAGCGCCATTCGACGGCCAACACCGCGGTTCCTGGTGTGTCCGCTGTGCCGTGCGTGTGATCATTGCTTGTACAGCCCTCTCGCAGTGTCCGGAGCAAGTATGGTGGGTCTGACACACCGGTGTCAATGTGTTCTTTTTTCCATTTCCAGGAGTGTAGAAGGCAGCCGCCAGTGCTTTCCGCCAATTCTCTACGCTGGCCTAAAGCTCGTTGTCTGTGCCAAAATGTTGTCTTCATAGCCAGCGGTTCGTTTGAGCAGAGATGAAGCTCAGTGGGAGACAATTATGGGCTGTATTGTGGTTAACCAAACATTTCCAATTGGAACGATGCAGGAACATCTTCATTGCCTCTACAGAATGAGGCTGAGAATTGTCTTGAAGAAGAAACCGCACGACAGTTATGTAATGTTGGTTGCATAGATTCAGGGGAAAATTATCACCAGGCCCTCGTACTTGGCGGGAGACATTATTTTCTATAACATCTTTACGCGCTCACTAAGAGCTCAGGAATGAAAAGAGTGACATAATTCTACCTAGAGTCATACTAGGGACACTGCCCAACACATTTTTGCAAAGCTTTATCGGATTTTCATAGTCCTTTCCATTTCGCGACCGATCGTAACTTACTCTCTGGGCAGCCCTCGTACCAGGAAAATCATTAAACTGCCTTCGACTTAAAATTGGATGTCCTATTATGCTACTCAGAAATCTCAACTCACCAAAACTACGTTATGGAACAAGGATGACAGTCAAACAGCTATCGAATAACGCCTTCGAACCCGTACAGACGAGTCGAAAGTACAAAGGACACGCCAAGAATACCACCGTCCTCTAATGAACTGCCATTCCAATTAAAAAAAAACGGCAGTTTTCAATCAAATTAGCCTACAGTTTTATAATTAACCAAGCTTTAAGGACAAACTTTAAAATATTGCGGTATTAACCTCAAAGACTCCTGCGTCTTTTACAGTCAGCTATACGTAGCTTGCTCTCGAGTAGGAATTCGAAGAACTACCCCGGATAAAAACACGAAAAAAGACACTTATAAACATGTATTGTAACTAGTTAGGAAATGTTTTCAATAAAAAGTTTAAGCCTCTCAGAGTTTAACAAGAATCGTAAATTGTTAGGATATATTTTCAATAACATTCTTTTACCTCTTATACTTTAAAGTTTATCTTTCTATTCCAACTAACGCATAAACTCGTATCAACTTCTCGAGCAAAGAGGGGAACCCCACCTAGTAATAACATAAATTAATTGTTGACAGTGCAAAATAGTTTCCTAAAAAAGTGAGGTATAGCCAATGCCTTACGTAATTCTGGGATCTTCATCACTCAGAATTAACGAAAATCTACTATTTGTATTTCGTACGAAATACAGAAAAATCTTTCAGGATATAACCTGAAATACACGATTGCTGTGGTCAACATAAGATAAAAGTTGTATCAAAACTTATATCATTCAAATATACACCCTTTCCGCCAACGGCCTTGCCACATCGGTGGCACAGGTATCCGTCAGATCACAGTACTTAAGAGCCTTTGGGCTTGGTTCGCTCCTGGGTGGGTGACTGTTCGGTTCTGCCAAGCGCTCTTGGCAGGCGGATTGCACTCAGCCCATGTGATGCCAACTGAGGAGCTACTACAACGAGAAGTAGCACCTCCATTCACGAAATCTGACAACGTCTCGGAGAGCGATGTGCTGACGACGTGGCCCTCCATGTCCGCAACCAGTGACGCCTGTCTGGTGAGAATGACACGGAGGTTGGTCGGAACCGTTTGACCTTCGAGACCTGGTCGGACGGAGTTTTTAATTTATGTCATTCTTTGCGCCTAGTGAAAGTAACAAAGAAATCTAAGGGACAGTGTAACGTACTATTTCGAAATACCTTCTGAGCCCTCACTCCGTTGAGTCGTATGGTCAACATACCGTAAGTGGCGCTGCCAGATGAGTGCCATCAAGTAGCGCTAACTGAAACTACACAACCAGTAAGAAGATGTCGTACAGATCTTGAGTTGGAAGAAACAGTTTATTAATTTTACGAAACGAAAATCCAAGAACGCATATGTGTACCCACAGACCGAGGAAATTAAGTCTTGCTCACCAGTTTATTTAGCTACCATTAATTCATCCAACGTGTGTGGGCGGTTTTAACTGTCGGTAAGGTTTGTGCATATCTATGGCGGCACTGGATTTACTCCAAGACTGCCCCCACCCCCAGCTCTCCGTTCATACAAGGCGGACATGGCGTGTTGGGTGCGGCGCTAATGGGTTCGGCTTACATGCGCGCCCTTGGCCATCGAGCGGATATTACACCGCGGGTCGCCGCCTCTGGCCCCTAACCCCAACTCCCCCTCCCCCTCCCCCGCTCCTCACAGACTACCACCACCATCGCAACCCACCGACGCGGTCCCTCCTCCGGCGGGACGGCTCCTGATTTCGCTACCCGCCGCACAACTCCCAAGAGGGCGCCCCACGGAAAATCTCTCTCCTCCTTCGCCGGATTGCATTCCACCGCGGAGCTTTTCCCTGGTCCGAGCGCAGCTATTGCAAAAAGCTCTCTGCTGGAAGGAAATGCACAGCCAGCATCGCCTTTTCATAGGTTTTCTTCGGTAGAAATCAGGTCAAACCAGAACAGCATACAGAAAATTTTATTTACATTTCAGGGAGACATTTTTACCGAGAGGACTGTGTACCTAGAAAAACATGATGTTGTTTGGTTGGTATTCCAGTCTAGTGACCGACTTTGGAACCAATTGAAGGAATGCGGCCGGCCGCGGTGGTCTCGTGGTTCTAGGCGCGCAGACCGGAACCGTGCGACTGCTACGGTCGCAGGTTCGAATCCTGCCTCGGGCATGGATGTGTGTGATGTCCTTAGGTTAGTTAGGTTTAAGTAGTTCTAAGTTCTAGGGGACTGATGACCACAGCAGTTGAGTCCCATAGTGCTCAGAGCCATTTGAACCATTTTTGAAAGAATGCGCACTAGAAATCGCCATCAGTAGTTTCCACCATTTTCTAGAGTTTCCGTTGTTTTTAGACAATGTTGTGCTTTGTGAGTATTTGTAACTGTTACGTGATCTACATACTGAAGTGCTATATAACATATTAAACCTTTTTGAAATATATTCTTAATTCTTGAGTTACAGAATTATGTGTCATGGGAAGTTCTATATACTTTAAAAACTAGTTACATCACCTGTGGACGCTAAAGCTATAATTTGTCGGTCGTTTACTTCTAGTACCATGAAACAGAAGACGGTCTTTTACCAAGGAACAAAAGATCGTTGTCTTAAAAAAATTAAGCTCTCATATTTCTGCGAAATTTTTCTCTTACAGCTAATAAAGTGTTTCGGGCTATTGCGCCGTGTAGAATGGATTTCAGCTCAAAACCCAAATTTCATCCCCATCTGTGGAGAACATTTTCAAAGGGGATCGTAGCTTCTTTGAATGTCCGAACCACACCCTGGGGCCGGCCGCGGTGGTCTCGTGGTTCTAGGCGCGCAGTCCGGAACCGTGCGACTGCTACGGTCGCAGGTTCGAATCCTGCCTCGGGCATGGATGTGTGTGATGTCCTTAGGTTAGTTAGGTTTAAGTAGTTCTAAGTTCTAGGGGACTTATGGCCACAGCAGTTGAGTCCCATAGTGCTCAGAGCCATTTGACCCATTTTTTGAACCACACCGTGGCTCGCTATTGACTACAGCAAAATAACACTGCCGCGTTCTTCCGCGCGCTTCAGCGCATTGGCGTGACGTCACAAGTATCGAATGCACGAGCAAAATTGCCTGTTATCGACTGCCGTCGTCCGCTGTTGCTGTCACTCCACGGCGGGAGACTTATACATCTTCCTCGGCACTGGAGTCGGAATCGAGATGCTGAGACAAGTGTTGCAACAGCTGAATCCCATTCTTCCTCCCGCCGTTGCAGAAGTGTTTAAATATTGCCTCACAGCCAAATGGAACCATACGTTTTGTGAATAGCCGGATGGTTTCACAGGGGGGAGCCTCTTAACTCCAGTTATAGCGAACTTCTTTATGAAAAAATTCGAGGACCAGACACTGCAAACTGCGAACCAGAAACCGAGTATTTGGTTCTGGTACGTGGATGATAGGTTTGTTTTATGGTGGCGTTGTAGGGAGCAATTGGATCGTTTGAAACATCTGAATAGGATAATTCTGAAGATTCAGTTTACCATGGAGCAAAAGGCAGGCGGAAGATTGAATTTTCTTGATATGCTAGTTTTCCAGAAAGAAGATGGTAGATTGGGCAATACGGTGTACCGAAAACCCATGCAAACAGACTGTTACCTACATCGGGATTAGAACAACAAAAGCGAGGCATCATAAAAACGTTGGCGGATAGAGCAAGAAAAATCTGTGAACCCGAGCTGCTTGACGCAGAATTAAAACATCTTACCAAAGCTTTGCTCAGTAATTGTTATTCGTGGGAAGAGGGGGAAAATAGCCTTAAGACCATCGTGTAGAAACCGTGGCTATGCTCAAGCGCCGACGAAATAAAATGTTTTCTGCCTTACATCAAGAACATTACTGACCACATAACAAAAATCTTGAAAAACAGAACATCTTCGTAATCTACAAACCCACACGGAACATTCAATATCACCTAAAATTGTCCACCAGTACTCCACTAAATTGTCTATATTTTCCACTCTGTAAATGTACAAAGTATTGTGAAATTTGGTCGATTTTGCCAATTTTCGATTTCTAAACATTAAAAAAGTGGCCATTCTTAGCAACACTTTCAAATTTTGTCAACATATGACTGAAAGCTTGTGCAGCTTCTTTCTGACTGTTTGATTTATTGTGCTTCTTCATAGATAACAGCACTATCTCCGAAATATTTTAAGTTAATATTAATATTGTGCACAAGGGCACTGATGCACAACACAGCAAGGAACCCAGCATACTTCCCAGGTACACACCCGAAATAACCTCTACGTCTGTAGATAATTCTCCATCCAAGATGACGTGTGGCGTCCACCCTAGCAAACCGTTCTCAATCCAGTCAAAATTTCACTTGACAGCCCATACTATAACACTTTCGATAACAGACCTTGGTGTGGTACTGCGTAAAATGCTAATCGGAAATCGCTAAATACTAAATCGTAGAACGAAATCTTTTGCGACGGCACTGATATGTAAACCATTTTCTGATTTCTTGCCGCGTCAATTAGGGATAAAATCTCGAGCTCTCGACAGTAGCCTCCATCGTAATCGTCAGGAGCAACTGACTGTCTTCACTGCTTTCTTTTTCTTTATTGTTATTTTCACACCTTATACAATGTAAGCTGGCAGCGGCAATACAACGCCGCTCTTCGGCCACACATACTACAAGCGGAAATAAAGGAAGACATAGAAAAACAAATCAAAATGATGGACAAAAAACAGTACACACACTAGGTAAAAAACATGGAGCCGTTCACAGGCGTAGTAAAATTAAAAAAACCTTCAGCACTGGTACACGAACACAGATGATTCAAATGACGCACCTGAACGATGGAGCGTGGGCGGTAAAACACTAAAGCACTATACGATGGCCCACACAAAAACCTGATGGCGATGACCTCCGGCGCACGAATGTTGACTGTATGCATATGAGTCTGGGGACCTGACAAAGTGGAAAGGGTGGTGTAGGAGGGAGAGGGGAGGGTGTAGATGCCAGTGGCAGAGGAGATGGGAGAGGGAGGAAATAAAGTAGGGGGTAGGGGAAGCCTGGGTGAGAGGAGGGAGGGAGGAAGGGAGGAGGGAGAGAAGGGAGAGAGGGGGCCTTTGGGGAAAGACACAGGGGGTGGAAGGGGAGGATCAAAGTTGGTAGGAGGGGTAGATGGAGGGGATGAGGGCATCATCAGGGAGGGGGAGTTGGCGGAAGCCACCTTGGGCGAGGGTATGGAGAGTGGAGAGCTGGAGAGCAGGTGGGACATGGGAATACAGGTGCGGCAGCAGAAGGGGGTGGGAGAGCATGGGAGAGACCAGCAGGTGAGGGGGATCAAGTTTACGGGCGGTGTATAGGGTCCGTACCTGTTCGAGCAAAAGGAAGAGGCTTGGGAACGGATTGAGGTCATACGGGATCGGCTTGGGAGAGTGGAGGCGGATGTGATAGGCTAGGCGGAGTGCATGGCGTTATAGGTTTTGAAGAGATCTGTAAAATGTAAGAGGGGTGGAGATCCAGGCAGGATGGATGTAACAGAGGATAGGGCGGATGAAGGATTTGTAGGTGTGGAGGATGGTGGAGGGGTCCAGACCCCATGTGTGGCCAGAAAGGAGCTTAAGGAAACGGAGCCTGAAGTGTGCCTTGGCTTGGATAGTCCGGAGATGGGGAGTCCTGGAGAGGTGACAGTCAAGGATGATGCCAAGGTACTTGAGGGTGGGGGTGAGGGTGATTGAACAGCTATAAATGGTGATATAGAAGTCGAGGAGACAGAAGGAATGGGTGGTTTTGCCTATAATGATCGCCTGTGTCTTGGAAGGATTGACCTTGAGCAATCACTGGTTACACCAAGTGGTGAACCGGTCAAGACTGGATTGGAGAAAATATTGGGAGCATTGTAGGGTGGGGGTGAGGGCAAGGAAGGCGCACTGGAGAAGGTGGACGGGGGATGAAGGCGGCATCATGTCGCCATATACAATGGGTAGAGAAGAGGGGAGAGGACGGAATCTTAGGGAACCGATAAGACAAGTGTAGTTGATTGGAAGGGTAAAGGTTTGGAGCTGGAAGAGGAGACCGGAATGTCATATGTGGTCTTAAGCACATTGAAGGTCGAGGGAGAGGAATATGGCGGATTGATGGGGGTTGAGGTGTTTGGAGAGGAGATGAGTGAGGTGGAGGAGAAGGTCATCGGCAGAGAAGGATGGTCGAAAGCCACACTAGCTAGCGGTAAGGAGCTGCTGCTGGCAACGATGCTGGTGGATGTCAGGTAAGGTTGGATGCCAGGACCTAGCTGAAGACCAACGTAAGGCTGATGGGATGGTAGGAGGAAACAGCGGATAGCAGTTTGTCAAGTTTGAGGAACTTCAGGATCTGGGAGGTATTCCACAGGTCGGGTAGTAGCCGGAGGACAAGACGACATTATACAGCTTCGCCAGGGTGAAGGGGTTAAATGGTTCAAATGGCTCTGAACACTATGTGACATAACAGGTGAGGTCATCAGTCCCCTAGAACTTAGAGCGAATTACACCTAACTAACCTAAGGACATCACAACATCCATGCCCGAGGCAGGATTCGAACCTGCGAACCGCTCGGCCACTCCGGCCGGCCCAGGGTGAAGAGGAAGGGGGCGGGAGCTTCACGGAGATGGCGATAGGTAAGACAGTCATGACTGGGAGCAGCATTGCGTTTTGTGCGGAGTGGATTGATGATATCCTGAGCAGTGATGGGGGCATTGAGTTCATTGTGTGTAAGCCAGGAGCGAGTGGAGAGACAGAGGTGTGAGTTCGATCGTGGTCATCAGGGATGAGGGAGTAATCGAACTGGGGATCGTCAGCAAGAGTAAAGATATTGGAGACGTAGGAGGCAAAGTGATTGGCCTTGCTAAGGTTGTCAGGGAAGGGGTTGTAATCATGAAGGAGAGGGTAGTACAGGGGGGTTTAGATGCGGTAAGGCAGTGGAAGGCTGACCAGTACTTGGACAAGTAGGGTAACATTAAGACAGGTGCATGTCTGTCACCAGTCCTGGCGTTTCTTTGCCGCGATCAAATTTCCGACGTGTCGTTGTAGTTGCCGGTGGTGTCACAGTGTGTCTGGTCACGCATGTGGAGGAAGGCACAGTAGAGAGGAGGAGGATGGCCTTTGGGGGTAAAGTGGGACGGTGTGGGTTGAGGGCGACTGTAGGGATGTGGGCCTCCACGGCTTCTGACAAGCTCTGCTGGAGAGAGGAGGCGGCATGTGTGACATCATCAGGGTGGTGGTAGGCGAGGGTGTGGCTATCGACCTGGGTAGAGGGGGTATCCCAGTTGGCATCCCAGTCAACACAGGAATAATCATGGACATATTTCGGGGGGGGGGGGTCAATGCGAGGATCAGGACGGCGGCGACGACTGTCTGCAATGGTGAGGAGCACAGGGAGGTGGTCACTGCCAGTAGGGTTGAGGACGTCCACCACTATGCCACCAAGGAGGTTAGGGGAGGAGACGATGACATCAAGAATGGTATTGGACTCGGGGTGGATGTGCTGGGGAATGGGATCGAGGCCACCCTGAATGGAGGAGAGGAACCGATGCCACCACCGTAACTGGAGGGCAGAATAACTATGGATGTTGAGGTAGGCAGCAATCATGTAGGAGGAGAAGGTACGGTCGATATGGGAAAGGAAGTCAAACAGAATAGGGGCAGTAGGGTGGACATAGATGGTGGCGCAGGTAATGGTAAGGCTGGGGAAGCAGAAACAGAGGATCAGGTGTTCTGTGGGGTTGGGAAGGAGGGGTTGGAGCTAAACAGTGATCTGGCAGTGGTGGCCGATGGCTACTCCACCACACGCTATTGGAGGTGATTGTTGGAGTGGTGGAGGAGGTAGGGTGATGTGTGTACAGTATGCTGCGGCAAAAAAAAGGTTTCATTGAGGAGGAAGGCATCCACACAGTGGGTCATGAGGGTGTGCAGGAGGAGGTTCTTGTTTGCAGCAAGGGAATGGATGTTATTGAACAAGATATGGTGCTGTCACGTCATGACAGGAATTTAGACTAGGGTGTCAAGACTTGAGAAGGTGAAGTGGGCTTGGTTATGGAAGTAGGTGGCATAGGTGTTGAAGTGGAAGACAGAATGGGTGGCAACGGATATCTTCTGAAGGGTATGGGGGCACGGGAATGTGTGGATGTTCTGGAAGACGATGGTGACAAACTTGATGTTGTCCTCAGCAGTGTGATTTGGGGGGGGGGGTGAAGGGAATTGCCAGGAGAGGTGGGGGCGTCCAGAGGGTGGAAAGGGACGGTGAGTTCAGGAGTGGTGAGGGGGGAGGTCGGGCCTTGCACTTCTGGGAGTAGGTAGGGTGCAGGTGATTGCAGGTGTTGCAGGAAGGAGACTGGATGTTGGGACACTGCCGGAGGAAGTGCGTCTGTTTGCAGTGGAGGCAGACAGGCCCATTGCAGCAGTCAGTGGCGAGTGTGTGTTATAATGCAGGCACCTCCGGCTGTGGAGGGACTGAGGAGAGGAACAGAAGGGGTCGACTTTGTATCGGCGGTGGAAAAGGAGGGCTCCCTCCTTCAGGAGAAGGTCGATGAAAGGGGTGCGTTCAGAAAACCCCCATATAAGGTGGGGGGGGGCTAGCAGGGTTGAAAATCCGGCGTACCGCCCGTATTTCGAGGTAGGGGTGCGCCTTAAGTTCCGCCAACACCTCTTCCTCTGCGATCGTCAGCAAGTGATCACAGCAGTGAGGGTCGTTAGGAAACACATGGGTTAGGGTTGGCAGGAGGGAGATGGGGAGGGAGCAGGGCTGAGGGAAGCATTGAAACCATAGAAGGTAATGGGGATTCAGGAGAGGATGTCAGAGTGAAGGGTGGGGCTAGGGGAGGTGACAAGAACAGAGTCCTGACGGGGAGTCATGAAGGAGATGGGGCCTCTGGGAAAGTGCTGGCAGAAGAGCAGTGGGCCTCATGGAGGGAGGGATCAGGAAGGGACAGGTGGTAATGGAGGAAGAAGAGGTGGTAGAAGGGACAGGCTGGAGACATCCACAGAATCCATGGAGGTGGGAGGAGGAAGATCCTGGGATGTTTTGGGAGCAGACGAGTCGGGGCCACTGGGGCACTTAACTGCGACAGAAGGCTGAGAAGAGGCATAGGGATGGGAGTAACAGGGAGATGGTGGGAGGTGGCAGGTCCTTGTGTGGGTGCTGATGCTGGTGTTGGCGATAGTGATGGTGACGGTGAAGGTGATGGTGGAGGCGATGGTGATGGTGACAAGGAACGTTTTGCATTTGAAATCACCCGGGGGGGGGGGGTGCTAAAGGGATGGAAGCACAGGAAGAGGAAGGGGAGGAAAGGGATCTGAGGAGGAGGCTCTACCATCTGAGCTACCAAATCACGACTCAGACCCGGTGCTCACAGTTTTAATCTGCCAGGAAGTTTCATATCAGAGCGCACTCCGCTGCAGAGTGAATATCTCATTCTGGAAACATCCCCCAGGCTGTGGCTAAGCCATGTCTTCGCAGTATCCTTTCTTCAGGAGTACTAGTTCTGCAAGCTTCGCAGGAGAGATTCTGTACAGTTTGGAAGGTAGGAGACGAGATTCTGGCAGAAGTAAAACTGTGAGCACCGGACGTGAGTCGTGCTTTGCTAGCTCAGATAGTGGAGCACTTGCCCGCCAAAGGCAAGGTCCCGAGTTCGAGTCTCGGTCAAGCACACAGTTTTAATCTGCCAGGAAGTTTTATATCAGCGCACACTACGCTGCAGAGTGAAAATCTCATTCTGGAAACATCCCCCACGCTGTGGCTAAGCCATGTCTCCGCAGTATCCTTTCTTTGGTTGAAATCGCTCTGAGCACTATGGGACTCAACTGCTGTGGTCATTAGTCCCCTAGAACTTAGAACTACTTAAACCTAAATAACCTAAGGACTTCACACACATCCATGCCCGAGGCAGGATTCGAATCTGCGACCGTAGCAGTCGCATGGTTCCGGACTGCGCGCCTAGAACCGCGAGACCACCGCGGCCGGCTATCCTTTCTTTCAGCTGTGCTAGTTCTGCAAGCTTCGCAGGAGAGCTTCTGTAAAGTTTGGAAGGCAGGAGACGAGATACTGGCAGATGTAAATCTGTGAGCACCGGGTGTGAGTCGTGCTTCGGTAACTCAGATAGTACAACACTTGCCTGCGAAAGGCAGAGGTCCCGAGTTCGAGTCTCGGTCGGGCACACAGTTTTAATCTACCAGGAAGTTTCATATCAGCGAACACTCCGCTGCAGAGTGAAAATCTCATTCTGGAAACATCCGTCACGCTGTGACTAAGCCATGTATCAGCAGTACCCTTTTTTGAGCAGTGCTAGTTCTGCAAGCTTCTCAGGAGAGCTTCTGTAAAATTTATAAAGTAGGAGACGGTATACTAGCAGAAGTAAAGCTGTGAGCACCGGGCTTGAGTGTTCTTCGGTAGCTCAGGTGGCAGAGCTCTTGCCCGGGAAAGGCGAAGGTTCCGAGTTCGAGTCTCGGTCGCGCACACAGTTTTAATTGGCCAGGAAATTTTATATCAGCGCACATTCCGCTGCAGAGTGAAAATCGCATTCTGGAAACATCAACAACGCTGTGGCTAAGCCATGTCTCCGCAGGATCCTTTCTTTCATCAGTGCTAGTACTGCAAGCTTCGCAGAACAGCTTCTGTAAAGTTTGGAAGGTAGGAGACGAGACACTGGCAGAAGTAAAGCTGTGAGAAACGAGCCTGAGTCGTGCTTCGGTAGCTCAGATGGCAGACCTCTTGCCCGCGAAAGGCAAAGGTCCCGAGTTCGAGTTTCGGTCGGGCAAACAGTTTTAATCTGCCAGGAAGTTTCATATCAGCGCACACTCCTCTGCAGAGTGAAAATCCTATTCTGAAAACATCCCTCCGCCTGTGGCTAAGCCCTGTATCTGCAGTATTCTTTCTTTCAAGAGTGCTAGTTCTGTAAGCTTCACAGGAGAGCTTCTCTAAAGTTTGGAAGGTAGGAGGCGAGATACTGACAGAAGTAAAGTTGTGAGCACCGGGCGTGAGTCGTACTTCGGTAGCTCAGATGGCAGAGCTCTTGCCCACGAAAGGCAAAGGTCCCGAGTTCGAGTCTCGGTCTGGAACGCATTTTTAATCTACCAGGAAGTTTCATATCAGCGCACACTCCGCTGCAGAGTGAAAATGGCATTTTCTGAAACATCCCCCACGCTGTGGCTAAGCCATGGCTCTGCAGTATCCTTTCTTTCAGCAGTGCTACTTCTGCAAGCTTCGCAGGAGAGCTTCTGTAAAGTTTGGAAGGTAGGAGACGATATACTGGCAGAAGTAAAGCTGTGAGCACCGGGCGTGAGTCATGCTTCGGTAGCTCAGATGTTGGAGCACTGGCCCGCGAAAGGCAAAGGTCCCGAGTTCGAGTCTCGGCCGGGCACACAGTTTTAATCTGCCAGGATATTTCAATGTCACTACTGTTTCTCTGCATTGAGCGCTCATTTCTAGGCACCACTCACATAATATCCGGCATCAAGCTTGAAGTTCTTCTCTCTCATTCTTATATCAACAGCTTCCTTAACAAAAAAAAAAAAAAAAAAAAAATGCAATCCCAGTATCAGGAGCCATGGGATAAAATTTTTGTTTCATCATAGAGTATTTATGTTTGTTAGTGACGCCATGCTCCTCAATAGCCTATTTCTCTATTTTTTTGCAAAAACAGTCATAATGTCTGATGGGATACCGCAGTCACTGGTTATACAGTTACTTATAATCCGTCTTGTTTGCAAAATGTTTGTTCACATGACCGGTTTCGGTCCTCTAGAACCATCTTCAGATATGCAATTTCGGTTACAGGAATAGCCCGTCCACACGCAGCAACCCTCACATGCTGCATCCCATGTGAAATGCTACGAATGGTCTGACCTATACAATTGCTTCCACACTCAAAGGTGACATTATAAATTCCAGTGAGCCTAATGTCGATACTTTCCTTAACAGGGGGCATCCTTTCGTTAATTTTCTTAGGAGGACAAAAAATCGGTATTATACCCCTATACCTAAGACTATTCCTATTTTACAGTATATAGTGCAACAAAGAGGAAGAACCGCATTCGGTAGTACATTCTGTGAGTGTGCAGAGAAACATGGGACTAAGGGAAAGGAAGATTTCGGTATGGACGAGGCCTTACTCAGTTACTGTTGTTTGAACACTTTTTTTTTAATCACGTACACTTTATTTGGAACCAGTTGCATATTAGTTTGATAATAAGGAACAATTCTCAAAATTTATGTTGAAGACAATATCTAATTCAAAATTCTTTAGACAAATAGCATTCTTGGCTGAAAGCCTAGATAGCAAATTCTTACTAAAATACTATAAAAAAGGGACAATCATATTAAGACACAGTATCTATTTAAAAATTCTTATGACAAATTGCATTCACGGGTGAAAGCCTTGTTGTTATGGTGGTGTTTAATCCAGAGACTGGTTTGATGCAGCTCTCCATGCTACTCTATCCCGTGCAAGATTCTTCATCTCCCTGTATCTATTGCAACCTACATAATTCTGAATCTGCTTGGTGTATTCATCTCTTCGTCTCCATCTACGATTTTTACCCTACACGCTGCCCTCCAACTCTAAATTTATGATCCCTTGATGGCTCAAAACATGTCCTATCAACCAGTTCCGTCTTCTAGTCAAGTTGTGCAACTAATTTCTCTTCTCCCTAATTCTATTCAGTACCTCCTCATTAGTTATGGGATCTAACCATCTAAACTTCAGCATTCTTCTGTAGCACCACATTTGAGAAAGCTTCTATTCTTTCCTTGTCCCAACTATTTATCGTCCACGTTTCACGTGCATATATGGCAACACTCCATTAAAGTACTTGCAGAAACGACTTCCATCTATACTCGATCTTAACCAATTTCTCTTCTTTAGAAACGCCTTCCTTGCCATTGCAAGTCTACATTTTATATCCTCTCTACGTCAACCATCATGAGGTATTTTGCTCCGTAAAGAGCAAAACTCGTCTACTACTTCAAGTTTCTCATTTCCTAATCCAATTCACTCAGTATTACCCGACTTAATTCGACTACATTCCATTATTCTCGTTTTGCTTTTGTTGATATTCATCTTACATCCTCCTTTCAAGACACTGTCCATTCCGTTCAACTGCTCTTCCAAGTCCTTTGCTATCTCTCACAGAATTACATTGTCATCGGCGTACCTCAGAGAATTTATTTCTTCTCCATGGATTTTAATACCTACTCAGAATTTTTCTTCTGTTTCCTTTACTGCTTGCTCAATATTAAGATTGAATAACATCGGGGATAGTCTACAACCCCGTCCCACGTCTTTCCTAACCACTGCTTTCCTTTCATGCCCCTCGACTCTTATAACTGCCATCTGGTTTCTGTACATAGCCTTTCTGTAAATAGCCTTCGCACCTTCAGAATTTGAAAGAGAGTACTCCATTCAAAATTGTCAAAACCTTCCTCTAAGTCTACAAATGCTACAAACGTAGGTTTACCTTTCCTTAATCTATCTTCTAAGATAAGTCGTAGGGACAGTATTGCCTCACGTGTTGCAACATTTCTACGGAATCCAAACTGATCTTCCCCCGAGTTCAGCTTCTACCAGTTTTTCCAAAGGTCTATATTGAATTCGTGTTAGTATATTGCAGCCGTGACTTAATAATTTATAGTTTGGTAATTTTCACATCTGTTAACACCTGCTTCCTTTGGGATTGGAATTAATATATTCTTCTTGATGTCTGAGGGTATTTCACAGGTTTCATGCATCTTGGAATGTTGGTTACTCCTGGGTCCTTGTTTCCACTTAGGTATTTCAGTGTTCTGTCAAACTCTTCATGCAGTGGTATATTTCCCATTTCATCTTCATCTACATCTTCTTGTATTTCCTAAATATTGTCCTAAAGTACATCGTCCTTGTATAGATCCTCTATATACTCCTTCCACCTTTCTGCTTTCCTTTCTTTGCTTAGAACTTGGTTCCCATCTGAGTTCTTGATATTCACACAAGAGGTTCTCTTTTCTCCAAAGGTCTCTTTAATTTTCCTGTAGGCAGTATCTATCTTACTCCTAGTGAGATAAGCCTCTGCATCCTTACATTTGTTCTCTAGCCATCCCTGCTTATCCATTTTGCACTTCCTGACGATCTAATTTTTGAAACGATTGTATTCCTTTCTGCCTGCTTCGTTTACTGCACTTTTACATATTCTCCTATCATCAATTAAAATCAAAATATCTCCTTTTACCCAAGGATTTCTACTAGCCCTCGTCTTTTTACCTACTTGATCCTCTGCTGCCTGCACAATTTCATCCCTCAAAGCTACCCATTCTTCTTCTACTGTATTTCTTTCCCCCATTCCTGTCAATCGTTCCCTAATGCTCTCCCTGAAATTCTCTACAACCACTGGTATTGTTAGTTTATCCAGGTCCCATCTCCTTAATTTCCCACGTTTTTCCAGTTGTAATCTAAAGGTCATAACGAATAGATTGTGGTCAGAGTCTACATCTGCACCTGGAAATGTCTTACAATTTAAAAATTGGTTCCTAAATCTCTCTCTTACAATTATATGAAATATCTGAAACTTTCCTGTATCTCCAGGCCTCTTCCATGTATACAACCTTCTTTCATGATTCTTGAACGAAGTGTTAGCTATGATTATGGCCTTATTGACAAGAAATTCAAATTATTTTTCAACTGAAGGCCCCAACAGTATTTACTCGAAAACAATTTGCCGGTTGAAGGCATAGATAGCAATTCTTACTAAAACATTATAAGAAAAGCACAATCATATTAAGAGACCAAAAAATATTAAAAAATTGTTGAGACAATCTGCTGAATGCCTTACTAACAAGAAATTAAAATTATTTGTCACCTGAAAGCCCCAATAGTAATTACACAAAACCAATTTGTCTGCTGAAGGGTTGGATTGCATATTCTTACTAAAATATTATTAAAAAAAGACAGTCACATTAAGAGACAATATCTAATTAAAATTCCTTAAGACAAATTGCATTCAGGGCTGAAGGGAGAAGTGGGCCTCAGGATCAACCTGTGAAATTCGCTCAACATCGTAAACGATGAGACAGGCAGCCAATAGTTGTGTTCACTTAACCGGATGGCAACTCTAACTCGTGACAGTATAAACGCAGACCAACAGTCTTGCAGAATCTACCTAATGTCTGGTAACCAACACAATGATGGAATAACCTAGGCAAGGTGGAACCGGCGGACAACATTGCGTCTTCAGAATTCGGTGTTTAGAACATCCAGAAGCAGAAGGAACCGCTACAACCAAGGTAGTCCAAAATAACAAAATATCCGACTCACAGTCAAGGAGGCTGTCGAACTACACGTCTTACCGGACAACAGCGGCAAGGCGAGGAAAAGTACACTGCCGCTCCGGCCTTCGTGGCCGAGAGGTTCTAGGCGCTACAGTCTGGAAACACACGACCGCTACAGTCGCAGGTTCGAATCCTGCCTCGCGCATAGATGTGTATGATGTCCTTAGGTTAGTTAGGTTTAAGTAGTTCTAAGTTCTAGGGGACTGATGGCCTGAGATGTTAAGTCCCATAGTGCTCAGAGCCATTTACACTGCCGCGAAAATACGCTAACCTGCAGGGCAGGTAACTGGGGTATTAGCGGCCACTAGGCAGAAAAATGCCGCTGGTAGAGCTTCATCAATAAACACAAGGAATTAAATGAGTAGTAATAAGAAGTGGAGGACCGCTACTTAATTTCGTAAACTGCAAACACTCGACTCGTAGCTCCTCATCTCAGCGACCCTGCGAGCAGGAACGCACAAACAAATGGCGTGCCCTCAAAATAGTGGAGGTTTCACTACTGGGTAAGTGTTTACTCAACTCAAAAGTCGTGGGTCCATTGGAAAACGAGGTTGTGGCCCTCGCAACTACAGCCCCTCAATCCGGCAATGCCTGCATGCCGCCAACTGTCCTGGCATGTCCTCACGTGCTGGACCTCCCTCCAGCACTGTCCCAACCGACGTCCCGACACACCCGACCCGGGAAACACTTGACGTCCTTCCAAACATAGTACCACGGTACTAGATATCGATAAACGCTGCTGCTGCCACTTGAGGTCAGACAACACTAGTAAACATAGTGGCGCCAGTAAACACTAGAAGAAAACGAGACGACACTATTCCTACTACACAATGCCAACCTACTAATGGCACCAACGTGAGCAGCACACGGCTCATGCAGCATTTTCACGTTTCCTTTTCTTGCAAAATGCTGTGTTTATATTGTGTGCACCATAGCCGTTCTTCGAGAACACGTACTTCAGAGGGTTAATTTCAGACTTCATTTCAGTCAGTTAGCTGCTCCTGATGATGACCATGGAGCCTATTGTCGAAAAATCGAGATTCTGTGCCGAACTGGTTCAAAAATGGTTCAAATGGCTCTGAGCACTATGGGACTCAACTGCTGAGGTCATTAGTCCCCTAGAACTTAGAACTAGTTAAACCTAACTAACCTAAGGACACCACAAACATCCATGCCCGAGGCAGGATTCGAACCTGCGACCGTAGCGGTCTTGCGGTTCCAGACTGCAGCGCCTTTAACCGCACGGCCACTTCGGCCGGCTGTGCCGAACTGACGTGGCAAGATAACCGAGAATGTTTTACAATAATGAATCTACCAAACTCAAATGATACATTGCTTTTAGTATGTCATTAGGTATCCAAATGATGTTTTCGAAATCCACAGTGGCTGATACGAGATGGTCATTCTGTTAGAGGTAGCTCACTATGTTTGATCTCAGAATATGTGACGCCATCGGGTGGTGGTTTCCGGGTTCCGATTAATAGATCCGGATTATTATTATTATTTAGTGTATGTGGTTTTCAAGTACAAACGGTTTCATGTTTAAATACATACAGACAGATAAAGATAAAATCAACATACATTATAACACATAAATAATGTCTCGTCTTATGGACGTTCAATTAGGGATAAAGCAGGCATACACAGGTTGTTACAATAAGGTATCTTGTCATACATAAGATAAAATTATAGAAATTGTTGCTACAATGTCATCCAGCAATCACATATATGGAGTCTCTTTAAAGTTCTATGTCTAGGTTTTCCATCCACTCGACGGCTGCTGGGGAGGCTGCATAAAGTTCTCGAATGGATCCTTTAAACGCACGTTTAGGGCATTCCTGAATGATGTGCTGGGTCGTTTGCTCTGGGTGTCCACAATCGCACTGTGGTGAATCTCGTATGCCCCATATACAGAGCATCTCGCCACTTCTGCCGTGACCAGTTCTGAGTCTATTGAATATAAACCAAGTTCTTCTTGGCAGGTCTCTACCAGGTAGGTTTCCACCAGGTGATGTTTCATTGCAGTTCTTGGATAGTCCGGTATGAGGCCATTCACTTTTTCCATGAATCCATAGCGTCGTAAGACGTAGCCATAAGGTTTTGCGCTGTTCTCCATGGTGGTCTTCTAGATCTTAGTCGGGAAAGATTTGGGGTAATGTCCTGATGGATTGTAAGGCTGGTATTGGAGGAGATTTTACGCCATTCATTAACTAAGGCGGTTTGCCGCCTAAGATGTGGTGGACCTATACTGCAGAGAACAGGAAGCCAAGGTAGTGGGGTGGATTTAATGGTCCCAGTTGTGGTTCTCATGGTATTGTTTAGTTGAGTATCAACTTTAGACGTGTGGCTGCTGTTAAGCCAAACAGGGCTGCAATATTCCGCAACAGAGTATACCAGCGCTACAGAAGAAATCTTCAGAGTATGTACATCAGCTCCTCAGCTAGCATTGGCGAGCTTTTGAATAATATTATTTCTTGTACGTATCTTAGCAGCAGTATCTATTAGGTGTGGTTTGAATGTAAGCGATCTATCAAATTTTATACCAAGATATTTTGGTTTAGTTTATGCTTTAACTTTCTACCAGCAAAGGTAAAGTCAAGGGATCGGGT
Organism: Schistocerca nitens; assembly: GCF_023898315.1. Classification (NCBI taxonomy): domain Eukaryota; kingdom Metazoa; phylum Arthropoda; class Insecta; order Orthoptera; family Acrididae; genus Schistocerca; species Schistocerca nitens. The sequence continues at coordinate 462,597,318 of NC_064617.1, read as the reverse complement.
TGCCTATTGGTTGTTTAAATGAAACACTGTAACTTCTGACTTTATTGGGTTAGGAATTAATCTCCAAGATCTGAAATATTTACCCATTACTCCGAGGTCTTGGTTAAGGGAGTTTTCACACTGTTCAAAACTTTCATGTTGCACAGCCAGGGCCATGTCATCTGCATAACAGAACTTCTGTGCATTTTTGGTGGTATGTCGCTTATGAACACATTGAAAAGTAATGGTGCCAATACAGAACCTTGGGGTAAGCCGTTGTTTGAAACAATGGTTCGACTTTTCTTTCCTTCGAGATGAACTTCAAGGGTTCTATTGCTGAGCATATCACTCAGTAATTTGTACAAGGTCTCGCAAGGGATAATCTCAAGTTCATAGTTGTTAATGATTGGCTTTATCCATCGTAAAGTGGCAATGGCACGTTTTGCGTATGACTTCCAATCAGCCGTTTCAAAATTCCATCTTGGTTTTGGAGCTGATGTTATAAGAGGGACTTGTATTCCAATGTGGACAATGACAGGTGTATGCTGGCTATGTGGAAAGTTAGTTAATACTTTCCTGCTTGATGGGTAACCTTTACCCATGTAGTCTCTACTAACAAAGCACAGGTCAGGGTTGAAACCGCGTTGCCATCTAGCTGACCAGAAGGTGTGTCTCTCTTTAGCATCATATATTAGTTGCAGGTCTGCAATATCTACCCACTCAAGTAGGGCTTGATATTATCATAGTTTTTACTATAGCCCCATAAACTATGGTGGCTATTGAAATCGCCCATTAAGAGGGTAGGATATATGGTTTCAGGGAGTGCTTCTTTTGGCCATTGGATGTTAGGAGGCTTATATACATTGACTATTGTGAGGTTACTTACTAGTGTTTCTATTAAAAATATGTTATTCGAAGAACTTATTTTTATTGGAGCCCAGTTATCAGTGTCACTACGAACGTATGTAGCAGATCCATAGTTTTCATGGTGAACAGCTCCAGCAACGGTGTATCCACTTATGAGACCTCTTTTCACGAGATCTGCCTCGTGGTTAACATGTGTTTCTTGGACCAGTATGACATGTATGTTGTTGTCCCTTGCTAGTCTTGAGAGGATATCACATTTAGTCTTACTTATACCTGCTATGTTAATTTGCAGTACTCGGACTGATGGGCCGAGGTCTCTTGTCATTGGGTTTTGAGAATACCCATTAATTGTATTGTTTGCTTCCTTTTGCACTTTTCAGCAGCGAGATGAGTTCACACTCATAGTGCAACGCCACGATAGTAGTAGGCTTTTAGCTACCTTTCGGCATTGCTCGGGGTGTACCACTTGGAGGCAGTCTACTTTCACACCCCGAATATAGATCCTGAGTCCACTACACACAGGAAGTGGCTACACGGGTAGCGGGGATTGTGTGGAAGGGACTGTGCGGTTTTTTTTTAGGTTAGAGGGTCTCAGGGAACCACAGAAAGGGCGTCCGTCGGAAAGGGGGCAGGTAAAACAGTAAGATAGTAGTAGAAATGAGCGGTATTGTAAATTGTCGTAGCTGTCTCGGGAAGGAACCAGAGCTCCAAGCTCTAATAGAAAGTATGGAAGCTCAAATAGTTATAGATTCGAAAAACTGGCTAAAGCCGGAAATAAGTTCAGCCTAAATATCTTCAAACGACGTAAAAGTGCCCAAAAATGATAGATTAATGCAGTTGGTGGTGGAATATTTATTGCTGTCGGAAGTGGTTTACCTTGTAGTGAAATTGAAGTAGATAGTTCCTGCGAAATAATATGGCTAGAAGCTGTACTTGGCGATCGGACTAAACTGTTAATTGGATCGTTTTACCGATCCCCCGACTCAGAAGATATAATTGCTGAACAGCTCAATGAAGACCTGAGTCTCATTTCAAATAAGTACCCTGCTCATACAATTGTAGTCGGTGGCGACTTCAATCTACCTTCGATATGCTGGAAAAGCCGGTAGCAGGAATGAAACGTCATCCGAAATTGTACTGAATGCTTTCTCAGAAAATTATTTTGAACAATTAGTTCATGATGCCACTCGAAATGTACATTTTTGAGAAACCATACTTGACCTCTGAGCAACAAATCACCCTGGACTGCTACGTAGTGTCATTACGAATACGGGGATTAGCGACCACAAGTCAAATGCTGCTAGGCCGAATACCGTAACATCAACAACCATCGAAAAGAAACGCAAAGTACATCTACTTAAAAAAAGCTGATAAGAATGCTCCTAACGTCTTTTTAAGAAACAGACTCCACTCCTTCTGATCTGATCACGTAAGCGTAGAAAAGATGTGGAATGATTTCAAAGAAAGAGTAACAATGGCAATTAAGAGATATATACCACATAAATTAATAAATGATAGTAATGATCCCCCATGGTACACAAAACGGGTCAGATCGTTGTAGCAGAAGCAACGAAAAGGCATGTTAAATTTAAAAGAACGCAAAATGCCAACATTGGCAATGTTTTGCAGAAGTTCGAAACACAGAGAATACTTCATTATGAGATGCTTTTAATAATTTCCACAACGAAACACTGTCTCGGAATCTGGCAGAAAACCCAAAGAGATTCCGCTCATACATAAAGCACACCATTGGCAAGACGCAATCAATACGTTCACTGCGTGATAACAACGGTGAAGTCACTGATGACACTGCCACTAAAGCAGAATTATTAAACACACCTTCACCAATGAAGACGAAGTAAATATGCGTGAATTCCGAGGAACAATTGCCAAGATGAGAAACATAGAAGTAGATATGCTCGGTGTAGCAAAACAGCTTAAATCACTTAATAAAGGGAAGGCCTCCGGTCCAGATTGTATACCAGTCAATTTCCTTTCAGAATATGCTGATACAATAACTTCATATCTAGCAGATATATACAACCGCTCCCTCACAGAAAGTTCCGGACCTAAGGACTGGAAAATTGCTCAAGTCACACCAATATCCAAAAAGGGAACAGGTGTAATCCGCTGAATTACAAGCCCATATCACTAACGTCGATTTGCAGTAGGGTTTTGGAATATATGCTGTGTTCGCACATGATGAATTACCTCAAAGAAATCGATTTAATGACAACTAGTCAGCACGGATTTATAAAACATAGTTCTTGTGGACCACAACTGGTTCTTTCTACTCATGAAATAATGAGTTCTATTAAAGGAAATGTAAAATTGTTTCCATATTTTTAGATTTACAGAAGACTTTCGTCACCGTTCCGCACAAGCGTCTTCTAACTGAACTGCTTGCCTATGGAATTTTCACTCAGATGTGTGATTGGATTCGTGATTTCTTGTCAGAATGAAAGAAGTGTGAAATTATTCTTATGAGTACTAAAAGAAGTCCACTAAATTTCGATTACGCGATGTGTAACACAAATCTGAAGGCTGTAAATTCTAATAATTATTGATTAAAATGACAAATAATCTAAAATGGAAGGATCACATAGATAATGTTGTGAAGAGAATCATACAAAAGACTGCGATTCATTTGTAGAACACTTTGAAGGTGCAACAGGTCTACTAAAGAGACTGTTTACACCACGCTTGTCCGCCCTATTCTGGAGTAGTGCCGTGCGGTGTGGGATTCGCGTCAAGTAGGACTGACGGATTACATCGAAAGAGGCCAAAGAAGGGCGGCTCGTTCTGTACTATCGTGAAATGGGGGAGATAATGCTACAGACATGATACGTGAAGTGGAGTGAAAGGCGTTCTTCGTTGCGAAGGGATATTCTAATGAAATTTCAATCATCACTTTTGTGCTCTGATTGCGAAAATATTTTGTTTGCACCTACCTACATAGGGAGAAATGACCATCACTATATAATAAGAGAAATCAGGGACTCCACATAAAAATTTAAGTGCTCGTCTTTCCCGCGCACCGTTAGAGAGTGGATTGGTAGAGAGACAGCTTGAATATGGTTCATTGAACCCTCTGCCAGGCACTTTATTGTGAGTAGCAGAGAAATCACGTGGATGTAGGTGTAGATGTTTTAAGATTGTGCAGTAAATGGATGCCAAGGATATTGGACGATAGTTTTGTGGAATACTTTTGCAGTCCCTCTTGTAGACCGGTGCTTTCTTCTTACTACTGAGCACGGTTTCCTGGTTGATGAAGATACGACAGATTATAGTTATCAGGGGCTAACTCACTCTCATATTAGGTATAGAATCTGACTGAGCTTCCATCGGACCCTGGGGGGTTTGTTTTTAACCAGTTTAGCTGCTTCCCAATCGCACTGACGCTAATGTCCACTTCACTTGTCTTCTGAGTGGTAGAGGAATTGTATTGGGGCAGAACTCCTAGTTTTTCCTTTGTAACGAAACAACTAAAAATAGCATTTCAGCTTTTGCTTTGTTGTATTCAATTTCAGTTTCAGTCTCATCCGTGAGTGACTGCACGCGCGCTTGGATGCCACCAACGGTCTCTGCATACTATCAGAATATATTTCGGTTTTGTGACAGATCTGTAACACAAGTATATAACAGTTAAAGAAAATTAAAATACAGGGACGCAAAAGAGTTATAAAGATAGTACAGGTGTCGTCTTGGTCTAGATGGTGCCGGAAGTCTTACTAAGAAGTATTTTTGTGGTTTTTAGATATGAATTCGAGAAAATGTATGTCTGACGCACAGAACTGTAAATAATCCAAAGTGTGATAATTTACTGGCTTAACAATGGGGAAACCAAACTCAAAAGAAACGTGTTACATTCTAAATATGCGAATGGGGAACAATTTGAATACCAAGAACTGGTTTGTCTCTAGTGTGTTACGATGTAAACTGTAACCTGACATACGCGTGTGGGGCAATAATTTGCACACCCGATAGTCAAGGGGCAGATGTAAATAACGTTCGTACACACTAATCTACGCTGCCCATCGCCTGCCTCGTTAGTACGCTGCTTCCAGGATTTGGAAAACAATCCGCTCAGCGAAATAATGACTAGAAACGGTCTGTTGGCCAGCTTAGATGTTGTTTTGAGGCGGTTCCTGACATTCGATTAGGTAACTACTGGGCTGGTACCCACGCTACAAAATTCGCAAACATCTACGAGTAGAAAACGTTCGCACACTTTCACATAGTACAGGACATCCGGTGACCACTCTAGAACTAAGATCTAAAGCCAGGAAAATAAAGAAAATGATTCGTGCAGCACATCATTAATTTTCGAGATCCCCAGCGCTTTGGCCCTTCTATTCGCAAATCCAATCAACAACAAGTGATGGAGAAGCTGAGGTGCCAGAAGTCATAGGATAGCAGTATGGACACATACAGAAGGCGGTAGTGCTGCGTCATCATCATCAGTTATCTGCTGTATTACAGGCCCTTTGCCTCTCCATTTACTGCGATCCATTGCTTCCTAAGGCGGCTGTATGTTGTACCGTCCACCATGTGATCCAGTATCTGCAATCTCTTCCTTCCGCGCTTCCTTTTCCCTTCTACATAGCCTTCTAAAACTGTTTTTTTTTTTCAGTCCGTCATTCTTTCTTAATATATGCCCAATCCAATTTCTTTTTCTTCTGTTTCTTGCGTCTAGTAACTGTCTTTCCCCTCCCAATCTTCTCAGTACCTCTTCATTTTTACTCTGTCTATCCAACTTATTCTTTCCATCTTCCGCCGTGTCCGGATCTCAAAAGCCTCCAGCCTTTCTCTGTCTTTTTTCCTCATAGTCCATGTTTCAGCACCATATAGAAGAACACTCCATATAAGACATTTTATGAGTCTCTTTCTGAGTTCTCTGTCCAGACCGCTGCAGAAGATTCTCCTTCTTATAAAACGCCTCTTTTGCCATTGCTATCCTTGTTTTAATTTCTGTGGTGCACTTCCAGTCGGTGTCTATCCTGCTTCCAAGATACTTTAAATTTTGCACCTGTTCTAGTGTTTCTCCATACAGCATAATTTTTATTTCCTTATTTCCTCCTAGTGCCAATACTTTTGTTTTATTTGTGTTGATTTTCATTCCATATTTTTTTCCCGTTAGTTGGTGTCCACCAAATCCTGTAATACCTTTACCCCTGTGGCTAGAAGGACCATGTCATCAGCAAATCTCAAACACCCTACTCTTCTTCTTCCAATTTCTACTCCTTTGTCATCTAATGAGCGTTGGTCAATCATATTTTCCAAGTAGAGGTTGAAAACAGTAGGTGATAAACAGCATCCTTGTCTTACTCCTTTTCCTAGTCTGATCCAGTTTGTACTTTCCCCTCTCACATTAACTGAAACATTTTGATTAAGATATAATGAGTTTGTAAGTCTTCTGGTTGTCCCGTCCACTCTCTTTTCCTTCATTAGAGTCGCCAGCTTGTCCCAAACCACATTGTCAAATGCCTTTTCTAGATCAATGAAGCACATATATAGGTCTCTTCCTTTTTCAATAAACCTTTCTCCCAAGATTCGTAGGAGCCCTATTGCATCTCTGGTGCCCGTATTCCGTCTAAAGCCAAACTGCGCCTCGCCAAGATTCTCCTCCATTATTTTTTCAAGTCTTTTATTAATTATTCTTAATATCACTTTGTCTGCATGTGAAATGAGGCTGATTGTCCTATGCTCGCTGCATTTCTTGGTTCCTTGTTTTTTCGGTAATTGAATCATTACTGTTGTCACAAAGTCCTCAGGCCATTCACCACTGTCATATATTTTATTACATATCCTCAATATTTCTCTTATTCCATCGTGGTTCAAGCATTTTAGTGTTTCTCCCGGTATTGTATCTGTACCTACCACTTTGCCATTTTTCATTGCATCTATGGCACACTTTATTTCTTCCATTATGATGGTCGGTCTTTTCTCGCCATCACTTACACTGTTGTGTGATTCAAGTTCCACAGATTCTGGTTTGCTATTTGTGTCATATAGCTCTTTTATATATTCTTCCCATCTCTGGAGGACATCGTCACTATCTTTGCACACTACCTCTTCGTCTTTACTCAAAATTTCCATAGTAGCACTTCCTCCTCTGGTTTGTTCCCATATCATAGTCTTTACTCTGTTGTATAGTAAGTCATATCTACCCTTCCGGTCCAGTTCTTCAATTTCATCACATTCCTCTTTTAGCCATTTTTTCCTAGCCTGCTCTGGTTCTCTTCGCAGTTCATTATTTAACCTTCGGTATATCTTTGTTGCATCTTCAGTGTTCTTGTTTTTCAATTTTCTTCTCTCCTCCATCTTGGAAATCATTTCTTGTGTGACCCATGGTTTTTTGACCTTTTCCCTTTTACATATCCTATATTTTGCTGTCCTGCTTTAATGATTCCTTCTTTCAGCATATTCCAGTATTCGTTGGCATTATCAGGTGCTTCTTTGTCTCGTAACGTGTTTAGAAAGTCCCGCGACAGCATTTCTGTAATTTGTTCTTTGTTGGATCTTATCTTCTCTAAATCCCACTTCTTCACCATGGTCGCCTTCTTCAGTTTTTCCATTCTTATTTCTATTTCTGCCACAAGTAAGTTCTGGTGCGTACATAAGGTATAAAAGGCCAGTGTATTGTCGGAGCTGTAATTACCGTACCTTCCGTCACATTGGAGGACTCTCCTCTCCAATGTCTCCTCTACACTGCTAATATAACCAAATCACTGACACAAGTCCACTTCCTTCAGTACGCTGATCACACCACTTTCGTCATCCTTTGTCCTACACTCCAGAAATGCCAACGATCCCTCCAAATCCACCACAATCATTTTAACTTCTGGTTTAACCAATAGAGCCTCAAGATTAAATACTCTAAAACCCAGACAATAATTAAAGGATGAGCCAACCGCAACTTCCGCCTCAGTGACTTCTACCCTGCTATTTAAAACTGTCCTATCCATTTAACTAACCCACTAAAATATCTTTAACCCTCGACCGACTGCTAATGTGGCAACCGCACCTACTAAACTTTCGACAGAAAGCCCATAAAAGACTAGAACTAGTAAATCTACTAATAGGCCAAACGTATGTATTTCACTCCTTTAATATTCTCAAAATCCAGATCCGCTCTGTCCTCTACTGTTCAAATGTTGCATGCGTCTCCGCCACACCGAAGTTCTGTAAGTCCCTCAAAAACATCGACTGCAGTGCACTCCGTCCCGCATTCCGCATCCGTTTATCATCCCCCAAGCGGATCCTCTACCATCGCATCAAATTCCCATCACTCCCAACCCACATCGACGACGATTGTGGTGTTTGGTTTGTGGGGCACTTGACTGAGCAGTCATCGGCGCCTGTACAAAGTCCCAGTTTTCACACAGTCCAATTTTTTCACATTTCAATCCAACTACTGTCATGAATGATGATGATGATGATTAAATGGTGAGGACAGCACATACACCAAGTCACTGGGCAGAGAAATCCCCCACCCAGCCGGGAATCGAACTCGGGTCCCCGTGATCCAGAGGTGGCAATGCTAGCTAGTAGACCACGAGCAGTGGACCCACGCACATCGAACACATCCGCTTCTCCTACACCATCCGCAGACTAGATACTAGTAACCCCATTGTCTCCCCTCCGACCACCGACCCTGGTATGGTACCGAGCGTTCAGACACACATCTATCACTTCCTACACCTACACACGCACGACATCCTACTCAAACGTTTCTTCAACCAGCTCCATCTCCCAGACAATGAAATCCGTCCCGATATTTATCCTTCCTACCAAAGTTAGCTCTTCCTCCACGTAATGGCTCCTCCCTCCTTCTGCCTTTCCTTCCATCCCAATAATCTTCATCTTGTAACCACTACTACACCGCCAAACCACACTACTCCTCACCCTGGGTCATTACCATCGACTGTATTGCCCACTATCCATCTCAGCTCCTGTCTACCATCACCATAAAATTCCTACCTAAATCACCCCTACCTTTTTACCCACAACCCTCAACCCTAAGAAATATACTCCTTCCTCTGGCAATAATGTGCAGGTCGATCAGATTTTAAGTGAAAGTGCAGTGCTTCAGAGGTCTTATATATAACAAGAATTTCATCTTCCTGTGATGTGTTTTTATAATGTATATATTATACTTTTTGTAACTGTCCGTCTTTGATTTTTAATTTGAAGTAGAAAAACACCCCATATTTTGTTTCTGTCATTATAAATTCTTTTAAATCATTTAGCAAAAGAGTGGATCATTGTGCCGCTCACAGCCGACCTCCCACCCATATGGGGTGAAGGAGATGAAATAATGAAGGGTATAAAGTGGAGCTATCATTTGTACTCAGGAGATTCATGTGAGAATGTTAACGACTTTATTGTCGTCAAACGACGAGGAACGTAACAAGCTTTGAGTGCGGAATGGTTGTTGGAGTTAGATGCATGGCACAGTTCATTTCGAAAAGCGTCAGGGCATGTCCTATTGCGTGATCCACAGTGTCAAGAGTGTACCGAGAATACACTATTTCAGCATCATCTCTCACCACGGCAAAGCAGTAGCCGATGATCATCATTTAACGATCGAGAGCAGTTGCAATTGCGTAGAGTTTTCAGTGCTAACAGGAGAGCAACACTGCGTGAAATAACCGCAGAAGTCATTGTGGGACATACAACGAACCTATACGATAGGACAGTGCGGCAAAATTTGGCGTTAGCGAGCTACGGCTGCAGATGAACGACTGGATTGCCTCTGTTAACATCACGGCGTCGCCTGCACCCCTGACTTCGAGTCCTGTCCGTATCGGACACCCATGACCTTGTCAGATGAGTCCCGATTTCAGGTGGTTCGAGTAAGGCGAATTCCCCACGAAGCCATGGACCCAAGTAGTCAACAGGTACTGTGCAAGCTGGTGGGGCTCCATAATGGTTTGGGCTGTGTTAACACGCAATGGACTGTGTCCTCTGATCCAGCTGAACTGATCACTGTCTGCAAAAGACTATGTTCGGCTATTTGGAAACCATTAGCAACGATTAATGGACTTCATGTTTCTAAACAGCGATGTTATGTCACCGGGCCACAGTTATTTGAGATTGGTTTGAAGAACATTCTGAGCAATTTGAGAGAATTATTTGGTCATACAGGTTTCCCGACATGAATCCTGCGAGCATTTATGGGGTTCCATCGTGAGGTGAGTTCGTCCACAACATCCTGCGTCGGCAACACTTTCGGAGTTGTGGATGGTTGTAGAGGCAGCATGCCTCAGTATTTCTGCAGGGGAGACTTCCAACGACTGTTGAGTCCATGCCATGTCGAGTTGGTGCTCTACGTGGTATTAGGAGGTATCCGAAGACCTTTGTCACGTCAGTGTATTCTCCACTTGCTCTTTTGATGGCATACGACTGTGACAATGGTAGTTTCCCCGAGTCAACGTAATCATGGTACATATTAGATATGGTGATACAAGATAAATCAAAGGCGTTTATGACCTCGAAGAGTCTCCTTCACTCGGTCATCACGAATCTTTCAGCAGCGTAATATACTAATAGAATGCATCATACCCTGTTTCAATGTCGCCCCCATTTGTCATAAAAACACTTCCCGACATCCCAGTTTAACAAATACTGAGATATTGAGTGTGGGCATTGCGGTAGATGCCTCCCTTCCCCCACAATAATTCAATTGCTGTTCCGCGTGCTGTCCCTAAACTACGTTTGAGACTAAGAGAGGACATACTTACAGAAATTCACATGCAGTGCGGCCTGCAGAGGGGACGGTCACTGTGTTCCCCTCTGTCACACTTAACTGTATTCGATTGTAGTTTCAAATAAACAATTTAGTGCGATATTAGTGAACTGGCCTCTACACAATTCGCTATGCCAGAGACCGGAGACTTTGGGAAGGAACGGTAGCTCTGAAGCACACGTAAAATGACTGTCACATGGCTCATTGGCAATGAAACCGAAGAGGCAAATTTATAAAGCAAAGGGGAGGAGCAGTAGTTTTTGGTAAAATTGAGACAATTAGCGGACAGAGCACTATATAAGCAAAACGCGAAGATGCTAATCAATGACTTGGTCACGCATGAAGCACGCAAGGGGTGAGGAAGTTTATGCAGGGATTTTCAAAATAAGATCTGGTGTGATTGAACGATAAGTCGTGGACAGGAAGATTCTTTCATCTGAGGCTGGGGGAGACGCCACCAAATATAGCCGCAGAGGCATGACCGCCGCACTCCTTGGTACCATATGGTCTCCTGAGATCCTGATCGGGCGAGTTCATATGTAATCAACTGAAGGTCGAGAAAGTCAATACGCCGTTGTAGTGTGCGATCAATACGAACAACTTCCGGGAAGCCGTCTAACGGACGCTTCCATACTATGACGGTGGGCCACCAATAGCACCAGGAAGACGCTTAGTCAATAACTCCTCTGCAGCATAAGTGTGGGAAATATCCTTTTATATGCAGCAGCCAGTGTTAGTTGATAACCCCACTTCTTCAGCACCAGTACGGGTATACTTGACTCACTAACCAGTGACGATGGACAGCAATAATTACCACAGGAATTTTACCCAATAATCCAACAACTTCAGCACAAACGGTGGCAAAACTCAAGAACGCGATACTGGTCTCAGTGTTCAGTCAGCCGTGGACACCACAACACCCTGAAGAGGATCCCAGGAGAGCGATCGAATCGTCGATCGTGTGGGAGAAATGTGATGCGGCGTAATAACCAAGAAAATTTTACCTCCAGTGACAACGGCCACTACAGCCTGCTCATTTCATCTGTAACGTTAACATACTAAGGCGGAGCTTCGCAAACGGCGTGCTCAGTCACCGCTGTAGAAGCAGCATTCCCCTCGCATGCTAAGCAGTGTATTGCACACCCCTACTTTCAACCTAGTACAAGCCAACAAGAGAGGACCAGAGGACGAGGAGTACTTATTAATTTGTGTAACTAACTGCTTATTATCAAAAATAAGTGTTATCTGTTTGGTGTCACAAGGGATCCCGCCATACATTCCTCTCTGACACAGTCGATATATTATGGCTGCGTATTAGAAGGATGAAAATAAAGGAATACCTATTTTGGTTTAGCTGCCAACACACAATGGTTTCTGAGAAAATGACGGCTGAGGATTCAATGCGACTTCATGGGGCTACTAACGCGGCATTGAGATTGGCACCCCATGTAGAACTCCAATCTTACATGGTTTTCTTTTTATTTATGTTTTTTTTATGACATTTCGATATTCACTGGTATTAATGAAGATCTTAAATGTGATTAAAATACATTTTATCATCAGAACTGTTTTGATTAACACCATCCAGAAAACTGGAAGGCTCCAAGAAGTTAATGACAAATTTGATCCTCGAGCCCACCAAAACGTAAAAAAATGTAATAGATGATCATAATGTGCACACAACAGCCATATAATCTGGAAACCTCACAAAAAAGCTATCATTAGTTTCTCTGCAAATTGTGCAACCTTACGAAGCAATGGGACTATTTCTTCACTTAACTGACGTGTGGGGTGGGCAAAAAGACGTCTGGTTACATGATGAGGTATTTGGCAATGAAATCGGAATAGCGAGACGTTCCTTAAAAGTAATTCCGCCACTTTCAGTGGCAGGTAAGAAAGTACTTCTGTCGATAACAGAAGCGTCCGACTCTCATAGCACAGCAAAGGGAAATCATAAGTAGAAGCCACACATTTAAAATAGCATGCTCCATAAATGTGCCTTCGCACGTTCCTCTTGGTGCTCCAAATCTGTTACGCTCTGAACGTTTTTATGAATAGAAAGATTCTCTTGAACCACAAAAGTAAAAATCAAGGCCAAAATGTATATACCTTAACTTTCACTATCGATTACTATTTATTATATAAGATTTTATAAGACTTCTGATGATGCAAAACATTTTGATATAGATTTTAAGCCGGCCAAAGTGGCCGTGCGGTTCTAGGCGCTACAGTCTGAGCCGAGCGACCGCTACGGTCGCAGGTTCGAATCCTACCTCGGGCATGGATGTGTGTAATGTCCTTGGGTTAGTTAGGTTTAATTAATTCTAAGTTCCAGGTGACTGATGACCTCAGAAGTTAAGTCGCATAGTGCTCAGAGCCTTTTGCACCATTTTTAGATTTGAAATGTTTGCATCTTTTGTCAATAATTCATTAGTTTTGTACCAAGTCACAAAAATACCGTTGTGGCATACATCCTCTAGGAAAAAGAAAAACCAGAGTGAGAGGTTGCATTTGAATACTGGGCATGGAATTTCGGAATTGTACTTTTACTCAATGCCCTACTAACCTCTTGATTATACGATGCACGAATGGACCAAGAAATCACGTGGGAAGTTTCACCCTCATTTTCTCGAAAATAATCGAGTATGGACCCCCAATCCGAAGTAAGTGTCCCCCAACCAAAATTTTGATTTAGCATTAAATCCAGGTGTGGTATCCATGCTATGAAGTGACGACATGCGGATGGACTATGAAAAGCGGACAGTCTCAAGTTAAGTGTTAGCCACTTAGGATACAGCTGGCAATGATAAGCAAATGCTGAACTTAACAATTTTATTTCACATCTACTTTCCCATTCATTACCTTCCTAGAACAGTTACATGCCTTCTCTCCTGGCTTACAGAGTTCCAACCAACAAATAATATAAACTGTAATGACTTCTCATATTTATCAAAGTACCCTTTTATTCCGGGTCAAAAGCATAATATTACTTTTTTATTTCAAGTAAATCTGAGAGTTATTACTAACTGAAATTAGCCTATGCCTTGTTACAATAATGTATTCTATTACTCAGTTGTATAACTTATCGATACCTTAGTAGATGCACTTTTTGCCGTATAACCGAGTACGTTCTGCTTTCCGAGCACTCTAAAGGGGTTGCGCTATTATTTCTTTCTTCTCACTTCCTTTGTCACGCCTGTAGTGCCGCAGTTTCCTCTTAGGTCACATTCATTATCAAACCCTGGATTCAGATGGCACAATAAAGAGATACATAGGATACGGTACGAAAACAGGGACGAAGTAGACGCGAAGTACAATGTTTTACTCATTTATCCCTTAGAAAGCATGACCTATTAGTCATTCGGGGGATTTCTAAGGATACAGAAACGTATAACATGTTTGAACATTTGCAAGTCAGTTACGATAAAAATAGGAGTATATTACACAATCTGAATACCCAAACAAAAAACTTATCTAACAGCAATATTAAAAGAAAAATATTCTCTCGACTTGCATAATCATTACATTATACCAAGCCTCAGTGGAAGCGTCGGAAGACATGCCTTCTGAAAGTGTCGATATGAAAACTAGGAAATATCATGAAAGTGAGAATAGTTCTGGGTTGTGCACATGTAATCAAAAGCACCATAGAGATTCTAAGAAATTTGCTACCTTATTCGAATAGTATGAAATCATAAAGACCAAATTAAAATACGGGGTGCACTGTGATGGGTAGAATTCGACATCAGATGTTTGCCACAAAAGTCAATAATGCCATTAACTTAATTTAAATTGGTTTTCTGCATCTGAAAAATCGGTACGTTCTGCTTTGAGTTCTTCGGTCTGTTCATTGGTGGTGCCTATGACTACGAAATCGTTAAACATGGCAGTCGCTCGACACAAGGTTGAAAGAACAACGTACAAGGACGGATTACAAAATCCTCAATAAAATTATTGGTAGCACACACGCAACCTGAGAACCATGGGAGGTCGCTGAAAGTGATTACTCAACTAAATGACTACAAACATTACACAATGTGTGAGTGAAATTCTTCCTCCATGATTACTGATTTACATACATCCTGAAAATTTAACTAAACATACCTGATCGATCGAAAAGTATTTGTCGCGAATAGAGTTATTAATATTTAGAAACACGTGCAGAAATTCAAGTTACAGGCAAAAATAATGAAAGAACGTGGCTGTGTTCTAGAGAACAAACTCACACTCATAGCTCGGCAGCAGCCATGGCCACTCACGTTATCAGGAACAGGTTTGTGGCGGTCCTCTAGCGCCGGCCGTTGTGGTTGAGCGGTTCTAGGCCCTTCAGTCTGGAACCGCGCGACCGCTATGGTCGCAGGTTCGAATCTTGCCTCGGGCATGGATGTGTGTGATGCCCATAGGCTAGTTGGGTTTAAGTAGTTCTATGTCTAGGGGACTGATGACCTCAGATGTTAAGTCCCATAGTGTTCAGAGCCATTTGAATCATTTGATCCTCTAGCCGTGTGTGTGTTAATCAAAAGAGCGAGAAAGCTCAGCATGGAGACATACTTTCTTTGACAGACATTTTTGAATGGCCTCAAAAATGTAGGCACTAAACTACAGCAAGAGGAAATGAATTGCAAGTGCGACTGGCGTATCTGGAACTCATTCACACACCCAGTCACACTTAAAGATACCATTCCGGGACAAAGTGAGATGAAAACAGGTTACTGATTAGAAAAATGATGTAACAAGCTCAGTCCATATGTATTCTCCTTCCATTATGTAAAAGCCCAGAAAATGCCTATGTAGCTCATATATAAATGAAGAAAAATGAAAGAGGGGGAAAATATGGTTCAAATGGCTCTGAGCACTATGGGACTTAACATCTATGGTCATCAGTCCCCTAGAACTTAGAACTACTTAAACCTAACTAATCTAAGGACATCACACAACACCCAGTCATCACGAGGCAGAGAAAATCCCTGACCCCGCCGGGAGTCGAACCCGGGAACCCGGGCGCGAGAAGCGAGAACGCTACCGCACGACCACGAGCTGAGGACTGGGGGGAAAATAGTTTACTTTTGTCACTTGGAAAGTAAACTACATTTTATTTTATTTTTCAGTCTAAAATGCGGGAGGATGTCATTTGCATTTTTCTTGCACTTTCCAATAGAATGGGCCTTAAACTCCTTTGGACGAACATGATGACATACATGAAAAAATACACTGATACTGACATTTAAAGAATTCCATGACCTATAAATAGATGAAAAAGAAAAAAAGAAAACATTCACTGATTTACACTACCCACGCAAGAAATCGAAGAAATAAGGTTGATTCTTACAGGAGCTAAATCAAGGCTGAGTAATTCCTCCAAGATACTAGGAGGATGGGCACAGGAGGGAAATGGTGTCGCTGAAGCGAGATTTGCTCGTAGTCTACTTGAAAACAGTTAAGACTTTAGCTATTTATATATATATTCTAAATCACTCTTCGCGCTTCCTTCTAAAGTTGCAATGATTCAGTATCCCAAGCCCGGATTGATTTTCTTTTTTACGTGATTTACAGAGTTCATAAGTAAATTTCTGCTATCGTCCTCACTCACTCCAAATACTAACAATGTTTCTTTGAAAGCCACAGTATCTAAATTTATAAACATGTGATGAAACTCTCTCGATATAGTTCATTTCTCTTAATAGTGTAGAAAATTCGTGAATGTCTAAAGGCCAGCATATAATAATAAATATCTGCCTCTTCTTCGTAACATTTGTCCATAGGTACCTAAAGCATCAGTGAGATGCGTTACTTACAGAGTGCACTCACCTTGTAGAAAATGACTTGTGAAAGTCCATTGCTCCTCTTGCTATCACGAGTCCATCATTGTCTAATCGTATAATTGCCACTCGTTCTTAACCTTCCATCAAGACATTGCACAATGCTCATCTTACATAACAAAGAGTAACTGCAAATACCACAGTGTGCACAGTTAAATATCGTTCGTGGCTGAGTGTCTTTACGCAAGGGTTTTGCACATTCACAAGCCATTACAAGTATAGACTATAAACCGCAACATTCATCATGTCGCTACAAGTATCTGAATCACAGTAGGTGGCAATTGGCAGTTTCGTGGTCCCTTCTGTGTTAATGTCGCTCGTAGCCTTGGGCTATTGAGCAGGCTCTCACTCGACTCTTTGTGACCTCAGGCTTGTCAATCAGCTGGTGAGGAATGTTTGGTAAATGTCACAGGCAGCTGTCTACCTACGGCGCCGTTACTCGACCAGAGACAGACAACCAAAGGAACCATTAGGCGGCATCTTGAAGCAGGCCTTGGGAGACCATGGAACAATGGCGCAGAAGGTTCTAGGCGCCCATCAGCTGCGAGATACACTCCTACATACAACATGTCCTGACCAGCCTCTTAACGTAAAAATGACAACTTTTGGTCCTTCAGCAATGGACTCATTGGGATGAATGGCAATATCGTAACAGTCTCTCCATATCTTGATATTAGATGAGGACCATGCACTACGACGCTAAACCAGGTCACTTAGAAACAATAACAGGTTCAATGAAATGACTTAAAACATCCTAGTGGCCTCTCATATCTTTAAATTAGATGAGAGCCATACATTATGATACTAAATATAGTCAGATGCAAATACCATTCCTTTTTTAAACACATACTTGGCTTACATCCCATAGGGAAAAGAAAAATAAACAGTTGTGAGTACATAAAAATCTACACTGCAGTTATCTCCTACCTTTCATGTCTCTAACTGCACTACGTAGTCATCACAACTCACACTATCAATAGTTATTCATAGATGCAGTTACAGACTACTTAATCCCAAAACTATGAATCTCTTGATAACTAGTGTCCACTGGTAGAACACACAGTGTGTACATTTACATATTTTTCGTATCACTATATACCTCTACGGTATCTATATAAGGCTTAACATCAACCCAAAATTTGCAAGAGAAGAACCACATGATTTAGTCCACATTAATCACTGCGTCTTCTGTCCATAGTCCCAACAAATTTCAATAAAAGAAACTCTAAGATCACACCAGTGAAGTACTTAACATACTTTGAACACAGAATTCTATATCAAAGAACTTCCTTTGTCATCCTTAGTGCAATGTTACATTTAACAATCTTAGTTAATGATTCTCTGGTTCTCTGAAACACAGCGAGAGGAAAGGAAAGAAAAAGGACAATCGACGAAAATAACTGTGAACAGACTATATCCTTGCATATCTGCTTACTTCCTGGAAACGACTTAAAACTCAAAAACAACGCAGCTTAGCCAATACAGGAAATTCTTACTCAATTCACTGATTTCATACCAGGGCTCTATCATTCTTCCTTGTATGTAGCTGATAATCTTACCTTACCGCATATCATAGATTACCTTTTACTTTTCATTATTTCATGCTGCTGACAAAGATCTCCTCCATGACATCCTTATTAGAAGCAAAAGCAATAGAAACATTTCTGGAGCAAATAAAACCCTTAACACAAGGACTCTAACAGCAAAGATCCTATTACTTCTACTCAGACTATGGCAAGTGAAATTTTACTACTGATCAACTACGTCGCCATGACAGACAAGTAATCAAAAACACTTTTGCAGCGAAGAAGACTCATATCACGAAGACACCAAGAGGAAAGATCCTATCATTTCTACTCTTACTCTGGATGGTAAAATTCTACTGCTTGTCAACTACATCGCCGAATGTCCAGTTCTTTCATAGTGACTGACAAATTCAGTTCTCAGACCGTATCATGTAACTCAACGATCTACAACTCCAATACTCTGCCTACACTTCTAAAATAAACACTTTTTACAACGGTAATCGAACACATATACCTCTTCAGAATTACACCGTGTGGTTGCTATAAAATATCTCTTCTGTTGTCTGACGAATCTGGATAAACAAGAAAAACAACGAAATAAAATAAATTTACCTCTCGCATTGCTTTCTTTAACAGAGCAACTATTGTTGACAGATGACTCGGTTACATTATTTACCTACTAGCTAACTCATTCATAACACCTAAAAGGCAAACAATCAGTAAACATAGGCAGAAATAATAAACAGTATAAATTATTAAAACGCTGTAAACGGGAACCAGACATCAGGCATTTTTACGTTCAATAAGTTATTAATCCGTAATTTTTTTGAGGTTTTTGACGTGGTAGATTATATCATTGTACTACATTCAGCTCCAAAAAACTATCATGAACAGCCCTTCTACTGTGGAATGCTCCACAGTAGGCGTTGAAAAATCTTGCTGCAGATATACTTTTGTTTTTACGACAGGTGGTGAGATTCGATCGATACCTTGTCACTGACTGCCAGATCTATTTAACACAGTGAACTTTTTGGTTTGTCCTTACATCTACTAGCCTTTTTTGTGTTCTTTCTATGGCCAGTTTTACATTTGACGAATGTCTTCACCATCCTACAGGAGAAAGAATTATTACCAGTTCCCCCTTATGGTAGAAGAGGCTCTGCTACCTACGTGAATATAACTCTTGTCCATTGTCTCACTATATTCAAAATGTGGTCATTGAAATCCTTTACAATCAGTTTGTCTTTGCCATTACATAGCCGAAAAAAAAGATATGAATTTTGAGATCAGCTCCGTAGCTAATAGCTTGTATAGGAACCCTCTTCATGTGTACGGTAATGGTGAAAAAATTGGAATTAATGGCCTATGGTCAATGAGTGTAGGCAGCCAGGGCTTCTGGCACACTTGTCAGGTGGCTTATTGTTGAAAGGAATTGATACCTATGATTTTATGTAGTATTTATGGTGACTGAAACGTGTGCCACTTACGCGGATGTAAGGAATAAGTTTGTTAACGAACTCTCCAGGCACACACAGAACGCACTTGGTGCAACATGCATTCTTTCTCCTGAGCAGAATATCATTGTTTAAATGGTATTATTGAGAGACACTTGTTTGAAATTTAGTGGCAGATTAAAACTGTGTGTCGCACCGAGACTCGAAGTCTGGAACTTTGCTTTGGCGGGCAAGTACTCTGCCATCTGAGCTACCGAAGCACGACTCAGGACCCCTGCTTACAGCTTTAATTCCTCCAGTATCTAATCTCCTACCTTCCAAATTTCACAGAAGCTCTCCTGCAGACCTAGCAGAACTATCACTCCTGGAAGAAATGATGAGGGGATATGGCTGTTTCCAGAATGAAATTTTCACTCTGCAGCGGAGTGAAAATTTCATTGTAGGCATTTTTTTACTGTCTCTAAATCTCAGCTTCACCTCCTTTAGAACTGGATAACCTCTTTGTGTGCGATATCCCATGAGCGTCACACCAACAAAATTCTCAAAGCTGACTTGCTTCTAGTACACGACGTATGAATTTTTTTTCTCTGATGTCGTTATCACGGCCCCCCGTTACACCAGCCATAGCTCAAGAAAACACAACAGTTAAAATGTTAACCTTCTCCAGCATACAGACCATCTGGAATCTGGACTACTGCAAGTAGAGTGTTCAGAGGGATGATCTCCCTTGCATTGAATTTTCTGTCATTGAAAATTCCAAAACTTTGTGATCGCTATAAACCTGGATAATCCTGCCAAACAGGAAGTATGAAACTTTCAAGAAACCCACTTGATTGCTGCTGCTTATACTCGTAATTAAGTCACAGAATAGGTCCTTTCTGACCTGGGTAAAATTCTAGTAGTGGATGTGTTTGTGCGGTGTACTGTGACTCCATTATGCTAGTGTCGTTGGATCAAATGGACCACCAGGCCAGTAAATAAGCTATCTGTATAGATACAGAATTCTTTTTCTAAATTATGGTGTATGGTGTATGTTAGCTGTCAGAAATGCATTTACCAGTACATGAAATTTACACTGTGCCTGTTCGTTCCATTTTCAGTTCATGTTCTTCCCTATTAACCAGCACAACTATTTCAAACGATGCCTGCTGTTTCAGATAATATTGTGTTAAAATTTAAATTACTTTCATCTTGTTCATCTCACAGAGTGACTTGATGTTATTTTGTCTTTGACACTTCACTTATCTCCCCACTAATCCACTTTTCAATGTGTTCAGTCGATCCTGATCTGGATGCAACCAAAAGACATGAAGTTCATAGTATTTGTCTAATGCTACTACTTATGTAATCGTTGAACTTAACCGAATAACATGGTTTTCTACTTTTGTTGCTGATTTAGGAAGTACAGATTTAAGAATGCCTTCACTTTGGAGGGGTAGCGGGACAATTAGAAAATTCGCATCTAATGTGAGACTGACACACAAATTCCATTACAGCCTGTCTCTTTATCACTATGTAGCTCCCACTCACAGCCCATCCTACCCACGTCCTTGGCCCCGGAAGGACGTGCTACGTTCTTTCCCCATTGCAGGCATCAAATAAACTATGGTTTGTTACTGACATTTGGCTACCGTGTAACACTTCTGTCACTGAATGTAACTGGGTTTTCTCTTTTGATGCTAGTCAATTGTCAGGATGAGCATTACTGCAAAGGGTACTTGATTCTAAAGCATTGTGTCAGGGGGAAAATACTAAATAAATTAATTTTTCTCTCTCAACAACATGTGGGCAGGGTGGGTTCTTCCTTGGCTTAGGTATGAGGTAGAATGAAACAGCATTTTTACATAAGATAACTTTTATTGAAAGTTTTGTACAACCGTTCCATTACTGGATGTTCTGGCACGGAGAGCGGCAGCTGTGGCGTTTGCGAAGCCTTCTGCTGCGGCAGCGGCGGCGTCTGATTACGCGTGGCGGTGTGTATCTCGTGTCGCCGTCTCGCCCAGTTGACTGGAGACGCGCATCGTGCTGCGGCCCGTTTAATTATTGAGAACGAAGTCGTGAATCGGATGGTGATACGTTGGATGTGGCGTCTCAGTGTTTCTCTTCTCTAAGCGGCCGCGTGTGTCAGTGTTGTGCGTCGGCCAGCGGATCGGCGCGGCGGGGGAAGGCCAGTGTCCTGGACTCGAACAACGGACTCCCGCTTGCCAGTCTTCGGCTGTCAGATCTTCATCCCAGCTCACAGGTGACTGCTGATGTGAGGCCGTCTCCTTCCCGTCCTCACAAGTCACCCGAGTACGTAAAAATAAGTCTTCAAATATCTTTTAACTTCTGCCTTTTGGTGCCGAGGCTGCTGCTTGCTATTCCATTACAGCGGCGGACTTGATGCGTCTCTGTATGATGTAGTCTCTTCTTTCATGACGGTCTTCAGCACCTAAACTGACTGAAAACTACTGCTACTCTCCTTGTTGGGCCCACTGCGTCTCGCGTATTTATTCACTTCAGTTCAATGGAGGTGAACGACTTCGCAGTCATCGCCTCTTCTGTCACATTGAATAGCTTCTCGAAGAATCTTCTTAACGTCGGTCATTGGCTCTTGGAATGTCGGCGAGGGCCTTTGATCACATGTGACAACTGAGAAACACGTGAGCCGGTCATTGCCTCTTCTGTCACGTTGAAAACTTCTCGAAGTATCTTCTTAACGTCTGTCATTGGCTCTTGGAATGTAGGCGAGGGCCTTTGATCACATGTGACAACTGAGAAACACGTGAGCCGGTCATTGCCTCTTCTGTCACGTTGAAAACTTCTCGAAGATCTTCTTAACGTCTGTCATTGGCTCTTGGAATGTAGGCGAGGGCCTTTGCTCACATGTGACGAATGAGAAACACGTGAGCCGGTCGGGCGATGCCCTGACGGCTGGCTGAATCGACAGCATCCGCTTATGTGGGAAGGGCGATGGCTTCTTCTGAAATTGCTGACTTCACGGTGATTGTCTCTTCTGCTCTTCCCGCTGTTTGCTAGTATGTAACTCTCTAAACTATACCAAGTTTTTCATTTATTTTCTAATTTCTACTTCACTTTGATTTCACTAATTTATTTACTTATCTTAAGTACCACTCAACAACCGATACCTCGGATACACTGAGTCAATATACTGCTAATGTCAACATTGACTGTAGTACAGTCATTGATAGATCTGTCGTCTTACTCCTCTAATAGACTATGCCACAGCTTTTCATAATATATATAAAGTGACATAAGCTCTCTTTCACACAGCAAGAGCCACCATAACGAGGGGCAAAGGGACCAAAAATAATATAGTCAGGGGTTTTACTTTCACGAAAATGATCTGGAAGTTGGTATTACTCGAGCTTTTAACGGGATTAGAACTGGAACTATTTTACACATACTTCCAAACTGTTAAAATACTATATACCCCAGGTCCTTCCCGCCCCCTCCCTACAAGCTATCGTACGAGGGCCTTCCTGACTCAGTCTTATATTTATCACACTAGCCATATCTTGTCAATTCCTTGGGGCCTTCTTTTGCACATCATTCCACTTATTGTTTCGTGCTGCCTCGGGCATGGATGTGTGTGATGTCCTTAAGTTAGTTAGGTTTAAGTAGTTCTAAGTTCTAGGAGCCCGATAACCTCAGATGTTAAGTTCCATAGTGCTCAGAGCCATTTGATCTGTTGCTTCTTGGGTCTGCCCTGCTTACTTCAACACCTCTAAGGAATACGCGGTTTGAGCTCCCGTCATCTCTAACGATATTCTGTCGTTCAACCTACCTCGTAGTGACCAGCACTTCCTCCGTGAGTCACGACCTTTATGTATTCTGTCATGAAGGATGCCTTGTTTTCCAGTTACTTTATACTGATACACCTGGGTGGAAAAATAATTTTGTCATTGCTGGTACTGGCTCACACACCTCAATACCATGGCTGTAACCTGACTCCTGGAACAATTTCATATTGTCCGTGATATATAGAGCTTTCGTAAGCTCACTTTAACCAGATGAATAAGGTAAACCCATATTAACTCGGGAGTGGCATACGGTGCATCGAAATACTTGTTTCTCCATACCATTTTCTTGAAAAATGGTATTGGATTCTGGTAAATGTAATTTACATATGTCTCCACCATTTATATACTGAGTTTGACTTTATATCACATGCAGTTCTCATCCAGAATCGCACTCCGCAATATGTTTTTCATTTGTGAATTAAAATATGCTCGTGCGCTGGTACTATTCTCTCAGGTATACCCATATAAATATTCAACTTTAGTACTGGAGAGCATGGCATACATAACGGTTCATCGAACTAGTCTATCCACATCAAAATCTGTTGAATACCAGTGGAGTCACGAAATATTGCTTACATTTGAACAAGCAAGAAATGCCTTAGAATTTTATCACAACTGAACTCGTTCATTAATTCGCAGTTATCAGAATGCGAATTCATTGTTGTACTTTGCATGTGGTACAATCATTCTTCAAAGTCTCGCTACTCCACGGCTCCTCTTTGGTGCACTGCAAGTCTCAATATTAACATCAGTCATGCCTTCTCGTGTATCGCCATTATGAGCAGTCGCGTATTAGAGGTGAGACACTGCCTCATAGTTTCTACGACTGAAATCCACTTAATTCAGATTGAAACGAAGTAGTGACTAAATCTCCCCACTCTCTCTGATTTCAGTTAGTCGTGTGGGGTAGATTTCTGCTTCATAGAGGAGTGACAGCCATTTTACCACAGTCATTAAAAGTTTGAATTTGTTAATAACCTTACTGACATCCTCACCGTATTGACTGATGTAAGACTTCCCCACGAAAGGATATGCACTGACAGACGCCTTGAAGAATCTCTACATGCTCTTTACTAGCGGCAATTAAGGTTTCTTGTACCTGCATCAGATCACTCAAGATACCATCAGGCCACAATACTCATATACACTTGAGTGGCTCGAAGGCTTCTCAATTAACGGAACCCAATGCGTTGTCACCAACGGCGAGTGTTCATCACAGGCAAGGGTATATAGTCAGGAGTGCCACAGGGAAGCGTGACAGGACCGCTGCTTTTTTGGTATACATGAATGATATGGCGAACTGGATAAACTGCAGCCTGCGGCTGTTAGCTGACGATGCTGTGCAGTATGGGTCGGTGTCGTCGTTACGTGATCGTAGTAGCACACAAGATGACTTACACAAAATTTCTGGTCGGTGCGATAAACGGCAACCTGCTCTAAATGTAGAAACATGTAAATTAGTGCAGATGAGTTGGAATAACAAACCCATATCTTCGAATACACCATTAGTAGTGTCCCGCTTGCCACAGTCACCTCGACTAAATTTTCACGTATGATGTTGCAAGGCAATGTGATACGGAATGAGCATGTGCGGATTGTAGTAGGGAAGTGGAATGGTCGATTTCAGTTTTCTGGGACAATTTTAGGAGAGTGTGGTTCGCTTGTAAAGGAGACTGTGTATAGGACACCAGTGCGACCCATTTTGGAGCAGTGAACGAGTGTTTGAGATCGGCATAATGTCGGATTAAAGGAAGACGTCGAAGCATTTCAGAGGCAGACTGCTAGATTTGTTGCCTGTAGGTTCGAACAAAGCGCAGTTATTACGGAGATGCTTCGAGAACTCAATGGGAATCGCCTGAGGGAAGTCGACGTTGTTTTCGAGGAGCACTGCTGAGAAAATGTAGACAACCGGCATCTGAGGCTGACTGTTGAATCATTCTACTACCACCAACGTTAATTCACGTAAGAACCACGAGAATTAGAAGGATAAGGGCTCGTACAGACGCTTATAGATAGTCGTTTTTCCCTCACTCGACTTGCCACTGGAACAGGAAAGGAAATGTTTAATAATGGTACTGTGTACTCTCCACCATGCACTATACGGTGGCTTGCGGTGTGTCTATGTAAATGTAGATGCCACTTTTCAGTGTACTGACCCAATCTTCGAGTCGTCATAGTTCTAACTTCCTTCAGTTTATTGCTTTTACATTCTTAGCAATATCTTCCAACTACTAATTTATGGCCCCCACATCAGCCCTCAAATTTGCTGCCTTCTTCATAATTTCTTCTCCAGTATTCTGCAATCGTTGCACTGATCAATTATCGGTTTCTGGTTATTCGCACCCGAATTCTGATCATCAACATCCACTTTTGTGCTTTGAACTGTTATAAGACGAGACACTGAATTTTGGTAAAATCGTAGGCGACTTGGGTTGCCGAGCTTGGTTTGCACTCCATTTTCGCTGCGGATGGGTCAGTTTCAGAGCACCGAAATTTCGCTCCGCAAGATATCTGTTTTCTGGTGGGGTGGTTTCGCTCACTACTTGCCTAGCGGTTCTTGTGTTGTCGTCTTCCGGTGGCAATTTGGTCTCTGCCTTGTTCGTGCTACCGTTCGTGCTACCCAGTAGACTAAATACACACTGGTTTAGTGTTGTAGCTGCACTGCCTAGTGATTCTTGTTCAAAGAAACACATTATGTGTCGCTCATTCTGAGTGAACGTTTCGCTGTTGAGTGACCTGTCATTCGCTTCGGCAATATAGCATGCTATGAGAACTGACAAGGTCGTAACAAATAGCGATACCCACGTCACTTCTCTGTGAAAGTAATTTTCTACTTGTGCACATGAAATAAAGTTAGTCACTGACGGAACAAAAACTACACATAACAGAAATATATTTACCCAAAAGGAAAACGCACATTTTTCAGGCAACAAGAGAAATAGCACTATTGAGCAATGCATTATACAGAAGTACACAAGCAGATTCGCGTGGTTGCTAAAAAGACAAAATTTCTTTTAATTTAGATGTACACTCCATAGTTAAGTGCTTCATCGGAAGACTACAGTAATCCGTAATTGTGGCAGGCATCACCAAGTAAAAAAAGTCTACTACGTTTTCCTTTAAACAGCCCTTGGAAGCGCTGATAAGGGAAAAGCGTTAACTTGTTTTTTGGATTTTTTGTGCTTCGAGTTATAATTGTGTAATATGCCGATACCTTAGCAGCCCCCCTTCTTAACTTACAGCCAGGGACTCGCCGTTTACTCGGAAGATGGGGATGCTATCAATTTTCATATTTCCTGCGTATTACTCTCGCCTACACAATGCCGCCCGTTCGTGGTAGTGTATATCATTTATGAACCCTTGAATTTAGACTGAGAAATGCTGGAATGATACGGATACGGTAAGAACACATGGAAACAAAATTTACATATGATAACCTGTTTCACTCATGTTGGGAAATATCTGATAATACATCACAGTATCTCGTGATAAGCATTAGGGGGTCTTCGGATGATGTGAAACTGTGTGACTCGCTTGGATATTTGCAAGTCAATAACTATCAGAACAGGAGAAAATCGCAATAGTCTGAATACCAGAACAAAGAACAACAAACATTAAAATAATATTGAGAGAAAAATCTTCCCCTAACGCGCGTAATGACACACACTACAAAAACACACTGAGAGCACTGGTTGAGGGTATCGACTTCAAAACCAGGAAATTTCGTAGAAAGGATGATTATTCTGCCTCGTGCACACGTAATCAGGTACACTATAGAAGTTCTAGAAACTTATTCCAATTCCATTAAACCACACAAAAGATAAAGGTGGAACCAAACTAGGAGACAGTCTGACATAAGAACCATACCACAAAAGCCAGTGAGCTCAATAACCTCATTTAAATTGGGTTCTTGTCACACAAATCGAGATTCAGTCTCCATAGAGTACACTAACACTTTCATCGCACATGACGACGCGCGGCATGAGGTTGAAATACCAAGATACGGGACTTTACATAACCCGCGATAAAATTAATGGGGGTACATGTAAAAACAATAGGTATGTCGCTGAAGGCGCTTACCTAATTAAACAGTTACAAACTTTACACAACGCGGTTACCATACTCACATTCATAACTTAAGACCACTAATTTACTCACATCCGGCAAATTTCATTTAAAATACTTAATTCAACGAACTGTAATACCCATGAGTTTAGAGGTATTAATTTTCAGATGCATACGAAGAGACTCAATGTAATAGGCGGCAGTCTCAGCGCAAATCAACGACAAGTGTTAAGTTTGCCCATTCAAAATAACTACAGAGAAACACCTCTCGAATTAAATCAAAAACACATCCCAACGCATAAATGAAATAGGTGAATGATTCCTTAATATACGGAAAAAGAAACTTGTATAAGCATGCATATTCAAATACAAAGGCACGAAAACAGGCAGAAGACGGCGCTGCAGTCGGCAACGCCAATGTAAGATAAAAAGTGCCTGGCGCAGTTGTCAAATCGGTTACTGCTGCTACAATTCTGGTTATCAAGATTTCTGAGAAATTTTGAACGTGGCGTTATAGCCGGCGCTCGAGTGGTGGGACTACCATCACCGACGTAGCGATGAAATGGGGATTTTCCCGTACGACCATTTCATGATTGTACCGTGAATATCCGGAATGCGGTAAAACATCAAATCTCCGACATCGATGCGGCTGGAAAAAGTTCCTGCAAGAACGGGACCAACGACGACTGAAGAGAATCGTTCAACGTGACAGAAGTGCAAACCTTCCGCAAATTTCTGCAGATTTGATTGCTGCACCGTCTGCAAGTGTCAGCGTGCGAACAATTCAACTAAACGTCATGGATATGGACATTCTGAGCCCAGGGCCACTCGTGTACTCTTGATGACTGCAAGACACACAGCGTCACACCTCGCCTGTGCCCGTCAACACCGACACTGGACTGCTGATGACTGGGAACATGGTGCCTGGTCGGACGAGTCTCGTTTCAAATTGTATTGAGTGGATGGACGTTTACGAGTGTGGAGACAACTTCATGAATCCATGGGGACTGCTGAAGCTGGTGGACGTTCAGTAATGGTGTGGGGCTTCTGTAGTTGGAGCGATATCGGGCCCCTGATACGTGTAGATATGGCTTAGACGTGTGAAACGTATGTAAGCATCCTGTCTGATCACCTGCATCCACTCATGTACATTGTCCATTCCGACGGACTTGGCCAGATCCAGCAGGAAAATACGACACCCACACGTCCAGAACTGCTGAAGAGCGGTAGGAACAGAGATTAAACACTTCCGCTCGTCACCAGACTCACTAGACATGGCCATTATTGAGCATATCTGGGATGCCCTGCAACGTGCTGTTCAGAAGAGATCTCCACGAACTCGTACTCTTACGGCAGCCCTGCAGGATTCTTGGTGTCAGTTGCCTCTAGCACTATTTCAGACATTGGCCGAGTCCATGACACGTCGTGTTGTTGCCATTGTGTGTGCTCGCGGAGGCCCTACACGATATATGGCAGGTGTAGAAGTTTCTTTCAGTGTATTGTTGCGCGGTCGGGGGTGTCGAACCCGGGACTCCAGAAGGCCGAGCTGAAGCCGGGACCCACCGCGCCGTGTAAGTGAAAGATCGTCGAGGGGCAGTGCAGAGTGATGCAGCGGGAGTCGGTAACATTCGTTTATTCGTCTAATTTACGGTACTCGATGGATGAAGCGTACTGTCAGCGTGCCGCCACGCGATGATGTCCCGCGAGTCCAGCCGGCTCAGCAAACTCCTGGTATGCCGACGCCGGTCCTGCCGACATCAAGGTCGCCCGCCGATGGAAGTCGGCAGCTCTCTCCCGGTCTCCGCCGGCTGGGGCTTTGCGGCTGGCGCCGCTCCGCTGCCCGCGATTCCGGAGACTGCTACAGTCCATGCACCTCGCCGCCCTCCGGCCCGCTGGCCTGCTCTGTCCGACCATGGGACGAAAGTGGGTGCACTGGTCACCTGTGACCCTTGGGCCACCACTGATCCCAGGACAGGATCTGACTCAAACCCGCACCCTCCTGGACGCTATGCCGCAACTTGCCGCTAGTGGTGATTGCGGATGGGAACACCCGCCACCGTCTATGGTGCTGTAACAGTGCTGCTGCACCTCCCGCAGCGTGCGTCTGGCCTGTACCCCGTTTTGCCACGTGGGAAGCGATCGTGGCCTGTAGACTCGAGTGGAACTGAGCCCCTCCTGGACCCGCTGCAGACCGCTGTCACTGCCCTCCTTCAGGAAGACCATGTGATATCCAAGTTCCAGGTGTCCTGCCCCGGTGTTGTGTCCCCAGGGGTGGAATATAACCCAAAGAAGTATGTAGAAACAAAGAACAAGTTTATGTTGAATACTTATAACATAGCTGGCAGACTGGCCCCTATAAGCGTAGACCAGTACAGGTCCGTCCCGACGCTCGACTGACCTGGCACACTCTGTCCCAAGCTAAAATGCTTTCTATTTTTATTGGTTTCTGTCTCGCTTCTGACATAGTGTCAGAGGGAGATACAAACTATGACAGGGATAAGTTCCCACACGTCAGCCACTTACTAATTGCCACTCTTGGCTCTGGCGTAGTGCCTCGCTTCATACATCGCAATAACTTAAAGCAACGCTGCAGTTTCCTGCCTCATTGTTGCTCCACTCAAAACAAATCGTGCATGCAAACCGCCGTCTCAACTCCACGCTCGCGAGTGCCATGTTTACCTTGCCTGGCCTGTTGGCAGTCGACTGTTACGACACTCGGCCAGGGGCCCCAGATTTCATCGCCCAACCGCGCCTTCATTGAATTTTGGTAAAATTTCCTTTTCCCTCGACTAGGAATGACGCTAGGGCAGCAGTAGTCTATAATCGTTAAATCTAATTAACTTAAATTAAATCGGTACCAAGCCATTTTACAGAGAACAAACTCATATTCATAGTTCGACAGCGGAACTCAGAGCAAGTTAAAAAAGCTCCAGCAACCACTGCAGTGAGTATCAGCTCTTTTTTTTTCAGCACAGTAGGAGCGATCCTCTAGCCAATATTCCGGACGAAACCAGCAGGATAACTACTTTGCTACACATTTCTGGAGGAGCTGACATAACTCTTCACCAAGAGACTGTGTCTCACACAACAGGCATACTTGAAACTCATTCATTCACATATTAGGCCTTGCAGAAATCATTACAGAACAAGGGCAGGACGGAAACAGATTACTAGTTATCAAAGTGATGAAATGTGCTGGCTCCATTCATATTCCATTTCCAATAACTTCGTAAAATATGACATAAAACATCTGTGAAACTTATCAATGTAATAACAAGGAAAGACACATGAAGTAGAGTAAAAGGGTGATAAACTCTTTCAGCGTACTTTTCGATTCTCCTGTTATGTGTCTTATACAGACTTGTACATGCTTGTTACTGTAACTATCAGTTTACTACTTAGGAAAATATTACTATTGTTGTGATGCTAATCCGTTCTACATCGTTCTCTTCATTCGTATGTCAATGAATGTTCTGTGATGTTGTTATTATTCCCCTATCAGAATCTTCTCAATAGTCTGTATCCTCTCTCCATTTAATTTCACTAACACCAAATATTCATAGCTTTAATATGCATAAATCTACTTTCCAACTCTGAAGCTTCCCTAAGAAATACAAGTGGCCAATATCACATGCTCCATTTAATAAACTGTAGTGCGCTATTCTTATTTCTCCTGAGAGTCCGAAGTGCCACTTCAAATCCGAACGGAATCCAGTTAACCTTCGAATTATTATTATTATTATTTTAGGAGGAAGTCGTAACTATTAAAACAATTTGGAATACTTTCTCACGGAAGTACTCAGTGCAGTGATTTCCACAGATATCTAGATTATCATAAAGTTGATGATTCTTCCACTCTTAGGGGCAGTTTCGCACCCCGAGAAGGTGTCTCGAATGCTTTTATGTTAATATACTTTTATGAACAAGGTTTGAAGAAAGAAAATGACGCCTGACACTGAAAACCTCTGGTCGCCACATTTGTAATACCTGGGTGTTCGAAGTAGGAGTAAAGGACGCTAGCCGCTTCCGCAGAGTGATCATTTTTCTGTGTCACTGCTGTTTTGGTTTTCCTAACTACATTACGGGCATTGACAGATATTACGTGAGTAGAAAATGAATGTTCAGCGGTATAAGAGTGTCAGTGTCAAATATTGCTCCTCCACCTGTTCCAAGCGCGAGTATGGTGACGAATCGATCATCTCATCATATTTTAAAGTATTCCGAACGGTGAGGAAATAGCTAGATCAAGTAAACTACGGTGCTTTAGTTGATGTCTCGTGATGTCTGTTTGCGAACGAATGAGGGCACTGAAAATTGAATGGAATTCTGGAGTATTTGGTACTGAGAATACCATTTAGAACAGCAGGGGTGCGTTAATATCGGCCACCAGTTGCCTGGGATCTGGCTAGTGCCCTGCAGAGGGCACTTCAGTGCGCTGGAGAGAGAACTCGAGTCGGGTTCCAGAGACCGACTGCAGCCAGTTGGAGGCGGGGGCTCCAGCCGTTCGCCGCCCGCGGCCCCTGGAATATCGACCGGCCTCCTCCATCGCTCCACCCCCTCACCACCCTCTGGCGGGGATGCATTACCGGGATAAGTATTTGTCGACGGCTACAGCGGAGAGGACTCGATGAAAGGTGTGTGTAGCCCTTAGGATTGAAAGGCAAACGAGTCTGCAGGGATGCAGCTCTGTGTGAGAAAATGCATTACTGTTGTATATCGCTACAGGTGTGCAGAACGTCTTGTCTGCAAACAGAATTTAGGTACGCAATGAGTAATAAATTTTCCTGTCATTTGAAATTGGTTTAAATAAGAATTCTTAAGCTTCCAGTGATTAAATGTTTTCTTCTTTGCCAAATTGAAGGCTTTTCCAATATTGTTGAATGTCATATGACACCTGTGCTAAACGTTCTCAGTGCACTTACCACGTTGATTCTCTACATAAAGTTCCATTTTACGACGAGAGTCACCATTGTCTTTCCCAGGGAAGTAGGTAACTGTAAAATAATTAATGTAATCTCACTGAATATCTGGTACTGCCTACTTAGACTGAAATTACCTAAGCGTCAACACGAACTGCTGTTTCGTATGTTACTCTCACTGCACGGTAATCAGAAGTTTTGTTATAGAGCATGAATATGCACTGGGTGAGCATGGCAAACTGACCATGTCGCTATCATCAAATTGTTGTTGCCACGTGACTTAAGTACAGCGATGTTTGTTTACATATTTGAATAAGACTGAAAATTAGATATTATATCTATTTGGCCGTTTTGTACGCAGCTTTTTTTTAAAATTATTAACAGTAACGGTGAACAACGGCTGCTGCTGCCTGTCAAGTCGAAATTCGTCCGATTAGGAAAAATTATTTTTATGGGCCTAATGTACACACACATACAAACGTATTCGCGCGCACTCACGCGCTCACACACACACACACACACACACACACACACACACACACACACACACACACTCAAACACACACACGCACGCACGCACACACACACACACACACACACACACACACACACACACACACACACACACACACACATATATATATAGGTGACTATTGCTGTGGTGTAATTATAGTTGTTTTACTAATAATGGACGTTTTATGTATTGAGTAATAGCGATAAACAGTGTAGTACATATATACTGCGGAGGTCAATTGAGGGTGACATGCTAGCTGCAGGCCATATACAGTGTCCAGAAGAGGAGCATTCGTGCTGACTCCCTGCTGTAGCTTAGCCCCTTATTTGGGAGACGAGGGCATACTTCTGCATGGCCATCACCATCCCATGCCCAGCTGCTGGCCACTCATTTGCAGCGAAGTTTGACGTCTTTCAGAGCGCCTGACTTAAGTAGCGTGTCAGCCGTCTGCGTCAAAGTTGGGTGGGCAACACCTGCAGACCTCAGGGTTGGCAACCTGCACAGCGACGCCTCTGCTGAAGGAGACGTTCCTCGCCTCTCACGTGTAACGTAGGCACCGCTGGGCTGGAAGAGTCAGCAGCTTCCAATAACATGCGCTGTTCTGCCCCTTACGTCAATGTCAATGTTGCATTGTTTGAATCCTGAAAGTAAATTTATTTACAGCCAGCACTGTATCACTGATGCCCTTAGGCGTTTCAACGGACTACACTCTTCCAATAAGCATGGCACCCTATGGTGACAACTGTTTCCAGAGTCCACAGCATGTCTGAACATAGATGCAGGTGCTAGCCTAGCTTGCAGTTCACGATGTGTAACATGCAATGTCCTCAATATTTTGCCTGTGTCAGTAGTCGTCATCGCCTACAAGACTTGGAATTGTGGAATAGTTTGTAAGACCCAAAGTAGACCTAGTTATGTATATAGTAATATGTCATTTACTTTGTATACAGGTTCTTGTAGAAAAGTTAGTAATGACGAAAAAATTCAATTATGGATGAAAGGACTTGGTGTACTTGCTGAAAATGTAACTGTAACTGGAGATATTACTTTGTACTATAATTATTAATGGAGTGATATCCTTGACCTCTGTCAAGGGTGATCCTTGACCTCTGTAGCGGCTAGTCGTACATCGCGAACCGGGGGCTCAAGGATGAAATAGTTTGAAAAACTTATAAAATATAGTGCCGCACTGCCCGCTGAGCGCCTAGCGAGTCGGTGATGCAACCCGTCCGACTCGGCTCGGCGCCACGTGATAAGGCCCGGACCCACCAGCGGTTTGTAGACAGGCATGCGGTGGCGGCGTTGACGATACACACATCGACGAGGCAATGTGCTTCAATGCTGTTGCAGATAGAGCTCACAGTGGAATGGTTCCGCTGGCGTGCACTGCCCACTTATATAGAGAACGGCTGACCTTGGTTACATAACGCGGCTGATAAGGGACTTTGCACGCACTAATGGAGCAATGGAAGGAAGTCATTTGGTAAAATTAGTCTTGATTCATACTCTTTCCAACTTCTTGCCGAGTCTGCATTGCAAAAAAGAAAAAAACTCTCTGATGTTTGGTGGTCATTGTGGCAGCCATAAACGTGATATTTCATGGGACCCGTGGCTACTCAGTACGGTGGCATCACTTCCAAGGACTGTGTGACCACTCTGACTGATCGAGTCAATGCAATGGTACACTTTAGGTGGGGGACGAGGGGGGGGGGGGACGAGGACGAACTGTCACATCTCCTCAGGCCATCACAGTCACCACATCTCGATATAGTGATCCTTTGTGGTCTGCTTTCGAGAGAAGGGTGAGAAATCGCTGCCCACATCCATCATCACTAACTGGACTTTCCACTGTTTAGAAGTAAAAATATTATAAGATTCCCTAGAAAACCAAGCAGGATGAGATTGTCCATTTCGAGACAACTGGAAGCTGTTCTGAATTCCAGCGGTTTCTCTACAACGTATTACGCATGGTACTGTGTTGCGTTTTTGTCCATCTCCTGTACCTGCACTTATATCATGATACGTACACAACCATGAACCATGAACCTTGCCGTTGGTGGGGAGGCTTGCGTGCCTCAGCGATACAGATGGCCGTACCGTAGGTGCAACCACAACGGAGGGGTATCTGTTGAGAGGCCAGACAAACATGTGGTTCCTGAAGAGGGGCAGCAGCCTTTTCAGTAGTTGCAGGGGCAACAGTCTGGATGAAAGACTGATCTGGCCTTGTAACATTAACCAAAACGGCCTTGCTGTGCTGGTACTGCGAACGGCTGAAAGCAAGGGGAAATTACAGCCGTAATTTTTCCCGAGGACATGCAGCTTTACTGTATGAGTAAATGATGATGGCGTCCTCTTGGGTAAAATATTCCGGAGGTAAAATAGTTCCCCATTCGGATCTCCGGGCGGGGACTACTCCAGAGGACGTCGTTATCAGGAGAAAGACAACTGGCATTCTACGGATCGGAGCGTGGAATGTCAGGTCCCTTAATCGGGCAGGTAGGTTAGAAAATTTAAAAAGGGAAATGGATAGGTTAAAGTTAGATATAGTGGGAATTAGTGAAGTTCGGTGGCAGGAGGAACAAGACTTTTGGTCAGGTGATTACAGGGTTATAAATACAAAATCAAATAGGGGTAATGCATGAGTAGGTTTAAAAATGAATAAAAAATTAGGAGTACGGGTTAGTTACTACAAACAGCATAGTGAACGCATTATTGTGGCCAAGATAGACACAAAGCCCATGCCTACTACAGTAGTACAAGTTTATATGCCAACTAGCTCTGCAGATGATGAAGAAATTGATGAAATGTATGACGAGATAAAAGAAATTATTCAGGTAGTGAAGGGAGACGAAAATTTAATAGTCATGGGTGACTGGAATTCGTCAGTAGGAAAATGGAGAGAAGGAAACATAGTAGGTGAATATGGATTGGGGGGAAGAAATGAAAGAGGAAGCCGCCTTGTAGAATTTTGCACAGAGCATAACTTAATTATAGCTAACACTTGGTTCAAGAATCATAAAAGAAGGTTGTATACCTGGAAGAATCCTGGAGA
The DNA here is from genome assembly GCF_023898315.1 of Schistocerca nitens. NCBI lineage: Eukaryota > Metazoa > Arthropoda > Insecta > Orthoptera > Acrididae > Schistocerca > Schistocerca nitens. Next base: position 462,561,569 of record NC_064617.1, on the reverse strand, counting down.
TACTAATAGGTATCAGATAGATTATATAATGGTAAGACAGAGATTTAGGAACCAGGTTTTAAACTGTAAGAGATTTCCAGGGACAGATGTGGATTCTGACCACAATCTATTGGTTATGAACTGCAGATTGAAACTGAAGAAACTTAAAAAGGTGGGAATTTAAGGAGATGGGAGCTGGATAAACTGAAAGAACCAGAGGTTGTAGAGAGTTTCAGGGAGAGCATAAGGGAACAATTGACAGGAATGGGGGAAAGAAATACAGTAGAAGAAGAATGGGTAGCTCTGAGGGATGAAGTAGTGAAGGCAGCAGAGGATCAAGTAGGTAAAAAGACGAGGGCTAATAGAAATCCTTGGGTAACAGAAGAAATATTGAATTTAATTGATGAAAGGAGAAAATATAAAAATGCAGTAAATGAAGCAGGCAAAAGGGAATACAAACGTCTCAAAAAGGAGATCGACAGAAAGTGCAAAATGGCTAAGCAGGGATGGCTAGAGGACTAATGTAAGGATGTATAGGCTTGTCTCACTAGGGGTAAGATAGATACTGCCTACAGGAAAATAAAAGAGACCTTTGGAGAGAAGAGAACCACTTGTATGAATATCAAGAGCTCAGATGGAAACCCAGTTCTAAGCAAAGAAGGGAAGGCAGAAAGGTGGAAGGAGTATATAGAGCGTTTATACAAGGGCGATGTACATGAGGACAGTATTATGGAAATGGAAGAGGATGTAGATGAAGATGAAATGGGAGATAAGATACTGCGTGAAGAGTTTGACAGAGCACTGAAAGACCTGAGTCGAAACAAGGCCCCGGGAGTAGACAACATTCCATTAGAACTACTGATGGCCTTGGGAGAGCCAGTCATGACAAAACTCTACCATCTGGTGAGCAAGATGTATGAGACAGGCGAAATACCCACAGACTTCAAGAAGAATATAATAATTCCAATACCAAAGAAAGCAGGTGTTGACAGATGTGAAAATTACCGAACTATCAGTTTAATAAGTCACAGCTGCAAAATACTAACGCGAATTCTTTACAGACGAATGGAAAAACTGGTAGAAGCGGACCTCGGGGAAGATCAGTTTGGATTCCGTAGAAATGTTGGAACACGTGAGGCAATACTAACCTTACGACTTATCTTAGAAGAAAGATTAAGAAAAGGCAAACCTACGTTTCTAGCATTTGTAGACTTAGAGAAAGCTTTTGACAACGTTAACTGTAATACTCTCTTTCAAATTCTGAAGGTGGCAGGGGTAAAATACAGGGAGCGAAAGGCTATTTACAATTTGTACAGAAACCAGATGGCAGTTATAAGAGCCGAGGGGCATGAAAGGGAAGCAGTGGTTGGGAAAGGAGTGAGACAGGGTTGTAGCCTCTCCCCGATGTTATTCAATCTGTATATTGAGCAAGCAGTAAAGGAAACAAAAGATAAATTCGGAGTAGGTATAAAAATTCATGGAGAAGAAGTAAAAACTTTGAGGTTCGCCGATGACATTGTAATTCTGTCAGAGACAGCAAAGGACTTGGAAGAGCAGTTGAACGGAATGGACAGTGTCTTGAAAGGAGGATATAAGATGAACATCAACAAAAGCAAAACGAGGATAATGGAATGTAGTCAAATTAAATCGGGTGATGCTGAGGAAATTAGATTAGGAAATGAGACACTTAAAGTAGTAAAGGAGTTTTGCTATTTAGGGAGTAAAATAACTGATGATGGTCGAAGTAGAGAGGATATAAAATGTAGACTGGCAATGGCAAGGAAATCGTTTCTGAAGAAGAGAAATTTGTTAACATCGAGTATAGATTTAAGTGTCAGGAAGTCGTTTCTGAAAGTATTTGTATGGAGTGTAGCCATGTATGGAAGTGAAACATGGACGATAACCAGTTTGGACAAGAAGAGAATAGAAGCTTTCGAAATGTGGTGCTACAGAAGAATGCTGAACATAAGGTGGGTAGATCACGTAACTAATGTGGAGGTATTGAATAGGATTGGGGAGAAGAGAAGTTTGTGGCACAACTTGACTAGAAGAAGGGATCGGTTGGTAGGACATGTTTTGAGGCATCAAGGGATCACAAATTTAGCATTGGAGGGCAGCGTGGAGGGTAAAAATCGTAGAGGAGACCAAGAGATCAATACACTAAGCAGATTCAGAAGGATGTAGGTTGCAGTAGGTACTGGGAGATGAAGAAGCTTACACAGGATAGAGTAGCATGGAGGGCTGCATCAAACCAGTCTCAGGACTGAAGACCACAACAACAACAACGTACACAAATCTGGAATTAATGATTTGTTAATCCTTGTGGAAAATCATAGTACCATTAAGATCTTGTCGGAAACTGATCGAACGAGTATTAAAATGAGGTTTTTGTCTGGGAAGACGATGACATGGCTACATTTCAACAAATAATAGGGATCAGCACGTGGTATTAGCAAAGATATGTGATGTTAATGTTCATGTCAAGCTTTCACAGTTACGACAGGACTGTTGTAATGAATAAGAGACTTTATCAAGTCCTCGATGATTTAATAGTATCACCGAGCTTAGTGAACACATTGGAGACGATTTTAGTTAACGTATGTAGAATGTGACTTCTTAAGTAAGTCTTCACACCGCTCCTACAGCCTAGAGCGACGAAACACTGTTCGCAGTGAGTGGAATTGACATACTTTAGTCTACCACTGAGGCTGTCGCTGTCTCGTTGAGATATTACAGAGCAGTTACAATGAAACGTTTCCTGAAACATTAGCCATTTGTCTCATTCAGAACTGACCGTCAGATGGCATGTGAACACAGAAATATATGATTTCACAGGTTCTGCTAAATTTATTCTGATTTCATTTGTTCTTTTATACGTTTCAAGTTGTCTTTTGTAAGATAACTTAGCAATATCACGTAATACGCCGCTGCTGCTTGGCGATATACCTAAACACTACTTAGTCCATTTGACAAATTCTCGGCAATGAGCCGTCAGCTGTCAACACATGTATTTGGTTTCCTTCATTATAACGAATAACGACATAGCAAAAATTTTTTTCTAATACTTTTTCATATCTCAAGATGGTAACCATTTATTGCTATCTGGGCAAACAAACTTCTCTAGTAAGCAAATTACATTATTCAAATTCAGAGGTGGCTCTCCTACCCGCCAGGGTTGCCGAGAGGTGACAGTTCCACTTCGAGTGCCGAGCGGTAAGGTTCTTGTTTATTTCACTTGCCGTAGCGTCGCTTTTGTGGAGGTTTCGTCGTTAGTATTGTTCTGTCTGCCAGGTGAGTCGTAGCGACACCGCTCCGCCTTTACTGTCTGTTTGTGTTCGTCTACTTGCAGCGGCGTCGGCCGTTCTCCTGTGGTTACCATGGTTTCTATATGTGTTCCATGAAAAGTACTGTGAGCTTTACTTTCGACAAAAAAACGCAACACCTGCTGCCCGGGTCTCTAGAAATCCACAAATGGCTTGTCGATACATTACATGTGAACTCTGATCAGGTCCACGCCGCTTATTTTTATGCAGACGAGTACGTGTTTTACGTGAAATTCATGGATCCCCTTCACGTTGAAAGATTGCTGTCGCGACATGGCTCTCTACTTCCGTTCAAGCATCGCGATAATTCCGATTGTATGGTGTCCCCAGCAGATGCTGAAATTGAATATACCAATGTTCGAGTGTTCAACCTCCCGCAGGAAGCTGATGATAACTTCCTGAAGGACATATTGTCTCCATATGGTAACGCGAAAAACGTCGGTCGTGAACGCTGGTCTACTCGACACAGATTACAGTGCTATAGTGGAATTCGTTCCGTGCAAATGCATGTCAAACGCAATATTCCATCACATTTACAAGTGTGTGGTTACCGCGTCCGTGTCCTGTATACTGGTCAAGAGGGAACCTGCTTCCTATGTAATGAAAGTGGACACGTTCTGCCTAAATGTCCGTGGAGGATTTTTGTATTAAAGCTCTCATTAGTGCAGCTTCGCAAGTTGACGATTGCTGATCTTGTTCCTTCCACTTGCGCCGTCGTGCCTACTTCTGCTTCGGATCATAATGAACAAACAGTCAATTCCGATCATCGTGTCAATTAATTTCCGCCTTTCCTCCGTGACAGGTTCAGAAACCTATTGGCCCTAGGTTAGAATCTATAACGGCGACCAACAAGCGATGTCGCAAGCAGGATGGTGATGGTGAGGATTTGGCTGTGCCTTCTGCGCCAACCTCCTCCTCATCGATTGTCCCCCCTGCTCCACTCGATGCTACGGTACCTCCCGTCCGTGGTACGGTGAGTGGCGAAGGGGCTCCTTCTGAGCTGCCTGTGTGTGCAAAGGGAGCGGAGTCCCACCCTTCGTCTTTGTGACCTTCGTTACAGTCTGAGACGATGCAATGTCCCCCTGCTCCTTCGACTTCAGCCGCCGACGGTTTCCTGCATTTTCCGACTTCAGCAACTCACGAGGAGAATAAAATTTGCTACCAAGTATCTCCTGTTGAATTGTCAGTTACACAGTTGGGTAGAATGCTGTGCCTATGAACCCACCTACACCTCCGTCTGCAGAGGCCGCTATCCCACATAGCAGACAGAAACAGCTTACACTTCCTGACCTTGCGGTGGCACGTAAGAAATCTAAGAAAAAAGGTTGCGATGACGGGGATTCTGGTCCCCCGATGTCTGATTCCTCTCAAGATTCTGTAATGGACCTTCACTCTCAGCTGTCTATATAATTCTACTCGGAGGTTCCGTACATCCCTGTCCAGCTGTGATCAAAGACACCAAGCCTACACGTTGTTTTCCTTAAACGTTAATCGTGTGGAATCAGAATTGAGATTGGCTTTGCTGCGTCAGTTCATTTATAATTCATGTGCGGTCATAGTCTTCTTACAGTAGGTCCTATTTCATAATTTCTCCTTAACTGGTTTTCGTATTATCTAAAATGTAGCACCCGAATATTTTACGGGGACAGCCTTATTCTTACGCGAAGGCATACCTACTGCTGACGTGGAAGTGTTTGATTCTGGCAGAGGCATATGTTGTCAACTTCTTAATCTTACCTTGGTTCGTTTATATGCCCATTCTGGCACTGATCGTGCAGTGGATAGTTCACGTTTTTATATACAGGATGAAACGTCCCCTTAGAAAAATTAATGAATTACTGTGCTGATAAACCTCTTCAATTATTTGATTTTCAAACAGCTGAGCAGAACTGAACTTTCAGGAGTGCTAGTTCTGCAAGGTTCGCAGGAGAGCTTCTGTAAAGTTTGGAAGGTAGGAGACGAGGTACTGGCAGAAGTAAAGCTGTGAGTACCGGCCGTGAGTCGTGCTACGGTAGCTCAGTTGGTAGAGCACTTGCCCGCGAAAGGCAAAGGTCCCGAGTTCGAGTCTCGGTCGGGCACACAGTTTTAATCTGCCAGGAAGTTTCATATCAGCGCACACTCCGCTGCAGAGTGAAAATCTCATTCTGGAAACATCCCCCAGGCTGTGGCCAAGCCATGTCTCCGCAATATCCTTTCTTTCAGGAGTGCTAGTTCTGCAAGGTTCGCAGGAGAGCTTCTGTAAAGTTTGGAAGGTAGGAGACGAGGTACTGGCAGAAGTAAAGCTGTGAGTACCGGCCGTGAGTCGTGCTACGGTAGCTCAGTTGGTAGAGCACTTGCCCGCGAAAGGCAAAGGTCCCGAGTTCGAGTCTCGGTCGGGCACACAGTTTTAATCTGCCAGGAAGTTTCATTTCTCTCTTTACCTATTCTTATCAAAACTAAACTGACACACAATATTTTTAGCGCAACGCAATCTGACTTTCAATAATCCCTACAAAAGAATGGCCCTGACTAACAATAACCTATACCTTTCATGACTCACTTACCTCACAAAACTCTTCGTTACTCAAACTACTGCAATAAAGCGAGCGCCACTACTGCCAGCAAAATAAAAGATTCAAACTACTGAAGGCACTAACTACTGATAGGCATAGTTAGCAAATGAAAGATTTTGACATAGAACAAACAATGTATTCACCTTAATAGTGTTCAAAAGTCATAATATACAGGGTGTTACAAAAAGGTACGGCCAAACTTTCACGAAACATTCCTCACACCCAAAGAAAGAAAATATGTTATGTGGACATGTGTCCGGAAACGCTTACTTTCCATGTTAGAGCTCATTTTATTATATCTCTTCAAATCACATTAATCATGGAATAGAAACACACAGCAACAGAACGCACCAGCGTGACTTCAAACACTTTGTTACAGGAAATGTTCAAAATGTCCTCCGTTAGCGAGGATACATGCATCCACCCTCCGTCGCATGGAATCCCTGATGCGCTGATGCAGCCCTAGAGAATGGCGTATTGTATTACAGCCGTCCTAAATACGAGCTCGAAGAGTCTCTACATTTGGTACCGGGGTTGCGTAGACAAGAGCTTTCAAACGCCCCCATAAATGAAAGTCAAGAGGGTTGTGGTCAGGAGAGCGTGGAGGCCATGGATTTGGTCCACCTCTACCAGTCCATCGGTCACCGAATCTGTTGCTGAGAAGCGTACGAACACTTCGAATGAAATGTGCAGGAGCTCCATCGTGCATGAACCACATGTATCGTACTTGTAAAGGCACATGCTCTAGCAGCACAGGTAGAGTATCCCGTATGAAATCATGATAACGTGCTCCGTTGAGCGTAGGTGGAAGAACATACTGACGAAACTCAAAAATGAGCTCTAACATGGAAATTAAGCGTTTCCGGACACATGTCCACATAACATCTTTTCTTTATTTGTGTGTGAGGAATGTTTCCTGAAAGTTTGGCCGTACCTTTTTGTAACACCCTGTATATAGCAGTTCATGACATCCAGTCTTACAAATTTACTGTCTCTGCTGGACACACGTCCAGATCATCCGCTCTCAAAACTCCGCCACTTGTCTCCCCACATCCACCACTGCTGGCGGCTCACCTCCAACTGCCAAACACTACAATAGCAAATTCCAACAAAGCCACAGACTGCACACAGCACAGCCAGTGATTTTCATTCAGAGCGCTACGTGGCGCTACCAATATAAAAACCTAAACAGCCTACTTACAAGGATATTGTTTATCTGTTGCGTAAGAATCTCTCGGGTATTCTGTTGGGTGGTATTTTTAACCGTGTATTGCGTCCTGGAGATCAATCTCCAAATTTTAATTTCTGTCGTGAATTACATGAATGCGTCCGCTCCTTACGCCTAAAAGACGTCTGGATGTGTAAATACCCGACATTAGTTAAATTTACCCACTTTACTGCGACTTCTGCCAGCAGGTTACACAGGTCTTACTTATCAGACTGCCTGAGCGATGGTACTCTTATTGTTAAAGTCTTACAGCTTCCTTTACGGATCACTGTGCTGTGGCCACAACTTTTAGTCTTTAACGGCAACCATTCAAATTGTTTCGCCCTCCGTAGATGTTAAACGTCGCTCACCTAGCTGACCGCTCTCTCGATGACGTGATGCAAGTCGTGTGAGAGCGTACACAACGGTACGCTGGGAAATACTCTTCCACCCTTGACTGGTGGGCACAGCTAGCAAAACCGAGGCTCAGGCATACATTGATACTTTTCTGTGCAGCCAAAGCGCGAAACTTTCGGAGAACTTATGAATAATACTATTACATCCTGCCTGAACTTCATGCTGCTTCAGATCACGCCCTTCTGCTAATTGCGGATCTTAGGTGTGTAAACGCAAAATTGTTGACCTTGAAGAGAATACTAATGAAAGGTTTGAAAATCCGATCGAAGTCGTGTTCATTGGTGACGGAAGAACTGACTTCCTCATGTCAGTTGCTTCGCCGACGCGCTTGTATTCATTCTCTCGCGACAAATGATGGACGGATCGTAATGGCGAAGGCTGATGTAGTGCGTATGTTACACCAGTACTATGTAGAAATCTATGCCGCAGATGAGTCCAATGAAACCTTTTACGGCCCACTTGTCAGAATTTTGGATACGACTATTACATCTGAACATAATACAACGCTCTTATCTGCCCTTCAGCCTGAGGAAGTTTACAAACTTATTGTGGGATCGCCATGTCAAAAGTCCCCGGGTCTAGATGGACTTCCCCAGGAATTTTACGTGGGCTTTTTTCCGTTTTTGGGTGCTACCTTTACCCCCATTTTGAATGAAGTGTTACAGGGTAGAATCATGCCGAACTCGTTCGAAACGTCAAACATTGTTTTAATCCCGAAACGCCCTGGACCGGCTGCTCCTGGTAGCTTTCGCCCACTTACCTTGTTAAAATCTGAGTATAAGGCTGTGGCGAGGGCAGTTAACAGTAGGATGTCGTCACTGATGGAGACGATTGTTGCAAAACATCAAAGCTGCGTACCTGGTCGTACAATTCTTACCCCTACAATCGAGGGTCGTGACGTAGTTTCCGTTGCTGCAGTAATGTCCGTTCCTTGTGCCCTTGCTTTTCTAGACTTCGATAAGGCATTTGATCGTGTTAATCACGAATTTTTGCTTCGGATTCTGGAGGCAGTAGGTTTCACTGTTGATACACTGCGAGTTCTCTCAAATCTGTTTACGGGTATTTCGGCTTTGGTGGTTGTTAATGGCCAACTGACGCCCCCAATAAATAGCCGTAGGGGAGTGCCTTAGGGAATCCCGCTGCCCATGACTTTGTTTGTGTTTTATTTCTGGAGCTCCTGCTTCGGATGCTAGAACCCCAGGTGACAGGTTGGACGCTTTCCGATAGGACTATAGCTGTTGGTGCATACGCGGATGACGTAAAGGTTCTACTTCGCCATCCTGCTGAAATACCTCGACAGAAGGCTGTAATCGACCATTTTTGTCAGGATTGAGGTGAAAAACTTAATGAAGGTAAATGGAAGCATCTTCCCTTGCGAGGTTTTCATGACGCGGTTGTTCCATGGACTACTGCGGAGCATCAGCATACGTCTCTCGATATCATCATTGATAGTTGTCCACTCGAAAAGGCGACTCTCAACTGGAAGTCAGTTATGAAAAAAATTCAGATACTAGAGCATGAATGGCGTTCTCTTACTATGCTCCATACATGTCTCACGTTAAGCTTATTATGTGGCCCCAGTTTATCCGCTTCCCTCAATGACGGCGAAGACACTACAATTGTCTGGTCGTTTCTTATGGAAGAGGCATATACTTCACTTACGGTTTCAGGTGATAACGAAGCCTCTTCCGTTTGGGGGGTTGGGCCTGACAGATATACGGAGGAAGACGCAGATGCTATACGTGCGGCGTAATGCTTTGATGATGACTCAAGAAACTCACACATTCACGTCTCATTTATTTCTCTGTGTCTGCCCTGCTAATTTTTAACCCCATGTTGATATTGGTCGCATAAATTATAAGTTAAAACGCATTCGTGACTTTTGTCTTGTGGTGAGCTGTTTAGGGGCTGACATCTTATGGAGACCTGTCCTCACCATGAAATTCGTAAAGACTCAATGGAAAGCAGTCCCTTGCCCGAACTCCATTAAAAGCGAATCGCCGCATACAACCTGGACAGTTTGGTTCAATATCAGTCTTCCGATTTTGCCGATGCGCGTTGCATCCATGTGGTATAAGGTAGTAACTAACTTGATTCCAACGAATGAGCGTCTTTTCCATATTGGGCTTAGTGACACGGATTTAGGGTAGTCATTGTAGGGCTCCAAATACGATACGACTTCGATTTGCTTGTGGGGGTCATATGGCTAGCTGGTCTTGGACCAGGACACAACTGGCCTTCCTTACACGGTCTTCTGAGACTGCGTACACTACTGATATCATATTGCGCCCAGATTCGTCTTTCTTTGCACGGTCGAAAACCGATACCGTTTTGTGGTTTCTGGGACACTTCATTGTGTTGTAGAAAACGAGGGGGAAGATCACATGAACATCATGCAGTACATGATCACTGCTTATTGCACATGCTTGCGAATGCTTCGATATCGAGACCGCTACGCCAACATGTTGAATCTTGTTTTCCGTTGGCAAGGTTAATGCACATTAAAAGAAAAAAAGAGCGCTACTACGTTGCTTCCTGGACGTGGGTTGGCACGCTGGCCCTTGAACGAATCCGCTGGGCGAATTAACGGCGAGGGCCGGTTTGCCGGCCAGCGTGGATATGATATTTAGGCGGTTTTCCGCATCCCTCTAGGTGAATGCCGGACTGGCCCCCACGTTCTGCCTCAGTTACACAACTCACAGACATTTGCAGATATTCGCCCTGTTTTATATCTTGCACTAGAAGTAAACAGCTGGAGTACACTACTTACATCCTGGGGGGATCGGTGTGGTGGCAGGAAGGCAATCCGGCCACCCTCTGCCACTAACACTACCAAATCCGTAATAATAAGGCCGACCCCGCGTGACGTGGGACGAGACCCAAAGAAAGAAAGAGACGGCTCTCCAGTTGGAAATGTCAGGCAACCATAAAAATATTTAATAACGATCAGCATAACAATAATTAACAATATTAATAATTAGCATTATTAATAACAGTGATAATTTTTAAGTTATGATTGAATATATTGCGTATAAATTGAAAGAGGTAACAGGGGAGTTGAAATGCTTTGGAGTAAGAACTTATGTCAATGTAATCTAATCCTGAGGCATGGAAAGTTTTGGAATGTGACGAACAATAAGGACAACGGATGCACACACACCTTTATTGAAGTGAGAGTAATATAATGTTTACTGAAAAATGTTGTACGTAGAGACGGTGGTCAAACTGGTTACCACCACAGTCTATAGATGCATAGCACTGTCATAGAAACCTGTTACAGTATATCAAGTACGTCAGGAACTGCACGAACATCATTAGACGTTACCAATATCTTTGCGAGAAGTGATTCGTCGTTGGGAGCTAGTGTCACGTACACGAAAGGTGTAGCATGCTCCCAGGAAATATAAAATTAATGGGCAACAGACAAAAGGAGCAGTGAGTGAAGTGGTCATTGAAATGACACCCCCCCCCTTCCGATTCAAAAAGTGTGCAGTAGTACTGTCTAGTTGCATGAAACCGTACTTACACAGAAATCACAGATTATCATTCCAGTTTATAGCTCGTGTATGTAGATTGTCCCTGTACTTCACTAACTCATGATTACTTCCAAGACAATATGGTTCCAGTCCATACCTGTATTTCGATTTATCTATTGGCTCCATCGATATGCCCATAATAGTTTAAATGATACTGCACAAGCAGTAAAACTCCTGATACAATTTACTTTCCTCTCTGTATTGGTCATATACAGCATTTAAAGTAAAATGACTTGAACGTTTCATGACACACTTCTTCACCAGATTTACAAAACAGGGCGTCAGTCGCTAGATAGTGTCAGTAAAAGCATTTACGTCGAATTTTAGGCAGAAGCTCTTACAAAAATAACGCTCACTCATAATCCTGTCGATGAAAAAATGATACTTCTATTTCGTAGAAAACTTCTAAACTTTCGTGTCCATTTTCTATAATTGTCATAATATCGCATGGCATTAAAAAAGTATCCCGAGTAAGTGTCTTACTTGGGTCCCTAAATCTGTCAACATTTTCCATATAGTAAAGCGCTATTATAACTTTTAGTTACATATTTTTCGTGGTAGTGAACGAAATCGGGATACTGTGTAGGCTGCCGCTAATGAAACGTGTCTGTTGCGCAGGCATGTTGACTACTGCATTAATGTCCTCGTTTGATGATGCGTGAGTAATGTACTTACGTTCTGATTAGTGGGCACTACATAGCGGTGGCCACAAATGCTGATACGGAAAGCCGGCAGCGGTGACCAGAATGTGCGATAATCCTGTTTATTGGCTCCTACGTTGCGTGCATCAGACTTGGCAACCTGCGGTAGCAGAGATTTGCTACTGGATTAAAGAGGTCATAGTGCTTTTGCTCTGTCACAACCGCTGTGTCAATTTATTATTCCTCAATAGACTGTTGTTTCTTTCCACAAGGATAGAATGTTTTACTGTCATATTTTTTCGTTTTGTGTAATTTCTTAAAGACAAAAAAGAAAAATATTTATTATATATGAAAGAAGTTGTTCGGTTAAGTACCTTACAGCACGTGAAAAGTTAAAACTGCGCGCTGGATTCAGATCCCTGCTGTTGGCATCCAGTGCGCTACAAATAACTAGCCAAAGATGACATGCGTGTTGGGATACCACAGGAGAAGGGAGCTTGATGTGATGAGGAAGTGTACAAGTACCAGTAGGCCTCAATTTGCGAACATACCTGTTTAGTTCAGCATTTTATGGAGATGAAAAGAGCACTGTGGCAATACTGGAAGAGAGGAGAATCATCGTGTCTTAGAGATTGTGTTAGAATAATGCTAAGAGTTAAGAGGCGATAAGAATGAGAAGGTTCTGTATTGAGTCAATGAAAAATTATATGCAAAACACAAGCTAAAGGAATAGACAGGATGAGTGGACATAATATTCGAGGAACTAAAGTCCATATAACCATACACAGCTAAAATTGTCAGTAAAAAAAATTGACTCTTTCCTAAATTGTGGATCGTCGGGCTCCTGTGTAACCCGGTGCATTACAGTTCCAACTATTGTGGCCATCTCTTCGTCCCAAGATAGTACTCACACGCAACGTCCCCGGTATCATGTTATACATTTTCCCAATTCTGTACACTTCCACTATATTTGACTTGTAATTTCACCATTCAACAATTGAACTAGTTGAACTAGTTTCCTATGTATAATGACTTCAGATCAATGTGACGTAAAACGTAATCTCTCTTTCCTTTTCTTCGTAATTTTCTCAACAAATTATATTCCTGGGCGCGCATTTATATTTTTAGAGTTTTTACTTGGCGCGGTCGGCAGAGAATTAGGTCCGGCGCATATCGTGTGCGTCCGGCTCATACTGTGTGCCACAACAGGTATCTGGGGAACGCAAGGATTGCTCTGTTACAGAAGCCAGAGCTCTGCTCCTAATAAATTGCCACATTCCACAGAGCCATAATCAAGAAGCTTAAACGGTGTAATATGCCGGCGCCTAAAGTGTCATTTTTCGGGACTTGCGCTACGGAGCCATAACACAATCACGCTCAATCACTCCATGGCGTCCTAGCACAAGCGGAGACTTCGAGCACAAGGTAAACGGCAATTACTGAAAGAGCGTGGTGGGGATAAGTGGGGATAGGGCATTTGTCACGCAGCACTGAGATTACGAAGCGTAAGCATTTCGAACTTCCCACGGAGGTTCCGTCTGACGTGATAATTGATGCCCTACGCATACATGGAAGAGTGCTTAGCCACATAGAGGAAAAATGGTCGAACTTCTCCACCTACAGCGTTCTCAGTGAGGTGCGACAGATCAGAATCGAACTGACATAACATGTGCCCTCACACTTGTTCGTTCGGTAGCGGATGTAGTGCAATCGTCATCTACGATGGACAGCCCAAAACCTGCTCTGGATCGGGGGAAGAAGGCTACGTCGATTCAGTATTTGTGCAGCGGAGGATTCTGCAAGTTCCAACAGGCTAACCAGTTCCTACGTCCACGCCGACACCGCTGACTGTAACGCATGTCGACGCGCTTCAAACAGATCTCATCCCGAAGAATGACCAGCTCCACCATGCAGGCGGTTTACGGCTACCACCCGCAGCAGAGAGCCGACCTGTGAAAAATCGACGTACACTTGGACCACTCCGGCGCCCGCGACGCCGTTGACCGACACGAAAGGAACGCTAAGAGGGATGGAAATTGACCCCACGGCTGTGCTGACAGCTGCTTTCTCCCACTAGCGCAGGAAGTCACTTCTAACCTCGGACACGGAAGCGCACACAACTATCGTCGAAGTGGCACAGAAAACTATAGCTAGCGCCGTACTACACGGAAGACGGAGTTGCGTACAACGACGCATTGAATCCGGATGAGGAACGACGGTTCTTCCTCCATCACAGGAGTACGATGTGAATCACACAAGTCAGGGGCTGATCAAAGAACCACCGACGGAGATCAGCAGATAGGAGTCCCTCCATCCAACGTAACAGCACCTTTGCCTTCGACCGGCCCGATGGGAGAAACACGACGAGAGATAACCCTTCAGCATGGGAACTGGGCCGATGAATCCCATACTAATCCACAGATCGGCGACACCGCGGCAATAGTAGGTGCGGCGTCCACTGGATGCTAACCACGCAGAAGATGCAGACGATCGCGCAGACGCCAGGTCGACGAGCAGTAGCACACAAGCTACCATAAGCGTTCATGTGTGCTTTACGCACTGAGGAAAAGCGGAAGAATTACTGAACAGCCTCTGTTAACATTAAAACAGTTAAAACGTTTGTGAAACTGCAATTGTTACGAGACATGCTGTGTGTGTCATGGTCCTTCCGCAGGAGGTATGTGTCGATAGCTTTCCCTATCTCTATCAGCACAATCCGTTCATTGCACCCACTATAGACGGCGGCAGCGGAACAGCGATAATTGTACCTAAAGCCGAAGATGTGGTGTATCTGCCGACAGCGTGAGGGTTGGAGCTCTGCGTTCTACGCCTCAGGGTATGACAGAAGGCACGGTCGATCCCCATTTTGTGTAGAGTACTTTGCACTACTATTCTTAGGTCGTTATGAGCATGTTCTATTTGGAGACGACTTCAACTGCGTGCTCGCACTAAAGGATCAGCACCCACGCTATAATTCATGGCAGGAGCAGCGGCAATACCCACGCTATAACCCATGCGAGGAGCTGCGGCCGCTGGTGCTGGACATGAATTTAATTGACACGTGGGAGACGGTACATGGCACAGACGCGGCTACACTTATGCCGCAGGTCACTCTGAATGTCACCTCGATGGAATCTGCATTAATACGCCGTCTCGAATCTGCAATCCTCGGTGCGGAATTACGGCCCATTGCCTTTTCAGATCACATAGCATACATATGCACCGTCTCCCCACATCGCCAACGGCTGTGGAGGAGTCGCGCTGATTGGAAACTAAATATCACACTCTTGGGGGAATCTTATTACCGACGCTTAATCGAAGACACTTGTCACTTACGTGAACGACGCTTCCCGACAAATCCGACGACGTTGAAACGGTGGCTGGAATAGGTTAAGCCTGCGTTGCGCCGAACCTTTACTGCATACGGAAGGCAGAAGGTGATGTGGGGGCGCCACAAGATGGAATTTTATTTCACGATGCTCCATGAACATTCTGTACAAGGCGCCTTCACAAGGTCGGAGTTCTGCCATAAAATGGGTGCAGTTCCAAATAATTACCGTAACGCACTGCCTTCTGTAGCGGTTCGCAGTCCGCGCGAGGGCCTTTGAACAAGTCCGAGGACAACAGCCGTTAACGTATCAGTTATCAGAAGAAACAAAATAGCCGCGTAGCCGCATGGTCGTACTGCCGGATGATCGCCCTATGACTTCGCAAAAAGAATTTGCCAAAGCCTTTGTGGAACAACATGGTCATCTCAACGACGAAGCGAAACAGGACGGGGCAACCTTCCATGGTGTCCCACGAACGCTATCCGACGCGACGGCCGAGCGACAGTTAAAATGGGATGTTACAGATGATGCCGTAATAGAAGCGTTCTATAAGGCAGCATCGAAGAAGTCCCGTAGGTCCAATAAGGGTCGGTTTGAGTTTTATCGGGCATTTATAGATCTTCCGGCTTTGCAAAGGACTGAAATGTATCGGGAATAATGTCCCCCCGTGTGCCTCTTCCTCCCGCCTTTGTGGAAGGAAGGATCATCCCTGTCCACAAAGTATGCGGCTGCTCCTCGAAGTGCTCATCAATGGATGCGTGGTGGGACCCATCAGCATCTCGCGATGGGGCAGACAAGGAAGCTATATGGCATCGCTCTCGACCCGCTGCTCTGCAGGCTGCGGAACCGGCTCCAAAGAATGACGATAAAGCTCCACGAGTTTCTTTGCCGAATATACGCGGATGACCTATTGCTTTTAGCACAGTTGGACGGCAAGGCTAGAATGGCTTTGCATTGAATTAATTTGTATGGTATGGCTACGGAAAGTCGGATGAACTTGGCACAGTCGGTAGCGATGGACATCGGTAGAGGACTCGCAATGAGAAGTGTGGCATCACTACAGCTGATGCTTGGGAATTATCTTCATCACAGACGTCCGACGCGTGGTGGCACTCAGCTACAGGCATCTTCTGCAAATGGTTCGTGACAGTGTTCGAAGTCACAGGTTAAGGGCTCTAGATATGATGCAACGAGTCACCTTTGCCAACACTTACGTAACTTCTCGCATCCCGCACCTGGCCTAAGTTCTCCCTAGGCCGGTGGTGTCGGCAAACCGTATTCTGGCTGAATTAGGATATTTTGTGAGCACAGAGCTGCTTTTTAAAGTCGGAAATTAAACCTCTACTCTACATAGTAGTCGTGAAGGCGGCGAAGATATGGACGCGACATCAGATAAGTGTGACGGGCACTTTGATAGACGCACTGGCACCATCTTGACTCGAGGACGGCCCACGTACTTCATGGCAGTTTTTATTCTTCGAGTGTGTTCCATCGCTTACAGTGGCTTCTTAAGTGTCTCTCGTTCTGGAGTGTTTTTATAGAGTGACCTACTTTTAACATGTGCATGTGATTCGAGCGTATTTTATTTGCTCCATGAAATGGCAACTGTATTCCCATATGGGACAGGGAATGAAATCACAATAAAGAAAAAAAAAAGAAAAATCAGCCCCAGCAGGCCTTCCCTCCCTGGAAGGCCCCTCCCGACAATTTTAATTCTTCGTCGTGTATGCTTTCGTCTCGTGCAGTAGTTCTAATGTGTCGTCATTCTGGTGTGTTTTCATACTGTGGCCAAATTTAACTTAGGTGTGTGACTTCAGTGTATTTTACATGCTCTGCAAATCGCCAACTGTGTTTTTTACCTTTATGTGGAATTTTTTATCTTTCCCACATTGAATGTCTCCATGTACGTGCATGTTTTAACCTCACTCTCTCCGTTTATTATGTTATTATGTCCAGCACTGGCAGTCGCTAGTTTTACTCCCGACGACGATGGCGGAACCAGCCATCGAAAGCTCGATAATGTTATTGGAATTGACGCAGTTCGAAAATCGAGAATTTATTGAGTCATGCCACCGCTAAAGACTCTGAGGACGCTTCTGATAACAGTGTATTGTAAAATATTGGAACATATTGTACGCTCATTTATTATCATGTTTCTGGAGGCCAAAAATCTTCCCTGTAGGGACCAATATGGATACTAAAACAACAACTGTGAAGAAACCATCTTGCTTTGTTCGTCCACCACACACAGAAGTCATTATATACAGGTACCCAGGTAGATGCAGTGTCCCTTCGACTTCCAGAACGCATTCAATACAGTTCCGCAAGACCGTCTAATGAAGCAAACACAATGATAGAAAATAAATCGCACAACAGCCAATAATTAATTTACAGTAAAGAAATTTCGGCAACACATTTGTCTAGTCAAGATACGTGATTAACACTGCAAGATCACAAGTTCATGAAAGCTCGAGATAAGCTATAGTTAATGTGAAATACCTTTTCATTAATAATCGGTGTAACCGCCAGAATGTTGAATGCAAGGATGCACTGCGTTGCACAGGCACCGAATGTCAGATTTTGAGATGAAGTTCCACGACTATTGCGCTCGGTCAGTCAATACAAGGACAGCTAAAGCTTTTTGGGGATGACTCTGGAAATTTCGTCCAGTGATGTCCCATATGTGCTCGATTGGAGACAGACCTGGTGATCGCGGAGGCCAAACCAACATGCCGACACTCTGTAGACTTGTAGAGTTCCAACAGCGATATGTTGGCGAGCGTTACCCTGTAGAACCCCCCCCCCCCCCAGAGCGCTCCTATTGTCGTAGGAAATCGCACTTCAGACCATAAATCTTAATGTAGGTCTGGTGTGTTTAGGCTGTAGAAAGGTTTGTTGGAGGCTCTCAAAGGGCCTCCTTCTAAGCAACACACAGCCATTATTGGCAAGCGACACAGAACCAGTTTTCACCAGAAAACACAACAAATCTGCAGCCTGCCATCCAATGAACTGATGTCGCAAATGGTAGTAGTTTATGGTCAGTCTAATGCACGCTACAAGACGTCTGGCTGGGGGCTGTTCCTGAAGTAACCGATTTTTAACAGTTCGTTGTCACTGTGTTGCCAAACGCTGCTCAGATTGCTATTGCAGATGGAGTACGATGTGGCACTGCCATACACTGAACACAATGGTCTTTCCTCTCGGTAGTGCCATGTTGCCATCCAGAGGTGGGTCTTCTTGCGATCGTACAGGCTCGTGATCACTGCTGCCAGCAGTCACGTACAGTGGCTACATTCCTGCCTAGTCCTTCTGTAATATCACAGAAGGAACATCCAGCGTCATGTAGCCCTGTTACACGACCTTGTTCAAACTCAGTAAAGTGTTAATAATGGCGTCTTTTTTGACCTTAAAGACGTTGGTGCGTAATATCAACTCATCACATCTAATCTCAAAAGAAACTAAGGCTCATGTCCGTTACACAGTGAATTTAAAGCAAACTGATTTACATCCTCATAGTGAAAGTACTAGCGCCAATCTTATACCACTGACGCCAAATTTGAATCAAAATCATCTTTCAAATGCTGATAAATGCCCGCCAAGTTAATTTTATGACGCTCTACTTCTTCTTGGTGTTTATATATGACCGAAGGTACACAAAATGTCCGGGGTACGATGAAGTGGGGATTTTGCCGTACGACAGTTTCACGACTGCATCGTGAATAACAGGAATCCGGTGAAACATCAAATCTCCGCCATCGCTGCGGCCGGAGAAAGATCCTGCAACAACGTGACCGAGGACTACTGAAGAGCAAAGTGCTGCAGATTTTAGTGCTGGGCCATCAACAAGTGTCAGCGTGCTAACCTTTCAATGAAAAATCATCGATATGGGGTTTCGGAGTCATAGGCCCACTCGTGTTCCCTGGACGAGTACATGACACAAAGCGTTATGCCTCGCCTGGGCCTGTTCACACCAACATTGGACTATTATAATTGTGTAGGCTTCTGCGGCCAGAGTCAGTCGACATAAAAGTTTTCTGGGTGTGGTACCGCGTCATAATGTATAAAACTATTCCAACAGCAGTCGTTTTATATATTATGACGCAGTACCACACCCAAAAAACCTTTTATGTCGACCAATATTGGACTGTTGATCTTTGAAAACATGTTGCCTAGTTGGACGAGCGTCGTCTCAAGCTCTATCAAGAGGGTGGTTGTGTATGGGTATGGAGACAACCTCATGAATCTATGGGCTCTACATGTGCATGTCAGGAGGGGTCTGTTCAAGGTGGTGGAGGGCCTGTAATGGTGTGTGGCGCGTGCAGTTCGAGTGATAGGAGACCTCTGATACGCCTAGATACGACTCTGACAGCTGACACGCACGTATACATCAAGTCTGATCAGCTGCATCCATTAATGTCCATTGTGAATACCGAAGCACTAGGGCAATTCCAGCAAGTCAATGCGATACCCCACACGTCTGGATTTGCGTTTGGAGTGGCTCCAGGAACACTCTTTGGAGTTTAAACACTTCCGCTGTCCCCCAAACTCCCCAGACATGAAAATTATTGAGCATATCTGGGATACCTTGCAACGTACTGTTGAGACGAGGTCTCCACTCCTTCGTCCTGTTGTGGATTTATCGACAGCCCTTCAGGATTTATGGTGTCAGTTCCCTCCAGCACTACTTCAGACGATATTTGAGTACATGCCACGTCGTGTTGCGGCACTTGTGCATGCTCGCGGTGATCCTACACGATATTAGACGGGTGTACCCCACTTTCTTTGGCTCTTCAGTTAATACACACACACACACACACACACACACACACACACACACACATATATATATATATATATATATATATATATATATATATATATATATATATATATATATATATATATTGCGGGTACACAGACAAAACGAATTGCATATTACATGTTTACAGAATTGCGAAACAGTCACTGAAAGCAGTTTACTCATAAAAATCTAGAGGTATACATACAGAGGGACAACCACATAAAATTAATAACAAGTATGGCAGAAGCCAGACTGAGATGCATTGGAAGAAGTGTCAAGAAATGCAGATCAACAACAAAAGAAGTAGCTTACAGAACACCCATACTACCACTACATAAATGCTACTGCTCATTACAGTATCTGTACTGCAGAGGACTGATAAAGGAAAGAGAAAAGGTACAAAGACGAAAAGCACGTTTAGTTACATTTTTGTTTAGTAAGAACTCATGTATCACGAGTTGCTCTGTAATAGCAGTGCCTGACACTGCAAGAGACGTGTCCTGCATCATGGTATGGTCTAGCGTAGATTTCAGCCAACATGGAGGCTTACCAGCAATCGTTCCTTCCCTGATCCATATTTGACTTGAACAGGAAAAGGCCAAGTGACAGTAGTACACAAAGTAACCTCAGCCACATACGGCGAGGTGGGTTGCTGAATACATATGTAAATTTAGACATATGGATATTTCATCTCCTTCTAGTTCCGGCACGAGTTTATTCTGATAAATATCTTCTGACTCGTCAATTAACAACTCATAAGTTATGTAACATGTCAGTGTATTTGGCACAACACTTACTACTTTCTAGGCTGCTTCCAAACATTCCAACCACTTTGTCGACATACGGTATGTTGCTACCTATAGCAGCAGTTTCTGAAAACCTTGCACAACTGGATTCCCTTCTAGATAGTATTTCCAAATCAAAACATGTCATACCCAGTGTTCCATAGAAAGTTTCTCCACTTGGAGATCATAAATTGTGCGCCATTATCTGACAGCAGTGCATCAAACTGGTCAACATTGACCACATAATCAGCTTCTGTGTTTCTATTGCGAGCTATACTAGTCACATTCTTGACTGCTTACAGCTCTTAATACTTCCTAAACATGCCTTGCAATGCTAGCACATAATGAATTCCAGTCTTCACTCATGGAAGGGGTCCATAAACATCTGTGCCAAGAAGCTGAAATGGGTGTTACGTTATCTATTTTTTATTCCAACGTAATTATAAATCTTTTTGACCATGGGGTCGAGTATGACAGCCGATTGAATGATTCATGAAGTACAACTTCTAATTAGCCCTCATAACAATTAATCACTCCAAGCCTTCCGTCAAAAATTATTTTGGTCATATAACCTTGCAGGCTGACTCTCTTACAGTCTTTAACATAACCTGATTCGGACACTGTCCTGAATAAGTTACTGTATTGATGTCATGGCAAGAACTTTAAGTGCTCAGATTTGTGGGTCTGAGTTTGGCCCCACCACCTGCACTCATGCCTGTGGACAAAATCAGCTGTGGCCTTCAGCTGAAGCTAAAAGCTTTATCTTCCCTTTCTTCCTGAAGATAAATTGATCATTGCTTTCATTTCTGTGAGGAGATCGACACCTACCATGCTTTTGGCACCAGGGTGTCAGCAATAAAAATTGTGTGACACAAACTGTTTGTGAAGTCTTACACCAAGGCGGACCTGCAGCTTGCCAGTTTCAGTTTGCTTACTTAGGGCAGCTAGAATTCTTCATGTGGTAGCAGGTAATGTAGGTACCTTCTTACATTCAGAAATTCCTCTGAACAGGGTGTTTGAGACCAGTCACCTCTACCCTAGACTCAGTAACTGCCCTGTATCCCTTTCTTTAATCTGAATGGTGGTAGCAGACAACTTTCATGGAGACAGTGTGATATCTTAAACCAATATTAATAGCAGCATATGCCTCAGATTATAAAAATTGAAAATAATTGCACTCCTGGAAATTGAAATAAGAACACCGTGAATTCATTGTCCCAGGAAGGGGAAACTATATTGACACATTCCTGGGGTCAGATACATCACATGATCACACTGACAGAACCACAGGCACATAGACACAGGCAACAGAGCATGCACAATGTCGGCACTAGTACAGTGTATATCCACCTTTCGCAGCAATGCAGGCTGCTATTCTCCCATGGAGACGATCGTAGAGATGCTGGATGTAGTCCTGTGGAACGGCTTGCCATGCCATTTCCACCTGGCGCCTCAGTTGGACCAGCGTTCGTGCTGGACGTGCAGACCGCGTGAGACGACGCTTCATCCAGTCCCAAACATGCTCAATGGGGGACAGATCCGGAGATCTTGCTGGCCAGGGTAGTTGACTTACACCTTCTAGAGCACGTTGGGTGGCACGGGATACATGCGGACGTGCATTGTCCTGTTGGAACAGCAAGTTCCCTTGCCGGTCTAGGAATGGTAGAACGATGGGTTCGATGACGGTTTGGATGTACCGTGCACTATTCAGTGTCCCCTCGACGATCACCAGTGGTGTACGGCCAGTGTAGGAGATCGCTCCCCACACCATGATGCCGGGTGTTGGCCCTGTGTGCCTCGGTCGTATGCAGTCCTGATTGTGGCCCTCACCTGCACGGCGCCAAACACGCATACGACCATCATTGGCACCAAGGCAGAAGCGACTCTCATCGCTGAAGACGACACGTCTCCATTCGTCCCTCCATTCACGCCTGTCGCGACACCACTGGAGGCGGGCTGCACGATGTTGGGGCGTGAGCGGAAGACGGCCTAACGGTGTGCGGGACCGTAGCCCAGCTTCATGGAGACGGTTGCGAATGGTCCTCGCCGATACCCCAGGAGCAACAGTGTCCCTAATTTGCTGCGAAGTGGCGGTGCGGTCCCCTACGGCACTGCGTAGGATGTCTTGGCGTGCATCCGTGCGTCGCTGCGGTCCGGTCCCAGGTCGACGGGCACGTGCACCTTCCGCCGACCACTGGCGACAACATCGATGTACTGTGGAGACCTCACGCCCCACGTGTTGAGCAATTCGGCGGTACGTCCACCCGGCCTCCCGCATGCCCACTATACGCCCTCGCTCAAAGTCCGTCAACTGCACATTGGGTTCACGTCCACGCTGTCACGGCATGCTACCAGTGTTAAAGACTGCGTTGGAGCTCCGTATGCCACGGCAAACTGGCTGACACTGACGGCGGCGGTGCACAAATGCTGCGCAGCTAGCGCCATTCGACGGCCAACACACCGCGGTTCCTGGTGTGTCCGCTGTGCCGTGCGTGTGATCATTGCTTGTACAGCCCTCTCGCAGTGTCCGGAGCAAGTATGGTAGGTCTGACACACCGGTGTCAATGTGTTCATTTTTCCATTTCCAGGAGTGTATTTATCTTTAACTACCTTGATGACTCTAGCTGTATCTACGAGCGGTACAAAAAGGAACATGCACAACCCACTGCCTCTGAACCTATCTTGCTACTCTCCCATGCAAACCACACATACTTAAATTACATGAAATACATCACACTGACAACATAGTGGGTGTGAGAGTGGAAGTATGAGATATAGCAAAAGATCCACCATCCTATCCAGAAAGTGCACTGGAGCGTTAGATAATTACGAGACCATAAGATAGAGAATCACCAATGTAAAGCCATGCTCACTGAGAGGAGTTTCTCATGTGTAATTGTTGTCTAAAATGTAATGGTGTGATTAGGTTATCGGAATAAAAATGATTGTGAAAAGAAAAAGATTGGTGGCCTTGTTCTTCGAATAGTGTGTAGTCATGATTCCAGAATTTATAATGTGTGCGCCATTCATATTCAGTGCGATGTCTACGTGCTGATCAAAGCCGTTGGGGAAGAAAGAAAATGTGGTATTGCCAGATCATAGTGAACAATCATAGTTGTGTAAATTCCTAACAGTCATATGTGCGTTATCCGTTTCCGTTGCGTAATATTCAAACAGGAGAATAATTTGTAGCTTAATTACTAGAGCTCATAATCAGTCATTGATGTTACTCGAGAAATAAGAATAAATCCACTCGCTTGGCAGACCACTCATTTTGCAGGCCTGACTGCTTGACGCCACAGCATGAGCAAGGCATGTGGCGCCTCTCACAGGTAATTAAATTCAGTCCTTTAAATCTGTTGCTGTTTGCTATTTTAACAAAAAGGTTACTTGTGCAGTCATATCTCAATGCAGAATTTGCAACTGAAATCTTCAAAGCGAGTATAACAAATTGTACAACTCACATTACATATGCAGCTAAGGTTATTATTGGATTTTTAGTTTTTCGATTGAACGTTTGTTCCTTCAGCCCTTGTCTGCATTGGTGCACAAATTGGATTCGTTTTCCGACAGCTTTTTAAACACACAAAATTCAGATAGCTAAAATTTACCATAACAGATCACTGATGAGCGTTGGTCTGGTCGCTGGGGTAATCAGTTTTACGTCACCTCCTGCTCATCTGATATTCGTTTCACCATCATATTAGATTATGTATCATTTTTCTTTGAGTCCCAAATTGAAGTTTAACAACTGTTCACATGGCCTATTTCATGACGAATGGAATGGAAATGAAGCCTCATGCATCTTGACAGAGCATGGGGGAACGATGCGGGAGACACTCACCGCCGTACTAGGCAAGGTCCTAATGGAGGTGGTTTGCCGTTGTATTCCTCCGACCGTTACGGGGAAGAATGATGATGATGAAGACGACACAGCAACACCCAGTCATCACGCGGAAGGTGAGAGTCCCTGGCCGCTCCAGGAATCGAACGCAGGACCTCGTGCTCGGGAAGCAAGAACGCAACCGCGAGACCAGACCACGAGCGGCGGACTCATGACGTATGGAATGTTATAAAACATTCCTTTTACTCTGACAGTGTTGTGAGAACACAAAATTTCTTTCGATTAGAAAACACAGTGCAGAGCAAACTAATATTTAATTTGTTAAATATGATTTTTCATGGCCGGAAATGTCACAATTAATAAAATGTTCCAGGCTATTACGCCGTGGTCGAATGGATTCCACTTTGAAACCCATTTCGTCCCGATCTGCGGAGGACAATTGAAAATGTCCTTTGAATATGGAGACGATACGTCGTGTTTTAAAGTAAAATACATTCAACCACAGAATAATAACCCGGAACACACGATTAATCGTATTATTTCATTTACCTGGTCCAAATGTATCAAGGTTTGACCATGGATTTACTGATTCAATTGAGCGCTCTTTATACACTACTTCATGATATTATTTTAAGTAATTACATTACCTAATGTAACATTTATTACGTTTTCGAGTAATAGTGGACACCATTTAACTGCGAAGCATATTAGAAAAGTGTCTGTTTACTCGGCTGCTGAACACCTTCTCTGTTGTCTCCGTCTGTGGAAAGAGTAATACAAAACAACACATAGAGACTAACATTAATCATGATCCTGTTTCATCGAAGATCATAACAGGTTTTTATTACTTAGTAATATGAGTCATGCTACATTTGAGCAACATAAAGATATTCTTAGGCACCCAATATAACTGTGTGTAATTGTTGTGTACTCTAACCACGGTGAAAATTAGTAGATACAAGTAAGTTATTGACCACATGCTTTCTCTAAGACTACTGTACCTTAGCCTAATAATATACTGCTAGCGGATCAAATTTTCGGCTTGCAGGAACATCCTACATCAGCTGTTGGTTCACAAATTTTAGGTATTCGCTTACCTGTGTGGTTTATTAGCTTTGTGCGGTACTGTCTTAGTACTTGCCTCATGTTGTCAGACATCTGTGTTGCCTACATGTAGACACAGGTTGGGTGACAAGGTGAGAAGAGTTCTTGGGCAGGGCGTAAAACCTGGTGCACGTAGACACACGCACACACACACACACACACACACACACACACACACACACACACAAACACACAAAATTACCACATATTTGGCTCTCCCAATCACATCAAGCATTTTACGACCACTAAAAACAAAACAATCAGTCAATACGTACTTCCAGAGCCAGCCATGTTTCTCTTTGTACCACACTTGGCACACAAACACAACTTTTCGATCTTTGAACCCATATGCCACTATGTACAATGTACGGTCAGATTAAGAGCAACAATGTTATTTCATATCTAAATTGTCCGTATTATTTGTGAAAATACGGAACGGCATTTGCATTATACTCGTAAGTGTTATTTGGAAGTCCAGATTGCTAACTGGTGAACACGTACAGTACACTCTGCTCTGACAACAGACACTGCAGTCATTTACGACTTAAATAAAGCCCCCTGGAATTATCGCAGTAGGATCTGGAAGAAGAACAATCCATTACGTTTCCACCAACTGGAACTGCCACAAAACAGAAAAGAATAGCTCCGGCTCTCACCGCCAAATGCACGGAACTTGTCAAGACATACGTACCTGATGCCGATGGCTTTGTGCAGGCCAGAAGAACTGTTCGATGAGTACAGTTTTCAGTTGCACCCCCAATAGAAACTACTAATGCATTTGCACTGCTTTCAAATCAACCAGAAGGCTCAAAGGCGCTTCTGCAGCACCAAAATAAAACCTACACCTACAATGCCAATATTTAAATTTCAAGAGAACTGTACAAGTGGTGACAAAGGTCACGGGATGGCGATATCGCCATGTACAGATTGCGATAGTGGCGCCTACACGAGGGATAAAAGGCTAGTCCATTGGTGGCGCTGCCATTTGCACACGAGCAATTCATATGTAAAGGAGTCCAGCGTGGTTACGGCCGCACGACGGAAATTATCAAAATCTCAACACGGAATGAAAGTTGGAGCTAGATTCATGGGACAATCCCTTTCGGAAGTAGTTAGGGAATTCGATATTCTGAATCCACAGTCTCAAGAGTGTGCCGAGAATATCAAAATTGCTGTCATTACCTCTCACCACGGACAATGAAGTGTCCGACAGCCATCACTTAACGACCGAGAGCAGCGGCGTTTGCGTAGACATGTCAGTGCTAACAGACAAGCAGCAATCCGTGAAATAAGGGAAGAAACCACTTCGGGACGTAGGACGAACGTATCCGTTAGGAGAGTTCGGCGAAATTTGGCGTCATGGTCTATGCCAGCAGACGACTCAAGCCAAAGGGCTTGCTAAGAGCACATCGCCTGCAGCGCCTCTCCTGAGCTTCTGATCATAACAGTTGAACCCTAGATGCGTGGAATACCATGGACTGTCAGATTTCAGTTGGTAAGAGCTGACGGTAGCGTTAGAACGAGGTGCAGACCCACGAAGCCATGGACCCAACTTGTCAACAATGGAATGTGGAAACCGGTGGCAGCTCCATAATTGTGTGGGCTATGTTTACATTGATTGGAGACCATTTTCAGCCATTCATGAACTTCGTTTTCTTAAACAACGATTAAATTTTGATGGTTGACAGTGCACCTTGTCACCGGCCAGCAACTGTTCGCGATTGGGTTGAAGAACCTACAGTACTGTCCGAGTGAATAATTTTACCAAGCAGATCGCCTGACGCGGAACATAATCCAGAGGAGAGTTCATGCACAACATCCTCCACCAGCAATACTTTCGCAAGCACGGAAAAATATAGAGGCATTATGGCTCACTTTTTCTACAGGGGACTTCCAACGATTTGCGGAGTCCATACTACATCGAGTTTTTGCACTACGCCGGGTGAATGGCGGTGTCCCACGATTTTTGTCACGAACTTTATACGTACTGCTGAAGGTCTTCGACGATTGACACAGGAAGCGTCGGATAAAAGCTATCTTTTGTCTACTCACGCGACCACACCGCTCAAAGCTATCACGATAATGCTCCACGATCTGCATTTCAGTATGAACTCCGCGCATAGAAAGGAAGAACTTGAAGCTCTAGACATCTCTGTAACGACGGTCGTTAAGCTCTAATGGCCGAAGACTGTGGACGGTTTCCACTATTCTTGACTGTCGCAAATGACAAGCCGCGGAACAGAAAGACTTTCCAACTAACTCACCTCCCTATTCTCACGGTTTTAGCAGAAAATGTAAGAGCTCAGTGAGGCCCAGCACAATGATACCGGTGCTAGAGTATCAGTCAGGTTACATGGCACTGTTCCATGCCAGACAAGTGGATCAAGTGTGCCGGCAACCGTGCTATTCCTGATTTCCTTTCCGCAAGTGGTTCGACGCCGACATTAGCACCCCACGGTTGCACCGTATCGTATCGCGTCATAGCTCACTAACGGAGACAAGTTAATGAGCTGCAAAAAGATGGGTACGGCTAAGACACTCCCTTGCCCATCGTACGCCACAGATTCGGCATCGACGGTGCCAGCCTATGCTGGAGCATCTGGCAGCAGAGCCCAAGCACGTAGCAGAAAGAAAACATCAAAATCACGCAGTGCATTACGCCGCAGATGCCTGAAGGTGCTGCCACTTCTTCGAACTTTAGCCAGGAGAAACAACGCAGCAACAGATTTTCGACAGTCCACTATTACTGCCGGACGCCACGGCTCTGTGTAACAGAGGCCGAAATAAGAAAGAGTAACGGAAGCAACCACACCCATCTGAAGTTCATCGATCCGTGAGTACAACCATAGAAGCAAACATAACCAGCACGTTTGTCGTAGGAGGTAGAGAGGAATTCTGTGTTGCACAAGACACCTTTGTACTTTTGTTTTCACCCAGACGTGTTTCAGCACTTTTCGATCTAGCCTCAGCGGGTTTCTTTGTTTATTTTTCTCTCCACATTGAGCAATTGGGTATTTATGCTGGTATCTTTACTACTTCACAGTCTACAGTTTGTCATAGTTTATGAAGCTGTGGAGTTCCTACTTTTTTCGTATCGAGATAACACGTTTATTTCTTTCACCTTTGTCGTTACACATATATCTCATACGCTGTCATCGCCAAGCCGAGAGCCTTCACTGTAATAACGAAATTTCTGTGTTTGGCGAATAAATCGTATAAAATGAATGTGTAACGAAAAAAGCGAAAGAAGTACTGGTGCGCAACAGGGCTCAGTCCTCGGACCAGTCTTGTAAACGAACTACACCGCTGTTGCACCTAAGAGTGTCTGTGTGCACCTTGCTTTTTAATACGACCTTCTTCAACCGCAGCGTGAATGTAAACGCTCTCCATCGTCGAACGCAGTTCGTCTGTGACATTCTGCATACCTGATCCGTCAAATGGTGCCTTCTGTTCACTACCGACAAGGTGCAGTTCTTGTTAGTTCCTCCCGCACCACCCAGCGTTACTATCAACCATCATAATCACAGACAGCTCTGCTCCACGGAGTGAAACAGTGCGATGTCTTCGTTTCCCACGAGACCACCACCTAACGTGGTGCCAGCACACCAGAGACGTCGAGAGGAAAACCAACAGTCTGCTCAGCAGTTTTACCCACTTTCGAATTCATGTTCCATCGTACTACCACAGGTTCACACATATTGTAAAAGGCATGGCACCTTTCTGTAGTGAAATACAGTGCCGTCGTGTGGGGTTACATAGCCAAAAAACACAGACAGACACTACAAAGATCGCAGAACCGCGCATTACATAAGGCTCCACACCTTTCAAGGACAGCTCAGCATGGCTAAAGTCTTACTGATCGCTCTTCAGCGGTGACCAACATCTTCTACGAGAAAACGCTGCGGTCGCGGAGCACGAAGCGTTCGCGGCTAGGCCGAAAAATTCAGCGCAGCGACCCTACAAGATGGTCATAAGCACCCAGCTGCATAAACAGCTGCTTCTGACTCGAGACAAATTGGAAAAACAGGGAGACAGTTATAGCTGTAGTACATAAAAAGATCAACAAAGAATAGGAAGATCAACGTATACCACTTGCGAACTACAGAAGTGGCCAGAGGATGCGTACGAGCAAATGATAGACACATGTGTTTGCTCGCTAGCTGTTACTTCCCATCGCTTAGGCTGTATCATCTATGATTGTGCTTACCTATTACACGGACTTGAAACTGAGTATTGTTTGGCCTGTTTCTCGTACACTGTTAAGGGGTATACGGAATCGCCTATCCCCGCAATGTTAAAATATGCCTAATATAGGAAACATTTTCTCACAAACTCCTGGAGACAGAAAGACAAAATTTTTACTGTATGTGCACTGATATGTTATAACTATACTGAAACCACAGTTTATCGTCAAAGTATTTTCTTACAGAGATATTTTACATTTATTTTTAAGTAAATTTTTTCCGTCACTTTTACTAGATTATCACCCTAAGTCTTTTGTAAATCAAGTAATTAAAAAATCGTCGTTTCAGTGTGTAACAGAAACCCATGCGACTACGTCATAAAAATTTCAAACTTCTAGGTTCACCAGTACCTGAGATAATGTTCCTAGAGGAAGTAAAAAGCGAACTTATGGGAAACGGAGAAAGAAGATTAAAACATTCCTGATCCATAGTTAATACCCCCTTCACAGTCATTATAATCATCTTCAAGTCTTCTTTTGGCGCCTCTATGCACCTGTCTTGCCTCTTTCACTAATGTCTTGGTTATATTGTTAGCATGGCTTAGTCTGTGCTGATCTAAAGTCAACATAGCACGTAGTGTGCGGGAGCCAACACGCAAACCCAAAGTTGAAGGGCCTGGCATTTAGTCATATTCCCAAGACGGAAGGTTGCACAGCATCGAGCGTACCAAAATGTAGTGTATCAATTCCGACAAACACTGTTTTTAGGAGACGATGCCATATCACACTATTCAAGCACTCGTTTGGGTTCAGCGTTTTTCCATGAAGACATTTCATCAGAAGACTTCTGTCAGCCAGATCTCTGAAAATGGGCTTTATTTCTTCAATGATGGCTAATGGTAGACTGTGCTGGTGAATGTATTTCTCTCCAGTTGTTAGTCCCCTATTGTATTTACACCAGCTCTTTTCACCTTTGGGGCACATACCGTGTTCTGGATGCTCATCTGTGGATGCAGTTGAAAATTTCTTCAAGATTGCCTGCATTTTGCCTGATTGCAAGGCCATAGCAATTCTGAATGTGGTCTGTTGTGGAATCAGTCAATCTTCCTTTGCCATGCAAGGTTTTCCCATCGTCTAGTTTTTTCCCTTTCATAACTGATTTTGACCTTGTAGGCCTCGCACCCATTTCTTCTGTACATGTCCTATACATTCAAGTTTGCCTATATTTACACTGTTCCCATATGGTTTGCTTCCCAAGATTTCTTTGAATGCTTTACAGTCACGATCTTCCAGATACCTGACAAAGCGAACATTAGACCACTCTGAAAAGCGATGAAAATTTTTTTTCACCCCAGCAACCGCCATGCCACCACTACTACAATAATAGTTAGCAACACAGTCATCACTACGTTCATTTTTCAGCCGGTCTATGCATCAACAGTATTTAGACATTATTGCAACAACAATAATCTTTGCCAATGTCAACACTAGTTGCTGTTACAACTCCATTGTTGGAGGTGTGACCCCTTTATTGCCACTTGCCATCAGAAGCTACTATGAGGTCACGACTGCTATCATTTTCTTTCACTGTTTCTTCCACAGCTACCTGCATTGACTTCTGTACTGCATCTTCAACTGTAGTACATAGTTGTAAGCATCAAACTTTGAAGATACACATGGAAGATTTAAAACAACACATAGCATATCACCAGCTGCTTTGCCCTTTCCAATCGATCGCAATCCATAAACTAATATTTACGTGGGTGGTTGAATAGACCGTGCAAAGTCCGAGTGACAGCACCACCGGCGCGTATCGAGATCATGTTTAGTTAGTAGCATCCCTGGAAGGAAAGCACACCAAGTTTTAACCATATTGGTTTATTTCTTTGTGTTTGGCGTTCGTGTGAATCAAGGAAGGCGAGTGATTGTCAAAAAATGGACAAACATAAAAGAATTTCGTGTGGTGATTAAACATTACTTTATGAAAGGCAAGACGCCTCAGGAGACTAAAGAGAAGCTTGATAAACGCTACGGTGACTCTGCAGCTTCGATTGGAATAGTTTATTAACGGTTTAAAAATTTTCGGAGTGGCCATATGGGCACAAGAGATGCTGAACTTTCTGGCCGCCCTGTGGAAGGTACGACTCCAGAAACCATTGATAAAATCCATGATATGGTGATGTATGACAGAAGAGTTAAGTGCATGAGATCTCTAGTGCTGTGGGCATCTCGAATGAACGGGTACGTAATATTTTGCATAAACATTTGAACATGAGAAAGCTATCCGCAAGACGAGTTTCGTGATTGCTCACGTTTGACCAAAAACGGAATCATGTGAAATGTTGCTAGGATTGTTTCCATCTGTTCAGGTAGAATCCGCAGGACTTAAAGCGTCGTTTCGTCACTGTGGATCAATCATGGATACATTACTATACTCCTGAGACAAAACAACAATCTAAACAATGAAACTTCCTGGCAGATTAAAACTGTGAGCCCGATCGAGACTCGAACTCGGGACCTTTGCCTTTCGCGGGCAAGTGCTCTACCATCTGAGCTACCGAAGCACGACTCACGCCCGGTCCTCACAGCTTAACTTCTGCCAGTATCTCGTCTCCTACCTTCCAAACTTTACAGAAGCTCTCCTGCGAACCTTGCAGAACTAGCACTCCTGAAAGAAAGGATATTGTGGAGACATGGCTTAGCCACAGCCTGGGGGATGTTTCCAGAATGAGATTTTCACTCTGCAGCGGAGTGTGCGCTGATATGAAACTTCCTGGCAGATTAAAACTGTGTGCCCGACCGAGACTCGATCTCGGGACCTTTGCCTTTCGCGGGCAAGTGCTCTACCATCTGAGCTACCGTAGCACGACTCACGTCCATAAACAAAGTACATCCTTTGCTTCACTGTTATGTGTAATCATTGTTTTGAAAATTATTATTTCTGGCTAAAGCACAGCAACAGCCTTCACCACTAGGCCAGGAAGCAATACTAATCCATCCTTTCCTCCTGATGATCAATAATAATAATAGTCAGTAACGGACCCAAGTCCTGAGGGAAGCTTTTCCGGTACCTGAATAAAATCAACACCTTAAGTGACTTTCTTTTCAAACTTAATATTTGACTAAAGTCATTTTAAGTTGAGATTGATTTTAACTTGAAACTGTTAGGAAATGAATTTAAGAAAATGAAATTTTAGTAATTACTGCAACAAAGCGCCGGATAGAAGTTGTTTATCTCAACTTTCTTACTCTGGAAATTTGGAAGTTAAGGACTATGGGACCAAACTGCTGAAGTCATCGGTCCCTAGGCTTACGCACTACTTAATCTAACCTAAACTAAATTACGCTAAGGACAACACACACACACACACACACACACACACACACACACACACACACACATTCTCTTGGGAGGACTCGAACCTCCGACGGGGGCAGTCGCGCGAACCGTGACAAGGCACCTGCGGCCGCACGGCTACCCCGCGCGGCCTTCTCACTTTAATAAACCACACTCTCATAGAATTTGCAATAAATAGTAATTTTAAGATTGAATTCAATCAAAATGATGGTAAATACTTGAAATAATATGCCTACACTGGTTAGAATTAACTGTCCATAGACCGAACCAAAAGCACTATTCCACATCATTTATGTTAACGTAGTCTCACTTTTCTGTCCAGAATGACAATATAAATTAAACTTTTATCCATTGTACAGGTAGAGCACTTCGACTGTGATGAATAAAGGCTTAGAAAAGTTACTGCATCCAGTCGCTTTTTGTTTTATTCTTCAACATTTATTTGCCATTTTCTGTTTCGAATCGTCTAGCGATTGACCATTAGATGTACATATTTACTGCATGTTTTAAGCATTGTGGGGTGCTGTATCTGCGACAAGAAACATGAAAGTACTGAATGTGGTGAGAATTATTTCCACTATTAGATGCATTACTTACGGTTGCTAGTGAATGTTGGTTTCTTCTTGGTAATGATCAATGTCCATTAAGCGAAAAGATAAATGTTAAACTCTATTTCAGTGATAAAATTGTAGATGAAAGATCACCATTGTTTGACAGATTTGGTAACAAACACAAGTCAGCTAAGCAGTGTAAATATGTTATTTTTGAGGTGAAATTGTATCTTATTTTTGTAAAAATGAATATAATAGAAACAGATATATAATTATTGCTGCCAATTTGCAGTGCGAATGCTGAATACAGATACTCTCTGGCCCGACACAAACTCTTTGACGTCAGTTTAGTTAAGCTCTTACGATTATTTATGTTTTGTAAAGCAAGTGGAAGTTGTTACTTCTGGAAAAATTTGTGAAGTGCTATAAGATTAATAATGGCAATAAATGTAAATAATGCCTCTAAATCGATCTCACAACGTAAATAATTCTTGCGACAATGTATGTTTCGTTCTTACATCTTGCAACAGCTACATGACCCCCACAGTGCTTGAAGCATGTAGTAAATTTGTGGATCTGATGGTGAATCGCTAGGTGGTTCAAAACAGGTACTGGAAAACAAAATTTGTAGAATAAAATAAAACGCTTCTGGTACCATTAATTTCTGGAAATATTTATAAAATAAATGGTCTATTGCATGAATTGTCAAGACCAGCCAAATGTAGAATGTGGTGCAAAACTATTTCGGCAAATTCTTCACATGTCGTATCTGCTATATAGACCAGACTCCATAATATCCAACTTTGAGAAACATTCTTGTAGTAAAATGGTGTAATTCTTGCAACGTTATATTTTAGCCTCGAAAATTCTTGCATCCACAGCTAGAGTTTGCATGAGACACCTTATTAATGCAGAAGTTGAAATTATCGTCCTTCTGTACTTTGTGATGATGTTAGCAGAGATATTTAAGGTCTTGTGGAACACACCAACACCTGACCTCACTCAATCGCTGCTGGCAAGCTTCTTTAACGGTTCAGTCCGTTTTCGTTCTGCACAAACAGTATGTGAAGGCATACTTGGAACCCTCATTCGATGCTGACCACTGGGTCGACCTATTGCGAATTTTCCCTCGCAGAAAAGGCGTTCGTAAGACAGAACTCCAAGGGAAAAATTTTGGCTGTCCTCAGCCTAATGGCTTCCTCCTTCTTGGGCAGGATACCATTCCTTTCGTAACAATGAAATAACACACCCTTAGCTCAAAATTTACAAAAATGATTTTATTAAATCCGTAAGTACATAACACTGAAGTAAAATTCCAGTTATTATTCAAATTACTTTTACAGGTGTTTCATAATATCTCTCCCCATACTTATCTTTAAATAGTAATTACTAAACCACGTCAGATATCCACAATACACGATTTGAATGTAACAGTAACACTGTTCCGTTACAGTGCCCTCTATTATTTTCGTCATCGTGTTCTTTGCTGCAAAGAATGAAACCACTTATCTAACGTGACGACAGCTGTACACTTACCAGATGAGAACGCATGTGTACGTCAGATTGTCCTCATTCTATCACGATTATTTAGAAAAAAAAATTATCTTTTCAATTTGCCTCATTGCATAGGAATACCTCTTACGGGATTTTCACTTATTATGAAGTTGTGGCTTGAGACTTTCATATGAAAATTATTATTATTTTGGGTAATTCAGTAATAAGCAGTTTCTTGTAATTAACGACAGCCTGACTACCAACTTTGTTATGTATATGTGCACAGTCTGCACTATGAGCTATAAAAACAGAGTTTAACACTTTCGGTCCAAAGCTATTGCACGATTCGTGGTTTCTTTAGTTTAGAATGTGCATAATTTCCAACTAGTGTCCGCAGTGAAGCAAAATTAACATACGCGCATTACATCCCTTCCTTAAGAGTCCTGTACGTTGGATATTATAGTTATCATTTTCTACAGACAGTCATGTGGAAATTTATCATAGATTCAACGTGTTGCCCCTTTCCGCAAACTAAAAACTACAAATTATAACCACATCTAGAATTATTTAGATAAGTGGATCAGTATACTGCTATAAATAGTATCTAATAAATTTGAGTACCAGAGCTACTCATAACGTCCGGTAACGCTAACTGAAGCGTAAAGTAGTTAACAGGTTATAACTAAATGAGGGAGCAACAGAATTTTTTTTCTCAGGTTAATTAAATAACATGTAGCGCCGTATTGGAAACAATAATCTACTTTGTTACAAATTTTTAAAAAACCTTATCTGAATACAAGCTAATTAATTTCACTAATAAGCCATAATCGCCGCCAGGACAAACTTCTTGTCGTCGGGGTTCACAGTCACGTGAAGATTTGTGATGACGTCATAGACGATTTCGACTATACAAATTATTTATTTGCATTCTTGCTATTCACCATCGCGTATAACTGCGCTTTAGAACATGCCAAAACCAAAGCAACGTAAGACGTTTTTAGATTTCGACGGGTTCTTAAAGCACAGCTATACCACTATTGCAGTTGTGGAAATGAAAAAACTCTTACAGTCAAAGGGGACTTTGACTTCTTTTTCAAAACCACTATCACATCCAAACTAGCGCTTTTGATTGTGA
The DNA here is from genome assembly GCF_023898315.1 of Schistocerca nitens. NCBI lineage: Eukaryota > Metazoa > Arthropoda > Insecta > Orthoptera > Acrididae > Schistocerca > Schistocerca nitens. Next base: position 462,525,330 of record NC_064617.1, on the reverse strand, counting down.
GCAGACGTCTTCTATGAACTGTGGCGTTTGGCAGGAGTCCGCTTCAAACGCTCTGCGGTCTACAGCGGGAAGCAGCGGAGAACAGGGAGCCTAGGTATTCCTTTGACCGCCGGCAGAGGGAATGCAGCCGTGCCTCCTGGGAGATGCCGCCTCAGTCACGCAGGCACCTGTTGATCCCGCCGGAGATGTCCCACGGGTGCGGTGTCCCTCGTTACCTTGGAAACGCCGGCAGTTAATCCGACAAGCGCTGGCCGACGTTGACCTGCTGCTCCCTGGCGATTGCGGACAGTAGTGGCAAAGCTATACATAACTGACGGTTTTGTGGCATTGTTCCGTCTCTACTAACTTCTGTCGAAGGCGGACTCAACATTGTGCAGTCAAATCACTGTGTGGCAACTGTACTCGAAGTATAAAACAGACGATCCTCTTGTATCCTAATATATTTTAGCTTTCATTATTTTAACGTGCTATTAATATTATTGTGATTGAGCTACATGTTCTGTTTCACAATAAAATACTACTTCAACTTTAACCAATGAGTTAATATATACGGCTGTTGTATGTGTTCACATTTTTCTTTGATATTTGTGCTCAAATGGCTTTGGCACTAAACCGGCGAACATTATAAATTTATAGATCCAGGTCAGAGGACTAGGAACAAAAATTTCAAAATGTGATTCAGGAACGTTACAGTAACTTGAAAACATTTGGTTCAAAATGGTTCAAATGGCTCTGAGCACTATGGGACTTAACTTCTGAGGTCACCAGTCCCCTATAACTTAGAACTACTTAAACCTAACTAACCTAAGGACATCACACACATCCATGCCCGAGGCAGGATTCGAACCTGCGACCGTAGCGGTCGCGCGGTTCCAGACTGTAGCACCTGGAAACGCTCGGCGACCCCGGCCGGCCTTGAAAACATTAAATAATTTACTTTTACCTCTCTGGCCGGCCGCGGTGGTCTAGCGGTTCTAGGCGCTCAGTCCGGAACCGCGCGACTGCTACAGTCGCAGGTTCGAATCCTGCCTCGGGCATGGATGTGTGTGATGTCCTTAGGTTAGTTAGGTTTATGTAGTTCTAAGTTCTAGGGGACTCATGACCACAGATGTTAAGTCCCATAGTGCTCACAGCCATTTGAACCATTTTTTACCTCTCTGTGCCATCCCACCAACGGAATAGTGTGCCTTTCTTAAAATTATCCTCAACTTATTACCACAGCTTAAAATCACTGAACATTACAAAATTGTGTATAATTTATTACAAAGCATATGCACACACATACAAACACTGTAACGATACGTAATAGGAACAATATCACAGAGGGCGTTGCAATCTACGCGGTGTGTCGTGCAATATGGAATTAATAGGGTGAGTTTAGTATATTTCTGTTTTTTTCTTTCAAATTACAATTTTGAACCTTATCTTTGTTTATTCGCACTACATCGGAATGTACTTATAGCAGTATAACTGACGACCTTCATGTCGTGTGCTGTGATATATGAAATTGATAGGGTAAGTTTATAATAGTAATATTTTTTATTTCAAATTAAAATTATAGAACTTATCTCTTTTTAACTGCGTATAAACATCTGAGATCTGGAGAGGGCCGACGGCTGCTTTCCGCGAGATTAGTAGTAGTATTTTACTAATCCGCATATCAATTTTACAAGAACATAGGGCATTTGTTGGTAGTTACATACGTACAGGGCTAATTAGAGAAGAGTGGGACAGAAAATCAACTGTGGCCTTAAGTAAGAACCATCCCGCCATTTGCCTAAGCAATTCAAGGAAACCACGGAAAACGAAAATCAGGATCAAGACTGGAGCCTTCAACCTCACTAATAGGTCAGCCTGTTTAAAATGGGGCTACCTCCATCCGTTTATCCCTAGTGTAAGCCGCATGATAGGTTCCAGCATACAAGCAAAAAGGCCAGAAGTGTTGTCATATATCCTGCGACGATTCTAAGGCTACAAAAAGGGTTGAAAATACATTAAATATAGGTTCAGTTGCCTGTATCCGTGAGACAAAACAACGAAATCTTTCGTCATGCAGGCCTGCATAACTTTTACATGCCTGTATGTTGTAAGCGAGTTTCTGAGCATATGACTACATAATGTATGAAGGTATTTTTCAGTCAAAGGTGAATAAATCGATTTATATATATTATTGACACAAAAACTAATTCAGTGTGTGTGTTCTTATTTATATTAAAAATTCATTTTCATTTTACATGAACAGTGCTTCCAAATGAGAAGAAATATCCTTATTGGTCATACGAAGTTACAATGATTTGACATATATGAGAGAAGAGACATTTACGTATTGAAGAAAAGTGATGACCCAATGATTTGTAGATAGGACACACGTAGCTATTACGATCTTCAATCCCGAGAATATTTTTCAGCAGCCCTCCTTGCTGCTCTATCCTGTATAAGTATTTTGATCTCTACACAACTAACGCATCATTCATCAGTGTAAAACTGCTTACTATATCGAAAATTTCGCATCCCTCTGCAATTTTTGATCCCCAACACTCCGTCTTAATACCAAGTTGATGTTTCCTTGCTGCCTCACCATGTGCTCCATCAACAGATCTCTTCTTTTAGTTAAGTTCTGCCACAAATTTCTCTTTTCCCAATTCGAGGAATTTCCAAGCCATTTGTTATTCGATCTTCAGAATTCGTGTGCAACACCACATTTTAAAAGCTTCATTCTTTCTAGTCTGAACTCATTATCGCCTACGTTTCATTCCCATACAAGGCTACATTACAGACAAATACGATCAGAGACGACTACTCTGCATTTAAATGTGTTAATCAGCTACTATGATATTCCTCTTATTCTGATATATTCTCTTGTTGTTTCCAGTCTACATTTTATCTCTCCCCTACTACAGCCTTTATCAATTTTCTGCCCCAACAGCAAAATTCATCCATTACTGTTAGTGTGGCATTTTGTAATCTAATCCCCTCAGAATCGCCCTCTATAATTTTACTACATTTCATTATTCTTCTCTACAATTAACATGTTCTTCTTACAGTCTCGATCTGTTCCGTTCAATTACTGTTCCCAGTCCTTAGCCGTCACTAACAGAAATGCTGTGTCACCAAAAAACCGCGAAGGTTTTATTTCTTCTTTCTGCACTTTAATTCCGTTTCCGGTTCTCTTCTTGGTTTCTCCACAGCTACCACGACGTACCGATTGAATTACGTCGACGTGGGCCAGAAACTGGTCTCACTTTATTCTCAATTACGGCTTCCCTTTCATGCCCTTCGACTCTTTTTACTTCATTCTAGATCCTGCATATTTCCAAATAGATCTTTCAAGGATCTGGCATATTCTACTCGTATTATTACTACAGTATGATATCTCCAAACACATCTTGAACTAATTCATCTTCTCGTTTTATCATTCGTCTTCAGTTTTGTTCCTATCATATAGAGCCTCTGTCTATCCCTTCCAACATTCCGCTTTTACTTCTTTGCTTAACATTAGCTTGCCATCTGAACTCTTGACATTCATAAAGCTGCTTGTCTTTCCTCTGAAAGTCCCTTCAAATTTCATTTCGGCAGCACCTATCTTTCCCGTGATCATACATGCTAAAATAGCGTTGTAACGGTTGTCTACCCTTTCCTGCTTGCCTATATTGTACTCTCTGTCGGTAGTATTTTCTGTAAGGATGGTCAAATGAAAACGAGATGGATGGATATAAGTAAGCGAACTCCTTATTATTTCAAAAGTAATCACCACAAATGTTAATGTATTTATCCTACTGTGAGGAAGATGGTCAACGCCTTTGTGGAAAAATGTATTTGGTTGCCTGTGGAATCATTGTTGTACCCAGGAGTGCACGTCTTCGTCAGAAGCAAACAGACGGTCACGGATGTCTTCCTTCGGTGTGTAAATAATACGGAAATCGCACTTGGACAGGTGGGGAGTAATGGGAGTTGTGTCATGGTTTCCCAGCGAAACGTTTGCAGAATAATTGAAACAATCTTGGCAATATGTGTGCGTTTGGAACTGGTTGCACACTTAAATTTTCGCAGTGTGTACATTTAATGCTGTGCGTTCACTGTGGCGCCGGTTTTTTTTTTTTCCTACAGAAAGTGGTCTATGAGGAATGGGCCCTTGCAGTCAATGACAAAGGTCTTGAAGAGTTTTTCGGAACTTGCTCATCTGCGGACGTTTCGCTGGGAAGCCCTCACAAATCCTCCATACAGTACCAGTTTCTCTCCTCGCAAATTCAATTATTTGGAACTATTAAGAAGACTTTCGTTGCCGTAGGTTTGCTGCGGACGAAGCGGTGTATGCCTGGGTACAGCTATTATCCCGTAGGCCACCACTAACGTTTTTCCGCGAAGGTCTCACAGAGGAATAAATGTATTTAACAGTTTTGACGTTTACTTTTGAAACAATACAAACAGTTTATGTACTTTTCCCTATGTGCCTCTCTTTCATTTGACTGCCCCTTATATCTTTACTCCCTTTCGCTTGCTAATTTTTTCATTGTTATATGTATCGTTTTAATTCAACATCTGACTTACGTAACGATTTCTAAAAATCATTTAACTTTTACCTGCGTGATAGTATACTGCCGTCCGTATTTAATAACTCAAAGCCACCAAATCTTGTTCTATGTTATTCCCCTACCGCTTCAGTCCAGCGTTGCCTCATGCTCCCTCCGAAACTGTCAGCAACCTCTGGTTCACTCAATTTATGCAGGAGCCATCGCCTCAATGTCATATCTTTTTGAAGTATCTTCAGTTTTAGCCTACAATTTGTTACCAATAAATTATGATTAGTGTCCACATGTGTTCATGGAAATGTCTTACAGTTTAAAGTCAGGTTTTGAATTGTCTGTCTTACCACATTACAATTTATCTGAGACCGTGTCGTGTGTCCAGGCGTCATCGACGTATTCAACGTGCTTTAAACCAACCGTTAACAAACAGAGCACATAATCGTATGAACTCAACTCAAAATTTCGTCTGCCACAGCGTTCTGCAACAAGTACTAATCTTTATGAAGACTCTCATGGACTACGAAACGGGGAAGGTGCATAAGAGCGAACAGGGGAGGTGCTACCTTACTGTGGCAATGTCACATTGTTCACATTTCGCTACGTACTTTGCCTTCAGTATGCGAGTAGGCCAAACGCAGTTTCCTATGCCTCTTAATCACTGAAACAGACTTACACTACTGGCCATTCAAATTGCCACACCAAGAAGAAATGCAGATGATAAACGGATATTCATTGAACAAATATATTATACTAGAACTGACATGTGATTACATTTTCACGAATTTTGGGTGCATAGATCCTGAGAAATCAGTACCCAAAACAACCAACTCTGGCCGTAATAACGGCCTTGATACGCCTGGGCATTGAGTCAAACAGAGCCTGGATGACGTGTACAGGTACAGCTGCCCATGCAGCTTCAACGCGATACCACAGTTCATCAAGAGTGGTGACTGGCGTATTGTGACAAGGCAGTTGCTCGGCCACCATTGGCCAGACGTTTTCAATTGGTGAGAGATCTGGAAAATGTGCTGGCCGGGGCATCAGTCGAACATTTTCTGTATCCAGAAAGGCTCGTATAGGACCTGCAATATGCGGCCGTGCATTATCCTGCTGAAATGTAGGGTTTCGCAGGGATCGAATGAAGGGTAGAGCCACGGGAGGATACACATCTGAAATGTAACGTCCTCTTTTGAAAGTGCTGTCAATGCGAACATAAGGTGATCGAGACGTATAACCAAATTGCATCCCATACCATCACGCCGGGTGATAGGCCAGTATTGCGATGACGAATACACGCTTCCAATGTGCGTTCACTGAGATGTCGCAAAACACGGATGTGATCATCACGATGCTCTAAACAGAACCTGGGTTCATCCCAAAAAATGACGTTTTGCCATTCGTGCACCTAGGTTCGTCGTCGAGTACACCATCGCAGGCGCTCCTGTCTATGATGCAGAGTCAAGGGTAACCGCAGCAATGGTCTCCGAGCTGATAGTCCATAATACTGCAAACGTCGTCGAACTGTTCGTGCAGATGGTTGTTGTCTTGCAAACGTCCCAATCTGTTGACTCAGGGATCGAGACGCGGCTGCACGATCCGTTACAGCCATGCAGATAAGATGCCTGTCATCTCGACTGCTAGTGATACGAGGCCGTTGGGATCCAACACGGATCTCCGTATTACCCTCCTGAATGCACCGATTTCATATTCTGCTTACAGTTATTGGATCTCGACCAACGCGAGCAGCAATGTCGCGATACGATAAACAGCAATCGCGATAGGCTACAATCTGACTTTTATCAATGTCGTGACGGTACGTATTTCTCCTCCTTACACGAGGTATCATGACAACGTTTCACCAGGCAACGCCGGTCAACTGCTGTTTGTGTATGAGAAATCGGTTGGAAACTTTCCTCATGTCAGCACGTTGTAGGTGTCGCCACCGGCTCCAACGTTGTGTGAATAATCTAGAAAGCTAATCATTTGCGCATCACAGCATCTTCTTCCTGTCGGTTAAATTTCGCGTCCGTAGCACGTTGTCTTCGTGGTGTAGCAATTTTAATGGCCAGTAGTGTATCTACGAGGGCTTGTTGAAATGTAACAACACCGAATTTTTATGTGGAAACTTTTAACGCTTCTTAAATAAAACAAACTTTATTAACCTTCTACATCTTTGCTCTTCGTGCCTATAGATTTATTTTTCAACTTAGTCACCGCAGTGAAGAACACATTTCTCCCAACGAGAGACCACTTGAGAGTTTACTGATACGTCATTTTAGACTTTTTCACTTTGTTGGTGGAGCCACAACCTCACTTTGCTTCCGCCGCATCATCTCTATCAGAGTGAAGTCCTAGAAGGTGTTCTTAATGTTTTGGAAAGAGATGAAAATCTGGCAGGGTTAGGTCGGGCCTATACGGAGAATGGTCGATGACAGCGAACCGAAGCCACCGGATTTTTTGGAGAAATTGCAGCGCTCGTGTGTGGTCTGGCATTGTGACCGTTAGAAACTGCTGTTAGAAACTTTATTCAGCACCTTGTTGGTCAGGCAACGACATAATTACATCGCCAAGTTACAAGCTACAATTCGGAGTCCTCTGCGGACAGAGTTGCAACTTCCGTCTGTAATATTCATGTCAAGTAATACATTGACCAATATTGAAAACAGAATTTAAAAATTGGAAGTATTACGTTCCGGCACGCCCTCGCATAAGACGCTTACTTATCCTTGCCGTAAGCTGTTGAGGTTTTCACTAAGATCCATCGAGAGAAAGTTGACTGAAAGTTAGGAAATTATTTCTCTCTGGGGGTAAATCAGGAGGCATCAAATATGTGAGGTAGCACCACTAAAGGTATATGATTTGAAAAAAGTATACACACGGATGGTATATGTAAAACCCCAGTTGTCAGTATGACATTGCCAAATTATATTTTCGTGTCTTATTAATATTTTATTTTTCACTACCTGCGGTTCTAGCTGGATGAACTTAGAGCTGCAAGGATGCTGAAATGATGAACAATAGAATAAGTGCATTGCAGAGCCCGTGCGAAGACACTGCATATGCGAGCGTTCTTTCGGTAACCAATCGGGAAGCGTGGGAGGGATTTCATAAGACTGCGTAAGCCCTTCTGCAGTTATGTACAGAGAATGACTCGCGAATCTCACTCTCTTGTAGTTTAGATTTGCTCCTGAACAGATGGCTTAGGCCAATATTCTCTGCCGATCTGGTGTTCTGCCTCTTCCCTAGGGCAGCTGGCTTAGAGACTCTGCCTCGAGGTATTTCGTATTTAACTTCCGTGTTAACATACACATTCGCCTGGGAAATATGTCTGTTATTTTTTAATAATTTTTATGTGCGACAGACACTTGTTGCCTACGAGACTTGGACTGTGTAAACCCCCATCGATCCTGTAGGTTCTCGCTGGATTCTGTGTAACTACAATAAAAGCAGACTTCCTTCACTGAATTTATGCCGCAGCTATCACTTCTGTGCTGCCGACATTCTACTCGGTGTTCGGTAAAAGACCACTGCGATCTATTGTGCAGAACATAGAAACGCTCATATTTACGGCTATATTTCAGCTGGCTAAACATCTACTGCAACTACTACCTATGTTCGAACATTCAAAGATGAAACTCCACATATGCAATTGGCGAGCTTTTGTACAATGAATACAGAACTTCTTCTGCGACAGTGTGACACGATGGTGAGTTTCAACGACGTGTCTCTCTACACTAGTGTGTTACCGGACGAGTCCGTAAATGTATGGAGTAGGGAGATTGAAAGCAAGTTGACAGGATTGTTGGAACAACATATTCATGGTACTTTGCACATGCTATCACAATGCGAGCACGAAATTTCGGAAAGCCTACGCCTTTCACCTTCCGCCGAAGTTAATCAGTCAAAATTTTATTTCATTAACGCACGGCAGAGGCCTTAATATACCCAAGACTATTGCAGTCCACACACACGTCAACCTATTTATTATTTTATGGCAACTGCTGTAAACAGACGCACGTCCTGATAGTTCGGATACTCTGTATTACGGTGGTTTCGTGCTTACATAGGAAGATTTTCAGGAAGCTGTAACGTAACAACTTGTAACGTATCCGAAAATTTATAAAAAAAAAAATTAAAATTATTTCCATGAACACAAAAGTCGATACAGAAATACTGACTTTAAGAACTACTTTTAGTTCTCTAACACTACCAAAAATGTAGGTACATAAACAATGATTTGTTAATAACTACCATGTGGTTATCTAGAATTTTTAATGCAGATTATGTGACTACAATCTTCTTAGTATCAGTAATTATGTATTAACATTTTGAAACGAAATGTATGAACGGTCGAGTTCCACTACGGGTTTTCTATCCCGATTATTTGCATGACCTTGGAGCGCTGGGTCGCGCGCAGGGATATAAAAGGCGTGAATCGAAGACATCGTACTAGCGTGTACGGATGAGTAAATGTGTCGTGTCTGGGAAGGTAGAATTAATAGTGCGAACAGTGTGTTAAAGGAAGTGAGATTTGGCATGTGAGCCGTGGACGGCTCGCGTAATCCCATTTATTGTTTGTCATTTTCATTAGGAACTGCCGCCTCGTTTTCTTATTTCATTTACTGCCGTCACTAACTTCCTGCCTTTCCTGCCCGTGAGCGGCAGCAGCAGCTCGTATCGATAAGCCCACTGTCATACCAACTCCGCAGCGACCGATAGTATTCCGGGTCGTCGTGTGTCTGGCAGTCAGTTCGGGACGGACCAGCAGTGTAGTCGGGACGCAGCGACAGTGAAGTCGAGGACGCAACTGGTGAGGAGCCGACAGCCAGTGTTCGCCGACCGCTGGCGATAAACACGAACTGTCCGACGGAGGGAGGTTGGAGCGGGACGGCCGTTGTTGGTTGGTCCTTCGGTTGGTCGTCTCATCGGCCGACGTATATTTGGTCCTTTCACAGTTTCCGGGGCTGGGGAGTTGGTCGGTTGGGGTGGAGCAGCGAGGAAATTTCCACGGCCCATGGTTAGGCCAGGCCCGATGGCGGCCTCTATGCAGTGTCAGAGTGTGTGGTGCTGTTCCCGTTGCTACGAGGTTCGTGATTCACCGATCCTGGACATTAAAGTTGAGTTTTGACTTAATATCTACCAGCAAGTCACAACTGTTCACATTGTGTCGTTTGGAGTTCGTGGTCCGCTGTCGGGATATTCCCGTGAGCAACAACGTGTGTTTTAAAGTTGGCCAATTTTAGCCACCCTTCGTGGAGTTTAGCTGTACTTGGTTATTTGAATTGAAGTGCACCAGCGGAATCTTCTGCCTTGTGGCCATTAACATTCCAGTTACCTGCCCTGGCCGTTGACGTAATTTCTGGTAGTGTATTTTCCTCATCGTGTTGTCGCAATGCAGCATGGTGTGTAGTTTTACAGCTTTATGTATAATTGGTTGTGGGCGCCAATACCTTCTACGCTGTTCCATTGAACTCCCTGTGGTGTGTTGGGCATGTGAAGTGAAGGTTATCTTGTCGGTGGGTTATCTTGTCGGTAGGGATGTCGTCGGATCGACAATGGTTGGGCCGACTGCCTGCCTCACGTAAGCCAGAGATAGTGTTTAAATTCCAGCCGACCCTGGGAACTTCTGACCGCCTTTGGGTGTACTGTCTTTTCTTATTTGTTCTTGTTGTTTGTACTTGCATGGCTTAGAGCCTATTTTTAGATTAACGTTGTTTTGCCCTTAAGGCGTCAAATGGTTGAGTTCTTCAGCCTAATTTAAGAACTGTTTTACATAAAGCTTTGGCATTTAAAAAAAAATAATGTTCATGGGTCTTGAGTGTTGGGCCTTCAGCCGATTTTGAATTTAAGTTGTTTTCCCCTTAATGTGTCAGATTCTTTGGGCCTTCAGCCGATTTTGAATTTAATTTGTTTGCTCTTAAAGTGTCAGATACATTGGGCCTTCAGACTAATTAAGGAACTGCTTTAGGATAAGGCTTTGCCTTTTAAATATGTGATTTTGGTTGAGATTTAAGTTATTGGCTTTCAGCCGTTTTTAAATTAAAGTGGTCTTGCCCTTAAGGCATGAGATTGTATGCCGCATACATCCGCTAATTAAGTTCCAACCTAAAGCTGTGTTTTTTCTTGTTTTTTTAATTCTTGGCTCTTGTAATGTTTGATCAAATAAAAGATTGTATGTTTGAATGTAACTGACAGCCGCTTATTTTTGCCCCTTTCCACAACATAAACTACCTGACCTGTTCTCCAGGTTTAGCAAGGCGTCTAAGTATGGTTGCCCAATTTGTGGTGCAATTTTGCCTTTTAAAATTATGGGTTGTAGAATGCAAGATTTCCCAGTCATCATCTAAGATGGAATTTTGACCCATGGCTGCTTCAAGAACAATTACTCCCGCTGACAACGTGTTTCGCTACATACATATTTTTCCACCAGCTTTGAGACGTGCAGAGCTTGAATTACCAACCACCAAAACTGTGCGAAGGTACTACATCACCTTCAAGAATTAAGGCAAGTAAATTTTTGTAAATCTACTAGTACTTAGAAGTGCGTAAGAATTTTTAACAATCGCTTACAGTTGAGTTGATATAACATCGTATATGAACCAAACTTTTACGACAAACCTTGCTTGTTTCTCTGCCTCGTGATGACTGGGTGTAGTGTGATGTCCTTAGGTTAGTTAGGTGTAAGTAGATCTAAGTTCTAGGGGACTGATGACCATGGATGTTAAGTCCCATAGTGCTCAGAGCCATTTGCACCAGCCAAACCTTGCTTGTCACAAGTTCTAGATAGTTAAATTTCAGCCAGCCGATGTGGCCGAGCGGTTCTAGGCGCCTTTGTCTGGAACCGCGCGACCGCTACGGTCGGAGGCCCGAATCCTGCGTCGGGCATGGATGTGAGTGATGTCCTTAGGTTAGTTAGGTTTAAGTAGTTCTAAGTTCTAGGGGACTGATGACTTCAGATGTTCAGTCCCATAGTGCTCAGAGCTATTAGAACCATTTGAAGTTAAATTCCAGCTTACAAGGGCTCTTGTAGTTTCATTAAACATTGTGCTCGCTTTACTAAATTACTAATAACATACCTTTCTTCAAAGTTATGTTACAGTTGTAAAGTAATTAATTTCAGTAAGCCCGTAATTGAAAATTTTAATTACTTATCCATTTTGCTAAATAGTGCTTTCAGAATTTTCATCAGTTTTGTCTCTAAGTAAAAGTCAACTAGATAAAATATAATTAACTTCATTTCAGTGAAAACAAAATTATTTCCCAAAAACTAACGTTAAATTGATCCTTCAGAGTCGGCGACGGAAATCTTCGAAGAATGACACTCTTTACAGGGGGGTTGTCATACGTTAAGGTAATATGTATTCTCTTCGTGTCTTACTGCTGTGTTGAGGATAAAACTAGGTAGTAAGGAATATATTACCTGTATACTGTGATTAAAATTCCTTTGTTACTTACGTAAGGGTTGAACCGATCTCAGATGTTTCTAGGGCTACAAGTGTCGCCTGGTCTGTGGGCCCGACCCTTGCTGTACGACTCGGGCTGCAGGCGTCGGATGGCCCAGGCGAGGCAGGCTGCTGTGGGGTGAAGGTTGTGAGGGAGGGGGAGAAGGAACGGCAAATGCACAGCAATTATTGCATCATCTGTTGCGACTATGTAAAAATGTTTGAGTATATATCCCGCTGAATTTAGTCTTTGGTGAACGTTTCAGTGTCTGCAAAAAATTTTGAAGAGAAAAATGTCAAATTCAGAGTCTGTATCACTCGATCATAAATAAAGTACTTCTTTAAAAACTTCGCATCATTTGCATCTTGTATTCTGACATGGTAACTTGCCTTTAGTGGTCGTAGTTATTATGATGGAAGAAGCCTACGTCACTTAAATGAGAGAAATTGCCGTGAAAATGTGGTCACTTCACCTTTAGTAAACTTCACGTCGTGTGTTACTACACACGAAATGCAGCCATCATACCGAAGTTGTTTCAAAGGGTGGAAGGCGACCATATATGACTGAACTGTAGAGCAAATGTGATGTACATAAAGGCAGGATGCCACCTGTACGTCACGGTCAAAGTTGTCACCGTGCACTATACCAGACTCCTGTTTTGTGTCTCTGTTTCTTACGCAAATTATCACATCAGTTACATCCGAGTTCTAAAGTGGGACTACAGTTACGATACTCTATAACAAGAGTAAACAGAACGAAATTGTCTGTTACATACATTAGAAGAAAAGCAAAGTGTTGTTATCTCAAATACAAATTCAACCTTTGTATGAGATTACTGTTATTTTTCTCTAAGAAAATACCTTCTCACAGTAAAGCGTTAATGCAATAAATAGGTACCATAATACGTCTATCAAAATAACTAAATTCTTTGTTATTTCATGAATGTAAGAAGCTGAAAATATATGCAAACCATTGTTAATATTCGTTGATCAGAGAAATCGGTGACAAATATCCGTGTGAGATTGCTATAATGTTACATGACACACGACGGAAGTAGTAATGAAAGTATGGGAGAACGTGTTGTGAAAAATTACATGGAACAACCTATTATTTCAATTAATTCTGGAGAGTTCTAGTGACCACACAGACGATAGTGAAAGTAATTCAGATATAATTGCCGTGCATCCGTTAGTGGTACCGTACAGTGTTTTACCAAATATTCAGCTTGTTCACCTCTTACAGTTTTCTCGTTTATTTTGTTAACTTTTTACTCTCTATTAGGCGTGTGACTCAACGCTCATGTAATTGCTGTTAGTCACATATAACGTGTAATTACGTAAGACCCACGAATTGCTGTATTGAAAGCAGCAGAGACCCACGCCACTGCCCTTCTCACCACCTACAAAGATGTGGGCAACTGTTTTGAAGCAGGCTACTTGTTTCTGTATTGGGTGCGCGCGCGACTATCGATAGCTTGAGCACGTGGCATGTGTGCGAGGGGACCGCTCTACTCCCCCACTGCAAACTGTCAATCACGAAGTCATTTCAATAGGAGTATAGGAAGTGCAGTGAAGTGTAACTGTTAAGGGTTGAAATTTATAAATTCAAACCCTCATTATCATGATTCTTGGGTGAAGAAGTCAGGGATAGTTTCCGGCTGGCTTGGCTGCAAAATAAATTTCATTTAGGTTCCACGTGGTCAACATCACCTAAACGAACTTAGTATATATTCAGTACAGCGTTTTTTAAGTAAAAAAAACGCTAATACTGTCCAGAGTAAGAAAAGGCGTTAGCAAACCGTGTTTGTTACAAACGGCGTCTGTTGTAACAGCACGTGGGCAGACGAGTCCTGGTACAGAAACGGGAGGTCGAGCAGCCGATTTACAAGCAACAGACAGCAGGCTGGGCTTAGGTGTCCAGACACGAACATCTCCATCAGGGACTAAATTCATTCATCCCTGCAAGTAAAAGCAACTAACTCCGATCAGACAATTCTTGTTATTCTCGTAATTATAGACGTTTAGTCCCAATTTCTAAAAATTTACAGGTTCGCTTCCACACGATCAGTTTCGTAAGAATTTTGTGGAAAGGTCAGACAGGAAAAAGGTGGGGAAGGCTACAAAGTCGACAGTCTACAGCCAACACTATTCTACCAGCATGTAGATTATAAAATTTCCGTGTGGACACAATCATTGAACAAGTTTCTGTGTTCAGTCTCAACTTCACGAAGGCATCACAGAACATAGCCCACCATTATCTGCATGACCACGTGGAACGAAACGTGATGGAAAACTCAAACACAACGTATAGAAAAAATTGATTTATATTTACATGTATCCTGCACCACCGCAATTCGTATCGCTAAGCAGTCTTTCGTCCGATGCCAATCTCCGACGATGAAAGATTACCAGCCGAGATTAAACAGTTACAGACGAAGTTCAAGGACATTGTTGTGATAATCAGCAGACACAACATGCTTTCTTCTCCCGGGACCGTCACGAAAGCAGAGCGAATGGGAAACCGCAAGGAACGCTGGTGGTTCGAAAAGTTATCCGAATCACCACGAGAGTTCAGCGCTAGCACAAAGAGTTGTTCACTTGATTTTCATTGGACTGTTGCCTGTAAACACGTGGCGCGTCAGTGCTGTTGGAAGAGAGCTGTGGTGGTGACGTGCCTCTGTTGTTGTTCCCGCGTAGTGATTTGCGAAAATGGAAAGAATCTAGATTCGAGCAGTGATTGAGTAGTTCATAAAGAAAGGCATGAAAGCAAAGGACATTCATGCCGATTTTCAGAACACACTGGGGGACTCTGCTCCTTCATATTCAACTGTGGCCAAGTGGACAAATGAATTCAAATTTGCTCGGGAGAGCTTAGATGATGATCTGCTCAGTGGTCGACCAAGATGTTTCATTACTCCAGAAATCATTGCAAAAGTGCAAAAAATGGTCATGGAGGACCACCGATTAAAGTACGTGAAATTGCTCACGCTTACCAGATGTGAATTGTTGCCACACCTTCCTTATTCACCCGATATGGCTCCGTCTACTTCCATCTCTTCCCAAAACTGAAAAATTTTCTTGGTGGATGAAGATTCACTTCACACGAAAAACTGATAGCCAGAGTTGACAACTATTTTGCTGGTCTGAAGGAAACTCATTTTGGAGATGGGATCAAGGCAGTGGAACACAATTGGACAACGTGCAATAAACTACAAGGAGACTACTTTGACAAATAAAAAAAGTTCAGTGATGTAACTACCTTTTTTTCTATTCCGTTCTGAGAACTTTTCAAACCAGCCTCGTTACAACATACATTTCGTATACAGTCAGTGAGATCAATACGATTGCTAAGATGTTAGAACAGCATAACCTCAGGTGTGTGTTACAGCCGGATTCCGGCATGATAAGAGTCTGTGAGAGACTGTCTAGCATATCTACCATATCGTCTGCCAATGCAATGAAGTGTGCAGGACCTGTTGTGACACAGTAGCACTATGGTGAAGGAGCACCATTAACTTAATACGCAACTCCGCCAAACGAGCAGTTCAACCACTTTCTATCTTAAAAAGAGGTCACACTGTGGGTTGTGATAAACATAGATTCCCCAGCAACCCTCTTCTTTCTGGAATTGGCAGGATGTGAACCCAGTGTCTACATGGCTGAGTCTCTAAAGGAAAGGTCCCCATTAAACCATCAAGGTGCAAAGCTCCTGTTGCTAGTGGTGCCGATAAGGAAACAAAATGACTTTCCAATGGACCAGCTGATTTATATTACTAAGCCGCTTTCCTGAAATCCAGTGTAGAATAAATGTGGCCCATCAAACCGTTCTCAGGGACAAAAAAAAAAAAAAAAAAACTTATTTTGCAGTAGTTCACACTGTTATTAGAGAATTTAAAAATTTAAAATGCTGCCATATTTCACTCATTGTGAGAAACAATCTTATGTTAAAAACTTATCCTGGTCTCAGATTCGGGTGAGGCGTTACTTGTCTGCGTATTACTTGGTCGACTTTGCTGCTTCTCTGACACAAGTTGCCACAATTCTTCACTAGAAGACTCCAAATTGTAGCATGTAACATGGCGGTGCACAACCTTCAAACTTGGCATTCAAATTTGCATGGCTCCTTCATTAAAGTTTGATATTAGTATGGTAATTTTGAGAACGAGAAAGGTGGGGACTGCAATAGGTAAATATTTATTGAAGATTTTGGACTACAGTGGTTGGTAGAACGAAAGGGCAGGCATTGATTTCGTGGGACTAAGACGGTGGCAGCATGTCAGGGTTGCGCTAAGTATTGTCCGCTTTAGAGCTTCGGGCAGGCGAGTGGGCCGCCAGGGCTTGGAGCGGTGCAACGAGCAGCTGGCAAGGACTGAGTTCTCACGTTTTTCAGACCGGCATTGTGGACAGCAAACACGAGCTGCACAAAATAATCGCCTAACGTGGCGAGCAGAATTTTAATTCCAGAGGCACTCTAATGTGAAGCTAATTCTATGGGAGTGAATATACGAGTTATGGTGTGATGGCGCATACGGATTATAGCATTAGTGGAGATTTTTGTGAGATGACTGGCATCTGGTGTCACGCTATTGTGGAAGGACTCTCAAAATTGGAGGACAGCCTCCCTACTCGGTCGCAGTGTTTTGTAATTTTACTATCGGTAACAGACCGTCTTCGGTGTCAAAAAAAGTGCAAAGCATAAAGGATAGCTAAAATTATATCATTATCGGGCAGAGTTTGGTCAGTGACGGTCTGCACAGCATTCGCTGGCAATCCGTATAGGTTAATTGGTTGACTTTGGTCAGTGGTAGGCCGTAGCTAATTTTTGGCTGGACCTCCATCGGTGGCGGTTTGTTTTAGATTTGTTGGAGGAAATGGAGAAGAGCCCATCACAGAAGACGATCAGAGAATGGTGTTGCAGATATCGCATCACATCCTCATCCTCTCTGGCAAGCCACCTCCCGGCCTGCGGCGTTCAGCTCGGTATGTGAGATATTTATAGTGAGCTTTAAAAGCGGCCCTGGCAGCTAGTTCGTTCTGTCATTCTGTACTACACTTTTCGAATTTCATACATCATCTTGACTCAACGGTCAGAGTTCATGTGTTAAATCTGTGATCATTTTACTCAGCCACCAAGCTTCTTGTCACTGTGTTTTTCGATAGCAAATTGTGACAGCTCGCTGTAGCCGACGTGAATGGACCATTTCCTGTAAGCAGGGGTGGATACCGATATATCTCTGTTGCTGTCGAACTTACGTCTTAATTCTGACTCTCACATCATTACACAGAGCGACAGAACTCGCTGTGTGAAAGGCACTGTGCGGAGACTTCTGGATACAGATGGGACGTGTGTACAGACTTATATTGTACAATGGTTTGTAATTTAAATCAGAAACTTTGAGGGCTATTCTAAGAAGACACAGAATGCTCCCTACGTACATCTTAGTGTAACAACAAAGTTCTAACTAAACGGAAGAAATAATGGGGGAATTCGGAAATCCATGTCGCGTATACAGCCAGAAACAGCTTGGGATGTGGGGCATGCTAGTCAGTGAATTTCACAATTTCTTCAACGAGATGCCACGCAATTTTACTCCATTGCCACTATTAACAGCCCTCAAGAATTTGACACCACCAGAAAAAGATTGGAGAGCTATTTGAAGATCCGCCTGTGGAAAGGGAACTCATTAAACAAGTACTGGACACAATCCGAGAAGCAGCCAAAAAAGGAAAGCGAAAGTGGTCCAGAAGGGAAGAACAGGGTAATACCCGGTAGAACAGAAGGTGCTGGCCGAATTTTTCCATGTGTCCAATAAACTGAAGAGTCAGTGCAAGAAATTTTTTTCCATGTACAATGGGACACTGCATGTAAGAGTGTTGCACATGTTAATGTGTAAGAAGCAAAGACACAAAAATCAAAGATGTCGGTTAGTGTGCACCATATCAGCCATAACCAACGTTTCATTGAGTAAATAAGAGTCATTAAAACTGTGAAGGTGAGAAAAGAGTAAAGAGAAGGTTACTGTATTACTATGGATGTAAGTAAATATAGAATAGTCACCACGTGACATACAGAAAACATAACTGGTTTAGATTATCAGGTTTCAATGAAAATTATAAATGAATGGAACAACTACGTTTATTGTATCCAAATGTGATGAAGTTTAGATGAAATAATTAGATCATCGATCCGGAAGAAAACTGTTACATACACACCAATTCCTAGTAGAAAAGTAGGAACTGTCTGAATCATGAGCATTAATGTATGAGGAATTCGTTACACATTTGGTGTTCGACACATTTTGAGGAATGAGGTGCTGATACTGTTCTACAAAGGACATATTATGATTGTGTAGTTTATTCGAGTGTTTGGTTACCAAGAAATAATGTGGAATTTGTCATCTTCTTTTTTATTTCCGTCGATGTTGACCCGAGTTGGAGACAATGATTTGATATTGATGTTCTCGTCAGTGCTGTGAGCAGATCTGAAGGGACTGTGATGTCATGGTGTGGTCGGTTGATGACATAAGGTCCATGTGAAGTGTACGTTCAGTGTGAACACTGTTTTGCAGGAGAAAGAAGGGCAAGTGTGGCAGCAGCAAACAAAATGTTTCTCAAGTGCAGTGTAACCCAAACGAGAGAAGACTACTGGAATACATGATGCACTGCAGGGCACACCGACGTTCAACAACTGAAACGTCTTGTGTCCTGCATGATGTATCCAATTGAGCTCGCTGAGGATATTCTACTGGTAAAGGAAGAGCAAAGATATATGTAGTGTTTTCCATAAAGATATGTAAGGTATGACATTGAAGGTAACATGGAAAACATGTCAGCTCAACTTCACGCATTATTCAGTGGGAAGGTTTGACTCTGATGAAGCGGTGTTAGCAGAGGTGAGGTTGTTGCTCCATTAACAAAGTCAAACATTCTACAGCGACGGTATGAACGAATAGGTCTGTGGCTCGGAGAGATGTGTTCGTCGCCAGGGTCATTATTTTGATAAATAAACATGTCGCCGTAGACGTTAATTGATGGTGCGTGAATATCCATACTTAATTTATCCCGTATTGGAGAATGAGAGCACTTAGTGACCTCCTACTAACTTTATACGTAATTCCAGATGTTTAAGAAACCTCTTCCCGCTGACACCATCCACAAAATGTTGAAAGGAATTAGTTTGTCGTTTGCTGACTTTTCGCTGTCCATGCAGTTAAACTTCAACTTCAGGCATGGCGTCTTAATTTATTGCTTCTTTTCTATCGAATCTATTCGCAACACGCTTTGTGGACAGTGTGTACAATAATTTCCAAATGGACCTGCTAAATTATGTCGTTGTACAACACATAAATCAGGAGGTATGTCTTCATAAACGTTAACATGCCTAAAATACTAGTTTCTGCTTAAAATAAAACACAAATTATTCAGAATATATTGCTCCAGTCTTTCGTAACGAGTGTACCTAGAGACTTCCAAAAAAATTAAATCCCCATTTCAAACGTTTCCTAAACTTTTCTCGTTTACATGCCAAATGTCAATTTTTTAGGCATGGGAGTTAGATTCTATAGAAAATCGGGTGTTTACTGGTCATACCATAAATCAAATGTAAGCCTCGTTGAGAATATTAATGTAGAAGGAATGATCCAGTCCGACAGAAGACCCAAGAAGGTTATTGTTGTGTCTAGACCATACAGCCTAGACACAATGAGGTAGCTAGGTGCACGCTAAACTAACGCAGACGGGCTTGAAGTTCTGGAACATGAGACTTATTAATGAATTAGAAGCAAAGTACGTAGATGTTACTTAACTTTTATTCTCTTGTTGGAATACATCTCTTGAATAGTAGTACGCTATAAGCACTGATACAAATGCGCCTTGCTAGGTAGTAGCTATGGACTAAACTGAAGGCTATTCTATCTGTCTCTCGGCAAATGAGAGGAAAGCTTCGTACGTCTGGTCGCAAGCTATGTCGTCCGTACAACTGGGGCGAGGTCATGTCCGTGTATTGTGACCTGCCATGTGGTGGCGCTAGGTTTGCGATTACACAGTGGCGACACGCGGGTCCGACATGTACTACAGGACCGCGGCCGATTTAAGTTACCACCTAGCAAGTGTGGTGTCTAGCGGTGACACCACAGTTATAAATTACGTATCAGCCGGAAACACATTCTATCACATTATATAAAGCTTCTTCAATATGAATTGTCGTTTGAAAATGAGGAAACTGAATCCTGTTGTTATCATTCAGTTTATCTCTGTCGTGGAAGTTATGATGTCGCAAAATTGATTTAGATTAGTTCCATTGTGTTTACTTCCAGTCCGCGTATATAGGAATTACAAGCTACGAGTAATAATCCAGGTGTAGCATATTTGATTAGTAATTAAAACGTCCTCGATCCAGGTTTCGAACCCGCCACCGCTAAAATTCTGAGTACAAATCATTAGTAATGGCGGCAGAAGACTTCCAGCATAAGAAGTCAGCCTCATTCAGCCAACGGCCATGTCAAATAGAGCGGAAGAGTGGACAGAGGTTTAGGGCACTCTTTTCCCTCTGGGTGGAGAAACTGTCTCAAAAAAAGTCGAGAAAAAATCAATGGCATGAGGACGCAGAAGGCAGTCGAAACTACTGCATTTACTGAAGCATAATGTGTATCCACAGGACATGTGGCCTGTAATTGAAGAAGTGTCGAGATGATCTCTCCAATTGCGAAAGATTGTGGACTAGTATCGCATTCGGATCTCCGGAATGGGCCTGCTGAGGGGAAGGTGATGATGGGAAAAAGTTTGAATAACCAACTGAATAGTCCCGTAGTCCCCCCATTCGGATCCCCGCGAGGAGACTGCCAAGGTGGAGGTTACCTTGAGAAAAAAATCTAAAATCCAACGAGAGGAATACATCCCACGATTGGGGGTGTGGAATGTCAGAAGTCTGAACGTGGTGGGGAAGTCAGAAAATATGAAAAGGGAAATGTAAATACTGAGTCTTAGATATATTGGAGATAAGTGAAATCAAACAGAAAGAAGATTATAGGTTAATATCAACATCAACAGAAAATGGTATAACGGGAAAAGGATTCGTAATAAATAAGGAAGTAGGGCACAGAGTGCGTTAATGTAAACAGTTCAGAGCTTGGGTTGTTGTCATCAGAATCGACAGTAAACCAATATCGACAGCATGCCGCGTCAAATCAGGATAAAACTCCAAGCTTTCGACCACTACCTCCATGGTCGTCGTCAGGGCTAAAACTGATTGTCGTGAACTACTTTTTTTTCCTTTATTGTATTTCAATTCCCCATCGGGGCGGGCTGGCAGCAGCATAGGCGCTGCTCTTCAGCCGAAAGACATAGAACAAAACAATAGAAGACATTTAAAAACAGCAAAGGAGAGAATAAGGTGAACATAGATATAAAAAAGGGAAACATAATGGAAGACAATAGACAAAAAACGGGGTGACTGTAAAATGGAGATAAAAAAAACTGTTTAAAAGCACACACAAAAAGCCACACACTGCGACGGTTAAAAGAACACAAGGCACAGTATGACTGGAGCATAAAGGTAGAGACGGATGGCATAGCACATAACGTAACACTGACGGCGAACCTCAAGGCAGGACACAATGAAAAGCACACCTCTTGACGCACACGATAAACAGCACTAAACAACACTGATGTGGCACACTGATGAAGAGCAATACAGAGGATCTGCCAGGCGCTAGGAGATGAGGGAGACCTGAAGAAGGGAGGGAGGGGAAGAGATGGGGGAGGTGAGCGGGGGATGCGCGGAAGAGGGCCAGGTAGGGAGGGATGTGGGAAGGAGAGAGGCAAGTATGGGGTGCAGGGTCTCAGGGGAGGGGGGGACGGAGGAAAATCCGCTCTGGGAGGAGGAGGAAAGTGGAAAAGGGGGCCCTGGAGAGAGGGGGGGGGGAACAAGGCCAGGTTATAGTTGGAAGGAAGGGTAGATGTCACGGCGAAGTTCGTCATCTGGGAGGGGGAGGCGTTGGAAATTGCCCTGATGAAGGAGATGGAGGGTGTGGAGGTGGAGAGAGGGAGGGATACAGGGATAGAGGCGCGGCTACGGGCGGGGGGTGGAGAGGAAGGAGGAAATCAGAGGGTGGGGGGGATCAAGCCTGCGAACTATGTAAAGGATGCGGAGATGTTGGAGGAACAGGAGGTGGTGGGGGAAGGGGATCAGTTCATACAGAAGCCGTGTGGGAGAAGGAAGGCGGACGGAAGGCAAGGTGGAGCGCATGGCGTTCAAGGATTAGGAGGGCCTTGTAAAAGCGGGTGGGGGCGGAGATCCAGGCAACGCTGGCATAACAGAGGATAGGACGGATGAGGGATTTGTAGGTGTGAAGGATGGTAGAAAGATGCAATCCCAATGTCCGGCCAGACAGGAGTTTCAGAAGGCGGAGGCGGTCGTGAACTAGCGAGGTTCCCACTTTTATATGCAAAGGACGGCTTCTGATTGGCTGGAATACGTCAGCGATATGGCACGTAGTGAAGTGGTGCCCTCTACTTCCATAGATGTAGTTGCTATCCCGCGTTGCTTGCCGCGCCATCCCTTGAATCAGGAGGTAAAGTGCGAGAAGTTTTTCTCTGCGATTTTTCTCTATCCAGTGCACTCTTCCAAGTGTTGCTAAGTGCATAGCCGTTGTCTCTATTAAAGTTATTATCGCTTAGTCTAATTTCGACTCCTTCCTGGATCACAGAGTCCCAGTAATTCGATGTGTGGGCTATTACTCTGGTTTCTTCAAATAAAATCTTATGCTTGTGAAGCAGGCTATGTTCAGCCACCGCAGATTTTTCCAAATACCTGTATATCAGGTGGCGTTGGTGCTCGATGCAGCGGTCGGCAACGGTTCTTACAGACTGGCCCACGTAATTCTTGCCGCATTCGCAAGGAATAGTATAAATTCCCGGCACTATTAAGCCGAGACTATCTTTGACTGGTCTCAACATTTCCTTAATTTTCCTAGGTGGTCGGAAAACTGGTTTGATTCCTTGCCTCTTCAGGACTCTGGCTATCTTGCTCGTTCTAGCACCGCAAAAAGGAAGCCGCGCTATGTGTTGGTCCTCTTCTTGTATGTGGCCGGCATCGTGTCTTACTTTCTTGGACAATACTGATTTAATTTCACCGGCAGAATAACCATTCCTCTTGAAAACAGTCGTCAAATGGTTAATCTCGGGACCGAGGTGGTCCTTGTCGGAAATAGTCCTGGCTCTGTGTACTAAAGTATTCAGCATAGCTCTCTTCTGAGACGGATGATGGAAGCTATGGCTATGCAGATATAAGTCTGTATGGGTTGGCTTCCTGTACACAGAATGGCCCAGATGTTCGACGAACTGCTGCAGCGTGTCGCTGCCGTGTGGCCAGATTAAAAAAGTATCGTCGACGTATCTGTAGAAGCATGATGGGCTGAGGTGAGCACTGCTCAGGGCTCGTTCTTCGAAGTCCTCCATGAAAAAATTCGCTATTGCTGGTGACGGTGGCGAACCCATGGCTGGTGTACATCCAAACATAAAATTTACATTGGAGGTAGAGAAGGAAGTGAAGTTACCTTTTTTGGATGTGTTGGTAGAGCGAAAGCCGCATGGACGACTTGGCCATTCTGTGTACAGGAAGCCAACCCATACAGACTTATATCTGCATAGCCATAGCTTCCATCATCCGTCTCAGAAGAGAGCTATGCTGAATAATTTAGTACACAGAGCCAGGACTATTTCCGACAAGGACCACCTCGGTCCCGAGATTAACCATTTGACGAATGTTTTGAAGAGGAATGGTTATTCTGCCGGTGAAATTAAATCAGTATTGTCCAAGAAAGTAAGACACGATGCCGGCCACATACAAGAAGAGGACCAACACATAGCGCGGCTTCCTTTTTGCGGTGCTAGAACGAGCAAGATAGCCAGAGTCCTGAAGAGGCAAGGAATCAAACCAGTTTTCCGACCACCCAGGAAAATTAAGGAAATGTTGAGACCAGTCAAAGATAGTCTCGGCTTAAGAGTGCCGGGAATTTATACTATTCCTTGCGAATGCGGCAAGAATTACGTGGGCCAGTCTGTAAGAACCGTTGCCGACCGCTGCATCGAGCACCAACGCCACCTGAAATACAGGTATTTGGAAAAATCTGTGGTGGCTGAACATAGCCTGCTTAACAAGCATAAGATTTTATTTGAAGAAACCAGAGTAATAGCCCACACATCGAATTACTGGGACTCTGTGATCCGGGAAGGAGTCGAAATTAGACTTAGCGATAGTAACTTTAATAGAGACAACGGCTATGCACTTAGCAACACTTGGAAGAGTGCACTGGATAAAGAAAAATCGCAGAGAAAAACTTCTCGCACTTTACCTCCTGATTCAAGGGATGGCGCGGCAAGCAACGCGGGATAGCAACTACATCTATGGAAGTAGAGGGCACCACTTCACTACGTGCCATATCGCTGACGTATTCCAGCCAATCAGAAGCCGTCCTTTGCATATAAAAGTGGGAACCTCGCTAGTTCACGACAGTCAGTTTTAGCCCTGACGACGACCATGGAGGTAGTGGTCGAAAGCTTGGAGTTTTATCCTGATTTGACGCGGCATGTACACCAAGAGATTTTTACTCAAGAAATACGTCGCGAAAGACTTCGTAGCAATATCGACAGCGATAGCTCAAGTATACAAGTAGACGTCGCAAGCAGAAGATGATGATATAGATAAAGTGAATGAGGATATTGATTGGATAATTCAATACGTAAATGGAGATGAAAATCTAATAGTCATGGGGGACTGGAATACATTTGTAGGGGAAGGAGTTGGTGAAAGGAAAGAGAGGAGAAAGATTAATTTTCTGCAATACATAACAATAACACTGAAAGACCAAGAACAAATTGCTCGAATTAAAAACAGTCTAAGATAGGATGTAATGTTTCACTCTTACTGATGTCTATACACGCAAGAAGCAATGCCGGAAATAAAAGGATAGTTCAAAAGTTGGTTTAAAATTCTGAGTCAAAGGATATCAATGATAAGATTCACTAATGACATTGCTATCCTCAGTGAGAATGAAGAAGAGTTACAGAATCTGATGATCGGAATGAACAGTGTAATAAGTGCAGGACGTGATTTGAGAGTAAATCGAAGAAAGACAAAAATAATCATCGGTAGTAGAAATGAGAACAGCGAAAGAGTTAAAACTAAGATTAATGATGACGAAGCAGATGAATGTAAGGAAGTCTGCTACCTTGGCAGCAAAATTGTCCATGACGGATGGAGCAAAGGTGCCACAAGAAACAGACTAAGAATGGCGAAAACGACATTCCTGGGTAAAAGAAGTCCCCTAGTACCTAACCTGGGCCTTAATTTGAGGAAAAAATTTCTGAGAATCTACGTTTGGAGCTCAACGTAGTATCTAATGAAATATGGACTGTGCGAAAACAGGATAAGAAGACAATTGAAGAATTAGAAATGTGGTGCCACAGAAGAATGTTGCAAATTACGTGGACGGATAAGGTAAGGGCTGAGGAGATTCTCTGGAGAATTGGCGAGGAATGGAATATACGGAAACACGGACTACTAGAACGGGCGGGATGGTAGGACATCTGTTAAGACGTCGCGGAACAAATTCGAAGGTACAAGAGAGAGCGTAAAGGAAAAAAAGAGGCTGGAATACATCAAGCAAATAACAGATAACGATGGTGAAGAGGTTGTCATCAGAGGAGGGGAATCCTTGGCGGATCGGTCAGAAGACTGATGTTCCCAACTAACCCACCACCCCCGACCACATAAAAAAAAAGAAAAAAAATGTAGCCGTGAAAATTGTGGCTGTGTAGATAGAACTGCTGAAAAAGTCGGATGTGCACTTCCGTCTGCCACTTTTCAGTTAATTATGCACGAATGGCATATTAGAGAGGAAACAGTAATAATAATGATTGTTGTTGTTGTAATCTTCAGTCCAGAGACTGGTTTGATGTAGCTCTCCATGCTACTCTATCCTGTGCAAGCATCTTCATCTCCCAGTACCTACTGCATCCTACATCCTTCTCAATCTGTTTTGTGTGGGCCAATTCATCTCTTGGTCTCCCTCTACGATTTTTACCCTCCACGCTCCCCTTAAATACTAAATTAGTGATCCCTTGATGCCGCAAAACGTGTCATACAAACCGATTCCTTCTTCTAGTCAAGTTGTGCCACAAATTTCTCTTCTCCCCAATTCTATTCAGTACCTCCTCATTAGCTATGTGATTTACCCATCTAATCTTCAGCATTCTTTTGACGCACCGCTTTTCGAAAGCTCCTATTCTCCTCTTGTGTAAACAATTTATCGTCCACGTTTCACTTCCATACATGGCTATACTCCATGCAAATACTTTCAGAAACGACTTCCTGATACTTAAATCTATACTCGATGTAAACACACTTCCCTTCACAAACGTTGTCCTTGCCATTGCCAGTCTACATTTTATATCCTCTCTGACTATCATCAGTTATTATGCCCCCCAAATAGCGTAATTCATTCTTTACTTTAAGTGTCTCATTTCCTAATCTAACTTCCTCAGCATCACCCGATTTAATTCGACTACATTGTATTATCCTCGTTCTGCTTTTGTTGATAATCATCTTATACCCTCCTTTCAAGACACTGTCCATTCCGTTCAACTACTCTTCCAGGTCCTTTGCTGTCTCTGATAGAATTAGAATATAATCGGCGAACCTCAGAGTTTTTTTTTCTTTTCCATGGAATAACATCTGGGATAGGCTACAAACCTGTCTCACTCCCTTCCCAACCACTGCTTCTCTTTCATGTCCCTCGACACTTATAACTGCCATCTGGTTTCTGCACAAATTGTAAATAGTCTTTCGCTCCTTGTAGTTTACCCCTGCCACCTTCAGAATTTGAAAGAGAGTATTCCAGTCAACATTTTCAAAGTGTGTCTCCACCTCTACAAATGCTAGAAACGGAGGTTTGCCTTTCCTGAATCTGTCTTCTAAGATACGTTATAGGGTCAGTATTGCCATAAGTGTTCCAACATTTCTACGGAATGCAAACTGCTCTTCCCCGAGGTCGGCTTCTATCAGCTTTTCCATCCGCCAGTAAAGAATTCGTGTTAGTATTTTCCAGCCGTAACTTATTAAACTGATAGTTCGGTAATTTTCATATCTGTCAACACCTGCTTTCTTTGGGATTGCAATTATTATATTCTTCTTGAAGGGTATTTCACCTATTTCATACATCTTGCCCACCAAGGCCATCATTAGTTTTAATGTAATGTTGTCTATTGCCAGGGCCTTGTTTCGACCAAAGTCTTTCAGTGCTCTGACAAAGTCTTCACGCATTATCATACCTCCCATTTCATCTCCACCTATCCTCTTCCATTTCCATAATATTGTCCTAAAGTACATCGTACTTGTATAGACGGTCTATACACTCCTTCCATTTTTCTACTCTCCCCTCTTCGCTTGGAACTGGGTTTCCATTTGAACTCTTGATATTCATTAATGTGGTTCTTATTTCTACAAAGGTCTCTTTAATATTCCTGTAGGTAGTGTCTCTCTTACCCCTAGTGATATATGCCTCTACATCCTTACATTAATCCTCTAGCCATCCCTGCTTAGCCGTTTTGCACTTCCTGTCGATCTCGTTTTTGATACGTTTGTATTCCTTTTCGTCTGCTTCATTTACTGCATTTTTATTTTTTCTCATTTCATCAATTAAATTCAATATATATTCTGTTACCAAAGGATTTCTACTAGCCCTCGTCTTTTTACCTACTTTATCCTCTGCTGCCATCACTATTTCAACCCTCAAAGCTACCCATTATTCTTCTACTGTATTTCTGTCCCCCATTCTTACCAATCGTTCCCTAATGCTCTCCCTGTAACTCTCTACAACCTCTGTTTCTATCAGTTTATCCAGATCCCATCTCCTTAAATTCCCACCTTTTTGCAGTTTCTTCAGTTTTAATCTACAGTTCATAACCAATTGATTGTAGTCAGAGTCCAAATCTGCTCCTGGAAATGTTTTTCTATTTAAAACTGGTTCTTAAATCTCTGTCTTACCATTGTATAATCTATGTGAAACTTTCCAGTATCTCCAGGCCTCTTCCACGTATACAACCTTCTTTCATAATTCTTCAACCAAGAGTTTGCTATGATTAAGTTACGCTGTGTGCAAAATTCTACCAGGCGGCTTCCTCTTTCATTCCTTACCCCCATTCCATATTTGTCCACTAAACTACCTTTTCTTCCTTTTCCTACTATCGAATTCGAGTCACCCATGACTATTAAATTTTCGTCTCCCTTCACTATCTCAATAATTACTTTTATCTCATCATACATTTCATTAATCTGTTCGACATCTACGGGGAAGATTGGCATAGGAACATGTAGTACTGTGGTAGGCGTGGACTTCGTATCTATCTTGGCTCCAATAATTTCAATATGCTGTTAGTAGTTGCTTACCCGCATTCCTATTTTTTATTCATTATTAAACCTACTCCTGCAATACCCCTATTTTATTTTTATTTATAACCGTGTATTCACCTGGCCAGAAGTCTTGTTCCTCCTGCCACCGAACTTTACTAATCTCCACTGTATCTAACTTTAAGCTATCCATTTCTTTTTTTAAATCTTCTAATCTACCTGTGCGATTAAGGGATCTGACATTCCACGCTCCGATCCGTAGAACGCCAGTTTTCTTTCTCCTGATAACTACATACTCCTGAGTAGTCTCCACCCGGAGATCCAAATCGGGGACTATTTTACCTCCGGAATATTTTACCTAAGAGGTCGGCATAGTTATTTAATCATACAGTAAGGCTGCATGCCCTCGGGAAAAATTACGGCTGTAGTTTCCCCTTGCTTTCAGCCGTTCGCAGCCCAGCAAAGCAAGGCCATTTTGGTTAGTGTTACAAGGCCAGATCAGTCAATCATCCGGACTGTTGTCCCTGCAACTACTGAAAAGGCTGCTGCCCCTTTCCAGGAACCATACGTTTGTTTGGCCTCGTCAACAGATACCCCTGCATTGTGGTTGCCCCTACCGTACCTCCATCTGTATCGCTGAGGCACGCAAGCCTCCCCACCAACGGCGAGGTCCATGGTTCATGTATTATGATCGTGTTAATCCATCAGTTGGTAATGATCGAATGACTGTGTTGTTTGTGTAATATTCTAAGGTAGTTTTCTATATCCACATTCGATATTACTGAATGGTTGGTTTTAGCAGATACGAGAAGCTCACCTAAGCTGCGTACTGCTGATCAGGACACTGAGTCGTGGTTAATAGTCGAATCATGCATGTCATATGTAACAGATATTAATTTCATTAGTAATAGTCTCTGACTATCTATTTTCGGTCATATAACTAGTTGCTTAAATTGCTATATTACCGCATGCTGCTAATAAAGACAGTGATTCCCGAAGTACAGGATTAATTTATTTAATTGTCATCAAGTTATCGATTTCATTCCGTAATGATGATCTTTAGATGCGATTAAAGAGGAAGAAGCCACGTGTTATAATAGAATAACTAAACTAATGTAGTATAGTGAAAGTACAAAAATAATTGCTTGACCTCTTAGTAGAATAATATAATTAGAATCAAGCTACGGTGTCACGAGATTCATAATGTAGATGGTACTGGTATTTATAGATAACTGGGATGTATTATTGTACTTTAGCAGCGATTCCAAGCAATTTTTGCTTAAAACTTTTCACGATGTCACGTTGACTTACTCGTGTTACGATGCTACAGAGATTAGGCCTATACCGTTTTAATCATATCCCAAGATGGTCCTTACAGACAGAACCAGGCAATCATAAGTAATTAAGTTGTGATCAACGACTGGAATTACAGGAAGAAATACCCTAGCACATTATCCAAAGATTCGTTTAGTTGAAGCAGTCGTTCGAACGTAATATCTTAAGTAAGGTACGAACAGGATTATGCGCATGAGCGTTGAACAGGTAATTAATGGCCTTACTCATAATGTCACATGCATGAAGCTAGCTATACATAGTCGAAAACAATATAGGAAATGCAGACATCGGTCACTTGCTTTAAACATATAAACATCGAACATTGTGCACGTCACAAAATGCAGAAAAGGGAAACCCAGTAACAACAATACTAACGACCCAGAACTGGAATTCACTCATAGAAGAACGTTTATGAAACAGTTTGTATTGACATGAAATATTGTGATCACATATTCTCAATCGTGGGAAAAAAAGGTTCATTGCAAGAGTGCTGGGAAAATACACTCAAGGACAAAGAACATGGGGCAGCCCTGCTTAATACATTACTCGACTGTGTAGCACCCATACGAAATAGGAGTAACAGAAGATACTGAACATAATAAAAGAAGGACACCATCAATGGTCATAGATTTGTTCGACTCACGCAAGAGCATCACGGAAGTGCTCAAGAAGCTTAAATTAATATTAGCATGCAGATACCAAAGTGAACTAAGTGAAACTTTCACTCTACGGCGAAGACTGGGTGGTTTTGAAACTTTCCGGTAATCAGTTTGAATTTGTCAAAAACTTCAAAATAAGCAAAGATACCTTGTCTGATCTACACTGCTAATCATTAAAACTACACCGCCAGAAGGGATTCATACAACGTACACTGAATTAAGAACCGCCTAATCTAGGGAGGAATAACGCTGTCCACATTGTGTATATAACTTTTAAATTGCATTTTATCCAGTTGGGGTTGCTAGTATCCCATCGGGCTTTCCGGACTGGGAAGGAGCGCCTTGTCCCCGGCATGAATCCGTCCGGTGGACTTATGTCGAGGTCCTGTGAGCAGACCAGTCTGTGGATGGTTTTTAGGCGGTTTTCCATCTGCCTCGGCTAATGCGGGCTGGTTCCCCTTATTCCGCCGTTGAGTGGTGTACCAATATCCCAACATACTATAATCAGAGTGACTGTACTAAACCACACTACGTGGATGAGATATATACTTAATAAGGAACAAGTATTGGTAATAAAGGGGATAAAGGAAGTGGTATTAAACGAATATAAGACAGCTTTAATTGGAGAATACACAACAAATGAAAATACGCCTATTGAAAAGAACGAATAATTTTTTCGTTACTTGGGAGACGTAATGTAAGCAGCAAATGAGGAACAGGAGATAATCGTTTTTGGTGCCTTAAACATCGGGATGGGCATATCTGATGAAGGAATATTAGGTCCTTCAGAAGAAAGCATGGTAAACGAAGGTGGTTAATCGATCTATCAAAGGAACAGGATGAAATTGTAGCAAACACCTTTTTTCATCATAAATATATACGTAACTTCACGTGGCATGAGCATACGAGGAATTTTTAAATCGATTACAGATATAAAGTTGGTGAGAATAAAAAGGAAGTCACTATTGGCAAACGTATAAACAAATGGAGTGCACCAGAACTTGTCGTTCGGTAGTGGGGAAAATACTCTATAAAAAGATATAAACAACTATCACGAGAATCGAGGATGAACTTATGGAACAAAAGGATGTGGTGTTTAGACACACCTTCTTAGATATTACAGTGTCCAAATGATATACTAAAACCGGCTTTAGAATAAACTTAACACGGAAACGGTACAAGAACCCAGAGCTTTGTACGAATACCTGAAAGAAAGTCTTTTGGAAGCAGCAACAGAAGCCCTACAAAATGACGAAAAGAAAAGGAAATACATAGAAAAGCTTTCCAGTGAGTTAGAAGACATGATTCAGGAAATAAAAGAATGGCGTATGAAATGATTAAGTGACAAGACGGCAGCGTGGAGAGACCTGTATGTCAAATTCAGACAACTGGTTAAAATGATTATCACGATGGAGAGGTATGAACATTGGGCAGGCTGTACACGGGAAGTAGGATATATTAAGTCTATTGGAGAGTGAATAGCTACTAAAATTGAGAAATATCAGTGAGTGTAAGAACATCGTAAAAGAAATCCCGCTCAAGAATGGACAGTACGTTATTGAAAGCTATTGCAGGAAAAGAGATTGGACTACTAGGAAGAAGAAGTAGTCAAGATCTTAGAAGAAAACAATATAGAAATAATGAAGGAGGATGTGAAAGCAGCGTAGTCTAAAGTAACAGCATGTAGGGCCTCAAATTCAGGAATTGTGCGAATGATACTTCTGAAGTATGGAGGAAGTGTAGTGATAAGTTATGTACAGAAAGGTTTTGGAAAAATAGATCTGGAAAAGATCCACCTATCTAATGAACTTTATAATTTATTCCTCAATGTATAAAAAGTAACAAATGAATGTACTAAAATTCTAGAGGAGTACGTGTAATCCCATCAACAGCTATGTTTTTCCGCAGCTATGACTAAGAAAACAGAAAAGGACGTGTCGGCTTTAAGTGAAGAACCAAGTTTGTTGTTAGGAAAGGACGATCATGCCTCGATAACATACACTGTTATTGGAAAAATATTCAAATTAAAATATAGTCGTATACATACCCTTTGTGGACCTGTAGGAAGTTTACGACGAACTCGCTAGATTCAAACAATAAGAAGCAATGAGAAGAGTTTATGAGAGACAAAATGGGTAAAACTGCTTAAAATGTTATACAGGGACAAGAAAGTAATGATTAAAATGGGAACCAAGGTTATCTGAAGTATTTTCGTTGACAAATGCCTGAAACGAACTTGTAGTATTTCACTCATATTGCTTGGCATTTATTTGAAACAGGCACTGAACGGTTTGTACATGAAATGTTCAAGCGTGCGACGATACTCTTTACACTCTTTTATTTGTGAATTTACAGACAATATTCTCTAAGGATAAAGAAAATATGAAATACATGCTGGGAAAGCTTAAGGAGGGTTACAGCAAATGGAGTTTCGGTATAATCTGGACAAGATCTTATGTATGTGTACTGGACAGGGTTTGGTGAAAACTGACACAGAGGAAGGAGCAATAATAAACCACTCGGTTATATGTGACAAGGATATTAATTACATAATAGCAAATTGGTATGGAGCTGGGACATTAAGAAAAGAATATTTGAGAGTGTGGCGTAGAACATAATTCTGTACGGAGCTGAGACGTGACCTGAAATAAAGAAAGGCAGAGGTCAAATTAGATCAGTGGATACGGATTTTACGAGAAGATGTCTGCAGGTAACGAGGCAAGATAGGATACGAAATGAGAAGGTATGGTGGCGAATTACGGAAACGTGCTCCTTAGCAAAAAGTTTGGGGAACAGACTGCTTTAGTGATGTGGGCACGTACATAAGTGAACAAGTATATTTTAATTTGGAGGCTGCCCGGAAGGAAAAAGAGTGTAAGGTCGGCACTAAGATAAGAAAACCACATACATGATCAATGGAAGACATAAATCTAGGACCGGATTTCAGGAACGGAAAGGCCTGTGAAAATTGAAAACGATTAACTGTTAGGGGTAACGCAGAAAAAGAAGAGCAAGAAATGGCATTGGAGTATTGATAGTATGTGAGAGAACAAAGGCTGAACTGAGGCCTGCTAACGCTGTGATTCATCGTTCCACGAAACTGCTGCCAGATTTCATTGGGGTCCTACAGCCGGTAAGGAATCAGTACGTTCAGAAAAACCGTACACAATACGATTCGTTTCCGTCAGGCACACTTGCACCACCCCCCACCCCTCGAATCCCCATCACAGATGAGGATGGAAAACCATAGATATCCTATGTCTTCTAAGCGTTCAGATAATAAAAAATTTGTCTTCGTTACGCATTCATCAGAAGATTTTCCACGTGATAGTTCCAATTTCATATGTTTATGCTACTGATCCCCAGGTATTTTGATAAGTTACAAATCTTTTAACTTGTGTTATTTATAGTTAGCCGAAATTTATTGGAATATATTTAGCACTCCCGTGGCGGCCCACATACTTGATAATGTTTACAGTTATTTAAACTTTTTGCACCATGCTGATATCTTTTCCACATCGTTTAGCAGGTCGTTTAGGTCATGTGATGACTTTGATAAATGCTGAATAATAGCACCATCTGCAAACAATCTAGGAGGTCTGCTCTGATTGTCTTATAAATAGTTTTCATAGATTCGAAACAGTAAACATCGCTTCGGTTTCGCCACATGAGTTAGGAACCCCGAACTTTCGGACAGGAAATCATGAATCCAGACACAAAACTGAGACGACACTCTACAGGAACATCACTCGTTAGAAATCGATTGTGAAGCTACGCCCGAAAGCATTCAGGAAGTGTACAAGTATGGAATCAACTTGAAATGCCCATTCGATTGCCCTCTTATATCATCTGAATAAACAGGAATCTATAATAAACAAGAGCAATTTATCAAAATCCATACTAATTCTGCATCAGCCTCCACCTCCGTAGCTGGGTGGTCAATGCGACAGACACTCATGTGATGGACATGGGTTCCATTTCCAGACTGCGAGGAATTTTTCTTTGTTGGGAGGACTGCACCGGCGTGCACTAAGCTTAGTGATGCCAGTCGAGAAGCTACCTGACTGAGAGGTAGCAACTCAAAGGTCGGAACGTTGACAGTGACGTAGGGTGCGGTGCGCTGACGTCATGCCCCACCATACCGCATTCAATAAACTGAGGATGACACTGTGGAGGGTGAATTATCGCGTCGTCTTCAGGCTCTGATCATGGAGGTTCAACAAATCGTTTTCTTAGAGGTATATCGTAATGCTGAATCACAGTACGTGTTCCAAAGTCCAACTGCAAATCAATGACAATGATATGTGGTTGCATTTTAAGGCTAATCATTTCCAGCGTTTGTTGCATACCACCATCACAGTGGTGTATAAGCTATCGTGGTTAGTAATAGTGAATGATGTATGCAGTCAACACTACTGGCCATTAAATTTGCTACTCCACGAAGATGACGTGCTACCGAAGCGAAATTTAACCGACAGAGAGACGATGCTTTGATATGCTAATGATTAGCTTTTCAGAGCATTCACACAAGGATGGAGCCGGTGGCGACACCTACAACGTGCTGACATGAGGAAAGTTTTGAACCGATTTCTCATACACAAACAGCAGTTGACCGGCATTGCCTGGTGAAACGTTGTTGTGATGCCTCGTGTAAGGAGTAGAAGTGCGTGCCATCACGTTTCCGACTTTGATAAAGGTCGGATTGAATCCTATCACGATTGCGTTTTATCGTATCGTGACATTGTTGCTCGCGTTGGTCCAGATCCAATGACGCCTAGCAGAATATGGGATCGGTGGGTTCAGGACGGTAATACGGAATGCCGTGCTGGATCCCAACTAGCAGTCGAGATAACAGGCATCTTATCCACATGGCTGTAACGGATCGTGCAGCCACGTCTCGATCCCTGAGAAAGCATATGGGGACGTTTACAAGACAACAACCATATGCACGAACAGTTGTACGACGTTTGCAGCAGCATGGACTACCAGCTCGGAGACCATGGCTGCGGTTACCCTTGACGCTGCATCACAGACAGGAGCGCCTTCGATGGTGTACGCAACGACGAATCTGGGAGCACGAATGGCAAAACGTCATTTTTTCGGATGAATCCAGGTTCTGTTTACAGCATCATGATGGTAGCATCCGTGTTTGGCGACATTGCGGCGAACGTACATTGCAAGCGTGTATTCGACATCGTCATACAGGCGTATCATCCGGCGAGATGGTATGGGATGCCATTGGTTACACGTCTAGGTCACCTCTTGTTCGCATTTAAATTTCAGATGTGTTACGACCCGTGGCTCTACGCTTCATTCGAGCCCTGCGAAAAGCCGCATTTCAGCAGGATAATGCACGACCACATGTTGGAGGACCTGTACGGGCCTTTCTGGAAACAGAAAATGTTCGACTGCTGCCCTGGCCAGCACATTCTCCAGATCTCCCACCAATTGAAAACGTCTGCTGAATGGTGGCTGAGCAACTGGCTCGTCACAATACGCCAGTCACTACTCTTGATGAACTGTGGTATCGTGTTGACGCTGCATGATCAGCTGCATCTGTACACGCCATCCAAGCTCTGTTTGACTCATGCGTATCATGACCGTTATTACGGCCAGAGGTGGTTGTTCTGGGTACTGATTTCTCAGGATCTATGCACCCAAATTGCGTGAAAATGTAATCACATGTCAGTTCTAGTATAATATATTTCTCTAATGAATACCCGTTTATCATCTGCATTTCTTCTTGGTGTCGCAATTGTAATGGCCGGTGGTGTATTAAATAGTTCTTCATTGGGGTATGATTGCTTGTATTGAAATAAACCCTGTTTCAGTCATTTACTAGGCAGTGTGAAGAATGGTAATGGACGTGGTGAGGTAGACCACCTGCTGCGCAACTGCGTCTGTAATTAAAAGCTCCCGCTGTGGGAAGCACGAAGTGGAAACAGCAGCAGCGGCGCCGTTTACGCTGGACGGCCGCGTGCAATGTTGCGCCCTTCCAGAGGCGATTCTGGTCTTTCATCGTGCCGAGGATGGGGCTGGTGAGAGGGCGGCTGGGAGGTGGGGTGGGTTAGTCTCTGCCTATCCGAGCGCTCAGGGGCCGCCTTTGAAACAGGGTCCGGCCCGGCCCGGCGCGCCTGGCGCCCGCTCGCCACTCGACCGGTCCTTCCGCAGCTTTAAGCTCGAGTTGTGGCGCTGGCGCCTCCCGAGCCGCGTCCCCCACCTCCCCAGGCCCCTCCCCACAGCCACCGCTTTAATTTACCAGAGAGCGGCCTCCGCTTTAAATGCTGTTTGCCGAGGCACCAGCTACCAGCGACGCACCGCACCGGTCGCAACATTGTGCAGCCGGCGAAATTTCACACGAGTCGCATAGAATCTGCTACGGTCTCTGCAAGCGCCTAAGGCATCGTAATGCTGTGGCAGGGGATGTTGCCACCTCCACATCCCACCAAAGGGTGAATAAAGCCTACTTCTGGGAATATAGACGGGTTTCCATATGTTAGAACTTAATTACATTGCTGCCCAGTAAATTTGAAACATCGGGAATTATAGCAAACAGCGAAATGTTATTTACTAGTTGAGTAACCCAGAGCCCTTGAGTATTTCTTTATATTCCAAAACCTGCTAAACGTAGAATTCATTTTTTCTTATAGAGCTTTCTTGTGTATAAAGTTCGAGTATTAACGGCACATGAAGGAAGA
Organism: Schistocerca nitens; assembly: GCF_023898315.1. Lineage (NCBI taxonomy): Eukaryota > Metazoa > Arthropoda > Insecta > Orthoptera > Acrididae > Schistocerca > Schistocerca nitens. The sequence goes on along the minus strand of NC_064617.1, from coordinate 462,488,262 downwards.
GCTTATTTCTTTCACTAATATGGAGAGAGCCTCATAGAACTGGCCATTGGCAAAGCAAGGGACACTAAGGTCTACGACTGCAACACACAGTGTCTGCCCTTCGTTTAAGGCTATGGCATACCACAAGCTTACAGGGTATCGTAGCTGTTTAAAGAGAAACTGTAAACTGTCGCAAAGAAGCAGGATTCAGCGTATAAATGCAAGCTCACCCGTGTCACTTCCCATCAAAATAACCGATTCTGTGATGATGTGTTCGAATGAAGTAACTTTGAACATATGTGAGTGAAAGGATCCGAGGAGCGAGATAAACCAAGATGCTCTCGATCAGAGTTATGTCCCACGATGCTCTCGGAAGGAGATTCCAAAGAGCACGTCAAAGCCGGAAGTTCTCGAGCCGCAGCAAATCTCACTGGGACCGCATAGTCTTACGTCTTTTAGCCGTTGTGGTGTATTCAGAAACACTCGACTGGTTTCTGGGTATTGCTATTCGTAAGCAAAACTAAATCAAAACGTAATCAGTATTCATTCGAGTCACAAAGCAAACTTACCGAATTCGTTCTTTTTTTCATTATTAAGATTTCATCCCGTCTAGCTCTATGTGTGCCGGAGTGTGGGCTGGTAGCAGTACTCTCAACCTGCTCTTCGGACAGAGGCTACACATCCTTAGGCGCTAACAAATAAGCATGAAGACGTAATGATAATAACTTTAAAAGAGTGGTGAAATATGAGGGTTGTGAAAAATAAGACTAGCTGAACGAAGAGTTTAATAGCAGTTGTGAAAATAAGGTCAGACAACACAATCTAAGAAATAGATAAAAAATACCAACACTCGAAAGACCACTGTAACAACACTTAACACCACAGAAAAAATACTAACCATTAAAAATGGATCGCTGCATACTTTCACTAAAATTTTAGAGGACCTGCCCTGCGATGGCAGACGTAAGGAAACGTAGTTGGGAGAAGAGAGTGATGGGGATGGTAACTGACGGCTAGCAAGAGGTGGCAATGACGATGAGACAGGGATGGCTATTGTGGGGCAGGGAGAGAAGGATAGCTGGCACTGGGATGTGTTAATTGGAAGGATAACTGGGAAGCGACTGAGATGGTGAAAAGGAGGAGGTCTCAGGTGGGGGGTGGGGGGAGAGAGAGGACGGGGAGGGAGACACTGGAGGGGAAGGGGTGGAGAGTGGGAAGTGGATTCAATGTTGGTAGGAGGAGTACATGATCTGGGGTTGGAAGACGGTTGAAATTTATTTGGGAGAGGATATCGGAGTTGTGCAGATGGAGCATAGGTGTGATGTGTAGTTAGAGATGCAGCAGCACCCTAGAATTATAGATAAGAGGAGATTTGATGAAGTCGAGTTTTGTGTAGATTATCCAAAGGCGTTCTGTGTGAGTGAGGAGAGGGAAGAATTTGATGAGTTCGTAAAGGATCCTTGTGGGGGATGGAAAGAATGCGTATAAAGAGCAGCAGAGGATGGTGCAGTTCAGTGATTTTTATGTGTGATGGATAGTGGGGGGGGGGGAGTGTAATTTCCATATTTGGCCAGTTAGTAATTTCAGTCTGTTATGTGCTCTCTGTTGGTTGGTTACTAAGTAAGGTTCCGGCGTTAGTTGCCAGTCGAAGGTTAGTTGAAGGTATTTTAGTGTGTTAATGACCTGGATATGACGATTGTAAATGGTGAGGTAGAGGTCATGGATATCGAAGGTGTGGGTGGTGTGTCCTGTAACTATTGCATGGGGTTTAGAGGGGTTAATCTCGAGCAGCCATTGCTTACACCAGGAGGTAAACTGACTGAGGTGGAATAGATCTTTTGAATGTCGGGAGCATAGGACAGAGGACAAGGAATGTGGTGACAACAGCATACTTAAGGAGGTGTGGTCAGCAGGAGGTGGTTTGGGCATGTCAGCAGTGTATGAGATAATGAGGACAGAACATAACCTTGGGGCACTCCTACAGTGGGGTGAAAAATTTGAGATGTTGATGTTGATGACAAAGGACAGGCGAGTGAAGTGAAAAGACGCAGTAAGGTGGACAAAATTGACTGGAAGTGCAGGAGTGCTGACAGGAAGACTGGAGTGCCATACACAGTCACATGCTTTCTCTAGGTCAGGGGAGACAAAGATAGCATATTTATGGATATTGAACTGGTGGGATTGGAGAAGGGCGAGTCATCAGGAAAGAAGGAGGAATGGAAGCCACACGGGGTAATGTGAAGCAGAAGGTGTTGCTGCATATGGCGGTGGATGCTCTGGGATAAAATGGATTCAAAGACATTGCTAAAAACTGAGGTGAGGCATATGGGGTGATACGAAGAGGTATTGGTGGGAGGTTTGTTGGGTTCGAGGAAAAGTAGGATTCTGGTGTGTTTCCACATGCCTGGGTAATTGCTGGTGCAGAAGATAGTGATATACAGGGTTGTGTGGATGATGGGAAAGGAGAGAGTCCATACTTTGATGTGTTGACAAGTATTATTGTCATGACCAGTGGAGGTGTAGCACTTTCTTTGAAATGTTTGCTTTATGTCCAGTGCCATGAATAGGGTGTATAATTATTTATCTGGTAAGCAGTTCAAGCACTGGAAAATGGTTGCCAGGGATGGGACAGTGACATCTGCACATTCATGGTCAGTAGGAAATTCGGAGTAGTCAAACTGAGGAAAGTTAGTGGTGGAGAAGACGTCAGAAAGATAGGATGCAAAGTGATTGGCTTTGCAAAAGTCATAAGGTGAGGGGAGATTGTTGCGAAAGTTGGGATAGTGGCCGGCCGCGGTGGTCTAGCGGTTCTGGCGCTGCAGTCCGGAACCGCGGGACTGCTACGGTCGCAGGTTCGAATCCTGCCTCGGGCATGGGTGTGTGTGATGTCCTTAGGTTAGTTAGGTTTAAGTAGTTCTAAGTTCTAGGGGACTTATGACCTAAGATGTTGAGTCCCATAGTGCTCAGAGCCATTTGAACCATTTTTTTTGGGATAGTGAGGACTCAGTAGGTGCCAGTAAGTCAGTGAAAAGCTTTCCAGTACTTGGAGGAGTTAACGGGGAATGTAGCACTGAGACCAGTACATGTCTGTCTCCAGTCCCAGCATTTATTGGCACTGAGTAAATTTCTAATGTGTCAATGTATCTACTGGTGGCATGTGAGTGTGTCCTTGTCTTGAGTCCTTAGGAAGGAGCGCTATAAGGGATGTGATTCACAGAGAAGGAATATGGCCTGTGGTGGGAGTGAGGAATGATGATGATATATGGCTTTAGAGGGGGGGGGGATGGAGATAGCATCTGACAAGTAATGCTGCAGGAAGGTTGTGGTATGGGTGAGAATACTTGGTTTCTGAGAGCTTAGGGGGTGGCTTCTTATCTGGGTATCTGTGGTGAGGAGGTCGAAAAGGTGGTCACTTCCAATTGGGTCGAGGACTTCTGCGATGAGAAGTAAAAGGAGGTTGGTAGATGCTAGGACGATACCTGGGGTGGTGTTGATTTCAGGGCAAATGTCCTGTGAGGTGGCAACAAAGTCATCTGGGTTGGAGTCCATGAACTGACAGACCAACTGAGATCTGGAGGGATCAACTGTGGATATTGAGGTTGGCAGTAATAAACAGGTGTGAAACGTACAGTAAATGTGGGTGAGAAAATCATGGAGAATAGGATTATTAGGTCCTATGTACATGGTAGGACAGGCAATGGCTATGGTTCTGAAAAAGAGGCTGAAGATCAGAGGTTCAGCAGGATTACTGAGCCAAGATTTTGGTCAAACAGTGATGGCCAGTTGCTACTCCATGTGAGAGTGGGAGGGAATTATCTGTGTGGTGGGGGAGATAGGGAGAGGAATGGATGGTAGTGGTGTGGTTGAATTTGAGAGTGAAGGAATGTATCATTAAGGCTGGAGATGTCATGATTGTGTTGGGAAATGGTATGCATAAAAAGGAACTTGTTGGTGTGGAGGGAGTGGATTTCACTATATAGCATGCTGTTCTGCTGTCACACCATGATGAGAGACTAGGTAGAAGGTTGCATGGGTTAGAGAATGAGAGGTTTATACGAGGGTGTCGAGTCAGGTGAATGCAAAGTGGACTTTGTTTCAGGGGTATGTTACTTAGGTTTTGAGGTGGAGTACTGAGCAGGTGGCCAGCGATATTTGCTGAAGGGTGTTTGGGCTTTGGAAGTGGTGGATGTTTTATAGTACAATAGTAAGGAAACAGATGGTGTCTTCCGTACAGGGGTGTTGGTAGAGGTAGTGGTTATGACGGATTGGATGGTCAGTAGGTCAATAGAATAGATAGGATCAGTTGTTCAGGTTTGTTGGGTGGATTTGGCCTTGCACTCCATGGAGTACATAGGGTGTGCATCAGTACAGGTGTTGCAGGGGGGCAGGGAACATAAATTTTGACACTGCTTAAGAAAGTGGCGTTGCTTACATTGGGGGCAGGTGGGAGGATTCTTACAATCTGGAGTAATGTGGTCATTATAGATGAGACGTTTTTGACATCTGTGGGACTGGGACAGGGGGATTTGGAGGGTTTGGTTTCATTATGGTGACTGTACATGAGAGATCCCTTTGTGAGGAGATGTTGTTGGTGGTAGCATGCTCTGTAATCATGCACATGAGGAAGGTGGTTCGTGAGTCACCAAGGATACGGTGATCAGTGCCAATATCTACAGATAGGATTGGAGCTATGTTCTGTAATCACCTCCTCTGCCATCATCTCAGTGCCAGGCTTTGTGATAACAGCAGTGAGGTTGGGTGGATAGCAGGAGGTACTGGGGTTGTTTGGGTGGGGGTCTGGTGTGGAATGGAGCGAGAGAAGCATGAGAACTAAAGTTGATGCCAGGGAGTTTGAGGAGAAGATCAATATGGAAGATGGGATTGATTGATTTGATGGAAGATTTCAATGATAGGGAGAAGTTGGAGATACTTCCTAATTTGAGAGTGATTGATTTTGCTTTGAGGAATTTAGGGTCAGGGTGGGATAGGAGGAAGATGTGAACAGCCAGGGGAGAAGGTGAGAGAGAAGGAGCAGTGTCCATGTGGTCAGTGTGCGCTTGCTTTTTGTGGTGGCTGTGGTGTCTGTGTTGGAATGCTTGTGGGTCTTCTTTGTGACTGTGGAGAGAGGTGGGAGTTGAGGGATTGTAGAGGGTGAAATATGGCGCTGGGCAAATCCTTGCAATGGGCTGGAGCCAGTGTATAAACTTTGCACTTGTCTCTTGGTTAAAATGTTGACAAACGGAATTCCCAATGCAAATTAAACATTAACCATACTTTCCCCAGACCAAACCAGTAGAATTCACTGTTCAACAGTTCACGCCAACTTACATTTGGTAATGTGGGGTAACAATCGTTAGTTGTATTTGTCAAGTAATATTCTACGTGGAAGAACGTTCCATCAGCTACACAGATGTAAAAAAATGCGCTAGGGAGATTTGAAACTATCTAATTAATATTTTGGCTTAGTGGTGAAACTGGAATGGAAATAAATTAACAAATTTTGAAGTACTTTAATTATCTTCCATTTAAATTGATTTAAGAATGATTGTAGACCGAGAGCTATAGACGTCCACTGCTGTTACAAAGATTTACTTTCGAAAGACACAGGATGAAATTCGATGAGCAAGAATAAATAACGACTATTTAGAATGAATGCAGAAAGTACTGTAGTGCAGTTGACAAAGCAGGGAGTGGGTGGAGCTCCTACAGCATTGTTCCTACTTAGAATGCCGATAAAACTGATTATAATTATTATGAATGGCAAACTATGCCATAATGCGTCGTATATATGTGGGGTTACGACTGCTGCTGTTCGCCGAGGCCAATTCTGTATGGGGTGATCAATTCACCTCCAGTATTCCTACCAAGCTGCGGTGCTGTGAACTGAGTGCCACAGCAGTGACTCGACTAAAGTTCCACATCATCCAAGGCTCTCAGAAAATTGCCTCAGATTTGCCACACGGCAACAAAACTAAAAATACACCAGTGGCCTCACACCTAACAGAGCATGTATGCTGGGCCATACGGCTACTACACAGCACTTACAGCTACGTCTGATTACAAGTCTCACTCCATCAGTCCGATCTCGACTATGCTCTCTCTCCACATTTCCTCTGCTCACTGTCCACACTGTTGCTTAGTACTCTAACGAAAACCTAGGCTCCACATGAAGATCCTTCAAAAAGTAAAGTCCCTCAATGGTTGGGTGTGTTTTTCACCAATAGCATATTTTTTAATACCCAGTGTAGATGAGGAAAATAAAAGTGGACAGGGCGAGTGGCTACTGTTGGACGTAAATGTATGCATATAAGCATACCTCGTATACACCCGCCACGTGCCACCTTGGACCACATTTACACAATCTTAGCGCCTGACAGATTTGCTAGCAATGGTCAGTCAGGTCGCGGCCACTTTGTGTGGGGAGCCCTGAAGTTTAAGGTATAATGCAGCAACCCTCATAGTCTTAAAGAACTGCAGAAGAACATTTCGGCTGAGGTTGCAGCAATTCAAGCAGTCCAACTTCGATCCTCCTTCAGCATCAAGCTTACCAGGGCCCAAAAGTGCTGATAGATGAATGTCGGTCACTTTCAACATTTACTATAGTCAGCCTAGTACTGTATTTCCTTTCCTCTACTGTGTTTCTTTGTAACCTGTAACTTTGTTCTCCAGGGCACTTTTATTTTCCTAACCCTGTACTTCCTCCCTCAAACAGATGAGCAAATCCGCAGGATGGAAGAGGTAATCAAACCTCCTCACCCGTCGTTCGATTCACCTGTGCTCAGTCCTTCACGTTCTCTAAATAATGTGACCGTTATGCTACTATATATGCTGGTGGCTGCTGCTGCTCCCAACGTCACCCTTAGCTCTCCATGAGGAGGAATCGTTTCCAACATGAGAGCAATTCTTTCACCATAAAAATACCTCATGCAAAATTACATAATAACCAACACCGTGGCTAATAATTTTCGATCCTGTATACTGTTCATTGAATTGGTCACTGTGCCTCCTTAAAGCGACACGAGTGTCTTAATCTGTATATGGCCTATGATGGTGATCAAATAGGGGAACTAAAGGTATGTACAAAGGACTAGCCACCTTTCCAGATGTAAACCAATATTATTTCATAAACATCAGCATTTTTCTAGTAATTTTATTTTCTTGAACAATTATGGTAAACGATAGCAGTGTGTGTTCTTCAGGGGCTGTGGTCGCTGATAATAAATATGTATGTACAGGGAGCTAACTTTACTAAACGGAGCTACCACCGCTGGCAGCAGCAACGGCTCCGACCCGATCGAATTGAAAAATTTGATGACAGATACTCGTACGCCGTGCACACTGCCTGAGCTCTATGCCACAATTCATAAATCGTAGTGGTTGGTGACTTTGGCATTCCAGTCTCTTGGCAGCTACTGGTTTATCTCTTCAATGAGTGAGGTCTCGGGAAGGTGCTTGCCAATCCAACATCCATCAAAATGTCTCTATGCACTATGGGACTTAACATGTAAGGCCATCAGTCCCCTGGAGTTAGAACTAATTAAACCTAACTAACCTAAGGATATCACACCTAGCCATGCCCGAGGCAGGATTCGAACTTCGAACGTAGAAGGTTCCCGACTGAAGCGCTCGGTCACAGAGGCCGGTCCAACATCCATTGTGTCAAGGTATGTAAGGAGAGCTCGGACAAAATGTGATCATGTGTTTTCTTGTTGGATATCGGACGTAATTCGCAGCCAACGGCTTTAACATGAAACTTCCTGGCAGATTAAAACTGTGTGCCGGACCGAGACTCGACCTCGGGACCTTTGCCTTTCGCGGGCAAGTGCTCTACCGACTGAGCTACCCAAGCACGACTCACGCCCCGTCCTCACAGCTTTACTTCTGCCAGTACCTCGTCTCCTACCTTCCAAACTTAACAGAAGCTCTCCTGCAGACCTTGCAGAACTAGCACTCCTGACAGAAAGGATATTGCGGAGACATGGCTTAGCCACAGCCCGGGGCATGTTTCCAATGTGAGATTTTCGCTCTGCAGCGGAGTGTGCGCTGATATAAAATTCCTGGCACATTAAATCTGTGTGCCGAACCGAGACTCGAGCTCAGTTGGTAGAGCACTTGCCCGCGAAAGGCAAAGGTCCCGAGTTCGAGTCTCGGTCCGGCACACAGTTTAAATCTGCCAGGAAGTTACATATCTGCGCACACTCCGCTGCAGAGTGAAAATCTCATTCTGGATTTAAAATGTCTGAAACGATATGTGTGCTGCCAAAATTACCGAATCCGATACCTTCACATAGGATGCTCACAAGGAAACCTCCCCATCGCACCCCCCTCAGATTTAGTAATAAGTTGGCACAGTGGATAGGCCTTGAAAAACTGGACACAGATCAATCGAGAAAACTGGAAGAAGTTGTGTGGAACTATTAAAAAATAGGCAAAATATTCAAACGGAGTAGTCCATGCGCAAGATGGGTAACATCAAGGATAATGTTAGCTCAGGAGCGCCGTGGTCCCGTGGTTAGCGTGAGCAGCTGCGGAACGATAGGTCCTTGGTTCAATTCTTCCCTGCAGTGATAAGTTTACTCTCTTTATTTTCGAAAAGTTATGATCTGTCCGTTCGTTCATTGACGTCTTTGTTCACTGTAATAAGTTTAGTGTCTGTGTTTTGCGACTGCACCGCAAAACCATGCGATTAGTAGACGAAATGACGTGCCTCTCCAATGGAAACCGAAAACATTTGATCGCAAGGTCATAGGTCAACTGATTCTTCCACAGGAAAACACGTCTGATATATTCTATACGACACTGGTGACGACATGTGCGTCACATGACAGGAATCTGTTGTCGATCCACCTAACTACACTTGGCGAATGGGTAAAAAGATTCTTCTACCTTGCCCGATTTAGGTTTTCTTGTGGATGTAATAATCACTCCCAAAAAAGTGATGAAAACGTAAGAGTTTGTCTCATAAACTGCAACAAATGAATGCAACAGTTTCACAGTCGCACAGTTTTCCCCGTGCTCTGTCTGTTTTTAACGTTTTCAAATTTTACCCTGTGTAGACCGTCAATTCCTGCATATGTCCAAGCAAATCTGAACATGTCCTGGAATTTTGGAGAGCGAAGTTGATTACGCGTGAGTGCCTGAACTTTGATTATTGTCTGAAAATAACTTATTATTCGGGGGAAGACTTGAACCAAGGACCTCTCGTTCCGCAGTTACTCACGCTAACCACGGGACCACGGCACTCCTGAGCTCGCACTATCCGAGATGTTGCCTATCTTGCGCATGGACTACTCAGTGTGTATATTTTGCTTATATGTTTCATAGTTCCACACAACTTCTTCCTGTTTTCTCGATTGATCTGTGTTCAGTTTTTCAAGGCCTATCCACTGTGCCAACTTATAAGTAAATCTGAGGGGGGTGCGATGGGGAGGTTCCCTGGTCAGTGAAGAAACCTCTGATCACAAAATTAAATATTGAAAACTACGATTGACAGATGAGTGCAACAAACGGTATTTTGATTGTGAAAGCTGTAAGAATTTTACACAGGAGTTATGCAGATGTTTCGAAATAGTTCGATAGCTGCTAAGTGATGGCACTCTAATCGCAATACGTAGTGCTTATAAAAAGATCGATATAAGATGAACATCAACAAAAACAAAACGAGGATAATGGAATGTAGTCAAATTAAATCGGGTGATGCTGAGGGGATTAGATTAGGAAATGAGACACTTAAAGTAGTAAAGGAGTTTTGCTATTTAGGGAGTAAAATAACTGATGATGGTCGAAGTAGAGAGGATATAAAATGTAGACTGGCAATGGCAAGGAAAGCGTTTCAGAAGAAGAGAAATTTGTTAACATCGAGTATAGATTTAAGTGTCAGGAAGTCGTTTCTGAAAGTATTTGTATGGAGTGTAGCCATGTATGGAAGTGAAACATGGACGATAACCAGTTTGGACAAGAAGAGAATAGAAGCTTTCGAAATGTGGTGCTACAGAAGAATGCTGAAGATAAGGTGGGTAGATCACGTAACTAATGAGGAGGTATTGAATAGGATTGGGGAGAAGAGAAGTTTATGGAACAACTTGACTAGAAGAAGGGATCGGTTGGTAGGACATGTTTTGAGGCATCAAGGGGTCACAAATTTAGCATTGGAGGGCAGCGTGGAGGGTAAAAATCGTAGAGGGAGACCAAGAGATCAATACACTAAGCAGATTCAGAAGGATGTAGGTTGCAGTAGGTACTGGGAGATGAAGAAGCTTGCACAGGATAGAGTAGCATGGAGAGCTGCATCAAACCAGTCTCAGGACTGAAGACCACAACAACAACATAAAATGATCAGAGCTACCAGCTCCACCATTAAACGTGAAAGGAGGTTAGCATAGCGAAGGAAAAGTTTGAAATCATGTTAACACATTGAACAACGTTTTCTTCCTGGTAATGAAATACCATACGTTAGACCACTGTCTCACTGTGCGGCTGGTCCCGGCGGAGGTTCGATCATCCCTCTGGCATGGGTGTGTGTATTTGCCCTTAGGATATTTTAGGTTAAGTAGTGTGTAAACTTAGGGACTGATGACCTTAGTAGTTAAGTCCCATAAGATTTCACACACATTTTTAGACCACAGTCTTACGGAAACAAGGCGCAGTTTACGAACACGATTTAACGTTCCAAAATGGGGCGATGCGAAAGCCATTCGCAAGCTCTTTAGAAAATTCCAACGGAGAGGCAGCGTAGCTGATCATGTATCGGTGAATGATGCTCCAGGCAAACTGTAGGTACTCCTTAAAATGTTGCCACGGTTTCGGGAATTATCTTTCCGTCCGAAGAATTGCAGAAGTGACTGGTTTGAAGCGTATCAGTTCCCAGAAAAAACTGAGACAGGACCCACACATATTTTATTCAAAATTCAAAGCCACCTGGTTATAACTGTATGAGCTGGCTGGCAGAGGAGGCCTTATCTAACCAGATTCTCACAGTGACTGAGAATGAAGGATTTGATGTTGGCCTCATCTGATTCATAGGTGATGCACACTTCCGCGTGAATGGCGTCATAAATAAACCAAACTGGCGATTTCGGGTTTCCATCAATTGTGTCAGACTAAATCACTATATTATCTCAGAGGTATTGTTTGAGCTGAATTAAGCGGCTGAGTTATTGGCCCTTTTTTCATGCGAGAAACGATCACTAGTGAACTATACGTTGCCATTTTGGAATAATTTGTCGCCACAAACCTGGCGTTGTAGGATCGATCTGACACCGAGTGGTTCATGTAAGATGGGGCCAGCCCACATCGCACTGAATAGGTGTTTAGATTCCTTGATGAATACGTCGAGAAAAGAGTCATTGTGTTGGATTATTGCAAATGTACTGTCGGAGTGGATTCGACTTCATTTTCGCCAGATCTGATACTTGCCGGAAGTCGTTTCAGTTTCTTATGTCATCGCACTAACAAGCATCATTCAAATGCGATTTCTGATTGAGAACACCGCTCCATAATCTGCCCGTTTATACGTGGTGTATCCGTTTTGTGCTGTTGCGATGAAACGCTGGTCATTTGTATGTAGTATACTTCGTGGCAATATGACGTGCGTTGCATTCCGTTTTCGCGGTATTGCAATTTTAATGGGCAGCAGTGCATTTTTGTTGCAATCTGTAGTTAACATGAAAAATGCAGATCTAGTTCTCACTGGTGGAAAGAAGTAAACAGATACATAGTAGGGCACTTAAGAGCTTCCTACATCAACAGGGAGAACAGTAAGTCCACAGACAATTGTTTTGATGTTGTAAAGGGATATCTTTTGAGAATTTTGTTATGAGGCACCTTGGTTTCTAGTGGCTCGTTGCAGACTGATAGTGTAATTCGTTACCAGCTGTTACCCAATACAAGTGTCAACGAAGTTCTAGAATCTTGGATTTCCATAAACCCCAAGAATATAGACCTGGGAAGGAACAAATTTATTAACTCCATTATATTTTACGACAGCCCAGTTTTCACAGTGGACAACGAAAGCGCTTCGCAAGAAAATGTGCTTAAATTAAATAACGTTTAACGATCTTATCAAATGGTTCTGTATGTAAATGAAACAAAGTAATGGGAATCGAAGGGAGAACCACTAGCAGAAGAATAATAAACAGTACAGGTAAATAGATTAACATGTCTCGAGACAGATCTATCAACTGAAACAGCTGAGATAAGGTTTGTGAGCTCACTTCTTGGACTATTGCTAACGGAGAGAGGTAGACGTGATGATATAAGGCAACAACTACATGTAAAACGACAATGACAGAAGAGATTATACACAAAAAAGAAGTAATGACCACATCAAAAGAGTGCCATCAGAGCGCTTGACATGGGAATCATTACGTTTCAGCCAAACTGGAAAACATGATATAGTACGGCCAATGAAGAGATGGAGGCAATAGTTTTCATTTCCTTTTGTTTCGCAACGAGTAACACCCATTCATTGAAATGGAAGAACGATGAGATGAAGAAGACGAAGAAGAAGAAAAAGAAAAAGACGGTATCCTAAATTAACTTTGTTTCTGTTGAAATAACTTCAAAGCGCTAAGAAAGATAATAATATGTCACTTTAAGACGTATAACACAAAAAACAATAGTTAACAGTAATACTGAGAGTATGATAATAGCCCTCAGAACGTCGCAAAGCTACTGTCACCTTGTGGCCGCAACTGTAGGAACAACTCAGGACACGGTTGTTAGGCAGCTCCGCGATAAAACAGTGAACCCATGCGGGAGGTGCATATCGGCTAACTCTTCATCAGTAAATCTGTCCACACTACTGCGTGTGCTATCATACTGCTACCGCTGCCGGAAAAAGAAACTCGAGGCTACGTAAGTAGCTGTAAAGAAGGATTTTAAATACCTTCAACAACTGGAAAGCAATTATAGACAATGTAGGCATACAAATAAAAAACTATAAATACGTTCTGGAGTAGTACGTTGAGACGATCCTACTGTGTAAAGCAATACACCAATTACATTTGTTCGCAACGCTTCGTAGTGCTTGCCCTACTCGTGCTAGAGACTTGGTCTGATTATGAAGTCGAATATGTGATTTGACGAATATAACGCATAACGTGTATCAAGCAGTGAGAGATGTGATGAGAAGTCGCAAAAAATCATTCATATAAGGTTCCCTGGAAGATCACCACTGGGATTTGTTTCAGGATAAGAGTACCGCATGAGTACCAAGATACATTTCTTACAGCGTCGGCGATGCTCATTAAATAACAACCACCATAAGCCACAATGAAGTGAAACGACATATGTGAAGCATAACATACTCTTATACAGAGTGATTTATGTCTTCCGTATCTTCTTTGATCATTTATTACGGTAAGTACATAAATGACTCCACAAATCACTGTGCTAATCTATCACCTCTCATTGCAGATACAACACTGAAATCAGAGTCTGTTGTGTACGCTTTCCTGAAACAGAAATACGTCCATCTACATTCAGATCAGAAAACCATGTGGTCGTTTCTGTCACTCGAAACGGCGCTTTTCAGTCTTCCAAGCAACGCAGTGGAAACTGACCAATCAGCAGGCTTCACTTTCCCCACCAAGATAACTGTCTATCCTTAATTCGTCAATTACTACGACTTTCGCGATTAAATTAAGCTACCTGCAATAACTTCCAATTCCAATATTGTAGAGCTTCTGTCTTCTCCATCGTTTCTCCATCGTCTACAATTAATCGGAACATTACGTTTAGTCGTAACCTCAGTCTGTATGTAGGACGCCATTGGCATCTACTGCTTCCAGAGAAGGAGGCTAACCCTTATTCTCTCTGTCTTGCTCTATCTCTCTTTCTCTCTCGCTCTACTTTTTTTTTAGCCGATGGTTTAATGCTGGTCACCACAAAATCCTGTCTTCTGTCAGCGTCTCCATTGCAGAGCACTAATTTCACGCAATGTCCTCTTGTATTTGGTGGTATATTCCAGTCTATATCCTCCTCTTCAGATGTTAACATCTCCTCTTGAGCCATGGAAGTGATTCCCTCATATATCAACACATGTAGTATCATCCTGTCCCTTCTTCTTGTCAATGTTTATCATATATTCGTTTCTTCGTCGACTTTAATCCGTCCAACTAATTCCGGGCTTTCTTCTATACCATCCCAAATGCTTCAAATGTCTTCTTTTTTTTGTTTTCCCACAATCCGTGTTTCACTATCGTAAAATACCTTTCTCCAAACCTGTACACTTAGAAATTTCTTCCCCAAATTAAGGTCTATGTCTGATACCAATATATAACAGTGCAGGATTTGGGTAGTGTCAAGTTTGGGCTGGGGGTTGTGAGAAGACGGCATTGTTGGAATTAATGTTTATTGACAACTGTAAACTAAATTCCATCCGAGCAGGCCATGAAGGCCCAGCAGTACTGACGGGCCGCCTCGTCATCTTCAGCATATAGGCATCAATGCATGCGGATACAGAGGGGCATGTGGTCGGCACACCACACTCTCGGCCGTATGTCGGTTTACGATACCGGAGCCGCTACTTCTCAGTCAACTAGCTCCTCAGTCTGTCTCATAAGGGCAGAGTGCACCCCGCTTGCCGACAAGGCCCGGCAGACCGGATGGTCACCCCTCCAAGTGCTAGCCCAACCCGACAGCTCTTAACTTCGGTGATCTGACGGGAACCGGTGTTACACTGCGGCAATGCCATTAGCTATTGACGTCTATATACTGTGACATAACAGCTTAAAGGATATCGACAGATATACTTGACAGTAAACACAAAAAAACTGTACAATGTTCTACCCAGGAATAATTCTTTGAAATGGAGAGAGCACAGAATAGTAATAATAATAATAATAATAATAATAATAATCATTCTAAAAAGATACAATAATTTTATCCAACCCAGTGACAGCCAAGAAGGCCACCAACCAAAAACAGATATTGAAATGCCTGCACAAACAACCTCACAAATGAGCAAGGAGACTAATACTGCACGCAGAAATTGAACGACTGCCACAACAAGCGATACCATCTACTGCAAGTAACCTCCTGCCAATCTGCCCGATTAGTACTGTGGACGACAATAATAATCACAGTGCAGCATAAACACTCTCTTATGCACCGCGGCCCCGACAAACAGTACAGAGTTCACATCCACTAATGAGAATACCGTGTTTGAAAGTACCATTACAACTGACTTCACTAAGTTTGTTACTCACCACACGCTAACTTTACTCTGCAAAATATGTCAGCCAGACACCAATAGTTGCAAGTCATAAAAGCGCCAAACGTGTTTCTCTTTGCTCCAACAATTAAACTCTTCACAGTCTCTGGCAGTGGGCTGCCGTCTTCCCCTGAACACCGAAAAAAGGCAGTGCCTCCTCTCCACGTAGACAGTATCCACGCACGGTTCGACTACATCCCACGTTAATACTTAGGGCCCTCTACTCGCCGCCCGGCTCCACGGTACTCCATGTCCAGTGTTTTCCTCCTCTTGTATCTCTTGCTGTCCATGAACAAACGGTCGCTCTCTCCGCCACGCTGCCAGAGGACGGTCCGACAGGCGCTAGCGCCGATGGCTACGGAGCATTCTGCCTTAAACCTCTACAAATATAAGCACTGTAGGCGGGAAGTACAAATGTGCCCCTTACCACGGCTGAATGTCTCCTCCCCCCTCACGAAACTCTTGCACGCTCCTCCACCATGACAGGAGGAGGATTACTTGGATGTACTATAGTACGATGTGGCTGAAAGACATCTTAAGTGACAGAACCCAGTACGCTGTCCCATTAGCGACTGTTCATCAGAGACATGTGCATCGTCAGGAGTGCACCAGGGACGTTTGTTAGGCCCACTGTTATTTTCCATGTACGTAAATGATTTGACCAACTGTGTGGGCAGCGATCTGCGGTTGTTTGCTGAAGATGGTATGGTGTACGGCAAGGTGTCGTCGTTCAGTGACTGAAGGAGGATGCAAGGTGACTTATACAAACTTTCTAGTAGGTGTGATGAAAGGCAGCTAGCTCTAAATGTAGAAAAATGAAAGTTAATGCAGATGAATAGGAAACAGAAACGTGTACGTAATGTTTGAGAACAGGATTAGTAGTGTCCCGCTTGACAACGTTAAGTCCTTTAAATATCTGGGTGTAACGTTGCAAGGCTATATGAAACGGAACGAGGATGTGATGAATGTGGCAGGAACGGCGAAGCAGCGACTCCAGTTAATTGGAAAACTTTTGGGAAAGTGTGTTTCATCTGTGAAGGAGACCGCTTATATCATATTAATGTGGCCCGTTCTGGATGACTGCTGGAGTGTTTGCGTTCCGCACCAGATCGGATTAAAGGAAGACGTCAAAATAATTGGGAAGGGGCTGCTATACTTTTACCGGTAGATATGCGCCACAGGCAAATATTACGGAGTGAAAACTTATGATCCGACATTTGAGTCTGACTGCAGAACACTTCTACCACCGTCAACATACATTTCGCTCAAGGATAAGGAAGACAGGATACGAGAAATTAGGAGTCATTACTCGCTCTACTTGCAAGCAGAACATGAAAGGAAGTTTCAAGTAGTGAAAGAGGCTATTCTCAGCCATGGAGCGTGCGGTGGCTTGCGGAGTATTTTTGTATATGTACATGTACGAAATGCAAATACATGCGAATACGAGGCGGCCAGAAATACTGTATATCATTCTGTGCATACGCTGATTTGAGGTGGGAAACAGGTGCCCTACATTCTTCTGCTATCAGCAAGTCTTTGATGTATACCGTGATGCGAACGGAAAAACGGACCGTTTCGTTGGGGTCCTTAAATTCCGATAACTGTTTTCCCATTACCTTCGCCTATGCTCTGTTCATTTTACCAAATTTTCTGAGGTACACTTTATCCCCCAATCTAAAGGCATTTTTGTGTCATCTTCGATTGTAACTCCGAGTATTCTGGTCACGGGAAGCCGATGTAATTTTTCCATGTTCTCCACGATTTTTTTTCTGGTACACTTCTAGTATATATTGCTGTGCCATAGTTTTTTAACAGACCATAACATACCTAATGTGGATTTTGTCCTACGTGTTTCCTCTTTAGCCGTATTAAATGCATGCATCAACCATTTCATAGTCTCGTTCCAATGGGTGTGAGTTAAGCGATGATAAGCAATCAACGCGAATCACAGAAACAGCTTGCTCTCCCGGCGAGCAACGTGTATGGTTAGTAATTCCTAACACCAAACAATCTTTCGATAATCTGGCTATAAATCAAATAAAGCTATCGCATAGTAAAGCATGATATCTAAAAAGGTATCAAATTCTGTCTTCAGCCAGCACATGGCTTAGTGTGCGGTGATCGTCCGAGTAGGAACTAACAAGGAGAATCTTAAAAAGGCGTCTAAGTACATAAGCAACCTTAAAAATGGGCTTATCTATCTTTCCGTCGGCTTCAATCCCAGAATATCACGTTTCGTATTCTTCAGGGGGTTAGCCTTTAGAACAGGTCTTTCATGTCAGCACCATCGTCTTGATGCCAACACCAAATTATTCTCAGTTAAGTTCTTGTCACTTTTTGGGGTGTGTTTTATACATTGCAGCGTGTCCAGCCATTGCTAGCTGATCGTAACATGCTAATAACAATGGACATACTTTCGTACACTGCCACGAGAACTGCAACAGGTAATATCACTTTTAAATGTATGCGGCCTGACCACCTATCTTTGTCCTATCCTCTGTTTTTTTTTTTTTCATCTGTCTTCTGACTGGTTTGGTGTTGCCAGCCACGAATTCCTGTACTGTGCCAACCTCTTCGCCTCAGAGTAACACTTTCAGTCTATGTCTGAATTATTTGCAGGATGTGAACCTGTCTCTGTCTTTCTCGACAGTTTTTATTCTCCACAAATTCCTCTAGTATCGTAGAAGTTATTACGCGAAGTCTTATCAGTCGTCATATCGTCTTGTCCATTCTAATTGTCAGTGTTTTCCATATGCTCCTTACCTCTCCCATTCTGGGCAGAACCTGCTCATCCGTTACCTTAACAGTCCACCTAATTTTCAACCTTCGTCTGTACCCCCACACATCAAATGCTTCGAATCTCTTCCGTTCCAGTTTTCCCAGAGTCCATGTTTCGCTACTATGTAATGCTGTGATCCAAACGTACGTTCTCAGAAATTTCTTCCTCAAGTTAAAGCCTATGTTTGACACTAGTAAACGTCTCTTGGCCAAGGGAATGCCATTTTTGCCTGTGCTGGTCTACTTTTGACGTCCTCCTTGCTCTTTCCGTCACTGGTTACTTTGCTGCCTAGTTAGCAGGATTTCTTAACTTCACCTACTTTGTGACCACCAATCCTGATCTTAAGTTTCTCGCTGTTCTCATTTCTGCTAGTTCTCGTTACTTTCGTCTTTCTTCCATTTACTCTCAATCCTTATTCTGTACTCATTAGACTGTTCATTTCATTCAGCAGATCCCGTAATTATTCTTTACGTTCAATTAGGATAACAATGTTATCAGTAAATTTTGTCATTGATACCCTTTCACCTTGAATTTTAGTTCCACTCTTGAACCTTCCTTTTATTCACATCATCGCTTCTTCGGTGTATGGAGTGAAGAGTACACCCCTATTTCTTGTTCTTTCACTCCTATTATTCCCTCTTTGCTCTTGTACATACTGCATATTCTCCGTCTCTCCTTATAGCTGACCATTATTTTTCTCAAAATATTGAGTAACCGTCACCATTTAACATTGTTGATTGGTTTTTTCAGATCGACCAATCCTATGAATTTGTCTTCATTTTTCTTCACTCTTGCTTCCATTATCAACCGCAACGTCAGAAATGTCTCTCTGGTGCCATTACCTCACCTAAAACCAAAATTACCGTCATCTAACACATACCCAGTTTCCTTTTCGATTCTTCTGTATGTTATTCTTGTCAGCAACATGGATGCATGAGGTGTTAACCTGATTGTGCGACACTTACCGCACTTGTCAGCTCTTGCAGTCTTCGGAATTGTGTGCATGATATTTTTACGAAAGTTAGATGGTTTAACGCCAGACCCATGTATAATATGTCAACGTGAACAGTCGCTTTGTTGCCACTTCCGCAAAAATTTCTACTAATTCCGACGGAATGTCATCTATCCCTTCTGTATTATTTCATCTTAAGTCCTCCAAAGCTCTTTTAAATTCTTATTCTACTACTGAATGTCCTATCACTTTTCTGATTACTCCTATTTCTTCTTCTATAACATTACGCATATCAGACGATTCTTCCCAATCGTAGCGGCCTTCAGTGCACTCCCACCTACCCGCTCTCTCCGCTGTATTTTACATTGGAGTTAGTCCGCCTGCTTAGCTGAGTGGCAACATGGATGCTTCCCAAGCAGAGGGTCCGGGTTCGATTCCTTGCCGGGTTGGAGATTTTCTCCGCTCGTGTATTGGGTGTTGTGTTGTTCTCGTCGTCATTTAATCCTCATCACCGGAGCGCAAGTTGACCAATGCGGCGTCCACTGAAATTAGACTAGCACTCGGCGGCCGAAATTCCCCGAACGGGGCCTCCAGGCAAACAATGCCAAATGCTCGTTTTATTTCATTTAATTTTTTTTTACATTGGAATTCCCTTTGAAGTCGTAATATTACCGCCCTTGCTCGTAATTGCACAGAAGGATGTTTTCACATTTCTATTTGCTGAATCCGTCTTTCAAAAATAAAAAAGGTTCAAATGGCTCTGAGCACTATGGGACTTAACATGTGAGATCATCAGTCCCCTAGAACATAGAACTACTGAAACCTAACTAACCTAAGTACGAGGTGTGGCTAGAAAAAAATCGGACTAGTACTGGTGAAACAATAAAACGAATGCAATAAGGCTGAAAGTCGCGTGGCCTGTCACGTGACTATCGCTCCGCCTACTGCTCGAGTTTCATCTGCCTCCTGCACTCAGTCTGCCCGTGGCGTCTGTTTTAAGTAGTTGATGTTTTGTCTGTGCGTCGGAAAATGTTGAGTGTACAGAAAGAACAGCGTGTTAACATCAAATTTTGTTTCAAACTAGGAAAATCTGCAAGTGAAACGTTTGTAATGTTACAACAAGTGTACGGCGATGATTTTTTATCGCGAACGCAAGTGTTTGAGTGGTTTAAACGATTTAAAGATGGCCGCGAAGACACCAGTGATGACACTCGCACTGGCAGACCATTGTCAGCAAAAACTGATGCAAACATTGAAAAAATCGGTAAACTTGTTCGACACTTTCCTTGTCAACTCCTGTTAACTCAGACACTGCTCTGATTGTTAAACGGCGATCTTGTCGAACAAGTTTACCGATTTTTTCAATGTTTGCATCAGTTTTTGCTGACAATGGTCTGCCAGTGCAAGTGTCATCACTGGTGTCTTCGCGGCCATCTTTAAATCGTTTAAACCACTCAAACACTTGTGTTCGCGATAAACAATCATCGCCGTACACTTGTTGTAACATTACAAACGTTTCACTTGCAGATTTTCCTAGTTTGAAACAAAATTTGATGTTAACACGCTGTTCTTTCTGTACACTCAACATTTTCTGACGCACAGACAAAACGTCAACTACTTAAAACAGACGCCACGGGCAGACTGAGTGCAGGAGGCAGATGAAACTCGAGCAGTAGGCGGAGCAAGAGTCACGTGACAGGCCACGCGACTTTCAGCTTTATTGCATTCGTTTTATTGTTTCACCAGTACTAGTCCGGTTTTTTTCTAGCCACACCTCGTACATCACAAACATACAGGCCCGAGGCAGGATTCGAACCTGCGACGTAGCGGTCGCGCGGTTCCAGACTGAAGCGCCTAGAATCGCTCGGCCACAATTCGTCTTTCCAATACACATTTCTTATTCGCTTTCTTCATATTTTTCATGCAGCCATCTCACCTTGCTTTCCTATACTTCCCATTTATTTCATTCCTAAGAGCCTTGTATTTCCGTATCCCGAACTTTCCTGAACATTTTTGTACTTGCTTCTTCCATCGATATATTGAAGTATTTTCCTATTAGCCATGCTTTCTTCGCAGTTACCTTCTCGGTACCTATGTTTTTCTTTCCTAATTCTTGATTGCCCTTTTTAGGGATGTCCATTCCTCTTCAGCTGAGCTGCCTAAAGAGCTATTCCTTATCGCAATGTCTTCAGTCTTAGAGAACTTCAAGCGTATATCTTCATGCATTAGCGCACCGTGTCCCACCTCTTTGCGTTTCGATTCTTTCGAACTTGTTTCTTAAATTTCCGCTTACTATTCATCACTACTAATTTGTGATCTGAGTCGAAATTTGTTGCTAGGTATTCCTAACAATCGAGTATCTGATTTCGGAATATTTGGCTGAGTATGATGTAATCTTAAATGTTCCCAAGTATATATCATCCTTTTGTGTTTCTTGAACGGAGTATCTGATAGTTTTAGCTGACATTTATCGAAAAGCTCAATTAGTCTCTCTGTTCTCCCAAAAAAAAAAATGACTCTGAGCACTATGGGACTTAACATCTGAAGTCATCAGTCCCTAGAACTTACAGCTACTTAAGCCTAACTAACCTAAGGACATCACACACATCCATGCCCGAGGCAGGATTCGAACCTGCTACCGTAGCGGTCGCGCGGTTCCAGACTCAAGCGCCTAGAACCGCTCGGCCACACCGGCCAGTTCTGCTCTCTCATTACTAGTACCAAGCCCATATTCTTCCATAAACTTTTCTTCTAATGCTTCCCCTCCAACCACATTTCAGTCCCCATGACTATTATATTTTCATCTCACTTTAAGCCTTGAATTATCCGTTCAGTATCCTCCTCTGCTTTATGACGCTCAGTGCTTCACCCTTTTCCTGGTTGGCGAATCCTTTAAATAGCGACGGTAAATCTCCCAATATCGGACTTAGCCCCTGCGATACAATCCATTTCTCATTCAAAGGTACAACATTCTCTTCCGAAACGCCCTGAAACAGGTGTATTAAACTATTAGCAATAACGTTACCGATATTTCTGACGTGTTTACCTTCTAACTGAAATGCCGAAATGTGACCAGCTGTCCTAGTAATAAGCCATGCGCCTAGAGCACACCAGTACCAAGCTAAGAGCCTGACCGTCGATCTCCAACAGAAAGGACTTATCCTCTAGGTACAGCTTTGAATTCTTCAAAGTGAACAAAACTGTCAAGGATGAAGCTCGCAAGATGAATACGTTTTCTCTGACGGGGACAATCCTCTCGAGGAATGTGAGACTGGCCGTCTCCCCCTGGACGTTACTGAAGAAGCCGCCACTCCAGCCCTAGAAGTGTCACATTGAACAATAAAGTACATAGCTAAGTTCTGCATGGTTAACAGGGGAGTTACGGTTAGAGCTTATTGCATCACCTCAAATGCAGGCTCTTGAGGTTCTCTCCACAGAAATATTCATTCTTTCTTCCTGAGTTCATTCATAGGCCTGGAGAAATACGCGATATTCGAAACTAATTTTCCAAAAATAGACACCGTCACAAATATCCCAATTCCCTCCGCATTCTTTGGCAAAAGTAATTCATTAACCATTTCTGTGCGCTCTGCATAAATCGTGAGCTCCCATGAGGACAAAGTGTGTCGAAAAAACGATATTTGCGGAAATGAGACCTCAATCTCATCTAGTTTAACCATTAGTTCCGTCTTCCTCTCCTAATTACCCTATATTTTCATCTCAGTCGTTTCTAAAAATCACTTAATCATCCGGGTAATGATACACAAACTTAAGGTTAAGCTCAGAAAACGTCATATCTAGCAGTTGGCAAAAACAGCCGTCCCATTTCCGAGTCCGAAGGCCATCCGGTTAAATTGTAACAGGTTCAGAGCTGTTACAAATGCTGTTCATCCTTCAACTGTTTATAAAATGGGATCCGGTAATACGCCTGCTCACGGCCTAACGTTGTTAACAGCAGGGTGCCTGCGATCAATCCGACTCTTGTATGGAAGTCAGGAAGTGGTATAGACTGGTCGAATTCTGCTTATATTATGCTCTCTATAATATAGTCTAGAATTGCTTGGTGGTTCGACACTAAAACCGTCGAGGTGGAATAAGATGATTTTGAAGAGCGAATGATCCTTTGCTGTAACTTCTCTTCCACTAATCTTTTAACTCTTTCATACAGGGCGGTGACAGATAAATGTAATAGTCGTCTCACCGGCACCGTTAAGAGTCAGTTCTATCAGATACTTAATCAAGTGGTGAGCCCCAGTTAGTCAGCTGACACATGTCTGTATTCTCCAGATAACTCATTCGTTTCTGTATGAGTCGGCAGTAAGTGTGCCAACAGCACATCACATCCCCCTTCCTGTAGACCTAACGCTACAGCTAGTGTCTTAGAATGCAGACAAAATGATATTTTCTCTTTATAGAACTGGGAGGTGAAATCATGTAGTCTCCAATTTGAAACTGTCCTCTTTATTACATGGGATTACAGAATCTAATCAGTGGAAAGACCCCCTGCTATACCTAATCTGAACTGGACGGTGCTTAGCTTCGCATACACCCATCCGCAGCATATGAAGGAAACTTGAATTACCACTAACATAGGATGTCACATACTCGTTCAGCACTAGTCAACCACATAGCATCTGTTGGATACTGAACCAGCTTTTATTTATTACTGTCAGTAAAATAGCTGTACCTAAAAGACCACATACTGGCTCATTATTAACGCAACAACAAATGAATGGTGTCCTACGACGCGCAAACGCCCTAATACTACTAGGAAAAATGCTCCAGTCCACACACCCCTGCACCCTCAGGAAACCGCAACTGCTCGTGTTCAAATATTTACTCTGCTGAGCAATCTCGCTTAAAATTGCCTACAGTGCCACGGAGAAAACAGCCATGAGATCGCGTTCCTAGGTTTTGACGAACGCTTCCTTTACGCACCAAGGCTCCTTCCCTTTCGACCCCTCACGCTTGGTCAACATACCGACCCTCTTCGATCTGAAATGCTAATTCCTTTAAGTCCTTAAGCGCCTGATGGGGCTGGACAAACACGGCCATGAACGATCGGATGGTTTGGTCCCTTCCACAATATTGGCGAAATATCTGCCTTGGTCTCCAGAGGACAGAACGCGCGAGCAGCCGTTCGTACCCAATTTACACATTCACTGAACGGCTACTCTACTCCCTGTTTACGATCATAATGCAGATAGTCAAATTCCCGCGTTTCTCTGGGTGGAATTACTTTCTTACGTAACTGTTGGTGGAATGGTGCCACCATTTTCCCTTGTGTTGATAATCGTTATTCTATGTAATAAACTGCATTTAGCATGGGTATACAGTGACCGCAGTACTTCAGCATCTCTTAAATCAAACATTTGTTTATGCTCTGCTAGCGTCATTTTACAGTGTAAATATCTTAGTCTCCAGTACTGAAACAAAAGAAAACTTGCGAATACTGTGCATCACTAACAAAGAATGCCGTAACTTAGCAAACTGTGTTATCCGCATTCAGCCAGACAGTTCTGGCACCTCTACCTGCTCTGTTTGATTGGCCCTCTACCCTATTTAAACATTTAAACCCATCTTGCTAACATCCATAATGGTGACGCAACCAGTTATTCACTCATAACAACGTCTAATCATATTGCCCTACCTTTATTAAATGCCTCCTTACCTTCACCCCACTTACGTAGAAACAGATCATTTACCCCATTTAGTAATGCTTAGTTGTAGCCCATAAGCTCATAATCTAGGATAATGCTCACGCGAAGATGTCTCACATTCAAAAAATTTAAGAATTAATTCTGTCTCCGCACAGACACATTATATGTTACCAATGTCCTCGTTCACCTCCATCCAATACCCAGTTATAAATCACCTGTCGAAATCTTTAGTACAAATCAGCCATAACGTACGCAGGGTCCAGCACGCGAATGGACACCTCATACACTAACTCCTCCTTCTGGAGCCACAGTACAACGAGTGCAGACTTTTCTATTTTTGTCGCTTTTTTTTCTAAGCACATCTCAAAACCTTCGATCCTCTTGTCTTTCGGTTTTTCCACAGTTCATGTTCCACTACCATAAAATGCTGTGCTCCAAAGGAACACTCTCAGAACTTTATTCTCAAATTAAGACCTATATTTAATATTAGGATACTTCTCTTCTCCAGGAATACCCTTTTCTCCACTGCTTTTTATGTCCTCCACGCTCCGTCTATTACGGGTTATTTTGTTGCCCATGTAGCAGAATTCCTTAACTTCGTCTACATCGCGACCCCCAATTTTGATGTTAGTTTCCCACTAAATCCTCATAATTTTCTTTCTTAGATTTGTTATCAATCCAATCCCTGTTCTGTACTCCTTCAATTCTACAGCTACTGTAACATTATTCTTAGCATTCACTGTGGAGGGCGATGTCATCACCGAATGTCATCATTTAAATCCTCTAACTTTCAATTTTAATTCCGCTCTTAGACCTTTATTTAATTTCCACCATTGCTGCTTCCATGTACAGATTGAACAGCTGGGGCTTCCCTATGTTGCACGTTCCAAGGATGTAGTCCTTGGTCTTCCATATCTATTGTTTTCTCTTGCTCCTTATATATACCATATATCACTTGTCTATTCCTTTAGCTTACAGCTGATTTCTGAGAGTTTCGAACATCTTACACCATTTTCCATAGTCGAACTTCTGTTCCAGGTCGACAAAATCTATGGACGCGTCTTGATTTTTTCATCAATCTTGTTTCCATTATCAACCGCAACATCGGTACTGTCTCTCTGATATCTTTACTTTTTCCAAGCCAAACTGATCGTCACCTAAAAGGTCCTCAACTCTCTGTCTTCCATTCCTCTGTATATCATGCTTGTCAGCAACTTAGACTCATGAGCTGTTAAGCTAACTGCGTGAAAATTCACGCACTTGCCGGCTCTTGCTGTATAGGGGCCTTGGTGGACGATGTTTTTCCAAAGCCTGATAGTATTTCGTCTGGCTCATACATTCTGCACACCAACGTGAATAATTGTTTTGTTGCCACTACCCCAAGTTTTAGAAATTCAGATGAAATGTTATTTATCCGTACTGCCTTATTAGATCTTAATTCGTTCAAAACTCTTTCAAATTCGGTTTCTAATACTGCAATCCACATCTCCTCTCTGACGACTTCTGTTTCTTCTTGTATCACGTCGTAAGACACGTCATTCCATTCCTAGTGGCCTTCAGTTTGTTCTTTGTATCTATCCTCTCACTTCAATGTATTTAACAGTGGGAATCCCACTGCAATCTTAATGTTTCTGTCCTAGAATTTGATTTACCGAAGATTGTTTTGACTTTTCGATATGTTGGATCAGTCCTTCCGACAACCAACTCTATTTAGATTTCTTCACATTTTTCATGTAGTCATTTCACTTTAGCTTTTCTGCCTTTCCTATTCCTTTCATCCCTAAATTGTTTGTTCATCTGTGTTCCTGAATGTCCCTGAACATTTTTGTATTCCAATCGTCGATAAACTAAAGTATCCCTTCTGTTACCCACGGTTTCTTTGCAGGAAGGTTCCTTGTACCTATGTTTTCCTTCTCAACATCTATGATTACCCATTCAAGAGAAGTACTGTAGTATCTATAGCTTAAGGGAACTTCAAGTATATCTCCACATTCCATATTCGAATCCCACATGACTACTAGCTTTTCTCTCCCTTTACGTACTGGAATACTCAATCATTATTCCCACACACATCCGCTATTTCTTGATCCTCTTCTTGCAACGTCGGCATGTATACGTGAAATTTTGTTGTCGTTGTTGGTTTCATATCGATTATGGTGAAAACAGCCCCACCATTGAAATTTTCACAATAACTCACTCTCTGTCCTACATTCTATTCTATCCGAAGGGCGTGGGGGGCGGGGGGGGGGGGCGGTGGCATCAGGAATCTTTGGCCAGTGGAGAACCCATGATGGCAATTTCTCAGATACAGGCCACATGCCTTATGAATATACATGCCTTTACTGCTGTGGTTTCCATTG
Organism: Schistocerca nitens; assembly: GCF_023898315.1. Classification (NCBI taxonomy): domain Eukaryota; kingdom Metazoa; phylum Arthropoda; class Insecta; order Orthoptera; family Acrididae; genus Schistocerca; species Schistocerca nitens. The sequence continues at coordinate 462,461,318 of NC_064617.1, read as the reverse complement.
CTTTCTGCACCCTCACGCCGTTGATCACTGCTGATTCTTCCACCTTTTAGGGGCAATTTACGTCACTAAGGTCAAGAGAGTGCCCTGAACCTCTGTCCTCTTCTCCGACCTCTTTGACAACGTTTTGGGCAGAAAAAGGGTGAATTTTCTGACGAAAGTCTTTTGCAGCCGTTGCTGATGATTTTAATTGAGAATTTAAACTTTGGAGAAATTGGAACTCGGTACCGAAGACGTTTTGAGTACTAGTCCTAGGCGCTACAGCCCTTTTAATTTTTTCTGTTCATTTTGTTCGTTATTTTTCTTGGCATCTAGTCAGTGGACATCACATGGTATCCCCTCAAGAACATCGTTGAACACTTTTTTAATACAGAGGGCAGCCAGGTATCTAACCGAACACACTGAGCTACTGTGCCGGGCCCCTGGACCTCGGGTAATGGTACACACTTAACAACTGCTTATAGTAACATCATTCTGAAAAATCCTGTCAGTTATCCGCCAATAGATGTGAGACGTAGAAGCACTTCCTTGGCACCCTGTGTGCTTCTAGATAAATTAAACGCTTCACTGATTGTCGTCTCTGGTTGCGGGCTGCTGTTCATATCTGGTCCCGGGGAAAATACACATTTGGTCACCAAGTCAGTGAGTCCATGTACAGCTCGACTACGAACTGCGTTGATCACAATGCTATGACGCACTGTACGCTGCCCAAGTCTACGGCACACTACGTTCCTGTCACTTCCGAGCTCCATCTCCCTTGGAGGCTGATGTTCTCGCGGAGCACGTCCCCAAAATCCTCCAAATCTTAGATATTTTGGCAAAGGAGACGGGAAGTACAATTGTTCCACTCTTTTCTGAAGAACAAGTTGATGCATTAGTCTGAAGTTTACGTCTCGTACTACAGCCAATAGTCCCTTAACGGTATCATAAACCTTAGCTGGTAAGTCAGTGCAGTAAAAAGACACAACAGACCCATCATTAAAACCCATAGGGTTCTCCCCATTGATCCAGAATCGTGATATTTGGCAATAAGAAAGATGTAACAGTACAAGTGAAGAAAACATTAGAAAATCGTTAATTTGCAACTATATCACACGAAAATAGTTCTTTTCTCGTTTGTCATCCGGTTTCGAACATGCAAAGTCTCGAAAGTGTTGGAGTCGCGAGGACCGATATGCTGCCAACATCAACGTTGATACCAGACAAATATCCCCGAAATTCTCGATTCCCTAAATAGGAGAAATGTCCTTATACATAATTAAGTATGTAGTGAACACTCAGTGCGCGAGTCGTACTGGCACATTGCTAAATTTACCCAATACCGTTTCCTTAATTTTCTGAAACCTTAAAACATCTTGCACTTTTTACATTGTCGAACGTTTTTTCTACGTCGACAAAGCCTATAAAAGTATGCAGTTTTCTTAAGTCTTGCATCTGTTAACAGCCCCAATGTAAGAATTGTCTGTCTAGTGGCTATTCCTTCCCTACAGCCAAACTGATCGTCATGTAACAGATCCTCATTCATATGTCCATTAATCTGTATAATATTCGCTATGTTGTTGTTGGAAATGTGACAGTGAGTGAATGCCCCACACCCAAATTCTTGCCTCCTTCTTCGTGGAAGACAACGAGGACTTACTTATCCTCGACAGACAGAGATGTTCATTGATTTCATATACCTTATTTTATCCCGTTGTACAATCATATTTCACAGGTTCGGCTAGTCTATATGTACATGACGTTGTCAGTATGGCAACTGAACGGTTTATTTGATGGCGTTAATGTTTTGTGCACCGTTGCGGGTACTAAACTAATTTTGTCAGGTCCGCAGACACTAATGAGGAATTTTCTTACTTGAGTGTCATCGGCTGGAGGGTGCAGGATAATTTTGGCATTCTTCGTTTATTTAGGAAACGTCAATGTTGACGAAATCTGGCTTGGTTTCCAGGCAATTATTTCGAATCGTCTTTGAAGTCACACGGTGGTGGAGACACACTCGGCCCTCCCGCACTCTCGGAACCCGTGCCAGTTCGGATCACCAAACTGGAAGACAGAAACCTGGCCACTCCAGTGGACCAGAACAGTAGGAACAGTTACACCTCTAACTTTTGATAGCTTTGCTACAAGGAAATTTTCCTATACCCCATCCCGTTGCACGGCCGGAGTGGCCGAGCAGTTCTAGGCGCTACGGTCGCATGTTCGAATCCTGCCTCGGGCATGGTTGCGTGTGATGTCCTTAGGTTAGTTAGGTTTAAGTAGTTCTAAGTTCTAGGGTACTGATGACCTCAGAAGTTAAGTTCCATAATGTGCAGAGCCTATTGAGCCATCCCGTTGCATTTTCTAAAAACATACATCGTGAGGTTTATCGTGAAGAATTTACCGCCATTTTGTGGCAAATATATTCCACTAACTTCGTTAGCCATCCGCGAGCTGCTCGTGATGTTTCAAATTACGAAGCTCGCCGCAACTACGATTGTTACGAACGCGGTGTTGCTACGCTTACACCACCAGATACCGGCCCGGCTAATTGACATGAAGTGTAATATTCTGGCCACTGTTGTTGTGATAGTATTCGTGACCCATGGATATCTTCTTCCTTTATGGTGCTGAGAGTAGGAGATGTATCAAAACAAATCATCCAATTAAAAAAAATCATAACTACTATGTTTTAGAGATACGTGCGTGAAAAAGCCACTATTGGAAAGAGCAAAGTCTCAAATTTTACATGGTTCCGCTAGGTAGCAGCAGTGTGCGCGCACTTAAGTTATAGTAAAAATAGTTTCAGGACAATAGAAACAGTTTTGTGTTCTCTGTATTGCGCAGTGCGGGTCTGTAATATCTCATAGTATTAAAGCTTTCACAACCGGATGACATATCTTCTGGTAAACCTTCCGGGATGTAAGGTCGTGGTCCATGAAACTCTTCAGCTCCTAACGTTTCGTCCAGAGCTGCGCTGGATATCTTCAGAGGGGTGTTTCTCCTCTGGTGAGTCTTGCCGACTGACGGGTCGCACTTTTTTTTTTTCTTTATTGTTATTATAACACCTGAACAATCAGGTAGGCTGGCAGCGGCATGCTACGCCGCTCTTCAGCCATAGTGTTGACAATAGCAGTACAATAATGGAGAATGAAAATGAACATAGTGACAAGCAAAAAATAGTGGTCACAGATACACAAAAAGCACGGAGCTGTTCACACTCGATGATAACGACACTGAAAACACGTTGACACGACGCACAGAATACTGATGAATCCGACGGCACAAGTGAACGTAGAAGCGTGACGGCGGACACTAAAAACACAAAACGATGTCACACACATGAGACACTGATGGCGATGATCTCCGGCGCTCGAAAGTCCACGTAGCGTGTGCGAGTCCGGGGACCTGCCAAGAGGGGAAGAAGGGTGAGGGGGGTGGACAGGGTGGAGAGGGGAGGAACAAAGATGCCAATGGCTGAGGAGATGGGAGGAGGAGTAGAGGGACAGGGGAGCGGAGGCCCGGGGGAGGAGTGGGGAGAAGGGGAGGAGGGATGGAGGGTGCCCAAAGGAACAGACACAGGAAGAGGGAGGAAGGATCAAAGTTGGTAGGAAGGGTAGATGGAGGGAAGGAGGACATCATCAGGGAGGGGGAGCTGGCGGAAGCCACCTTGGGAGAGGGTAAGGAAGGTGGAGAGGAGGAGACCGGGTGGGACGTGAGAATACAGACGCGGCAGCGGGCGGGGGTGGGAGAGGATGGGTGAGACAAGTAGATGAGGTGGATCGAGTTTGCGGGAGATGTACAGGATCCGTATCCTTTCAAGGAAAAGGAGGTGTTGGGGAACGGTATGAGATCATACAGGATCCGCGTCGGGGAGGGGAGACGGATGCGATAGGCGAGCCGAAGAGCATGGCGTTCAAGGATTTGTAGGGATTTATAAAAGGCAGGGGGGGCGGAGATCCAGGCCGGATGGGCGTAGCAACGGATAGGGCGGATGAGGGATTTATAGGTGTGGAGGATGGTGGAGGGGTCCAGACCCCACGTACGGCTGGAAAGGAGCTTGAGGGGACGGAGTCTGGGGCGTGCCTTGGCTTGGATTGTCTGGAGCTGGGGAGTCCTGGAGAGGGTGACGCCAAGGTACTTAAGTGTGAGAGTGAGAGCGTTAGGACGGCCATAGATGGTGAGATCGAAATCAAGGAGGCGGAAGGAAGGGGTGGTTTTGCCTACAATGATCGCCTGGGTTTTGGAGGGATTGACCTTGAGCACCCACTGGTTGCTCCAAGCGGTGAACCGGTCAAGATGGGATTGGAGAAGGTGTTGGGAGCGCTGCAGGGTGGGGGCAAGGGCAAGGAAGGCGGTGTCATCGGCAAACTGGAGGACGTGGACGGGGGTGTAATGGCGGTGGCATGTCCACCGTGTACAAAAGGTACAGAGGGGGGGAGAGGACGGAGCCTTGGGGCACACAGGCGGAGGAATCCGTGTTATGGATGGTGACGTAGGAAGGACGGTGGGAGAGAAAGGATCCGATCAGACGGACGTAACGGGTCGGACGTCTGAGAGCGACTTATACATCGTAGAAAGTGGGCGTGACCAGAGTTACACGTGATATGCACAGATAATATTTGTCAGACATAAAACTTAACTATCGATCGTAATCTCGCCACGGATAAAACTGTCTAGCACTACAGAATTGCTAGTCAATTTTATCCGTGACGAGATAACGATCGATAGTTAAGTTTTATCTCTGACAAAGATTATCTGTGCATATCACGTGTAACTCTGGTCACGCCCACTTTCTACGATATATAAGTCACTCTCAGGGGTCCTACACGTCAGTTGGCAAGACTCACCGGAGGAGAAACACCCCTCTGAAGATGTCCAGTGCAGCTCTGGACGAAACGTTAGGAGCTGAAGAGTTTATTGGACCACGACCTTACATCCCGGAAGGTTTACCAGAAGATATGTCATCCGGTCGTGAAAGCCTTCATACTATGATCAGAAGGGTCTACGGGGAGCAATTCTCAAAATCAGTTAGACGCCTGGAAATTTTACGTAAGACGAGAGCGCATTTAATTTGTACCTTAAGTTTCTTGTTGCACTGTAGGGATTCGTCTACCATACCGAATTTTCTAAAGTTGAAGAGGATGTTCCAGACAGCCCGTGTTTATCGGATATTTGATTAGACAGAAGCAGCACTACTTCGAGTGAGGATACATTATACAAGACGTGAGATGGATTCTATTGACCGTAAGTTACAACAGTTACATTTATTCCTTGCTAGTAAGATACAGGTAGACCTATGGAATAAAATAGATTGCCTTACATTTCGATCTATGGAAACCATGATGGAAACGACCACTAGAAGGCATAAGAAGAAGTTCGAAAAGTTACAAACTTATGCAGAATCTACAAATAATATACTGATGTCCGAAACTGTTATTGACAAGTCAGACAGAGTTTTATCTCCAGACGAAATTTCAGTTCTTGCAAAAGGATGAAACTACGCTATAACACCTCCGAAAGTTCCTGTTGAGGATATTATTGCAAATGTAGAAGCAGGTATACGTACTCTCACCAAAGAAACTGCAAATGCAATCCGGATCGAAACCACCAGAGTATTATGCCGCAGTAAACCTCTGGAAAGTAATTTAACCAATGACGAAAGAAAGGCTCTGAGAGATTTAAATGCAGATGAAGAGATAGTGATTGTTCCTGCTGATAAAGGGAATGCTACTGTCGTTTTAAATACAGAAGATTATCAAAGCAAAATTTTGAACTTTCAACGTCAGGACAATACAAAAAACATAAGAAAGATCCTACAGCCAGCGTACTACGGAAAATAAATAATCTGATTAAATCGGCCAGTTCTATTCAAAAAGAAGAAAAAAGAGCTTTATTGAAGACTGAAGCTATGTGTCCTAGACTCTATGGCCTACCCAAGGTACATAAGAAGGACCTTCCTCTGAGACCGATTGTTAGTACTATCAATTATTCTACGTACGAAATAGCAAGATATCTAGCAACTCGTTTACAACCATATATTGGGAAAACTGACTCATATATAAAGGACTCACGTCATTTTATAGAGAAAATTGAAGGTTTAATTCTGACTCCTGAAGATATTTTAGTAAGTTTCGATGTAGTATCTTTATTTACCATGATTCCAGTTAATGACATTATGGATTTTATAACGAATATTTTTCCAGAAGATCTGACTGCTCTTTTCAGACATTGTATTACTTCCAGTCATTTCCAGTGGAATAACGAGTTTTATGAACAACTTAATGGCGTAGCAATGGGTAAACCATTGGGTCCTGCAGTAGCTAATTTCTACATGGAGAAATTCGAACAGTCAGCCTTGGAAAAAGAAGATAAGAAACCATCTCGCTGGTATCGGTATGTAGACGATACATTCGTGGTCTGGCCACATGGTAGAGAAGCCTTAGTCGAATTTCTTTATCACCTTAACAATATAAATCCAAGAATCCAGTTTACCATGTAGAGAGAAAATGATAACAAAATACCGTTTTTGGATGTTTTAGTTATGAGACAGACGGATGGAAGATTGAAACAACAGATTTTTAGAAAAATAACGCAAACAGACAGATACTTACGTAAAAACTCTAACCACCATCCAAAACAAAAGAGAGGTGTGATTACAAGTCTCGTTGACAGAGCCAGACGGATTTGCACGCCGGAGTATCTAGACAACGAATTAAAACATCTGAAGCACGCTTTTGAGAAAAATGGCTACTCAAAGAAAGAAGTGAGCAGAATTCTGCACCCAAACAACAAAAATCTTAAGGACAAATCCGAAAAACGATGGAGTCTCTCTCCCTTTTATAAAGAAAGTAACGGGTCAGATTGGAAAGATTTTAAGTAAACATGATATTAGACCTGTTTTTAGACCAACAAAGAAAATTTGTTATGTTCCTCGGTCTGTAAAGGATAAACGCGCTCCTTTATCAGCCAGTGGCGTATGTAAAATTCCGTGTACATGTGGTAAAGTTTATGTTGGAACAATAAAAAGAAGCGTAAATACACGGTTTCAAGAACACAGTAGTCTTTGCCGATTAGGAAAAACAGATAAATCGGCTGTAGCAGAACACGCTTTTCGGCCAGGAAATCATCAAGTGAAGTTTTCCGAAACAAAAATTTTATCTACGACGACGAACTATTACCCACGGCTTTGTAGAGAAGCAATTGAAATATATAAACATAGGGATAATTTTAATCGGAAAGAAGAGACCATGAAACTTAGTGATATTTGGACAGTAGCACTACAGAATTGCTAGACAGTTTTATCCGTGATGAGATTACGATCGATAGTTAAGTTTTATCTCTGACAAAGATTATCAGTGCATATCACGTGTAACTCTGGTCACGCCCACTTTCTACGATATATAAGTCGCTCTCAGACGTCCGACCCGTCAGTCGGCAAGACTCACCGGAGGAGAAACACCCCTCTGAAGATGTCCAGCGCAGCTCTGGACGAAACGTTAGGAGCTGAAGTGTTTCATGGACCACGACCTTACATCCCGGAAGGTTTACTAGAAGATCTGTAATAACTGTTGAGCGTGATTTTCGTACTAGCTATGGTGTGGTTCCTCCTACAGACCAGATCATTAGACGATGGCATTAACAAATCCGAGAAAGAGGTTGTTTGTGTAACGGCAAATCACAGGGCTGTTCCCGAGTGTCTGACACAGATGTCGAACGTATCCCCCATAGCTTCACAAGGAGTCCGCTGAAATCCGTTCGCCTTGCAGTTCGACAGCTCAACATGATCACGATGTCCACCTGGCGTGTATTGCTTCGACGTTTACACATGAAACCATACAAAATCCAGCTACTGCAAGCTCCGTTTAAGCAAATGTGGAAGCTGTAACTCAAGACATATTCGCTGCAGTATGGGAGCAATTTGAAAACCACAAGTGGTGCATCTGAAAGGGGGTGTATTGGACACCTATCAAAAGTTATGAAAAAAACTTTTTGAGTTCATAAAAAAATTCATTGTATGCGTTTATTAAATCCAGAAAAGGGAAGCAGAGTTGCTCACGTCCGTAGGTTTAACATTAAAGTACCCTACACGGGCCTCCTGCGTGGTGCTAATTGAGCTTAGTGATTACAGGCAGAGCGACTATCCATAGAATCTAGTGGTGATGACATATCAACTAAACAGCAGAAACAGTAATTTCCAGAGCCCCTTAACAGAACAAGGGTTCGACTGGTTAACAGCATGGTAAGCGATTGAATGTTCCAGGTAATCACTGGAAGCAACATAAGTAAGATGAGGGAGCTGAACAACGGATTGTCCCAAGGATCATTTCTGTCACCATTACTGTTCAACCTACATCTATTTGTTCTACCTGACACTTCGTCGAGAAATTTTTTCTATGCCGATGGCCTGACTCTAGCTGCACAACACCAGGAAATTAAAAGAACAGAAGATATTCTATCCAATCACCTGTCTGTATTAGACAATTACTTCAAAATTTGGAGACTCCATCCCAGTGTGAGTGAAACAGAAGTGTGCTTCTTTTATTTAAATAATTGGTTGGTGAACGTAAAACTGGAAGTAAGTTTCAGAGGCAAAATTCTGGATTGTACCTATGCTTCAAATAACACCTTTTTAACTTAGCTCGAACGTTGAGGACTCCAAACAACATCCTCCATAAGCTATGCGGAACTACCTGGGGATCTTCAGCAACCACCCTGCGATCCTCAACTCTGGGTTAGGTGTACTCAAGTGCTGAGTCTGTGCACCTGTCTGGATGAAAATTTGTCATACAAGGCTTGTTGATACCCAGCTAAATTCGACAGTGCGCATAATATCTGCCGCAATAAGACTACTCCAGTTTATTGGCTTACACTTTTAATCGGTAGAATGCCTCTTGATCTACCCAGTTGTACTGCCCTTATGAGGGAATTCCACAAGATCTCCAGGAATTCTAACCTACCTGTGCATAGCGACTTGCCACTTTTAAATCTTAAGAGACTGAAATCACGCCATCCAACTCTGTGCGTGCTGCAGATATGGTTTCCGAGGATATGAAACCGCTTGAGGAATGGAAATGTGGGTGGGAAGCAGTGACAGATGTGCGCTTGCGTAACATATTCTCAGGTGCTAAACTTCAAAGAGGAGTCGACCTACCACGAAAGACCTGGAGTAGCCTCAATAGAATCCGTACCGGTCATGGCAGATGCAGGGATGCTCTCTTTAAGTGGAAGAAACTGCCTTATCCAGCCTGTGGCTGCGGGGCTCCTTACCAGGCTGTTCATCACATTGTCAGTGAATGCTGGATTTGAGCCTATCCCGGTGCTGAGAGGACTTCCTGCTAGCAACTCCTGATGCAGTGCGCTGGTTTGAAGGACTGGATATTCAGTTGTAAAGCTAAACCTAAATTTCTTATATATAAAACGTATAACACTTTTTTGATACTGGCATACGTAAATCTCAGTACAGATCATCAGAACTATGTTAAAATTTAATTTTGAGAGCAGTCCATTTTCAATGAAACTCACATGTGCTGTTCGATTGCAAAACAAATGACTCAGATTAAAATGTTGGCCCTCAATATTGTTAATCTTAAGCAACAGTCTTGTAAACAATCACTGTATCAGGACTGTTACTATAATCAAAGAGCAAATGAACGTGAATTTTAACGCAACTGTCTTTTTGATGAACTGGTTGAAAACTGACAAGATAGCACTTTATTGAAATCTTCTATTAGTATTACCCATCTGAACTGATGTACTGTACATACATTTCTTTTCACAAGCACATGCTGACAATCACCATACCTTACAGTGAACATGAATGTTGATGATAATTTAACTTCTTGGCCTACCGGTGCGCATGGAACGCTCGCCTACTCTGCAACCTTTCGTCATCAAGAATAATGATCGGACTGTCAAAAATCAAATTTCATTCGCCGTACTTGCGATGCGCAATGTAAGACGGTATCTTAACACTTTTCATACAAAAAATTCTTCTCAGTACAGAACTCGTGGTGTGCAATGCGAGGAAGCAGATATCCATAAAAATAAACCATGGAAACTGATGAACTGAACTTAACTAGTGATAAATGACAAAATACATCCCAAGATAGACTATGCTACATTAAACCATAGCAACAATACACATTTTCCTGAATTTCACATTCTTAGCAAGCTAGCTAAATATTTCTTAATAACTTTCCTGTCTACAATTACTTCCCCTGACACTGGTTTCAAATGTAACACAAATGGTTCCACCATTAAATTTCTACACCAAAAATCAATCATCCGCAGTGTTCTAACAATAAGAAAATACGCAATTACAAATATAAAAAATAACTGGAGTAACTTAGATGTTGGTTTACATAATTTCCCCATTAATACAATCCCGCTTACACAACATTTTAATTAGAACATATCATTACAAAATCCCCTTTAAATAATGCTGCCTCCACTAAACGGCCGGCCACCAACTATCCTTTTCAAAGGACCGACTGACCGACCGACTGACCGACTGACCGACCAGACCGACTGACCAACATCTATGGTCTCAAGAACAGACTTACAAAGAATATGATTACATCGATACTACAGATGTTGAGTACATTTATCAAATTCACAACTTCCTATATAATTGTAGCCAAAATCTCTTGAAAATCCATATGGTGGGGAGTAGTGATAGTTAGTACGTCTCCAAAGGCCATTTCTTACATATGTCGATAATATGTATTAATTCAGACTTATGTGAAGACAGAGATCCGCTTCACAGTTACACATCGGAAAAACAGGCTACTGTTTGTGACGCACAGTGATACAATGTCACTGTGGATACCGAAACATACAAAGAACAGAAGGCTGTACGGTAAATAAATGCGAACGCCTTCTATGTAATCTTTTACTTTCACGAGCGTTATTTGCTCCAAATTTTTATACACTTGTTCTTGTAGACTGTGGTAAAATGTGCTGTCATCCATGAATTATGGAATGTTGTTCATACTTATAAAGGTATTCAGTGTTGAGAAGGCAGTATGATTCCATCTTGAATTAACAGCACATAGCTTTAACTCTTACAACGGTAGAAAGCTATCATGTGTACTCAAACAAATGATCATAATTTACAAAATAATGGCTAACTTTATCAACCAAGAAAAAAAATACAACCGTAATGAAGTGCATAAAGAATCATAGATCGAATATCGACCAGTATGGTCACATTGGTTAGCGGTGTACCTTGGACAGCCTAACACGCTGTGGATGCTAGGATATTACCGAATGAAGATAATTACACGAACAAAACCTACGCGTGTGTTATAATGTAACATTTCCGTATGTCACTGCCGGTACTGTATATCCCTATGGTCTCTAGGACTGAGACAAAATGAGTAAATACAGATTGAGGTAAATCTTTTATAAATTACATGTAGAATGTGCATCTTAAAAAAAAAAACTCCTATCTTCCTGATCTGTGGATTGGGACTACGTCTTTCCTCTAGAAATTACCATTTGGCCATATTATACAGTCAGCTCACTGGCTATTTTTGGACTTTTTAGTCTGACTGTGTAAGCATTCGGGAAATAAACAGCACGTTCACTTAAAATATGCTGATGTGCAAAACTTGATTACGAAGGTAACTTTTGCATGATGTGTCACACCCTAATATCACATTAATCATACAGTGACAAGATCGTGGGATAGCAATATGCATATATACAGGTGGCGGTACTATGTTTACACAAATGAACAAAAGTCCAATGCCCTGGCGGAAGTGTCATTTGTATTCAGGTGATTCATGTGTAATCCGACGTGATTATCGCCACACGACGGGAATTAACAATTCTGAACGTGAAGTGAACGCTGCAGCTAGGCGCATGGGACATTCCATTTCTGAAGTCGAGAGGGAATTCAGTATTTGGAGATCCACAGCGTCAAGAATGTACCGAGAACACCAAATTTCTGGCCTTAGCTCTCACCATGGTCAACACAGTGGACGACGGCCTTCAGTTAACGACCGAGAACAGTGGTGTTTGCGTAGTGTTTAACAGACAAGCAACAACGCAGAAATCAGTGGGGGACGTACAGCGAACGTATCCATTCGCACTGCAGTGAAATTTGACGTTAATTGGCCGCGGCAGTAGTTGCTGACAGCACGATACCTCCTGCAAAGCCTCTCCAGGGATCGTGACCATATCGGTTGAATCCTAAAATCTAAACTCCGCCCGAAAAGACCATGAAGGTCGAACGGTACCGATGGGCCTCCGTGTCATCTTCACCCACAGGTGTCACTGGGTGCGCATGTGGATGGGTATGAGGCCATTACACTGCACTCTCAGCCATATGCCAGTTTACGAGACCGGGGCAGGCTCCTTCTCGATAAAGTGGCTCCTCAGTGTGCCTCACAAGGGCAGAGTGGCCAACAGGTTGCCAACAGCGCTCGAAGGGCCGGATGGTCACCCATTCAAGTACTAGCCCCTACCGACAGCGCTTAATTTCGGTGATCTGACGGAAACCGGTGTTACCACTGCGGCAAGGTCGTTGGCATCGGTTGAACCCTAGACGACTGGAAAACCGTGACGTGGTCGGACGAGTCTCGATTCCATTTCGTAAGAGCCGATGGTAGGGTTCAAGTATGGATCAGACGCCACGAAGCCATAGACCCAAGTTTTCAACAATGCACTGTACATGCTGCTGGTGGATTCATAATGGTGTGGGCTGTGTTTGCATGGAATGGACGGGGCCCTTACTATAACTGAACCGATCATTGACTGGCAATGGTTATGATCGGCTACTTGGAGGACATTTGCCGCCAATTATGAACTTCACGTTCCCAAACAACGATGGAATTCTTATAGATGTCATTGTGTCATGTCAGAACATTTTAGACAGTTCTAGCGAATGACTTGGCCACCTCAATCACTCGACACGAATCTCATCGAACGTTTATGGGACTCAATTGTGAGTTCAGATCGTGTACAAAATCCTGCACCGTCCACACTTTCGCAGTTATGGAAAGCTACAGAGGCAGCATGGCTTGATACCTCTGCAGGGCACTTGCAACGACTTTCCCAGTCCATGTCAGGTCCAGTTCCTGCACTACGCCGGGAAAATGTAGCTCCGAAATATATTGGGAGATATGACTATTGTCAGTACAGTACAAAAAATGACGAACAGAAATGACACTTTCATTCATAGACAATAATCAAACTGAAGTGACCATATGTTACGTTGGCTCACTGGACATTACAAAAGGTCGGAAATGGTTCATAATGGAGTCACCATGGACGGCAATGCATGGTCTGCAACGTGCGCCAATCCAAGTTTGGTGAGGAGCTCTTGTGCCAGAGGGTTCCAATCCTCCTTCAGCGGGATTCATAGCTCGCTGAGTCGTTGTTGTCGCAGTTGTACGTGCTGCAGTAAGTCTGCCGAACGCAACGAGAGGAACGGGCATACCAGGCCATTCGCCTAATATCCTCTCGTTCTAAGAGCTCCTCGACTCGTCCTGATCGGTGTTGTCGCTCATTGTCTTCCACAAAAACTAAGTGGAGGATGGATACAATCCTGAAAAGACCCACATGGCGATGGAGTGCTGTGTCCCATTAACACTGATCGGTGAGCGTGCCGGTTTAGAGGTCAGTACACCCATACAACGTTATGCATCCATACCATAATAGCCTGACCACCAAAACGGCCCTGATCAACAATGCTGTATGGTAAATATAGCGACTGGTCGGAGCACGTACTCATCACATAAACTGAGGATTTTCTGCCAAAGAACTTCTGATATTTGGAGTGAACTATCTTTCTTTAAAATGTCAACAATTTTCAATGGGTTGAAATTGGAAAGTTGTGTTACCAGTTCAAATTAACATTTATTTACATTTAGACTCTGCTTCTTAATTTTATTTCACTTACTGCTTATTGCTGTGAAGCAGTCTGATAATGTAACACGTAGACCATTAAGTATAGTATTGACAAGATTTTCTCGACTGCAAGAACTGTAACTTTCAATAAAGTATTTCAACCTAGAAACATGACCATGCTGCACTTTGGAAAAGTTTTTCATATTTGGAAAAAGCTTGCTTTTCCTGAGTTCCTGCAGTACACCTGGAGTGAATACCATCTATACAAAGTGGCATAAGATTACATTAAATCTGTCGGGAGCCGAAAGTCCGAAGTCCGAGAGGCCTCCCAAAATACACCACTCTTCCCTGCTCCGTCGCCATATTTGTGACAGATCAGTTCTCATTCTTCGTTACAGAGCTGGGAAGTCACCGTTCTCCATGTTCTGCAATGAGGCCTGCACGTCCAACACGTTGTCGCCAGTTCGTGCAATCAGAATCCTTCACGCACTTTTCCTGGAGGCACTAAACATTTTCACGTGAACAACAGACTAGTTTTTGCCTTTTAAAGACGCTCGTTACTAGGCGCCTCACCAAAACGATTTGATCTATGTCGGAGTCGCGTATGTCATTGTATTTTCCCATTTGCGGTGGGTATCGTCGTTAAAATAATTCCTCAATCATTTTTGCGCTGCTGATATACTTAGCTTACTTCATATGGTGGTTATATAATGGTAATACAGAGGTTCCGTAAACAGATTTTAAATTGTTAAGACGCATCTGGGGGCAGATTTGGGCTCCGTCCACAATGTATTGATTATGAACTGTAGATTAAAACTGAAGAATTTTCAAAGAGGTAGGAAATTAAAAGATATGAGACCTGCATAGGTTGAGAGAACCAGACATGGTTGAGATTTTCAAAGAGAGAATTAGGTAAAGGTTGACTAGAACAGGAGAAGGGATACAGTAGAAGACGAATGGTGAGCTTTAAGAGAAGCAGCAGTGAAGGCAGCAGAGGATGAAATAGGCTAGAGTCTACTAGAAATACCTGGATAACGCAGGAGATATTGAATTTAATTACGAAAGGAGAAAATATAAAATTGCAGCGCATGAAGCAGGTGAAAGGAAAACAAACGTTTAAAGAATGAGGTTCACAGGAACCGCAAATATTTCACTAGAGGAAAGACAGATACCACTGACAGGAAAATTAAGAGGCCTTTGGAGAAAAGAGAAGCAGGTACATGAATATCGAGAGCTCTAACGGAAAACCAGTCCTAAGCAAAGCAGGGAAATGTGAAGAGGGGAAAGATAATATAGGCGATCTACAGATGAGAGATAAATTGAAACCAGTAAAAGTGGGAGAGCACGTGGATGAAGATGAGATGGGAGATATGATACTGGGAGAAGAATTTGAGAACTCTCTGAAAGACAGATCTTGAAACAATGTCCCACAGTAGACGACATTCCATTAGAACGACTGACAGCTTTGGTAGAGACAGCCATGATAAAAATCTTCCACCTACTGTGCAATATGCATGTGACAAGCGAAATACGGTCAGACGTCAAGAAGAATGTGGCAATGCCACATCTGAAGACACGAGTTGCTCAGAGGTGTGAAAATTACCGAACTATCAGTTTAATAAGTCATGGTTGCAAAACACTAACACGAGTTCCTTATAGATCAAGGGAAAAACTGGTAGAAGCCGACCTCGGGGAAGATCAGTTTCGAATTTGGGTAAATGTCGGAATACGTCAGGCAGTACTGGCCCAGTGACTTATCTTAAAAGATAGTTCCACAGAAAGCAAATATACGTTTGTTACATTTATAGACTTAGAGGAAGCTTTTGATAAGTTTCTGTAGTTTCATATTGTGTACATGGAATGGAAATGCAGGGGAAAGAAAATGAATACTGACAGCCGTAATTTCCGGTCGATCGCGAAATGGAAATCATTGTGAAAATCCGGTAAAGCTTTGGATAGATGTATTGGGCAGTGTCTGTAGTATGCCCGTCGATGACGTCACGTCGCTCTTTTAAGTTTTAAGTGAATAGTGAGCACGTAAAGACGACCACCATTTACGGTGCCTCTTTGGCACTATCTTCAGGCCCCTGTATAAATCAACGCTGCCAGACACTGCGCTTATTTCTGTTGCCTGATTTTCCGGCACACGCGCCACACTGCAATGCCCTGCGGGTTGCCGTCACGGCAGACGCCTGCAGCTGACACTGTTCGACTTCACTATGTCATCCGCTACGCTATGCACGGCGCCACGATCACTGGACACAGGAATGCATCCACGGAGCCACGTGACGCAGGGCATTTCCTGGTATCCCTACGCTAGGCGGCCTATATAGGACTGCCTCCTGCAGCAATCCAGCAGTGTGTGCTGCCGAGTCAACTGCCAAATAAACGATGATTCACCTATCTAGTATTACCAGACAAAGACGATGCCAGTGCATCACCGATTGTGACGACAACGTTTCCGACCTTGGAGCGTTATCGATGGGCACAGACTGTGTGCTTTCTCTTACACCTTTGTAGAACTGTATTCATAGACTGACAGTAATTCTTTTGGGGTTAGGACGATCTTTTTTGTTCTTTGTAGAGATTCAGTATCTGTTGGTCATGGTTTCTTCTTGCTTCCTTAGAGAAACAAAGTTTACAATTCAAGGCTACCTGGAAACTGTCTTCTTTGTATGTGCACCATCCCACAACGGACAACAAATTTGATACTCAGCATTAGTTTTCGTTACTTACAGTCAACTAATCACAAACCTACATTAGTAGAAAGTGTAAGAAGAGAGGTCAAACATATCAAGGTGTAACCTAAAATGCATGATGTACAAACATTGGTCACCCAATTGCCGTGTAACAATTAACTGTGTTAATAAAAACGCTTAAAATACAGTGCTAACATAGTATCACGAAATATAGTAATAAGTTTCCATACCGTCAGAAAAGGTGTCATTGGAAAAGTTCGCTGAGTCGTTTCGTACAAGGAGTCGTATCACATGCAGTGGTCGTACTGTATCGAAACGTCCTGAAGATAGAAAATCTATCTCAATACATATATTCTGAAAAAAAAAGAAACCTAAATAATGAATGCATTAACTTCCTAAAGGAATAAGGCCAAATAACCATAGCAGCGTAACTGCATTGTAAATGACGCATGTATTTTGGTCAAAGTAAGGATCTAAGATAAAAAAGTATTTTTTTATCCTTTGTACCTAGCTGTGATTCACATGTCCTATTACATGTGCGTCTTATCAACAAGAAAAACGTTTTGAAAATGTACCGGAAGGTATAACGCACACAAAAATATAAAACAAGAAGTCATCGACAAAGTAAACTCTCAAAGAGTGTGTGCTGATCATAGAGGATGGAAAGTCTGAAATTCAGTCAACCTTTACATACTCATCACTATATAATTTAATACGAGAATTTCTGTAAGAAAAACCTTATCAGCCGTTATAAACTGTAACGCAGATCCTCATCAAAATATGAGTGTAAGAATAAAGGACCAAGAGAGACTGAATAATATAAATCAGCCATGATGGAACAATATCTGTCAAGTCGTAGATATGCTGCACAGATACGGGAGATGAAACAAGAACAAGCGCATACAAAATGTACGCAAATTGGAACACGGATGATGTGTCAATGTAGTCAATGTCTAATGAAACCAATAAAATGGCTCAGTGCAATCTTCCGTCAGGTGGTCAAGAAGCTACAAAAATACGAGGGTTGTCCTGAAAGTAAGTTCCGATCAGTTGTGAAATGGAAACCACTGTGAAAATCCGGTAAAGCTTTGGACAGATGTGTTGGGCAGTGTTTCTAGTATACCCGTCGATGATGGCACGTCGCTCTTTTCAGTTTTGGGTGAATAGTGATCACATAAAGATGCGTAGGGAATAGCGTCTCCCGCCGAATGTGAGGGCCTGGTTAGAGATTTCGCCTGTGCCATGCTGCCCACATAACACAACTGTCGAGTAGTTCCTTCTTAATGCCAGTTCTCGGCCACACACTGCAGGGGCAATGAAGACGCCCCTGCAGCGTTTCCGATGAGAAGTGTTTGATCATCCACCATACAGTCCGTAATGGCTCCTTCTGAGTCTCATCTCTGCTCACAAGAACCGCTAGCTATGAAGACAATATTTTTCCACAGGCAACGAGCTGTAGACCAGTGCAGATATGGCCGAAAGCACAGGCGGCTGCTTTCTACGACGAGGATATTGGAAAGTTGATGCAACACTACGACAACACTCGAAGCTGGAGCGGCGACTATGTAGAGAGGTACGAGGAAGGTGTCCCTCACTGTTGCAAATAAATCGTTTCTGGTTTTCACTGTGGTTTCCATTTCACGATCGATCGGAGCTATTTTCTGGACAACCCTCGTATTAGTCATGAGAATATGCAGGGTGATTAAATAAAACGTTTAGGAACTGACCTGACATATAGGGCATACAACGAGGAGCAATAATTACAATTGAACCAGGGGTTGCAAACGCCACGAGAGGGCGCTACGGTAACGAGTAGGCATTGCTTTACAAAAACGGACGGAGCGCGCCGTGGAAGCGTTGGGAGTAACGTGGCTCGCTAAACGCACCGCAAAATAGCTTAGAAGCTTTTGGTTTATGGAGCGGCCAACTGCAATCGACGGGAGGCCGTGCAGTGGTAATCTGCGGATTATTCCAACAGAAAGCAGCCGTCTCACACAGTTTTCGCCGTTCTGCGTCGCCGATTGTTAAAAACTCGCTCGTTCCATGTGTACAAGAAGGATGCTGGTCGCCAACGAACAACAAGGATAGCTGCGGACGAGGAAAGCGTTCTCGAACAGGTACAGCGTGCGATGCCAGCAAGAACACGAGGTGTATCCCGCGCACTGATATTCCGAGGCCGGCTTGAGTGGCCGTGCGGTTCTAGGCACTACAGTCTGGAGCCGAGCGATCGCTACGGTCGTAGGTTCGAATCCTGCCTCGGGCATGGATGTGTGTGATGTCCTTAGGTTAGTTAGGTTTAATTCATTCTAAGTTCTAGGCGAGTGATGACCTCAGAAGTTAAGTCGCATAGTGCTCAGAGCCATTTGAACCATTTTTTTTTTATTCCGAGCTCTCCGTCAGCCGCATTTTACACGACGAAGGACTGCATCCGTTTCACTTGCAGCACATCCAGGCACCCGTAATTGGGGGAAAACAAACCCATGGGATTCGGACGCTGGTTGTTGTCGTCGTGGCAGACCGTCTAATTGGGCCGTACATTCTCCAGGATTGACTTGATAGTGGCACTTATCTCGTCTTTCTGGGAGAGGTTCTGCCGGACATGATGAATGATACTCCCACACCTTACGTCGCCGCATTTAAATTCACCTTAACGGAGACCCCGCGAGTTTCAGAAGATTAGTGACGGCACGCCTGCTGGCATCCTCTCCCGGCCGTTGGACTGGTCACGGTTGGCCAGTCGCATGGACTAAACGACCACCCAATCGATTTCTTCCTCTGCACATTTTCTTCAGTCACTTTTTTTTTTCTTGAATCATCAGTCTTCTAATTTGTTCGATCGGAAACTATTTCCTCTCCTGTCTCAAACTGTTCATCTCAGCAGCAGCAACACTCCGTCTTCAGGCCACACGTGACCCATCGGGACCATCTGACCGCCGTGTCATCCTCAGCTGAGGATGCGGATAGGAGGGGCGTGTGGTCAGCACACCGCTCTCCCGGTCGTTACGATGGTTTTCTGTGACCGGAGCCGCTACTATTCGGTCGAGTAGCTTCTCAATTGGCATCACGAGGCTGAGTGTACCCCGAAAAACGGCAACAGCGCATGGCGGCCAGGATGGTCACCCATCCAAGTGCCGGCCACACTCTTCATCTCAGAGTACCACTTAAACTTACATCCTCAATTATTTGTATGTATTAAAATCTCTATCTTCCTCAACAGTTTTTACCCTCTTCAGCTTCTTAGTGGAAGTCGTGGTTTCCTTTATCTTCTTCTTGTCAGTGTTTTCCATAAATTCCATTCCTCTCCTGTTCTCCGCAGAAACACTTCACTCCTTACCTTACCAGTCCATATAAGTTTAGAACCTTTCTCTCTAGCACCACATCTCAAATGCTTCGACTGCATTCTGTTCCTGATCTCTCAGTCTTTCTTCGACTACCATACAATGGTGTGCTCAAAATATTCCTTCTGAGAAATTTCTTCCTCAAATTAAGAGAAAATGTTTGACACTGGTTGACTTCTCTTGGTCAGGAATGACCCTTTTCCAAGGGCTAGTTTGCTTTTTATGTCCTTCTTCCTCCGTTCATTACTGTTTATTTTGCAGCCTTCGTAGTTGAACTACACAACTTCATCCAATTCGGGACCATCAATCCTGATATTAATGTTTTCGCTGTTCTCATTTCTGCTATTTCTCATTCCTTTGTCTTCTTAGATTACTCTCAATCCATATTCTGCGCTCATTAGACAGTTCATTTCATTCAACACAACCTGTAATGCTTCTTCATTTTGACTGAAGACAGCAATATCAACGAATCCCATCATTTATATCTTCCTACCTTGAATCCCAGTTCCGTTCTTGAACTTTTCTATTATTTCCAGCATTGTTTCTTTGATGCATAGATTGACCAGTATGGGCGAAAGACTACATCCCTGTCTTACACCCTTTTTAGTCCGAGCACTTGGTTCATGGTCGTCCGCTCTTATAATTCCCTCTTGGCTATTGTACATGTTGTGTATTACCCGGTTATGGCTTATCATTATTGCCCTCAAAATTTCGAACATATTGCACCACTTGACACTGTCGAACGCTTTTTCCAGAGTGATAAATCGTAACATTGTGTCTTGCTTTTTCTTTAGTCATGCTTCCATCATCAACACCAAAACTGTTTCTGATTCCTTTACTTTTCCTAAAGCCAAACTGATCATCATCTGATACATCCTTACTTTCCTTTTCCATTCATCTGTGCATTATTCTTGTCAGAAAATTAGATGTATGAGTTCTTAAGCTGATCGTGGGATAACTGTCGCATTTGTCAGGCTTTGCAGTCTTTGGAATTGTGTGGATAATATCTTTTCGAAAATCACATAGTATATCAGAAGACTCACAAATTCTTAGCACTACGGCTAATAGTCTTTTTGTAGACACCAACCACAATGATTTTAGAAATTCTGATGGAATATTAGCTATTCCTTCAGCGTTATTTGGTTTTAAGCTTTCCAAAGCCCTTTTAAATTCTGATTCTGATATTGCATCCAGTATCTCCTCTAAATCGGGTACCATGCTTTCTTCCGTCACGTCGTCAAATCATCCCCCTCGTAGAGGTCTTCAGTGTACTCTTTCATTCTACATTATGTGATCAAAAGTCTCCGAACACCCCCAAAACATACGTATTTCATATTAGGAACATTGTGCGGCCACCTACTGCCAGGTACTCCATATTAGCGACATCACTAGTCACTTGACTTCGTTAGAGCGCAGAATGTGGCGCTCCACGGAACTCGCGGGCTTCAAATGTCGTCAGTTGATACGATGTCACATTTGTCATACGTCTGTACGCGAGATTTCCACACTCCTAAACATCCCTAATTCCACTGTTTCCTACGTGATAGTGAAGTGGAATCGTGAAGGGACACGTGCAGCACAAAAGCGTACAGGCCGACCTCGTCTGTTGACAGAGAGACCGCCGACAGTTTAAGAGGGTCGTAATGTGTAATAGGCAGACATCTATCCAAGCCATCACATAGGAATTAGAAACTGGATCACGATCCGCTGCAAATGCTATGACAGTTAGGCGGGAGGTGAGAATACATGGATTTCATGGTCGAGCGGCTGCTCATAAGACACACATCACGCCGGTAAATGCCAAATGACGCCTCGCATGGTGTAAGGAGCGTAGACATTGGACGGCTGAACCGTGGAAAAATGTTGTGAGGAGTGACGAATCACGGACACACTGTGGCGATACGATGGCAGGGTATGGGTATGGTGAATGCCCAGTGAACGTCGTCTGCCAGCGTGTGTAGTGCCAACAATAAAATTCCGAGGCGGTGGTGTAATAGTGTGGTTGTGGTTTTCATCGAGGGGATTAGCACCCCTTGTTGTTTTGTGTGGCACTATCACAGCACAGACATACATTGATGTTTTAAGCACCTTCTTGCTTCCCACTGTTGAAGAGCAATTCGGAGATGGCGATTGCATCTTTCAACACATTCGAGCACCGGTTCATAATGCACGGCCTGTGGCGGAGTGGTTACACGACAGTAACATCCCTGTAATGGAGTGGTCTGCAAGAGTCCCGACCTGAGGCCTTTGGGACGTTTTGGAGCGCTGACGTCGTGCCAGGTCTCACTGACCCAAGTCGATACCTCTCCTCAGTGCAGCACTCAGTGAAGAATGGGCTGCCATTCCCCAAGAAACCTTCCAACACCTCATTGAACGTATGCCTGAGAGAGTGAAAGCTGTCATCAAGGCTAGGTGTAAGCCAACAGCTACTATGACGGTTTACTGAGTGTTAGACTTCACATCCTGTGCTTTTCTACACCACCATATACAACTTGAGAGCTTGCTCTGTTGATTGCTTTTGGTTTTATGTCTTGTTGTGATTTTAAAATTTGTTTTTTTGTCGACATGACGCACATGCAATAGGACATGAGAATCACAGCTACATATAAAGAACGAAAAATAATATTTAAGGTCTTAGGCTCTTACTTTGATCTAAATGCTTGGTACGTTTCTCGTTTTCTAGTCATTTTAACGTTTACGTCCTTTCACTACAATTCAGTTACACTGCAAGGTTATTTTCTCTTTTTCCTTTGTAATTTTAATCCACTCGTTATTTCGGTTCCTTAGTTTATAATGTTTATGTTTCGTTACAATACGACCACTGTATGTGATATACGACATGACGAAGCGTATGTTTTCAGTGAAGCCTTTTCTAATTGGTATAATTTGGGAACTTTTAGTATATTTCGAAACATTATGTTACCACTGTATTTTAAACAGTTTGTGTAAACGCAGTTAATGGGTACATGACAATTCTGTGACCAATGTTTGTGTCATGCGTTTCAGTTTACCATCGTACCTTTGATCTCTCTTCTTATACGGAGTGGCGCATTAAAAAGAGGCCCGCCTCCCCTTTGAACGAGAATGCAATATTTTGGCTTCTAAAATGTAGTAAATAGTTACTACAATGGACGGTTTTGTTCAATAATAGATTATTAGTGTCCTTCAATTAGATCTACAGTCTATTTCATCAGTGAAGTTAGACGTTTCTCCCTGCGGTCTGCAAAGTGACTGATAGAGGAAAGAATTGAAACTGTGGAAGGATATGCGAAAACTTGTTCGATTAAGTAAACTCGGGAAATTTTCGGAGTGAAATATGTGCGCGGATGCGAACCGAGTTGGTGACACTTCGCTCTCAGCTCCATGATGTGATGGCTTCGGTTACACTGCATGGGCACCACTGCTGTGGGCCGGCAGCAAGAATCCAACCGACGTCCAGCACGTCAGAGATCTCCCATCGTTCCTCACCGGTGGCCAACACAGTTACTGCTCGCACTCAGGTTGACCCCTCAACTGTGATCGAGTGGGACGTCGCCCCAGGGCGTGGTAGGTGGAGAGACAACCCAGGCGGCCTCTCGTAAGGCCTCCCCGGTTAGTCTCACAAACAGGTTCCACGTACTCTCTGTGGTTGACACTGTCGCTGAGCGAGATGCCCTCGCCTGTCCTGTTGCAGAGGAAACCTCTCAGCCTGCAAAATATCCGGACAAATACCCGGGGAGGGGGAGGGGGGGGAATTATCGATAGTTGTTAGGAGCTCCAACGTTAGGCGAATTGTGGGGCCCCTTACGGACATGGGTGTCAAGAAGGGAAAGAAAGGCAACGTGCACGCCGTGAGCTTACCGGATGGAGTCATTCCAGACGTGTACTGACTCCTCCTGGATGCTATGAAGAGTACAGGGTGCAGCCCCAACTGCAGGTGGTGGCTCACATCGGTACCAGTGATGTGTGTCGCTTTGGATTAGAAAAGATTCTCTCTGGTTTCGAGCGGCTAACAGAAGTGGTAAAGGCTGCCAGTCTTGCTTGAGAGATGAAAGCAGAGCTGACAATTTGCAACATAGTCGACAAGACCAACTGCAAACCTCTGGTACAGTTCCGAGTGGAGGGTCTGAATCAGAGACTCAGACGGTTCTGCGACAGTGTAGGCTGCAGATTCTTAGATTGCGCCAAGTGTGGTTGGGTTTCGGGATCCGCTGAATAGGTGAGGTGTCCACTATACGCAAGAAGCGGATGCACGGCTAGCAGGGGCTGTGTGGCGTGGACTAGGCTGATTCTTAGGTTAGAGGATCTCAGGAAAACATAAAAAGGGCTTCAGTTAAAAAGGGTGCAGGCAGAAAACAGGATGAACGTAGATACAAGAACCATCGGTATAAAATCGTTACAGGCGCTGAAAGCTGACTAAAGCCGGAGAAACGTTTGCGAAACGTTTGCGAAGAGTCTAACGGTGTTCTGAAAGGATGGGCTAAACACGGTTGGCGGTGGCGTGTTTGTTGCTGTTAGTAGTTTATCTCGTCGCGGAATTGAAATAGATAGTTCCTGTGAGTTACTATGGACAAAGGTCATTGTTGGCAACCGCATAATAATTGTATCCTTTTAACGACCTACCAATTCAGTTGATTATAGTTGGTAGTGACTTTAATTTACCCTCGATATGTTGGCGGAAATACGTGTTTAATTCCGAAAGTACGCATAAAACATCATCCGAAATTGTGCTAAACGCATTCTCTGAAAGCAGTTTGTTTATGATCCAACGCGAATAGTAAACGGTTGTGAAAACACGCTTGACCCCTTGGGAACAAATAATCCTGAGTTAATACCGAGCATTAACTCGGATACAGCGGTTAGTAAACAAAGAGTTGTAGTAGCGATATTTAATATTGTAACCCCCAAATCCCCCAAAATTAAGCGAAAAATATATCTATTCAAAAAAAGCAGATAAAGATTCACTTGACGCCTTCCTCAGAGACAGTCTCCGCTCCTTCCTAATTAACAATATAAGTGTAGACCAGATGGGGCGTGAATTCAGGGAAATAATATCGACAGCAACTGAGAGATTAGTACCAAATAAATTAACAAACGGTGGAGCTGACCCTCCTTGGTACACAAAACGGGTCAGAACACCGTTGCAGAAACAACAAAACAAACACGCGAAATATAAGCAGAGGTAGAATCCCCAAGATTGGCGATCTTTTACAGAAGCTCGAAATTTTGCGTGGACTTCAGTGCGAGATGCTTTCCACGAAGAAACTTTATCTCGAAACTTGGCATAAAATACAACGAGATTCTGGTGGTATGTGAAGTAAATTAGCGGAAAATACCGTCTCAAAAGAAGACGAAGTAAATATTCCAGAATTCGAAATAAGAACAGCTGCCACCATGAGTAACGTAAATATCCTCGGTGCAGTGAAGCAACTTAAATCACTTAACAAAAGCCAGTCTTCTGGTCGAGACTCTATACCAATTAGTTTCCTTTCAGAGTATGCAGATGCAATGGCTCCATACTTAACAGTCATATACAACCGTTCGCTCGACGAAAGATCCGTACCCAAAGACTGGAACGTGGCACAGGTCAAACCAATAGGTAGTAGGAGTAATCTACTAAAGTATAGGCCCATATCATTAACATCGATATGCGGTACTATTTTAGACTCGTATATTCGAACGTTATGAATTACCTCGAAGAAAACAGTCTATTGACACACAGTCAATATAAGTGATTTCTCGCGTTACCCAAGGTAGAGCTATAGGCCCTTTCCTGTTCATTATCAATATGAACGATTTGGCAGACAATCTCAGCAGCCGTCTTAGGCTGTTTTCAGAGGACAATGTCATTTATCGACTTATAAAGTCATCAGGAGATCAATACAAATTGCAAAATGATTTAGAAAAGATATCTGTACGGTACGAAAATTAACAATTAACCCTAAATAACGAAAAATGTGAGGTCATCAACATGAGTGCTAAAAGTAATCCATTAAACTTCGTTTACGCGATAAATCAGTCAAACTAAAGGCCGTAAATTCAACTAAATACCTAGGAATTGCAATTGAGAACCCCTTAAGTGAGAAGGAACATAGAAAATGTTGTTGGGAAGGCTAACCAAAGACTTGGAAAATGTAACAGATCTACTAAGGAGACTGCCTACACTACCTTGACCGTCCTCTTTTAGAATACGGCAGCGCGGTGTGGGATGCTTATCAGATAGGATTGATGGCATACATCGAAAAAATTCAGAGAAGGGCAGCACGTATTGCATCATCGCGAAACAGTGGAGGGGATGTCACTGGAATGACACAGGATTTGGGGTGGACATAATTGAAACAAAAGCGAATTTCGTTACGGTGGAATCTTCTCACAAAATTCCAATCAGCAACTTTCTCCTCCGAACGCCGAAACATTTTGTTGATTCCGACCTACATAGAGAGAAACGATCACCATGATAAAATAAGGTAAATCAGAGGTCGTATGGAAAGCTAGGTGTTGGTTCTTTCCGCGCGCTATACGGGATTGTGCAAGTGGTTCGATGAGCCCTATGCCAGGCACTTAAATGTGATTTGCTGAATACCCATGTAGATGTAGTTGTGGGAACCGAAAGACATCAGCCGAGATGTTTCCACCATCGATATCCGAACTTTACGCTGGAAGTATCGGAATATACTTAGACATGCACAGTTCTGTATTGTTTTTCTGTAAATTTATTTTTCACTGTAAATGAATGGTAGGTCCATTTCAGCTCTTCGTTTCTATAATTCAACTGCATCTCCTTTATTCTTACTTGGGCTACACAGGTTCCTCTCTCCTAAATACGTGTATGGTTGATTTATTTTAAATAATGAAAAATTATGTTGCATATCACGTATGTCGTCTATCATTAGCTAGATTTTGTAGATTTATGTAAGGGTTTGAAAAAGGTGGTAATGAGGCACCAAAACTGGTAGTCAAATAAAACAATTAATGAAATTATGGCTTTCGGTGTTTGTTTTCTTCAAAGCTTTTGACGGAGTTACCTGGAATAGTCACTTTGAAATTTTTAAGGTACCAGTGTTAAAATAAGGCGAGCGATAGGCTACTTACAACTTGTACAGAAACCAGACGAGATTTATAAGAGAAGAGGGCACGGCAGGGAAGCAGTGGTTGAGAAGAAAGTGGGACGTGTTTGTATTAACCTATCCCCGATGCTACTCAGTCTGCACACTGAGGAAGTAGTAAAGGAAATCAAACAAAGATTTCTAGTAGGGATTAAAGTTAAGTGGAAGAAATAAAAACTTTAAGGTCTGCCGATGACATTATAATTCCGTCAGACTTATAAGTGCAGTTGAACGGAACGGTTATCGTCTAGAATTGAGGATGTAAGACGAAAATTGACAGAAGGAAAATATGTCTAACGGAATGTAGCGGAATTAAATCGGGTGTTAATAAGTGAATTAGGCTATGAAACGAGACACTTTAAGTAGTAGACGAGTCTTGCTGTTTTGGCAGCAGAATTGATGATGACCGAAGGAGAGAGGATGTAAAATGTAGACTGACACTGGCAATAAAAGCATTTCTGAAGAAGAGACATTTGTTAACATCTATTGTAGATCAAAGTGTAACAACATCTTTTCTAAAGGCACTCGTCTGGAGTATAGGGTTCTGTGGAAGATAAACACTTTAGACAAGGAGCGAAAAGAAGCTTTTGAAATCTCGAAGTATGCTGAAGACTAGATGGATAGATCATGTAATCAATGAGGAAGTACGGAACTCAGTTGAGGACACAAGAAATTTTGGCACAACTTGACTAAAAGAGGGGATCGGTCGACAGGATACACTCTCTGACATCAATCGGTCACCAATGTAGCACTGGAAGGAAATGTGTGTGGGTGCGGGGGGTAAAAGTTGTAATGGGAAACCAAGGTATGAATATAGTCAGCATATTCAGAAAGATGTAGGTTGCAGTAGCTATTCCGAGATGAAGAAGCTTTCTCGGGCTAGAGTAACATGGAAAGCTGCATCAGACCAGTCGACGCACTGAAGACCACCACATCCCATCGCATATCGTAGCTCTATCGGCATCAGGTGGTATTTAGTATCGTGCTAGGCATCGGTCGTAATTAAATGGCTCATTTTCTTTTCCCTAGTATTTATGCCGTCTAGTGTCGCATACACTTTCTCAAGATTCGTAAATTTCATTTTATTCGCGTTGTGGCCGGATACCGTTCTTGGCGCCATTCCCGTGAAGGTAACCTAAGAGAAGGGAATCGTGTCCTCTGCCCGTCTTTGAATCATCTGAACTTTGTATTGTGTATTAACGTATATGAACTCTTTGGGTATCGTATTCAATGACGAGAAATTTGCAAATAAACCCTGCATTGCCTGAACGAGCATGAGAAACGACTTGATAATCAAACTCGAGCTTTCTTGTGTACAAGCAAACAGTCCTCAGGTCGCTGCACGAATTCGACATGCTCACTCCCAAAAATCCGAAGCTAGGTTGCTGCGCTTTACGCCAGAATTAAATTAGAAAACCGCAGTTTCTGTACCACATTAATCGTCACAGGGTGTTTGGTCGTGATGGGAGAGTGGAGCACAACAGCTAAAAAATTGAGTCTGCCATGATTTGAAGACAGAAGCTTAATAACCCAACGATAGCTCTAAATTGGATCTGACAAGAATATTTCAAAAATGTGTGTGCAGGAGCAACAAAGGTAAAATTAGTTAAGCCTCTGCTCATACGGCGTCTTTAACAACCATTCACCAACCGTCAGTATCGGTCAACAGCAACGGAAATAATTTAACAGCTGTTTCCAAAATAGGTAAGACTACACAGATGTTAATAGATAGACGAAAAAGAATGAGACAAAAAATTAAACTTTAATGTTGCTATACCGAATAAGTTGCAGCTAGGATTACCGAGTGAGGTTGCGCAACAGTTAGCACACTGGACTCCCATTCGGAGGACGACGGTTCAAACCTGCGCCCCGTCATACAGATTTAAGTATTCCATGATTTCCCTAAATTGCTCCAAACAAATGCCGTAATGACTGCTTTGAAGGGGCGTGCCCGATTTCCTACCCAATTCTTGACAGAATTCACAGAATTCGAGCTGGTGCTCCGTTTCTGATGTCCTCGATGTCGACGGGACCTTAAACCCAAATATCCTTCCTTCTTCTTGCAGCCAGTAATGAATGTTCGACTGCTGCTAGGGGACATTTATTGAGTAACTGTGTGGACTTAGTTTTGTAGTATTAGTACAGAACCATTATTCTGACAATTACCACATCAAATACTAACGCAAATGGACTACCGTAAGAACTATCAGACGGACGCCGAACTCCATAGCTTTGATCAAAATGAAGTTTTATGGCCGCTATGACGATCATTCTGATTACTGGTTCTGCAATAGGAGCACTTTTTCCCTTGTTGTGGGCAATGATGTTCTGCATTAGAAAAGCAGTCGGTGAGTCTCAGACCGTAGTGGTGTATTTTGAGCAATGTGTAGCAACATATCGTTCTTCTAAACTAACGCAAGTGACTTAGTAGTTAACTAAATTTATCGTCCACTACCATTGAAGAAAAAGACTAATTGGACCTCCTACACTAAAGGGGCATATAATAAAGTGGCTCCGACCTGTACGCTGAATTCTTACTCAGTAAAAGCTGGCCACGTTAATTGAACCACTTTCACCTATACAAATGTAAGTTTCTTCTAATTTCACAGACTCACTACTGACGACAACCATGGTTCTTCACTAAAAAAGGCGAGCTTCCGTTACGAATACTTGATTACTCCGGGATTATATTCAATTTGAACTTCCTTCGCCAATAGCGATACGTTACCATTCACACTCATTACGTCTTTATTTGCGTATCCTAATCCTGCTACACTGGCAATGTTTAAAATTATTTCGCTACAATAAAAGCAGTAAGAATTCTGATTTTTAGTACTGGGATAATTCGGGTACAAGGAAAACTTATGTATCGAACGATTATCAATTTAATAAAGCTAATTAATTAAACTGAACAATTGATTGCCCCTCCACATGATGAAATGAGGAGCTTTTCCCAGCTGCACGTTTCCCATTCTACAAGCCCTCTGAGAAATCACAACGCCTGGTCCTCCCCACCCTCCTCTCCCTCCCATTCACCCCCCCCCCCCTAACATGCATCACGTTCAAAAATGGTGGGAAATTCAAAAGTTTGGAGGGAAATTCAGTCACATCGCAGGAAAAATCGCTCAGTAAGTGTTGAGCTGCCACATTGAATTAAATATTGGATGCACTGGAATATTATTTAAACAATTTGTCTGATGGTTTTCACATTCTACATTCAGTTTATTTGAACATATTCTTCACACCACCAACCATTGCGAATTTTATGGGTAATGTCTTTGTGTGTTCACACTATCAAGCCAATATGTTATGGAATACTGTTTATTTAAACAATTTACGAGAGGATGTCTCAGTGTTCTCACACCAGGAGAATACTGACTAGTAACGACAAAGTGATTAAGGCAGTATTCCGATCGCGCTTGGTGAAAAACTATAATTAAACTTGCCACTAAAATTGTCAGAGAATCAGACACATAAAACGGGTGATTACGCATATTTCATAACACTAATCATAGCTGAAATCTTCAACAATGCTTGAGAGTCACACATATCTTCGTATTCCACAGAATAAATAAGCCTACACACTGAGCGCCCTTGAGGCGCGCAGACCGGATGACATATTATTTTTAAAAATTTTAATTGTTTATGTAATATGTTGTTGTATGAGACATATTCCTTGTTACTGTTAATGATTTAGATGAAGAGGAACAGGAAGGAGTATGTGTTGAGGAGAAGAATCAGGAGCCATCACAGATTTCCTGTAAGAGCATATTCTAAAACAGTACTATTTTTACTATTTTTTATTTTCATCCATACACTTTAGTTAAGAATCAATATGTTGCTGTTGTAGGTGAAAGGAGACGGATCAGTGGCACCACAGCGGTTTTAGCAAGACAAAAAACTCCTCACTGGGTTGGGGACGTGGCAGCTGAAGAAGAAGAGCAAAGGCACCATGACCCAGGCCATCTAGAGGAGGAGGAGTAACCTGGGGGTGGGAGATATACTAGACGACCTGTGGGATGTGTTCGCACTATGGATCCATGGCGAAATAGATATATTTTATACGTTTATAACAATGTGTTTGATTTATATAATTTCTTACTCTGCAGCAGCAGCAAACGATTTCCAGAGCATTGTATTTAATTTTATCCTTCTCTGCAGAGGTTTTGTCTGGGCAACACGCCCTGCAGTACACTGTGGCGTGGATACCGGGGTGGCAAAGTGTACAACAACAAACTGGAGTCTGGTGAGGCATGCGTCGCCTGTAAAGGCGCCTCTAGTTTACATGTGGGAAGCAGCGGCCACCACTCAGGAAGCAGCAGTAGCCAGGCCCGCTGCCCCACCCCCAGTGCTCCCCCCCCCTCCAAATCATTGGGGCATCCATTAGTCATAGAAAAGGCAGCAATCTCACGCCCCTCAGGCCAGTGGGTCAAGGCTACAGTAGCAGAGGTGAGCATCATCACATCCAGGCTGCTTGCACTGGTCCAATGTAGAAGCATCTCTTCCTCCTCCTCCTTCGCATCCAAATCGACTACCTCAGCTCCTCACCACAGACACTGTCATATACATGGTTGAGTTTGCCATATAGGTGTAGCATTAATAATAGTGATGATCCTGTGGCTAGCGTCAGTTTCCTTTCCTATCCTATTATTTAAGGACATCAGACTAGTAACGCCATGACGAAATTAGAATACTCAGTGATTACTGATGCGGTTGGGGTCAGAATGTCATTTACTCATATTGAGTGTCCAGTTGGAGGGTACCGAGACTCTGCAGGGTTTCTCTAAGCATGCTTCCCTGTGCTGGAAACATAGTCTGTCAAGATTATTAATGATCTGCAGAAGAGCAGTGTTATGCATTGAACTATCGTATTCACCAAAACAGGCCTCTGGCATTAACGAGACAAGTCTTCACTATCTTTGGAGGGAAATGGTGTGATTTCATGGAGCACATCGATCACTGAGTGGTTTTCTGAGGCCACCTTCAGCGCTGTACTGGACCAGTTTTCTGAGATGGAAGTCAGAGGGTTGGGTAAAGCACTCAGCTGAATATTACACTTTGATATCCATACATATGTCTATGATCCAGTAAATGGAGGGTCTAGCTAGATTAAGCTTCCTTACGACATAGCAGCTAAACAGGCGTCTATTAGTGTTAAACAAACCAAAAAGACTTATTTCGCATGGTCCATTCTGGCTTGTTAGAAAAATTACTTCTTTCATCTGGAGCGGCAAAGTACATACCAAGTGCATAAAGATACTGTCCTGACTATTATGACTTCGATGGTGTCCAGTTCCCTGTGAAAATCCCTGCGTAGAATATCAGAATGTCGGTTCACGTTTATGGCTCGAGAAACGTAAGTCAGGTGAGCAGAGCAAAGAAGCATATTTTCTTCGGACTTCTCCAGTTCTCTAAATTGTTTTGGCGAGCGTAAGACGCATGTAAAAATGCTGCTCTTCTCCGATGGAGCCAGGCATCATTACGTTTGGACCGAAGACATCTCATAGCTCATGCATCCCAATCGAGTAAACACACGGGTAAACAACATATTTTCTTAAGGTGCCTAGATACCATTTCGACAATAGAGTTTTCAGCAAAGGAACCAGCAGACTACGCTCCCAAAAACCCAGCACGTCTTATTATGCCTAATGAGGAAAACAGGTTCATAAAGTTTAAGAATACTCACCATCAGGAACGATGCCCCTTTGTGAGATATGCTATCTCGAATGTCTGTCCACTCTTGTGACCCACTGTGAAGGTGACCGTACAGCCTCACATACTGCCTTCACAGAAAAACACATACCATATGCTGCAATGTACCAGGATATGTGTACATATGAGTAAAGTCTTAACCAATTCAAATTTCGTGTTTAGGGTACTCCAGCGGTTTAGATTCTCACTGAGCGTGATAAACGATCGTGAGAGGCTGATAAGCTGTACAGGATCAACGTCCCCATGACCAAATCGAAGGAGAAAGAAGATCAGTACATGATGGAACTTGACTGTCATACTTGCAGCTTGCCGTCAAGCAGAAAAATGGAAACTCCTCATAAAGAAATTGGAAATTTGTAGTATGGGACCAAATTGCTGCGGTCATCGGTCACTAAGCTTACGCACAACTTAATCCACTTGAAGCTAACTTATGCTAAGAACAACACACACACCCACACCCATGCCCAAGGGACCACTCGAACCTCCAACGGCGGGGAGCCGCGCGGACCGTGACAAGGCCCCATAGACCGCGCAGTTACCCCACGCGCTTCCTCATAAGGACCGCTGTCATTTTATGGGAAGGTTCTGTGGCGCAACTCGGAATACGTGCAACCTGATGTATCTTACCAAGGCCCATCGCATTCTTTTATAATTCAAGGTTGTATGACGCTCACTTTCTTGTTGAGGGCTGATTTCGATATGGAGAGAGTTCAGGTCAGTGACTGCCAGAAGATGTTGGGAAATGTATTCCATTCTTCAAACGAAGGACGCCAAGACTTACGGTCCGCTTCCTCAACCATTCCAAACACTCGTTGAGACTATATCTCTGAAGGATACGCACATCATTCGTGCTCCATTTCTCGATAAGGATATTTTTCATCTTGTGATTAGGAAGGGAGTTTGCTTACAGATGTTTTCGTGAAATTAATCCTAAAAGAAAGGAAGTGCAGCATCCAACTACTGATCGATTCTGACATGTTTCTTTTCTTTGATTGAGGAACTCACGGGGGATTTTTCCAGTGCATCGGTAGGTATGCCAAAAAAAATAACCCACGTTTTGGGGGAGAGGTTCAGTGGGATCCCTTGATTTGATTTACATTATATACTTAGATGTTAATAGCTTATATGGACACGCCAAGCAGCTGTTAATAGCTTATATAGACACGCCATACAGTAATTTCTGAAGATTGGCGGAGAGGAATGTAAGGTAGTAGGTGGAAAAACCGAGGGTATGGCGGCTGATTCTAATTAAGGGTCTGGGGGATGGAGGCAGAACTCACGTACCCTATTAGTATGTATGTGGACACACCGATTTGCTGCTGTGTCTGGAGCAACTACTTCCACGAGGAGGCTCCACCACAACACTGATGACAATGGTGCCGAATAAGCATAGATAAATTATTCACTATCCTAACCTCCAACGATGTCTCAGCTTTCGGATGAAGCTTGTTAAACTCATCCAGGCCATCTCCTTCAAGCCCATCATCCTGGCTGAAGGAGTGTATTGATTTGAAGATGAAACATAGAGCTTCTACAGCGTGTGACTTTGAGAAAGAGTTTTTCAAATTAATGAATAACTCAGTTTTCGGTAGAACAACGGGGAATTTGAGAGAGCATTGTGAAATTTTGATTATAGCCGATTGGGATCGGCTTTTGAACATAAGGAAATGCATCGCTAGACCAAATTTTATGTCGGTCACTATATTCTGTGGCGCCTTCGTTGCTGTGGAGATATCGAAGGCTGCAGCAGAGTTCACAAAATCTGTGTATATGGGCATGTGAACACCAGACGTATCCACACTACACATGTACCAATTCCACTATGAGTTTGCAAAACCTCATTTTGCTGATTCATCGTTACTTTATGTGGATAGCTTCGTCTACTGCGTGGAGAACTGTGATCCATATAAAGTAATAGGTGTTACAGTGATTAATTCGGCATGTTTTCAAACACAACCGATAGTCCTTATGGTACTGACCCACAGAACAAGAAGGTTATCATCCTAATGAAAGACGAGGCGGATGGGTCACTCATTGTGAAGCTTGTAGGTCTACGAGCAAAGATGTCATCGAAAGGTGGGCTAAGAATGCCTGTCTTGTTACATCGAGAGCCCTCTCGATTGAAGACTATTTACTTTGGAATACATTGTGGGAGTATACAGTGACAATGTTGTTAGAAATATTTACTATCAAAAACAGTCTTGATCACAAATAATTTATTCCGGTGTCCGGTTTCGACCACAACCGGGGTCATCTTCAAACAAATGAGTAAGAACTCCTTCTGGTGGTAAATCAGCCTCTGAAAATCTCCTCGTTGTCCTCATACCATTGTTTGGCAGTGCCCTCCTAATAGGAAAATACGTTAGTCAAACACACGGTGTCATCCCGTTTGTTACATTTTGCTATACGCTCATATACCTTCAGCCACTTGTTTGGATCTTGGCCATCGTCACCAGAGAACCCGGCAGGATTTCTCATGTGGTGGCACACATTTGCTATCATCGTAACGTCCTCTTCTTCTTCTGTCTTCAGTATATTGTGATCTGTTGAATTTGGCTCGGGTTTCTCTCCACGTAAACAGCAGCTCTGTCGTGGCCTGATGGGAGCCACTGTGTCGTCGATAATATGCGGTATCACGTGCCAATGCGCGGCGCCTCCACCAGAACAATGTCACGTAGAAAACGGTGTAATCAAGTGAATGACGAACACCAGCTTCACTTAACGAAGGTTTATTCCGCACTTGCACATACAATAGCACGGATCGAACTGCCTGCGGCCGGAACACGTACAGTATATGTACAGCTACAGAACATTCCAGTACAATGATTATGGACATTTGAGGATTCTTCTACAATGTAGTCGAACCTTATATAGAAATTAAAAGTGTTCGATTCAGGTGATTTTTGAACTCACGACACTCCACGCGACAGTTAAGTATCATACCCACTGCACCACGATGCTACTGAGCTTCTTACGCGATAATATATACAGATATTGTTGTACGGAAAATACTTAGGAAAATATTTGGCGCAACTAACAACAATGGAATATGGATCAAGAAACCTACAGAGGAACTATACAAACATACAGTGACAATCACAGGAAAGATAAGAAAACGCAGACTACAATTCTATGGACACCCTAACACAATGCCGTCACACAGACTGCACAAACAGATATTTCACTCGGTAACCACGAAAAACAATAAATTGGGTGGCAGAAATAGAAAACGACCTGAAACAACTCAGTATCACACCAGACACAATAAACGACAGAATGAAACTCAGAAACATCATTAAGAAAAGTAAACTACGTGCGATACACTGTGACCAACGTACAGGCGTAAAATGGAACAAAGAACGCAAACAGGATCACAGCCGACAGAAGAAAGAAATATGGGCAAGCAAAAAGGCAACCAAGACGAAGCCGAAGACACAAAGCCGACAAGAAGCATGGACAGAGGACCGGAAACAGAAACACAGCGAGCGAATGAGGGAAATTTGGGCAGCAAGAAAGGCAGCAAAAGGAATTGGCCATGTAGTTTAGTCTTACAGGGAAGGGCAAAATATCAATTTATATATATATATATATATATATATATATATATATATATATATATATATATATTGACCTTCCCTGTAAGACTAAACTATATATATATATATCGTAGAGACCGTAGGTTCCTTGAAATGGCAGTGGGATGGCCATGTCGCAAGAAGAAAAGACAACAGATGGACGAAGCTAGTACTGGAGTGGAGTCCGAGAGAGCACCGGAGGCCTAGAGGAAGACCACCAGACAGACGGGACAAAGACATCAAGAAGATCGCTGGTATCACCTGACAGAGAACCGCCCAAGACCGTCCCACTTGCAGAAGACTGCTGAAAGCCTAACTGAATCCACGACTCGAAGAGGCCACATCATTTAATGATTGAATTGGCTGATGAAGATGATGATGATGATGATAATACATATGTGTGTGTGTGTGTGTCATTGTCAACCAGTGCAACAGTTGGGGTATTATTTCATGTTAGCGATGAAATGGGTAAAACAGTTGTACTGTTGTTTTCATGTGAGTGATCAAATGGATAAAATTATGCTACTAGTTGGTGGATTTTTGATTGATAGTAATAGTATAAAACAAATTATCTCTGAAATAGTTTTGTGTCCAATCAATAAAAATTTGTAAATAATATGTAATGTTATAGTCAGTAGTAGTAACAAATGTAGTAGAAGTAGTAGGAAAAAAATCTTTGTATATATATGTAAAAGAGTGTGTGTGAAGAGAGAGATGAATATTGAAAAATCTGCATTTGGATATTAGAACTAAATTGTTCTTCAAGATTCAAGCTGTACCTCAAGAACTAAACTGTACCTTCAGTATCAAATTTTAGTTGAAGAATCACATTGTCCCTCAAGAACTACATTGTATCTGAATATTCAAATCGTACGTGTTACAACTGAATAAATATATTTCGAAACCATACTTCTTTGTCGTTATTATTTATAGAAAAACTATAACCACTGCACTGTACTCCTATATACAAAGTCTGTGCATGACATACATATGATTGATTGCATGGGATTTTGCCTATTGTGCTGCATGTGTTTCGCTATGGGAGGAAGTTGCACATAACCATGTCAACTTCCAGAGCCATATAGCAAACATATCTAAAATTGTATTACCCATGCTTGAGGAAAACCACGGACATAGTATCTGAGCAACATTACATACTATGTAGCTATCAAAGTGTCAGCAGGGAGAAATTAGCAAAGAAAGCTACGCAGAATGTAAGATAGCAATTCATGTACTTCTCAGCCAAATTAACATAATTTTACGTTATCATAAGCAGACACAACACTATTTTCACACATATTCCTCTTCTTTTTCTTCTTCTTGAGTCGGTGTAGAGCAGCGTACTGTAGAAATCCAGGTGCTGAAAACCAGAAAAATTGATGATTTGACGTGTTTATGTTACCTTGTCCTTCTCCTTGATATAGATGATGGTATCATTGTGGTCGAATAATGGAAGCGATGTCACCATAATCTGGGATTATGCCAGTAAATTCCATAGGAGAAACGTGTTGACCACATAACACTCCTCCATGTACTAGCACACTTCACATCCCTGTAAGATCTCAGTGAAGTGATACCTGCCGAGTACGTTGCTATTTTCTCAGCATCTTATGTGTATGGTTTGAATGCAATATATTTCAATATGAACTCCCTACACATTTCATCATAGTAAACCTAAGCGTCTGCAATGGTGTCCACATCTTGAGGTGCCATTGTGAAGTGCTCAGGGTATGGCGAGCACTTGTTCATTTATACAGCTCGCTGCACGACAACAATGAGAGACCAACAGTTAACAACAGTCATGTAATGCTAGAGCATACGCTGCCTTGTGTTCAGGAAAATTTGCTGGAGACTCTAATTCAGTTTGCAGATTTATGGTTCCAGATGTAATTGTCTCAATCGGCTTTGAGCAGTCTATTGCAATGATTGGAGCCAGCTCCTTGAATTTCTGCAGGCTTAGCAGAAATCCTTACTCTTCGTCTCAGTGAGAAGCACGGAACCTAGGACACATGTGAAATGCTAAATGATAGATTGCACAATTTTCATCCCATGGCAGTTGTAAATTATTATGACGTGCAAGGATAGCCGACAGCGATAACGCGCTGTTATGTGGACTCGGGTAGGCGCGCCGGCCCCGGATCGAATCTGCCTGGCGGATTGACGACGACGGTCGGTGTGCTGGCCAGCCTGGATGCGGTTTTTATGCGGTTTTCCACATCCTACTAGATGAATACGGGGCTGGTCCCCACGTCCCGCCTCAGTTACACGACCCGCAGACATTTGTAACAAATTTACACTATTTCACGATTTCCACCAGACGCAGACAGCTGGGGTACACTAATTCCGTCCTGGAGGGGATGGGGTGGCGGCAGGAAGGGCATCCGGCCACACCTAAAAATTAACCATGCCAATTCCGTACTTAACCCTCCTGACCCTGCGCACAATTCGGGATAAAGGCAGCAGCAAAAGAAAGAAAGCAGTTGTAAATTATCATCTAGATAGATTTCAAAATTCAGGTAGATTCATTCATTAGCAACTTGAGTTGTCAAATTTGGTGGATTAATTTGCTATATTCCCTCTACTATTGGTCTGCCCCGGCATATGAAGCTGATTGCTGAGCGATTCTACAGCCTCCAACATACATACGGATAAGGACCATGAAGATAAGATACGAGAAGTTAGAGCTCATATGGAGGCATATAGACAGTCGTTTTTCCCTCGCTCTGTTTGCTAGTGGAACAGGAAATGAAATGACAAGTAGTGGTACAGGTTACACTCCGCCACGCAAGGGTATTTATGTACATGTAGATGAAATGCAAGTATAATGAATCTGGGCATCTCCAGTTGAACGGAGGTTTTGATAGCCGACATTCGTCTGCTTGCAGTCGGTAGCGCTGGGTACTCAAAACGCTCCCATGAATGGGAGATAATGGTAGAAATACACCAGCATTCAGATCAAGATTAAAATGCTGCTTGTATGACACAGCGATACGTGGCATTTTCCGTATTATTTTATTGCCCGAGATCTCTTTCTCCTCTTGAGCTCTCTAAGTTCTTCTTTAGGGTTCATAAAAATTCGTTCCACATCTTCACAGTATCCTATGAGCAGCTTTAAAGAAATACTCGTACATGCAGTAAATCTCCTATACTCTTCGGCTTTTCTACCACCTGGTTCATCTATAAACCATCCAGCAGTTTGTAAATTATTTAAATCAGAGGAAGATACAGAGACATACGAGTTAAGAGTTGATGGTATGCTACAATGTAAATTGGAAATTTATGGTAAGGTCCCATGGGACCAAACTGCTGAGGTCATCGGTCCCTAAGCCTACGCACTACGTAATCTTACTTAAACTAACTTACGCTAAGGACAACACACGCACTAATGCTCGAGGGAGGAGTGGGGGGGGGGGGGAGCCTCGCGGACTGTGACAAGGCGCCCAAGACCGCGCGGCTACCTCGCGTGGCGCCTGCAGTGTGTTTGCAGTCAATCTCGACCCTAGTAAAATCATATCGCATCTCACGAGAAAAGAACACTAAAGCGTTACGTGTAAGGTTCGATGCCACTGTAGCAGGATCATCCCTTTTTACAAATGATCCATCAAGGTACATGAAACTTCTACATGGGAAGGTTGTTGGATGACAGTTCTAATTTCATCGTTCTTGTTAAGGTGGTTGAAGCATACGGCTTATGTGAGAAGTAGTCCTGGTGCAT
This sequence comes from Schistocerca nitens, assembly GCF_023898315.1. Classification (NCBI taxonomy): domain Eukaryota; kingdom Metazoa; phylum Arthropoda; class Insecta; order Orthoptera; family Acrididae; genus Schistocerca; species Schistocerca nitens. Next base: position 462,421,364 of record NC_064617.1, on the reverse strand, counting down.
AATACGCTTGTCATACTCTAGCGGGTTAGATGTATCGAAGCGAGGTCATTGTGGAGTTTCAGAGCTAGTGATTTAAGAAACTCGAAATTCGCAACTGTTATCACCTAGCAGTTCTGTTGTGAAGTGCCACGCTGTGAGTCGTATAAGCTGTTTTTATACTTTAAGCTCATACTGTCTTCTTAGGCAATAATATAAGCTGCAGGCCCCTGCAAGTCCTAACTCGCTGAAGGTCACCAACTCTTCCGCTCCCCGACAGGCCCCAGCTGATCAAAGGTCGGCGCTGCTACTCCAGTCTTTGACAGAGGTCTCTGCACTTTCGAGGTGACTGGTGGTTCCGCTTTGGATGGAGGCTTACAATGATTTCATCACCGCTAAAGTCAAAAAGTTGTTTAACTTGGTCCACATTTTGCAGCTCAAGGTAGTCCAATGTCTGATCTGTTACTGGAAGATGTACCTTTGGTAGGGGTCTCGACGATCTTATAACCAATTCCAACTGGCGGGAACAACCCGGAAATCGTATGAATTAATTAATTGTAGAAATAGTAGTTCGTAGCAGTGCTACACTCAACGCGGATTGCACAGACAGGAAGTACAGGATCAATATAATTAAAGATAAACTTTCAAAACGTTGTAGAAATAACACCACTGGTCAGGATGGCGTCAAATTGCAATGGAATATTATCGGAGGAGGGGGAAAACGTATGGCAGAAGAAAAAAACATAGTGTGAAAATCGGTCAATGGATGGCGCTGTATGCGTCAGTATACGTAGATGTGTGCAGGAAGGAGACCCCCCAGAGGGATCATTGCCGACAAAATTTTATTAAATAAATTTTCCATGCATAATGTTCGGCCGTAGCCGGCTTGGGCATACTGTGGTGGTAGGTGCTGGCCGGAAGACCATGGTCGGCACATTCCTGCCACGTGCTCCTCGGTCAGACTCAAGTCCCACTGGTTGGTTGCGCTGACGGGGGTACGCTACTAGCAAATCGCGTTGGCGGAATCAATCCTCCAATCATAGACTAATCGTCTGATCACGTGGGGACGCGGCCGGGGGCGGCGAGGGCGGCTTGGAAACACCTCCGCGCTCTCTTAGCTTCAGACCTCGGCCCCGAGTAGTCGCTCCTGTAGCCTCTGCCTCTCTGATGAGCAGACGGAAACCCCTCTTGGTGTTGCTCAGCCCTACGTAGGCACCAATGTATCATCGTTACAGGAATAAACTGGGTCCATTCCACTTCTTTTCATTTTACAACGCCCTCCGCTCCTGACCTCTATCCGGACGAACAAGTGGTGTCAGGAGTAGAATGCGACCCACCTTACGGTTGTAAAATCAACTCATCAGTTGAATATGAGTACTACAAAGGGGCCGAGGCTGCGCAAGTAAAGGAAACTAGACCGAACGTGACGAGGCTGCAGCGCGCCATGCGCGTGCCAGCCGGTCGCCTGCGTAGCAGAAAGTGCGTGGCCGAGCACTAGCGCGCCACAAGCATGACGCAGTTCGCCACCGGACGCGAGCCGAGGAGGGTCCGCGATGCAGTCACGCTCGCCGCCGCCGCCGCCGCCGCCGCCGCTGTCCGTAGCTGCCACGGGTCACCGTCTACGCCAGGGTCCGGGGTGGGGCCCTCGCGCCGCCCCGCCGTCGCAGCTGTCCGTGCAGTCGCCCGCCGCCTGCTGCGCCCGTGCGTGATCAACGTGCCTGCCGCCGCTCATCGACACCGCCGCCGTCCGTTGTCTGCACGCCATCAAATAATGTAAGTCGCTAGCGACGCTACGGTGGTGTAGATGTCCACACTATTGTAACATGCCGATCACCAGACAGCAATCGGAGGCAGGAGCAGCCGGAGAGGATGAAGATTCCCTCTTGGCGCTGCAGTCCCAGCTAAATCAATTAATTTTAACTAACGCGGAGCTTAAGCAACACATAGATGATCTTAAAATGGCTTCTCCGCAATCTAATGTTGCTAAGCAAGTGCTAGTGGAAGAACAGCCGAAGCAGGTGACTCCACCACTCACTAGTGCAGAATCACCTGTGGCAGTAGCCACCTCTACTTTGGTGCAGAGCTTTCCAGCAGTAGCGTTTATTCCGGCGTTCGCTGGAAAGCCGCACGAGGATATTCAACCGCTTGTCCAGAATATCCAGGACATCGGAAAGCTTTGCGGTTGGCCAGATGAATTTCTCTTAAAGGTGATGAAAATGAAACTTACCGGCGAAGCGCGGAACTACGTGCAGTCGGTCGAGAGCTTGAAAAATGCCCCTACCTTCCAGTCCCTTGCAACAGGGTTGATTGAAAGGTATACAGACAAACGTGGTACTAGTTACTATCGCGACTTGCTTTCCACCCTTAAGCAAAAAACGGGTGAAGATTTAGAAGCATTCGCGGACCGGATTAGAAGCGTCGCATGCCACACGTACGCACTAAGTGCCAGTTCTGCTCGTAACGAGGTTCTGTTGGAAGAATCAGAATGTCGTGCGATAGACGTGTTTATTCGTGGCATAAACCCTCAAATAGGGGGCGAAATCAAGGTAGCTTCCCCCCGCACCCTACACGAAGCCGTGCGATTAGCACTCTTGAGAGAGGAGGCGAGCCGATTTGTGGCCGTCTCCACGCGGGAAAGAGAGCTCCGACGTGTCCTTTCCAACGATACTAAGTGTGGGCGCTGTAATAGACAAGGACATGTGGCAGAGCAATGTCGCGTGCCATATTGTCATCAGTGCAGGAACATGGGTCACCAAAGCGTGCATTGTCCAAATAGTAGGCCACAACCGCCTGCAAATTGCAGACGAAATGCAAACCAACCACAGAATTCGGGAAACGGCCGCGGGGTAGGAAGTGCCACCCCTCCCGGCCCCCTTTAAAAATAGTGACCCCCCTAGCTTATAAAGGAATCACGCAGGTGGCAAGCGTGGTTGTCGATGGTGTTAGAGGCCGCAAACCAATACGCTTGCTAATTGACACAGGCGCACGGATCAGCTTGGCATTTTTATCGAAGAGAGATAAAAGAACATTGCAACCGCCGCGGTACCATATCGGTGGTATTGGTCCCGGCATAGTGAAACCTGATGGCAGCTGTTGCGATGAGTTCATGTTGGACTCCACAGAATATGCTTTTACGATGGAGGTTGTACGAAACAGGCGCACGGATTACGACATCATCCTGGGAAGTGACTTTCTGCGTCATTTCCAGGGGGTTATTGACTATAGGTTAAATACCGTCCAATTCGGCGACAACGTGCACCGTTTTGGACGTGACTGCACATTGCGGGCGAGCGGAGCTGGGAAAAAAGGATCCGTTTCCAAAGTTTCGGAGTCTCCCGTAACGATGCTAAAAGCCGATAATCCCGTGGAGATACCAGAAGGCACAGAAAGATCCTTTGGGTGCCTGTCGGGATACGTGAATCCGAAGAGGTTCATTTCTTGGTAGATCCACTCTGCCAGAATGAAACTCTTGACCAGATGCAGGTGCACGTAAAACGTAGCCTGTGCAAAGCGCAGCAAGTACAGAAAGAAAATTGCGTACCCGTGTGTTTAGACAGTTTTAGTCACAAGCAAGCTTTAATACCGCGTGGTACAGTATTAGCCAGCTTACAGGTTATCACAGAGGATGAGTTGCCAATGAGAACCCCTTCTCTGAAAAAGAAAAAGACTGCTGCCGCCTCTCAACACCTTTTGACAATCACGTCACATCTGACAGATAAGTTTAAAGCTAAGCTTAGTCACCTCCCATTGCATGAACAAAAGCTAATAAATGAAGTATTGAATGAGTATTCATGGTTGTTTGAAGACAGGAAATATTTACCAGCAACAGATCTAATCCAACATGAGATTCCAACCGGAAATGCTAGGCCAATAGCTCAAAAAGGGTACCTAATTCCCTACCATCTTCAGTCAGTGGTAGAGGAAACTATACAACAGCAGCTAGAAGCAGGAATAATACAACCCTCTTCTAGTGCGTGGTCTAGCCCAATTGTAGTCGTTCCAAAGAAATCTATAAACGGAGAAAAATCCTATCGCCTCTGTGTAGACATGCGAGCAGTAAACAAAGTTACTACTCCAGATCATTATCCATTACCCCGGATCGATGAAACACTCGATCGTCTGGGCAATTGCCGGTACTTCACAACATTAGACATGCGCAGTGGGTATCATCAAATTCCAATTGCTCCTCAAGATCGAGCTAAGACAGCTTTTGTAGTTCCTGGTGGCTTATATGAATTCTTAAGGATGCCTTTAGGGCTTCGCAACGCGCCAGCAACCTTTCAGCGATTTGCTGATCTGCTATTACGTGGGTTGAAACCTACTATGTGCCTTGTGTATCTTGATGATATAATTATATTTTCAAAATCCATTGCTGAACATCTACGCAGTGTACTGTTGCGCTTACAAAATGCTAATTTAAGCTTAAAATTAGAAAAATGTTCTTTTGCTCAATCACAAGTGCAGTATTTAGGTCATGTCATCAGTTCCAGCGGAGTCAAGCCAGATCCACGATTAACTGAAACAGTAGACACTTTTCCTATTCCAACAAATTTAAAGGAATTACAATCCTTCCTTGGCCTTGCAAATTATTACCGCCGTTTTGTTGAAGATTATGCTACTATTACCAAACCACTTACTAAATTGTTGAAAAAGAATACTCCTATTGTTTGGACGGATGGATGTTCGACCGCTTTTCAAACAGTGAAAAATATTTTAACTAGTTCACCTCTACTTGTTTACCCAGACTTCGCTGAACTTTTATTTTATCTTGTGACGCATCTGATTTTGCTGTAGGATGTGTCCTAAGCCAAGTGCAAGATGGTGAGAAAAAACCCGTTGGGTATGCCTCTCGTCAACTGAATAAAGCAGAAACTAATTACAGTACTACAGAAAAGGAATTGCTTGCCCTTCTTTTTGGAATTAATTATTTTAGATGTTACCTTTATGGTCGCAAGTTTACAGTTCTTACCGATCACTCTTCTCTGCAGTGGTTATTGAATCTTAAAGACCCTAGCAGCAAACTTATGCGCTGGGCCGTGAAACTGCCAGAATATGATTTTGAAGTTCGGCACAAGCCTGGTCGGTTGCATCAAAATGCTGATGCGTTAAGTAGAAAAGTGCGTGTCATTCAATCAGATCAGGTATCAATTGAAGAGTTAAAAGAAGCACAGCAGGTGGACGTTCAATGTCAAAGATACGCCACCGTGCCAGAATTTGAAGTAATAGACGACCTTTTGTATCGATGAACTCCCCATGGCAATCGTTTGGTAATACCGGAATGCTTGCAGCAACGTATAATACGGCAATGCCATGATACAATCCAAGCATGTCACAGCGGAAAACGCGCTACGAACGCTCGAATTGCGACACGTTATTAGTGGCAATACCGACAACGTGACGTGGACAGGTATGTAAGATCTTGCCTGCCGTGTGCACAACGAGCACAAAATGGGCATCCGCGAGTGCCACTGCAAACACTTCCTCAGGCATCTTCACCCTTCGAAATTCTTGCTTTAGATTTCCAAGGTACTTTTCCACAGTCGCAACAAGGTAACTAATACATTTTGTCTGTTATTGATCACTTTTCACGTTATTTAATTTTGGTTCCCCTCCCCGACATGACAGCTGAAACTGTGGCGAGAGAGTTTGTAAATCGTGTGATACTACCTTTTGGAAGTCCTGATGCCATTTTACGGATCAAGGAACCAATTTCATGTCTGCTTTATTTGTACAAGTTTGTAAATTGCTAAGAATCAAAAAATGGCGCACAACTCCCTTCCATCCTAAAGCCAACGGTCGCGTTGAACGTGTACACCGTACAATTTGTAAAATGTTATCCTATTATGTTGCAAAAACGCACGCTGATTGGGACATATATGTACCGTATATTTCTTCTGCATACAACACCCGAATACATGAATCCACGGGGTATACCCCTTACGAAGCTGTGTTTGGACGGCCCATGAATTCGCCGTTGGAAATAGACAAACTACGTCAATGTGTAGAAATAAAGGAAGGAAAAGGTTTAGCCCGCCGGCTAAAAGCGATCTGGTATAAGGTAAAGAGGAATAATATCAAAGCTACTAATAAACAGTTGCACAGGCAGAACAAAAATGCTGTTTTACCGACTTATCAAACAGGTGATTTAGTGTTACTACGAAACCCGGCAATCAAAAAGGGACGAACTAAACAGTTCTCTCCCCGCTTTGAAGGCCCGTATCGGATTGTACGGTTGACCTCACCAGTCAATGCAGAACTGCAATTAACCGATCGTACGGTGATAGTGCACTTTGACCGCCTGCAACCTTACCACGGTAGGGCTGTGTCACCACAACAGGTCGCAGCCCCCGATCCGCCTGTGTCACCTCCACCTCAAGTCGAACAAAGGCGAAAGAAAAAACGGAGGAGATTACCTCCACAGGGTTGTAGATACCCTTTGCGGAATCGACACCCTTTTGGGTTCAGGTCGCGTGATTTATCACGCCTAATTAGAGTTTTATGTTATGTTTTATTGCAGCTTAGTTTAAGTCATTTTCTCCAGGGACTTGGAAGCAAGACGTGCCTGGCCACCACGGAGTTCCCACCCATTCTCAATTGTCAATTTCCAGTCCTGTCATGTATTTTTGCTCATTTTTATATGTATGATTATGTTTTATGTTTTGCAAGCAATGTCACGCATTAGACGTCACGCAACTGACTGGCTTCAAATGCAACCATTACACTCGGTGTTGGCAGTACCGCGGCTGCTAACATCGAATAATATTCTTCAATGTCCTTTATTGCCATCTATTTGGCAAACCAGTACATGTGGAGTATTTTTACTCCGAGCATTTCTTAATACTTGTTGCGTTGACGTCTAGTGTATTGTACTATATGTCGTAGTTCTGTATTTGCAGAAGCTAACCGTATGTAATCGGAACAGAAAAAGCCAGGACTTGAAATGCAAACGCCTCGTACGCTTTGTTTACGGGACCAGCTGTTGGCGGGCAACACATCAGCTGTCGCCTCCCCTCCTCTCTTCAGCGCTGTCCCATCTCCTCGCCAAGAACTGGCCAGCGGCCATCATTTTTCTCAGCCAGTAACAGCGCTCCGCGCGATGACGTATCTTATCAACGCGTGCGCTGCCGCCTCCAGCGTCTCAACACGCGGCGCGTCCGAGTAGTTACAAAAACAAACCGCAAATTACTGCCCTATCCGCCGTGTATGACAGACTACAATGCATTTACCATCATTTTATATAACTAACAGCCTTTTTAAAAAAAACTCTTATTCTAGATAATTAGCAATTTCTAATTCATCGTTATTTCTTGTACACGCTAAGCGCGTGATATTTGTCGCTGCAGTAGCGGCCGGTCTCTCGCGGGTACACGCCGTCTCACATAACCGCTGACCATGTGCCTACTCCGCACCTACGCGTGCGCTGCGCGCTCGCTAACAGCTCGAAGCTGGTTTCTTTCATGCAGCCGGAAGACACGGCAAACAAAATTCATTCAAACATCCCAATAAATCTTAACATAAATATTAAGTAGATGTGATGCATTGTTAAATTCTTTTCCTTGTTTTGTTTCACATTAGCTGGATAAATCACACGAAGTTCTTAACGATTTACATTATTCTGCATACCTTAGTCTGCCAATCCTATAAGTGAAGTTTCACTACTGCTTTGATTCATTGTATAAGCTACAAACTACAGCCCTAACCCTCTTACACATCGAACTATGAGGACATTTAAAGTTACCTTCCTTGGACAAGGCCGGATATGGGCAAACCAATGCAATGCCACGGGTTTTTCCCGCTACTGACGAGGCACAAACGACCAATCGTCCGGGCTGCTGTATATCGGTGGGCGATTGTTCCTTCGTTGCTACGCAGTTATTTTTGCCCTCCCCATTTATTTTACTCTACCGCCGTGGTCATTGTTCTATCCTGTTTTCCTTCTTCTATGGATGAGGAGGCCCCTACAATATGTTAGGTACTCTCTTCCGACAGTACCGGTCTTTTAATCTTACCACCCATTTACACCGAGATATTGCTCTCCCTTTTTGCAGTCTTGCCCCAAAATATCGGCCGATGATCCATTGTGAGATACGTACTTTGCCTCTAATTAGCCGGTGATGTAAGCGCTACGGGAACTGTGCCTAGTTGTCCTTTCAGTTCAATTTGTTATCGTCAGTTTCAAAACTAACACACACGCCGCCTAGCGGCCAGCCCCAGGTGGCCAGTGTTACATGTTAACGTTGAGCGTTCCGACTACTTACAGCGTTATTATTATACATCATTGTGTTTTTGTTTTCCTGTCAATACATGTCATTGTGTTTAATTATGTCATTATGCTAGCGCTAGTGATTTATAGTTCATGATTTTCATTTTATGTAGTGTTATACACTGCGCGCACAAAAAGTGACGCTATTTATGCATGTATGACATTCTAGCTTCAGAGCTATTTTTATTGCTTGAACAGTCGACATTTTCCTATTACAGCAGATCGCTAATAACGCCGCTGATACTTTTATTCCATGTATCGCAGGAAACCCATGTGCCTACACTAATTCATATTAAGTCAGACGGACGCCCTTAGGCCCGCTGAACCACGGTATCGCAGATAGCTCCAATGCATTGCCTAACCCTCAATTATTAGACAGGTTGCCTCAGCACTGTCCGCAGGTTGCTCCATTGCCCTGCAAATTATATAATCATCAATCCAAGTCTGCAGATTGCACTAATGCACTGCTGAACTTATTAGTCGAGTCACTCGCAGGTAGCTCATTCGCACCGCGAACTTGTACTTACACGTCACCGAATCCTAGGCTTCTCGGTTGACCACAAAACAATTCATACATCAATTACCGTGAGACAATTTGCGCTCACACTACGCCTTTGGCACTCAACCACAAATGAACTGAGCCCCAAACGCTCTAGGCCCGCATCTCGTGGTCGTGCGGTAGCGTTCTCGCTTCCCACGCCCGGGTTCCCGGGTTCGATTCCCGGCGGGGTCAGGGATTTTCTCTGCCTCGTGATGGCTGGGTGTTGTGTGCTGTCCTTAGGTTAGTTAGGTTTAAGTAGTTCTAAGTTCTAGGGGACTTATGACCACAGCAGTTGAGTCCCATAGTGCTCAGAACCATTTGAGCCCAAACGCTCTTTTATTACGTTTTATACAACGCCACATTCTTCTACATGGCAATTCCATTGCAAAATCATCGGATTCTGCCAAAGATTCAGATACCGTTCCCCAAATGGCAGCCTTTTCCGTTGCTGAACGGATTCGTTGCTTTTCACCATCTGACAGTGCAAACTGCACTTTTAAGAACAATGTTGTATATTCACACATTTTCGGATTCTACTGACGTAGTCCCTTATGCACTTCGTCAACCGACTAAAAAAATAACATCCCCTGACGGATTTCGTATCCGATTCGGAAGTTTATGTTCGGGAAATATTCCCTTTACTTTACTTCTTGTCAATTATTATTACTTCAATGTCATGTCTTATTGTTATCAATTTATAGTTATGATTAATGTTAGTACACTTTATGGTTATACGTTATTTTTGTGTCATATTCGGTATTCCCTTTTAATTTTCATTGTTTCTCGACTGGAAATATCTCTGATAGCACCTATTGGCCTTCAATTCGTATCCGCCATCAGCTACCATTAGTCACACATTTACACAACACTTCATACGCCCAATACCAACTTACAACACACTCACACTGTTCATACCCACACTACCTTGGTGTAACTTGTTGATGTTACCAGACCTCTGTTGTCATATACTAAGTACATGAACAAGGCTTTTATCGTTTATGCCCTCCGCTCTTCGGAAGGGGAAAGGGAAGTACGTACGTATGTACGTTATGTTCTGTAGCAGTTTCGTTTGATCAACAACGTAATCAATTTACCTGTTGAACACTTAAGTTGTTCTGTTAAAATGGAATCAAACGTCTTTGTGACATCAGCTATTCGTTTATTATTGCTTTGCAATAAACTGTTACTTTTAAGTTGCACTTACAATGTCTTAGTCTCTGACGCAGAGCCACTAGCGCTGTCTGACGCTGTTATCAGAGCTCAACACTCTGCCGGCTCAGCGCTGATAACGCTGCGCTGCGCCGCCTCCACTGCTTCACGCCCAGCCTCTGTATTCACGAGCAATAGACTCACTCTCGCTAACATTCATTTCCGAATTCAGTAGAGTTAATCTCTCTATTGACCACTTCTGTAAGTAAAGTTCCTATGATTATTGAGTTAACATGAGTTGTCCTACCCTCATTCGGGTTTTCTACAGCTGAAAAAGCACTCAATATTATTTCTGAAATTTATGAAGTACTTGACCTGTCTCGCCGTGTCGAGCCTTAGCGGGGTGGGTGCCCCTGCGTAGTGGCCAATGCGTGGGAGGTGCCTAGGCTGTGCAGGTTTACACCGCGATCACAGGATTCCGTCTCATTTTATTCATTTAAAAAGAAAAAAAAAACTTTCTTCGTAGAAAATCTCAAATGAATTAATGACACTTGGCCTTCGTCCCATAGCAGGTTGAAAAATTTTTTCCAGCGAGTTACGTTTAGTCTGCGCTGCGTAGTACTGCCTCCGCGTTCAGCGTCTTTTTTGCTGACGCGTGATTGATCAGCGGATACTCAGTGTTGAATTACACCATTGTCTTGCCGCCTTGCTGCCCCCACGGCTGGCAAACTGTTGGTTGCTTGCCGTGATTCTACTTCGTGGCCTTCTTCATCAGTAAGCGTGACTGAACTGGTCCATCGTCGCTACTTGCCAGGTAATTATTGCTACAACGTTGTACCCCCTCTGTCATCTCTGAATTACTCATCAAGTAAGCCAGGAAATTTCTACTTGTAGGGTCACTAATACTTTCTCTCCCAGTCGACCGTTATCAACATTGGAAGCTGAAAGCAACCTCCGTTCAAATGGCTGTCAATTTATAATCCGCAATGGGAAGCATGTTAACCTAATGGTTGTCGTCGTCGCCGTTAAGGCGCCTCCATTTCACGTCTACCCTTCCACATCTGGCGTGCTTTTTGGACGTCGTCATAGTGTGGTGCATACTCCACATTATGCTATTGTGTTAGCTGATGTCAACATTATTAGAAGAGGAAGACCGTGCTTTATATGATACAGCTCAGCAATTGTCAAAATATGAAACCTTCTTGACGCAGACGAAGGAACATGAGTTTCTCCGATCTTTGTGGGAAGTGACTAGAATTATTTCAACCCTTCGAAGTCAATTGAACAGTATTAGGGGTGCAGTACCACGGCCTCGTTTCAAACGAGCCTGGTTGCCCGTTGGAGGTACATTATTAAAATCTGTCTTTGGGACTCCTGACGAAACAGACGCAAAACGCTGGGATTTGGACACACAGCAAGCGCTTTCGGAGACACAAGTTAATCACGAAGTGTAGGTACATCAACAGGTGCGCCTGACACATCTTGAGAATAACCTGTTAGCCAGAACTAGACAAATACAAGTTGTAGCCGACAGATTAACACGACACTATGGTGCACTTGAACAATCCTTTAACCAAGAGTGGACTCATGTTCGCTCGGGATTACGTAATCTGACTATCACATTGAACATTGTGAAGACCACGCAGATTCTTTTATTTAATATACACACAGCACAGTTACATGTGCACATGTTACACTCGGCCATTCAACTCGGACTGCAAGGAAAGCTCCGTCCACATCTGTTACCCTCAGAGCCCTTCTTGCACATCCTACACAATGTGTCGTCGCAAATTTTGGCCCCTAAACAAATGCTTTATGCCATGCGGGAAAGTAACCTCCCCTTTTACTATGCTGCGTTGGAGGTCCGACTTACCCGTAATTCGGACGGTATTCGTATGCGAATGAGGTTGCCAATCACGTGCGCAAATTGCTAATACGAGTGCTATCAATATACACTTTTCCAGTCTCTTGGGCTACCCTTCACCACCATGTTGTTTGGCAGACTCAAGAATTTTTAATAGTCGGGATCGACAAACTCACGCTACTCTCTCTCGCGCTGAACTATCCAGTTGCTTCCATACAACACATTACTTATGCTCCACGCTAATTTTATACACTAACACTACTGAGTGCGAGATGTCACTGTTTTTAGCTGAAACTACTACACCTCCATGTCCTCGTGTTCTAGTCTCACTTCTTCAACCAATAATTCAGCCTGTTGGCAACAGTTTTCTGTTCGCTGTTCCACAGACTGTCACCACCACCCTGGTGTGCCACCGTTCAATGTCAGAGACTGAATCGTACCGGGTAACATTGAATAATAGTGGCCTAGTGTATAATAGTTCAAGATGTGACGTATACGCTGCTTCTATGAGGATATCAGCTCAATTGCACTCGACCTTTCATGTCACCATTCCCACATTTACCTTATACCTTCCTGAACCCTCTTTTAAACTGCATCACCATGAGAAGCTAAAGAATTTACCGAAAGCCAATGATACAGTTCTACTCCAATCGATCAATCATCTCCTTACCCAGGAACACAACCAAGTTGCTCTTGACCGAGTGGCCTCACATATTGCTGATTGGCACCAAACCAAGCGATTAACCACCGTTGTATTACCCAGCGCTGGTTCGGTAATCATCATTGTAATGATTCTGATCATAGTATCCTGGATACTCTGTAAAAGAGGGTTTTGCAAATGTTTCACTTCCATCCGAAAAGTACTACCACCCCCACAACCTGAAGGTGAATATCACACTTGAAACTACCTGCCAACCTTGGTGCATGCGATCAGGCATGACCCCCCCCCCCCCTGAGAATTAAATTGTAGTCTAGGTGTCAGGTCAATGAACTAATTTTGTAATGAATTGGTATTTCTATGTAAAGTCTATGGAATTACAATTGAACTGTCGAGTCTTAACCATCATGTAAGTCATTTTGTTTTCTCTTTCAATTTTTGTCATTTTGTAATGTTCTCATTCACCCACTTGGGCAATTACCATTGTAATCCTAGATTTAAGAACTCTAAGTAATATTACGGGGAAAAACCCCCTTGTGACTGTTAGGTCTGGGAGCATTCTCTCACCCCCACGAGGGTGGAGTGTTTCAGTGTGCTGTGCTCCGGTGTCCCTCATCATCGCCTGGGTACCCACCACCACTGACACCGCCGACACACACTCACAGCGTGGCGCCTTCACACTGCCGTTGCACCAACTTCACAAGTTTGTTATTCAAGAGCCTTCCTTCAGGCCCTTCAGGCCACTTTGTAACTTTTGCACATATTGATATCACTATGTTATGGATGTTAATTTCTGGGACCCTTCATAATGATCATATATTTTTAAATGGAATAATCAATTAGAATAAGCTCATTCACTTTCATCCAGAGAGCCTTCTTAAAGGGGAAAGGATGTGCAGGGAGGAGACCCCCTAAGAGGGATCATTGCCGACAAAATTTTATTAAATAAATTTTCCATGCATAATGTTCGGCCGTAGCCGGCTTGGGCATACTGTGGTGGAAGGTGCTGGCCGGAAGACCATGGTCGGCACATTCCTGCCACGTGCTCCTCGGTCAGACTCAAGTCCCACGGGTTGGTTGCGCTGACGGGGATACGCTACTAGCAAGGCGCGTTGGCGGAATCAATCCTCCAATCAGAGACTAATCGTGTGATCACGTGGGGACGCGGCCGGGGGCGGCGAGGGCGGCTTGGAAACACCTCCGCGCTCTCTTAGCTCCAGACCTCGGCCCCGAGTAGTCGCTCCTCTAGCCTCTGCCTCTCTGATGAGCAGACGGCAACCCCTCTTGGGGCTGCTCAGCCCTACGTAGGCACCAATGTATCATCGTTACAGGAATAAACTGGGTCCATTCCACTTCATTACTTTTCATTTTACAACGCCCTCCGCTCCTGACCTCTATCCTGACGAACAAATGAAAATACGAGTAATGCTCACGACCCTCTGAAGCTGGTATAAACACGCAGGGTACACGGCTTTTCCTCCTTTCGCATCTGCGACGCTCGCCATGACTGTCTCAATGCAGGATCGCGCTCTGCTGGTAAAGCTGTATTACGAGAATGTAGAAGTTCCGGACACTGAAGGATTTGAAAAAAGGCGATGGTCTGATGACTGCCGTGGGTCTGAAGAAAATGATTCGGAAATTCAAAAATCTACGTTTTGCTTTTTTTTTGTGTGTGTGCATCCTGGTAGAGGGAGGAAACGACTGGGTGTTGTGTGCTGTCCTTAGGTTAGTTAGGTTTAAGTAGTTCTAAGTTCCAGGGGACTGATGACCATAGATGTTAAGTCCCATAGTGCTCAGAGCCATTTGAACCATTTTGGAGGAAACGAATTGATTCGACGTCGGTGGAAGCAGTGGCCAAAGCAATGCAGGAGGAGACGAGTGGTGGTGTGCAAACGTGTAGTGCACGGAGAATTCCCCGAACATTGGACATACCCGTGAGCAAGGCGCGTAAAATCCTACTAAACATCCTTCTTTGCTATCCATTCAGAATTACCCATGTGCTCGAGTTGCTTTCTGTTGACCTTTCCGAAAGAGAGAGCATTGCTTTAGAATATCTTATTCGCATAGTAGTGGACAATGATTGGCCGTGGAAGAATTTGTGGACAGACGAAGCCCTCTTCCATGTGACGTAATATGTCAATACACAAAATTGTCAAATATGGTCAACGGAAAATCCACATGCAAAACATTTAGTACCATTTCATCCTGAAAAGATCACTGTGTGGTGCTGGCTCAAAATGGTTCAAATGGCTCTGAGCACTATGGGACTCAACTGCTGAGGTCATTAGTCCCCTAGAACCTAGAACTAGTTAAACCTAACTAACCTAAGGACATCACAAACATCCATGCCCGAGGCAGGATTCGAACCTGCGACCGCAGCGGTCTTGCGGTTTCAGACTGCAGCGCCTTTAACCGCACGGCCACTTCGGCCGGCCCTGTGGTGCTGGTTTACGGTATCATTTATCATACGGCCATATTTTTTCGAAGTGACACTTGCTTCCGGTCCTGTTACCTGTACTGTCACTGGTAAGCACCATGAGAGTCTTTTGCACAACAACGTCATTCCAGCTATCCAACAGCGTGGATGTGTGGATGAGATCATTTTTATGCAAGATAGCGCACCTCCGCACATTGCAAATATAGCTAAGCAGCTGCTGAAGCGGCATTTCGGAAATGCTAGCATTATCAGCCGTCATTTCCCTACAACTTGGCCGTCCCGATCGCCTGATCTTAAACCACGTTGCTTCTGGCTGTGGGGCTACCTGAAACATGTTGTGTACAGTGTTCCGATTCCTAATGTAGCTGCACTGAAGGCATGCATTGCGCAACACACTCTGGACGTGACCGCGGGAACACTTCGATCAGTTGTGGAACATGCTGTTTCTCGATTTCAACTTGTTGCAGAAAACGGTGAACAGAATATTGAACTTGTATTGCGCCTGTCACAAGGAAACTGGTAATCCGATTTGATTCTCATTTATGCTTTTTGTGCTGTTTTTGGCCTCAGAACATTTAAAAACCGATGCGATTGAAGCTTTTTACTTTCGTTTTTGGCCTTACGACAATAAAAGCGGATGTGCCGATGTGATTGATTCTTTTTATTCGGTTTTTGGCCTAAGGACCATTAAATACCGATGTGAGTGTTGCTTTTTATGCGGCTCTTGGCCTCAGGACTATTAAGAATGATTTTTCCCATCCGATGTGATATGACTTAGCCGTGGCGAATGGGCTTACGTAACTAACAATATCACACCTGTACACTCATGTAGTCTGAGTAGTACAGTTTGTTTAACGTAAAGCGTACACCTTAGGCATTTTTGCGTGATTTGTTTGTAATTCGTAGTCGCACAAAATTATGATGCTCACAGCGCCATCTAATTCTACATTTTGTAGCTATTTATTTTCCTTCTGTCATACGTTTTCCCCCTTCTCTTATAGGTCTAATATTCCGTGGCAATGTGACGTCATTCTGACCAGTGGTGTTATTTCTGCAGCCGTTTGAAAGTTTTGCTTTAATTATGATCACCCTGTATATCTACAGACAGTTGAAACAGGTAAATTTTATTACGGTCCTTCTCCAGAACCTGTCCTTTTGTGAAACCCAGTAGCTATCCTGTAGAACAGGGGCGGGCAAACGTTGCACGCGGCTCATGAGCACACAGCGCTGCACGTGTGCTGCTCGCGTGCAATCGTCGAACGGAGCAGTGGCGACAGCCGGCAGGTTGCCGCAGTGTAGTTCCAGGCTAAGCTGCGGACGTTGAAGCGAAGCGACCAGTACGTAGTGAATTTGAGTAACCGGAAAATGCAGAGTGAATCAAGGAAACGGAGAATTGGAGATTTGCTATCTTTTAAAAAGGAATGGGAGAATCATTTTTTCTCTGTGCAAAAACGTGAAAATCGGAAATGTATAACATGTGACAGTATTCTCGCTGGTCAGCGGAAGTTTAATATTGAACCCCATTATAATATATTTCAGTATGTTGCCGTTCTTAGTGCAATAAAAGAGGAATTTCTCAAGCGATTTGGGGATATATCTTACTTATCCCAAGGTTTTCAATAGTTCTCGAGACAATCTGCTGTTTCTGTAGATGATGTTCATCCCAGTTTGCAAATGGAATTAATAGGTCTACAGCGTAATTCTCGTCTGAGAGACAGGTTCCTTTTGGCAAGACGTGTGATAGATTTTTATCACGACTTTCCACAGCAAGTTTCCTCGTCTCCATCGTGAAGCCGCGAAGATAATGTCAATGTTTGGCTCGACATACGTTTGTGAGAGATTTTTTTCTGTTATGAAAATTAATAAGTCTCGGTTAAGAGCAAACATCAGTAATGAAAATTTGCGTAACTGTTTGCGTTTGTCTGTACGTAGAAATTTTGTTCGAGACATTAAACATATTGTAAACTCCACCTGTGATAATTAAATAAAACGTATCGTAGGTAATAGGTACTCTTTCAAACGATGATTACTTTCAAGCACTCCTACTACCCTTATTCCTTCATTCAATAAAGCAGGCCAGGAAACAAAACGCATTACAGAAGAAGAAGCAAAGAGACGGTATGGTGGGGAGGGGAGAGAAGCGGGTGGCCAGCTTGCCCCTGTGTTCACGCAGAACACCTGTTAACTGCACACGTGCATGTGCACCGCACACGTGCAGAATTCCTGCCCGCCCCTGCTGTAGAACCTTTCCGGTTATAGTCAGTCGTTGCAGTTGGTATCTCTATTTCGGATCCAATTTTAGAGCACGACCTGCGGCGTTCATAACCTGCTTGAAATTAGCACCAAGCCAATTTTAATTTCACCATGCATCGTTGTATCAATTACAAATGCTGCAGTGCACTATTCTATTCCAGTGTCCTTTCTCCCTTGTATTGCCTTGTCTTTAGCAGCTAAAATTCGATATGCAGCTTTCCGCCCTGGAGGATCTTCATGTTTTGAGTATAGAGTGAAGTATTCCAAACAAACCTCTTCAAGCAGGTTAATCCCCCTATCACAACCAAACTGTGTTGAAGGTTTGTAGCCAGTCTGCAGTAATTATACCCTGCAATTTGCAATTCGACTGGAAGTTTGTCGAGAATACCATCAGGTATTATAATGTGTAACGAACCGTACATCGTATGCTAAGGAGTTGGTTGTGGTTTCTGCACGACATTTTATAGGAAATTGTCAGTGTCAGTCCAGCTGTAGCAGTAAAACAAAGCAATTAAACTAGCGCGCTATTCCCTTGTTATTTTACGATGCGCCCTATGAGAAACACATGTGATTCTGAGCTCTTCTGAAATTTCTTCTGTGTAAAAGCACCCTGAAATATGAGTACCACTGCTTTCCTTTACGATGTAAGTTCTGGGATTTGTCCTCTGCGCTCTGGAAATTGTAATATCTCACTCCATC
Source organism: Schistocerca nitens (assembly GCF_023898315.1). Lineage (NCBI taxonomy): Eukaryota > Metazoa > Arthropoda > Insecta > Orthoptera > Acrididae > Schistocerca > Schistocerca nitens. Next base: position 462,403,524 of record NC_064617.1, on the reverse strand, counting down.
AGTTTGGGGCTTATGACTTCTCAAATGCCGTCTTAAGTTTTGAGTTATGCACCGAATCACCCACGTTAAATTTCTGTTTATGTGGATCTAACATTTTAATACGATAGAATACCGTATCCATGAGTTAGAACATCGATTGTTCTCATTTTTATTGCGCTATGTTCAGTTCGATTATACTGCGCAGTTATTTGTGAGAAGGTATCTGTCCATTTTTATGAAACGCGAAGGCTGAAACTCAACCACAGTTGGGCTTCTGTTGTTCCATTCAGGAGTTCCATAATACTCGCCCTCAGGTGAGTAAATGTTGAATAGCGGTGTATTCCATAACGCTGCATCACGTATTTGAAACCTAGAAACACCTGTTGTAAGCTCTCCACTGATCTGTTCACAGGTTGTGTGGGCATCAGTTTAGGCACGTCTTCAGCAAACGCTCAAACACTTCTGTCAAATCTCTTCCCGTTTTTGTTAACGTCCTTGTGAATTTAGAGTATGAATCAATGACCAATAAAATACGTTTGAATCCATTATTCACACGTATACATTCCCTCATATCTACAAGATCAGCCTGCATTAGTTATCCAAATCTTTAATCATAATAACCATGTGGGGGTATGTTTTACATACATGTTTGTGGAGTTCTCAAACTACTGTCTCATTGTTTTTCGATAACACCTCTCTACGCTCGGAAATTACTGAAACAACCTCGTTCGAATGAGAGGTACTATCAGCAGCAGCTGATGCCATGAGCTGCCATATCCAGTCCATTAGCCCATTCGGATCGTAGTACTATATGCAGTGCGGGGGTCGATTGTTCAATATTCTTACGCTGGATGTCAATACCATCAATAGTGCTATATCAGGTATCTAATATAGTTTTTTTAATGGTTCTTTATCCTATAGTGTGTCGGCTTCCCACTTTCTTATGTTCACTGGTCAGTTGCAATAATTCACCATAAATGTTCATCTTCTTGGTTGAATAATTTACAATTTTTGAGGTAGCTAGGAAAATGAGGTTGATTATACCATGTGGTCTTCGAAATTCCCTGTCACCAATCCACACTGTGTTATCTGATTAACTTATTGCTTGTGTGTCCAGCTTGTATGGCTGCACCCTGCTAACACCATATGTTTTGTCTATCCTATTATCGCAGTGGTGGTTAATGAAGCTGGCAACATCATCGTCATAGTGTAACTTCGTTGAGAGTTCATCGAGAGAGTCAGTAACTGGTTTGAATGTTTCTCTTAGTGTCTGCTCTCAATGTCAATTTCCTAACTTTAACTGTCGCAACATCTCTCGAACTGGCTTCTGTGTTGTGATGATTTTATGTTTGGTTACATATTGTTATATACTAAGGGAACCGCTTCACAGGGTGCTCCTTATATATATTTCGCTCAACATTTATAGTTAAGCCTTTCTTTTCAAGTGGAGTTAGCTTCAAATGATTTAAATGACTCTGAGCACTATGGGACTTAACATCTGAGGCCATCAGTCCCCTAGACTTAGAACTACTTAAACCTAACTAACCTAAGGACATCACACACATCAATGCCCGAGGCAGGATCCGAACCTGCGACCGTAGCAGCAGCCCGGTTCCGGACTGAAGTGCCTAAAACCGCTCGGCCACAACGGCCGCCTAGAGTGGAGTAAGCCTAGCAGCTAATTCGCTGATCAGTCTCAGAAGTATCTGGATATACAATAGATCTCTAGCTCTTTAACTTTATATTCGAGAGGGTGAAACTTTCCATCTATGTACAGACATAATCGCAGTCCATGTATACCCATCCTCTCAGGCCGAGTGCCCGGCAGACGCGCGAACTTGTCCGTGGCACGCTGTAAACTAATATACCTCACCTCTCTTATAGGTACTTATAAAGAAACTCCTGCACGTTGCGCCTATAGCTACTATCATTCAGTTTTCTTGTTTCATCAATAACAAGGAACCTGTTCTCTGTGTGATTCCAGCAGTCTGTACATTTCTGTAAAAATTCACTGAACGGCATTTCAGTTCATATACACGCTTGGTAAATGAGCTTTGAATTCAAATGGTCTTGTTTGAAGGCATACTGAGGTTTGCATTAACCCACACAGACTTTTTTGGGATTCTGGGATATGTCTGGATCAAATAAAATACGTTAAAACTCATATGAGAACCAAAACAGAAATATAGAACTTGATCTTGTTTCTCCACTGCATCATCTCAAATGTGAATACTTCGTCTGGCATTCCTTTATCTGGTGGAGGGATATGAATACATTGACTAAATGTCATATTTGTTACATCATCAACACCTCTGACTGTTTTTTGCAGCAACTGGTTCTTGGGCTGAAACAATGTTTTTAAAAATACACGTACATGCTGAAATCGGACTCCATCTGGGTGTGTTAGGAGTGACATGAGAACATTTTTGTTGCAACAGCTGGATGGTTCTACAGTTATTGCTCGTATATTATCTGGGACAGGTATCCAATTCTCTTTCTTATTTTTCTTCTTCTGGTTTTCTTCCGCACCATCACACGACTAGTCGCTTACAGCAAAGTCCTGACTGTTCAACCACCCCGCCGTGATAAGGAATACATCTGGTATTGGCGTCCAATGAACTTTTACGGAAATAATATGTAACCACTATTGCCCAGTGACTTGACCAACTGATTTACAGTGGATACACAGCGAATTTAGGTATATATAGCCCTGAAAGGCTAGTTAATAATTCATTCTGACAATGACAGTGACAACATGACTGAAAATAATTTTCTGCTTTTGTGGGATTATAGGCATTGCAACGAAAATACTGATTTCAGTACTTGTGATGTTATGAGAGATATAGAATATTTAAAAACAAAACATATATACTTTTTCACACACTTTTTTCAGTAATCATGTGGTACATCGAAAAAAGCAATTGGTTCTTTGTTCATACCTGTACAGAATATTTGGAATATAAAGCTTTCTTGTAAGCATGTATTTCTCTCAAACCCATTGCAACTGCATTAGCTTTTGCCACCATTGTGCTGATACCCTGTTCTTCTGTTCTAAACCATAACATCCATGGTACTCATATGGAGGTAGTTCAAAAGATCTTGATACACTGTTTGAACACAGAGCAGCTATCTCTTCAGTCTTTCCAGCACAACGGATAGCACCATCCATAACTAAAAAAATTCGTAATGATGAAGCATTGCATATAAATGTTGTATCTCCTGATTTTACACGGAATGGAGAGTCATCAAACACCACAGTAAAGGACACAGTGTGAGTAACACAGTAAATGGGTGAGTGAATCACATAGTATTCAGTAGTCATCTTGTGATTGATGTAGGGTTCTGCACGACACATACCATTAGGACTGAATATGACACACTTTAATACTACTAGATAGATTTTCGATCTCTAACGCAAGACGCCAGTCACTGTTCACTGATGTTCCTATACCAGTAATTAAGCACATTGGACCTCTAGTTGCTAACAAATTGAAGTGAAAAACAATTGAGCACTTGGAGTATTTAGTAGCTCCTCTTGCACGACGTCAACACACTGTACTTGAAGAGTATCCCTGGAATGTTCTGGGACATACATATGTCAGAGTCCAGTACTGACCTGCACCATGTGGTGTGGAACCATCAGCACACTTAACCTGACAGTCACCCAGTGGCTGGTTGTGTTCATCAACGAGTGGGATGGCTATTCCCCTGCTGCTGACAAAAGCGCTGCAGGATCCCACAGAGCTGCTGCTATGGCCGTTCCCGCCAGTCTGCGGTTATTGCTGCTGGCATGGGCATGAAGGAAGCCGCCGATGCTGCAAGTCCTGGCTAGTCAGAGATTGCCGAACGCAGAAGAAGAACCACTGAAAGACTTTCAGTTTGATTTGAAATGCTACAGGCGACTGTAAGTTTACACCCTGACAGCAATCACTTTAACTTGTAAGCATTCGGCTTGTCTACCTGGCAATGCTTATGTTAAATTGATTCTGCCCTCTGACAGTGGTTTTTGTTCCTAGCCTGAAATGGAGTTCATCACTTTTATCAGAAACAATTTAATGACAAGGTGGCCTTGTCGTTATTGTAGTCAATTAGTGATGAGTGATTAATATATCAACATGGGATTAATCTTATATAAATAAAAATACTGTAAAAGTTTATTGATCATAAAATAGAACAAACACAAATTAAGCGAGCTGACAAATATATCATGAACTGTTGGAAACACAAATACAAACCCTAAATAGTTAGGTCTCCACTGGGCAGCGTTTGCTTCGAAAGGGCTTATGTGTTTAATCTGGCTCAAAACAGTGACAACGTAATCTGAAATTATCTAACGCTGAATAGACTTCGGTGGATTTGTTGTACACAGAGGCTATACTACGTTGGAGCAGCTGCTAAAAAGTGGTGAGACTGTGATTCTGTTTGCCCTAACAACCTGGATCAGCAGTACCTTATCCCGTTATGATGTGTAGCACTTTGTCTGGTGATGGTTGGGGTGCAAGCATGTGCTCAGTAGCGATTTCCGGCGCCTGTAATTCTTTATCATGGGCATGAATTACCTTAAGTCGTTTGCAGGCGATCTGTTAAATGGATCGTAGTTACTCTCTAATGGGCCCCAGAAACATCAGCAGATTGCAGTAGTGTACACAAGGAGATCAAACGTCAAAGAGGCAGACCTGATTAGATTAGATTAGATTAGATTACTTTTCGTTCCATCGATCCGTGCTGAGGAGATCCTCGTGGATGTGGAACATGTCGAACTTTTTTTTTAAGCTGAAATAACAATACTAATAGTATGAATATATACAATACATCATTTGTTTCTATTAAAAAATTCGTCAATGGAGTAGAAGGAGTTGGCCACTAGTAAGTCTTTCAGGCTCCTATTAAACTGATCTTTATTTGTAACTAAATTTTTTATGTTTACTGGCAAATTATTGAAGATGAGTGTTCCTGAGTAGTGGACCCCTTTTTGAACTAAAGTAAGTGCTTTTAAGTCCTTGTGCAGATCATTTTTGTTCCTGGTATTGTATGTAAGAACTGAGCTGTTTGTTGGAAAAAGAGATATATTATTTAGAACATATTTCATTAATGAGTAAATATACTGAGAGGCAGTAGTTAGTATACCCAGTTCTTTGAAGAGGTATCTACAGGACGTCCGTGAATTTACTCCACAAATAATACGTATTACACGCTTTTGGACTCTGAAAACTTTTGTTTGACTTGAAGAGTTACCCCAAAATATTATACCATATGACATTATGGAATGAAAGTAGGCAAAGTATGCAAGCTTTTTCATTTTTATGTCGCCTATGTCTGCTAACACTCGAATTGCAAATACAGATTTGTTAACGCGTTCCTGCAGTTCTGTGCTGTGCTCTTCCCAACTGAATTTATTATCAAGTTGTAATCCCAGGAATTTAAGACTGTCAACCTCTTCTATCTGCTCTTCTTTGTATTTTATGCATATGCTGGGTGGAAACCTCTTACAGGTTCTGAATTGCATATAGTGAGTCTTTTCGAAGTTTAATGTCAGTGAGTTGGCTTTAAACCATTTATTAATATCCATGAAAATATCATTAGCAGATCTTTCTAGAACTACACTTGACATACTATTTATTGCAATACTTGTGTCACCTGCAAACAAAACGAACCCTGCTTCTGGCAGTGTAAATGATGAGAGATAATTAATGTACACAAGAAAAAGCAATGGCCCTAAGATGGATCCCTGTGGGACACCACATGTAATTTCTTCTCATTCTGATGATGACTGTAGACTTCATTCACTAGTCCGTTGCATTGACACCCTTTGTTTCCTGCTAGTGAGGTATGACTTGAACCATTTTGCAGCACTGCCCATGACACCATAGAATTCTAATTTACTTAAAAGGATGTTGTGGTTCACACAATCAAATGCCTTTGACAAATCACAGAAAATACCTGCTGCTTGTAATTTGTTATTTAATGAATTACGTGCATTTTCACTGTAGGTGTAAATAGCTTTCTCGATATCAGAACCCTTCAGAAATCCAAACTGTGTTCTTGATAATATGTTATTTGTGGTCAGATGGTTGAGCAGCTGCCTGTACATTACTTTTTCTAAAATTTTTGAGAATGCTGGCAAAAGTGAAATCGGTCTGTAGTTTGATGGTATCTCTTTATCCCCTTTCTTGAATAGAGGCTTAACATCTGCATATTTTAGCCAGTCAGGAAATGTCCCAGTTATAATTGACTGGTTACACAAGTAACTTAGAATTGTGCTAAACTCACAAGAACATGCCTTAGTTAACTTTGTTGATATTTCATCGTACCCACTAGAATGCTTTGTTTTTAAAGATTTTATTATGGACGTTATTTCTTTTGGTGAAGTGAGTGATATATTCATGTACCTGAAGCTATTTGTGAAGGCTAGTTTCAGATAATCAAGGGCATTATTTACTGATCCTGAAAGTCCCATTCTGATACAAGTAGGACTGTCCTCGCCACAGCGAGTTGTCTGAGATAACTGAAGTCTAAACTGCCAGTACAGCTAAGACTTCGCCACAGACTCGTCAAGACCATTAACAGTGTGAAGTCATGCTCAGGACGAGTATCTCAAGAGGAACCCACTCATAACAAGGGTCAAGACCAGAATGGAGTCTAAATCCGGCCCTTTTCTCCACTCGTCACTTCCCCTTTAATATCGGTAAACTTAAAAAGAGTACTCCTGCAGCTGCCCCCACAAGCGTTTCATGCCAATTACAAGACTCCAGGAGCTCCATGTCTCCCGTCTAACTCGTCTGCTCTAGCCTTTGTCTAATTTTAACCAAAGTTAATGCTATTCTTTTCCATGCTGGAGAAGAAGCAACTCCCTGACTCTTAAAATCCCGCACAGGACATTACGCTCCTGACCTGTTTTTCGCATGGTCACTTTTGGTGGTTGTTTTGAGTTCCTATTTCGGCCTCTAGTGAACAACACATTTATCAGAGAGATCGTTGATTGACAGGCTGAATGTTACAGCATGCTCGACCAGGGTCCTCAGCTAAGAGCAGTGCTTCTGTGTCGCAACATGTACCATTCCATAGCCGCCATAGGGGCAGCATTCTGTTCTAAAATTCCTCCGCAGGCCTCTAGCTTCCCTAAAACATGGCAGCCCAAGGAATGACAGTACCTATGGCTCCCTAATAGCGTCTAGTCCGAGGTAAACAGGGAAATTCGTGAATTTTCATGACTGTCATCCGTTTACACAATGGGTTTTTATGAAACTATTGATACGTCTTGGCTATGTGCCCTATCGTGCATCAATGCCCATGCCGAGGCTAGAGGCACCTATCAGGTAGATCCAGGTAGGCAGTTTTTTCGCCTCCTCAGCTGAAAGCATTGTCTGGTGGGAGAAATTCTTGAGACCAGTGTTCTTTACCCAGTAAGTGCTTTAAGATGTCCCTCTCCCTCATGGTTTCACATTGCATTCAAGCCCCAAATGTTGTTAAATAACCAAACTGCGTACTTGTCCTCAACTGTAGAAAGAACTATTTGAAGGAGAGTCATTAAAAAGATCCTACATGCATTAACAATATACATGCTCCCATCAATGCCTGCTCATGTTAATAACTTCTTGTCGCCTTATGAAAGTTATGCCTAGGATAAAATAATAACATTAAAGAATAGCCTTGAGTATGAACATAAATGAGAGAGTGACTTGTCCTCTCTCACCATTAATAGCTATAATAGGAACTACAATGAAGTAGAACAGCTACTCCAATATGTGTGAGACTGGTTCTGATCTATCTTCCTATCTCAGCTGCCCAAGGACGCTCTGTGAGTATTTTAGGAATTTCGTGTTGAACCTACGTCCTACAAGGTAGGAAGATACCATCTCACACATGCAGAATTCAGAAGAGTGCAGCATTACACACAGTGATGTAATCAGACAACGATCTCAATGTCGGTTCCACTACACTCCCTGTAGAGGAAATGTTATCGCTAACAGAGATGAGTGTATGGGTTCAGGCATAACTATATGATAGAAAAAACTAAAATCTTAGATGTTTGTTATTAAGGCTTATTTTTACTCTAAGTATGACTTCATGAGGTAGCAATGTCAGCAAAATTACGTACATGATGAAAAATATTGATATTAGGTGATCGCAATAGTGGTGCGAAGTTCCTAACTATTATAAGGTTCTTCAATGGGAAGCTGGCTGAAGACCATGTCAGGGGGTCGAGAGATACCAATTATGCTAGGCCAGAGATACCAATTATGCTAAAATGCTCACTGAAAATACTCAAAATATAATGGGGTCTGTATGGGGAACGTAATTACCACTGCAAATATAACTGCACAATTAAAACAGTTCAATAATTTCAGAGTAAAAAGCACTGTGCAGTGGCTGCTCAATCCTTTTCTGCTTCAATGACGCCAGAAAACCATGAATATGTTCAACTACACGTCTTCGTTGATTGTACAAAAAGGAGGAGGGATGGAGACGACCGCAGTTCTGAGTGTCAATTGAATATTACTTGCTAGTGTAGCGCGAGGGTGCACGTATTTATCTTTCATCAATGGCGGTAGTGGCGGCTGTCGGCGAGAGCTGTGAACTGGAGAATCTATTCTCAATCACTCGCTATTGTTAAGCACCGGTCTGGTACATTTTCAACGTCTTTGGTGAAGCCGAGAATCCTTGTTATTCCCTAGCAAACTTAATTGGCATAATACACGCTATTTTGCTGGAACAGCGAGTACATCTTTGCCCTCAAATCGCCGAAATCGTTCACTGTCAGTGCTCGGTGCCAATTTCCATACTAGGAGATGTTTCAGTTTAACTCCTTATGAGTTCAGACGAGCCTGTGAATATGTGTTCACACAATGACTCTCGCAGTATTCTCAGCGCAGAGCGAGTCCCCTTGCCCTGCCATTCAACCATTTTCTGCAAGAGAAGAGGAGAATTACTCTGTCTGCAATTTGCCTATATTAGAGCTGGTGGCCTCACGTTTTGTTTCTGGCAAATCAGAGCACTCAAAATTGTTATAACTCCAGACACTACAAGTTTTCTTAGCATATCACAAGCGTCGTTTATTTCGTAGGGTAGAGTATGGCTTCTGCTTCGTAATACTACGATAAACAGCTTTTTCTTTCATGCAAGTTTTAACACAGATAGGAACAGTGAGTCACCAATGTTTTGAGTAGGATTTCTGTGTAGGGTCATCGTTAAAAACAGGGACAAGGGCTGCTTTAGATGGCGGTCTACACAGTGGCTCTGGGGTCTCATTGTTTCCTCTAGATGACCCCTGTGAGGTTTCAGCCGAACATGGGGGGGGGGGGGGGGGGGCATCATAAAATACTCCTTCCCTCAGAACTGCAACTCGTAACTCGGGTCTGAGAAATTACTCGTGTGCAATTTCTAGTGTCAGTATTAAGGGTTTATATTCACGAAATGCTGGCTTGGTTAATGGAACTGCATATTAATAAAATTCGTATAAGTTCACCTAACTATATCATGTGACATGTCGAGTTAATCAGAATTTTTTCAGTAATTCAATGTAAGGAGCGTTATTTGTTTGACACCTTACACTACGTGTGATAGGAAAAGGAGACTTAACGGATGAGATGTAATGAGCAGTTAGTCTGCCTCTTCTTCTTATTCTGCTGGGAGGAGCAGGACGATCTCCACTGCTGCTGTTGATGCTTCATGACTTCTCCACTGACTCACTGCGACTAAGACTGGCAGGCTACCGTGTTCATCTTATATCCCCTATGTCATGATCATGTGATCATATGCTTTGTTGCTACTGGCTGGCACCAGATTTTTGCCCATGATGTCACAATTTAAATCATCCTCTTGTGTTGAAGTAGCTGACTAGATCAGTTGGTTTGGCGTTGTGGAAAAGGGCAGGGCACTGGAGACCCGTGTGTTTGGCTACAGAGAGAACGGTTATTATTTGAGCACATAACTGCTATATTGGAGTCAATCGCTTCTTACATGAGGGGTAGAGCCAGGTTCAACAATTTTAAAGAAGGGGGTCTGCATTTCGAACACTGGCAAAATGTACTTTCACCGAATCTCTCTGAATCGTGCTTATTTGGTGAAAAGTTTCTTTTTCACTCCTCTGTTATCTCGCCTTTCGAACTATCAAGTAGGAGACCATATCCATAGTCCTTGAATTTATGTTTACAGGTAATACACTCATTAAACTCTTCTCTGCTCCTTGCCCACACATCATCAGTTGCATACATCGCACCCACACTACCATCCACACCAACGGTTCAGCACAGAATGTGCTTTCCCTACGAATTTCTATGGGAGGAAAGGGGATGGAAAGTGAGGAGTGGAGGGTTCAGGAGAAGGTGGGGAAAAATTGTTTTTTGAAGTAATTTACTTGGTCTGAGAATGCTGTCATGTGTTAGACCATTTCAAAAAAGTTGCGTGATTGTAGTAGAAGTACTTATCTTTGTGAATTTTGAAATGTATATATACCTCACTCACTGCGTCATAATTATTTGGCGAAAAGCATTCTTTTTAGTCTCCTCCAGTATCATTTCCTTCCAATCCTCATGTAGGAAGCTATTCCCACAGTCCTTGGTTGATTATTTAGAGATTATACAGTCATGAAACTCCACTCTCTCCAACAGCAAGATCTCATTGCCTGAAAGCATCGCGACAGTTCCCCCACAGAATAACTTCAAAAATACAGTACCTCCCTCACCAATAAATCAATGCTGACTGAGCCGTTCCAACCAATTTACAAGTTGGTGTGGGGAGGAGAGGATTACTGGGGGACAAACTGCCTATTGGCTTCTGTCTCGGGTTCTTCGGCCGACGTTCATCTAATGATTTTTCTGACGTTTCGCCAGCACGAGTGGCTGGCATTGTCAAAGCTTCATCCTCCATTGCCGGTGGTGAACTGGAGGCGAGCTCGCGGCCGCAGACTATATGTACCTGGCGCGCCAACGTCCGAGGGCATCTCCGCGGTCATTTCCGGTGCGGTTCTCCTCTTGCTACCTGCGACGGTCGTTCGCTGCAGTACGGGAAGCCAGGATCCGTTTACCTTAAGGCTCTCCTCTTTCTTGTTGAAACTGTTCGCGTGTTTTTGGATTTCTACAGCTTCTCTGAACAAGCGCGTGTGATAGTGCTTCTCTACAGCCAGAACTTCCGTGTCGGCGAATTTTATTACGTGGTCGGTCTCATTCAGTGCGTGCTCTGCCACGGCCGATTTCTCCACCTGCCCCAACCTGCAATGTCGCTTATGCTCTTTGATCCTGGTGTTAATGGATCGTCCAGTCATTCCGACATAAACTTTTCCGCATGTGCAAGGTATACGGTATATTCCCGACATTGCAAGTGGGTCTCTTTTCTCCTTCGCCGATCTAAGACACTCTTTGATCTTCCTTGTCGGTTTGAAAATCGTCTTTACGCCGTGTTTGCGCAATATACGGCCGATTCTGTCCGTCACTCTGGGAATGTATGGGAGAAAGGCCGACCACGTAATAAAATTCGCCTACACGGAAGTTCTGGCTGTAGAGAAGCACTATCACACGCGCTTGTTCAGAGAAGCTGTAGAAATCCAAAAACACGCGAACAGTTTCAACAAGAAAGAGGAAAGCCTTAAGGTAAACGGATCCTGGCTTCCCGTACTGCAGCGAACGACCGTCGCAGGTAGCAAGAGGAGAACCGCACCGGAAATGACCGCGGAGAAGCCCTCGGACGTTGGCGCGCCAGGTACATATAGTCTGCGGCCGCGAGCTCGCCTCCAGTTCACCACCGGCAATGGAGGGTGAAGCTTTGACAATGCCAGCCACTCGTGCTGGCGAAACGTCAGAAAAATCATTAGATGAACGTCGGCCGAAGAACCCGAGACAGAAGCCAATAGGCAGTTTGTCAACAAGTGGCCACGAAAGCCTTAACAATTTTGTATTACTGGGGGAGTCCAACAGCACCCTCTGGTGGTGATATAATGAACAAGTACTGTCCGTGACCAAATCTGAAGCTGAACACAACATTTTAAATTCCCGTCATTTTGAATTTCCTGCCGTTTTTAATTTCCTAACAATGTTTTGAATTTCCTGCAGTTTTCTGAATTTCGCTAGTAGTTGGGGTGAGGCGGGAGAGGATGGGAGGGGAGGGCAGAGGATCCTCCAGAGTGGTGGCAGAAGGGGACAAGTGCCTACTGAGGGATATCCATGACATCATCACGGGATAACTAACTGATCGAGTTAATTAATTAGCAAATTTAATTTGATATCAATTTGGTACAGAAAGTGTCGTCATTCCCGCTTTTTCCAACTACTGTTGTTCCTTGCTTCCTTCAGCACTGTCCGACAGTATGAAAAAATGAATAAAACAATGCTGACGACAGGTGATACAGCACCTTTCGACAAAGTAGCTACTGAAGTCTCTCTAGAAAGATTTTCAACTTTTATATCCCCAACTTCTCAAAGCAACTCGCACTCTCGTCACTGAGACCCGTATTCGGTGCTTTTTACCAAGAAAAGTGAGCACAGCCGGGTATTTATGAGTAAATACAAATTAAGATTTAACACTGAAGTTCTTTGATACAAGTTACGTAGCACTGCAGCTGGAGAATCGATTCAAGCCTCTGAGTTTTCAGAGTATATCCGCTACAGAAGCGGAACGCGGGCCAGACCAATGGAGCTTCACTGCTGACGCTGCGCCTGTCATTGTACAGCGAATTCTGAGCCCGCAATATTCTGGGAGCTGTTTCCCATCTGCGCCTGCGCTCCCGTCCCCCTCTTCGCCACCCTCCTTACCCGGAAGCTTTTTGCTGCCTCCCGCGAGCTGCAGAATGGGCTGCCGAATGGCAGGCACTCCTGTGGCGGTGTTAATCAGGAGGCGGGCCTGCACAGCTCCGGGCATTAGCAGAGTGTTCGCGCAGCCATCACCCGCAGGATGTGATGACCGCGGAGCCAACATCTGCAACCCGCGCCTCCTCCTCATCACCGCGCCGCTTCCTGGAGGTTGCTGAACTGTCGTCTGTTCAACAGCACTCGAGGAGGTTTATGTCTACTGCCCAATAAACCCTATTCTACTTACATATTATTACGAAAGTAGCAAAAAAAGAGTCACTACTTGATGAAGTATAATTTTTTTTTAATCTATTAGGCTTCTCTGTGAATGTTCCAGTAGCGGCTTGTAACAATGGCATGCTCAGATTTTATTTTACGTTAGTCGCATTTCAACGAAGAATTTCGGATGTGGAATACACTCAAATATTCATATCTGGTCTGCTTCGCAACACAGTGAACTGACGTAATGTTACAAATGACTGTTTTATTACAATGCTAAGTGTAATTGAATCGATGAGTGAAAAAACAGTACAACTCCGAAATACTTGTTTTGAGATAATCACAAAAATATGCTTGGGTCAAAAGAGCACATTTTACAGTGAACAAAGAAGTTGTAAAGGATGACTCCCTCTACAAGGTCTTGCCAAGTAAATTTCGTTAAATGCATCGTGAGAAGCTGTACAGCGAAAAACAAAGCTTGTAGTTCTACCGTGTTTCCAATCGGTATTTATTAAACGCAAAGAAATGTAACTCACTTGACTAAAAATGCTGTTACTACTGATCTTTTGCATAACATGATGGCCTAGAACTGTAATGATTACTTTATTATTTTGCTGACCTTCATTACTTGTCTCCCAAGAGGTAATACGCTAGGAAAACTGCATGATTTCGTCACTCAAATACTTCACAACTTTTTTGTATCATTGATCTTATTCACTTTGATGGTAATGGCTCCTTGTAGACTGGTTGGTATGGAAAAGTTGGAATGACGTGAGATTTAAGCCATTTAAAAGTGTTTGTATGTAGTCATCCAATAAAACCACTAGCAGTAATGTAACCTGTTGTAGAACTGTCATTGATTAACTGATTATAGGTTCAAACTGAGGTTTCATTATTTCCTTGCGTATTTGATTCGCAGTTTTCCTTGAATAGATTGACAGCTTTCGAAGATCAGTATATCTGTGTATTTGACTACTGATATGGTAAATGGCTTTCATTTGCGACTGCTAGTAAGCGTATGCTGATAATCTTTTGGTGGATAAATCCAATCCTTTCCTCTTATGACATTTAACATTTCCAAAAGCTCTGCCGAATGGTTGAAAGGAGAGTCCATGAATAGGGAAACAAGGAAAAATTGTGCGAAAACGCTTGCTTTCTACGTGATATCAGAGAAAACTCGCAACTCTATGATTACAATTCTGCTCCGGGCAACCGTGGGGAAAAATATCTCAAGGGTTTTTTCTTGGTGTAATCACCAGAAAAGTTGCAAAACTTATCGGGCCTTCCGAAGCTTTTCCTTCATGATACGTGTAGAGACGCCCAGTGTCACTTTTCAAGAAATGAATCTCGAATCCGTAGAGCCATAACTGTCTGTAGTAAAACATTTCCTGAACAGCTATCGCCGGAGGTAGCATATTCTGAATATAATCAAAAGCTTTTGCACCAACAGCTTATTGTCCCTGGCATACAGCTTTAATTTTCTTGGCCGGCTGCTGTGGCCGTGCGTTTCTAGGCGCCTCAGTCTGCAACCGCGAGACCGATACGGTCGCAGGTTCGAATCCTGCCTCGGGCATGGATGTGTGTGATGTCCTTAGGTTAGTTAGGTTTAAGTATCTCTAAGTTCAAGGGGACTGAGGACCGCAGCTGTTAAGTCCCATAGTGCTCATAGCCATTTGAACAATTTCTTTTTAATTTGCTTGAGTTCGGCATAAAAATTATTATTTCTTCGTTTCTGTACCATTTCTGCTGCAGCATTGTTCACATTCGCCATAAACATCAAACTGCGGTCTTCTGAATCTCAAGCAAAGTTTTTTTATAAACACTTCAAGCCGGCCGAAGTGGCCGTGCGGTTAAAGGCGCTGCAGTCTGGTACCGCAAGACCGCTACGGTCGCAGGTTCGAATCCTGCCTCGGGCATGGATGTTTGTGATGTCCTTAGGTTAGTTAGGTTTAACTAGTTCTAAGTTCTAGGGGACCAATGACCTCAGCAGTTGAGTCCCATAGTGCTCAGAGCCATTTGAACCAAACACTTCAAGCACGTATTTTTCTCCTTTTCTTCGGCGCATTTCACGTGAAATTGTGATACATAATCTTCACATTTTGATAGGCGTCACCGAAGCGTACTTCTCTATAACTATAACGAGAGACCCTTATGGTGAGCTACTCTATGTGACTTTTTTTTTTTTTTTTTTGGTAGTTACGTCAGGCCACAACACATGTGAGCTATTGTTAGGCTTGGCATGCAAATTATTATGATTCCGTCCAGAAATCAATAATTGAAGAGGTGAATTAATCAGTCAATGTTTATTCAGAAAAGGCGTTTAACAAACGGAAAGTGTCTCTGAGACATTTCGCATCAAATACGAAAACGTTGTGGTCCCACTTTTTTTCTGCTTAGTTTCGCCTTTCGGACGATCTTTAGAACCTCCTTGATACAGATAAGTCAAAATGGATTCCATTTTCTGCTTGACTTATACTCGACATGCACCTATTGTTGGAACTACACAGAAAGAAAAGAAAGGAAACAGACGTTTCACTTGTTAATATTTTCTATCAAAATGGTTCAAATGGCTCTAAGCATTGTGGTACTTAACATCTGAGGTCATCAGCCCCCTAGAACTTAGAACTACTTAAACTTAACTAACCTAAGGACATCACACACATACATGCCGGAGTGAAGCGCCTAGAACCGATCGGTCACACTGGCCGGCAATATTTTATACCATTTAATGATATTAAGAAAAAAGTTACATGCAATCCGGCCCATTAGCTTCCTTCTCTGTCACTTTTCTCCTTTCAGTTATGTACTGTTCTATGAAGACGAGCTCACATTCTTGAAGTTTTTTTCTTGCTTCAGGATACTTTTGCGTTTGCGTGTATTTTCATCGCTCTTTATCTCCAGGATCATGCTAACACTCACTACTGGACATTATGTAGGTATGCGATTATACTCTTGAGAGTATCTACCGTTGCTTCTTTACACCGAACAACCAACGTTGATAACCTCTAACGAGGTTGCAGATGTACAGAGATGTCTACGCATGTCGACATCTAGCGGCAACAAGTACAACATAAGATACTGAGTGGAAGAACGGTATAACTTCTGGAGTTGTGTCATTCTTCCATCCAATGCATGCACTGTGTGTTAGTTATACTTCTTCTCAAATCATCAGGAAGGCCAGAGATCAAATGTGATTTTGGCTATCTCAGTCAAAAACGGAATATTTCTCGGTTGATTTTCCGCTCACCAATTCAATTATAAAATAGATTAAATCGTTACATTTAACGGTTAATATGAAGATTCTCTTCAGAAAGAGTTGCCCAAATGACAGATACTGCGTTCATTAGTATCTCCACCATATTATCTTCATGATATTTAATGTACTCTGATGGGTTGTTGCGTGCACGTGTATCTGATTTCTTTCTGTATTAATATTATACCGTTGAAGGTTTGTAGAGGGTCGTAGTACTATATTCATGCTTTCTACCTTCTTTAGAGAGATCCAATCTGCAACAAATATGTATGAGAAGGCCACGCGTAGAAAGACGGTCTGGGGAGGGCTTGGTGCTCAGTTATTATTTGAAATGCGAAAACGAGGTAAATAGTTTTCGGTTTAGTCCGAATAAGCGGTCATTTGTATAGCCATTCGAAATCTGCCTTACTGTAGCTGTGCTACAGTACATTGAGCAAGGTTTGAACAATGAACCAGAGCTGGCGCTCAGGCAGATTGTCCGAATCGATTAACTGGGCTGAAATTAATGCTCGGATAATGGCGTCATTTGTGTGTGCACTGTTCAGTTTTTACGGGCAAAAAATCTCACCCTCAAATAACTTCGTACTTAGCGAGACTGAGGGTTCGAATTTAATCCAACGATACATCGGACCTTGGTCTAACTTAAGAATTGGTTCAAACTTTTCATCAAGGTAGATAAATGATTAAAGACGAAAGGAAATTTTTTCTATCCATTAATCTCGATGCGTTGTCGAGATATGATTGTTTAAAGTCTAGCTAAATGTAGAACGTAAATTTCGTTCTTACGTGAACTGAATGCGCAGAAACGGAATACAATAAATCAAATTAATAAGAAATGCTTTCTTACGAAGAAAAAAGAAAGTAACTGTCAAAAATGTTTTCTCGTTCGGAATTTATGTGCAAAAACACGTTTTTCAGAGTTTTCCACGCGCACAATTTCTATGTTTCATACTTACGCGAATCGGTTCAACTCTTGTAAAATGGGAGACAAATACATATAATTAGTGGTCGTCCTGTTGTTTTGGGAAATATTTATCCTTCGTCTGATATAGCAGTTTGAAGTTGCATATAAAACGCACGTAAAATCCGGATCTATTTGAATCGAACGTGTTGAGACCGTTTAAACTGAGAGAGATGATATCATTCTCACGCTAATAAGAACTGCTTCCAAAAATCTTTCATCTTGCATTTCACGTGCGGAAAATTAGGCGTTTGCACATGAATCTGCACTCCGTAGAAAGCACTACATTTGGATGTAATTGAAAAACTGGTTATTGCAGTTGATTATCGACTCGTTTAAAATTTCATTCACCAGTGGCCTAAAATCATCGAAGAGTCTTTGAACGTGTGAAGCAAAGCATGTACCAAGCAAGAATTATGCCCATCCTGTAAAAAAGGTATACTGTTTGGTCGGGCGTGTAAAGGTTTGTCGATGACAACGCAGAAAATTAAAGTAACACGAAAATTTCTATAAAAGTAACTGGCAGGAAACATTGCACCAAATTTCTAACCGTAAGAAAATATTTTAGTACTATTTCTTCTAAGCCTACTACGTTATCTTGTACAAAATTTCTTTTCCGACAAAACCAGGTTAAATTCGTCATTTTCGTACATAACTGAAAACTTCATAGTATTTTGTAGTGCGTGCATTGTTTCACGGTGCTCTGCTTATTTCAGCCAATTACACTGATAATTAATTCGAACTGGTTGTTGCGATATTTCACGTCAGAATAATTCACGTGAGTTTTTCCTCCTATGGTGCCTTAATTTTCGATTTATATTACTGCATACTTTAAACATACAATAAGAAGAATTTTAACTTGACGTAGCTTACTCTTTTCTGAACAAACTACAGTTGAAAGCACTATTTTGATTATTATGTGTTGAGTGAAAGTCATCCTGTCAGGCATTTACAAAAGCATATTGAAGTGCCGGAAAACTGATTGTATGAGCAGTTATAAATATCAGCTTTATGTAACCTCAGAAATCACATCAATTCTGAAACAAAATCGTACAACAATGAACCCTGGTTATCCCTAAAAGCTGTATAAACTTTATTTCGATTGCTGTGTCGAAAATGATTTTGTTAATTTAGAGTTGTTAGTGCACTTCAAACCATCTGCGAAGCTTTTGCGACTAGTGCTGCACCCAGCAAATGAGCATATGCTACAAATGGCACGCATTGCGCTCAAATTCGAAAGGACATAATAATCAGTGAGCCGAAGCAGCCTTCCTAAGGGTAAATGCGTGCTCTGCCCTATATGACGCGAAGAAAGACAAAACTACGTTTATAGCTTTAGTAGGTTTAGAGAAACGTTGTTACAGTGCAGCCTTTGAAACTTTGGAGGTAGCAGCGATAAAGTAGTGAGAGCATGACGTTATCAGCAGTTTATACAGCAATCAAACTGCAACTGTTTGTCGAACAATATGAAAGGGAGGAAGTAACTGAAGTGGGAGTGAGACAGTACTGCGTTTCCAAGCACGTTATTCAATCAGTACATCAAAAATTTTAAAAGAGAATTAAAGTTCAGGAAGAAGCAGTAGAGTCCTTAATATATGCCGACGACATTGCAGTGCTGTAATATATGGAAAAAGACTCTGAAGATGTTGAACGGAATGGATAGTGTCTCATATAGATTAAACAGTTTGACACCGCGGGTGATACTGTGGCCAGCGAGCTAGCTGGCGCGTCTTACCCTCTTGAACTTTCGGGAGACTCCCGCCGTTTTCAGCGAACAGGGCATTATCGTTTGCATCGACAGTGCGAGTTCAGTACGTAGCGAGCGCACGAGGTTATAGTTTGGCAGACTCGATCGAGTGAACATATAATGAAAGAGTCGTACTGCAGAAATACGCGAGGCTGAATTATGAAGCGTTCAATACTTTACTGAGGGAAATATTTCGTTAACCCATTAGTACCTGAATTTAATTTTTTCTTGATTCTTTATTTTTTTGCATAACTATATCCCTACAATGCATAAATTACACAACTCAATTGGTTTTACAGAAGTCACTACCGCCTTTACCGAGATACTTGATGTTACCATATGGCAAAGTTAGGCCCTTTAACTACCTAAATTTTTATAGATTACAACTTCAACAAAATAAATAGGTTCTTGGAACTTATTACTACATATAAATAATTTATGTAGCTATATTATGAACTACTCGTCGTAGAACTAATAATGTATAACACAATACAACTAGTAACAATACATGGATAATAGAATCAAATACTTCAACTTGAAACGTCCCCTTAGAAAAATTGTACATGACTGCTTAAACTGACACACAATATTTTTAGCGCAACGCAATCTGACTTTCAAAAATCCCTACAAAAGAATGGCCCTGACTACCATTAACCTATACCTTTCACAAATCACTTACCTCACAAAAATCTTCGTTACTCGAACTACTGCAATACAGCGAGCACCACTACTGCCAGCTAAATAAAAGATTCAAACTACTGAAGGCACTAACTACTGATAGGCATAGTTAGCAAATGAAAGATTTTAATAGAGAACAAACAATGTATTTACCTTAATAATCATAATATATATAGCAGTTCATGCCATCCAGTCTTACAAATTTCAAATCTCCGCCATTTCTCTCCCCTCATCCACCACTGCTGGCGGCTCACCTCCAACTGCGCAACGCTACGCGCTGTTCTCATCCAGCTGCCGCAGCCCAACACTACAATGGCAGACAACAATGCAAACTAGCCACAGACTGCACACAGCACAGCCAGTGATTTTCATACAGATCGCTACGTAACGTTGCCAATAAGAAAACATAAACAGCCTACTCACATAGCCCCCATGCCCCCCACAAAAAATTTTACAAATCGTTTTGGGCAGTGGCCAATAATGATTTGATAAAATTTTTCATAATTACAATAACAAAGATATCAAATGCACACACTTATTGATAAAATGTTGGTCAAAAGCTAAAATTTTCACACAGTCCATAAAGACAGTCCAGATTGTTCATCACAGTAAAATTGCAGTGTTTTTCTCAAAGTCTGAGCAGTAAAAGAAAATGCACACGGAAGTAGTGGATTTCCATGCAGTCTTGAAGAAGTAGTGTTGTCCTTCCAACAGAAAGACAATGCTGACTCTTGACATGCTGACAGGTAATGGGCTACAACAGAGCAAACCCACAGCAGAGTCATTCGACGTTTTGAAGAATATGCAGAGTACACCCACTGTAGTACTGGTAGAGAGTATGATATTGGTGGGCCACCAGAGGTGCAGACCCACTGTAGTCCTTGTAGAAATAATGGTATTGGCGAGTCATCAAAGGTGTAGACCCACTGTAGTCCTTGTAGAAATAATGGTATTGGTGGGTCATCAAAGTGCAGACCCACTGTAGTCCTTGTAGAGATGGCCAGCAGCCATCTGTTGTGACTGTGCAGGTGCACAATCACCATTGAAGAGTCTTGCAGATAATATAGCAAGTCCATAAACACCACTTGTGCACTCACAAAGTTTTTGGAATTGTCCTTAGAACCAGCCATGCTGTTATCCAGTCCCTTGCTGAATTATCAACACACGTGCAAACACTAACAGTCCCTACTTCTCACATATTGTCCATATAGTATGACCAACAGAAACGTGTTCAGTGAAATGGAACTTACGAGTTACTTAATTTGATGAACTGCTGGCAATTACAATTTTATAACGTAAGAATACAATAACGAAGGCACAAAATACATCATTAAAACATAATAATACAGATAACATTTGTAGTAATACAGACTTTACAAAATAATAGAAATAAACATATACATCAGTGTTACAGGAATTATGAGATAAGTAAATACATAAAAGATCAGAATAACTTTTGAAACATCAACTTTACACATAAGCATTAAAACAAAACAGAATAGATAAAGTCTAAGCATATTTACAAGGTATATAACATATTATTAATGCCAATTATATTTGAGGATAACAGTATTCCTCATCATAGTGAATGTAGCTTAGTATTAGAAGAAGAAAAAATTCTATGAAACTACACAGAGACAGGGAGAAAGCCAATACACAAGGTTCAAAATGGTTCAAATGGCTCTGAGCACTATGGGACTCAACATCTTAGGTCATAAGTCCCCTAGAACTTAGAACTACTTAAACCTAACTAACCTAAGGACATCACACACACCCATGCCCGAGGCAGGATTCGAACCTGCGACCGTAGCAGTCCCGCAGTTCTGGACTGCAGCGCCAGAACTGCACGGCCACCGCGGCCGGCAATACACAAGGGTACACAAACACATAGTGTGATAACACAAAAGGAAAGGACAGAGTTTGTTTTCAGTGTAACATTTGGTACTGCAGTTCAACCCAAAACTTCATTCCATAGATCTTTTGTCTTATTTCAACATTTGTTTCCACCAAAAAAATCCTATTCAAGCATGCTTTCTGTATTTATATGTTCACATATTTCTTACCTCATTATGCCCGCATCTCGTGGTCGTGCGGTAGCGTTCTCACTTCCCACGCCCGGGTTCCCGGGTTCGATTCCCGGCGGGGTCAGGGATTTTCTCTGCCTCGTGATGGCTGGGTGTTGTGTGCTGTCCTTAGGTTAGTTAGGTTTAAGGAGTTCTAAGTTCTAGGGGACTTATGACCACAGCAGTTGAGTCCCATAGTGCTCACAGCCATTTGAACCATTTACCTCATTATTTATTTTCCATTATCTACTTCATCATTTATTTCCAAGAAAATCCTACCTAAACCTGTTGTCCCTAAACCCTACTTTTTTGGTTCATATCCTCTTTCAAAATACAGTTTTGGCCAAACCATTTTCTTATAGCTTCTCAATGTATTTCTTCCAATTCATCAAAACTTGTTCTCTTATATGGCCTACCCCATCTTAAGCTAACTTAAATCTACTGAGCTCAGATGCTAAAGTAAGGGACGAGGCAATGCAGCAGCACAAGACAGTTAACACAAACAGCAATGACAAAGAAATGGATATTGGCAAAGCAATTGTAATATTACAACTAATATAAGGCACTGTGCAGCAAACAAGAAAAATAAATCCGTAGTAAAACTGGCTTAACAGCGTAATACAAAGTCAAATTCAGTAACATTATGCCTGACAAACAGCAGCAGCAAATGCAATAACTTATATCTAAACATGACAAAGCTCAAGCAGAAAAAATATTACAGTAAAAATGGCCATGTTTAATACCTATGTCACATCTTAAGACTAGGGTGATGCATCACCTTAACTTACACTACTAAATAAGTTACCCAGTCATTGACAAAAATTATGTATGCAATTCCTGTGAAGGGAAATGTCTTTTTGTACTCCCTCGTTTTTTTGAAGTAGATTTTAAAATGATTATTTACTGAATCTGTAGGCATAAAATATTTATATTTGTACATCTATAAAATTTTATTTTAACCAATGCTGCAGTGCAGCTAGGAACTAGATATTAAACAAAATAGGCAAAGCAAGGCGTGAACCATCATTCACTAGCCATAGGGCATTTCATAATGCAGTAAACAATCTTTCAACTAGCAAGGCAATAGACATGAAATTTTTCTCATCATTTCATTTCAGTAAATATCATAAATTAAGAACTCTACAGTGTAATCATGTTTTCAAGTTTGAGCTTGTCGTATCTGCGATGCTTTCTACAAAGGAATGTCAATAGCGAGGATAATGGCCTCTTTTTTTTTGTTTGTTTTTCTCCACCAGTGCCTCTGAAAGGCACACACTAATGGCTTTTTTTTTCCGGGCATCTCTCGCACAGCTGGGTGCCCACGATGCATTACGTGAAGGGGGTCACTTAACTATCTTACCGAAATATTTACGACAGCAGTTTCCGCTACAGTGACAGTCTCATATAAAAATATTTCACAGGTCTAGAATTTGTGTTACAAATCTGTAGAAACAAAATGCTATTGATATAACAGTGTCCAAAAAATTTTCGTCGGTGTTGTAATACATTCACGCATTTACATACATTTCATAACTCTTAAAGTACGATTCTTAGTTTCCAACAACTTTTTTCACAAACCAGAGTCCCTAAACACTACTCATTATTCCTTACCTTATTCGTCGACACTTCTTCAATATTTCATCATAACAGATACATAGCATAATCAAATAACTCATATAACATCAATTTATTGATCATAAACATACCGCAACAGCATAATACACATAGTCATCGTAATAATAACATCATAACACCTCAGTCAATCTCAAAATCGTTGTAGCTTCCTCCAATAATAAAAAAATTCCCTGCGCATGTCAAAAGTGTCATCTGCCTCAATCGTACTTTAAAAATCGTGATCCCATACCAAACACATCATTGAAAGCTCTCATAGTATCACAATGGTTCTGAAAAAGTATGAACAGTTCACAGAGTACAGACTAAATACAGTTTCATAAGTGTGAAGTTACCCAACTGTGTTATTACGTAAACATCTGTCACTGATTTAGTAAAAAAATGTTTGTCTCTCAGTTAAATGATCAGATAGCTGTGTAATTTATGTGTTAGAGAAATATGGTACCGATGTGTAAAGTTGTATCAGCAAATACCAAATTAGCTAGGGCTCCTTGTGCTTGCCAAACACATGGTACACAAAGTAAGCATGTACCCCCCTGAGGATTAATGTAATTATACCCTCAGGTGTTACAGATTACAGCAATGGAATGAAATGTATCATGGAAAACCTTTGTATCTTGTACATCAAATATCTTTAAAAATAAATGTTTTAAGTACAAAATTAATCACTCAAATACGTGTACTGTAGCGCTAAACTGTGCGTCTTGTTTGAAGATAATCTCTATGGAAGTGGCGTAGGTATCGTCCTCCGAAAGCTAATTTCTGCAGAAGTCAATGTACTTACCTCATGATACACAAAAGTGAAATGCTTTGCGTATAGATATCTTGGTTATTACGCTTATTGCCGTGATGAGGAAAGTACTGTGCTGTAACGTATTGTTGTCCTACGGAAAAGGCTGTCTCCTTGTAGCTATAGCACAAAAGTTACTACTAAAACATGTTTTACTTTACAGAACAATTCAGAAAAACTGTGCCGATATAAAACAGATACACCGCAAAAGCAACATTGTAAATTGTCACTCATTAGTAGCGTCGTGATAAAATCGTGTAGCTGTCACATAAACTAACCACTGTGTCATCTGGTATTTCACAGAAAGTACTTTAAATCCAGAATGTATTTTCAAGTAAACCAAAATGTTGCATTAAAATCTTATTAGCAGTACTGGTAAATGTTCTAAGTATGTGAGCCTTATAGTCGTTACGTAATCGTGCAACTAACAAGCAAGAATGTACAAATAACAACATTGTGTTGTCTGTTCACTATAACAATGCATTCATAATTTCCGTTGAAATAAGTTCTCTTGATTCTTGACTGGATATTTAACTTCAAACATTGTTGCATATTAACAGATTCTAAGTCTGACAAAGCCTACTAGCAATGTAATGTGAAAAGTTATATGGCAAAGACAAAGTTAAAAAGCAGATTATCTTTCAATAAACGGTTTTACATGTGAAATGTGGTGTAAACCTTTACTCTTCCTAGTATGCAGAGTTTCAACTTCAACGCAATTATCATGTGGTATACGTCGGATTCTGTAAGGTCCATTGTAAACTAGAAAGAATTTGTGACTCAAGTGTTTCTTCTTATGTGACAATGAATGAGCTTTAATGAGAACTTTCTGACCAGTATATAATTTCTTTGCATTTGCTTTACCGTGTAGTTTTCTCCTTTTGTCTGCTGCAGATTTTATATTTTTAATAGCCAAATCAATTATGTCTTTGTGTCGAAGTTTACGTGTATTTGGGAAAGGTACAAGGTCTCTGATTCTGTTCGGTGGTTCTTCATTCTTCAGTACAAGAGTAGGTGGTAAAGCAGTGGAGTCATGAGGCATTTCATTCAGCACGTTTTGAAATAAGTGTAAATATCCGTCCCAATGCTGATGCTTTCGGTGACAATAAAGTCTGCAAAGCTTTTTGATTTCTTTCATAATCCGTTCGGAGGGGTTACAATGTGGTGAGTACAATGAAATAAAAACAGGTTTGATTTTATGATTCCGAAGCATGCGTGACCAAACAGCAGATCTGAATTGCGGTCCGTTATCTGAAATGACTTTACTAACGTGTCCAACTTCACGTAAGAAATTTTTAACAAAGTCGTTGGATACAGACCGTCCAGTGGCTTTACGTAACGGTGTGAAAGAAACAAATTTTGAAGTAAGTTCAGCAGCGACTAGAACGTACGAAAATCCATTCGATGTTCCGACAAGCGGTCCCAAGAGATCAACAGCAGCAAATTCTTTTAATTTAGAAGGAATAATAGGAAACCGTGGAGCACGATGGGAGATAGTAGATGGTTTCGCCTTTTGAAAAAGTTTACAAATAGACAAGACTCTTCGAATTCTCTTTTCCATATTGTTAAAATAACAAGTCGTTCGAAGAATATGATAACATTTTCGTGGCCCAAAATGTGCATAGCTGAAATGAATGTACCAAATGAGCTTATTAACAACATCGTCAGGAATGCGAAGTACCCATAGTTTGTCATCAACAGTGCAGCGTTTGAACAGTATGTTGTTTCTAACCAGATAATAATGCCGAATCTGTGTGTGTGTCTTTTCATGCCATTTGCTCTTGATGTCTTTCCAAATCGGATCTTTATCTTGTTCATGAGCAATGTCCTTTAAAGATGTGGTGATGAAGTTTTCAAAGGCGACTTTCTGAATGTAAAGAATACTGAAATTTTTCTCGAGGTTGCCTTCTGTGTTACTTTTCTCAAGCCCAGCCGGTGCGCGTGACAGTGCGTCCGCAACAATGTTCTCCTTGCCGGGAATGTAGACTATTGTGAAGTGGAATTCTTGCAGAAACAATGCCCAACGTTTTAACCTGTCATGATTTAATTTTGAAGACATAAAAATTGTATTGCAGGATGATCACTGTATACTTTTACGTGCTTATTAGAAAGAAAGAAACGGAATATGTTAAATGCCCAAACGATAGCTAAAGCTTCTAATTCAGTAACGGAATAATTTTTTTCAGATTTTGTTAGCACTCGGCTAGCAAAAGCAATGGTTTTCTGAATGGTAGTGTCATTTTCTATGGCTTCTTGAAATAAATGGGCACCAAGACCGACTTTAGAAGAATCTGTGCTAAGGCAGAAATCTTGTGACAGATCTGGATGAGCTAGTATTGGCGCGTTAAGTAGCGATTCTTTCAAAGAATTTAATTCCAACTGTGCTTGTTCGTCCCAGTTCCAAATAGTATTTTTTCCAGTGAGAGAACAAAGTTTTGGTGTAACAAGAATTTGCATATTCAGAAAACGACGGTAAAAATTTACGAGACCTAGAAAACTGCGGACTTGTTTTTTTGTAGATGGAACTGGAATGGCTCTGATTGCTTCTAACTTTTCAGGATCCGACTGAATGCCTTCAGAAGGAATAATATGTCCCAAAAACCTCACCCTTGACTTACCGAATTCAGACTTTTCCAAGTTAACTTTAATTCCAGATTCTGAAAAAATACGTAACAAACTGTTGAGGATGCGATTGTGTTGTTCCCATGAGGCTTCTGCTATCAGAATATCGTCCACATATAAGGTGATGTGACGTTTTAAGAACTCAGGTAATATGGAATTTAGCCCGCGAATGAATGCTGCTGAAGAAATGTTCAAACCAAAAGGAAGTTTCCGAAACTGATAACAAACGCCGAAACACAGGAAAGCTGTGTATTTTCTACGTTCTGGATGAAGTTCGATCTGATAAAAGCTGGATCTGAGATCAATGGAAGACAACACTTTTACACCATTAAAATTTTGAAGAAGTTCTTCCAACGTTTGCGGCCTGTCTGTTTCAGGAATAATGATAGTATTGATTTCTCTCGAATCTAAGACAAGCCTGATCGATCCATTTTTCTTCTCAACAACATGTAATGGATTGTTGTATGAGCTTACTGCAGGCTCAATAATGCCCTCGTCAAGCATAGATTGTATTTCTGTTCTAACACGGTCCCTATAATGTGCTGGAATTACGTATGGTCTAACACAAAATTTAGTATGCTCACGAACACGAAATTGGTATTGAAATCCCTTGATTGTTCCTGTTTTGTGAGTAAAAACTGTGGAATGTGCTTGTAAAATCTCAAAAAGGTTCTGCTTATCAGTGTCATTACAATTCTCAATTGTTTGAATTTTATTCTGAATTAACTCATTAATTTTAAATATGCCGTCGATATCATCCCTGTCAGTACTTGGAGAGTGATTGTTAGTGTCTAGGTCCGTAGAAAATTCCGAACTGTTGTGTAACAGAAGGTAAAGCCGATTAATTTCCTCGTCATGGTTTGAGAGCCAATCTTCAAATTTCAAAGCTATTGACTTACCTTCCTTCTCTAAACTTATTTCAGCATCGTATTCATTCAAAAAGTCTACTCCCAAAATAATTTCCGTCGACAAAGTGGAAGAATAAGAAAGTTCATAGAGAAGTTGTGGCTTTGGCAAAAGAATTCTAAATTGGTTTGTTGGCGTACATCTACACTTTTTCCAAAGATTGCACCGTGTAATTTAATCTTACGTAACGGAAATGTGGGGCAATCGTTCAATTTGTTGCATTTGCTAAAAGCTGTTTCACTAATTACCGAAATGGGACTGCCAGAGTCAAGTACTGCCGTAAATTTTACGTCATTTACAGTAACGTGAATCACAGGATATGCAATGTTGTTATGTTTTACGTCGTGTTCCTGGAGTAAGATGTCCCTAATGTCTTCCATTTTTACGTAATTACTAGCTACAGCAGCTGCGTCGTCAGTTTCATAAGTACGTTTTGTGGCTGCCAGCGGTATGAGTCATTGACTATTGTGTCTTTGTTGGCGCGCGTCGTTATTGGGATTTGGAGACCTAACTTCTACAAATTCACCTTGTCGAGAGGGCCCTGCTCTGTTCGAATCCCGCCAGTTCTGATGCAATTCAGGTCTGTCGTTACGATCATATCGTCCGTCGTCATGTCGGTAGATTCCATAGTTTCTTTCTTGTCGGTCACGTGGGGGAGAATTTCTCCCTGAATCGTAACTGCGCGCTGGACCGTTGCATCTGAAGTTATTCTGTCTCCCTTGATAATAATTATTTTTGTTCCCATATTGTCTGCTTCTCTGATTGTCTCTGTGATAGTCATTACCGCAGAGAGGTGATCTTTCCCTCTAATTATTACTACTCTGCCAACGGTTGTCATACAGGTGGTGTCTGTTATGGTCACGATTTACGTTGTAAGAATAGCCTTGTCGTGTATTATTTCTGTCATCGCGGAATTGTGATGGATGTGATGTGATCTGTAATTGTTGTGCTCCTGCTTTCGCCTTCCGCGATTGTCAGTGTCAATTTCCAGTTCTTGTAACAGTCCCTGAAAAGCTTCAATGTCGTCTTTGCAACGCCCTGCTAAAATAAGATGTCGCAAGTGTTCAGGCAGTTTGATTAAGCAAATGCGGATGAGTTCTGAGGGGCTGTATGGGTTTGACAGGTACTGATTCTTGTGCAATATGTCTTCAAAATATTTCACAAGACTGGAAAATTCAGATTGTTCGAAATGTTTCATCATTATGATGTTATGTTTTACTCGGTCTTGTGTAGCTTGAGACCAATATGCTGAGAGGAATGCATGGATTTCTCTTTTGTATTGCGTATTAATTTGATTCTGAATTTGTTTGAATTTCTTAATTTGTTCATACTCTTCTGTGTCAGTGATGGCTACAGGTCTTGTCTCATTCAGATCATCATCTACCTTTGCAGATAAGTTAGTGAACTGATCCGAAAGTTCGGCTACTTTCTCCGATAGTGTACTTATTTCCTCAGTGTGTTTTTCTGAACCAAGTTTCAGAGTGTCCATTTGTGTTGAAATCATATCTACTGTGTCCTTTAAGTTTTCTTGACTTTTTGCAAGTTGCGTAACCGAATCGGTAGATGCAACTGAGTCAATTTTAGCTTGCAAGGTGTCGTGATTTTCATGAACAGTAGTTTGCAGTTCTTTTATGGCTGCTTCGTGATTCTGTAATGCATTTTCATGACGCGAAAAAATAGGTTGGAAATGCTCACAAATTTGTGTTTTTACGTCATTACAGACTTTTTGACATTTCGATTCGATGTTATGTAACTCAGTAGTTAAATCTTCACGTGTTTGTTCAAGCGTGGTGTCTAACTTTTGAAGATTTTGTTCCATTGTGTCTAACTTTTTAAGATTTTGTTCCACTGTGTCTAACGTTTTAAGATTTTGTTCCACTGTGTCTAACTTTTGAAGATTTTGTTCCATTGTGTCTAACTGTTGCTGTGTTTGTCTCTGGTTTGTTCCATTGTGTCTAACTTTTGAAGCCTTTGTCCCATTTGTTGCATTAACTGTAATAACAGTGCACAGGTGTCTGAAACATGGTCCTCAGTGCTTTTCGGCAGTGAATTTGCACCGGCAACATTCACATTTTGACAAGCAGAAAATGTGTCTTGACTTATTTGAGAAAACGGTGAGGACCCAAAACCTGAATCTACAGTATTTGCGAAATTGTGTCCTGTCATTTCTAATTCCTGAGGCGAGCTGTTGCCGACCGATCGATCGATAATGCTTCCCTGTTCACTACCTGTTTCACTGTCTACACCATTATTTGCCGCCCGCTCCATTTCCCTATGCACAATTACCAAATTACTACTTCGAACATTAGTTAATTCATTACTCTGCGGCGCTAACACACTGCTTTCGTATCCACTGTCATTTCTCAGTTTACTTTGAAGCCTAGTATTACGTTTTTCACACGCCATTATTGTCACAATATTTCACACGACCACACAGAAAAGCACAATTTGAAGAGCAAAATAAGAAAACACATTAACATAGCATTGAAAATAATATCTCGTTAACTGCAAGCGCAGCTGCGAAATACTTGGTGCAAATCTACATGCATGCCACAACTGTGTACAACAATGAAAAACTACAACTACAAAGGAAATTCTCTCTATAATTACGCACTAGCAATAAACAAATGCTACACTAATTACACAAACTACAAGAAAAAATCAGAAGATTCCAGAGAGGTATCCTCGGCTAAGGGTCGACATGAGAAACGTCCCCTTAGAAAAATTATACATGACTGTTTAAACTGACACACAATATTTTTAGCGCAACGCATTCTGACTTTCAAAAATCCCTACAAAAGAATGGCCCTGACTAACATTAACCTATAAATTTCACAAATCACTTACCTCACCAAAAATCTTCGTTACTCGAACTACTGCAATACAGCGAGTGACACTACTGCCAGCTAAATAAAAGATTCAAACTACTGAAGGCGCTAACTACTGATAGGCATAGTTAGCAAATGAAAGATTTTAATAGAGAACAAACAATGTATTTACCTTAATAATCATAATATATATAGCAGTTCATGCCATCCAGTCTTACAAATTTCAAATCTCCGCCATTTCTCTCCCCACATCCACCACTGCTGGCGGCTCACCTCCAACTGCGCAACGCTACGCGCTGTTCACATCCAGCTGCCGCTGCCCAACACTACAGTGGCAGAAAACAATGCAAACTAGCCACAGACTGCACACAGCACAGCCAGTGATTTTCATACAGAGCGCTACGTAACATTGCCAATAAGAAAACATAAACAGCCTACTCACAAACTCAGCATTACTGTAAATGTAGCGGAATACAACAATCTATACACAGTCCCACATTACACTTGGAACACATTGTTCTCAGAAGACATTTGCAGTCCTTGTCAGCACATCTCATCTTCTGCTTCTTCTTCTTCTTCTGTCCTTTTGTATGTCGGACGAGGTGGTCAGTTTAATGAAATCAGCTGAATCTGATATACGACTACCAGAAGATATCGTTAGTGCAGAAGATCTTTCAGCTCCTTTGAGTAAAGCTTGGCATATATGCAGATACACTGCTGCCTGGTTCTTCTTTAATTATACAAAATCTAACTGTTTTGTTAGGCGACATCTAACATCCATGTAAATATAGACCAGTACCATTCCTTGCTTCTCATTCCAATGCGGCGGCATCGGCTCCATCTGACGGGTACCGCCCATGTATGTATTATTTTTGGCTAACAATTTTGGTTTGGTAATCATATTTCTCTTTTTTAGTTGCGAAAACCTCTTGATCTGGCCATTTTCTTGAGCACCACATGAAGAAAAGATCATTGTGACAACTTTGTCGTCCAGACACCACACCTACGATACAAAAATCCATCATTCTTCTCTACTGCTGTCTCAAATTTTCTCGATGAATTTTCGTTTTCCTGTGAGCACTGATGAAGTACTCATGGTACTTGAGAAATGAAAATAGAGGTATGGCTGAAAATAAATTTTCCATGTACCATATGTAACAAAGTTATCTCTTCGCTTCAGGAATTTCGTCTAATAAAGCAAGTAAGGGACTTGCCGCACAGCTAAAAACTGCTCATATGCTGGATTTCCTTTGTGACCCTTTCCTTGATACAGTTCATAGTTTACCAAATATGCATCTTGGTTGTTGAGGCTCCAAATCTTACAGACGAATCTAGCAGGCTTACTACGGATGAATTGTCGGCATCCGTGGTGAACAAAGTACTTATCCATACAGTCATCATATGAAAGGTGTTCCTCAGGTATGAAATTCTCAATCCAGTGCTTCTTCAGAATCTCCATAGCTGGACGGATTTTCCTTGTCTTGTCATTTTGACCGACCTGAGTGCTATCTGCACAGTGTAGAAACTTACATATTTGAGCTATGTTACACATGCCATTTTTTGAGTCCACATAGTTTCTATTAGAAGGTAGCTTGTTGTAGCCACTAATATACAAAACATAGATGAAACACCATACCTCGTGTGCTGTAATTTTTAAGCCCTGACAATTGTGAAATATTGCACAAGGCTTAGTTTCCTTCAACAAACGATCAACAAATTCTTGGTCAGTAAAATGTTCAACTGTTGAGACACAGTTATGTTACACATGTCGTTTGTTGAGTACACATAGTTCCTTTTAAAAGGTAGCTTGTTGTAGCCACTAATATACAAAACATAGATGAAATAGCATACCTCGTCTACTGTAATTTTTAAGCCCTGACAATTGTGAAATATTGCACAAGACCTAGTTTCCTTCAACAAACGATCAAAAAATTCTGGCTCAATAAAATCTTCACATGTATCAATGATCGATATGTTTCCATACCTCGAGTCGTCAGACCTTGGAAATGGAGAGGTATTTTGAATGCTGCTTTCTCCCAGTGGTGCCCACATGTATCTCTGTCGGTAGACCATTTCACAATATTGTACGATAGTGAGGTAGAGCTTCGAACACAGATAGATATGGTTTACTTGGACGTTGCGCAGCTCGTTCAGGTACAATCGGGTTTTGCGTAGCATTTATTTATTGTGCCGGCGGGTCACGGTCCTCATAATCAACGTCGACCCTCTCTTTATTTGGCAAGATTATTTCCGTATTAGCAGTTAAGGGACGCGAGGACAGGTTGTCTACTAATATGTAACAATAATGAATGGAAGAAAAAATCGTAAAGTAGTCTGTATAAGTACACAGACAATTCAAAACATACAAGTGATAGGCCTTTTTATCTGCTAACACTTTCAATACCTGAATCTTCATCTGTATCTACATTCGGAACTGGCGGTGCAACAAACTCATCACCTTCAATATCATCATTATATAGAATCTCCAGCGCCTCAGCAAGCGAGAAACCTCTTCTAAAACAAAACAAAAACTGGTCATTCGTCATTTTACTAAGTAATAGTGTATTGTTGTCATTCTACCACACGAAATTCAAACGTCCGAAATCAATATAATTTATCTAATTACCAGCAATAGCTTTCGAACAATATGTATTTGAGAATATAAAGCGTAACCACACTTAAAACAAAATCGTATTTCCTATATTACAGTGTAAAAGATGTTTACTCAAAATTATACTCCAGCTCTGTTTCTCATTCAGCAAATGATGAGTTCCCTCACTGCATACGTCGCTACTTTAAAATTTAATCTTAAAACTGTTCCATTGCAGTAATCGTTATAGTCTTTCGTAACAGAAGCAACTTCGCCAACACTCTCACTTCATTGATGTCGCGGAAACAAAGTAAAAACTGTAACATATGGCAACGCTTAGCGTTGGTTATAATACAAATGTTGACTCGTCCGTGGTTTTTTGGACCTAATGACATTCAAAATTTGTCAGTATCGCCGGCCAGTGTGGCCGAGCGGTTCTAGGCGCTACAGTCTGGAACCGCGTGACCGTTACGGTCGCAGGTTCGACTCCTGCTTCGGGCACGGATGTGTGTGATGTCCTTAGGTTGATTAGGTTTAAGTAGTTCTAAGTTGTTGGTGACTCATGACCTCAGCAGTCAAGTCCCATGGTGCTCAGAGCCATTTGAACCGTTTTGTCAGTATCGTCAGAGGAATGAGGGGATACTGTAAGACGTGTTTTTCGTTGTTTGAAGAATGGTAAATAATCCCTTCCCTTTAGTTCAACAAAATTCGCACTCAAGTGACCGGACACGAAGCGTGCGAGCCCGGCCAGCGTGATGAGGGAGGCAGTCAGAATATAGGCCGACGTGCTCGTACCTGTTATGTTCTTACACGTTCATTTGTTTAAAGTGTTAGGTGTGCGTGTGTGTGTGTGTGTGTATACGTGTGATGCTAGTTTATATATATGTACAAAACCTTATACAGAAAAAGAAGAAATGCTCCCTTGAACGAACTTCAAATAGAAAAATACTCGCAGCTTTAAAAAAGTTTCGAAAGCATGAGGGAAGAAGTAAAACCACTTTACTATCCCTGCATTGTCACATCGTTTCGCTTCTTGCTTAGGGTTTCAATCAAACTTCCCATGTATTTTTTTTTTCCTGGCGTGTGCATGTGTGTGTTTTGTTGGGGGGGGGGGGGGGGGGGTAGAAGGACTCATGGTTCAACTTGGAACGATGGTTCGTAGTCTGACAGTTGGACATAATTTTCACATTACCTCTGCTATACTTGTTCTTTTAATCGTAGCTGTCATTTTTTAGCAACTGTAATATGTATTTAGTGTAAAATATGTGCAGCTGACGACAGAATTTTATTCTAAAATCTGCTGTATTTATTCGATAGTCAACATAAGTTTTCCTTAACCGACCTTGTATTGTTGTTTGGATAGTATGCACATTGAGTAGAGCCATGTCCCACACTTACAATAAGAAAAAAAAAATCACTCGACTTTCGTCACAAGGAGTGTCACTCGTGAAATTGACTAGTCGGACTCATGAAAATACGGCAAGCCTCTGCTTAAAGCATGTCATCTTTTATCTCAGAAGACCCTTAATAGCTCTTATGGTTAACTTTAAAGTAAACAGATCCAATACCGCCAACACAGTTCGGCTACAGTTTCGTTTTCTGTGCTGTCATGGCCGAAGTAAGCCTCTCCTTTTCTCCGATAGCCAACAATTAAGATCACGATCACAACTGTTAAAATTACAGGGTAAGAGATTACAACATTAAAAGTATGAGCAAAAGTCAAGTAAGGGTAATAGAACGTAGTCAGATTAAATCAAGTGATGCTCAGAAAATTACACTTCGAAGTGAGATACTATAAGTAGTGGAAGATATTTGCTATTTTGGCAGCAAAAATAGTTTCTATAGCCGTAAAAGACAGACTAAAACAGAAAGAATACCTCCTCTGAAAGACGGAAATGTG
Organism: Schistocerca nitens; assembly: GCF_023898315.1. Classification (NCBI taxonomy): domain Eukaryota; kingdom Metazoa; phylum Arthropoda; class Insecta; order Orthoptera; family Acrididae; genus Schistocerca; species Schistocerca nitens. The sequence goes on along the minus strand of NC_064617.1, from coordinate 462,368,574 downwards.
GTAACAAAAAAAAAAATAGTATACGCATATGTTTTCATTGACATCTAAAATAATTAAATAATTTGCCTTGCGTAAGGGCTTGTATTAAATTTAAACCTGGACGATGGATGGCAGAGACAGGAAGAGCTATGAATCTTTCGCAAGGTAGTCTAACAGGAAAAGAAGACTAATGGGTAGATACAACAGCTAAGAAAAACCTACTGAATATAATCGGCGATATAAGCAATAATGGGAACAGCTATACTAAACTAAGGGTTCGATTAACAGGACACACGCTCAGACATCATGGAACCGTAATTTTTACTATGGACGGAGGTGTCAGGAGCTAAAATTGCAGTCGAGAACGGAAGCTTGACTTCAGTAATTAGGTTTAAGTACGTGTAGGTTGCAGTAGTTACTACGCAGAGTTTTGTAATGGTTTCGTTTGCAATTTTTTTGGATACAATCTTTGTGAAACTATAGGTTCTGCCATTTATAATCCTAATAAGCTGTGTAATCACTGTGTCTGTCGGCTATACGAGTATGAACAAACGTTTACCCGCTGTCTGCCCGAGTGCGTTTCCTAAGCGACGTGTGCAGCGAGACAGATGGGTCCCCGGGGCCGGCGTCAGGACACACGATTTGGCCACGCATCGCATGCAAACCAGGTGCCCACACGGGGCAGCGGTGTTTAGACAGGCTGGCCCGCCACTAATTTATTTGGGGCACGTGGGACCTCGCACACGCTGCTAGCATACCCGATGGACGGGGAACGTGCCGCACACGCTGTAGAGGACGCGAGTGGCACCACTGATCGCGTTAATGTGCGGTTGCGCGAAGGTCCCGACGCCTATACCTATGGTACGATCTTTCCATTTACCTGATGGATTCCTCCAAGAACACGGAAAAGGATATTCTTTTTTTTCACCTTTTCCTCTTTAACAATGTGCTCTTTCCTCGTCAGACACCATTCAGAGTGTGCTCTATTTGGTTCAAATGGCTCTGAGCACTATGGGACTTAGAACTACTTAAACCTAATTAACCGAAGGACATCACACATCACCCAGTCCTCACCAGGCAGAGAAAATCCCTGACCCCGCTGGGAATCGAACCCGGGAACCCGGGGGCGGGAAGCGAGAACGCTACCGCACGACCACGAGCTGCGGACATGTGCTCTATTTGCTCATCTTTTTTTGGTTAATACACTACTATCGATAACGTCTGACGGTGGCAATTTTTATTAGTGAGATACAGGTAGCTGTTTCCTGCATACACCTTCCTGTGGTTTGCTGGTTGACGCAGCCCCATCGCGCGAAATTTTAAATGACCTTGGACGGCGATCTCCCGTTTCATTTGTGCTTGACTAGTTTTACACCAGTCTGCAATCACTAATATGGAAATACATCTGCTTGTAATCTCCAACATCCATGGGAACCCTGGTTAGCAGCCATGCTTTTGTCAACAAATCCAATGCTCCGTTCACCTTCTAAATGTATATGTCCTTCTTCCATTTAATTTGAAACGTCGTCGCTTTCAAGATCGTGAACTCATCACCGAACAATACCTTTATTTTCAACAATAACGTATTCGAAACCTCAATTGCCATGTCAAATTAAAGGCTCCAACGCAAACATTCAAGGTATCAAGTTAATATTCAGCTCTTGACTAACGGCATTCGGTATTACCGGGATGGCTGGTTCAAATGGCTCTGAGCACTATGGGACTCAACTGCTGTGGTCATCAGTCCCCTAGAACTTAGAACTAATTAAACCTAACTAACCTAAGGACATCACACACAGCCATGCCCGAGGCAGGATTCGAACCTGCGACCGTAGCAGTCGCACGGTTCCGGACTGCGCGCCTAGAACCGCGAGACCACCGCGGCCGGCTTACCGGGATGCTACCGTTGCTGGTGCCTCAGATTTGTCTGATGGTAGTCTACTCGCCGAAAGTACTTACAATAGCATACATGATTGAGACTGGTTTTGCAACCAATAACAAAAAAATGGCTCTGAGCAATATGGGGCTTAAATTCTGAGGTCATGAGTCCCCTAGAACTTAGAACTACTTAAACCTAACTAACCTAAGGACACCACACACATCCATGCCCGAGGCAGGATTCGAACCTGCGACCGCAGCGATCTCGCGGTTCCAGACTGTAGCGCCTAGAACCGTACGGCCACTCCGGCCGGCAACCAATAACAGATAACCTGAAGCTATTCATGGACTCACGACAGGTGACCATATTCTACAGTTTTATCTTAGTGAAGCCTTTCATACATTCTCGTAGGACGTTTTACTTGCCCAGGTTGAAAGTCTAAATTTTCCTCTAGCTACAAAGCATTAATTTCGTAGGTACCTGACGTCTCGCTAACAGTGTGCCATGTCTGGAACCACAGAGCCGCAATGACGACAGCTAATTTCAGGTGTCTGCCGGGGTTTCGTTTTAGATCTAACACTTTTCTAATTGTATGTACGCCCGGAGCGCTTTGAAGGCCTTGGTTACGTGATCTCTTTAGTTCTCGGAATGACTTTAGCCCTTAATGTAACTTGATTTCTAATACAGTCTGGTAATTTATTTCTTTGTGTTTGTTGATAATTACAAGCAAACGTAGAAGTGAAAAGGTTTTCTATTAAAGGACAAGAAGTGAATAATCTCATACTATTTCTAAGGTTTCTTATGCTTCAATTCTAATTTGATCATATTCTTAGCAAATCTTCAGAGACAAAGTTCCCTCGTCTGGGGGGGGGGGGGGGGGTCTCAAGTGAAATTTCCGAAACTGAAGCGGAAGACAATTAAAGATGTGAATTATTATCACTAATCTAAAGTATTCACCAAATTGCTCTTACTTAATGTATTGCACTGTAAGGTAACTAAATTACAGTGCAACATTATAGCTTTTCGTAGAAAGTATGTTATGATAAAATCTGCGAAAGTGGCCTCTTTCTTCTCCTACAGAAACTTCTCCACAGTAGACAAGGGGTACAGCTCACTTAATGTAATGAAGCTTTTGCTTTGGATAGACACTGCACGTTGCCTAGCACTAGCTTTCTGTTTGTGTGAAGTACTGCTACACATCAGCAGAGGTAATTCTAAGCTCTTATGTGAGTATTCACGTGTTAAACACTCTAAATTTATGAAATACCCTGCCTGACAAAGTGAAGTACGCAGAAGTGGACGAGGCAGCTGAATAAAGCTTCACCAGTTTTGAGGGTATGTGATGTTATTTCATTGATTATAAAATTGATTCACATTTTTTAAAAAAACTTGGCAGTATGACTCCACTCATCAGTACGATGTTATGCCACCTTCCACCTGGATTCATACACTCATCCCGTTGGGAACAGTGTCACAAAGATATTGTATCCTTTCCTGAGGTGTGCTGGCCGCCAACTGTCGTAGCTGGTCGTTGATGTTCTGGATACAGGACTGGAATGGAGTTCACGACTGAGCTGAGTTCTCACCTGATCTATAGGGCACAAATCTGTATATCTCGCTGACTAAAGTAGCCCCCACACAGAGACACATGTCATGCGTGGAGAGCACTGCCCTGTTGAAAAATGGTAGCATGATACTGTTGCACAAGACGTAACACATGTGCTGTGGCAACAGAGTTCCCTCAATCACTGCTGGACGTGATCCGAAGTTATACTCGACACCATGCACTATGACACTGGGAGTAATTTAGCTGTCTCGCTTCAAAACACTGTAAACCATCCTCGCTGGCGATGGTCATCCAGGATGGTGCAGAACTCGTGATTCATTGCTGAACACGATACGACGCTACTCATCAGCAACTAAGGCTTCCAATTCGCGGTACCACACAAACTACAGCAGTCTGTGTTCTGGTGTTGACGCAGTCTACTCATGGGTCCGTATTTCCCTTGTCCAGCCGCTTCTAGTTTCCTATCAACGGACCAATGGTTTGGGCTTACATAGGGGTTACAAAATGGTTCAAATGGCTCTGAGCACTATGGGACTTAACTTCTGAGGTCATCAATCCCCTAGAACTTAGAACTGCTTAAACCTTACTAACCTAAGGACATCACACACGTCCGTGCCCGAGGCAGGATTCGAACCTGCGACCGTAGCTGTTGCGCAGTTCCAGACTGTAGCGCCTAGGACCGCACCATAGCCGGCCATAGGGGTTACAGTGCGCTGGGCAGTGTTCTGCGCACAATACGGTGATCCAGACTTGTGGTGGTCAGACTTGGTCGGTCAGGACCTGGACGTAAAGCATGCTTGCCCTCATATTCCTATGTAATCTAACACAGGGCCATTGTCACATCCGAATGTTCCACAAACTAGCCGACAAATGAGGACACTATCAGGTTCTGAGAACGCTATCTCACACGATTATGCTGCGTCGCTGTGCCCTCCACAATGATCACTCATTTGACACTGGACAAGCCCCTTATGTAGCCTACCGGACATGGTAACAACACTAAAAATGAACAGCACTAATGCCTTCCTGAATCGTGGCAGTAGCAGGTCTTGCCACTGGGCACACTCACCACACTCCTAGTTTAGAAGTGAGTAAGTTAAAATAATGAAGGAGATAGTTGATAAGGAGGAAATGCGTGTAGATGTGCGCAGAGTTTCACTAGAGTGAGTTTAATTCGAGTAGTACATCATGAGATATTTCAATTTCAGTTAAACACTTAATCCACTCACTGTGGTGTAAACCAACTAACTTAGCTTTAATAACTTCAAACTGATAAACCATATTCGTAACACAACGGAGAGGAGGCCAACCATGTTAAAAGGTTCTGCATCAGTGCTAGGAATCAGTACAGAATATTGTTGAAGACGTACTAAGAAAGTGTTTAAAAAGCGTGCACCGTAGTCCAGGATATATTTGTAACGGAATGTATAGCGTGTAGATTACATTCCAGAACGTTTTGAGTTTGTGAATACAATACTGAGCGGATTACAACACTGATAGTACTGGCTGAAGGTTAAAGGCCATCCTGCTTGCGGTAAGAAGGAGGATTGAGGTAACGGGTTGAGTACTTTAGCTGACATTGATAGCATCGCCAAGGAGCTCATATAGCAGCATTCACGGATTGTCCCAACCGCCAGAAGGAAGATGGGGCGGCGCCAGGTGAGTACAGCGTGTAGCAGCGGTTAGGAGATTCTATTGAAAAGAAGAGATAACAGACACGGTGGCAGGCGATGCTATACTAAGCGCTTCAAAGGCTTGTTTCTCATAAACTTTATCAGTTGCTGGGTGAACTAGGATCGTTACAGAACAGAATGACTAATATTGAAGAAGACCCAATAGATCAACGAAAATGACCCAGAAGAACTACTTCACCATAGGAAATAGAAGGTGTAGCTAACATGGATAGAATTAGGAAGGAAGGAAACGGCTTATAAGTTTTTGGTTCTGATATTAACTTGAAAAGAGTTTCGTATGAGGAGGAAACGGGATTATGATCTCCAAGTATTGTATCATAAGAAACAGTGAAAGTGAAACCACTCTAAATCAGGCTGAGTGATTCACTACTTGAAGGCATCGATGATCCTCAACAAACGACAGATGAAGTTGTGGAGCAGTTGATTCTGGAGGTAAGGTCAGATGGACAAGATGTTGTAAAATATTGAAACATTAGGTAATGTCAAGACATAACTGATGAATGATAACGAAGAGCTAACGAAGAGATAAAGTTAAATGTTAAATCCCATATAAAAGCAGAGATTGCTATCAGTACTCATATATCATGTATGTAAAGCATGACATTGTGCAATTAGAGCAACAGGTTGATACAAAGTTGAAAAGCATATTTACAAAAGTAGATTCAGAACTTAACGTGGTACACTAGAATTACAATGCATGAGCTAAGGCATCTTAAACGAAAAGAGCGAAAACGTTAGGAGCTAACAAAACTGTATATCGTAGTTTCACAGAGCAACTTCATGAAAAGTTTATAGAACATGTGCAGGTAGTGATTCAAGATTTAAACAATGTTAGCGGTAAGACAATACTTGAACAAAGAAGTAGTTTTAATGTGCGTATAACAGAGACAGTTCGAAGGCTGTGTGCCAAATGAAGAGCCAGTGAGTCGTCTCAAACAGAGCAGCTAGTGCTTTGTAGATTAGTTGATGAGTAACTGGTCAAAATCTACAACTACTGGGTTACGGCAGTCATCTGTTACTTCAAAAATCAGCGCCTGTTTACAGTCGAAAATTTAGTTATTTCGATTGCGAAGCTGTTCATACAGCAATTTATGCACATGGAACTGGTGTCCTGGCGATACGATTGTAAAATGGTAAAGGAGCTCCAAGGAAGATTTCTAAACGAGTACTTGTCGGCTAAAATTCAATGAGAATTGGTAATGGATCTCTGGAGTGGCGATGGCCGAGCGGTTCTAGGCGCCTCAGTCCGCAACCACGCGGCTGCTACGGTCGCAGGTTCGAATCTAGCCTCGGGTATGGATGTGTGTGATGTCCTTAGGTTAGTTAGGTTTAAGTAGTCCTAAGTCTATGTGACTGATGACCTCAGATGTTAAGTCCCATAGTGCTTAGAGCCGTTTGAACCATCTCTGGAGTGGTAATACGTATCAAGAGATGGCTATTCAATAGAGCGAATGTGCGGCTGTTGGTGAAAATGAATGCTGTGTTTCGATATGGCTCGGCTGTAGAAATGTTTGTTGTCGTTACAGAATGTATGTTACAATTCTGCATTCAGCGAGAACTAATTGCAGACCACCCATAATTATGAGAATTACATATGTTTCCTCAAGAGAGATGATCGCTTGCGTGACTTTTATGGCAGGCAGTTGAACATACAACAGCAGTTGCAGGAAAATATAAGGCCTCTGCGTCCTAAAGGTGGTCCGAGTCATGCGCCAAATGCATGCAACAGGCATCACAATTGCAGCCATTGTGACGACAATGCATAAAATGACAATGGGCACATTTCACATGTCCCAGAGCCAACCAGACAGAGAAGTATGTAACTGCATCGTGAGTGTTCAGTAAGGAATATAAACAAAGTGCGGGTGTCAGACGCCATAATTACCATGGCGATATGGAGGAGAAGTCTGCGTGGAAACAGATATGTGGACTAGCCTGTACAAGTAGGAGCACGGGGGGACCGGTAGCCTTGAGGAGTGGGGGATAAACGAGCCTGCAGCGCAGAGCGTGTGAAGTGCGGTGTGACTTTCCCAACGGTAGTTCAAACGGCCATGACTTTCTTGGTCAATAACACACCACTGATATGTTGGGATTTGTGCGACTATTTGTCGAAAATAAACCGACTGGGGCTCAAAACTTAAGGAATACCATTCATTGAGCTCGTAAGTATGGAACGTTGGCCTCCAGAACAACAAATGAAAGTATGTAATGGGGCAAACAGTTCAAAACTTCAAGAGAAAGGACGAGAAAAGACAAGTACATCAGAAACCGCGAGAGTGCCTTTGGAGGGATGTGACACTAACTATAAATTCACATTGAATGGAGAAGCCGAATATGAACTGCCCTTAAGGTTTGGCAGCGATCATGCAGTGCTTTTAGACTACAGGCCGAGGAGAGCAAAGCTCAATGTGTTTGTGAATTGCCACTTCAAATGCTTTAAGGTTTTATGTACTGCCCTGTAGGAAGAATAAAGAGCGAAAATTGGAGAGCTAAACATGAGTTTGAGATAAAAGTCATAATTTAGTTGTATGAAGAAGAGCCAATACCTTTTGCAGCTGACGAAAATGCAATGGGAAAAGAGAAAGTAGGTGGCTTAGAAAGTGAATTTTTATAGTGGAATTGCTCAGTATCTTAGGTAAAAATAATAAACATTCATTTTAAGTGACTGAAAGTAGCATGGAGGCCGCCTTGTAGTACAGCGGTAACAGCCTTGGCTGTCAGCCAAGCTACGTCGGCATGTAGGGCACAATAAGAGGTGATAGAGAGGATAACTGAACGCAGTGCTAAACTGTCCCACGCAGCAAAGGATGATTTAGTAAGTGGGTCTACCACCGAACTCGAGCGAGTCTCTTTGTTATGGTCGACATTGCTAGACATAAGGTTTTAGAGAAAGAAATTGGCAGTAATGGAGTATAAACGAGGCTGAATTTGAGGACGGCGCATCATTCGATTCGGGGACTTGGTCATCGCCGAGTAGCCGCACCACGATGCCAGAGCGTCCACAGCATCCATCGTGTTTAGACCAGGCTGCATCTGCCACCAGACTGGGTCCTTCACGGTACTTGGTGCCACAGCCCTGCCGGCGTGCTGTCCGTGCCTACTGCCACCGTCACTGAAACCCAGGGAAGGACTCAGCACCACAATGCCAGCCGCCGTGTGACACCTCTCCTAAGGTTGCGGGTCTAGACCCGCGTCTACCTCCTCCGCCACCGTGGACCAAAGAGAAGCGAATCCGCCACCTGGCGACTCACTCCGCCGGGAAGCGCCACTGTCACTACTGACCGTGGTCTTGCCTTCGCTGCTCGGCCAAAGACCTGAAGCAGTATCTCCGACATAGCAGCCGACGCCACAAGCACTGTCCAGAGCTCGCGAGGAGAGGTATGCCTGCCTAATGTAAAATTGAAGATTTAATAAAGTTACTCTGTTGAAATGTTCACAGCGTGTCCAGTGAATCCTCAAAACCTACGGCATTACCACACACGCACCACCTGCTACAGAGGTGCCGCAACAGTGTGGTCCACACTTGTCAGTAATCAATAGTGGAGGATGTGTCATCCCCACGGAACGTCGTTCGAGACACGGCCCACACTGTCGTCACAGGGGTGAGTGAGACTATTTTTTTCTTGTACGTTAGTAATCATTGGGTCGAAGGTTAGAAGGCGTGTTTTTACGAAAGTTTCGGTTAAGAAATCAGATGAATTTGTGGATCGGTCGCAACTTAGGGGAATGGTACAGATGAAAGTTTAGTATGTAAATTGCACTCAGCGTAATTTACTCGGGTATTATGCACCTCGTGCTGTAACCGTTTTGAACACACAGCTGGGAAGTGCAGCGAGTTCAGGTGGCTCATAATTGGAGAGGAGAGGTAACTTGGTAGAACACTTCGGGATTAAATCTTCTGTGCGTATTGTTTTGCTGAACTGTAATTTTTATCATGGATAAAGGACGCAGAGGCAAAATCAGAGACACGAGGAGCTACCAGTAAAGAAGAGGTGATGTCATTAGTAGATCAGCTGGCTAATTTGAGAGCGTATAAAATGTTTATATTTAACCCTGCAGTGGTCGTGCGGGATATTGTTTCACTGTAGGTCGCGCGGCGCCTCACAGACGCCATAAGCATTAATGCGCCAACAAACTGTTCAAGTTTATATTTGTAAAACCACTAATCAAGTACTATAAAAGAGATGAGTACACTATGACCAATGGAAAATAGTTTATTTTTCTTATTTTTAAGTATAAATGTGCTTCACAAAACTGTTGACTGTCACATTACGTAACTTTTAATGCTTTTCATCACAAAGTATAAAACCATCATACACTTTTAAAAAAATTGCTTTACAGTCCTTGTGTGGAAACTTTTGGAGCTTTGGTCCTCTTCTACAGGCTGGACAGCGGCTTCATCTGGAAAAAAATTATTAATATCTTGCCTGAAATTTCTTGGCAACGATAAGCAGTGGGAACGATGACGCAAGAAATCGTTAGCTACAATACGTGCCAGAAGTTTCAGAAACTCACTGCGCCTGGTGCGAGTGCATGGTGAGAGTGCACGGTTTATTATCTGAAGACTACGCATAAAGAAGGGGCAAAGCACAAATCTCAGAAAAATTAGTTAGTTGTATTATTATGAAGTTCATCAGATGTACTCTCAGTTGGGTGAACTTAAATGAATGTGATGGGTATTGTCCAGGAGTTGTAGCCAGATTAATATATCGCATACACGGAGAAAACGGGTCAAGTCCGTCCAGTACACAGACAGAGTGGGTGAAGTCCTGCAGTTGCCGATTTCTCAGCTGTACTAACGTTATTGTCTGCTTTTATGGAAGTCTCATTGTTGACATTGTTAAGTGCTATATCATTGTTCATCTTTGTTATGTATTGTCGAAGCTATCACGGAACATATTTGACATTAGTTTCTTTGCTTTGTGCTGTGGTGAAACTGAATTTCCTACCATTACTTGTAATATCACAGAGCAACCTTGACAATCACATCAGGGCTTTGTGGTGTGGTAGACAGAACTGAATTTCGTGTAAAATCCAACTGAGGTCGATGTTGCAACAGGTGCTGTGATATCCAGAATGAAGCTCCAGTGCTAAGTCTAGAAAAGACAGAGCTATGGTAGGCAATCTGGAGAATCTAAAAAGCTAAGAACAATGTCACATGAGGTAGGAGAACATTGTAACTGTAAGGAGAATTGTACTGATTTACTAACTGTTGCTAAGAAGTCCACATTAATTTCCAATTTCAATTTGCTGAAGGACTGGAATGAGTAAAGTTGTCACCAGACAGATCTGATTTCTATTGACAATGTGCAACGCCGAAGGCCTCGCAGAGAGAAGACAGTAGTTGCTTTGCATGATTATACAATTCGTTACAAGGTCAGAATAATAAGATATAATACTTTGACAGAATTGTCTGTTTGTCAAGAGGCCTTTATACCACTGCATGGAAATTCTAAGAAAAGATTAGAAACTATAAGGAATTCTTTAAAAAATGAAGACAGGGCGACAGCTGATAAACGAGGGAAACACGGAAACCAAGTTCATGAACTTTCAACAGAAACACAGCAAAACATCTGCTCTGACATCAAGTCATTTAAAGGACGGTCCAGTCATTACAGCGTAAATAAAACATAGAAACGGTATTTGCCTGAAGAACTTACAATCAAGAAAAATTTCAAGATGTTTCAAGGGACACAGTATACTTGTTCTGTATCATATGAAACTTATCGTAAAATATTTAATACAAAACTTAATATCTCATTCAGTTTCCCTCGAAGTGATACTTGCAGTACTTGTGATAAGTTTTCAGTAACTTGCAAATCTCTAGAGGCACAACTCGCACATGCAACAGATGGAAAGAAAGGATCAGATGTTCAAAGTAATGTTAAGAGAGAGAAGACTGAATATGAACTGCACCGCATCAAAGCTGATGTATTCTATCAGCGTAAAAGACATTCTCGACAGAGAAGCAGAAAGTTTACAAACACAGAATAGACATGTCTGGATTTCCAGCGAAATCCCCCATGTCCAAACATCGGCACCAACATTGTCTGTTATAAGCGACAGTTAATCTATATCTAATTAACATACAGGGACTCTCAGAAAGTAAAGCAATGTTTTATGTGTATCCTGAAACTATAGGGAAGATAGGTTCGAATGAATAAGTTTCTTTCCTGCGTCATTATGTTACTTCGTTTCTGGATCCGAAGATTAACAATTTGGAAATCTTCTGTGACTCATGGGGCGGTCAAAAGAAAAGCTACACCCTTTTCAGGTTCATCCGTTATCATGTTCATCATGCAAAGGGATTTGAATCAATTCGTGTGACATTCCCAATAGGAGGACATTCGGACCTGGAACGTGACAAAGAAATGTACCTCATCAGACGTAAATCAAAAGCTGAGCTCCCAAAGGACTGGACAGACTTAATTAAAGACGCGCGAGCAAAACCCATTCCTTTTCAGGTTGTTGTAGTTGATGACTCATGATACATGACTGGACTCATTTCTTGCAACAAAGATACCAACCAAAATGTCCATTCTCATTACGAGTTTTAAGGAGATGAAGATAGAACGTCACCATCCAAGGCTAATCATACAAAGTGACACTTACAAGGGATCTTGGATCACATCAGTTGTTACTGCTCCTGCTGGACGAATGGAAGAGGAACCAGAACCTGAAGAACGATAGTTTTTGTTCGCTTCACCCTGTTACGGAGGTAGGCTGGTAAGGACAGTCACAGTAATTAAATGAAACTAGTTCATATCAGTGTGTGAAATAGCAGGTCCTGCTTAATTATAAAAGTTCTATTGACATACCATGCCAATAATAAGTTGCATGTCCTATGTTTCAGAACTGCTACCTATCACCAATGAAAAGTATCGTGATCTGCAAGAACTGAAGGTGTTCTGTGACATGGGGGCCCAAGAGTACTATACAAACATTCCTTTCCGACAGTGAATTTACAATTATGTTTTGTGTTATTTGTTTGTAATAAGTAAAAATTGAGAATTGAAGACCGTGGGTTAAAAAACTGTGATTTATGCTGATAGCTGAAATTATGTCCTATCAACAAAATTTTCAATGTATGTGTTGTACCCATTTAATGAATAACTGTTGGTGGTTGTGTACCAGGTTGAGACATGGACGTATTTATCATTATAATTTACATGAGTTCAATGAAAATAAAAAGAGAATGTTGATAAACAGCATTGTTCCTAAAACCTGATTAGTCATGAACATCCTGTACAATAATGACTAGACTCAAAGATGAATTGATCTTTGTCACGGGAGATGAAGGGAAGTTTTATAGTGAAGTATCATCCCAATATCACATTTCATTCTGACTTTTACAATCTAATTAGTGCATTATAAAAAGAAATTAAGAAATAGACATTCGGAAAAAAGACATACAGTGTCAAATATTTAATAATATTTATTTCCACTTTTAAGGAATCCTAAAGGAAAAGTCGTTGAATGTAGTGCATAAATTACAAAAGCATATGCCAGTAACCTATGAAACTGTAACGTTTTAAACTTTAAAATTGCTGTCCAAAAAAATTTTTTTTCCGTGTGGTCTTCATTTGCGCATTTATATCTGCAATATTCATCACTGCATAAAAAATCGCCATTGGCCATCTGGTGGTTTTTCTTGATATACTGTAGGTGCTGCATAGCTCAACAACAGTATCAACTCCTCATTTGGTTGCATTATAAAATGCTATCATTTCTGGCTTTTCCTTATCGCCAGAAGTGGCATCAATTGCGTTATCGTGATGCCTTGTGGATAGTAATGAGTTTTTCTGAAACCCAAAGAGTGTTGTTCTTATTTCCCTCTTTGTTGTTTGCGTGGACTCTGGCAGAATCTCATGTTTATTCTCCTCATAGTTCAAACGAGAGTAAGATTCTTCTGAAGGAAGTAATCAGCTAATTCTAATGATGTGAACCAATTGTCTAAAGTTGTATTACGTCCAGTTCCTGATATCTCATTAGTGAGACGTTTCACAACATCTGTTGGTTTGTTGCTAACTGAAAATTGCCCTGTAGGCTGCTTACCAGTGTAAATTTCCGTGTTGGATGTGTAATACATCCTAGCATGCACCAAACCAAATCTTTTCAGCCCATACTTATTATGTTTGCTGGCGATGTACTGTCTGAAGAAACACTTGCCCCTGAAATCTTCCATCTTTCATCAGTTGTACTGTACTCCCCAACAGAATAAGCATTTTTACAATTTTCACAAAGGAAGAAAACACCTCACGTATGGAAGCTAAAATATCCACCTTCTTCCTTTCCTCTCGGGTATCCTTGTTGTCGAACCTCCAGCAATGCAACAGGAACCTAAATCGTTTTTCAGTCATTATCAGACGACATAACTCTATTCCCCTTTTATTGGATGCCCATATATCTTGGGTGTTAGTATGGTTATCTTTTCTTGTAGTTGTAAATACAAAATTCCCAACAAACTTTTACTTCAGATACGTCTGTCAGTTGAGCATCCCTTTCTCTGGAATACTTTTTCAGTACTTCAGAATTCCTTTTATTTGTGTGATCAACAGTACTAGAAAATTCAACATCAAAAAATAATTCCCAACAATCCATCTGTGTTCTGGCGTTCTTAGTGTCTCTTTTCACTCCTGGTAAATGAGTACCAATGTTTTGTCGTCGAGTACGAACATTTTTGGGAGGACACACTTTTGACCATTTTGTGGATTTGTTTCTTCGTAGAAAACATACGTCAACATGATCGTCACTGTCACTCTCACTGGAGTCCGCATCTTGCTCAGTGTTCGAATCTTCTTCTCTTGTTGCCACATTGTCTTCTTCCACATCACTGTAAATATCAAACTCATCCGATTCAGTATTTTCCTCGAACAACAGTTCAGTCGGAGTACAGTTTCCGTATCACGTTCATTTTCCAAATTGTAGGTATTCTGCGAACTCATGTTGGATCTGAAGGTGAAAAAAATACCTGTCAGCAACTGCTCTTACTAACGAGCATTAAAAACTACTACATTAAACAAAAAAATTTATATATACCTTCATAACGGCAAATGTCACGTGGCGTCTGGTAGACTCCAGCGATGCAGCTCTGGAAATAATCTCTTCCCTCCAACACTGTACGGCGACTGTTGCGATATTGATGAGCTGAATACGTCTGTATTTAGTTAACTGAAAGGAAGATGGCACCACACGTCCATCACTGTATGGGTTGAAAAACAGTGAGTGAATGAAGTGCAGCTGGCATCTGTCAGACCGCGCGCCACCACTCCCGGGTTAATGAACTAGCAGGAAAGAATCGCGAGATAGAAGTGTTGAAGTCGCCAACTGTGGAAGTGGATCCGACTTCGACGAGTCTTAATTCTCCTTTCTCTGGTAAAGCGTCTGAGAATGTGTTGGCACTTACAGAGGTTCTTAAGTCTGCGTCTGTCATATTAGAGTGGTCAGATAAACCGTTGTTGCAGATCGCAAGGTTACGTATGCCAGGAGAGGCAAAATTATTCGTAAGATGCACGGAAGGATTGCGAAATGCAGAAATTTTGACCACCTGAGACACGGATTGGAACAACGATAAAGGAAGCATAATAGTGCACGGTTTTTCGCAAATGGTTAGGGGTGGTATCTAGGGGACATAATGAGGCAGTAGAAGGCTTTGGGGATGGAATTAGTTTCCGAGCTGTCGTCAAACCAGGAGGTAAACAAAGGGGTGCTGCAAGAGGTCGAGCAACGGTCCATGTATGATTTTTAATGAGTCTGACAGCAGAAATGTCTAGTAGAGCGCCCGCAAGAGCACCTGAGGATCTTGAAGGGGATAAGTCAGCTTTGGAATACAAAGAAATCGACAAGTCGACAGAGGAAAGAGAGCGGACTTAGGTACTTAGCTCGAATATTAAGTGTTTTGATTGCGGTTGAACGGACATGGACATAGACAAAGATACCAATACCCACAACACAACTGAAGCAAATAAGGTCGCCAACAATTTGGTGGAAATGGCCGTAGAGGACGTTTTTGTCAGGGTAAAGTTATAGGGATAATGGTATATAAATTCCACGGAATAGGAAAGGTCCATTAAAAGGGAGTCCCTTGGGTCGCTCACAGGAGTTTCCAGTACGAATGAGTTCAGTCAGAACAAATGCAGTGGCCGAATGTGTCATAGTGAGTGTTGGGGTTGGAACAGTGTATAAAGTATTGTTGGACACACAAGTGGACGTGTCATCAGTCTCGAGAGAATTAGTGAGAAGGTGGCAATGGCACCCACCGTGATATGATTTAAGTGGTGTAGGGGATTATCACATACAACGATTGGAGTCAGTAGTGGCGAATTTTACGATTGGTACAAAAAAGTTAAATCAGTGTGACGATGTGGTGTCATGTGTAAGCGAGGGGTACAGCATGATCCTAGGGTTACTTTTTCTGTACCAAACATCTTAGTAGTGGAACAAAGAGAGATCGAGCCAACATTTGATGTTGTTTTGTTGTGGTCTTCAGTCCTGAGACTGGTTTGATGCAGCTCTCCATGCAACTCTATCCTGTGCAAGCTTCTTCATCTCCCAGTACCTACTGCAACCTACATCCTTCTGAATCTGCTTAGTGTATTGATCTCTTGGTCTCCCTCTACGATTTTTACCCTCCACGCTGCCCTCCAATGCTAAATTTGTGATCCCTTGATGCCTCAAAACATGTCCTACCAACCGATCCCTTCTTCTAGTCAAGTTGTGCCACAAACTTCTCTTCTCCCCAATCCTATTCAATACCTCCTCATTAGTTACGTGATCTACCCACCTTATCTTCAGCATTCTTCTGTAGCACCACATTTCGAAAGCTTCTATTCTCTTCTTGTCCAAACTGGTTATCGTCCATGTTTCACTTCCATACGTGGCTACACTCCACACAAATACTTTCAGAAAAAACTTCCTGACACTTAAATCTATACGCGATGTTAACAAATTTCTCTTCTTCAGAAACGATTTCCTTGCCATTGCCAGTCTACATTTTATATCCTCTCCTACCATCATCAGTTATTTTACTCCCTAAATAGCAAAACTTCTTTACTACTTTAAGTGTCTCATTTCCTAATCTAATCCCCTCAGCATCACTCGATTTAATTTGACTACATTCCATTATCCTCATTTTGCTTTTGTTGATGTTCATCTTATATCCTTCTTTCAAGACACTGTCCATTCCTTTCAACTGCTCTTCCAAGTCCTTTGCTGTCTCTGACAGAATTACAATGTCATCGGTGAACCTCAAAATTTATACTTCTTCTCCATGAATTTTAATACCTACTCCGAATTTTTCTTTTGTTTCCTTTACTGCTTGCTCAATATACAGATTGAATAACATCGGGGAGAGGCTACAACCCTGTCTCACTCCTTTCCCAACCACTGCTTCCCTTTCATGCCCCTCGACTCTTATAACTGCCATCTGGTTTCTGTACAAATTGGAAATAGCCTTTCGCTCCCTATAACATTTGATACGAATTTGATATTAACATTAATTAAATTTTAAATTAATTTTTTGGCTCATTCGTAACTGGATAGAGACCATGCAATGAATTATAGAAATGAACTTAAAAAAATTAAACAAACTCTCGGCGCTTGAGCATGGGTATTTCGTTAAAGGTCCTCTCATGCATTTTCAACCGTGTTTCCATCCTGTGTGTTTTCGCTGAAGTCGGAGTTCGTAATATGACAGCATCCAAAAACAACGTTGGATGACTTTTTGCTTAAAAGTATGGAACCTTTTGCCATGCCAAGTCACCCAACAACCTTACAATGAATAAAGATTCAAAATAAAACATACATAGGTTAGTAATAACTATATTTGAAATAGAAACACTATTTAAAATTGCTACATTTACATTGTTACTTGAATTATGCAATTACGAGTGCCGTTTGGTTGTAAGTCCTGAATAAAATAATGAAAAAAATGTAGTATTATTTGCGGTGCCCCTAAATACATCCGATCTGGACAAGACCTAGAAAACGAATGGGGACTCTTCCTCTTTCGGCAATAATATGACTATAAAAAATTGTCAAATGTTTCCAGCGGCTGCATACAATATTTATACAGCCGTGGACTATATCTATGACTTAATTTTTTTTTTATTTCATTACGTTTTCTGCTAAGAAAAACTTAGCTTGCAAATGTGCCTTTAAACTGCCCCCTGAGTTGCGAGGCTGAAGGACACATCTGCAGGCGAGCAACTCACTCTAAAGCATGTTGTATATATAAGTCCACAAATACACATACATATCATATACAACATACATATCATCACATAGTATTTACAGAAAACTGATTTCCAAAGTTTGAATGTGGCGCGTGCGCCAATAACAATTTTATGTTGGTATTGCGCCTGCCGCACATGCGCAGTAGCGTAAAGTTCAGCACTAGCGCGGCTGTTGCGAAGCGAATTCATCACACGACACATAGTTAGTCCGTGTGTTCATGTGCACAAGACGTCGCAAGACAAAGTTTATCATCACGGATTTCACAAATGTGGTTTAACATTTAAAACAGGTACAAAATCATAAAGTTACAATACTCGTAAACATGAAATTACAAAATTTTATTGCTGACAGTCTCTCTCGCACAGTACTGGTATTGATATGTCTTTTTATTTCAGATATAACGTATTTTCACTACGTGTCGTCGTTAACAGTTCCATGAACCGAAAACATACGATAACTTCATAAACGTGAGCATTCTTTACGACAGTTATATGTCAGTTCGCAGTTTTAATACAGATGCGTGTGCGCTGTCACTCGTAGCACAGTTTATATTTTTGCTCTGGTTACACTGTTTATTTATAACCTGAGCGGAGAAAATCTCCGACCAAGCCGAGAATCGAACCCGGGCCCTTAGGATTGACAGTCTGTCGTGCTGACCACTTTGTTTATTTGTCATCTCATTTTGTTCGTTATAGTTCGTTTCAAGTGTTCGTGGCGGACGTCACCTGACGCCCGTTGAAGTTATCGATCCATTCACTCAGGTTTTTTTTAATTACAGAGGGCAGCTAACCCTCTGGCCGAACACGCTGAGCTACCGTGCCGGCACCACTCAGCTACCGGGGGTGGACAGCGCAGTACATGTAAATTTGCGATGCATTGAAAGCCGGCCGCTGAGGCCGATCGGTTCTAGGCGCTTCGGTCTGGAACGCTCGACCGCTACGATCGCAGGTTCTAATCCTACCACGTGCATGGATGTGTGTGATTTCCTTAGGTTAGTTAGGTTTAAGTAGTTTAATGTTATAGGCGACTGATGATCTCAGATGTTAAGTTCCATAGTGCTCAGAGCTATTTGTACCATTTCGATGCACTCAAAAGTGTCGGTGCACTTCACTATGATCACATACTCAGCTTGTCAAGCGATATACAAAGATTCATGCACAAGTAGTTGTGAAGCAGAACAAATGTCCGCTGACCAGTCTTATACGTGAGTATACATAGCTTTATATCATGAATAGTCTTTTCCAGTTATGCGGTTTTGCACACCAGTTTCCTCGTAGTCGCAATTTCAGCGACGTCCACAAATAGTATCAGCTTAGGCAAGTCTCATAACGTTTCCCATATGGGCACATGTAACAAGTACAGTTAATATATACAAGTCAGCATATACCATTTAGCTTTACCTAAATACAGATAAGTACATGGAAAAATGTTACATTTAGGTTTTCTTACATTAGTACAAATACATATAACTGTATTACAACCTGGCTTTACGTAAACATTGATACACATTTCTCTTGTCTTCACACAAGTGTGATTGGTCACATAGAAATATTTTCATATAGTCTTACACAAGATTACAATATTTACAGTATCTACAATCATTACAAGTTTAGAATTATGTTTTTGCTTTTGCAAATGATGTCACCTGAAATAGTGGAGAAATAGCACGACACCCCACACCAGCAATAAGACCAAGCGCACAACTACAAATAAGTAATGAACTAACATCAGACACACAAAAAAAATACTCGCGACACGAGTGTAAGTGTCTAGTGAAAGCGTTGCCTTAGCTACTCGTAAATGTGTGTGTTCAATGGTGAGATGCGTATCCAATCACTTTCAAGGTTAAAAGTATAAGGGTGTAGAATGATTAAGTATTCACGTAAATCAGTCGTTAGTAGTCGAAGACTGACGGTGCAAACAGTCAATCCCATATGCTGAAAATATATCTTCTTCACACCGGTACAAAAGTTAATATAGAATATGCTTTAAAATTTTAAGTGGCTGCTGTAGGTATTCAGTGAAGACGAATCTCTTCTTTCTCCTTCTGCTGCTGACAAGAACAGCGGAAATAAAACTCTTATACTACGTATCTTCTCTGCAGAAGTTCTTTGAGGTACGTGTATTTGATAGTTGTGTATAACTTAAGCATGATCCATAGATGTGTTTGCTGTGGAGCATGGTATACTCTAAGATAACGGTGAGCGTGTAGTTCAATAATTCTGTTTGTTTTAGAATGTTGCAGCAGATATGCGCCAGTATGCGGAATGCTGACTACAACGTAAGGACCGTCGTACAGGAGACTCCACTTCGCGTTGCGCCGCTGAAGAGCAGGTGACTGATGGTGAGTACGCCAAAGCACTAGCATATCAACTTTAAATTCCTGCTTCCTCTTGACAGTGCGCGCATAAGTTTTGTTCCTAATTTTGGCTTCCGCAGTCAGCGTCGCACAGACATCCGTTACCTTTTCGTCGTGTGTTGTTTGTTGAGAAGAAAGTTTTGGGAACGGCGTTGTCCAATCGTTGTCTTCTTGCGATCGAACATGAGCTCAATAGGAGTGTATGGAATATCATAAACATTGAAGTTACTGTGTACTTCTTCAAATAAAGACAAATTTCTTACCCAGTTGGTATGTTTGGTAGAAATGTGGGATCTCATAACTCTGTTAATCTCACGGAACACACTTTCAGTGGGATTACACTGAGGATATACCTTGAGATAAAAATACTGTTAATATTATTGTCTAAGAGAAATTTACGCCACTTGTACCCGGTATAGTATGCAGAATTGTCGGGTAAAATAGCTTTTGGTTTTCCCACGTGAGGATTAGATTTCTGAAACGTTGGCATATTTATCCATAAGTTGATATAATACTGGCGATGTAGCTTACCCTGCATAAGAAGTATTCGGTAATCATTTACATTATCCAGGTCAGAGTTACACTCATTCAAGCCTTGAGGCAGACGAGACAAAGCGTAGGCAGTCATGTTGTCTTTACCCTTAAAACATACAATTTCAAAGGAATAGTTTTGCAAAGATAAGGCAAAATTTGATAGTCTGGGATGTACTAACTTACAAGTTGTCAGAAATGTGAGAGCTTTTTGGTCAGTATAAATTTTAGTGAGCTTACCATATAAATAATAGCTGGCCGTAGTGGCCGAGTGGTTCTAGGTGCTACAGTCTGGAAGCGAGCGACCGCTACGGTCGCAGGTTCGAATCCTGTCTCGGGCGTGGATGTGTGCGATGTCCTTAGGTTGGTTAGGTTTAAGTAGTTCTTCTAGGGGACTGATGACTTAAGCAGTTAAGTCCCATAGTGCTCAGAGCCATTTTGGACCATATGAATAATAATTAAATTTCTTAAAGGTCCCCATTACAGAATGGTGGAGTATGTGCGTTAACATACACTAAGTGTGCGGCTAGAAAAACTAATAATTTTCAGATGTTCTTGTTCTCCATTCTTTACAACTTGAAACATACAACAGCCTAAACCATAGGAAGAGACGTCACATGTTATACAAAAATCTAAGTTAAAATCAGGGTGATCTAAAATGTTTGAGCTAACCAAGGCATGCTTTCTGACACTGGTCAGGCCTTATCAGTATCTGATTCTTTTTTGCGTAGGTGCCACAGATGTTTTCTGTTTAAAAGTTGTTGTTGTTGTTGTGGTCTTCAGTCCTGAAACTGGTTTGATGCAGCTCTCCATGCTACTCTATCCTGTGCAATCTTCTTCATCTCCCAGTACCTGCTGCAGCCTACATCCTTCTGAATCTGCTTAGTGTATTCATCTCTTGGTCTACCTCTACGATTTTTACCCTCCACACTGCCCTCCAATGCTAAATTTGTGACCCCTTGATACCTCAAAACATGTCCTACCAACCGATCCCTTCTTCTAGCCAAGTTGTGCCACAAACTTCTCTTCTCCCCAATCCTATTCAATACCTCCTCGTTAGTTACGTGATCTACCCACCTTATCTTCAGCATTCTTCTGTAGCACCACATTTCGAAAGCTTCTGTTCTCTTCTTGTCCAAACTAGTTATCGTCCATGTTTCACTTCCATACATGGCTACACTCCATACAAATACTTTCAGAAACGACTTCCTGACACTTAAATCTATACGCGATGTTAACAAATTTCTCTTCTTCAGAAACGATTTCCTTGCCATTGCCAGTCTACATTTTATATCCTCTCTACTTCGACCATCATCAGTTATTTTACTCCCTAAATAGCAACACTCCTTTACTACTTTAAGTGTCTCATTTCCTAATCTAATTCCCTCAGCATCACCCGATTTAATTTGACTACATTCTATTATCCTCGTTTTGCTTTTGTTGATGTTCATCTTATATCCTTCTTTCAAGACACTGTCCATTCCGTTCAACTGCTCTTCGAAGTCCTTTGCTGTCTCTGACAGAATTACAATGTCATCGGCAAACCTCAGAGTTTTTATTTCTTCTCCATGAATTTTAATACCTACTCCGAATTTTTCTTTTGTTTCCTTTACTGCTTGCTCAATATACAGATTGAATAACATTGGGGAGAGGCTACAACCCTGTCTCACTCCTTTCCCAACCACTGATTCCTTTTCATGCCCCTCGACTATTATAACTGCCATCTGGTTTCTGTACAAATTGTAAATAGCCTTTCGCTCCCTGTATTTTACCCCTGCCACCTTCAGAATTTGAAAGAGAGTATTCCAGTTAACATTGTCAAAAGCTTTCTCTAAGTCTACAAATGCTAGAAAAGTAGATTTGCCTTTCCTTAATCTTTCTTCTTATTGCCTCACGTGTTCCAACATTTCTACGGAATCCAAACTGATCTTCCCCGAGGTCCGCTTCTACCAGTTTCTCCATTCGTCTGTAAAGAATTCGCGTTAGTATTTTGCAGCTGTGACTTATTAAAATGACAGTTCGGTAATTTACACATCTATCAACACCTGCTTTCTTTGGGATTGGAATTATTATATTCTTCTTGAAGTCTGAGGGTATTTCGCCTGTCTCATACATCTTGCTCACCAGTTTTGTCATGACTGGCTCTCCCAAGGCCATCAGTAGTTCTAATGGAATGTTGTCTACTCCCGGGGCCCTGTTTCGACTCAGGTCTTTCAGTGCTCTGTCAAACTCTTCACGCAGTATCTTATCTCCAATTTCGTCTTCGTCTATATCCTCTTCCATTTCCATAATATTGTCCTCAAGTACATCGCCCTTGTACAAACCCTCTATATACTCCTTCCACCTTTCTGCCTTCCCTTCTTTGCTTAGAACTGGGTTGCCATCTGAGTTCTTGATATTCATACAAGTGGTTCTCTTCTCTCCAAAGGTCTCTTTAATTTTCCTGTAGGCAGTATCTATCTTACCCCTAGTGAGACAAGCATCTATATCCTTACATTTGTCCTGTAGCCATCCCTGCTTAGCCATTTTGCACTTCCTGTCGATCTCATTTTTGAGACGTTTGTATTCCCTTTTGCCTGCTTCATTCACTGCATTTTTATATTTTCTCCTTTCATCAATTAAATTCAATATTTCTTCTGTTACCCAAGGATTTCTATTAGCCCTCGCCTTTTTACCTACTTGATCGTCTGCTGCCTTCACTACTTCATCCCTCAAAGCTACCCATTCTTCTTCTACTGTAATTCTTTCCCCCATTCCTGTCAATTGTTCCCTTATGCTCTCCCTGAAACTCTCTACAACCTCTGGTTCTTTCAGTTTATCCAGGTCCCATCTCCTTAAATTCCCACCTTTTTGCAGTTTCTTCAGTTTCAATCTGCAGTTCATAACCAATAGATTGTGGTCAGAATCCACATCTGCCCCTGGAAATCTCTTACAATTTAAAACCTGGTTCCTAAATCTCTGTCTGACCATTATATAATCTATCTGATACCTTTTAGTATCTCCAGGATTCTTCCAGGTATACAACCTTTTTTTATGATTCTTGAACCAAGTGTTAGCTATGATTAAGTTATGCTCTGTGCAAAATTCTACAAGGCGGCTTCCTGTTCCATTTCTTCCCCCCAATCCATATTCACCTACTATGTTTCTTTCTCTCCCTTTTCCTACTGACGAATTTCAGTCACCCATGACTATTAAATTTTCGTCTCCCTTCACCACCTGAATAATTTCTTTTATCTCGTCATACATTTCTTCAATTTCTTTATCAGCTGCAGAGCTAGTTGGCATATAAACTTGTACTACTGTAGTAGGCATGGGCTTTGTGTCTATCTTGGCCACAATAATGCGTTCACTATGCTGCTTGTAGTAGGTAAACCGCACTCCTATTTTTTTTATTCATTCTGAAACCTACTCCTGCATTACTCCTATTTGATTTTGTATTTATAACCCTGTATTCACCTGACCAAAAGTCTTGTTCCTCCTGCCACCGAACTTCACTAGTTCCCACTATATCTAACTTTAACCTATCCATTTCCCTTTTTAAGTTTTCTAACATACCTGCCCGATTAAGGGATCTGACATTCCACGCTCCGATCCGTAGAACGCCAGTTTTCTTTCTCCTGATAATGACGTCCCCTTGAGTAGTCCCCGCCCGGAGATCCGAATGGGGGACTATTTTACCTCCGGAATATTTTTCCCAATAGGACACCATCATCATTTAATCATACAGTAAAGCTGCTTGTCCTCGGGAAAAATTACGGCCGTAGTTTCCCCTTGCTTTCAGCCGTTCGCAGTACCAGCACAGCAAGGCCGTTTTGGTTAATGTTACAAGGCCAGATAAGCATCCAGACTGTTGCTCCTGCAACTTCTGAAAAGGCTGCTGCCCCTCTTCAGGAACCACATGTCTGTCTGGCCTCTCAACAGATACCCCTCCGTTGTGGTTGCACCTACGGTACGGCCATCTGTATCGCTGAGGCACGCAAGCCTCCCCACCGACGGCAAGGTCCATGGTTCATGGGGAGGTGTGGTAAAAATCGTGGAAAGAAAGAACACAGCACAAGGACAGATTTCAGTTGTTTTCTAGTCCGTGGACTAGGAAAATTCCTGATTGCGTCTAACTTTCCTGGGTCAGGTCGTATACCCTGAGCGTTAATAATATGTCTAAGATAATTAATTTCACTGCAAGTAAATTTAAACTTTTTGAGATTAGCTCTCACTCCAGCTTTTGCGAATTTATGTAGAAACTTTTGCAAAGTATCAATGTATTCAGACCAAGTCTTTTTAGCTATCAGCAGATCATCAATGTAGTCAGTAACCGATTCAACCAATCCATCATCAAGTATAATAACCAATGCGTTGATAAACATGCATGAACTGACATTAGGCCGGAGGGGAGGACACAAAATCGATATGTTCGCCCCCCGAATATAAATGCAGTACACTATCTAGAGTCTGGCGTGATTGGGACATGCCAGAACGAATTGGGCAGATCCATCGTAGAAAAATACACTCCTGGAAATGGAAAAAAGAACACATTGACACCGGTGTGTCAGACCCACCATACTTGCTCCGGACACTGCGAGAGGGCTGTACAAGCAATGATCACACGCACGGCAAAGCGGACACACCAGGAACCGCAGTGTTGGCCGTCGTATGGCGCTAGCTGCGCAGCATTTGTGCACCGCCGCCGTCAGTGTCAGCCAGTTTACCGTGGCATACGGAGCTCCATCGCAGTCTTTAACAATGGTAGCATGCCGCGACAGCGTGGACGTGAACCGTATGTGCAGTTGACGGACTTTGAGCGAGGGCGTATAGTGGGCATGCGGGAGGCCGGGTGGACGTACCGCCGAATTGCTCAACACGTGGGGCGTGAGGTCTCCACAGTACATCGATGTTGTCGCCAGTGGTCGGCGGAAGGTGCACGTGCCCGTCGACCTGGGACCGGACCGCAGCGACGCTCGGATGCACGCCAAGACCGTAGGATCCTACGCAGTGCCGTAGGGGACCGCACCGCCACTTCCCAGCAAATTAGGGACACTGTTGCTCCTGGGGTATCGGCGAGGACCATTCGCAACCATCTCCATGAAGCTGGGCTACGGTCCCGCACACCGTTAGGCCGTCTTCCGCTCACGCCCCAACATCGTGCAGCCCGCCTCCAGTGGTGTCGCGACAGGCGTGAATGGAGGGACGAATGGAGACGTGTCGTCTTCAGCGATGAGAGTCGCTTCTGCCTTGGTGCCAATGATGGTCGTATGCGTGTTTGGCGCCGTGCAGGTGAGCGCCACAATCAGGACTGCATACGACCGAGGCACACAGGGCCAACACCCGGCATCATGGTGTGGGGAGTGATCTCCCACACTGGCCGTACACCACTGGTGATCGTCGAGGGGACACTGAATAGTGCACGGTACATCCAAACCGTCATCGAACCCATCGTTCTACCATTCCTAGACCGGCAAGGGAACTTGCTGTTCCAACAGGACAATGCACGTCCGCATGTATCCCGTGCCACCCAACGTGCTCTAGAAGGTGTAAGTCAACTACCCTGGCCAGCAAGATCTCCGGATCTGTCCCCCATTGAGCATGTTTGGGACTGGATGAAGCGTCGTCTCACGCGGTCTGCACGTCCAGCACGAACGCTGGTCCAACTGAGGCGCCAGGTGGAAATGGCATGGCAAGCCGTTCCACAGGACTACATCCAGCATCTCTACGATCGTCTCCATGGGAGAATAGCAGCCTGCATTGCTGCGAAAGGTGGATATACACTGTACTAGTGCCGACATTGTGCATGCTCTGTTGCCTGTGTCTATGTGCCTGTGGTTCTGTCAGTGTGATCATGTGATGTATCTGACCCCAGGAATGTGTCAATAAAGTTTCCCCTTCCTGGGACAATGAATTCACGGTGTTCTTATTTCAATTTCCAGGAGTGTACTTAGAATCTAAAAATTTCTGGAGTTGCTCCTCTAAATTCTCATGTTTCGCGATAACAATTAAAGTAATGTCATTAATTACGCGAGCATGGAAAACAAACTGATATTTCCCTTTGGATTTCTTTACAATAATTAAGGTCTGCAGTAAGGTGACGTGGAAGGTTCGATAACTTTCCACTCTAACATTTATTTCAACTCGTGCCACAAAGCAGGTCGCTAGGACAGTGGCACATTATAGGTTTTGTGGAAGAAAATCTGGTGAGACTTAACTTCTATTTTATGCACATACGAGATTATCACATCTGCTCGTTTGCTAAATAACTGCATATACGTGGACAAAACATCATAAAGTTCACTACGTTCATCATTTGTGACAGCTGTTGTTTCTAATAACTTCTTACAGATTAAAGTTTTCAACTCCTCAAACTCGGCAGCAGGTGCTTGTGTCTATGTGTCAACATTATCAGTGGTCTGTATTAAGTGAATCGTGTACACGTTACAATATTTATAGTGTTTCAGAGTCTGATATCCAGGTCAATTGAAATTTCACTGCTCTTATCTCTAAGTATTCATTTACGTTGGGAGAAATCAATAGTGCTGTCCTTGTGACACAATGTGTATCTAAACCTAAAATACAGCTAGTGACCAGGGTTTGGACGACGAGGAATAGCCATTGTACGATTCCATTACCTACGTTGACTATACAAATATCTGTTTCTTAACCCTAGAAGACTTACTACTTACGGCAGTTAAAACTTTACAGCTCTGGACAGGATACTCTGGTACGGGTTCAAACTCACACATTTTCTTGCAAAAATCATAGAACAAGATACTAACAGCCGCTTCTGTGTCCAGAATAACAGTAGTGGGAATACCACCCACATCACCAGTATTTGAGGCCAAAACAATTTCATTGGATGATGAACGACATTGTGTGTTCTCTTGTAACAGTTCATCAGACAACTTTCGTCATGATTATGGCTTATGATTAATAATGGTTGCTGTATACAACTGTCAGGTACATGATCATTGTGCCTTTGGAAAGTGGGAGTGTCAAACAATAAATTTATATTGAAATCGCCCTCCAGTTCTTCCACAGGCACGACCTGGGGCACAGGAATGACTGTTTTAAGTGTGACGTCGTCACATTTGTAGTGGGTGCAGGCACAGACGGAGTTGGTGTATCACTATTTACTTCGATAGTATCTACATTTGTGTATTGTTTATTCCAGTCTCCGAACTGTGGCGGTTGTTGCGGTTTCACGTTTTGACGCACCTGCGGGTTCGTCGATGCATTCCAGTTCTTGGTTTGCATTTGCGGCTGCGGCAATTGCCACTGGCCTAAATTATTGTTTAGCTGCTGTGGTGTCGCAGACTTTGGACACTGGGCATCGTAGTTGTTGTTTCTCCAGCTCTGTTGCTGGTTTGGTGAGTATTGATAGTTGTTTGTGTTTCTCTCAATTTTTTTACTATTTTGATAATTATTATTACCGTTGTAGCAGTAGTTGTGAAACTTCCCCTTTGAACAATATTACACGACTGTGCTTAACCTGACACACAATATTTTTTTAGCGCAACGCAATCTGACTTTCAACACACAATATTTTGTTAGCGCAACGCAATCTGACTTTCAAAATTCTCTACAAGAGAATGGCCCTGACTAACATTAACCTATACGTCTCACAAATCACTTACCTCACCAAAAATCTTCGCTGCTCAAGCTACTGCAATACAGCGAGCGCCACTACTGCCAGCTAAATAAAAGATTCAAACTATGGAAGGCACTAACTACTGATAGGGATAGTTAGCAAATGAAAGATATTAATAGAGAACCAACAATGTATTTACCTTGATATCATGACAAATTACAAAACTCCGCCATCTCTCTCCCCACATCCACCACTGCTGGCGGCTCACCTCCAACTGCCCAGCGCTACGCGCTGTTCACAGCCAGCTGCCTAACACTACAATGGTTGAGTATTACAACAATGCAAAGCAGCCACAGACTGCACACGGCACAGCCGGTGATTTTCATACTGAGGTGGCGTTATCAATAAAAAAAAACTAAACAGCCTACTTACATAGCCCCCATGCTCCCCACAAAAAATTTTACAAATTTTGTTGGGCACTGGCCAATACATATTTGTTAAAATTTTTTTTTCACAAGTACAATAACAAAGAAATCAAATGCACATACTTATTGATACAATGTTGGTCAAAAGCTAAAATTTTCTCACAGTCCATAAAGACAGTCCTGATCATTCATCACATTGCAGTGTTTTTCTCAAAGTCTGAGCAGTAAAAGAAAATGCACACGGAAGTAGTGGATTTCCATGCAGTCTTGAAGAAGTATTGTTGTCCTTCCAACAGAAAGACAGTGCTGACTCTCGACATGCTGACAGGTAATGGGCCACAAGAGAGCAAACTCACAGCGGAGTCAGTCGAAATTTTGAAGAGTATTGGTGGGTAGGTCATCACAGAGCAGACCCACTGTAGTCCTGGTAGAGATTACGGTATTGGTGGGCCACCAGAGGTGCAGACCCACTGCAGTCCTTGTAGAAATAATGGTATTGGTGAGTCATCAAAGGTGCAGACCCACTGCAGTCCTTGTAGAGATATAATGGTACTGGTGGGCCACCAGAGGTGCAGACCCACTGTAGTCCTTGTAGAGATGGCCAGCAGCCATCTGTTGTGACTGTGCAGGTACACAATCACCATTGAAGAGTCTTGCGGATAATATAACAAGTCCATAACCACCACTTGTGCACTCACAAAGTTGTTGGAAT
This sequence comes from Schistocerca nitens, assembly GCF_023898315.1. Taxonomy (NCBI): domain Eukaryota; kingdom Metazoa; phylum Arthropoda; class Insecta; order Orthoptera; family Acrididae; genus Schistocerca; species Schistocerca nitens. The sequence continues at coordinate 462,339,618 of NC_064617.1, read as the reverse complement.
TGTCCTTAGAACAAGCAATGCTGTTATCCAGTCCCTTGCTGAATTATTAACACACGTGCAAACACTAACAGTCCCTACTTGTCACATATTGTCCATATACTATGACCAACAAAAACGTGTGCAGTGAAATGTAACTTACAAGTTGCTTAATTTGATGACCTGGTGTCAATTACAATTTTATAACATAAGAACACAATAACAAAGGTACAAAACACATCATTCAAGAACATAACAATACAAATAACAGTTGCGGTAATAGGGGCTTTACAAAAGAATAGAAATAAACATATACATCAGTGTTACAAAAATAATGACATAAGTACATACATAAAGATCAGAATAACTTTTGGAACATCAACATCACACATGAGCATTAAAACAGAACAGATAAATGTCTAAACATCTTTACAAAGTAAATAACATAGTATTTGAAAAATTATACAACATAAATCTTATTAGCTAAACACATAAAGACAGGAAAAACACAAATATAAAAGAGTACACAAACACATAGTGAGATAACACAAAAGGAAAGGACAGGGTTCGTTTTCAGTGTAACTTTTGGTACTGCAGTATTTTGCGAACAAAACCTTTTTTGTTCTTGGAGATCTCCCTTCGTTCATCATTATTCCCAAAAAGTCCTATCTGTACCTCTTTTCTGTGTTCCAACCATATTTCTTTCAAAATAGTTAGTTCTTAGTGCACAATACTCATTTTTGCCAAATCTGTTTCTTATATAGTCTACCCCTCTTACGCTAACTTAAATCTACTGAGCTCAGATGCTAAACTAAGGGACGAGGCAATGCAGCATCACATAAAACAATTAATATAAACAGCAATGAAAAAAAACGCAGATTTGCGAAGCAAGCAGCATTAAGAAATTAGCAAATCAATTGTAATATTACAACTAATCTAAGGCAATGTGCAACAAATAATAACAAGAAATCATTAGTAAAACTGGCTTAACAGAATAATACAAAGTCAAATTCAATAACACTATGCCTGGCAAACAGCAGCAACTTATACCTAAACATGACATAGCTCAAGCAGAAAAAATATTACAGTAAAAATGGCCATGTTTAAAACTTACGTCACATCTTAACACTAGAGTGATGCATCACAAAAACTTACTCTACGAAAAAAATTAACAAGTAGTTGAAAAGAAAATTATGTATGCAGTTCCTGTTATTAGTCCCTTCTTATTGGTCTTTCCATTCCAAGAGCTCCTTTTTCGAAGAATGTGGGTCATAAAATAATTATTTAATAGATCTGTTGACAGAAAGTGTCCACATTAGCAAATGAATTTTTTTTTATTTTTTTTTTTATAAAACCTATGCTGCAACACAGCTGGAAACTAGATATCAAATGAAATAAGCAACTATGAAAGGCAAAGCATAAAAATATCATTCAATAGTCATGTGACATTTCATAAGTTAGTGGAAAAATCTCTCAACTAGAGAGACAGTAGTCATAATCAGGTGTATAGACATAAAAATATTTCTCGTCATTTCATTAGGCATCCAGTGTAATCATATGTTTTCAAGTTCGACGGTGTCGTTTTTGCGATGCTTTCTACAAAAGAATGTCAGAAGCGAGGTTAATGGCCTCCCTTTTTGTTTTTCTACCTGTGCCGCTGGAAGGCTAATGGCCTTTTTTTTTTTTTTTTTTTTTCGGGCGGCTGTCGCCCAGGTGGGTGCCCGCGACGCATTACGTGCAGGTGGTCACTTAACTTTCGTACGGAAATATTTACGACAGCAGTTTTCGCTACAATGGCAGTCTTATATAAAAATTTCATAGGTCAAGCATTTGTGTTACAAATCTGTAGAAACAAAATCCTATAAATATAAGTGTCCAAAAAAAAATATTCGTCAGCATTGTGATACATTCACGCATTTACACACATTTCATAATTCTAAAAGTACGATTCTCGGTTTCCAACATCCTTTTCCACAAAGCAGAGTTCCTATCCACTATTCATTACTCCTTACCTTATTATACATCTACATATTCGTCGACACTTCAATATTTCATCGTAACATACGTATCATAATCAGATTCCTCATATAGCATCATCTCATTGATAATAAACATACCTCAACAACATAATACACATCGTCGCCGTAAAAATAACATCATAACACCTCAGTCAACTCTCAAAATCGTCGTAGCTTTCTAATTTCAAAACCTAAAAAAAATTCTCTGCTCATGTCAAAAGTGTCATCTGCCTCAAACGTACTTTAAAAATCATGATTCCATACCAAACACATCATTCAAAGCTCACATAGTATCACAATGGTTCCAAAAAAATATGAACAGTTTACAAAGTACAAACAAAATACAATTTCATAAGTGTGAAGTTATTCAACTGTGTAATTACGTAAGCATCTGTCACTAATGTAGTAAAAAAAATGTTTGTCTCTCTCAGTTAAATGATCTGATAGCTGTGTAATACTGTGTTGGAGAAATATGGTACCGATGTGTAAAGTTGTATAAGCAAATACCATATTAGCTAGGGTTCCTTGTGGTTGCCACACACATGGTACACAAAGTAAGCGTGTACCCCCCTAAGGATTAATGTAATTATACCCTCAGGTGTTACAGATTACAGCAATGAAATGAAATGTATCACGGAAAACTTTCTTTGTAAAAAAAAATCTTTAAAATAAATGTTTTAAGTATAAAATTAATCACTCAAATACGTGTCCTGTAGCGCTAAACTGTGCGTCATGTTGTAAGATAATTCTATGAAACTGTCGTAGTTATCGTCCTCTGTAAGCAAAGTTCTGCTAAAGTCAATGTACTTACCTCATGATACACAAAAGTGAAATGCTTTGTGTATAGATATCGTAGTTATTACGCTTATTGTTGTGATGAAGAAAGTACTGTACTGTAACGTATTGTTGTGCTACGAAAAAGGCTGTCTCATTGTAGCTATACCACAAAAGTTACTACTAAAACATGTTTTACTTTCCAGAAGAATTCAGAAAAACTGTGCAGATATAAAACAGATACACCGCAAAAGCAACAAGGTGAATTGTGTCACACATTAGTAGCGTTGTGATATAGTCGTGTAGCTGTCAAATAAACTAACCACTGTGTCACCTGGTATCTCTCAGAAAGCACCTTGAATCCATAATGTATTTGCAAGTAAACCAAAATGTTGCATTAAAATCTCAAGTTAAAAAAGCACATTATCTCTCAATAAACAGTTTTACGTGTGAAATGTGGTGTAAACCTTTACTCTTCCTAGTACTCAGAGTGTGAACTTGAATGCAATTATCGTGCGGTATACGTCGGTAAAGAATACTGGAATTTTTCTCAAGGTTAGCGTCTATGATATTTTTCTCGGAGCCAGCCGGCGCACGCGGTTCCCTGCGGTGCGCGTCATTGTCTGTTGGCGCGCGTCGTTAATGGGATTCGGAGACCGAACCTCTAGAAATTCGCCTTGCCGAGAGGGCCCAGCTCTGTTATAATCCCGCCAGTTCTGATGAAATTCAGGTCTGTCGTTATATCGGTAGTTTACATAGTTTCTTGTTTGTCGGTCATGTGGTGGAGAATTTCTCCCGGAATCGTAACTGCGCGCCGAACTGTTGCGTCTGAAGTTATTCTGCCCCCTTTTTTTTTTTTTTTTTTCTTTTTAACAGCTTATAGTAAAAATCATTGTGTCGGCGAGTAGCATATCGGTCATTGTTAGGTCGTGTCGGCGGTTTCATCTCAAAATTCGGTGCACCTTGCCAGTTTCTTTCATAACTTCCGAAATGCCCTGTGTTATTATTTTGCGTCTTTTCTGTATTTCTAAGTCCCTCTTCCCGTGTTGGAGCGCGAGTGTGTTCTGAAATACGTAATTCATGTATTACCTGTGTCAGCTGATCTTGTACTTCGCGGATTTCTCTTTGGTGTTGCGTATTAATTTGATTTTGGTTTTGTTTGAATTTTCTAATTTGTCCATACTCTTCTGTGTCAGTGAAGGCTACAGGTCTTGTGTCATTCAGATCATCATCTACCTTTGTAGATAAGTTAGTGACCTGATCCGAAAGTTCGCCTACTTTCTCCGATAGTGAACACATTTCCTCAGTGTGTTTTTCTGAACCAAGTTTCAGAGTGTCCATTTGTGTTGAAATCGAATCTACTGTGTCCTTCAAGTTTTCCTGAGTTTTTGCAAGTTGCATAACCGAATCGGTAGATGCAACTGAGTCAAATTTAGCTAGCAAGGTCTCATGATTTTCATGAACAGTAGTTTGCAGTTCTTTTATGGCTGCTTCGTGATTCTGTAGTGCATTTTCATGACGCGAAAAAATAGGTTGGAAATGTTCACAAATTTGTGTTTTTACATCATTACAGACCTTTTGACATTTCGATTCAATGTGATGTAACTCAGTAGTTAAATCTTCACGTGTTTGTTCAACCGTGGAGTCTAACTTTTGAAGCTGTTGCTGTGTTTGACTCTGATTTTGTTCCATTTGTTTCTGATTTTGTTCGATTGTGTCTAATTTTTCAAGCTTTTGTTGTGTTTGTCTCTGATGTTGTTCCATTTGTTGCATTAGCTGTAATAACAATGCATTAGTGTCTGGAATCTGTTCCTCTACGCTTTTCGGCAGTGCATTTGCACCGGCAACATTCACATTTTGACAAGCAGAAAATGTGTCTTGACTTATTTGAGAAAACGGTGAGGATCCAAAACCTGAATCTACTGTATTTGTGAGATCGTCTCGTGTCATTTCGGATTCCTGAGCCGCGCTATTGCCGACCGATCGATCGATAATGCTTCCCTGTTCTCTAATTGTTTCGCTGTCTACACCATTGTTTGCAACCCGCTCCATTTCCCTATGCACAATTACCAAATTACTACTTTGTACGTCTGTTAATTCATTACACAGTGGTGCTGGCAAACTACGCTCGTCGTCATTTCTATTATTTCTATTATTTCTATTATTTCTCAGTTTGCTTTGGAGCCTAGTGTTACGTTTTTTACACGCCATTATTGTCACAGTATTTCACACGACAACACAGAAAAACACAATTTCAAGAGCAAAAATAAGAGAACACATTAACATAACACTGAAAATAATATCTAGTTAATTGCAGCTGCGAAATACTTGGTGCAAATCTACATGCATACCACAACTGTTTTATTGTACAACAATGAAAAACTACAACTACAAAGGAGATTTTCTCTAAAATTACGCGCTAGCAATAAACAAAAGCTACACTAATTACACAAACTACAAGAAAAAATCAGAAGATTCCAGTGAGGTATCCTAGGCTATGGGTCAACATATGAAACGTCCCCTTTTAACAATATTACACGACTGTGCTTAACCTGACACACAATATTTTTTTAGCGCAACGCAATCTGACTTTCAACACACAATATTTTGTTAGCGCAACGCAATCTGACTTTCAAAATTCTCTACAAGAGAATGGCCCTGACTAACATTAACCTATACGTCTCACAAATCACTTACCTCACCAAAAATCTTCGCTGCTCAAGCTACTGCAATACAGCGAGCGCCACTACTGCCAGCTAAATAAAAGATTCAAACTATGGAAGGCACTAACTACTGATAGGGATAGTTAGCAAATGAAAGATATTAATAGAGAACCAACAATGTATTTACCTTGATATCATGACAAATTACAAAACTCCGCCATCTCTCTCCCCACATCCACCACTGCTGGCGGCTCACCTCCAACTGCCCAGCGCTACGCGCTGTTCACAGCCAGCTGCCTAACACTACAATGGCGAGTATTACAACAATGCAAAGCAGCCACAGACTGCACACGGCACAGCCGGTGATTTTCATACTGAGGTGGCATTATCAATAAAAAAACCTAAACAGCCTACTTACAGTTGTTGCTGTTACGCTGTATCTTATTGTGATTGCCACTAGTAGAATAAGATTTGTTATAACTGCTAGTTGTGCTGTTGTTTGTGCATGTAGGTTCTGTTGTGCATACAGGGTGGTCTATTGATCGTAACCGAGCCAAATATCTCACGAAATAAGCGTCATATGAAAAAACCACAAAGAACGAAACTTGTCTAGTTTGAAGGGGGAAACCAGAGGGGGCTAAGATTGGCCCGCTAGATGGCGCTGCCATAGGTCAAACGGATATCAACAGCGTTTTGTTAAATAAGAACCCCAATTATTTATTACATCTTCACGTAGTATGTAAAGAACTATGAATGTTTCAGTTGGGCCACTTCTTTCGTTGTGTGATAGATGGCGCTGTAATAGTCACAAACATATGCCTCACAATTTTAGACGAACAGTTGGTAACATGTAAGTCTTTAAATTAAAATACAGAACGTAGGCACGTTTGAACATTTTATTTCGGTTGTTCCAATGTGATACATGTACCTTTGTGAACTTATCATTTCTGAGAACGCATCCTGTTACAGTGTGATTACCAGTAAATACCACATTAATGCGATAATTGCTCAAAATGATGTCCGTCAACCTCAATGCACTTGGCAATACGTGTAACGACATTCGTCTCAACAGCGAGTAGTTCGCCTTTCGCAATGTTCACACATGCATTGACAGTGCGCTGGCGCACGTTGTCATGCGTTGTTATCACGATAGCAAATATCCTTCAACTTTCCCCACAGAAAGAAATCCGGGCACGTCAGATCTGGTGAACCTGCGGGCCATGGTATGGAGCTTCGACGACCAATCCACTTGTCATGAAATATGCTGTTCAATACCGCTTCAACCGCACGCGAGCTATGTGCCGGACATCCATCATGTTGGAAGTACATCGCCATTCTGTCATACAGTGAAACATCTTTTAGTAACATCGGTAGAACATTACGTTGGAAATCAGCATACATTGCACCATTTTGATTGCCATCCATAAAATGGGGGCCAATTATCCTTCCTCCCATAATGCCGCAACATACATTAAACCGCCAAGGTCGCTGATATTCCACTTGTCGCAGCCATCGTGGATATTCCGTTGCCCATTAGTGCCTATTAAGCAGGTTTACATTACCGCTGTTGGTGAATGACGCTTCGTCGCTAAATAGAGCGCGTGCAAAAAATCTGTCATCGTCCCGTAATTTCTCTTGTGCCCAGTGGCAGAACTGTACACGACGTTCAAAGTCGTCGCCATGCAATTCCTGGTGTATAGAAATATGATACGGGTGCAATCGATGTTGATGTAGCATTCTCAACACCGACGTTTTTGAGATTGGCATTCTCGTGCACTTTGTCTGCTACTGATGTGCGTATTAGCCGCGACAGCAGCTAAAACACCTGCTTGGGCATCATCATTTGTTGCAGGCCGTGGTTGACGTTTCACATGTGGCTGAACACTTCCTGTTTCCTCAAATAACGTAACGAATAGTCCGGACACTTGGATGATGTCTTCCAGGATACCGAGCAGCATACATAGCACACGCCCGTTGAGCATTTTGATCACAATAGCCATACATCAACACAATATCGATCTTTTCCGCAATTGGTAAACGGTCCATTTTAACACGCGTAATGTATCACGAAGTAAATACCGTTCGCACTGGTGGAATAATACGTGATACCACGTACTATTACGTTTGTGACTATTACAGTGCCATCTGTCACAAAGCGAAAAAGCGGTCCATCGAAAACATTAATATTTCTTTACGTACTACACGAATATGTAATAAAAATGGGGGTTCCTATTTTAAAAAACGCAGTTGATATCCGTTTCAGCGGGCCAAGCATAGCGCCATCTGGTTTCCCCCCTTCTTTGCAGTTTTATCGTTTGACGCTTATATCGTGAGATATTTTTCCCGGTCACGATCAATGGACCATCCTGTATACATTTGCCACGTGAAGGCTTGATTGTGTTGGCTTGCGTGTCCGACAGCAGCCGGGACGCCTGAATTGAGTTGGATATCCTGCGTATTTTGCATGGCGCTGGTGTAAACGATGTAGCAATTGTTCTGCCGTACGGAACGCTGGTTCTCGTACAGCATATCAATAGAATCGAACACTGCGAGAAAATACTCTGCGTCGTCGTCTGGGATGTGCAAAAGTTTTTCACTGATATTAAACGGCACTCTTGCCTTCAATGCTTGGAGGATGTCGCGCGCTGCAACCGGCGCGTCAAGGAAATGTCCCGTATTTAAATGTTTCTCAAAATACCGGCCCAAATTGCCGTGCTTAGGATTGAATGGTTAAGGATCCACAACCTGCCTACGAAGTCGTTCCTGTACATATTGTGACCAAACTTTAGATAAAAATTGTTCGTACATGACGCATCTGTCGGTTTCATTATACGCCCATACATCTGCGTCGCCTTGGATATAACCGAAATATAAGAGATCCTCTTACGGTCACTCCACGTACGAGGAAATGCATTTCTGAAGGTTTTAAGAAAGATGACAGGATGTACGGTTCTTTTCTCAGATATAAATGGCTGAAATTGTTTATCTTTTTGTGAGGCTCTCCTCTTCCTTGGCGGTATAGCGATGTTTAGTTTCAGAATGATTACTTTACAGTTCAACTGGCGAATGGCAAGAAAATGTTGTTGATATAATCGTCACGACTGCAATGCAGCGTGTCATGTCGAGGTGCGTACTTTTGTTGTTGTGAGTAGGTAGTATGTGGTGTGTAAGCGTCATAAATGTACTTTTGTTCATTGCCAAACAGTGTGTTTTTGTTGCTACTACCGCCATTGCACAGTGGTTGTCCGTAGTTTTAGAAATGTTTCGATTGCGCAGCGGCAGATTCTGCTGCTTGCCTGATTACGTTATAGTTGTTAAGTATAAACTCGGCGACAGTGTCGTGGACAACAGCAGGCCATTTTTCTTGTAAGCACTCGTCAAAATATTTATCTTTTTCCTCTATCCAACTGTGAGCTTCTCTATTGATGCATGAGAAATGGTTGTCAGCGCTCAGTCTTTCTTTATTAGAAAACTGTTTGTCAAATGTGTCAACCTTGCTTTCGACATCGGCAATACACGTTTTTATATCAACATGCACTGCTGGATAAGATTTAATCTGAGTAAATACAGACTCGCACATTTTACTGAGACTGTTCACTTGTGCTTTCATATCTGTATCCATTTTATTTGTGTTTTCCTGTTGTAATGAAAGCTCTGAAAATTTCCCGTTGAGGTCGGACACTTGTGCAGACAGTCTGTTATTTATCTCCTCAACATGGCTACACAAATTGTTGTTTGACGTCTTAAGTAAAGCTAAATCTGATTCAATTTCATGTCATGTTTTCATATCGTTCAAAAATGGTTCAAATGGCTCTGAGCACTATGGGACTTAACTTCTAAGCTCATCAGTCCCCTAGAAATTACAACTACTTAAACCTAACTAACCTAAGGACATCACACACATCCGTGCCCAAGGCAGGTTCGAGCCAGCGACCGTAGCGGTCGCGCGGTTTCAGGCTGTAGCACCTAGAACTGCTCGGCCACCCTGGCTGGCTCTCATCTCGTCATGAGCTGTTTTAAAAGTGGCGCGTATAGACGTCATCTGTTGGTCTTGTGTCATTTGTTTCGTAATATCATCGAACAATCTGGCAATACTAGTGATGTGGAACTACATCAGACACCAGAATAGTCAATAATACGTCGCTCGTTAGCATTCGAGTCAACGGTAATGTCACTTTCATTGTTTAATGGCATGTCAGAGTGGGATTGCGTCTGCGTCTGCAGTCTCTGGTTTTCCATATTTGCTAATTGTTTTCTGGTCAGTACCACGCCACACGTAATGTATGACACAATAAAAATTTAAACTCGTATGTGTAAACAGGATAAATGTAAAAATTAATCTCGCTGTGCGACAATGTCCGAAAAAGGAAACTGTCGAAAGAAATGGTGGAATTTTCAATACTAAGGGCTGCACCCCATATTACATCGCATAGAACTAAAGTCGGCCATATTGTGAACTGATAAACTGCATTGTTGCACTGTATAAGTAATGAAAATAATTTCAGAAACCGCGATGTAGCTTAAAATCACTGTTACGGAAACGAAAAATTGTGATAGATCTACCAAGGAAGCTATGGTAATACAAATCGCTTAGGCAAGATTGCCGATGTAAATATGCGGTGACTTACCTTGTATCCGCGATTGCAGCGTAACTTCAGGCGTCGACATACATTCCTGTAATAAGTCTTACTTCAGTGTATTCCGGTCTCTATCCCGTATGTCGTTTGCAATAAACATGTAACTAAAGGTGGACGATATAGTACATTTAACAATGTGTGCAGATGCGAGATCGCCAAGTTGTTTTGGCTCAATCGTAACTGGATCGAGACCATACAATGAATCACAGTAATGAATTAAAAAAGAAATTCTACATACACTCGGCGCTTGAGCATGGCATTTTCGTTAAAGGTCGGTTCATGTATTTTAACCGTGTTTCTTTTCTCTGTGTTTTCCCCAAATTCGGTCTTCGCAATATGACAGCATCCAAAACGACAGTTGATCGAGCTGGAAGACTTTTTGCTTAAAAGCGCGGAACCTTTTGCCTTGCCAAGTCACCAACAAACTTACATTGACTAAAGATACAAAATAAAACGTACATAGGTTAATAAGAATTTGATTCTCAAATAGAAACGCAATTCAAAATCACTAGACTTGCATTGTTACTTGAATTATACAATTACGAGTGCCGTTTGGTTGCAACTCGTGAATAAAATGTGCCGTTTGATTTTCTGGGAGAATATTTGCTCGTCTTATACACCTGCCTACAAAAAAAATTCTAAGACTTCCCCTCTTCCCGATGATCCATATGCATGCGTTTTAGATAGGACGATCATGAGCAGTATTGCTTTGTTTCTATATGGGACTCGACGAGTGATACAGATGATGGATGTATTGGAAACTCCAAGTCTGGAAACAATTCTGTGTACTGTTCTGATCCATCAGAGAGGCTGTCCGCAGGCTCACGTAGTGCTGCACTTGATGTAGACTAAGTCTGGAAACAGTTCTACATATTCGTTTGACTTCCACTACATCACGTAGGGGTCTGCAACAGTGATTTCAGGGATTTGACATTTGTGTAGAGTTGATTTCTATTGCTGCTCAGATTTCTTTCTATAAACTAGAGCTTCCGGATATTTATTTTTGTTACACCATAATAAGTTATTCGTTCGTTGACAGTTAGTCTATTTCTTGCAGCACAAGAGTTCCCAATCTCTGCGTGCAGAGTGTGTATCCCCGGCAGCGTCATTTATAGATGTCGCCAAGTTATGCATCCAAACCGCCACCACCCACTGCTGAGAGCTCTACACACACACATACACGTACAGAATCTGCACGCATATTACCAACCGTGAAGTCTCGATTTCAAACACTTTTACATTATTTTCGACAGTGCTACAGCTCTGAAAACAGCGAAATAATCTTCATAAAACGGTTCTGCGGGGTTTTAAGCTCATTTAAATCCACCACTCGGTGCTCACGGCCACTTCGTCGCCAGTAGACAGCACAGTCCACGATGGACACCCCCACCACCACCACCATATATACCTTCCCTTCCGTTGCAGGCACCGTTACCTCCTGTAGTACCTCTTTTGTGCTTCCATTTAGTCTACCTCAGCCACTCACCGTCCCGTAGCCTTCTATCTCCTCCACAACTCTCTATCCCCACCTGTATGCTGCTCCTGCTACTGCTACTGTTCTTGCTCCTGCTCCTGCTCCTACCTCCTCCCACCGCTACCACCCATCGGAAAGACATTCCCCCACTGCTCTGCTATTAACTGCTCCTGCTTCCCTCACCAGAATCGCCACCCACAGCGCCAAAGTCGCCATCCCAGCCAAAAAGCCTCCCAAGCGCCCAAGAGGCGACCTTACCTCAACCCCCTCGTCTAAAAAACCACTGCCTGTCCTCCATGAACACAAACCTTCCCCCCACCTCCCCATCCCCAACCCTGTATAACATCATTGTTGCCAACCACAATCCTAAATTCCTAGATGCCCAGATGCTCACGCTCCAAATACTTAAGTGCATCCCCAGTGCACACATTGCCCAACTTACTCAAAGCAGAGACTCTATCCTCATCAAATCCCCCTCTCCCTCTTTCCACACTCATCTTACCTGCATCAACCTTTGGCCCATGCGTATCCCTCACACCATTCCTTACCTCCTCATCCTATCAGCCTCAAACTCTTATCGTCCGCTAACCGCCATGCTCACAAAACTCAGCCCTGTCGTCATGTAGGTGTAAGTGTTGGCAGAACTAAATGTAGTCCTCAACGTGGAAATCTGTACTACCCACTGTGCACTGTATCTACAACAACTCCAGTCCTACTTTCCTAATATGTGTATTTATGGAGTCCACCTCCTCAACAGATCACCTCCTCACACAGGATGCCCTGATTATCCAATTCCCTCCTCAATCCTGCCAATGCTGTCTCCTCTACAATGACCACCCAACCCAAAACTGCAAGAAGCCCCCCCCCCTTCACCTGGCCCCACTGTAAAACCTCCTACATCCTCAAACAGTTTGCTAACCTCACCTCTTCTCCTTCCTGCAACATCTGCAACACCTGCAAACAGCCTGACCCCACCTACTCCTCCAAATGGAAAGCCCACCCCCCCTCTCCCAGCAACACCGAGTTCACTGTCCCCATTTGCCCATAGACCAGCCCATCCTCCCCAACAATTTCATCAGTCCTCACCCTATGGCTGAAGACATCATAAAGTTCCTGACCATCGTCCTCCAGAATACCTACCCCTTCCAATGCCTCCACACTACCAAGAAGATTTCCCTTGCCACCAACTCCCATTTGAATACCTACACCACATACTCTCACAACAAGGCCTGCTTCACCTTCACCTGCCTAGACACCCTCATTTAAGCCTCTATCTCATCTATGCTCTCCCCTCCAATCTCCTGCAATGTCAAAAGTATCTTCTATATCCAAACATTCGCTCCCTCCTTGCCAACAAGTAGCGCTTCATGTATACCCTGTTGCAGCAACATGTCGACTCCATCCTTAAAGAAACCATCCTCCAACGTCATCATACTCTCTGGACCTCTCCCCATCTCCTTCACCACACTGACAACCCCTTCCCTTCACCTGAGATGGGATCGTTATTGAACACCTCAAGCATATACCTGTCCAGGCACAACCCCTGCTCAGTGACCTGACCAAACACCTCCTCAGCGTCTTTCTTCCATTTCCCAAGATCACCTGTGCTACTATCTGTGTCCATCCTGCGGCTCCTCTCCCATACGACTTCATTTCCCATGTTGACCTTACCTTCCCCACCAATGTGATCGCCAATGACCTCAACATCCACAGCTGTGACCCTGCCACACTTCAGTGGTGGCATCAGTTACTTGTCAACCTCTGTGGTGTCCCCAGTCCCCTTCTACAGTATACCTGTCCTGAAAGTAACTCTATCCAGGATGTCATCCTTGCTTCCCCAAACCTCCTTGGCCATATCACTGTGGACAATCTCGATCCACTTGTAGTGACCACCTTGCGGTACTTCTCACCACCTCTTCAGTTCATCGCACCCCTACTGCGCTCTGTATACAGCCCTTGTTAGTCCATACATGACTACCACCACGCCGACTGCGATACCTACCACTAATCGATTGCCTCACAGCGCAAAAGCTACCTCCTTAACTTTCACTATTCTGCTGATGTCACCCATGCCTCTTTCTTTCTCCAGCAGACATAAACTGGCCCCATGGAGGCCCACATTACAACCAAGCTCATCCACTTTTACAGCACTCTGCTTCCTCCATAGGCCACCCTTCTTCTCCACGAATCCTGCGGGCTCTACTGCTCATTCCTGCGCACCTGTGACTGGGATACACTGCACTGGCACTGTAATTTACAAAGACACATCCAAGGCATCCTCACAGTGAAGAAACGCTGGGACTAGCGCCAGACCTCTAAATACTGGTCTGCCTTCCACCACCTTACTGATAGCCATCCCACCCTGCATTAGTCTCTTCTCCATGACAACTGTCCCTTCCCTGACAACCTTAGACAGTAGAGAGGCTTTATCATTTTGTATCTCACCTCTCATAAGGTCTACTCCATTGCTGAAGATCCCTATTTTGATTACTCCCTCTTCCCCACAGTCCTTGAATGCACTGATACCTCTGTCCTGCCACTCGCCTCCAGTTTCCAGTGCTTGGATCATTTACCTCCGCTGGCCAATGTGGTCGCAAAGTTCTAGGTGCTTCAGTCTGGAATCGCGCGACCACTACGGTCGCAGGTTCGAATCCTGTCTCGGGCATGAATGTGTGTGATGACCTTAGGTTAGTTAGGTTTAACTAGTTCTAAGTTCTAGGGGACTAATGACCTCAGATGTTAAGTCCCATAGTGCTCAGAGCCATTTGAACCATTTGAAGTTACCTCCCTCAGACATTCACTCCCATTACTGCACAAGAGATCAAATTCGTCCTCTGCTCTAAACGCAGCACTGCCCCTGGTCATAACAGTGTCACGTACAGCCACCTCAAGGAATTCCCCACCTCCTTCCTTGCTGCCATTGCTACACAGTATAACTTCGTCCTCTCCACCGTGTTTTACCCATGCCTGTAGAAGACATCCTGTGTCCTGCTGTTTCCTAAGACTAACTAACCCTCTCTGACCTTGTGCTATCATCCCATCTGCCTCACCTCCATGCTCACTAACGTCTTCGAGGCCATTCCTGCCATGTTAATCACTACCTTAAACAGCACCAATTCTTTTCCCTTACCCAGTGTTGCTTCTGGTCTTCCTTCTCAGCTGACAACCAGCCCCTTAACCTTACCAATCTCCTTTCCCTCCAACTTAGCTCCCAGCTCTCTGTTGTCTTTGTTTCCCTCAAACACCAGAACGCCTATGACCATGTCTAGCAACCCGGGCTCCTTTTTAAACTCCAGAGCTACCTTCTTCCCATTAATTTTATCCACCTCGTTGCTTCCATTCTCTCCTGTCATCCCTTCTGAAGTTTTTTGGCCTCACACCCAAGAATCACCTGACCTGGACTTCCCATCACCTTGCATCCGTTGTTATGCCAGCATTACCTGGATTTCTCCCTGTACCAGATTCTATAAAGTCCTCCAAATCCTTGAACGACATGCACACCATCGCGCCTTCTGTATCCGCCTCCCATCTCCCACATGGATCATGTACAACTTCATCCCATTCCCATATCCTCTCCTTTTCCTCAGACACATCCACACTCTGTACATCATCCGCAATTCGATCCCTGACACCCCCTGGTGTTTTATATCCTCCCTACCCCAAGCCTGTTGCTGCGCCTTAACCATTGTGTCCCACCCTCTCTCCATCTCCACACTCTCTTCCTCCTTAATCAATGCAACTTCCAGCACCTACCCCTCCCAGATGATGAGCTATGCCATGATCTCTAACCTCCTATCAACTCTCACCCTACCATCCCCCTGCTACTCCTTAGGGCTCCCACTCCTCTGTTGTTTCCTTCCCCTCCTACGCACATGTTCTGTGTCTCTGCACTCCACCAAGCAAGGTGGCACAATGGTTTGCACACTGGATTCGCATTCAGGAGGATGACGGTTCCATCCTGCATTTGGCCATATTGATTTAGGTTTTCTGTGATTTTTGTAAATCGCTCAAGGCGAATGCTGGGATGTTTCCTTTGAAATGGCACTGCTGAAGTCCCTCCCCATCCTACCCAACTTGATGAGACCGATGACCTCGCTGTTTCGCCTCCTCCCACACATAACCCACCTTAACCTCTCTACATCCCCTCCTGACTTGCCTTCCCTCTCCCTATCACTCTCCACCGGTATACGGCAACTTGGTGTGACCCCCGGCCCCCATTTTTATTTTTCATCCTCGCCAATCCAGCCCATCTCCCCTACTTCACCTTCCTGTTTCGTCTTTTTCTCTCCTCTCAGGTCTCGGCCCCCCTTGGCAGGTCCCTCACCTGTGCAAGGTGGCAAAGTGGTTAGCACACCGGATTCGCATCCAGGAGGATGACGTTCAATCCTGCATCAGGCCATCTCGGTTTTGGTTTTCTGTGATTTTCGTAAACCGCTCAAGGCGAATGCTGGGATGATTCCTTTGAAAGGACAATGCTAACTTCCTTCCCCATCCTGTCCAACTTTATGAGTCCGATGACCTCGCTGTTTGGACTCCTCGCCCACACAACCCACCCTAAACTCTCTGCATTCCCTCCTAACTACCCTTCACCCTCCCTATCCCTCACCACCTGTATACTGCAACTTGGTGTGACCCCCGGCCCCCATTTTTCTTTTTCATCCCAGCCACTCCGGCCCATCTCCCCTACTTCACCTTCCTCTCCCCTCTTTTTCCCTCCTCTCAGGTCTCGCCCCCCTTGGCAGGTGCCTAACCTTTGCAAGGTGGCACAGTGGTTAGCACACTGGATTCGCATTCAGGAGGATGACGTTCAATCATGCATTTCGCAATTTTGATTTAGGTTTTCTATTACTGTCGTAAATCGCTCAAGGCCAATGCTGGGATGGATCCTTTGAAAGGGCACTGCTGACTTCCTTCCCCATCCTACCCAACTTGAGACCGATGATCTCCCTGTTTTGCCTTGTCCCCCACACAACCCACCCTAACCTCTCTGCATTTCCTCCTGACTTGCCTTCCCTCTCCCTATCCCTCCCCACCTATATAATGTAACTTGGTATGATCCCCAGCCCCCATTTTTCTTTTTCATCCCAACCACTCCAGCCCATCTCCCCTACTTTACCTTCCTCTCCACTCTTTTTCCCTCCTCTCAGGTCTCGCCTCCCTTGGCAAGGCCCTCCCCTGTGCAAGGTGGCACAGTGGTTAGCACACTGGATTCGCATTCAGGAGGATGACGGTCAATCCTGCATTTGGCCATCTTGATTTAAGTTTTCTGTGATTTTCGTAAATCGCTCAATGTGAATGCTGTGATGGTGCCTTTGAAAGGGCACTGCTGACTTCCTTCCCCATCCTACCCAACTTCATGAGACCGATGACCACGGTGTTTGGCCTCCTCCCCCACACAACCTACCCTAACCTCTCTGCATTCCCTCCTGACTACCCTTCCCTCTCCCTATCCCTCCCCACCTGTATACTGCAACTTTATGTAACCCCTGGCCCCCATTTTTCTTTTTCATCCTAGCCGCTCCAGCCCATCTCCCCTACTTCACTTTCCTCTCCCCTCATTTTCCCTCCTCTCTGGTCTCGCGCCCTTGGCAGGTCCCTCGCAGTAGCTTCTATTCTTTGTCATGTGAGTTTCATCTCTTACAATGGTTTTAAAGTGTCATGTTTCTGAAATGCTTTAACACTGTGGTCAAATTCTATTTTGTGCCTGTGACCTCAGTGTCTTTTTTGCGCTCCACGAATCGCCAACAGTGTTTTGTAACTCTATGTCCACTTCTTTAACTGTTCCACAATTAAAGCCTGGATGTCAGTATTTATTCTTAACCTAATATTCTGCACCTATTATGTTCTTATATCCCCGTTTTTATCGCGTTTTATATGTACAGTTGCCTCGTTTTGAAGAATAATGCCACTCGGCTGATGAGCGGAGGAGTGCGCCGCTGCCAACTCTCTCCTGTCCATATGGGGCAGGAGAATGAACTCACCATAAAAAAAGGTGCAATGGGACAATGGGTTGTGTTGTAACACTAGGAGTGTTATCCATCCTTAGGTTCTTCTCAGCAGCAGCTATTGACTTGTAAGTTGGCAGGAAGCTGCTCCCCTGTACTTCAGAGAGATTGCTTATTATTTCCCATCCCATCCCATCCCATCCCTTCCTATCCCATACCATCCCATATATTACTGCTGGATAGACTGGTAGGAGCAACTCACCAGTGCTAGACCAACAGCGAAAATATCCACTCCAAGTGTAGCAATTATTGATGAAACTGGGTGAAGCAACTGGCAAGTACTCAATCAATGGCACCACATATTATTTAAGTGAACAATATTTTGCACTGTGTAAAAAAAATAGAAACTTACATCAACCTTAGATAACGCCATAGCAAGTCACAGTTCTTTTCCTGACAATATCCGGCTGAGGAGAGGATATGGGGTGGTGGATAAGGGGTGGTCATAGGTGAATGGGGTGAAATGGCGCCATCTGATGGTGGTGGTGTTGTTAACTATGTCGGTTAGTCTCTGCACGTCAAAGTGAGCACACAAAGTTTGATATTCCCGCCAATAAATTTGAATTACCCGCAATTTTTTTCAATTTCCCACCATTTACAGTCATTCAGGTATGGCGGGAGAGGAGAGGAGAAAAGAGGAGAGGAGATGAGTGGAGTCGAAGGGAATGGGGTGGGAAGGGGAGGGCAGGGGAGGGGACGGCAGGGAAGGGATGGGGTGACTTGGGGTGGGTTGGAGTTGGGTAGGAAAAGGACTCACATGCCAGCTAAGGAAAACCCAAGACGCCATCAAGGGTGGGAATAATTATTAATCATTTTAATTAATTTGCATAACTAATTTCACATTAATTTTGTATCAAAAGCGGAACTGAGTGGGAAGAAATTCCGACTAGCGGAAATCTGCCACTAGGAGGGTCTAGATTACAATAGGGTCCAGTTAAACAACTGTCATTGGTATTAGGGCTTGATTCGCACTGGAAAATCACTATTGTGAATGTGGAATCGAACATACCAGTAGGTGTGATATGTGTAATAGAACCATTGCTGGGTAGTGAGTTATTAGACACAGTGCACACGAGAATTGTAAGCATACATGAAAAGGAAATAAGAAAAGTGATACCCGTCAGTGTAGTTAATTTTGGCGCCGAAGATATAAAGTTGTTGAAGGAAAGCTTATTAGATACGCAAGTGATTGCAGATAAGGAAGATGCCGCACCAAATATGTTAACTACAACAGGATAGAGGACGCTCATACGACTGTATTTAGTGAGAAGTTGAAGCATTTGAAAGGACCAGAAAGAGCACAATTAGAGGACCTGTTGACAGAAATCCAGGACCTAACTTTCTTGAGAGGGCCCTTGCCGGCCACACCAGTAACGCAACAGATGATTACAACAGGAAATGAAGCACCGGTATACCGAAGATCATATAGAGTACCACGGCCGTTGCCTCCAGTTTTAAGAGATGTCATGGATCAACAATTAGCTGACGGAATGACAGAAGAAAGTAGAGTTGCACGAGGTGTAGCAATTGTAATCGTACCTAAAAAGTCTATGGACGGTTCACAGAAGTATCAGTTTTCTTGCGATTATTGCTATTTGAAGAACAAGACTACACCAGGTGCATAGTCTATTCAGAATGTCACTGTGATTACAAATGACCAAACAAAAGCAAGGACGTTGGACTTAAAGAGCAGATACAATCAGTTAGGAGTGGCTCTTGAATGTATACCAAAACTAACTTTCTCAGTAAATGGGAAACACTAAGAACATAGGAGGTTGCTAGACGTAGTAGTGAGAAAATTCAAACAACGCCTGTGCCTAGTACATCTTCATGACATAACAACCATTCAAGGGATATGCAGAACCATAGACAACGTCTAAAAGAAGTATTAAGCAGATTGCAGGCAGCACGTCTGACACTCGACGGTGAAAAGTGTCACTCTTCGCCGAAGGTTGTTAACTGTTTGAGCCGTGTCATAAGTAAAGATGGTGTGACGACTGATCTGAGGTTGGTAGAAGCGGTGCAAGATTTCCCAGAACTACGAACTACTAGGGAGCTGCAACATTCAAAAAATGGCTCTGAGCACTATGGAACGCAACTGCTGTGGTCATAAGTCCCCTAGAACTTAGAACTACTTAAACCTAACTAACCTAAGGACAGCACACAACACCCAGCCATTACGAGACAGAGAAAATCCCTGACCCCGCCGGGAATCGAACCCGGGAAGCTGCAACCTTCGCTCAGTCTTATGAATTATTATAGGTGGTTCGTGAAGGGACTTTGTAACGCATTTGTGTGTTGGAGGAATGTCAGGGAGCATTTGACTAGTTAAAGAAACTGTTGACATCCAGTCCGGTTATGGTGTCTTTAGACTTTCAGAATTTATTTATTTTGTAATGTGATGCGTCAAACTACATCCTTGGCCGCGTATTGAACTAGGTGGTCGATAGTCAAGAATATCTTGTTGCCTTGCCATCAAAATGACTGAATGCCACAGAAATAAATTACTCTACAAGAGAGAGAGAGAGAGAGAGAGAGAGAGAGAGAGAGAGAGAGAGAGAGAGAGAGAGAAGGA
Organism: Schistocerca nitens; assembly: GCF_023898315.1. Taxonomy (NCBI): domain Eukaryota; kingdom Metazoa; phylum Arthropoda; class Insecta; order Orthoptera; family Acrididae; genus Schistocerca; species Schistocerca nitens. Next base: position 462,319,496 of record NC_064617.1, on the reverse strand, counting down.
TATCTTAGTCTGGTATATGGTGTAATGTATTTTCAAAGGTTTTTGAATGGGAGGAAGTTTAATGTGATAACGAATCATGCATTGGTTATTAGGCTTGAAGGACCATCTAGTAGATTATTGAGATGTTTATTCGACTCAGTGAATTTCAATATGAAGTAATCCACAAGCCAGGAAGGAAACATGGAAATGTGGACAGGCTAAGCAGAATGACAGCGGCAGTACAAGCGCTGGATCACCATCCTGTGGAATGGTGGGCAGCACAGAACACCGACAAGGATTGTAGGCAGTGTAAGAAACAGCAGCGGTTTGGTAGATATGAAGGATTATTGTGCAGAGAAACAAAAGTAAGACCCCGAGTGGGGCTGCCTACCAAGTTAAAACCGGAAGCGTTATATGAGATGCATGGTCACCTTTTAGAGGCCTTAGTAGATGCAGGCCGACGAACGGAAATGTGGCTCAGAAATAATAGTGGAAAAGAAGGAAGGATGATGTGGAGTGATTCGTCAAGAATTGTGGATTGTGAATATAGGTCCAATTTGAGTCAGAAACAGATATTGTTACAGAGATTGCCTGAAGCAACAGAACCTTTTAGTTTCATGGGGATGGATGTGTGAGTACCATTCAACCGAATACCAGTAAGTAACCGTTTTGTACTGACCCTAGTAGATGAAGCTACTCGTTCAATCAAGGGGGCTCCAATGACGGACCAACGGGCAAACACAACCGAACAGTCATTAGTTAATAGTTGGATATTGAAGTTCAGAGTACCGCAGGTGATGATAACGAACCAGGGGACGATCTTCATGTCAGAACTGACGAAGGGGTGTCAGTTGCTAAGAGTGAAGAAGTTGAGAACTAGCCCACTGCGTCTGCAAGCTAATGGAAGCAAAGAGAGAGTTCTCAGAAAAGTTTGGAAAATGATTAACTACTATATGGATTCAAATCATTCAAACTGGGATACATACCTGAAATTTGCCGTGGGTAACTCTAAAGTATATATAAGGACTGCGTTATCAGCAATCGAGGTACTGTATGGCCCAGAGATGCCGTTACCTTTTTTGATATGTGACTTGTAAGTACTGGATCTTTTCGAGTCAGTACAAACTTTAATTTTATTAATGTACTATATACCTAATGTTTTAGTACAGTTAGTCTAATTCTGAAGACGACGCTCATAGCAGCGTCGAAACCAGGTAAATTTTGACTTAATATTTGTGACAGAGGGCTTATTTGTTACAATAAACATGTGGAGGGTCTGATGCAACAGGAAGAGGTAGCATTTACTGTGCGGTCATTACCACAGTATAAGGTGGGACAATAGGTGGTGTTGTCAAGTCTATATATGACTAAGGGAAAGACACAGAAGTTTTTCAGTAGAACGAAAAACTAAGTTGCAAATTTATACTTTTTATTCATTCTATGACTAGTTTCGGATCGAAAACCATTTTCAATCATCATAATGAAGTCGATAACGATATTTCTGACCCGGCCCCTGGTGGCCGAGCGGTTCTAGGCGCTTCAGTCTGGAACCGCGTGACCGCTACGGCCGCAGGTTCGAATCCTGCCTCGGGCGTGGACGTGTGTGATGTCCTTAGGTTAGTTAGGTTTAAGTAGTTCTAAGTTCTAGGGGACTGATGACCTGAGATGTTAAGTCCCGTAATGCTCAGAGTCATTTGAACCATTTCTGAAGAAGTCAAAAATGTGGAATGAAAATTTACAATTACCTGTATGCACTATGAATTTTCATTGCACACTTTTGACACCTTCGCTGCATTTTCGATTTCGTTATGATGATTTTAAAATAGGTCTCGGTGTGAAACTAGTCATCGAACGAATGAAAAGTAAAAATTGTCATCTTGGACTGCTTTTTCCTTCTGCTGATTAATAGAAGTTAACTGACACAATCTACTCCAGCACGCTGGAAGGTCGTAAAGAAGTACCAGGATTCATGCCAAGTAGTCGAAACTATGTCACCAGTTAACGTAAAGCTCCAGTTGGCAACTAGGACGATGATGGTGGATGTGACACATCTGCGATCATTCAAAAAGGGTGCGCTAGAGGTGATTCCCCAAGAAGTGCTAGTAGAGGGTAGAAAGGATGTTAAAAGGAAAATGCGAAACGATGAGCCAGAGGAGAAAGAAGTCTCGATGCCGCAGACACGTTACACATTAAGTTCAACAAAACAGTTATGTGTATCTATTTTGTACGGTTTATTTGTATGTGCAGTGTAGGACGTAATTTCGATATTAGTAGTGGTAGACATATATTTATCTGTGGTAGTCTTATCAGGAGAACAACAACATGATCATAAGAACTGTTAAGAGACAGCAGGCTTCTTGGAGGAGGGCATGTGATACACGTTCCTGTCGTTAGGTTGGCAGGCGAAGAGGAGAAGAATGCCAGTTTTGGCTATACTGTACCTCTTAGCTAGGCCACAGTAACGGGACTGCACGTGCAACACGTGGACGGTGGGGTGTTGTTCTGCTTACAGCCAGATGTGGTATTTTTAAATGGTCTTAGTATCTAATGTCTGGAAGTGTCAGAATGAAATAAGAAGGCGGGAAAAAATTTTTTCAGGGATGTAAAAATTTGCGATTAACAGTGAGAAGTAGAGAGAGGTCTCAAAGGAACACAGAACTTGGTCACGTCATGTGCACGATTATAGGAACAGATGGAACGTGGTTGAAGTAGTTCGACACGAGAGTAAAAAGGGGATGGATAGATTCTGAGGGATAGAATATTGAAGACAATCTTCTGGACAGTAGACTCAGGCGACGTGAGCAAATTGAAAGAAACCAAGAGGTAATAGCTGGAGAAACTGAGATGACATGCAAATTGTGAACTTGAACAGTGGCTTTCTCAAGAACACACGCATGCCTCTCCAGCTGAGTAAGGAAGTCACGGATTATCCCAGGAGCTCGGCTAGTACCGTGAACCGGGCTTTAGAGGCAGTGCAAGGACGTATGCAGGTATCAGATGCAAGGTTGACGTTGACTAGGTTATTATAGTCGCTAGGTGACAGCATGTGGGACGCAAAGCTCGAGCTAACAATTCTCCAGAAGACAATCCATCAGGAGCTTCCTGTCTTCCTGTTATTCGAACTATATTTGAGGTTCTCGAATAAAAAACAGCCCACAGTTGCACTAAATTATATTTATCTATGAAATTTTACTTATGTTCGAAACCGGCTTATGTCTGTTGAAGTTATTTTATTGGTCTTGATGCAGCAGCTGGGCTAAGACATTTTTCATTTATTAGTGTGTATGACTTCTGAAGAAGGCTATATTATTATAGCAGAAATCACGGCCGAGGTTTATAATATGCAAAATGTAGTGCAACTGTGGACTGTTTTTCATTCGAGACAATTCCGTAACGGTTGCTGTTGTCGCTGCCATGATGAAAATGATATTGGAAGGGCTTGAGAAAGGTGCAAGGATAGTTGCCATCGGAATTTCATCCCGTAGTGGAATTGAATGGCCAGAACTTACCACTTTATTACCATAGAATAGGAACGGGTATAGTAACACATGGTGTGCGATTGTCGTATCAATAAAAATACCTCTAATACGCAGCGTTTAGGTGTTACACTGTTCACACTTATCCGGTGAAGCTAGTGGCTGTTGGGAAATTTGTACAAGTAAGGGAAGAGGGCACGTTACTACCAGCAGAAGATGCGAATCGGCACGTGGAGAAGGGTGTGGGTGAGCTCAAGAAATGTTAGAATGGGATGATCGCCATATGCTGAACTAGCGAATGAGTAGGGCAACACGCATTCTGCAACTATTTAAGGCTAAGAGAGGAGAACATCTTTGTCAACAGTAGGTGATTGATCTAGGGCCCTACTGGCTGTGTTAAGTGTACAACAGAACGGTGGTGGTCACTATTTGTTATGAGAAAGGCTAACGTCACAGGTGAAAAACGTTTAGAGTTGTGAGGCAGCGGGCAACTAATTAACGATACTATGTGTGATTTATGATTACCTAAGTTTCAATTACAGCGACTATGAAGGGAGCTACTCTATTTAATGAGACAGGTCAGAAGAACCACTAGAAATATTATCCACACATAATCTTACCTTTTTTAACCATACTTGGCAGCTATGCCTGAACAACTACATACGTCAAATGACAGAAGCGAAAGCTGGCCGAAGTGGCCGTGCGGTTAAAGGCGCTGCAGTCTGGAACCGCAAGACCGCTACGGTCGCAGGTTCGAATCCTGCCTCGGGCAGGGATGTTTGTGATGTCCTTAGGTTAGTTAGGTTTAACTAGTTCTAAGTTCTAGGGGACTAATGACCTCAGCAGTTGAGTCCCATAGTGCTCCGAGCCATTTTTTTGACAGAAGCGAAGAAGGGATGATAACAGTGGAACAAATGCTGTAGAATGTAGAACAGCATCGGAATAAGAGACGCCAAGTAACAGTGACTTGATGTGCCGCAGTTCCTAGAACCATGGTTATCACGTAGCGCGAGGAAACAAGATCGATGGGTAATACAAATCCCAGTAGATCGGATTCCCAGAGTAAGTGATGACAGATCGATCGACATATTTGATATAGTAATTATGTAATAGTTAGAAATAGAGAAATTGGGGCAACTGTGGGGACAAAGATTATAGTGGTAATCAGAGTAGAGTAATTGGTTGGAGAAATGCTCGAGGGACAGGATATTCTCCGTGGAGGGAGAAAGTGTGTTATCACCACCTAGCATATTAGACAAAAATATTAAATCCTTAGTGTGAGTGACTGAAAGTAGCATTGAGGCCGCCATAGAGTATTTTCGTAACAGTGCTGGCCGTTAGCCAAGCTATGTCAACGTGTAGGGCGCAATAGCAGATATGCAAGTGGGCTGCGAAGTGAGGAAGCTGAGCGCAGCGCTAAACTGCACCACTCAACAAAGAATGATGTAGTAAGTGGGTCGTTGCCACCACACTGCTGCGAGTCCTTTTGTTATGGGCTACATGACTAGACACCAGGCTTGACAGAAACAAATTAGCAATAAGAGAGTGTTAATGAGACTGAATTTGAGGACAAGACGTCATTTGTATCGGGGACATGGTCATCACTGAGTAGCCGCACCACGATGCCGGAGCACGGCAAGACTAATGGGCGGCACGAGAAGCAGCCTTTGGTTTGAGACTAGGCTGCGTCTGCCACCGAACTGTGTCCTTGGTGCCTTATGTCACCGATGCTGAGGCTCAGGGAGGGACTCGGCATCACGACGCCACCTACCATCTGCCTACTGTCCGAGAGGCTCAGGTCGCGACCCGTGCACAGCTGCCTCCACCACAGTGGAGCAATGAACAAGCGGGGTGGGGATTGTCTTTTATGACACTACACTGGAGAACGCTGTTGTTTCAACAAGCTGTGGCCTTGCCTTCGCCACTGACCAGACGCAGGCAGCATCGCCAGGTGATGTCCTAACAGCCAACACCAGCTTCAAAAGTCCAGAGTTCACTGTATACCCACTGGGTCCCTCTCACCTATGCATTACAACACATCCACCACCCCGACAGAGGTGCCCCTACACAGTGGTCCATACATGTTAGTTGGCATCAGTAAAGAGACCCCATTGACTTTGCAAGAATATGTAGCAGCATTGCCAAAAAAGTAGACTTGGCAGTAACGTTTGTTTGCAATGTTAAAAGTTTTGGCGCTAAAAGAAAGGTATCGAGTGTAATCCAACAAAGTAACATTACCTGTGCAATTCGAGGATGTTTCCATGTAGCACACATACACTCCTGGAAATTGAAATAAGAACACCGTGAATTCATTGTCCCAGGAAGGGGAAACTTTATTGACACATTCCTGGGGTCAGATACATCACATGATCACACTGACAGAACCACAGGCACATAGACACAGGCAACAGAGCATGCACAATGTCGGCACTAGTGCAGTGTATATCCACCTTTCGCAGCAATGCAGGTTGCTATTCTCCCATGGAGACGATCGTAGAGATGCTGGATGTAGTCCTGTGGAACGGCTTGCCATGCCATTTCCACCTGGCGCCTCAGTTGGACCAGCGTTCGTGCTGGACGTGCAGACCGCGTGAGACGACGCTTCATCCAGTCCCAAATATGCTCAATGGGGGACAGATCCGGAGATCTTGCTGGCCAGGGTAGTTGACTTACACCTTCTAGAGCACGTTGGGTGGCACGGGATACATGCGGACGTGCATTGTCCTGTTGGAACAGCAAGTTCCCTTGCCGGTCTAGGAATGGTAGAACGATGGGTTCGATGACGGTTTGGATGTACCGTGCACTATTCAGTGTCCCCTCGACGATCACCAGTGGTGTACGGCCAGTGTAGGAGATCGCTCCCCACACCATGATGCCAGGTGTTGGCCCTGTGTGCCTCTGTCGTATGCAGTCCTGATTGTGGCGCTCACCTGCACGGCGCCAAACACGCATACGACCATCATTGGCACCAAGGCAGAAGCGACTCTCATCGCTGAAGACGACACGTCTCCATTCGTCCCTCCATTCACGCCTGTCGCGACACCACTGGAGGCGGGCTGCACGATGTTGGGGCGTGAGCGGAAGACGGCCTAACGGTGTGCGGGACCGTAGCCCAGCTTCATGGAGACGGTTGCGAATGGTCCTCGCCGATACCCCAGGAGCAACACTGTCCCTAATTTGCTGGGAAGTGGCGGTGCGGTCCCTTACGGCACTGCGTAGGATCCTACGGTCTTGGCGTGCATCCGTGCGTCGCTGCGGTCCGGTCCCAGGTCGACGGGCACGTGCACCTTCCGCCGACCACTGGCGACAACATCGATGTACTGTGGAGACCTCACTCCCCACGTGTTGAGCTGTTCGGCGGTACGTCCACCCGGCCTCCGGCATGCCCACTATACGCCCTCGCTCAAAGTCCGTCAACTGCACATACGGTTCACGTCCACGCTGTCGCGGCATGCTACCAGTGTTAAAGACAGCGATGGAGCTCCGTATGCCACGGCAAACTGGCTGACACTGACGGCGGCGGTGCACAAATGCTGCGCAGCTAGCGCCATTCGACGGCCAACACCGCGATTCCTGGTGTGTCCGCTTGCCGTGCGTGTGATCATTGCTTGTACAGCCCTCTCGCAGTGTCCGGAGCAAGTATGGTAGGTCTGACACACCGGTGTCAATGTGTTCTTTTTTCCATTTCCAGGAGTGTAATTGATCTTAACGGAATTCAGTAATGACATTATTATAGACGTAGAATTGCTGAATTTGTACTTTTGTGAAGTAAATTTAGGGCTATGTTATATAAAAATATGTTGTTGTTGTGGTCTTCAGTCTTGAGACTGTTTTGATGCAGCTCTTCATGCTACTCTATCCTATGCAAGCTTCTTCATCTCCCAGTACCTACTGCAACCTACATCCTTCTGAATCTGCTTGGTGTATTCATCCCTTGGTCTCCCTCTACGATATTTAACCTCCACCCTGCCCTCCAATACTAAATTGGTGATCCCTTGATGATTCAGAACATGTCCTACCAACCGAACCCTGCTTCTAGTCAAGTTGTGCCACAAACTTGTCTTCTCTCCAATTCTATTCAGTACATTCTCATTAGTTATGTGATCTAACCATCTAATCTTCAGCATTCTTCTGTAGCACCACATTTCAAAAGCTTCTATTCTCTTCTTGTCCAAACTATTTATCGTCCATGTTTCACTTCCATACATGGCTACACTCCATACAAATACTTTCAGAAACGACTTCCTGACACTTAAATCTATGCACGATGTTAACAAATTTCTCTTCGTCAGAAACGCTTTCCTTGCCATTGCCAGTCTACATTTTATATCCTCTCTACTTCGACCATCATCAGTGATTTTGGTCCCCAAATAGCAAAACTCCTTTACTACTTTAAGTGTCTCATTTCCTAATCTTATACCCTCAGCATCACCCGACTTAATTCGACTACATTCCATTATCCTCGTTTTGATTTTGTTGATGTTCATCTTACATCCTCCTTTCAAGACACTATCCATTCCGTTCAACTGCTCTTCCAAGTCCTTTGCTGTCTCTGACAGAAAGACAATGTCATCAGCGAACCTCGTAATTTTTATTTCTTCTCCATGAATTTTAAAACCTACTCCGAATTTTTCTTTTGTTTCCTTCACTGCTTGCTCAATATACAGATTGAATATCATTGGGGAGAGGCTACAACCCTGTCTCACTCTCTTCCCAACCACTGCATCCCTTTCATGCCCCTCAACTCTTATAACTGACATTTGGTTTCTATACAAATTGTAAATAGCCTTTCGCTCCCTATATTTTACCCCTGCCACTTTCAGAATTTGAAAGAGAGTATTGCAGTCAACATTGTCTTTCAGTCTACAAGCTTTCTCTCAGTCTACAAGTGCTAGAAACGCAGGTTTGCCTTTCCTTAATCTAACTTCTAAGATAAGTCGTAGGGTCAGTATTGCCTCACGTGTTCCAATATTTCTACGGAATCCAAACTGATCTTCCCCAAGGTCGGCTTCTACTAGTTTTTCCATTCGTCTCTAAAGAATTCGCGTCGTTATTTTGCAGCCGTGGCTTATTAAACTGATAGTTCAGTAATTTTCACATCTGTCAACACCTGCATTCTTTGGGATTGGAGTTATTATATTCTTCTTGAAGTTTGAGGTTATTTCGCCTGTCTCATACATCTTGCTCACCAGATGGTAGAGTTTTGTCAGGACTGGCTCTCCCAAGGCCGTCAGTAGTTCTAATGGGATGTTGTCTACTCCCGGGGCCTTGTTTCGACTCAGGCCTTGCAGTGCTCTGTGAAACTCTGTCAACATAATATTTTCCTCAAGTACATTGCCCTTATATAGACCCTCAATATACTCCTTCCACCTTTCTGCTTTCCCTTCTTTGCTTAGAACTGGGTTGCCATGCGAGCTCCTGATATTCATACAAATGGTTCTCTTTAATTTTCTTGTAGGCAGTATCTACCTTACCCCTAGGGAGATAAGCCTCTACATCCTTACATTTATCCTCTAGCCATCCCTGCTTAGCCCTTTTGCACTTCCTGTCAATCTCATTTTTGAGACGTTTGTATTCGTTTTTGCCTGCTTCATTCACAGCATTTTTATATTTTCTCCTTTCATCAATTAAATTCAACATTACAAAACGTCGTTGTGAAGATTTAAAACCTGGATGTCGGAGTAATAGGAGGAAGTAATTTGGTCAGAAGAATGAACGTAGCCGAACTGTTGGTCTCAGTAGGCACTGTATCGATGATTTATTCCACATATCGGGAGAGTGGAAAAACATCAACTATGTAACAATGTGAATAAAAGTGTGTGTTGATTATCTTGATGGGCAGTCACTGAAGAGAATTGTGACAACAACAACAAAAAAAAAGATAGAGAACCACAGATTCAAAAATCACTGAAGAATAGTGTCACATTCGCGAGCTGTGTCACGAACAAAGCAACAGGAATGAACTCCAGAACCTGAGAATAGCCGGGTGACATGGACTTTCCAGATCAGTCCTCAGTGAAGTAAATGACTATAGGAGAAAACATCTAGGTCTAAATCTAAGTGATTACTCTGCTATTCACAATGAAGTCCCTGTCAGAGGCTTCAGTGAGCCACCTTCAAGCTGTCTCTCTGCCGTTCCTCTCTCGAACGGCGCGTGTGAAAAACGAGCACTTCAATTTTTCTAAGGGAACCATGATTTTTCTTATTTTATCGTGGTGATCATTCCTCCCTATGAAGGTGGGTGCCAATACAATGTTTACGCACTCGGAGGAGAAAACTGGTGATTGAAATTTCATGAGGAAATCCCGTCGCAACGAAAAACGCCTTTGTTTTAATGATTGCCACTCCAATTTACGTATCATGTCTGTGGCACTATCTCCCTTATTTTGCGATAATACAAAACGAGCTGTCCATCTTCGAACGTTTTCGATGTCATTCGTGAGTTCCACCTGATGCGGATCCCACACCGAACAGCAAAACTCCAGAATAAGGCGGACAAGTTGGTTTAAGCAGTCTCTTTAGAAGACCTGTTGCACCTTGTAAGTGTTCTGCCAATCAATCGCAGTTTTTGGTTTGCTCTACCCACAACGTAATCCATGTGATCGTTCTAACTGAGGATATTTGTAATGTAAATAAGTTCACATTTTTCTTTATTCATGGTCAATTGCCACTTTTCGCTGGATATAGATGTTTTATCTATATAATTCTGCAATTCGTTTTGTTCATCTGATAACTTTATAAGACGGCAAATGACAGGATTGTCTGTAAACAATCTAAAACGGCTGCTGAGATCGTCTCCTATATCGTTAATACAGATCAGGAGCAATAGAGGGCATATAACACTTCCTTGGGGAACGCCGGATATTACTTCAATTTTACTCGATGACTTCCCGTCTGTTACTACGAACTGTGACCTTTCTGACAGGAAATCACGAATCAAGTCGAACAACTGAGCAATATTCCATAGGCATGCAGTTTGGTTAGAAAACGATTTTGAGGGACGTGTAAGTAACCTGTTTATACGTTTGTATGTTGGCAGCGCTGTAGACTTCATTAATAACACTGACAGCGCTCTGCGTGTCTTCGCAAAGAGACTCTGTGGCTGGTCGGACTCGCAGTTCTCAGTTAATAGTTAGCAGTGATGGAGGTTTGAAGTGTTAGCGCGAGCGGACGGCCTGGACGTGTGTCCGTCATGGAGATTTATTATTGGTTAGAAATGGATTGTAAAATGACGATTGATATATCTGTTAATGTTTGGGAAATGGAATAATTGGCGAGTATATAATTTTTGGAACTGGGTGTCACAGGAATAAGGTAAAATCTGCTAAATACATTGTTTGCTCTGCAACAAAATCTTTCCTTGGCTAACCAAATGGCTATTAGTAGTTGGGGCCTATAGTAATTAGAATTTAGCTGGTTGTAGTTGCTGCTTGGAGTATTTGCTGTAGCTCGTATCATGGAGATTTTGTCTGAGGTATGTGACTTACGAAAAAGTGCAGGATTTCTTCTAATTCAGGGCCATTCTTTTGGGTCAACTATTTGCGGTCAGACTGCGTTGCGTTTGTATATTGTGGGGAATAAATGAATAGAATAAGTTCTAATTGTATTTGTCAGGGAAAATTCTGTAGGTCATTTTTAAAATGAAAAAAAAAACAAGCAAAGAGACGGTACGTTGAGTTGCATTCAGCAGTTTCAGAAATAAAACATAGAAGTTTCAAACGGTGTCGAAAGCCTTCTGGAAATCTAAAAATATGGAAACAATTCAGCATCCCCTGTCCATAGGTGTCATTACCTCATAAGTATAAAGAGCTAATTGTGTTTCGCAAGAGCGATGCTCTCTGAATCCGTGGAGATGAAGCCATAAAACTCAGACTATGGAACAATGGAAGAACGTCGTTCGATCAGATGAGTCAAGGTAGCTGAAGTGTATAGTTTTTCAAGTGGCACTGTACAAAAGGTTTATAGTGCATAGTTAGTTAATTACGTATTCCCTACATGATTTCAAAGATTTTTTATTGAAATTATGCGGAACGATTCAGTTTACTGTATATGCATACAAGATTTTTGTTAACATTATTGAAAGGATTATGATTATTAGCCCTACTCATACAATTACTCTTATTTTTTTATATTGCTATGTTTTTAGTGGTTACCAGTTTTTAAAGTAGAACTTCATCAGTAGAATGGAAGCAACTGTTCAGGTGAAATGATTTTAAATTAGATTTAAGACTTGCTTTTGACATTTTAAGTTGCTGCATAATTAAGTCATTTCTGAGCCGTTGACAGCTTTAATAATTGATAATAAAGGTAATTTTTACCTCTAGTACTGCTCTTCTCATATTGTGATGGTTTATTTTTAACGCATTGCCGAATATATGTATTGTGACGGCGCAGTTAAACTTTCTCGCTCCTTCAAGAGGTGCCTTAGTGCCGTCCGTGGTTAAACACCACATTTCATTCGTAGTGAATCACTTCCGTGCAATCAGTATTTTCTTTCTAGGTGGTGAGTTATCCCAGAAACTTATTCTGTAAGACAATAGTGACTGGAAATACTTAAAATATGTCAGGAGTTACTAGCTTTTAGAGGTTTCGAATTCACTCGATATTTGTTATTGTACAGTACATATAGAGTATATCAAAACATTACATTTACAGATTAGTAGCACAAACGGTTCTGAGGCCTCAGGTATCAACGCATTCTGAAAGAACAGTATTATTGCACGGTTTAGCCTCCATGTGCAGCAATTCAGGTGCTGACTCTGACATCCATTCGATCGCAGAAATGGCGGATCCTGCAATGGCTATGCCAGCTATGCCGCAACTGATCGATCTGTCCACGTAGTTCTGTCAGAGTGGTAGGCTCACGAGTGGCACGAGTCACTTCTCGTCCAATAATATCCCACACATGCTCTACCGGAGACAAGTCCGGAGATCGTGCTCGCCAGGGAAGTTACTGCACGTGCTGCAGGCCACGTAGAATTTCACGGGCAGTGTGCGGGCGAGCATTATCCTGTAGGAAAAAGACATCGCCTTTCTGTTGGAATAAAAGTAATAGAACGGGTCCAACAATATTTCACATGTATCGGACGCTGGTTAGCATTCCCTCCAGAAACACTGAAGGTGACCGAGAGTTGTACCTTATCGTACCCCATATCACAATTCCTGGGGTGAGGCCAATGTGTCTTGGACGAATGCTTTCTGTGAGACAGCTCTTGCCAGGTCTACGTCGTGCTTGCAAACGACCATCACTCGTCTGGAGGCAGAGTCTGCTGTCATCGCTGAAGACCAGGCCGCGACATTACATCTTTCAAGCCATCCTCTGACGGCACTGGTCGAGTCATGCACGTTGATGCTCTGGCGTGAGTGGAAAACTGGCTGAAGATGTGAGTACCTGTAGCTCCACTGTTAATACCGGTTCGCAACAATTTGTATTGACATGTCTGGTCTCTCAGTCCCTTTTATCTGTGCTGTGGTGGCTTTCCATCAGCCACAGCTATAATTGTATCGTATTTTATTGTAATACAATGATCCTGTCGGGCTTCTGTGCTACATAGATGTCCAGAACCTCTTCTGTGGGTGTGAAAATATTCACATGACCACTGATACCAGCATCGTTGCACAGCTGACACAGCATGTCCAACTTTGTGACAAATCCCCCAAAGGACTATGCTGCCACACAGAAGGCAACAATATTCTGTAACTGCTGGCCGTAGTGGCCGAGCGGTTCTAGTTGCTACAGTCTGGAACCGCTCGACCGCTACGATCGCAGGTTCGTATCCTGCTTCGTGCATGGATGTGTGTGATGTCCTTAGGTTAGTTAGGTTTAAGCGGTTCTAAGTTCTAGGGGACTGATGATCTCAGAAGTTAAGTCCCAAAGTGCTCAGAGCCATTTGAACCATTTGAATGTAATTTGACTGTAGGAAGCACGAGTGCATCTCCACGGCACGGTTGCTTGCCTGCTTCACATATTTACAACACATTCAGCCTTATGGCTTTGAGCGTTACCTAAGATGGCGCTCTGGTAACTATGTCACTACGCTATCTGTTGATTGACGGCTTTGAAACCACTGTCAGCACTTCTACTAACCCCTAGGTGACGCCGGCCGGTGTGGCCGTGCGGTTCTAGGCGCTTTAGTCTGGAACCGCGTGACCGCTACGGTCGCAGGTTCGAATCCTGCCTCGGGCACGGATGTGTGTGATATCCTTAGGTTAGTTAGGTTTAAGTAGTTCTAAGTTCTAGGGGACTGATGACCATAGATGTTAAGTCCCATAGTGCTCAGAGCCATTTGAACCATTTGAACCCTAGGTGACGTATGCCGTCATCCGATCAAAATCCACGTCGTCTTTCCATATGTACTAATATTTTTTCCGACAGTCTATATTAGGCCTACTGAAAAATTAATGTACTAAAGAGTTTTTCCTTTCCATGCAGTTCTTAAAATCCGATTTGTCGTGTGTCCATTAAGTAGCTTCCTTTTAGTTCACAAATTCTAAACTTTTCACACCAATCAAGGCCACAGATGTATGATCTTTTCGTATGTGCTTTTGTTCAACAAACGTGTCTGGTAGCTGTAGAGGATTTTGTTAATCCTGCCTTTTGAAGTTGTGTGGTGATTACCATAGACACTTTCATTCCCTACCACATATTTCTTTATTTATAACCCAGAAGCCAAATACTATTCATAGCAATAGCTTTCAAAATGTTTTAATATAACCAAATATACGTGATGTCGTCTTTGTTTCTCGATCTCTTTTTTCAACAGTTGCAGACATACAAGTTGTATAGGTTGATTTCCGTCTTTTGCAAATGTAACATTACACTTGCAAAAGGCGGAAATTAGCTTATAGTAGTTGTATAAGGTAATACTTTCGTAATTATTTTTGTTTTAGACGGAGAAGCTAAATACACGTTCTCATTGATATAGCTTCCAAAATGCTTTCGTAAAATCATATTTCCATAAAAACTTTCATCACTATAGGACTTCCTTAGAGGCTGCAACTCCAAAATATTTTGCTCTACTTTACAGCCTTTGACTGTTTCTTTTTCATGTCCTTTGCTACGCCTACCAATTCCTCAGAATGATGTCAATACTTAACAGTATCTGGTGTAAGAAAACGTAAATTGGTGATTAATAATACTAATTTCCTTGCTATATTCTAATCCTGATTTAATTCTAATGAATCACAATACAATTAGAGCACCTCTTTACGCTTCATCACAGAGACTGAGCCACACTAACAATTATGATCTGTCTTCACTAATAATTTCATACTCTAAATATATTGCCCGTATTTTCCTTTTGCTTGAACTTATTATGTTAGAATTTCCAACATCCTACACCATTTATTATTTTTCTCTAGGAGCATAAATTTTATGAACGTGTCTTGGTTGTATTAAAGTCTTGCTTCCAATATGAAGCTCAACGTCGGAAGAGCCCCTCTGGTAGCTTTACCTACCCAACACCCAAGCTCACCCACATCTAACAGCTGAGCCGGCCGAAGTGGCCGCGCGGTTCTGGCGCTGCAGTCTGGAACCGCGAGACCGCTACGGTCGCTGGTTCGAATCCTGCCTCGGGCATGGATGTGTGTGATGTCCTTAGGTTAGTTAGGTTTAACTAGTTCTAAGTTCTAGGGGACTAATGACCTCAGCAGTTGAGTCCCATAGTGCTCAGAGCCATTTGAACCATTTTTTTTCTAACAGCTGAGCGATTTTCTTTTGCATTATTCTGTAAACTAACATTGGCACCAATTGCATGCGTTGCACGTAAAGCTGATTGTTCGGTAGTTCTCGCACATATCTTCCCTGGCTGTCTTCAGGGCTGTGTGGATGAAATTTTTCCGAATGTCTCACGGTATATTTTCATTCTCACAGATTCTACTCCAACATGAATAGTCCCTTAGTTGCCGGTCGCGGTGGCCGAGCGGTTCGAGGCGCTTCAGTCCGGAACCGCGCGACTGCTACGGTCGCAGGTTCGAATCCTGCCTCGGGCATGGATGTGTGTGATGTCCTTAGGTTAGTTAGGTTTAAGTAGTTCTAAGTTCCAGGGGATTGATGACCTCAGATGTTAAGTCCCATAGTGCTCAGAGCCAATTTTGTTTTTAGTCCCTTAGTTGCCACTTTTCCCGATGAATTTGTATATTCAGGAAGGATACTATCTATCCCTTCTGCCTTTTTTGATCACAGGTGCTCCAAAGCTCTACTAAACTCTGACTGTAATCGTAGTTCGACTACGTTTTCCATATTTCTTTTAAATAAACTTTATGGCTCAAAATCGTTGTGCCCTTTTTCGCTAAGTAGCCGCACACGTTTACTAGCGGTTCTCCAGGCTGGGCGCGCGCCACGCGAATTCCGCGGGCAGAGCATTAAACTGAGTGCGGACCCGTTTTAATCACGGCCCGGTGGTCGTCGCTCATCGACCGTCGAGCAGCAGCCCGACCAACAGCAGCGGCCAGGCTAATGCATTTACCAGCAGCCGGACTGCTGGGGCCCGCGCCGGCTCGTTCTTAGCACTGCCGTAAGCGCTTTAAGCCCGTTTCTGGGTAAATCTAGCCCAAACATTTTTTTGGAGTGTTTCAGCCACGGGCGACTCGACAGGGAGTTTCTCTGGAAATATACTTTGTTGTCGTTATTCAGCGAGCCGAATAATTCCGCAAACTTCGTACTTACACAGAATAAGATACACGAATCAGCTGCTAATAGCTTGGCGCTCCGCGGAAATCCATTTCAGTTACCTGGTTACGGGACAGACAAGGTAAAATTAACATTAAAATTGTGGGAAACAGATTTTAGTTAGCAGTAGCGGCTGAAAGGATCCTGCTGCTATCATCCAGTACGAAGAAGCACAAGGGAGGATACGTTAATTTATTTATTTATTGAAGCTGATCTGGTAAGAGCCATCAGGCTGTCTCTTTCACTGGATTTTGACATACAGAATACCTTCTTTAAATTATAGTTACCAAAGAAATGACAATTTTAATATGGCAAACTGTATTAAATGATGTGAGTGATAACAATGACGATGTGGGTAAATAATAGTGTCTAAGAACTAATAAAATTAGAGCTGGGAGTACTTTAACTTCTGTTGCTACTGCCACTAACAGTGATACTAGCAATAGTAGTAATAATAATAATAATAATAATAATAATAATTACATGAGAAAAAATTGAAAAATACATCCAACTGGCTGAGGAAGTCAAGGACATGTGGCATCAGAATAAAGCTGACATTATACCAATTATACTATCAACTACAGGAGTCATACCACACAATATCCACCAGTACATCAACGCAATACAGCTACATCCAAACGTATATATACAACTACAGAAATCTGTAATTATTGATACATGTTCAATTACCCGAAAGTTCCTAAATGCAACGTAACATATACCGTACAGTTAAAAGGCTGTCACGCTTGATCAAGGTCCGCGTCACTTTCCATTTTTAACCAGACATAACGTCTGAGAAAGGAAAGAAATAATAATAATAATAACAGTAGTGACAATAATGCTAGTGGCAGATATCAAAAGCATTTGTAGGTGTACAAAATACGTGTTTTATGGTACAGCGAGATCTGTGGAAAAGAAATTTAAGGAGACTGCGTGAACTAAGAAGAGTGACAAATGAGGAAGGTCTGGTTGGAAAGAAGGATGTAAGAGGGTAACGAGGACAATGGTTGTTTTGTCTAGGAATCCTGCATACTCGGTTCGCTAGACAAACAATCAGACAACTTGTATTAATGAGTCTTATTACAATAAGGAAATATACAATTACTTATCTTTGGTACGTATCGCAAGCAAAGGGCAACATACTAAATAATCAGTGTTCTTCTGAATAGTCAAACACAGTTCTGTGCCACGTAGAAATTCCTAAAGAAGTGTCTAACGTTGACGCTACTATCAACGTGGGCTGCCACCGGTCGGGTGTCATGCTTATGTCCTCTTCACGTAGGAGCCGCTGCTGTCGGGTTGTCATCCTGGAGGGAGGTAGAGCAGTATGCGATTGGCTGATCTGTTCACTGTCGTTCCCCCAACTGCCGTGCCGGCGCCGACATTACGCCGTAACAGTGGTTATCCTTATAGTTGCTTTAGTAGATATCTCATTAACTGTCTTCTGAACTTGGAGATTTTGTTCTTTTCTGTAATATAATGAGTCGGGTTCCTGCTACTGATAAGGACTTCGAGAAAGTTGCTAACGACAGAGAGGGCACAGAAACGATTTTGTTCTGATGAGAGCTGGTGTTTTTGTCATGCTGCTCAGACGAGAGCGTTATGGTCAACGGGACAGTGTTCGTTGATAAGGCAGTAGAGAAAAAAATCTCTGTGCTAGTCTGCACGCAGATAAGATAGCTTTGCATGTGGTGGTGAAATGTCATCTAATAGTAGAAAATGAAAATAAATGAACAAAGGCACACAGAATCTGTTCCGGGCACCGTGACCTTTTCTCAGGAAGGCATTGCAGGATAATGAGGCTGTAATCAATTGTTGTAAATAAGTTTATACAAGTTTATTTTTCAGATCAAGAGCGAAAAGCGATTATGTTTTGGTCGGGCATAGAGAGATGCTGATGCCTTCTTGGATATGGTATTTACGTACTCACTCCATTTTAGATTTTCGTATTTTACTACTTTATTACTTCTAGACTCTTTGCTGTAGTACAGACGCCGATATTTATCTGAAGAATGACCAGCCGGTACTTGGTTCAAATGGCTCTGAGCACTATGAGACTTAACATCTGAGGTCATCAGTCCCCTAGAACTTAGAACTACTTAAACCTAACTAAGGACATCACACACATCCATGCCCTAGGCAGGATTTTAATCTGCGACTGTAGCGGTCGCGCGGTTCTAGACTGAAGCGCCTAGAACCGCTCGGCAAATACCGGCCGGCCCAGCCAGTACTCACTGGGTTTTGGATGAGCTGACATTTAACTCACTATTCTGCCCCATTTTGATAGTACACACAGGTCGGTATTGAGATTCTCTCTTCGGGGTTTATTGGTTTTGCACTTATATACAGGTGGAAGTTGTCAGCACACATGTGGTACATGTAGTAGGACAAAAATAATAACATATCATTGATATACAATGAAAGGAGTTTAGGACATTGTACTGAATCCTGAGGGGACATCATACTCCATTGTTAGTTTATGGTGCAAGACAAGACGCACTGTTGGTGAGGCATCAGGTATCATCGCAAAATTTAGGCTGCTATTTGGCAAGAAGTACATGACGTTTGCCTCTGGTTCATTAATGGCAGTCTTCAAGTCATCCGTTACCTTTGTTATGGTAGAATTTTCGCTGGTCTTCGTCTAGTAGGGGTTTTATTTTTAGGTAGTTTATTAGTGGTAGTGGACTATATATTGTAAGACCTTGGACAGCGCAGTAAAAATGCAAACAGGTCGGTAAACAGAGGATGTTGTAGCAACGTCCTTTTCAGGCAATGTCTTAACTAACCCCGGTTTCCAGGGTAGTTTCATAGCAGTAAGTTATTACTCAATAACTCTCCCTAAAAGTGGAAAAATTACCACGATCAAGGGGAAAGAATCAATAGTTATCAACATTACGAGGATTTTCTGGTTAGGGTAACCCATTGCGTTAAATACCCACGACGTGAGGTAATTGATTCCTCTGACAACGCATCGCCAAATTACAGACAGACTGTCACCAATGAAAGTAGCCTAGACCTCGAAAGATTAATTTGTCTCCAAAACTAACATTTCGTATTCACATCCTTTGGTTTAGATAATCCATTACCAAACTACAACCTCTCAACACAATCTAGACCTAGGGCTACACTACAAACCAATTCCCCACCACAACCAATGTTTCAAA
Source organism: Schistocerca nitens (assembly GCF_023898315.1). Lineage (NCBI taxonomy): Eukaryota > Metazoa > Arthropoda > Insecta > Orthoptera > Acrididae > Schistocerca > Schistocerca nitens. The sequence goes on along the minus strand of NC_064617.1, from coordinate 462,300,207 downwards.
ATATGGTATAGTCGAAAAACTAATATTGTGTTACATTCTATTTTTGTTTGCATGCATGTTACATCTCAAGCAACAACATCACTGTGTCGCGGGTCAAAGGTTGGTTCGTTGGTTGATCTGGGGGAGGGTTCCCATTGGATGAGGGAAGGATGGGGAAGGAAGTCGACCGTGTTCTTTCGCGGGAACCAACCTGACATCTACCTGAAGCGGTTTAGGGAAATCGCGGAAAATCTGAAACAGGATGGCCGGACGCGGATTTAAACCGTCGTGCTCCCGAATACGGGTCCATTGTGTTAACCACTCCGCCATCTCGCTCGATGCGGATCAAAGCTGATGTCTGCTACTGGGCCCTTCAGTTGACCCTACAAACAGCGTGTATCCACAAGAAATGCTACATGTAGTGGCGCTCAGCATCAACCTGTTGAATCATTCATACTAACTCAAAAAGAGGGAGAATCATATAAAAGTTGCCCAACTTCGTTTTGAAGTTCAGCTTGATGCTTTGGACATCACGGTTTGGTTCGAAAAAGAATCTGCCGTGCTCGAAATTTAAATATTAATCTAAACATTAGATTAGTGTTTCCTCTTAAAGACATACTACTTTCTCTCAAAGAAACAAAACTATCACTTTCAAGGAGGCGAATAATCGATATTGACGTTGTCGGGCGCATAAAGTATCGTTTCAAAACAATAATCTTCTATTAACAACACAGCAGTTATCTTGTAAGTGTGTGAGCAGTAGGTTTCCGAAATTTTATTTTAGCTTACCGGACAGCTGCAGTTCTAATGAAAAATGAGTGTAAATAGAGGATGATGAGAAACTGTTAATGTTTCCTCAACGCTAGAGTTCCTACTTTTGGGCATATTCTATTTCAGGAGTGAAAAGGTGAGTGGTTCTTGTTGACCATCATTATGTTCGTTGTTTGTTCATATTGACTTGGAAAAATACTTCTTTCTTAAGTGTTTACTGGTAAGATTTCCTAATTCTTGCCAAACGCTGTCATCACATCCAAAAATATTTTTCAGTTTCCTGTCGAGAAGAACCTAGACCAATAATGTTGGCTTTCTGCTCTTGATATGGCAAATAATTTCTACAAATTATTATAATTTTCGATTGTTTTCGGTTGCAGTGTCCTAACGAAGGGTATCATTGTTATTTAACATGGAACTCAAAAATGGTTCAAATGGTTCTGAGCACTATGGTACTTAAATTCTGAGGTCATCAGTCCCCTAGAACTTTGAACTACTTAAACCGAACTAACCTAAGGACATCACACACATCCATGCCCGAGACAGGATTCGAACCTGCGACCGTAGCGGTCGCGCAGTTCCAGACTGTTGCGCCTAGAACCGCTCGGCCACCAGGCCGGCTAACATGGAACTATAATGGAGAACATTAGGCTAATGAATGTACTCCATTTTCCATGACAGTAGTTTTGGAAACAGACTCGTTGCTCAACTGGTATTAACGGCAAATGACCAGACACTTAAAGCGAAACTTCATCTTTGGAATGGACATGGGTTCTACAAGGTTTACGAAATTTTTACGAACAGGTCACCCAACTTTTGAAAGTTTACGGCCCGGTAGTGTGTGAGAGCGGGGCTGGCACCCTAGACACTCCCAGATATATTCCATCAGGTTCAGATCAGGCGAATTTGCTATTCAACGTTGTTGTAACTTCACTGTCATACATCTCATCGTCGTTGTCAAACACATGAAATATGAGAAGAGATACAATAATGATTACGTAGTTAGAGTCCACACAACGTCTTCCATTACTACTTCCGTGGAATCCCAGGTGAATGTCCGCAATAGCGTAATACTGCGCACACCATCATGCGTCTGTGAGAGACGCTGCTAGTTTCGAGTAATAGTCTGTCTGGCTGACGGTGTACTCAAACACGATTACCGACCGCGTGCAGTGCTTGCTTTGTGACGGTAAGCACCAGTACTCTGCACCGGTACCTCCGACGAAATTTTGAGACGTGGTGGCGCAGAACTTTATTTCTTACCCGTACAAATTTTGTATTCGACCTTTTAAAATGCGCAGAAAAACGTTAACACAAGTTCATGGTACTGGATCATAGTTCCTTTCTTTTTTGTGCAAGGTGTGACAAGAAATGTGACTTCTCCCACCAAGTGACACGTTTTCACTAATCCAAGGTTCAGTTTCCATGATCCTGTGCCTACCGCAGTCGCGATCGAAGATACCGTTAGTACAACGTGGGTAGACGTAGGGCTTGTTCGGTGCAGAGTCGCATGTTCAACAATTTTCCCAGAACGGCGAGCTCAGAAACACTTATGCCGGAACCACCACTGTACGCTGTCGTCAGGTTGCCGCAGATTGCCGCCCATCCAGCTTTGCAGACCGATTGAGCCTCCAACGTGCACTTAACGGTGGTAAGTCTAGGACCACAACATGTCGCCTTCGCGTGGTTACACGGCCTTTCAACAGCTTGACAAAGATGATCATGAGAGTAAAACCCGAATAGCCTATCAGCTTCGTTGTTTCCGACATTCTCGTTCCCAAGCGCCGACCCATAACAATCTACCCTTTTTCAAAGGATACGTGGTGTACTGGAGCCGGCACAGTAGCTCAGAGTGTTTCCTCACAGGGCTGGCCGCTGTCTGTAATAATAATAATAATAATAATAATAATAATAATAATAATAAAAACTAACGGATCGACGATGGACTTGAACGATTGTCACGTGGCGGCCGCCCCTACCTAATGCAACAAAAGTAGTTAACAAAATGAAGGGAAAAGGGAGGCACGTCTCTGATAAGTAATCAAAACGTCCTCAGTCCCGCGTTTGACCACTGCCACTGCTGAAATTTTGAAGAAAAAAATTGTCAACAAAGGCTGTCGAAGACTTCTTGCATAATAAGTCTCCAGTAGGATTCCAACGGCTCGTCAAAGAGGGTGGAACAGCGGTCTGAGGTTCTAGGCTTCTCTAGCCCTTGTGGAAGGAAACTGGCCTTAAAAGGTGGAAGAAACAGCAATGACCAACGGCATGAGGATTTAGAAGGCAATGGAAACCAATAAATTCAACACACATGTATGCACAGGACTTTGACCTGTAATTGAAAAACGTGCCGTGATGGTCTCTGCATTGGAAAAATATTCCGGACTAGTCCACCATTCGAAACACAAAAAGAGGACTGCCAAAAGGAAGGTGACCCTAAGAATTTGGTAGAATAATCAACGAAAGAAAATCATTTTACGAGACCGGTGTGGTTTACTCTCATCAGAGACAGCAAACCATTGCTTTCAACAGTAATTCAGGTATCCTTTCCGACGTCGCAAGCAGAGGACGAAGGAATCGGGAAAGTATATGAAGCTACTATACGGCTAATGCAGAACGTAAAGGTAGATGAAAAATGAATAATCGTGGGGGATTGGAATGTGGTTATAGGCGAAAGAGCAGTTGGAAGGGTTAACGCATATCGAGGGCTTCGTAATAGGAATGAAGAAATGAGAATCGCTAATTGAGTTCTGCAATTAATTTCAGCTATTATTGGCAGATGTTCTGTACAAGAATCACAAAAGGAGGAGGTGCGCGTCGGAAAGGGCATAATATAAGGGAAGATTTCAGGCAGAGATTCCGAAATCAGAAATTGGACTGTAAGGCGTACACAGGAGCAGATCTAACCGCAGATTACAGTTTAGTAGTGATGACCGGTATGCTGAACTTAAGAGACTACTGCAGAAGAATCAATCTTCAAATAACTAATATACGTATATACAAAGGTATGAAGAGATACACCGGAATTTCTTTGCGGCTGTAGGCACTGAGATAAGGAATTTTAAGGTTGCAGTTTAGCTGAAGATTAATTGACGTATCAAAACACGGAAAGTTTGAAAGTAAACCTTATCAATAAGGAAGATATACTCGAAGATACCATTGGTCACTAAAGAGAGGCCCGCATCTCGTGGTCGTGCGGTAGCGTTCTCGCTTCCCACGCCCGGGTTCCCGGGTTCGATTCCCGGCGGGGTCAGGGATTTTCTCTGCCTCGTGATGGCTGGGTGTTGTGTGCTGTCCTTAGGTTAGTTAGGTTTAAGTAGTTCTAAGTTCTAGGGGACTTATGACCACAGCAGTTGAGTCCCATAGTGCTCAGAGCCATTTGAAACATTTGAACTAAAGAGAGATTTCAGTTAGGAAATTTACACTCTGCAGCGGATTGTGCGCTGAATGAAACATACTGCTAAATAAAAACTGTGTGCTGAGACGAGACTCTACCTCGGGACAACTTAGTTTTTGACAGGAAAGTGCTATGCCGACTCAGCTTATTAATAAGCATGGATCAATAATCAAGATGGCTGCATGAACAGGAATAATGGATCTGAAATTGGCAGTGGCCTAGCTAGCCTGCTATCCAACATTTACGTAAATCATATAGAAACGTAGTTTTCCAATGCCAATATGGCAATAAAATCATATTTTATAAGGGCTGTGTGGATGACAGACTTATCTTATTTGATAGAACTGTAGAAGAAATAGTTCAGTTTGCAGAAGAGCTTAACAAACACACCCAAAATAAATTTTGCTTTTGAACATGAATCTGATGATAATACAAATTACGTGTATCTAAAAATCAGTAAATACAACGATATACTTAAATTTAAAATATATAGAAAAGCCATTACATCAGATGTCGCAGTCAACAGCTCATAACGTCACCCTGAGCAACACCAAATGGCATATTGGAGGGCATTCCTCAACAGAGTAAAAAAAAATAATACATTTCAACACTTACGAAAAACTGCGAGAACTAATGTCAAACAAACTAATAGCCCACAGTCATGGTTACAGCTCTAGCATCATCATTAAATTTCAAAATATTATTAAACTCAAACACAATATGGAACATAGCTCTAAGAACGAATCAGACAGCATAATATCACAATAAGCTCCTTAAAACTCTGTGACGTATGGCTCCATACTATTCATTGGTAAAGTGTCACATAATATTGTAAAATTATTCCAAGCCAAAATATCAAAACTACTTAGCCGAGAATGAGATTTTCACTCTGGAGCGGAGTGTACGCTGATATGAAACTTCCTGGCAGATTAAAACTGTGTGCCGGGCCGACACTCGAACACAGTACCTTTGCTTTTCGCGGGCAAGTGCTCTACCAACTGAGCTACCCAAGAACACTCACGACCCGTCCTCACAGCTTCACATCTGACAGTACCTCGTCTCCTACCTTCCAAACTTTACAGAAGCTCTCCTGCGAACCTTACAGAACTAGAACGCCTGAAAGAAAGGAAATGGCGGAGACATGGCATAGCCTCAGGCTGGGGGATGTTTCCAAAATGGGATTTTCACTCTGCAGCGGAGTGTACGCTGATATGAAACTTCCTGGCAGATTAAAACTGTTCGACGGACCGAGACTCGAACTCGGGACATTTGCCTTTGGCGGACAAGTACTCTACCAACTGAGCTACCAAAGCACCACTCACGCCCCGTCCGCACCGCTTCACTTCTGCCACTACCTCGTCTCCTACCTTCCAAACTTTACAGAAGCTCTCCTGCGAAACTTGCGGATTTAGCACTCCAGAAAGAAAGGATATGGCGGAGACATGGCATAGTCACAGCCTGGGGGATGTTTCCAGATTGAGATTTTTACTCTGCAGCGGAGTGTACGCTGATATGATACTTCGTGGCAGATTAAAACCGTGTGCCGGACTGAGATTCGAACTCGGAACATTTGCCTTTCGTGGGCAAGTACTCTACCAACTTTGCTACCCAAGCACCACTCACCCCCCGTCTTCACAGCTTCACTTCTGCCAGTACCACGTCTCCCACCTTCCAAACTTTACAAAATATCTCCTGTGAACCTTTCAGGACTAGCACGCCTGAAAGAAAGGATAAGGCAGAGACATGGGTTAGCCACAGGCGGAGGGATGTTTGCAGAATGAGATTATCACTCTGCAGCGGAGTGTACGCTGATATGAAACATCCTGGCAGATTAAAACTGTATGCCGTACCGAGACTCGAACTCGGGAATTTTGCCTTTCCCGGGCATGTAATCTATCAACTGAGCTACCCAAGCATCACTGTCGCCCCGTCCTCAAAGCTTCACTTCTGACAGTACCTCGTGTCCTACCTTCCAAACCTCACAGAAACTCTCCTGCGAACCTTGCACTACTAGCACACCAGAAAGGACGGATATGGCTTAGACATAGCATAGCCACAGTCTGGGGGATGTTTCCAGATTGAGATTTTTACTCTGCAGCAGAGTGTACGCTGATATGAAACTTCATGGCAGATGAAAACTGTGTGCCGGACCGAGATTCGAACTGGGAACCTTTGCCTTTCGCGGGCAAGTGCTCTACCAACTGAGCTACCCAGCACCACTCACGCCCCGTCCTCAGAATTTCACATCTGCCAGTACCTCTTCTCCTACCTTCCAAACTTTACAGAAACTCTCCTGCAAACTTTGAAGGACTAGCACTCCAGAAAGAAAGGATATGGTGGAGACATTGCTTTGCCACAGCCTGGTGGATGTTTCCAAAATGAGATTTTTACTCTGCAACGGAGTTTACGCTGATATAAAACGTCATGGCAGATTAAAACCGTTTGCCGGACCGAGAGTCGAACTCAGGACCTTTGCCTTTCACCAGCAAGTGCTCTACCAACTGAGCTACCCAAGCACCACCCCCCGTCCTCACAGCTTCACTTCTGACAGTACGACGTCTCCTATCTTCAAAATTTTACAGAACCTCTCCTGCGAACCTTGCAGAACTAGCTCTCCAGAAAGAAAGGATATGGCTTAGCCATTGCTTAGTCACAGCCTGGGAGATGTTTGCAGAACGAGATTTTCACCCTGCAGCGGAATGTACGCAGATATGAAACATTATGGCAGATTAAATCTTCATGCAGGACCGAGACTCGAACTCGGGAACTTTGCCTTTCGCAGGCAAGTGCTCTACCAACTGAGCTACACAAGCTCCACTCACCCCCCGTCATCACAGTTTCACTTCTGCCAGTACCTCGACTCCTACCTTCCAAACTTTACAGAGGATACCCTGCGAACCTTGCAGAACTAGCATGAATGAAAGAAAGAATATGGTGGAGACATGGCGTAGGCACAGGCTGGGTAATGCTTCCAGAACGAGATTTTCACTCTGAAGCGGCGTGTACGCTGATATGAAACATCCTGGCAGATTAAAACTGTATGCCGTACCGAGACTCGAACTCGGGAAATTTGCCTTTCCCGGGCATGTCCTCTACCAACTGAGGTACCCAAGCAACATTCACACCCCTTCCTAACAGGTTCACTTCCGCCAGTATCTCGTCTCCTACCTTCCAAACTTTACAGGAACTCTCCAGCGAACCTTGCAGAACTAGTACTCCTGAAAGAAAGGTTATGGCGGAGACATGGCATAGCCACAGGCTGGGGGATGTTTCGAGAATGAGATATTTACTCTGCAGCGGAGTGTACTTTGATATGAAACTTCATGGCAGGTGAAAACCGTGTTTCAGACCGAGACTCTAGATCGGGACCTTTGCCTTTCGCGGGCAAGTGCTCTACCAACTGAGCTACCCAAGCACCACTCACGCCCCGTCCTCACAGCTTCACTTCTGCCAGTCCCTCGTCTCCTACATTCCAAACCGTACAGAATCTCTCCGGCGTGCCTTGCAGAACTAGCACTCTTGAAGTAAAGGTTATGGCGGAGACGTGGCTTAGCCACAGCCTGGGGGATGTTTCCTGATTGAGATTTCTACTATGCAGCGGAGTGTACGCTGATATGAAACTTCATGGCAGATTAAAACCGTGTGCCGGACCGTGACTCGAACGCGGGACCTTTGCATTTCTCGGGCTAGTGCTCTACCAAATTAGCTACCCAAGCAAAACACTCGCCCCGTACTCACAGCTTCGCTTCTGACAGTACCTCGTCTCCTACCTTCCAAACTTTACAGAAGCTCACCTGCGAACCTTGCAGAACTAGCACTCCAGAAAGAATGGATATGGCTTAGACATGGCATAGTCACAGCCTGGGGGATGTTAAATGATTGAGATTTTCACTCTGCAGCGTAGTGTACGCTGATATGAAACTTCATGGCAGATTAAATCTTCATGCCGGACCGAGACTCGAACTCGGGACCTTTGCCTTTCGCAGACAAGTGCTCTACCTACTGAGCTACAAAAGTAATACTCTCGCCCCGTCCTCACAGCTTCATTCTCACTGTACCTCGTCTCCTAACTTCCCAACTTAACAGAAGCTCTCCAGCGAACCTTGCAGAACTAGCACTCCAGAAAGAAATGATCTGGCGGAGACATGGCATAGCCACAGCCTGGGGGATGTTCCCAGAATGAGATTTTCACTCTGCAGCGTAGTGTACGCTGATATGAAACTTCATGGCAGATTAAAACCGTTTGCCGGACCGAGACTCGAAATCGGATCCTTTGCCTTTCCCGGCCAAGTGCTCTACCAAATGAGCTACTCAAGCTCCACTCACCCCCCGTCATCAGAGCTTCACTTCTGCCAGTACCTCGACTCCTACCTCCCAAACTTTACAGAGGACATCCTACGAACCTTGCAGAACTAGCACGCCTGAGAGAAAGAATATGGTGGAGACATGGTATAGGCACAGGGTGGGTAATGCTTCCACAATGAGATTTTCACTCTGAAGCGCAGTGTACGCTGATATGAAACTTCCTGGCAGATTAAAACTGTATGCCAGACCGAGACTCGAACTCGGGAAATTTGCCTTTCCCGAGCATGTACTCTACCAACTCAGGAACCCAAGCAACACTCACGCCTCTTCCTCACAGCTTCACTTCCACCAGTACCTCGTCTTAAACTTTCCAAACTTTACAGAAACTCTCCTGCGAACCTTGCAGAACTAGCACTCCTGAAGGAAAGGTTATGGCGGAGACATGGCATAGCCACAGCCTGGGGGATGTTTCCAGAAGGAGATATTTACTCTGCTGCGGAGTGTACGCTGATATGAAACTTCATGGCAGATTAAAACCGTGTGTCGGACCGAGACACGAACTCGGGACATTTGCCTTTGGCGGGCAAGTACTCTACCAACTGAGCTACCAAAGCACCACTCACGCCCCGTCCTCACCGCTTCACTTCTGCCACTACCTCGTCTCCTACCTTCCAAACTTTACAGAAGCTCGCCTGCGAAACTTGCAGAACTAGCACTCCAGAAAGAAGGGATATGGCGGAGACATGGCTTAGCCACACCCTGGGGGATGTTTCCAAAATGAGATTTCCACTCTGCAGCGGAGTGTACGCTGATATGAAACTTCCTGGCAGATTAAAACTGTGTGCCGGACCGAGACTCGAACTCGGGACCTTTCCCTTTCGCGGGCAAGTGCTGTACCAACTGAGCCACCCAAGCAACACTCTCGCCCCGTCCTCACAGCTTCACTTCTCACAGTACTTCGTCTCATACCTTCCAAACATAACAGAAGCTCTCCTGCGAACCTTGCAGAACTAGCACTCCAGAAAGAAAGGATATGGCGGAGACATGGCATAGCCACAGCCTGGGGATGTTTCCAGAATGAGATTTTTACTCTGCAGCGGAGTGTACGCTGATATGGTACTTCGTGGCAGATTAAAACCGTGTGCCGGACTGCGATTCGAACTCGGGACATTTGCCTTTCGTGGGCAATTACTCTACCAACTTTGCTACCCAAGCACCACTCACCCCCCGTCTTCACAGCTTCACTTCTGCCGGTACCACGTCTTGTACCTTCCAAACTTTACAAAACATCTCCTGCGGACCTTTCAGGACTAGCACGCCTGAAAGAAAGGATATGGCAGAGACATGGGTTAGCCACAGGCGGAGGGATGTTTGCAGAATGAGATTATCACTCTGCAGCGGAGTGTACGCTGATATGAAACATCCTGGCAGATTAAAACTGTATGCCGTACCGAGACTCGAACTCGGGATTTTTGCCTTTCCCGGGCATGTAATCTATCAACTGAGCTACCCAAGCATCACTCTCGCCCCGTCCTCAAAGCTTCACTTCTAACAGTACCTCGTCTCATACCTTCCAAACTTAACAGAAGCTCTCCTGTGAACCTTGCAGAACTAGACTCCAGAAAGAAAGGATCTGGCGGAGACATGGTTTAGCCACACCCTGAGGGATGTTTCCAAAACGAGATTTCCACTCTGCAGCGGAGTGTACGCTGATATAAAACTTCCTGGCAGATTAAAACTGTATGCCAGACCGAGACTCGAACTCGGGAAATTTGCCTTTCCCGAGCATTTACTCTACCAACTCAGGTACCCAAGCAACACTCACGCCTCTTCCTCACAGCTTCACTTCCGCCAGTACCTCATCTCCAACTTTCCAAACTTTACAGAAACTCTCCTGCGCACCTTACAGAACTAGCACTCCTGAAGGAAAGGTTATGGCGGAGACATGGCATAGCCACAGGCTGGGGGATGTTTCCAGAAGGAGATATTTACTCTGCTGCGGAGTGTACGCTGATATGAAACTTCCTGGCAGTTTAAAACCGTGTGTCGGACCGTGACTCGAACTCGGGACCTTTTCCTTTCACATGCAAGAGCTCGACCAACTGAGCTACCCTAGCACCACCCACCCCCCCTACTCACAGCTTCACTTCTGACAGTACAAATCCTCCTACCTTCAAAATTTTACAGAAGCTCTCCTGCGAACCTTGCAGAACTAGCACACCTGAAAGAAAGCATATGGCGGAGACGTGGCATAGCCACAGCCTGGGAGATGTTTCCAGAATGAGATTTTTACTCTGCAGCGTAGTGTACCCTGATATGATACTTCGTGGCAGATTAAAACCGTGTGCAGGACTGAGATTCGAACCCCGTACCTTTGCTTTTCGTGTGCAAGTGCTCTACCAACTTTGTACCCAAGTACCACTCACCCCCCGCCTTCACAGCTTCACTTCTGCCAGTACCACGTCTCATACCTTCCAAACTTTACAAAACATCTCCTGCGAACCTTTCAGGTCTAGCACGCTTGAAAGAAAGGATATGGCAGAGACATGGGTTAGCCACAGGCTGGGGGATGTTTGCAGAATGTGATTTTCACTCTGCAGCGGAGTGTACACTGATATGAAACATCCTGGCAGATTAAAACTGTATCCCGCACCGAGACTCGAACTCGGGAACTTTGCCTTTCCCGGGCATGTAATCTACCAACTGAGCTACCCAAGCATCACTCTCGCCCCGTCCTCAAAGCTTCTATTCTGATAGTACCTCGTCTCCTACCTTCCAAACTTAACAGAAGCTCTCCTGCGACCTTGCAGAACTAGACTCCAGAAAGAAAGGATCTGGCGGAGACATGGCTTAGCCACACCCTGGGGGATGTTTCCAAAATGAGATTTTTACTCTGCAGCGGAGTGTACGCTGATATGAAACTTCCTGTCAGATTAAAACTTCATTCCGGACCGAGACACGAACTCGGGAACTTTGCTTTCCCGGGGATGTAATCTACCAACTGAGCTACCCAAACATCACTCTCACCCCGTCCTCAAAGCTTCACTTCTGACAGTACCTCGTCTCCTACCTTCCAAACTTCACACAAGCTCTCCTGCGAACCTTGCAGAACTAGCACACCAGAAGAGAGGATATGGCTTAGACATGGCATAGCCACAGCCTGGGGGATGTATCCAGAATGAGATTTTTACTCTGCAGCGGAGTGTACGCTGATATGAAACTTCCTGACAGATTAAAACTGTGTGCCGGACCGAGACTCGTACTAGGGATCTTTGCCTTTCACGGGCAAGTGCTCTACCAACTGAGCTACCCTAGCACCGCACACCCGCCGTCCTCACAGATTCACTCCTGCAAGTACGACGTCTCCTACCTTCCAAACTGTACAAAACATCCCCTGCGAACCTTTCAGGACTAGCACGCCAGAAAGAAAGGATATGGCCGAAAAATGGGTTATCCACAGGCTGGGGTATGTTTGCAGAATGAGATTTTCACTCTGAGCGCAGTGTACGCTGATATGAAATATCCTGGCAGATTAAAACTGTATGCCGTACCGAGACTTGAACTCGGGAAATTTGCCTTTCCCGGGCATGTAATCTACCAACTGAGCAACCCAAGCATCACTCTCGCCCCGTCCTCAAAGCTTCACTTCTGACAGTACCTCGTCTCCTACCTTCCAAACATAACAGAAGCTCTCCTGCGAACCTTGCAGAACTACACACCAGAAATAAAGGATCTGGCGGAGACATGGCATAGCAACAGCCTGGGGGACGTTTCCAGAATGCGATTTTTACTCTGCAGCGGAGTGTACATTGATATGAAACTTCCTGGCAGATTAAAACCGTGTGTCGGACCGTGACTCGAACTCGGGACCTTTGCCTTTCACGAGCAAGTGCTCTACCAACTGAGCTACCCAATCACCACACACCCCCCGTCCTCACAGCTTCACTTCTGACAGTACGACTTCTCCTACCTTCAAAATTTTACACAAGCTCTCCTGCGAATCTTGCAGAACTAGCACACCTGAAACAAAGGATATGGCGGTGACATGGCGTAGCCACAGCCTGGGGAATGTTTCCAGAATGAGATTTTTACTCTGCAGCGGAGTGTACGCTGATATGATACTTCGTGGCAGATTAAAACCGTGTGCCGGACTGAGATTCGAACTCGGGACCTTTGCCTTTCGTGGGCAAGTGCTCTACCAACTTTGCTACCCAAGCACCACTCACCCCCCGTCTTCACAGCTTCACTTCTGACAGTACCACGTCTCCTACCTTCCAAACTTTACAAAACATCTCCTGCGAACTTTTCAGGACTAGCACGCCTGAAAGAAAGGATAGGGCCGAGACATGGGTTAGCCACAGGCTGGGGGATGTTTGCAGAATGTGATTTTCACTCTGCAGCGGAGTGTACGCTGATATGAAACATCCTGGCAGATTAAAACTGTATGCCGTACCGAGACTCGAACTCGTCAACTTTTCCTTTCCCGGGCATGTAATCTACCAACTGAGCGACCCAAGCATCACTTTCGCCCCGTCCTCAAAGCTTCACTTCTGACAGTACCTCGTCTCCTACCTTCCAAACTTCACACAAGCTCTCCTGCGAACCTTGCAGAACTAGCACACCAGAAAGAACGGATATGGCTTAGAAATGGCATAGCCACAGCCTGGGGGATGTATCCAGAATGAGATTTTTACTCTGCAGCGGAGTGTACGCTGATACGAAACTTCGTGGCAGATGAAAACTGTGTGCCGGACCGAGATTCGAACTCGGGACGTTTGCCTTTTGCGGGCAAGTTCTCTACCAACCTAGCTTCCCAAGCACCACTCACATCCCGTCCTCACAATTTCCCATCTGCCAGTACCTCTTCTCCTACCTTCCAAACTTTACAGAAACTATCCTGCAAACTTTGCAGGAGTAGCACTCCAGAAAGAAAGGATATGGTGGAGACATTGCCTTGCCAAAGCCTGGGGGATGTTTCCAAAACTAGATTTTTTCTCTGCAGCGGAGTTTACGCTGATATAAAACGTCATGGCAGATTAAAACCGTTTGCCGGACCGAGACTCGAACTCGGGACCTTTGCCTTTCACGAGATAGTGCTCTACCAACCGAGCAACCCAAGCACCACACACCCCCCGTCCTCACAGCTTCACTTCTGACAGTACCACGTCTCCTATCTTCAAAATTTTACAGAAGCTCTCCTGCGAACCTTGCAGAACTAGCACTCCAGAAAGAAAGGATATGGCTTAGACATGGCATAGTCACAGCCTGGGGGTTGTTTGCAGAATGAGATTTTCACCCCGCAGCGGAGTGTACGCTGATATTAAACTTCATGGCAGATTAAAACCGTTTGCCGGACCGAGACTCGAACTCGGGACCTTTGCCTTTCACGAGCAAGTGCTCTACCAACTGAGCTACCCGAGCACCACACACCCCCCGTCCTCACAGCTTCACTTCTGACAGTACGACGTCTCCTATCTTCAAAATTTTACAGAAGCTCTCCTGCGAACTTTGCAGAACTACCACTCCAGAAAGAAAGGATATGGCTTAGACATGGCATAGCCACAGCCTGGGGGATGTTTCCAGAATGAGATTTTTACTCTGCAGCGGAGTGTACGCTGATATGAAACTTCCTGGCCGATTAAAACTGTATGCCGAACCGAGACTGGAACTCGGGAGCTCTGCGTTTCACGGGCACGGTCTCTACCAACTGAGGTACATAAATAACACACACGCCCCGTCCTCACAGCTTCACTTCTGACAGTACGTCGTCTCCTACCTTCCAAACTTTACAGAAGCTCTCCTGCGAACCTTGCAGAACTAGCACTCCTGAAAGAAACGTTATGGCGGAGACATTTCTTATCCACAGCCTGGGGGATGTTTCCAGAATGAGATTTTTACTCTGCAGTGGAGTGTACGCTGATATGAAAGTTCATGGCAGATTACAACCGTGTGCCGGACCGAGACTCGAACTCGGGAACTTTGCCTTTCGCGGGCAAGTGCTCTACCAACTGAGGTACCCAGGCATTACTCACGCCCTGTCCTCACAGCCACACTTCTGCCAGTACCTCGTCTCCTACTTTCCAAACTTTACAGAAGCTCTAAAAATGGTTCAAATGGCTCTGAGCACTATGGGACTCAACTGCTGAGGTCAATAGTCCCCTAGAACTTAGAACTAGTTAAACCTAACTAACCTAAGGACATCACAAACATCCATGCCCGAGGCAGGATTCGAACCTGCGACCGTAGCAGTCTTGCGGTTCCAGACTGCAGCGCCTTTAACCGCACGGCCACTTCGGCCGGCACTGAAGCTCTCCTGCGAACCTTGCAGAACTAGCACTCCTGAAACAAAGGATGTGGCAGAGACATGGCTTAGCCACAGCCTGGGAGTTGTTTCCAGAATGAGATTTTCACTCTGCAGTTGAGTGTACGCTGATATGACACTTCTTGGCAGATTAAAACTGTGTGCTGGACCGAGACTCGAACTCGGGACCTTTGCCTTTCATTGGCACGTGCTCTACCAACTGAGGTACCCAGGCACGACTCACGCCCTGTCCTCGCAGTTTCGTCAAAATTATTTTTTTCGCAAACAATAAAATGAAAGACTAACTTTTAAAAATTTTAATTTGAGAACGGAAGTAAAACACAGGTACCGGTCCTTGTGGCCGAGCGGTTGTAAGGGCTTCAGTCCGCAACCGCACTGCTGTTACGGTCGCAGGTTCGAATCCTGCCTCGGGCATGTATGTTTGTGATGTCCTTAGGTTAGTTAGGTTTAAGAAGTTCTAGGTCTAGGGGACTGATAACCTCACATGTTAAGTCTCATAGTGCTTAGAGCCCTTTTTTAAAGAAACACCGATGTGGTTTTTATGTAATAAATTATTCTGTTTACCAAAAATTATACATTGACCAAACTTACAGGAGTTTCAACTTACGATATCGCGAACACATTTATGCTCTCAGGCTCAACAACCTAAATAAGCCAACTTTCGCAGGTCACGTGGCCCAACAAGCAACCAGAGAGTTAAGCATCGAAAATATTAAAGAATTACAGTTAGCCGAAAAAAGAGTACAGTTGAGTTTGTGAGAGGAATTACAAATATACAACCACAATCACAGTAAGTTTAACTGCATACTGAATTATCAAAATGTACCTCCAAAATTTCATACACTTCCTATAACTTGAAATGATAGAAATGATAATTAACTACAAACATCTTCGTTAGCCATTACCATCACCTTTCAAATCTAAATAATTAAACGTATAACTATAACACGTTATCTCTACTATGAAGAATATGTTTGCAGTAACTTCAGAAGTGAGCCATGTCTGTATACATACCGCGTTCTTTGGTTCATAAAATCGGCCGCTGATGTACACAACAGTATCTGCCATCTTGTATTTAGTTCAGTTCATTGAGCAGCATGGATTGAAAAAAAAAATTTAATCTCGATCTTGTAATGTGTGCAGGAGGGCTTTTTATGAAGCATGTACAACATATAGAGCACATATAAGTGCAAAACTACATAATCAAGAAAACTTTGTTACATTTTGGGACACAAATAATAAAGCAGTAAAGAAGACAACGCTATTGCCAGGCGATGAGCCCAGGCCTGAAAATAGTAATGGTACAAAAACAAAAAAAAAAACAAAAAAAATATTTGCGGATGGTAGCAGTTAGTTTCTACAGCGTAATTTATGTAAACAGCTGCGGTGTTTCTAACCAAGACGAGTAAAATAATTCCATTGTTCACCATTGTCTGTTCAGTCTTCACCTAAAATCATGACAGAGTGCCATAATTGGATGATGACATGTGTGATCAACTCGGAAGCACTACATTTTTAACATTTTTCCCTTCCAGCCTTTTACTTTTTCTCAATTAAAATCAAATTTCACGAAAAAATCCGTCGTAATTGTTCAATATCAATACGCAAGAGTGAGTAATGTTTCAGTAAATATGAACATGAATGATGCTTAGGAAATTTCCTACGATAATTTTTACGGTCACCTAACGCAGCAATAGTTACTGTTAAACTTTTAAATACAACTCATTTAAACGACATATTTTAAGAGATAATTACATTTTCTGATCAACGTTATTTTTTCATGTTTAAAGAAAGATTTTAGAACCTTCTCTTTTCACTTCACATTCTAAAATTATAGACTGTATTTTCCCAGTAGAAGAGCAATTTCAAAAACGTAATAGTGCATAGGAAAACTCTCTCAATGTTTTAAATTTAGGTATTTCCTAGTGTGAAATACTTTTCTTCTACGCGGTATTCAGGGTAACTGAATCAATGAGTATACTTATTCCGTTTACTGAAATAAATGCGTTACAGATATTATTTTTGTGGGAAAAATCCTACATCCTGCTTTTCATATTATTCGACGTCATTCGTAATATAGGAATCGCTGTTTATTTACAACTGCAGAATTAAATTAGGACTCACTGCTTTAATTATAGTTGCAGAAGGTCTATTTAAAGATACACCACACAGTTTACCTACTCTTTTCGGTGGCTATGCTGAATTTCATTAACACCGCTCATAAATATAGATCACACGTATATGCGCTTTCCCGTTGGTGAGCATATCGTGCTCTCACCGTGGAAATTGCGTTTATTATTAACGAATATGTTTGTTCTGTCATGGACGAAACGTATTTTCGTGGACTCGGTACTATTAGTTGCAAGTAAACCATCGAGAGTAGATCAAAATAATATGTGTCCAACGATGAATATTAAATACCTACGGTAGATGTGATAACAAAGTAGCGTCAGATTAAAATAGTAGTTTGTTGCCGCAACAGAAATATTTGCAGTAGCCAATGTTTCTAGAGAAATTTGTCAATACCAAATTTTCATCTCTCAACATGGAAGAGTACCTTATTAATAATTAAATTAAAGAGGAATGTGCGATTTGGTTTGGACACACATTTGCCGAGCTGCACTAAACAAAATCTACGGTAAGGTGCGCGAATCGCGACGTCTTCAATGAATTCTAAAGTGAAATAATATCTACTAATGTGACAAACAATCCTACTGAATTCAGTGTTCCGAAACTGTTTCACTGCGGAAAATCGTAACACGGTCCCTGACTTCAGCCGTCGCACGGACGCCAAAATGGAAAATATTGAAATAAACGATATCGGAATTGAAAAACAACTGCTATCACTTAGTAGCGGAAAAGCATCCGGACCAGACGAGATACCCTTAAGATTCTACAGTGATTATGCTAAAGAACTTGCCCCCTTTCTATCAGCAATTTATCGTAGATCTCTGGAAGAACGTAAAGTACCTAGCGACTGGAAGAAAGCACAGGTCGTTCCCATTTTCAAGAAGGGTCATAAATCAGATGCGAATAATTATAGGCCTATTTCACTTACGTCAATCTGTTGTAGAATAATGGAACATGTTTTGTGTTCTCGTATTATGACGTTCTTAGATAATACAAATCTCCTTCATCATAACCAACATGGATTCCGCAAACAGAGATCATGTGAAACCCAGCTCGCCCTATTTGCCCAAGAAATTCACAGTGCCGTAGACACTGGCGAGCAGATTGATGCCGTATTCCTGGACTTCAGGAAGGCATTTGATACGGTTCCGCACTTACGTTTAGTGAAAAAAAATACGTGCTTACGGAATATCGGACCAGGTTTGTGATTGGATTCAGGATTTCCTAGAAGAAAGAACACAACATGTCATTCTTAACGGTTCAAAATCTGCAGATGTAGAGGTAATTTCGGGAGTACCGCAAGGAAGCGTGATAGGACCTTTATTGTTTACAATATACATAAATGACTTAGTTGACAACATCGGTAGCTCCGTGAGGCTATTTGCAGATGACACGGTTCTCTACAAGAAAGTAGCAACATCAGAAGACTCGTACGTACTCCAGGAAGACCTGCAGAGGATTAATGAATGGTGCGACAGCTGGCAGCTTTCCCTAAACGTAGATAAATGTAATATAATGCGCATACATAGGGGCAGAAATCCATTCCAGTACGATTATGCCATAGGTGGTAAATCATTGGAAGCGGTAACGACCGTAAAATACTTAGGAGTTACTATCCGGAGCGATCTGAAGTGGAATGATCACATAAAACAAATAGTGGGAAAAGCAGGCGCCAGGTTGAGATTCATAGGAAGAATTCTAAGAAAATGTGACTCATCGACGAAAGAAGTAGCTTACAAAACGCTTGTTCGTCCGATTCTTGAGTATTGCTCATCAGTATGGGACCCTTACCAGGTTGGATTAATAGAAGAGATAGACATGATCCAGCGAAAAGCAGCGCGATTCGTCATGGGGACATTTAGTCAGCGCGAGAGCGTTACGGAGATGCTGAACAAGCTCCAGTGGCGGACACTTCAAGAAAGGCGTTACGCAATACGGAGAGGTTTATTATCGAAATTACGAGAGAGCACATTCCGGGAAGAGATGGGCAACATATTACTACCGCCCACATATATCTCGCGTAATGATCACAACGAAAAGATCCGAGAAATTAGAGCAAATACGGAGACTTACAAGCAGTCGTTCTTCCCACGCACAATTCGTGAATGGAACAGGGAAGGGGGGATCAGATAGTGGTACAATAAGTACCCTCCGCCACACACCGTAAGGTGGCTCGCGGAGTATAGATGTAGATGTAGATGTAGATGTAGATTTTAACCTGATGTAGAGACAATCAGTGAATCATGTGCACCTATCCAATCGCTCATTTAATATACTGACACTGACATAACATCTTGTAAGGGGCAAAAATCTAAAACTATCTTCCTCTGGGAAGAAAGGACATAGATCATTCAATCGTCACATGAATTCCGAAATAATTTGTCTTCATGTAAGATTCAAAGAAAAAAAATTTACTGAAATTGATCAACAGAAAGTGGACTTCTGGATACGATGTCGTATTTATAGGTATCTCTGCAGATAACAAGGGAGATCTTCTTTAAGGAATTTACCGTAGGCAAAGAGTAATAAAGGTGGAAAAACACAAGTGTCCTCTTAGTTTTGAGTCAAGGGCCATTGACCATATGTGCGTAACCACAGGTCAGTATTGCTAGCTACATTTTGTTACAGAATTATGGGACACGATTTAGAAAGGAAGGATGAAACGATGAGTTTCAAAAATTTCTCGACATCGTGGTCATTGTAAAAGCAGAACAATCTCTAGTTCTGGAGGGACTGGGAAGAAATTCGTCCGTGTCATTTGCAGAGTAACCGTCGAAGCCTTTACCCTGAGTGATTTGGTATTTAACGGCAAATCAAATCTTCAGGGCCGTACGGAGGTTGGAACGTCGCCTTCCGAATGCGAGTCCAGCGGACTAACCACTTCGCCATCACGCAACGTAAAATGTTTTATGGACGCATATTACGACATTTTGTGCTACCAAACTACTTCTCGGTATGAGTGGACAATACTTCTGTCAACAACAATTTTGGCAAACAGAGTCTCGGTTCGAAAATCACGACACATGGTGTCTTGTTGATAACGGAGCTGCTAACTTCAGGCTATTCGTTTGTACTCCTATTGCGTTTAGGGAGGTTTTACTCTAACGTAATCGTAGGAGACTTACAGAGTTTCGACGCTTGGTGCAGCGGCTGATACTTGCCTCGTAACATTAGCTGATGTAAGGCGCTGCGAATATTGATGCGAGAAAAACCTGTTATTGGTCTAATACAACACTGAGAAGCAGTGGTTAGAATACAAAGTTCCTTGAACATGTTTTACAGGATGTTCTTGAATTTTCACTGCAAGTGATTTTTATCACACGCTTTTGCACCCGAAATACTTTTGCTCAGTTTGATGAGTTACGGCAGAATATGATCTCTAAGACATAATAGTATGAAAGTAATCGAAATATGCAAGTTTTTATTACATTCATGTCTCCTTCATCTGACATCATTCTCACTGCAAATGCTGACTTGTTTAGGTGCCTAAACAATTCTGTGGTATGCCCTTCCCAACTAAATTTAATATCGAGTTGCAATCACAGAAATTTAACACTGTCAACCCCTTCGGTCAGCATGTATATGTTATAAACATGCTGGAAGGAAATCTCTTACAGGTTCCGAACTCCATGCAGTGGGCCTTCTCAAAGTTTAATGACAGTGAATTAGCTTTAAACCATTAAGTAATGTTAGTGAAAATTTGATTAGCAGCTATTTCTAAATCAGTACCTGACTTGCTACTTATTGCAAAAAGCAATGTAACATATGAGAGGTCATTAATGTACTTAAGAAAGAAAAAGCAATGGACGCAAATAGAACCTTGAGTGTCATCACAAGTAATTAATTGCCAATCAGATGAAGACTATCTGCTTACTGCACAGCTATTTTGACGCCCTTTGTTTCCTTTTAGATAGATAAGACTCAGACCATTTTGCAGCATTGCCGGTGACACCATTATATTCTAATTTACTTGAGAGAATGCTGTGGTTCACACAGTCAAAGGCTTTTGACGTGTCACAGAAAATGCCAATAGCTTCTAATTTATTATCTAATGAAGTAAGTACATTCTCATTGTAAGTGTAAATAGCTTTCTCTACATCAGACAATTAAGATATCCAAATTGTGACTTGGACAATATATTATCAGCAGTTTGATGCTTAAGGAGACGCTTGAACAGAACCTTTTCAAATATTTTTGAGGAAGCCTGCAAAATTGAAATTGGTCGATGGTTTGATGGTATCCCTCTATCCCCCTTGTTGTAAAGAGGCTTAACTTCAGCATGTTTTAGCCAGTCTGGTAATGTTTCACTGATAAGAGATTAATTACACAAATAACTTAAGGTAGAACTCAACTCGCATGAGCACCTCTTTGTGTTCATATGTTATTCTACCCAATGGAGCACTGAGATTTTATCGATTTTATGATGGATGGTACTTGTTTGGGAGATGTGAGTGTCATTTCCATTTACTGAAGTTATTTTTAAAGCTATTTTTAAGATCTCCGTTGCACTGTTCACCAAACCTGATAGCTCCAAGGTGTCATTAACGGAAATGAAGTAATTGTTTAAGACGTTTGCAGCACTGCATGCTCTTGTTACCAATGTCTCATTTATTTTTAGAGCTGTCTGTTCCTCTTCCTTTTTGGACCCACCTGTCTCTGTCTTCACTATATCCCATACAGATTTTATTTTGTTGCCTGATGTAATTATCTTTTCCTCATAACAAAGCTGCGTCGTATTTTGTTGCCTGATGTAATTATCTTTTCCTCATAACAAAGCTGCTTCGATTTCTGGATTACTTGCTTCAATATTTTGCAGTATTCTTTGAAATGCGTAACAATTCTAACATCAGAGCTGTGCATAGATAGTAGATACAGTCTCCTTTTTGTTCCACATGATATCTTTATTCCTTTTGTAATTCATGTATAATTTTTTTTATTTCTATGTGATTTGCGTTACCTTTAGGGGAAAGCAATTTTTAAAAGTGGAAGTAATTTTATTAAAGAATGCTTTGTATTTTCCATTTGAGTCAGAAGTATTGTAAACATCTGTCCAATTAATGTCTTTGAGCAGTTTCCTGCATTTCTCAATTTTTGACAGATTTATTACCCTCCTGTACTTAGATTTAATAGATTCTTATATCCTGATAAATTACAACATTAAACACAAGATGCTGCATATCATGATCAGATAACCCATTTACTATTGGTCTACAAAGATAATATCAGTGGGTGCCTCAGCGCATTTACATATCCTAGTTTCAAAGCTCACTGTGGAAACAAGATTGAATGATAGTGTTACGACTGAAGTAATTGTTCACTGACAGAGCTTTTCAATAAATCCACATTAAAATCACCAACAACCATTATTTCCTCGTTTCTTACCATAAGATGGAACAACAGAGCTTCCAGATATTTTATGAAGAGGTTAAAATTTCCTGAAAGTGATCTGTATATACCTACTATTATAAAGGACTTATTATGATAAACTACTTCTGTTACACAAGCTTCTAAGTGCTGATCTGAGCAAAATTTATTAATATCAATATTCTTGAAATCAAAACAGCTTCTGTCAAATGTGGCAACTTCTCCTTCCTCTATATTTTCTCTACAGAAGTAAGAATCTAACGTGAATCCTGCAACATTTAACATATCTATACCAGTGGTCACATCATGTTCAAAGAGGCAGATTATATGAGCTGGTTTGCTCAACTCTGATTCTTCTACATAAATAAGCAAGTCATTAAGGTTACCCTTTATTCTTCTGATATTCTGGTGCAATAAAGCTAACTGATTTTGTGCACCGGATAAGGCAAATTTTGCTGTCAATTTTTGAGTATCTCTAGTTCCAATAAGGGGCTGTCTGCATGAAGTATGTACTTTAAAATTTGCTTCCTGGCTGCCTCTTTTATCAATGTGAATGTAATTTTCAGTCTGTCTCTGAACATCTTTTCTTTCTTCACTACCTACCCTAAAAAAAAAACAGCTGATCTGTCACTTGTAGCCACTGGTACTTTATTACTTGTGACAGTATGACAGTACCCCTCCCCCGTAAGTTACTTTCTAGTAGCCCAGACAGTTTTACCTACCATTACCTGTTGAAGTGAAGGTCATGCCTAGTGTAGTCCCACTTTCTGATAGAGTCAACAGGAACCATACTGATATGAGACCCCATACCTGATCAAAGCAGCCGTTTCACCTCTAAATTAGCTTTCCTGACAGGAAAGTTTAAATGAGGCCGGTCATGGCGTTTTGGAACAGACACAAGCCCAACATCAGTATGTCGTATTGCTGAAGCTATCTTTACCAGGTCACTCTCAGTTGAATAATTAGGGTTCCTATCTATGCTGCTGCTCGCCCCATCCATATTACCACGGTGTCTTCCTTTGTTAAGTCCTTGCAGAGTGAATCTACATCTTCTATCCCCTGAGCCATTCTTGTACTAAGTTTAATATAACTTGTGACCTGGGAACCTGATTCTGGTTTTTCTTGCAACAGTTAGCCAACACCTCTACCATCTTAACTACCTAACAACAAAACGTTCTTCTTCTTCACACCTTATCCTGACTTCTTACATTTGAAACACTTTTTTAAAGTTTGTTGTGTCCAGACTACTCTTAGACCTGCTTGTGTCTAGTTAGTTTCCAACTGTGACAATAGATCAAACCTGTTTTCCACATTCACAACCACACTGCCTGAGATCGTCCTATTCTTATTTCTTCTATAACCTGTTGTCACTTCCCACCTCCCTTTTCCCCTCTCCCTCCTTAGCTTTTCCACATCTTGTTTCGCTTTATCTAGTTCCACCTGAAGTGCAGTGCAGCTATCTTCTCCTCCTGTTCCACTATCTTCCTATCTCTACAGCAAATTCTACACAACCAATGAGCCTTGTTTATTTCCCCAATTCCCAAACCGCTACAGTCACCCACATCAAAGAATCTGCAACGACCCTCACACCACACCCAAAAACTACCAGTCCTACAGCAAGTCATACACTTCTTACTCATGGCAAACAGATTTTAGCTGTAGTCTAAATTGAAACCAGACTAACTTTGTAGAGTACTTAATTGATATATTGACTTTCTTAGAAAGTTTAGGCCTAAAGATCGGAAACTAATTCAAAACCTCTGGAGAAACAAAAATGATTTAACCTGTGTTATTTACAAAAAGTAAACAATAAACTGAGACAAGCTTTTCACTTATTTCGGAACTTTTCACTTTGGCTACTTACTAGAGAATCAAATGGATAGGGTATAAGAAAACACTAACAACACAAACTTAACTATATTGAAATAATCACGCAACTTACAGTATACCACAACGTAAACAAATCCTAGTCCAAATTTCGCTGCTATAAAGTGCTTTCTTTTTCCAGAAAATACGCAAAAAATTTGAAAGCTACAATTGATAACTTACAATAGGCATTAATTTACTTATTTATGATGTTACATTGCCTTAATTAATTGGTTTTGTACAATTGAACACTTATCTTTACTAGAGCTCTGAAAGTGCACCACTCGGTGGCGGTAGAATCATTCTGCAGTCAGCTTCAAATGCCGGTTCTCTAAATTATCTCATGAGTGTTCCTGAAAAAGGACGTCGCCTTCTCTCCAGGCATTCGCAGTTGAGTTCCCGAAGCGTCTCCGTAATACTTTCTGTTGCTCAAAGCTATCAGTAACAAATCCAGCAGCCCGCCTCAGAATATCTTTGACGTATTACTTCAATCCGAGTTGGTGCGGATCTCAAACACTGGAGCAATACACAAGAAAACGTCACACTAGCGTCCTATATGCTGTCTTCTTTACAGGAGAGTCACAGTTTCGAAGAATTCTCACAATAATCTGAAGTCCACAATTTGCCTTCCCTACCGCAATCCTCGCATGCTTGTTCCATTTCATATCACTTGGTAACATTATGCTCAGATATTTAAACGACGTGACTGTGTCAAGCAGTACACTCCTAAGTCTGTATCCGTATATTACGGGTTTGTTTTTCCTACTCATCCGCTTTAACTTACAGTTTTCTACATTTAGAGATAGCTGCCAATCACATCATCTAGAAATTTTTTGTAAGTTATCTTGTATCCTCCAACAGTCACCCAATTTCGACACATTCACATACACTACATCATCTTTAGCGAACAACTGCACATAGCCGCCCACACTGTTCGCGAGATCGTTTG
Source organism: Schistocerca nitens (assembly GCF_023898315.1). Classification (NCBI taxonomy): domain Eukaryota; kingdom Metazoa; phylum Arthropoda; class Insecta; order Orthoptera; family Acrididae; genus Schistocerca; species Schistocerca nitens. The sequence goes on along the minus strand of NC_064617.1, from coordinate 462,275,127 downwards.
TGTGTACAGGGTGTTCTGAAACTTCCATTACAAACTTCTAGAAATCGTAGAGGGGAGTTAGTACACAAAATTTTGAAGGAAGTCATGCCCTAAATATGTTTACTAGGTATGTACACAACAGGTTAATCATGGTTGGAGGTCGTTGCTTCGGATCAGCTGACATCATTCGACGTTTATCCTACCAGTCTTATCTAGTTCGAGCCTCTTTCACATATTTGTGTGTTTTAGAGCAACATGCAGAATACACTGGCTTGATCGTTCTGAAAGGCGAAATTCATGGTAATGTAAGAGCTGCATCGCATGGGCTTTCCGCAACAATTACGCAACGCTTCGAGAAAGGGTTCGTTCACCGTCAGCAGAGATAAATGTGGTGCTCCAAGGAGACGCCGTCTCACACCGGAATTTCAAGAGGACATACTGCATCACACCGAAGGGAACCCGTCAACAAAAACACGAGAAATTTCTTTGGGTATAGATTATTGGAACTGTAAAACAAGTGATGTACTGGGTCACGCATTATTAATTACTTGTGAAAGTGATCGCGTTATAAATTGTCAGTATGTGGGTGTTATGTTGACAAGTTGCGCAATGGACTGATCTGACAAGTATCCTTTGGCTCCTGCAAGAAGCAATTTCCACCTCACACTACTACAGAAGTCAGACAGACGCTCCTAACGTACCAAAAAGAAATGCCTGAGAAACGTTCAGCAACAAATTTATTCTGGAGTCGTCCGCTGCAAGGAAAAACAAAAATATTCTATTTTATTACGTAACTAGTGGGCTACTTGGGTACTGGAGTATTGCTAGTTAGTGTGAGAAAAACATTAAACGAACAAAAAATATTATTTATTGCAAAATCTGAGATAATGAAGTGAAATTTTATTTATAAACTGATACACAAATTTCCGGGTTCTTTTCGGAATTGGAGGTTATCTCATATGGATAGGAAACCTGTTAATGAATTTTATATACAAAGTGTGGGAAACCACTTTTATCCCTTTTCTTTAACAATGTTATTTACTCGGTAGAGTGGCTGAGAGCCGCCCCTATTCAACTTGAATAATTATCCGACTGAATGGTCGAGACTATCGCGTGAGAAATGTAATGGAGTGACGTGAAGTGAAGTATGTTATTTCTAATGGAGGAAAGATGGGACTCGCCTACACTGTAGCGCACAATACTGTGAGCTGTGATGACTGCTGCCTGAGTCGTCCGCCACTGAAAAATAACAAAACTATCTCTTTCTGTCTGGATTGACCTTCGCCAGTCGAATTCTCACTATGCCTTGATGAAGTCAAGGACTCCTATCTGCCGCTAGTCTATCTATTGGCGTGGTACACCGGTCAGATAACCAGTCCAATGCGATGCCACTCAATGTTAACTCGCAGGTGCTAACTAATATTCTGTGTTCACACCACACATTAAGTGTCGCGGCCAACATAGTGAGAAACGCTTAATCGCAAGTGACTTAATATAGAGTATCACTCCGATTCGCTACCGACGGAGGTGCTCTCTCAGTGCAGTACTGAGTAGAGACTTTGTTCCTTGCTCTCTGCGTACACGTACAAGCACACTTGCTCCCGCTACGTGTTACTGCTTCCAGAGTGTCACCGGAACAACCCCTCTCCACTCAAAAAGCGAAAGGGTATATCATACGCTGTCTTTCTCTCTATCCTCCGGCTCATTGTGTCAGAAGTAGTCCGCCAATCAGCGTTATCCTTACAAACGGAGAGTGGCGCTCCGTTTAAGCCGACCAATCCGGAAATATATAGCATTTGCTTTAGGCATTTACTGTCCACCTGTGAGAACTCTGAAACAGCACTCTAGGTCCATAAAAATGCGTCTGCTGGGGCTCTCCCAAACAATACAGCGGGTTTTGCTTTTAAGATAACACACAGGCCATTATTGCTTTTCTGTGGCAAAAAAAAAACGGTTTCGGTCCCTGGGCGGTCGGCCGGCTGGCGCAGCTGGGTGCTGACTCACTCTCCTATGGACTTTCCAGCAGGCTGGTTGCCTCCACCGAACAAAAACTTCTGTGGCCCTCGTGTCTTGAATGTTTGTATATGCCAGCCTCAACCTTTTAAACTCAGTGTGCACTTGCGATTTATTTATTATATTTCCATATCGATTATGTGGAAATACGTAAAATTGGCTCTACCCCATCGAATTTGGGCTCGAATGAAACGTCTTGATACGCAGAATACGAGGTCGGAATATGTAAGAAATGAAAGTCAGGAGACCACGCCACCTTACACAATATGTTGTTAAATGGCTGTAGTATGTTTTCAAATGGCTGCAGCACGTAAACGGTACGTTCCAGTTCACAATATTATCTACTCACTCCCCTCTACAAGTTCTAGAAGATTGTAACGGGAATTTCCAAACACCTTGTACAGTTAATAACAGCGGTACTATCACACTTCCCTGTGGAACTCCTGACGATACCCTTGTCTGAAGAACCCTTGTCGTCGGAAAACTTGTTGGATTCTATTACTTAGGAAGTCTTCGAGTCACTCGTGTGCCTAGCAAACTACTCCATATGCTTGTAACTTTGGTAGCAGTCAGCAAATGTGTGTCAAACATTTTCGGGACATCTAGATGTGTGGAATCTACCTGCTACCCTCCATCCGTAGTTCTCAAGTGAGAAAATGGCAAGCTGAGATTTGGACGAGTGATGCTTTCTAAAACCATGCTGATTCATGGACTTAAGATTCTTGGTCTCAAGAAAATTGATTATATTCAAAGTAAGAATACTTTCACGGATTCTGTCACAAACCAATGTAAGGGAAATTGGTCTGTAACTTTGCACTTACGTTCTTTTACCCTTCTTATATATTGGAGTCACCTGTTCTTTTTCTGTAGCTTGGGATTTTGCGGTGGGTGAGAGATTCACGTTAAATGGCCCGATGCTGTAGTCCACTCTTTATAAAACAGGATTGGAATTCCATCCGGACCAGATAAATTATTACTTATAACTCTTTCAGTAGATTCTCTACGCCAGAACTGTTTATTCCTGTGTAATCCATTATCGAGTCTATTCGATGATCAAACGACGATATGTTTGCACGATTCTCTCACGTGACTGGATGAAAGCCTTAGACCGGCTTAGCGATATTGCATAGGACTAGAATTATATCGGGTTCTTTCTGATATTTTTAAATAAGGTATGACAGCGGTATCTGTTGCATGCTTCACGTTGAGATCTTTTCACAGTCTCACAAATCTCTACTAAACCTTGCCTGTCGTCATTTGTGCTTTCTCTTTTGAACCGAGAGTGTAATAGTCTATGCTTCCTCAGCATTTTCGGGTTTCGGTGTTAAACCATGCTGCATCTTTTCCGTCCTTAATCTACTTACTAGGCACATATTCCTCCACACCACGATTTACTGTCTGTTTAGACTTTGCCCGTAATTCTTCTATGTCCATCTTATTGGAAGTAAGTGATGTCATTTCACTGTCTATGTGAGATGCCAACAACTGCTTATCTGCGCTTTCAAGCCGAAACGTTCTCCTAGCCTTTTTGACTGATTTATTAACCTTGGTAACCATATTGGTTATCATGCCATCATTATCACTAATCATTGTCTCTATACTGATGATGCCGATAAGATCCGTCCTGTTTGTAGATGTAAGGTCTATTTCCATTGCATGTGAGCTGCCTTACTAGCTGCTCAAGGCGGTTTTCAGGAAAAGTGTTGAAAATTGCTTTGCAAGACTGAGGCCTGTGGCAGACATGTCGTGTGCACATTGGCTTTTCTTCCAGCGCTGAAGGCTATTTTTCTAAGTGGCTCCATATGGCCCCTAGCAATGGATCTCCCGGTAGCTACGAAACCCCCGGCCACGTGTGCCAGCTCAGACCCTGCTGAAGGAACGGCCACTTGCTCACTCACGGGGCGTGTAGGCGAGGCCAGACGTTCAGAGCGTAAGCCCCATTATATGTGTTTCTGTGTGAAATTTAGCCCAACGATATATTCCACCCTATAAAAAGTCTTCTTACTAACAAAACTGTCTACTTGCAAACTGTTATCCTACTTAAACTCGAATGCTAACCTTTGACTGAACAGAATCTAATTTTAACTGAACTGCAAGTGGTCTGACTGCAGCTTGTCTTTGTATTAAATGCGCAAGTGAAATAAAACAATTATCTGGCTCCAACCAAAACGTACACTTACCTCTCAGATTTCTCGAAAGCACAACAGCAAACAGCAAGCAGGTAGTGGCTAAGCTAGTTTACTACTTCTAAATAAATATTCAAACTGTTGCAGGCCACATGGTCCAGTGTGGAAATACGTAATGATAAGTCTTTAAACAGTGAATGGGGAGAGAAATTATTCCATAAAATGATATTCCAAACAACGATTTTGGGATGAAGTATGTATTGAAAAACGCAGAGTAAAATTTCGCATGATCTTCACACATAACTTTTTTCTGAGCAATATTATGTTTAACAAAGTGAACAGTGGTTTAAAAGGGGTACAATGATAACAGAGAATTTCTACAAAAACCAAAGAGCTTCTTCAGTTGATATCTTAATGCATGACTTAAGGAAGTGGAGAGTCTCTCTCAGCTCTGAGCAAGTTAACTAGCTGACAATAATTATTCTACAAAATTAGCTGCACGTTGGTGCAATATTACCTCAAACTTCTTCTCATAAAAAATAATAACATTATTAAAAATTATATTCTCTTTACTTTCCAGTATATGCATCACATTCATCCTCACTGTCGTTTACAATAAATGTATCTTTATCTAACAGATACAATCGCAAAGTCAACACAGCAATAATGAATACGTCCATCACCTACCACACTTCAGCTAACAATGTATGAGACTGCGCAGAGGCAAAGAATGTGCCACGACAGGACCAGAGATTGTTTAACAGTGACGTAACTCTCTCTCTCTCTCTCTGGCGTGCACATCGATGACATACAAAAACCTTACAAGCTTCACTTTGGACCTGTGCCTCGAGTGACGCGAAGCGTTACCACCCACCTCTCATCCTGCTGTGAGGTTCGGATCCACCGTGTCGGGTACACTATGAGATCCCATAGACGAAGCAGGAGACACTTGGGGTGTCCTGTGTGACGCACCAAATTCTCCTCCACCGCTGCAACCCGACACAGAAGCCAGAAGGCGGCTGACCGTAACCCAAGGCGCATTCAGCAGTTCGCGTACAGCCTCAGCTCCTCCTGCGCCCGCATCGTAGCAAGACCACATGAAGAATTAAACTATAAAACCACCCTCCGCATGTGTTACCAATGGACGCTGATGTCTTAATCAGCTATGAGTCTGGATGTTCAGAAGAAAGGAAAACTGCGCTATAGACTGCCCGAATGTACACTTACAGTAAATAACGCAAGCTGAAGCGTCTGAAACAGAGGAACACCCACGAAAATTAAGAAATATACCACTAAGGGAACACACGAAAAGCTAAATACGTGACTTGCTGCCCTGAAGATGTGAACAGGTGATAATAGACGGCCTGACCGACTGGCTTACTACACAGACGCTTGTCTTCAAAACAAAACAAATGAGCAACTATTGCGCTACAGACTGAATGAACTTACACTTATAAAAAGCGAAATTAAACCTCTTAAATATAAAAACACACTTAATCGTTTAGCAAGCTCGGGAGTGCATCGTAGATTTTCATCCAACTCGAGTGGCTGACGTTACCTATATAGTGTTGATACACTTCAGAGAAGTTTGATTTTCTAATTACAAATTCCAAAAACACTTTTTTTACGAATGGTCTAGCTTCATTTTACCTCCACCGATACACATTTCTTTACGTAACTAACACGATAAAATCAAAGATATTTGAGTTCATACGCAAGCATAGAGACATTCTCTACATACCAGTACGTAGTTCGTGAATCATGTGAACCGAAGTATCATGCGCCATACGCCACCCATATCTGTGATGTACTGATGTGTATCAACATCACCGTTATGAGCCAGTTATCATTCACTACTGGGTATGTGATTCTTGATAGATTGGATAGATCAGCATGGAGAGCTGCATCAAACCAGTCTCATGACTGAAGACCACAACAACAATGTGATTCTTCCAGATTTCCACTACCTCCAGATTCTTGCAAACTGTTTGACCTGCTAATGTGTTTATGTCATCAGTCAGTTTTATATTAAGTCGTGCTCAAGGTTTTTCTTGTCTCGAGAAATAAGGCACAAATTGTCCTTAGTCCATTCCCCCATCATTAAGTCTCTCTCGAAGCCTAGTTGTTCTCCATTTTAGTTTCGTAACTATCACTACCTTATCGTCAACTCCATCTTTTCGTATGCATTTGTTTATTTTTCTATCCGTATTTGTTACGCCCAACTTGTATATTTGCGTTGACTGTTGGACAACCAAGAAAATTTGGAACTGTTTGCGGATTCATCGTCTGTTTCACGTCAATAACTTAGTAACAGCAGTATATGCTACTCACAGACTCTTCGTTCAAATCACTTTGAAAATTTCTTCTGAATTCAACATTCAGTTTTCCATGTAAATTCCAAGGAATTCTTGAAACCCTGTTAGTTTATTTAATTGTTCTAACGATCACAGTTACCAGTTGTATACAATTTATCAACTATTTCTACAGCTTCGTCGTTAATATTGACAATCTTTCAGTCGACATAGGCTGTTTTTGTCTTATTATAATTAATCTCCAGGTCCAATCTCGTTAATGCTCTCTTCAGTTCCTCCCCCGACGGCTGCTTTTGACTTCAAAGCTAACAGACTGGTAACATGTTTGAATAGAAGTTTGGTAAAGTAGGCCCCATTTATGCACACCCATCCGACATTTCAGTTTAATGACTTTAAGTCATCTTCGATGGCTGCGGAAATGCGTTTTGATATAATGGACTTAACTGGAAAGAAGTCAACTAGCCTAAATATCTCTAGTCCCCAACTTTAACGCTCTTGATGTAATTGAGGAGCAGTCTTATTTTGTATATATTTGAACAAACGAAAGTGTACAGAATTTATTTCATGATTCCTCAATGCTTTCAACACTGCTTTTGTTGTGAAAAATCCGAAGGCGTTTCCGTGGTCTATATATATCACACAATAAGTCAACTGAAAATCGTTGCTTCTTTTATAATGGTGAGTAGAAAGCTTATGATTCTTTGTCACTCTGTTGTTCAGTGACACGGAATATTACCTGGTAGGTGAATCAACTTAACATCAAGTCAATCTTCAGGTCTCCAGATAAAGCACGTCCACTTGTGTGGAAATCAACATTTAAACAAATATCGTGTGATTGCGGAAGATATTACGTCGATCACACTGTCGTTAATATAGAAAAACGCCGACTCAGCATGAGACATGTTTAAAACCACAATATCGGAACAATGGACAGTACTTGAACATGTATTGGAAATGTGGCAAAAAATTGCATTGAACGACTCCTTTATTTCGAATGCTAGCTTTTATGGGATAGCATAATGAAAGGATCTACAGCGCTATGTGATAATATCGAAATAAAGACGGTGGTTTCATCTCTGCGCAGACCGGAACTCTGATTTGGCGAAGTTAAAGTGGTTGCGGCAGACATGAGACAGGAACTTTGCCTTGTACAATGAAGCACCACAAAAACTTGTGTAGGCATGCGTATTCAGATACAGAGATATGTAAACAGGCAGAATACGGTGCTGCTGTCTGCAACGCCTATATTAGACACGACGTGTCTGACGCAGTTGCTGGATAGGTTACTGCTCCTTTTTTTTTTTTTTTGTCATCAGTCTACTGACTGGTTTGATGCGGCCTGCCACGAATTCCTTTCCTGTGCTAACCTCTTCATCTCAGAGTTGCACTTGCAACCTACGTCCTCAATTATTTGCTTGACGTATTCTAATCTCTGTCTTCCTCTACAGTTTTTGCCCTCTACAGCTCCCTCTAGTAACATGGAAGTCATTCCCTCATATCTTAGCAGGATGTCCTATCATCCTGTCCCTTCACCTTATCAGTGTTTTCCACATATTCCTTTCCTCTCCAATTCTGCGTAGAACCTCCTCATTCCTTACCTTATCAGTCCACCTAATTTTCAACATTCGTCTATAGCACCACATCTCAAATGCTTCGATTCTCTTCTGTTCCGGTTTCCCACAGTCCATGTTTCACTACCATACAATGCTGTACTCCAGACGTACATCCTCAGAAATTTCTTCCTCAAATTAAGGCCGGCATTTGATATTAGTAGACTTCTCTTGGCCAGAAATTCCTTTTTTCCCCTAGCGGGTCTGCTTTTGATGTCCTCCTTGCTCCGTCCGTCATTGGTTATTTTACTGCCAAGGTAGCAGAATTCCTTATCTTCATTGACTTCGTGACCATCAATCCTGATGTTAAGTTTCTCGCTGTTCTCATTTCTACTACTTCTCATTACCTTCGTCTTTCTCCGATTTACTCTCAAACCATACTGTGTACTCATTAGACTGTTCATTCCGTTCAGCAGATCATTTAATTTTTCTTCACATTCACTCAGGATAGCAATGTCATCAGCGAATCGTATCATTGATATCCTTTCCCCTTTATTTTAATTCCACTCCTGAACCTTTCTTTTATATCTACATCTACATCTACATTTATACTCCGCAAGCCAACCAACTGTGTGTGGCGGAGGGCACTTTACGTGCCACTGTCATTACCAATCTTTTCTGTTCCAGTCGCGTATGGTTCGCGGGAAGAACGACTGTCTGAAAGCCTCCGTGCGCGCTCGAATCTCTCTAATTTTACGTTCGTGATCTCCTTGGGAGGTATAAGTAGCGGGAAGCAATATATTCGATACCTCATCCAGAAACGCACCCTCTCGAAACCTGGCGAGCAAGCTACACTGCGATGCAGAGCGCCTCTCTTGCAGAGTCTGCCACTTGAGTTTGCTAAACATCTCCGTAACGCTATCACGGTTACCAAATAACCCTGTGACGAAACGTGCCGCTCTTCTTTGGATCTTCTCTATCTCCTCCGTCAACCCGATCTGATACGGATCCCACACTGATGAGCAATAATCAAGTATAGGTCGAACGAGTGTTTTGTAAGCTACCTCCTTTGTTGATGGACTACATTTTCTAAGCACTCTCCCAATGAATCTCAACCTGGTACCCGCCTTACCAACAATTCATTTTATATGATCATTCCACTTCAAATCGTTCCGCACGCATACTCCCACATATTTTACAGAAGTAACTGCTACCAGTGTTTGTTCCGCTATCATATAATCATACAATAAAGGATCCTTCTTTCTATGTATTCGCAATACATTACATATGTCTATGTTATGGGTCACTTGCCACTCCTATCACCAAGTGCCTATCCCCTTCAGATCTTCTTGCATTTCGCTACAATTTTATAATGCTGCAACTTCTCTGTATACTACAGCATCATCCGCGAAAAGCCGCATTGAACTTCCGACACTATCTACTAGGTCATTTATATGTATTGTGAAAAGCAATGGTCCCATAACACTCCCCTGTGGCATGCCAGAGGTTACTTTAACGTCTGTAGACGTCTCTCCATTGATAACAACATGCTATGTTTTGTTTGCTAAACACTCTTCAATCCAGCCACACAGCTGGTCTGATAATCCGTAGGCTCTTACTTTGTTTATCAGGCGACAGTGCGGAACTGTATCGAACGCCTTCCGGAAGTCAAGGAAAATAGCATCCACCCGGGAGCCTGCATCTAATATTTTCTGGGTCTCATGAACAAATAAAGCGAGTTGGGTCTCACACGATCGTTGTTTCCGGAATCCATGTTGATTCCTACAGAGTAGATTCTGGGTTTCCAAAAACTACATTATAGGCGAGCAAAAAACATGTTCTAAAATTCTACAACAGATCGACGTCAGAGATATAGGTCTATGGTTTTGCGCATCTGCTCGACGACACTTCTTGAAGACGTGGACTACCTGAGCTCTTTTCCAATCATTCGGAACCTTCCGTTGCTCTAGAGAATTGCGGTACACGGCTGTCAGAAGGGGGGCAAGTTATCTCGCGTATTCTGTGTAGAAACGAATTGGTTTCCCGTCAGGTCCAGTGGACTTTCCTCTGTTGAGTGATTCCAGTGGCTTTTCTATTCCTTTCACACTTTTTTCGATGTCTGCCATTTTTTTATTTGTGCGAGGATATTGAGAAGGAACTGCAGTGCGGTCTTCCTCTGTGAAACAGCTTTGGAAAAAGGTGTTTAGTATTTCAGCTTTACGCGTGTCATCCTCTGTTTCAATGCCATCATCATCCCGGAGTGTCTGGATATGCTGTTTCGAGCCACTTACTGATTTAACCAAAGACCAGAACTTCCTAGGATTTTCTGTTAAGTCGGTACATAGAATTTTACTTTCGAATTCACTGAACGCTTCACGCATAGCCCTCCTTACGCTAACTTTGACATCGTTTAGGTTCTGTTTGTCTGAGAGGTTTTGGCTGCGTTTAAACTTGGAGTGAAGCTCTCTTTGCTTTCGCAGTAGCTTCCTAACTTTGTTGTTGAACCACGGGGGGTTTTCCCGTCCCTCACAGTTTTACTCGGCACGTACCTGTCTAAAACGCATTTTACAATTGCCTTAAACTTTTTCCATAAACACTCAACATTGTAGGTGTCGGAACAGAAATTTAAGTTTTGATCTGTTAGGTAGTCTGAAATCTGCCTTCTATTACTCTTGCTAAACAGATAAAACTTCCTCCCTTTTTTTATATCCCTATTAACTTCCATATTCAGGGATGCTGCAACGGCCTTATGATCACTGATTCCCTGTTCTGCACTTACAGAGTCGAAAAGTTCGGGTCTGTTGGTTATCAGTAGGTCCAAGATGGTATCTCCACGAGTCGGTTCTCTGTTTAATTGCTCGAGGTAATTTTCGGATAGTGCACTCAGTATAATGTCACTCGATGCTCTGTCACTACCACCCGTCCTAAACATCTGAGTGTCCCAGTCTATATCTGGTAAATTGAAATCTCCACCTAAGACTATAATATGCTGAGAAAAGCCGGCCGCGGTGGTCTAGCGGTTCTGGCGCTGCAGTCCGGAACCGCGGGACTGCTACGGTCGCAGGTTCGAATCCTGCCTCGGGCATGGGTGTGTGTGATGTCCTTAGGTTAGTTAGGTTTAAGTAGTTCTAAGTTCTAGGGGACTTATGACCTAAGATGTTGAGTCCCATAGTGCTCAGAGCTATTTGCTGAGAAAAGTTATGTGCAATGTATTCCAAATTTTCTCTCATTTGTTCTGCAACTAATGCTGCTGAGTCGGGAGGTCAGTAAAAGGAGCCAATTATTAATCTAGCTCGGTTGTTGAGTGTAACCTCCACCGATAATATTTCACAGGAACTATCCACTTCTACTACACTACAGGATAAGCTACTACTAACAGCGACAAACACGCCACCACCGGTGGCATGCAATCTATCCTTTCTAAACACCGTCTGTGCCTTTGTAAAAATTTCGGCAGGATTTATCTCTGGCTTCAGCCAGCTTTCTGTACCTATAACGATTTCAGCTTCGGTGCTTTCTATCAGCGCTTGAAGTTCCGGTACTTTACCAATGCAGCTTCGACAGTTTACAATTAGAATGCCGATTGCTGCTTGGTCCCCGCATGTCCTGACTTTTCCCCGCACCCTTTGAGGCTGTTGCCCTTTCTGTACTTGCCCGAGGCCATCTAACTTAAAAAACTGCCCATTCCACGCCACACGACCCCTGCTACCCGTGTAGCCGCTTGTTGCGTGTAGTGGACTCCTGACCTATCCAGCGGAACCCGAAACCCGACCACCCTATGGCGCAAGTCGAGGAATCTGCAGCCCACACGGTCGCAGAACCGTCTCAGCATCTGATTCAGACCCTCCTCTCGGCTCTGTACCAAAGGTCCGCAGTCAGTCCTGTCGATGATGCTGCAGACGGTGAGCTCTGCTTTCATCCCGCTAGTGAGATTGGCAGTCTTCACCAAATCAGATAGCCGCCGGAAGCCAGAGAGGATTTCCTCCGATCCATAGCGACACACATCATTGGTGCCGACATGAGCGACCACCTGCAGATGGGTGCACCCTGTACCCTTCATGGCATCCGGAAGGTCCCCTTCCACATCAGGAATTACTCCCCCCGGTATGCACACGGGGTGCACATTGGTTTTCTTCCCCTCTCTTGCTGCCATATCCCTAAGGGGCCCCATTACGCGCCTGACGTTTGAGCTCCCAACTACCAGTAAGCCCACCCTCTGCGACTGCCCGGATCTTGCAGACTAAGGGGCAACCTCTGGAAGAGGACAAGCAGCCATCTCCAGCCGAACATCAGTATCAGCCGGAGACAAGGCCTGAAACCGGTTCGTCAGACAAACTGGAGAGGCCTTCCGTTCAGCCCTCCGGAATGTCTTTCGCCCCCTGCCACATCTCGAGATGACCTCCCACTCTACCACAGGTGAGGGATCAGCCTCAATGTGGGCAGTATCCCGGGCAGCCACAGTCGTAGTCCGATCGGGGGATGCGTGTGACGAGCTGGCCGTCCCCGACAAATCCCCATTCGGACCCCCACTGTGATGCCCATTGGCAACAGCCTCAAGCTGTGTGACCGAAACCAACACTGCCTGAAGCTGGGAGCGAAGGGATGCAAACTCAGCCTGCATCCGAACACAGCAGTTGCGGTCCCTATGGGTGCTAAAAACTGTTGTGCAAAGAACGTCTGAACTAATCTACAGAGAGCTCAAACAATTCGACACAAAACTTAAACGGTTATTAAAATACAAGATTGCCCAGTAAATGCAGTAATGCTGCTACTTGCGCACTGCTGACACACTGCTTGGTGGCGGAAGGAGACTACGCGATTTTACACTATTCAGATACTAAAGCACGATGCTACAACTCTCAATATAATACACCCGAAATTTATGAATTTGAACAATGCAAGTACCAAAAACACGCAAAGAAATTAAGAATTAAACTATGTAACAATTGAGTGAGCTAGGAGTATACGACTTTCTGCTGGCAGCTGCTTATCCAACGGCGGCAGGGAGCACACTGGCTGTGACCAACCGACACTGGCCGTTCAAAACAAAAACAGAAGACAGACGACTACGCGAATTTACACTATTCAGGTACTAAAACGCGATGCTACAACTCTCAAATACTATAATACGCCCGAAATTTATGAATTTAAACAATGCAAGTACCAAAAACACGCAAAGAAATTAAGTATTAAACTATGTAACAAATGAGTGAGCTAGGAGTATACGACTTTCTGCTGGCAGCTGCTTATCCAACGGTGGCAGGGAGCACACATAGCTTCCTCCATGTAAAGATTGAAGAGTAGGGGAAAAAGGCTACAGCCTTGTCTTACACCCTTCTTAATAGGAGCACTTCGTTCCTGATCGTCCACTCTTATTATTCCCTCTTGGTTGTTGTACATATTGTATATGACCCGTCTCTCCCTATAGCTTACCCCTACTTTTTTCAGAATCTCGAACAGCTTGCACCATTTTACATTGTCGAACGCTTTTTCCAGGTCGACAAATCCTATGAAAGTGTCTTGATTTTTCTTTAGCCTTGCTTCCATTATTAGCCGTAACGTCAGAATTGCCTCTCTCGTCCCTTTACTTTTCCGAAAGCCAAACTGATCGTCACCTAGCGAATTCTCAATTTTCTTTTCCATTCTTCTGTATATTATTCTTGTAAGCAGCTTCGATGCATGAGCTGTTAAGCACTTGTCAGCTCTTGCCGTCTTCGGAATTGTGTGGATGATGCTTTTCCGAAAGTCAAATGGTATGTCGCCAGACTCATATATTCTACATACCAACGTGAATAGTCGTTTTGTTGCCACTTCCCCCAATGATTTTAGAAATTCTGATGGAATGTTATCTATCCTTTCTGCCTTATTTGACCGTAAGTCATCCAAAGCTCTGTTAAATTCCTATTCTAATACTGGATCCCCTATCTCTTCCAGATCGACCCTTTGTTTCTTCTTCTATCGCATCAGACAAATCTTCACCCTCATAGAGGCTTTCAATGTATTCTTTCCACCTATCTGCTCTCTCCTCTGCATTTAACAGTGGAATGCCCGTTGCACTCTTAATGTTACCACCGTTGCTTTTAATGTCACCAAAGGTTGTTTTGACTTTCCTGTATGCTGAGTCTGTCCTTCCGACAATCTTTTTCGATGTCGTCACAATTTTCCCGCAGCCATTTCGTCTTAGCTTCCCCGCACTTCCTATTTATTTCGTTCCTCAGCGACTTGTATTTCTCTATTCCTGATTTTCCCGGAACATGTTTGTACTTCCTCCTTTCATCAATCAACTGAAGTATCTCTTCTGTTACCCATGGTTTCTTCGCAGCTACCTTCTATGTACCTATGTTTTCCTTCGCAGCTCCTGTGATGGCCCTTTTCAGAGATGTCCATTCCCCTTCAACTGTACTGCCTACTGCGCTATTCCTTATTGCTGTATCTATAGCGTTAGAGAACTTCAAACGTATCTCGTCATTCCTTAGTACTTCCGTATCCCACTTCTTTGCGTATTGATTCTTCCTGACTAATGTCTTGAACTTCAGCCTACTCTTCATCACTACTATATTGTGATCTGAATCTATATCTGCTCCTGGGTACGCCTTACAGTCCAGTATCTGATTTCGGAATCTCTGTCTGACCGTGATGTAATCAAATTGAAATCTTCCCGTATCTCCCGGCCTTTTCCAGGTATACCTCCTCCTCTTGTGATTCTTGAACAGGGTATTCTCTATTACTAGCTGAAACTTGTTACAGAACTCAATAAGCCTTTCTCCTCTTTCATTCCTCGTCCCAAGCCCATATTCTCCTGTAACCTTTTCTTCTGCTCCTTCCCCTACAACTGCATTCCAGTCGCCCATGAATATTAGATTTTCGTCCCCCTTTACATACTGCATTACCCTTTTCAATATCCTCATACACTTTCTCTATCTGTTCATCTTCAGCTTGCGACGTCGGCATGTATACCTGAACTATCGTTGTCGGTGTTGGTCTGCTGTCGATTCTGATTAGAACAACCCGGTCACTGAACTGTTCACAGTAACACACCCTCTGCTCTACCTTCCTATTCATAACGAATCCTACACCTGTTATACCATTTTCTGCTGCTGTTGATATTACCCGATACTCATCTGACCAGAAATCCTTGTCTTCCTTCCACTTCACTTCACTGACCACTACTATATCTAGATTGAGCCTTTGCATTTCCCTTTTCAGATTTTCTAGTTTCCCTACCACGTTCAAGCTTCTGACATTCCACGCCCCGACTCGTAGAACGCTATCCTTTCGTTGACTATTCAATCTTTTTTTCATCGTAACCTCCCCCTAGGCAGTCCCCTCCCGGAGATCCGAATGGTCGACTATTCCGCCTTCTGCATCCTCATGTCGTTGATCATTGCTGATTCTTCCGCCTTTAGGGGCAATTTCCCACCCCTAGGACAAGAGAGTGCCCTGAACCTCTATCCGCTTCTCCGCCCTCTTTGACAAGGCCGTTGACAGAATGAGGCTGACATCTTATGCCGGAAGTCTTCGGCCGCCAATGCTGATTATCTGTCAAAATCATAATCAAAACGAAGACGTTTTGATTATGAATCAAAGACGCTGCCCCCAGACTACGGGTTACCTACTGCTGCTACAATGCCAGATTATCAAGAGTTAAGTATGTTTGAATGTGGTGTTATAATCGGCGTACGAGCGATGGGACCCAGCATCTCCGAAGTAGCGATGAAGTAGAGATTTTCCAATACGACTATTTCACCAGCGTAACGTGAATATCATGATTTCGCTACAACATCAAATCTCCGACTTCGCTGCTGCCGGAAAAAGATGCTGCAAGCACGGGACCTACGACTGAAGAGAATCGTTGAATGTGACAGAAGTGGAGCTCTCCCGCAAATTGCTGCAGTTTTCAATGCTGGGTCATCAACAAAAGTCAGAGTGCGAACCATTCGACGAAACATCATCGATATGGGCTTTCGGTGCCGAAGACCCAGTCGTGTACCCTTTATAACTGCACTATACAAGGCTTATACGCTTCGTCTGGGCCCTTCACATCGACTATTGATGACAGGAAACATGTAGCCTGGTAGTTTCGTTTCTAAATGTATCGCGCGGATGGACGTGTACGGGTATGGAGACAACACCATAAACCCATGGGCCCTGTATGTCAGCAGGGGACTGTCAAGCTCTGCAATGGTGCAGCGTCTGTGCAGTTGGAGTGTTATGTGTTCATGATACGTCTAGATACGACTCTGACAGGTGACCTGTACGTAAACATCCTGTTTGATCGTCTGTATCCACTTATGACCATTGTGCATTACGACGGACTTAGGCAATTCCAGCAGGACAATGCAACGCCCCACAATTCCAGAATTGCTACAGAGTAGTCCCAGGAGCACTCTTCTAAGTTTAAGAACTTCCACTGGCCACAAACTACCCAGATATTAACATTATTGAGTGTATCAGGGACGCCTTGGAACGTGCTCTTCAGAAGAGATCTCCATCCCGTATGTACACCCTGTGGGATTCATGGTGTCAGTTTCCTCCAAAACTATTTCAGACACTAGTCAAGTCTATGCCTCGTCGTGCTGCGGAACTTCTGCGTGCTCGCGGGGGCCGTACACAATATTAGGCACGTGTACCAGTTTCTTTGACTCTTCAGTGTACAACGATAGGCTGAATACTGGTTTCGTAACAGCACGTACAAGGGGTGTAGGCAGCAACCAACAGCACGCAATTACTGACTGCTAGTGGTAAAGGGGCACTGGGACAAAGACTCGTGGATCTATAACTACTTAATAGGATAGAAGTCTGAGAGGATTTTATTGTCATATGGTTGGAGACTTAGCATTCATATTTGATTAATATTGTGAGCTGATATTTTTTGAAGCAGATAATATTATGCCAGAAAAGAACTAATTGCTAGTACGGTAAATATGGCTAAGATGAAACGGTCACTCATGTCTGACATTGGTATTCAAAGAGAAGAGTTTGGGCTCCTGCACACTCGTCTTACAGTGTGCCTAAAGTATGCTGCTTTGTCGGATAGCTGTAAAACAATCCAAGCGAATCACGTTAATTGTTTTATTACAATAAAGTAAGCTGACAAATACTTAACTTGGGTCAACATGCTATATACAATGTCCCTGCAAGTTCACTAGCACGAAAGTCACTCCTGTCATTAATAACACTGCTCTTTGAGGAATCTCTGCTAGTTCCTCTGCAAGTGTCCGTCTTCTACCGTCCGGCCGAGGCTGGCAGGAGCAGCACTTACGTTCTCTTCGGGTAGAGGTCGCCCCTGTCGTGGTGACGTCCAGATCAGCGTGCTATTGCTCTGGCGTTCTTCATCTTCGTGCCTGCGCTTGTCGATACGCCGTAACAAAGAGCACTGGAACAACCAAAGAAATTGTCATTGCAAATGAAATGACTAGATGACAGTTAAGTATTATTCATCACTAAAACGTCCAGTGAGGTGTGAAAACAACATAGTTTCTGATTCAACCACTTTCTGAATGATCTGAAGCACCTCAAAATCCTGTGCAAACAGGTCAACGAATAGATGGGATGCTTGAAGAAGTAGCAATATGTAAAGACAATCTGAGTTAACGGAACTTCTTTGGAGTCAATTCATGGAAATAGTATAACAAACTGAAGACCCAAAGCTATGTCGCAGCTGATGTACGGTGCGCCGTGCGGCTCAGTTTCCTCCGAATCCCTGCGGTCTGTCTGTCCTTTATTTGTTCGTTGCTGAGATTTACCCGATTTGAGCGACGGAGGCCGCTAGAGGGAGCGATAGGCAGTCCGGCGAACGGAGAGACGGATACAAGTCAGCCGGGTGGGAGGTTTTCAGAAGGAGAGGCCCACAGCTGTTTGCGTTCTGTTGGAGGGAATCTTCGTCCAGCCTGGTTGTTTCCCACTGCTTAGCGATTTTCTTTAACTTCTGGTATTTGATAGGGTGGCAGTAGCGCTGTTATCCCGGACACGAATTTAATCCTACTTATGAAACTCTGACTGAAGGCTAGCTGAATTCCTGAAAGAATGAGACTGGATAGTGTCGCCTCGATGACAGTTTTTTCATTTTTATTCAACAAATCTGAAGGTCCACGCAGTATTCTTTTCTAAATATTTCCTAACATTTTCGAGACAATGTGTGTCTATCCTTCAACTCCGCCCTTGAACTGTGCAAGGTGCTGTACTCTCCGTAGATGATTTAAGTGGTTGGCTGTATAGTTTAACCTTTGCGCCTGTTGCCGCTTCTTGAGTTGTTCTGTGTCTCCGTAGCGTCCCTCGGGTGTTCTTGTTCGTTAAGGCCGCGTGGAGGTTGCGGGTCTCGGTTTCTGCCCGTTGCCTTTTGACACCCTTGTAGCACGATGCTTTTATATGCGCTGCGGTTTCACAAAGGCACTGTGCTATTTCTCAACGGATTTATGTGTGTCCCCCCACCCACCCCCACCCTCTGCGTGTATTTATTAAAACTACTTCTCGACGAGTGGTATGTGACCGACCGGCAACATACGCCATAGTGTGTTCTTCTGGTTTTGCCGGCGTGAGGGCCACGCCATGGAGAAGACGACGTCTGTCTGATGCGGTGGATGGACGCTCGGGCCTGTAACAACCGAGGGATGACGGCTCGGCAAACGTCCCACTAAATCAAATACTATGTAAAGCAATTTATATACATTTGCAAAATTGCCTCTCAAATGATTCGTTTTTTAGATCGTTAATACCTGAAGAATTCACCTGTTTCTTTAAGTGTAAGAGACAGTAAGATTTTATTAAGTGTGGTGGAATCACTGAGACTTTAATATTTTAATGTTATTATACATAATTGGCAGCTTGCCTTGTAAACACATTGCGGGTTCCCTTAAATCGTTCTTATTCTTAAATGTTACTTATCGCTAAACATTCTGGACTCACTGGTAATTTTAAGGCATTTAAAAATACGGAGAGCCTCTTAAACTGTTTCTTTTTTCTTTTAAATGATTAACACATCCTTAAAGAATTTGACGACTGTAAACTTTTCTCAAGCGCTTGAGTACCCCTTTAGTTAAGCTATGTGTTTTTTAACTTTTTAAACCCTGTTATTGTTGTTGTGTTGTGGTCTTCAGTTCTGAGACTGGTTTGATGCAGCTCTCCATGCTACTCTATCCTGTGCAAGCTTCTTCATCTCCCAGTACCTACTGCAACCTACATCCTTCTGAATCTGCTTAGTGTATTCATCTCTTGGTCTCGCCTCTACGATTTTTACCCTCCACGCTGCCCTCCAATACTAAATTGGTGATCCCTTGATGCCTCAGAACATGTCCTACCAACCGATCCCTTCTTCTGGTCAAGTTGTGCCACAAACTCCTCTTCTCCCCAATCCTATTCAGTACCTCCTCATTAGTTATGTGATCTACCCACCTAATCTTCAGCATTCTTCTGTAGCACCACATTTCGAAAGCTTCTATTCTCTTCTTGTCCAAACTATTTACCGTCCATGTTTCACTTCCATACATGGCTACACTCCATACAAATACTTTCAGAAATGACTTCCTGACACTTAAATCTATACTAGATGTTAACAAACTTCTCTTCTTCAGAAACGCTTTCCTTGCCATTGCCAGTCTACATTTTATATCCTCTCTACTTCGACCATCATCAGTTACGTTGCTCCCCAAATACCAAAACTCCTTTACTACTTTAAGTGTCTCATTTCCTAATCTATTACCCTCAACATCAACCGACTTAATTCGACTACATTCCATTATCCTCGTTTTGCTTTTGTTGATGTTCATCTTATATCCCCCTTTCAAGACACTGTCCATTCCGTTCAACTGCTCTTCCAAGTCCTTTGTTGTCTCTGACAGAATTATAATGTCATCGGCGAACCTCAAAGTTTTTATTTCTTCTCCATGGATTTTAATACCTACTCCGAATTTTTCTTTTGTTTCCTTTACTGCTTGCTCAATATACAGATTGAATAACATCGGGGAGAGGCTACAACCCTGTCTTACTCCCTTTCCAACCACTGCTTCCCTTTCATGTCCCTCGACTCTTATAACTGCCATCTGGTTTCTGTACAAATTGTAAATAGCCTTTCGCTCCCTGTATTTTACCCCTGCCATCTTTAGAATTTGAAACAGACTATTCCAGTCAACATTGACAAAAGCTTTCTCTAAGTCTACAAATGCTAGAAACGTAGGTTTGCCTTTCCTTAATCTTTCTTCTAAGATAAGTCGTAGGGTCAGTATTGCCTCACGTGTTCCAGTATTTCTACGGAATCCAAACTGATCTTCCCCGAGGTCGGCTTCTATCAGTTTTTCCATTCGTCAGTAAAGATTTTGTGTTAGTATTTTGCAGCTGTAGCTTATTAAACTGATTGTTCGGCAATTCTCACATCTGTCAACACCTGCTTTCTTTGGGTTTGTAATTGTTATATTCTTCTTGAAGTCTGAGGGTATTTCGCCTGTTTCATACATCTTGCTCACCAGATGGTAGAGTTTTGTCAGGACTGGCTCTCCCAAGGCCGTCAGTAGTTCCAATGGAATGTTGTCTACTCCGGGGGCCTTGTTTCGACTCAGGTGTTTCAGCGCTCTGTCGAACTCTTCACGCAGTATCGTATCTCCCATTCCATCCTCATCTACATCCCCTTCCATTTCCATAATATTGTCCTCAAGGACATTGCCCTTGTATAAACCCTCTATATACTCCTTCCACCTTTCTGCTTTCCCTTCTTTGCTTAGAACTGGGTTTCCATCTGAGCTCATGATGTTCATACAAGTGGTTCTCTTATCTCCAAAGGTCTCTTTAATTTTCCTGTAGGCAGTATCTATCTTACCCCTAGTAAGAGATGCCTCTACATCCTTACATTTGTCCTCTAGCCAATCCTGCTTAGCCATTTTGCACTTCCTGTCGATCTCATTTTTGAGACGTTTGTATTCCTTTTTGCCTGCTTCATTTACTGCATTTTTATATTTTCTCCTTTCATCAATTAAATTCAATATTTCTTCTGTTACCCAAGGATTTCTACTAGCCCTCGTCTTTTTACCTACTTGATCCTCTGCTGGCTTCACTACTTCATCCCTCAAAGCTACCCGTTCTTCTTCTATTCCATTTCTTTCCCCCATTCCTGTCAACTGTTCCCTTATGCTCTCCCTGATACTCTGTACAACCTCTGGTTCTTTCAGTTTATCCAGGTCCCATCTCCTTAAATTCCCACCTTTTTGCTGTTTCTTCAGTTTTAATCTACAGGTCATAACCAATAGATTGTGGTCAGAGTCCACATCTGCCCCTGGAAATGTCTTAGAATTTAAAACCTGGTTCCTAAATCTCTGTCTTACCATTATATAATCTATCTGATACCTTTTAGTATCTCCAGGGTTCTTCCATGTAAACAACCTTCTATCATGATTCTTAAACCAAGTGTTAGCTATGATTAAGTTATGCTCTGTGCAAAATTCTACCAGGCGGCTTCCTTCTCTCCCTTTTCCTACACTCGAATTCCAGTCACCCATGACTATTAAATTTTCGTCTCCCTTCACTATCTGAATAATTTATTTTACTTCATCATATATTTCTTGAATTTCTTCGTCATCTGCAGAACTAGTTGGCATATAAACTTGTATTACTGTAGTAGGTGTGGGCTTCGTATCTATCTTGGCCACAATAATGCGTTCACTAAGCTGTTTTAGTAGCTTACCCGCGTTCCTATTTTCCTATTCATTATTAAACCTACTCCTGCATTACCCCTATTTGACTTTGTGTTTATAACCCTGTAGTCACCTGACCAGAAGTCTTGTTCCTCCTGCCACCGAACTTCACTAATTCCCACTATATCTAACTTTAACCTATCCATTTCCCTTTTTAAATTTTCTAAACTACCTGCCCGATTAAGGGACCTGATATTCCACGCTCCGATCCGTAGAACGCCATTTCTCTTTCTCCTGAAAACGACATCCTCTTGAGTAGTCCCCGCCCGGAGATCCGAATGGGGGACTATTTTACCTCCGGAATATTTTACCCAAGAGGACGCCATCATCATTTAATCATACAGTAAAGCTGCATGCCCTCGGGAAAAATTACGGCCGTAGTTTCCCCTTGCTTTCAGCCGTTCGCTGTACCAGCACAGCAAGGCCGTTTTGGTTATTGTTACAAGGCCAGATCAGTCAGTCATCCAGACTGTTGCCCGTGCAACTACTGAAATGGCTACTGCCCCTCTTCAGGAACCACACGTTTGTCTGGCCTCTCAACAGATACCCCTCCGTTGTGGTTGTACCAACGGTACGGCTATCTGTATCGCTGAGGCACGCAAGCCTCCCCACCAACGGCAAGGTCCATGGTTCATGGGGGAGGGGGGGGGGGACCCTGTTATTATATTTATTAAATCTCTGCAAACTTAATAGAAATATTAGGTCTTTTTTAAGTGTGTAATCTAAAGGGTGAAAGGTGTTTTCCTTGAACCTCGTCTAGTCGTTTCACATTCTCTTGGCCTTATTTCGAAAATTGTTATTAGGTTTTGATTGACCATGTCATACTGAAAGCGGGACTTGTACTCGGTACTCGGTTTCCTTTCGTCGCAAACGTACGTTTCTACTTACTGGCACGTACGACCTTTATTCATACACAGTTCACTGCATCTAAAAATGTAAATATAACATGTGTTGTGATAAATGTGTGCACCGTTTTCCTGTTCTGTGTTTTGGAGTAATGCATTTATAAGTAGCAACATGATATTTAGAATACTGGTTTTGAGTAAATATGTCACTTGAAGAACAGCCCTCGTGGTCTATGGGAAGCAACTTATTATTGGAACTGAAAGTTTATAGTGCAACAGCTTAACTGTTGCAGAATTTCGAATGTGTAGACAACTTTCGCACTTACAGATATCTTACGACTGTTTTATTTGTGTTATCTGTTGCTGATGTGTGAATCTACACTTGATACAATACAGGGTGATTATGCTTAAACTTTCGCTACTTAACTGAGGTGCCACGGAAAACAAGTAATCGTGATACAATGAAATTTCGCTAGAACATACGTAAGGACATTCGTACGAGGAATAACGAATAAACCATTGGAGACGTACACATCTTAATAGCATTTATTAATTTCCTACCATGTTCGCCTTCCTGGTTGCAAATGTTGCTCAATGCGATGGTATAGTGATTAAAACTAAAAAAAATGGTTCAAATGGCTCTGAGCACTATGGGACTTAACAGCTATGGTCATCAGTCCCCTAGAACTTAGAACTACTTAAACATAACTAACCTAAGGACATCACAAAACACCCAGTCATCACGAGGCAGAGAAAATGCCTGACCCCGCCGGGAATCGAACCCGGGAACCCGGGCGTGGGAAGCGAGAACGCTACCGCACGACCGATTAAAACTAAAGCCAAATCAGTCACACTGGAAAGGTTTAGAGACGATGATCATAGTTTTGACAATAGTGCTGGTTGTTCATCATCTGGAGTGACTTTTTTTTCCCTGTTCCGTTAAGCTTAACTACTCAAAAACAAACTCGTATTTTTTCAAAGTTCCAAAACTGATCAAAATGTAAAGGCTCATAACTGGGTTTTATTATCAAATTAAAGGACCTGATACACTAATTGACCGAGGAGGTTGGTATTGGCTCTGCCTTACGATAAGAACACACAGGTGTACTATGGGTAAAGAGCTGTCAATCTATCGGCATTGAGATACAAGACATGTGACAGTAACCAGTGCTCAATATATAGTCAGCCCAAATTTCGTATATGCTCATTCTCTTGAAGTAATATTCTCGCGAGGTACTTCATTCAAAGAAATAAAATTAAATTGCCCCAGCATCTACAGTGTAGAACGTCTAGGTTCCATTGCAACTCAAGTTAATACTATAACAAAAATGGAAATTTATCTAACGACGTTTATTTTGTAAACCACCACGAAAAGAGTGATATTCAATAAAATTTTAACATGGAATTTTTTGATTCCTAGAGTGAATGTGATGTTCCGCCCTGGTTGTAACTGTAAAATATTGTATTAAGTGGCACGAAGCAAATTTACGCTGAGAGCAAAACCTTCATGACAAACCTCTTAACAGATTTTCGGCGTACCTTATGAACGCTATACAGCGATTCTTCGTAACATGCATTCGATAAGTCCATCATAGGTTTGCGGAAGTATGTGGCACCAGATGTCCAAGCACAAATCTCGCAGTTCCCATGAATTACTGGGCGGTGACTCGTAGCTTCCGAGCTGTCGTCCGGCAGTGTTTCACATATATTCCACCGGATTCAGGTCATGTGAATTCTGTGCTCAAGACATGAACATTAGTCCATTATTATGTTCCTCAAACTATGTAGTGTTCTTGAGAATTCTGATACGGACATTTACCTTGCTGCAGGATCCCTTGGTCGTCGTCGAATGTACCGACCGTCAAAGGATGAAGGTACTCTTCGCATACTCCACAGCTATCGTGGTGCTTTAACTATAGAATCGTAGACGGGCACCACCCACAGCAGAATAATGCCAGAACGGCCTACGAGCGCGACATGGTGAATGTTTCGAGAAGCCGTTTGCCCGGATGACGATTAACCGGACGCCACGTGATTTTTCCGAGCATGTGACACATTTCCATGCATTCGGTGGTACAATGTCGATGAAGTTTTTCCCACTGCAATCTTAATTACCGACGTCGTCGGGTGAACACTGGAACTGGCAGGCTTCAATCTCTGCGGAGCACCATGTTCAACGATGTACGTTGAACGTTGTGTTCCTACACACTGATTCCTGCAGCAGCACTGAACAGCGGTTGGACGAAAATATGGAAATAACAAAAACGCGACACATTACCACGTTATTTTCTACAACATTGTTCAAGGATAACAGTTGATTACATCTGTCTGATGCAGCTTGCTGAGCCCGCCACACTGCTGTCACCATCGTTGAGTACAAGGTCTGAAGATCATCTAAGTGCAATAAATCGAAACCGATCACCAGTGTAAATCAAATATTTGTGCAATCAAGACTGTTTTTAGCAAATTTTGTATTATGAAGCCTAATACTGTTTAGAAAAACCGTTGGCACTGAAAACAGGTTTCCAATCGTCTCACTATAGTTAAATATAAGGTCTGTATGGTTTTCAGGGGAATCTTATGCTCCTATCCGTGCAAAACAGTTGCATGTTGAGGTAACGATGACGGAGTTGGATCGCGATCACGGCCCCGCCTCTCCATATTAGAACAAAATGGCTCAATAATATTGAAACCTGGTGACTGTGATGGCCAGGGCAGACGCGACAGCAATCCCGTGCTCACAAAACCAGCCCTGAGAGATGTGAGCTGTCAGCTGGGGCTCTGTAGTGGTGCAACGCGGAATCAGTATCGTGGAACAAACATTGTACAACGGGATGGGCCTAATCTACCAAAACGGGCACATAGCCCTTGGCAATAATGCGACCTTCCAGCGCAACCCCACGGCCCTGGAAATGTCACGATACGACTGCCCCAATTATCATATGACCCTCTGCATGGGGTTGCCCCTAAGGACACAAACTTGACGAAGTTGGAAACAATGTACAACAAGACTCATCCGACAAAACTGATTTACTTGATTTCTGCATAGTCCAGGTTTGAAGGCTTCTGCACCACGTTTTCCCGCTGTAGGTAGTTGTATCACTGATAAATGAACTTGGGATTTCAGCTCGTCCAACAATTGCCAACTTATGGAGCCCCCTTCGTGTTGTTTTGATGCTAATTGGTTCCGCGAGTGCGACATTCAAATCTGCACACAGTTTTGCAGCTGTCTTCCTCTTACCTTTCACGACACCTTCTTCAGTGACTGTCTGTCACGTTCATTCAACACGCGCTTTCGTCCGCGTTGTGACGTAGAGGATTACGTTTTTGCACTTTCCAAGCACGCAGTTTAAATCTTGTATACGGTGCTCCTGAAGAATCAAACAGTTCGGCTGCCTTGGTTACGGAAGCACCCATCATGGGCCCGCCCGGTTAGCCGTAAGGTCTAACGCACTGCTTTCCGGACTTGGAAGGAGCGCCTGGTCCCCGGCGCGAATCCGCCCGGAGGACTTGTGTCGAGTTCCGGTGAGCCGACCAGTCTGTGGATGGTTTTTATGTGGTTTTCCAGCTGCCTCGGCGGATCAAGTCTGGTTTCCCTTACTCCGCCTTAGCTACACTATGTCGGCGATTGCTGCACAACCGTCTCCACGTACGCGTACACCACCATTACTCTACCAAGCAAACATAGGAGCCACAGACTTTTACGTTCTGCCAAGAGGCCTCACGCCAAACACCCTGTATCCTACTCATGATTTCCTCGTCTTTCAACCGCTTTCCATAGATACTGAAGCAGCACGCGAAGAGGCGAGATGCTGGTTCCCAAGCACTTAGCCTTTCTCAAAATTGCTTGTGTCAGAGCGTTTCCCCATTTGCAACCCATAATGTCAGCTCTTCCTCTCAAAAATCCTCAGAAGTGGTCGTCATTGGCAACGAAAACAGTGTGAAGACACAAAAGTCGTACCTGTTGATAACCTTGTGCAAAATTAGTTCCCACCTACAAAAAATAGTAAGTGTCCTAACATACATTTTTTGTAAGCGGAACATAATGAGATGACAATGTGCAACGACTACGTTACTCCAGCCGATACTTTCCTTTAATCTGGACTCATCTGTGGATGAACTACAGCTAAAAACGTAGAC
This sequence comes from Schistocerca nitens, assembly GCF_023898315.1. NCBI lineage: Eukaryota > Metazoa > Arthropoda > Insecta > Orthoptera > Acrididae > Schistocerca > Schistocerca nitens. The sequence goes on along the minus strand of NC_064617.1, from coordinate 462,248,483 downwards.
GCTAGCGGTTGATGAATCCCAGCACAGGCAAAATCTGTAGTCGTCTCATCCCATTCGTCTCTATAGTTAAATGCTACTTGCTGTGGAAGAGTTACAGTTGACTGCACGTTATGCAGCCATTCTAATTTTCCTGTAGAGAAGCGTTGTTAAGAAATATATTTCTGTTGTGAACATGAGATTGATTTAAAAATGAAATTCTGAAAACATTAAGTTTTCCGGTACAGTCTTTTAGGAGGGGGTCACAGAAAGGAAGGGGTAGGTGTCGGTCTACTTGTATGGGAGCGCAATTTTAAGATAATACGTAGTCCTACACATAAATCTTAGTTCTTCCTCTAATTTAATTTTTCATGACATTAATTTACAGTATTTCACCCTTATTTAACTTAAATACAGCAATAGCGAGGTATTTATTCATGATCCACCCGCATCACTTAGTTTCCAAAATAACTGATTTGATTGCGGAAGCATCTCAAAACCTTTAGGGTCGAAAAGTAATGCGTCATGTTGGTGATACTACTACTATTTTAGGAAAAGGAAATGACAAATGCTCCTCTTTATAAAAGGACCCAGTTCACTGTTTAGCTTTTAACACCAACTATTCTGACGTTATTTCAAAAAAATGGTTCAAATGGCTCTGAGCACTATGGGACTCAACTGCTGTGGTCATAAGTCCCCTAGAACTTAGAACTACTTAAACCTAACTAACCTAAGGACAGCACACAACACCCAGCCATCACGAGGCAGAGAAAATCCCTGACCCCGCCGGGAATCGAACCCGGGAAACCGGGCGTGGGAAGCGAGACGTTATTTCAATTCGATCGTCAATAACTAAGCCGACATTGGTGTTTTGTAAACAAGCGAAAAGAGGAAGTAAATAATTCTGTATGTAATGAGCTACCTATAAAGACTTAGTTGCACATGTTTCACTGTTCCTGTAATCATTTTGGGACCCCTTTGTAATTTCCTAAAATCACTGGTACGTTTTCGGCATCGGTATCCAGTTTCAAATATGACGAATAAAGTTTAGTACAATTAAGCGTTTAACATATGGTATTTATTTTCTCCTGCATTTATCATGAACTCACTTTTCTCTCAATGAAGTCCTCAATTATCTCTCTTATTGTAGGTGCCATTCTTCTATCTCCTATACTTATATCTAGTGATTCTTTCGCACAGGTGGCGTCTCTAAATCTTCGCGTCCCCATACAGATTTCTTAACATACTACAGCCAGTACACTTACTGTCCATTTCTTTCTTAATTTTAGATTTGATCATGATCTGTCTCCATTGTGAGTCGCGCGCAGAATTAGAGACAGGGCTTTTAACTACCCTGTACCTACGTTATATCATAAGCTTTGTTACCTCCAACTGAAAATTTAATGTTGAGAAATTTTGTACATTTATCATTATAGTGATACAAATGAAAGAATGGCTGTTTGTAACCGAAATCGTCAATTTTGAATTAAATTATCCGCAGTGGCTGTAAAATACTTTTATTCAAAGTCACGACATGTTTCACATGAATTGAAGACACATCTTCAGGTGTTTGAAATTACGTTTAGTAGTTAAATATAATCTCTGAGGATACGTTCTAAGTTGACGCGAAACCGGTTATACAGCCTTCACTAATCAGTTCATTCGAAATACGGAATATTGGCTACTGTTGCCCGCAATTTAAAATAACATTTTAAAAACCGTAGAACTGTTAAGACCAGAAAAATAAATTAATTGGTAAAGACAATGAATTGTGAATAGCAGTTTACAGAAGTGAAGGAGGAAGTATAATTTGTGGGAAACTCGAATTAAGTTTTTAGTCAGCGTTAATGTATCACAGACTCAGTCAACAGATTGTAGTGGCTGCTGCAGAGAGAAATCCATTGTACATCAACGAGATCACTAGACATAATAATTTTAGAGCGCGCGGTCCACATATTCTAATATAAATGTCAATGAATAGAAAAATTTTACACATGAAAATGGGCAAACTTCTTCTGTAACAAACTGTACAGTGACTTGCGGAGTATAAGTTTGTATGTGTAATTATTACAGCTGCATGATACTGAAGAATGGAAGAATACTTATTTCATATCAGACTTACTTCAAGCATCGGAGCCGAGATATCAATATCACTCCAAAAGTGACTGTAGCTCCATTATTTATTTGCTTTAGGCTAATGATGGCTCTGAAGAACTCTCTAAAATGAACTTAGTAACCAAATCGTATACTCTCTGCCTCATAGTGATTCAGCTGCTTTTGCCGTCCTTACAATACAGAACAACTAGTCAGCAGAGGTTAGCATGATCTGTGTACTGGGCAGGGAGAAAGGCAGCCCATTCATCGTCTCCCACTGAATGTGGCCGCGCTCTGCGTTTAGTTACAGGGCGAATGCAACGCGCAGGTGGCGGAGCCAGCGTGAGAAGATATATGCGGCAGCTGCGGAACGGGAATATTGGAAATCTGGGAGCGGGTGCGGGTGTTAGGGGTAGTTAGGAAAAGTGGGGGTGCGCGCCTGCGCTAAATGTGAAAGGTTGTGCGCGCCCGTGCAGCCGATGACCTTTCACTGCCGGTTGCGTGGCCCAACTCCAAACACCCCTGGGACCAGGACGCGGGCCCCTCTGCGACGTGTGCTGCTCCTGTATAAAAAGCTCACGGCTCCGAGTGCAGTGGCATGCATCCACGGTGCATTAGCTGTCCCTCACTCATTACGCATCGGCCTTACGGTTCTTTCCGTCGTGTTGCTACTGGGTGACTACAATCAACGTTATATTGACATAATATTTAATTAGGAGGTGTATTCAAAAAGTATGGGCGTTGGCTGGTACATTGTTTTTGAAAAATATTCATTATCTAAGTTAAGTTAGAAACTTGGGGTCAGATTTAAGTGAGATTCCTAGCAGTAGACTCGACTGCCGCTCGGCGATTTGAATCAGAGAAGGCGGCTGTACGCCGGCGTGAATGCTTGATGTGGCTTGATGTGGCTGTACTGTAAACAAATTGCTCCTCCAGGACATCAAATACTCTCCCGCTTCGATGGGGTCGAGCTCCGACTTGCATGAAACACATCTTGTCGACATCAGGATCGCTTTGGATAATGGGGTGAAATCATCTTCCAAAACCTTCATTTACCGTTCGGTCGTCACGGTGCCGTCAAGGAATATCGCACCGCTTATTGCGTGACTGGACATTGACTTAACATAATATTTAATTAGGAGGTGTATTCGAAAATTATGGGCGTTGGCTGATACAGTGTGTTTCAAAAATATTCTTTCGCTAAATGTCCGAGAGATTCAGGGCACTGTAGAATCCTGTTAACGTTCTCAGTTTTCTAGAGTTAATGCGAAGAACGTGATTTCCAGTCTAGATCACTTAATTCTCATGAAGACCTGCGTATGTGTTATTTGCTTGTTAATATCTTGTACATTCATTAGAATGACGTCGATATTTCGAGAGAAACTGTGGAACCTTATAACAAATAGGAAATGGTTCCGAAAATTCCGTGGACAGTGGTTCGGACGACGATAGTTACGTCATTAAGAGTCCGGAATAGGAATAGATTCCTATTCCAAAGGAAAGATAGCTTCCAGTGACAATGAAAAAGCTAAAAATTTTTCGTTGAACGAAGGAGGTAGAAAACATTTCAAACTAAGCAATGTACAAAGTCACTTTTTCTTCGTAATATCGGAACGTGAACTCTATAAAGGAAGAGAGAAACTTGAAATAACCGATTTGAGCAGAAATGAAAGTAGCAGGAGATTTAGAAGTGCATGTGAGGAATAATATACCGTTACCGAGGAGATGTATGAGACTGGGCTCTTCGGGCAGCAAGTGAGATGAATAGTGCTTATATCCAGGAGTCTTCGACCTGGTTACGCAGGTTCTAGAAATCTTACAAAATAGGAAGTAGCAAAATAACGAAGATTACGTCAAGTAACGTTTAGAGCAGGTGCCGTAGATAAGATAAAGACGAACCTTGCAGTTACCCCGTAGCTGCAGTGTATAAAGCTGATGAGTGACATTCCGTGAAAGAAAAGCATCCACATTGCACTTGATCATTTCAGGGTGAAAAGAAAGACGGAGCCAACTGTGCAATTGATAAACGCTATGACCCATTCGTACACAATATTCTTAGTTATAACTATGAGCTGATTTCTGTTTACACAGCTTTTTATCTGCCTTCAGGAACCGGAAGGCAAATTAGGGCAAAAAAAAAACAGACCGTCCAGTTGCTAAAATCTTGTAATCTTCTGGGAAAATGGTAATGAATAAGTTGCAACATTTCATTGAAAACCTCCTCCTACCATTTTCAGAAAACAGTTCATTGCTTTTTTTGGACTCTTGACCTGGATATAACGACGCCTCTCACTGTATTAGAGGAGGATAGCGCAGAGGCTTTTGATAAAATGTGGACTCCATGTGGAATTACTAGTGTGATTGAAACCCCCCATAAAGAATTTTTTCGACAGTGGAAAGCATTTTGCAGGAAATTGTTGGACAGCATAATTCTCGTTACTGTTTGTCATTTCATGTTCATCAGTGGAGCAGTGTTCTCAAGCATCAGTCAATCAGTTTGCATCACCACGTTTTACGAATTCGATCAAGTATGCCTGGGAGGCAGCGCAATATTCTTAACAACGGCCGATGCCATTTCTTACTATATCACAACTCTGTCGAAATAAAACTAATGATTAATCTGAAGTGCCCGAATTCATCGAGTGCCTGGTTTAAGGAAAACGTTTGCTTTTGTTATTCAATAGACTCATCCAATTTTTGTGAGGGAATAAACATAGAATTGTTTCATTGTTTGTCAAATGTACAATATTCGAAAATTATCGTAAGCATTGGGCTACAGAAATTCTTATAAACTGAAGTAAGTGAAAAAAAATCGTTTCAGCAAATTGAAGTCCCCATTGATGGAAATTGTTTGTTGTGTGACATCAGACACTTGCATGATTTTATTCCTCTGCTTGTAACCATTATGCGAATTACACATGCAACAAGGTAACTGTCAACTGGAATTGGAAGTCATTCAAGAAATTAACGGAACTGTACACTTTTATGTTTAATTCGAGCCTCGTTTATACCAGGACGAACAAAAGTGAACAATCATCAGCGAAAGAGAATTATGTGTGGTGCCATCGGTAGGCAAACGAGAGCGAACTCCATTCGATTGTGTTTGATTTGTATTAGTTTTCGTTCTGCTGGTTGAGCGCCTTTTAGCGTACCATCCAAAGTAGCTCCCATCCTCGCGACTCTTCACATCGTTAAGCTGTGAAGGCTAGGTTCAAAATTAGTTTGAGAAATGAATGGTCCGATCGGCATTCGATCCCACGACTTCTCGGTTTTCAACAGTTCTTGTTCTTCCGAAGGAACCTTCCTGGTGCTCAAAGAGAAGGGTGGGCAAAAGTGGGCAGGGGACGCAAATCGAGCCCTTGCCAAAATATTCCTTTCCTTCACCCCAGGAAGTAAGAGAAGCGTAGGGAACGTTGAGCAAAGGCACAAATAACATTAATGATTTATTTAGTTATTTAAGTTTCCTTCCCTCTGTTTTCTTTTTGTTTTATTATTATTAATACAACCAAGAACAGCAGGAAACCGACACTGCGATGAGGAGGGAGCGGCAAGTCGCAATGGAACAATATCAGATACAATGACAGCAACAACTTCGTAAGTTAGACATAACTGACGAAATTAACCTCTCGAACAGACACATGAAGATTTAACAACTGAGATACACAAAATCGAATCGAAATATCAAAACATTTCTGAAGATGCAAAAACACAAATTTGTGATCGTTTTCAGCCTATTTTATCGCGACATGAAGACACATTATAGAACCATAAAGCAGCAATAAAAGAACTGCAGACCATTCTACTCGAAATTCACGATATCTTTCCAGGCTAAAATTGACTGTGTTGCATCTACCGATACGGTCGCGCAACTTGTAAAAAATGAGAAAAACTTAAAGCACACAGTACCTACGATTACGACAGAGATGGACACTCTAAAACTTGGTTCAGAAAAACACACGGAGGAAATCCGCACATTATCGGAAAAAGTAGCCGAACTTTCCGAACAGTTAACAAATTTATCTATGAAGGTAGATGATGATTTGAATGATACAAGACCGGTTGCCTTTATTGACACAGAGGAGTACGAGGAAGTTAGGAAATTCAAACAGAGTCAGAAACAAATTAATACGCAACACAACAGAGAAATAGGAGACATACAAGAGCTGTTGGCACAGGTGATACAAGAACTACATATTTCAGAGGGTACTAGCGCTCCGACACGGGAAGAGACATTTAGAAATACGGAAGAGTCACACAATAATAACACATGGTATTTTGGAGATCTTGAAAGGAGTCGTCAGGGTGCACCGAGCCTTGAGATGGAACCGTCGACACGACGTAACAATGACAGATTTGCGACTCGGTTACACGATGACTTTCACTATAAACTCTTCATCACAACATGTAAATTTAAAATATTCAAGAATTCTAGTTATGACATACATCCACAAGCTTGGCTTCATAAATTTTCCCATTGTTTCCCTCCTAACTAGTCATTAGAGCATAGTTTACAGTTTATGTGTGGCTATTTAGAAAATGAACCAGCTGTAAGATTGCGATCGGTTATTCCCTACTGTCACAGTGAAGGACATTTTTATCATGCCTTCCTTTCTGCATATTGCTCTCAGGCTACTCAAGATCGAGTAAAACACGATATTATAATGAGGTAACATTTCGAACAGTCTGAATTTTCCACCCCTGTAAAATATTTTGAAGATGTGTTACACAAGAATCAATATTTGTAAAACCAATACAGCCCCTCAGAACTTATTCGCATTTGCTTAATTAGACTGCCAGAACACTTAAAGAGGGTTGGAACTTTAATAGTGGCCACTATTTATTTACAGTTTCGAAGGTCAGTAACACTTTGAAACAAGTATCTATTTTGTACGAGCTATTATTAAAGTTTCAACCCTCGTATTTTGGCTGGACTTTGTAAAAATAATATCGAAGATTTTCAGGAACTTTTGCAAGAACTGGAAATCGGCACCGAGAATCGCATTATGCGAAAACAGGGAAACAACAACAATTACAGGTCACATCCATCACAATTTCGTGACGACAGAAACAATAACAGTACACGACAAGTCTACTGTTAATACGCAAATCGTGACCAAAACAGACACCACCTGTATGACAACCATTGGCAGAATAACAATAATTACAGAGGAAGATCACATTTCTGTGGTAATGACTATGACAGAGACAACTGTAGAAAGAGACAATATGGTAACCAGAATAATTATTATCAAGGGAGACAAGACGGCTTCAGATGCAACAGTCCACCTCGTAATTACGATTCCGAGAGAAATTCACTACCACTTAATGTACAAAAAAGAAATTACAGAAATTACCGACAAGACGACAGTCATAACAACTGACATGAATTTAATCAGAACTGGCTTGATTCAAATAGGGCAGGGCCCTCTCAAGAAGTTGAATTGTAGAAATTATACCCCCAAATCCCAGTAACACTGCGCGACAACAAAGAGATAATAGACAATGAATCGCACCACAGGCAGCAACAAAACGTATTTATGAAGCTGATGACGTAAGCCATGACTATCAAATATGTGGAAATGGAACATGTTGGGAACATTTTACTCCAGAAAAATGACATGAAACAGAACAATAATGCATATACTGTAATTCACATCACAGCAAATTACATTAAATTTACCGCAGTACTTGACTCCAGCTGTCCTATTTCTGTAATTAGTGAAAAAGCTTTCAGTAAATGCAACAAATCGAACACCTGCCCCACCCTTCCTTTACGTAAGATTAAATTACAAGGTGAATTTTGGAAAAAGTGTACATATACACCAACAAAGTAACTTAGAATTTCCTTTTGTCAAAGTCACAGATTTATTATGAATTTTTGTATTATTCCATTACTGTCGACTATGGTTATATTAAGTGTAGATTTTCTGAAAGAGCATAAAGCAATTTTAAACTTTGACGATGCTGATATAAGTTTAAAGAAAAAATGTAAGTCAATAGCTTTGAAATTTGAAGATTGGCTTTCAAACCATGACGGGAAAATGAATCGGCTTTACCTTTTGTCAAATCACAGTTTGGAACTTTCGACAAATTTGATACTAATGACCACTTTGCTAGTACTGACAGGGATGATGTTGATGACGTGTGAGATAGTAACGTTTTAATTCACACTAAAATTCAAGCAACTGAGAATTGTAATGATACTGATATGAAGACGTTTTTGACATCTTTCAATCACATTCCACAGTTTTTACTCTCAAAACAGGAACACTTAAGGATTTCAGTACCAAATTTCGTTTTCGTGAGCATACAAAATTTTGCGTCAGACCACACATAATTCCAGCAAAATATAGGGACCGTGTTAGAACGGAAATACCATCTATGCTTGACAAGGGCATTATTGAACCAGTTGTAAGCTCATACAACAAACCGTTACATACTGGCAGAAGTAAAGCTGTGAGGACCGGGCGTGAGTCGTGCTTCGGTATCTCAGATGGTAGAGCACTTACCTGCGAAAGGCAAAGGTCCCGAGTTCGAGTCCCGGTCGGGCATACAGTTTTAATCTGCCAGGAAGTTTCAAACCGTTACATGTTTTTGAGAAGAAAAGTGGATCTATCAAGCTTGTCTTAGATTACAGACAAATAAATACCATAACCATTCCTGAAACAGACAGGCCGCAATGGCATAAAAGGTGTTTTCCTCTATTGACCTCAGATACAGCTTTTATCAAATTGAACATCCAGAATTTAGAAAATATACGACTTTTTTTTTGTTTCGTCGCTTATTATCAATTTAGGACACTTTCTTTTGGTTTGAAAATTTCTTCGGCAGCGTTCATTTGTGGGCTAAATTCCATATTGCCTAAGTTTTTAAAAAGACACATCACCTCAGACGTTGACGAATTTTAATAGCAGAAGCCTCTTGGTATCAACATAATCATATCCTCAACAGTTTGTTACGTACTTTTGCTGAATTTGGACTTACAGTTAACTTGGAAGAATGTGAATCCGATAGGACGAAAGTGAAGTTTTTTGGTCACATTATTTCTTCTGAGAGCATTCAGTCGGATCGAGAAAATGTGGAAGCTATCAGAGCTATTCCCGTTCCATCCACAAAAAGACAAGTTCGCAGTTTTTTAGGTCTCGTGAATGTCTATCGTTGTTTTCTAAATATGGAAGTTTGTACTCTCACTGGTAAAAACACTGTTTGGATTGGGACGAAAAGGCCAGTTGGTGTTTTATTCTTTGAAAGATGTGCTACTTAAGGCGCCAATCTTAGCTCACCCAGCCTTGTCACAAGATTTCTGTCTTAGGATCGATTCTTCTACATTTGGTCTTGGTGTCAATTTATTTCTAGGAGCTATAGAAAATGACATTACTGTTCAGAAAACCATTGCTATTGCCAGCCGCATGGAAGCAAAATCTGACTAAAATTATTCCGTTACTGAATTGGAAGCTTTAGCTACCGTTTGGGAATTTGACAAATTTCGTATCTTCTTTCTGGCAAACATGTAAGAGTTTATAGTAATCATTGAGCATTGCAATTTCTTATATCTACAAAATTAAATATTGACAGGTTGAAACGTTGGGCATTGTTTCTCCAAGAATGCCGCTTCACAATTGTCTATATTCCTTGCACGGAAAGCATTGTTGCGGATACACTTTCACGAGCACTGGTTGGCCTTGAGGAAAGCAACACTTAAGCTAACCTTCAGAAAAATTTCACTATTCCTTACATCCAAAAAAAAAAAAAGGCATGAAAAGACATACATGAAAATTCGTCAGTATTATTTGCTTAGAAATATCATACTCTTCAAACGTTGCACTGGTGATGACAAACCTTGGCTACTTTGTATTCCTGACGATTTTGTTAATATGCTCATCTGGTACAATTATTTCAGCTGTTATATTATTTAGGAGGACTTGTTATTTTAACAACAAGGAAAAGAGAATTAGGACAGTTTTGTCTATTTGCAAACTTTGTCAAAAGCTAAACCGTCTACTATCTTACATCGAGCTCCATTGTTTCCTATTACTCCTACTAGATTAAAAGAATTAGCTGCCGTTGATCTTCTGGGACCCCTTGTTAAAACAATGAATGGATTTTCTGACGTTCTCGTCGCTGTTGAACTTACTTCAAAATTTGTTTCTTTCACTACGCTATGCAAAGCCACTGGTCGTTCTGTATCCAACGAATGTGTTAAAAATTTCTTACCTGAAGTTGGGCACACCGCCAAGGTCATTTAAGATATAGGACCACAATTCAGATCTGCTGTTTGGTCACGCACACTTCAGAATCGTAAAATCAAACCTGTTTTTATTTCATTATACTGTTCACATTGTAACCCGTCTAAACGCATTATGAAAGAAATTAATAAGTTTTGCAGACTTTATTGTCAGAGGAAGCATCAGTATTGGGACAGTTACTTACACTTATTTCAAAATACACTGAGTGAAATGCCTCATGACTCCACTGCCTTACCACCTATTCTTCTATTGAAGAATTAGAAACCATCGAACAGAATCACAGAGCTTGTACCTTTTGCGGAGTACAGGTAAGCTTCGACATAAAGACATAATTGATTTGGCTATTAAAAATATAAATTCTGCTGCAGACAAAAGAAGAAAACTACACCGTAATACAAATGCATTGGTCAAGAAGTTCTCATTAAGGCCAATTCATTGTTACATAGGAAGAAACATTTGAGTCACAAATTCTACCCGATTTACAATGGACCTTACAGGATCCAACGTATAACGCATCATAGTTTTGATGAAGTTGAAACTCTGCGTACTAAGGAAAGTAAAGGATTTCACCACATTTCTCATGTAATACCGTTTATTGAGAAATTATTTGATTTCTTAGTCTTTGCTATAAAACCTTTTTCTCTTCAAGGTACTATTACACGTTGTCTCATTTAGAAACTGTTATCATGCAGCATTGTTTTGAAATCAACTATCCAGTCAAGAGCCTACGGAAAATATTAAGACAGTTCTTTTAAGAGTACACTTTAATAGCGAACAGACGACACAGTCTCAAGGTGAGTACATTTGTGCTTGCCATTTGAACTATTACGTCTAGCCTATAATTATCACATTCTTGGAACATATACTGCTAATGAGGTTACACCAACATTTTGGCTTACTTGAAAACTCATTTTTAATTAAAATACTTTCTGAGAGGTCATGGATGACACAGTATTTTGTTATTTTTACAGCTACACAATTATATGACGACTCTACTTATGAGTGAGACAATTTTCATTATTGCTTTTACGTTGTATCTGTTTTATGTCTGCACAGTCTCACATGATTACGTTACAGTACAGTACATTCAAGATCACGCCAAAGAATGTAATAACTACGACATTTACTTGGTACATTTTTACCATTAACCAAGGACAGAAATTTTTTTATCAGAAGAAGTACAGTTTAGCGCTACATGATACACATTTGAGTGATTACTTTTTGTACTTGAAACATTGTTAGAAATACTTTTAAACTACAATGATACAGAGAAGATTTTCGTTGATACGTTTTATTCCACAGTTATAATCTGTAATATCTGAGGTATAATTACATTATCCCTCATGGGGGTACATCTACGTGTACCACGCATGGGGCAAGTGCTAGACGCCCAAGCTAATGTGGTATTTGCTTATACCATTTTATACGTTAGTATCACATTTCTCTAAAACAGAATTACACAACTATCTGGTCAATTAATAGAAATAAAGAAACATTTTTACTATGTCTCTGACACATGTCTAGGTAATTACGCAGTTGGATGACTTTGCATTAATGAAATTGTACTTTGTCTGCATTTAGTCAACTGTTCACATCCATTTTTGGAACCATTGTGACACTACGAGGGCTTTGAGTGCTGTGTATTGTATGTGATTATGATTTATGAAGCATGTTTGAGGTAGATGACACTACTGAAATGAGCAGAGAGCATTTTTTAGAGGTTTTGAGGTTACTAAAGGAAGCTACGACGATTTTGAAATTTGACTGATGTGTTGTGATGATATTATTACGGTGACGATATGTGTAATGATGTCGAGATACGGTTATGATCAGTAAGAAAAGTGAATATATATGTGAATGTGAGCACCAGAATACCAACGGAAAGTTTTGGAATGTGTTATAGATGTGATTTCGTTTCTACACGCTTCTCATGTAACTTTTCAATATGTGAAATTTTTTTATTTGAATGAAAGTGTCGTTGTAGTAGAAATTGTTGACATAAATATGTTGGTAAAGAGTATAAGTTACATTGACGTAATGCTCTGCTGTGCAGTGCTGGGCTGTGTGCTAGCCTCCTTGAAATAAACCCTCTGTCATGTTGTCTGTCAGTTTTACTGGTGCCGCTTCAGCTGCTTTTAAGCTCGCCGCACTCCCAGAAGTACTCGCATATCTGTAGAAAAGAGAGGCCATTGACCTTGCTATTGACATTCCTTTGCAACACATCACAAACATGACATACTCTGTTATTTGTAAATATATGATTATAATTTGGAGTTTGAACTTTGTGCTGCTTACTGAAAAGCTTATGAATTTATGAGAAACATTCTTATGTTTACATACCTGATTATTACAAGTGTCTCTCTACGAGAGTTGAGAGAATTTCTACTGACTTATGAAATGCCACTTGGCTATGGAATGATGTTTGTATGTTTTGTTTTGTACATATTTGGTTATTTCATTTGGTATCTGGTTTCTAGATGTGCTGCAACATTGGTTTTATGGAATAAAATTCAATACATATGCTAATGTGAACACTTTCTGTCAACAGAGCCATTAAATAATAATTTTATGATCCACATTCTTATAAAAGAGCATTTGGAAAGGAAAGAACAATAAGAGGAGAATGAACTAGTGACAGGGACTGCATACATAGTTTTAGTTTCAAGGACTAGGTAAGTTTTCTTTTTTTTTTTTTTTTTGTAGAATAAGTTGTCATGGTGTGTGCACCCCTTTAGTGTCAAGTTATGACACAGAATCATTCCATTCACATGGGATATAGTATAAATCTTGCTCTTTGTGCTGGCACTTTCCATAGTTTTGGTGATCACAGATGCACAAATGCTATTGTATTTCCCTTATATGCATTGCTGTCCGTACTGCACTATCTTTCTGCTTATGCTTTGTCATGTTTAGGTATAAGTCACTGAATTTGTTGCTGCTAGTTGACAGGAAATGTCCTAATGAATTTTCTTTGTATTACTGTGCTAAGCCAGTTTTACCACTGATTTATTTTTCCTGTTTGCTGCATATTGCCTTATATTGGTTGTAATGTTGCTTTACCAATTTGAATTTTTGTCGTCGTCATTGTTTGTGTTAATTTTTTGTGGTGCCACATTGCCTCATTCTCTAGTTTATGTAACTGAGCTCAGTAGATTTAATTTAGCTTAAGAGAGATATGCTATATAAGAACATGAGTTATGAGTTGGGAAGAAATTCATTAAAAAGCTATAAGGAAGAGGTCTGGCCAAAGAGTACTGTAAAATGAGGAAAAGTATCTTTGAAAAAGGAAATGAACATATGTAAGTACAGTATAGTGACAACAGGCTTAGGTAGGATCTTCTTCGAAACGAATGATGAAGTAACAAAAATATGGAATTATAAGCACTGGTTTAAAGTGTAAATACCTTCCCATCTCTACAAGGACTACAGTGGGTCTGCACCTTTGGTGTCCCAAACCTCTAATAATCCCTACAAGGACTACAGTGGGTCTGCACCTTTGGTGTCCCAAACCTCTAATAATCCCTACAAGGACTACAGTGGGTCTGCTCTGTGGTGACCCACTAATTCTACCAATATTCTTCTACACTTCGACTTATACTACTGTGGGTCTCTCTGTTGTGGCCCATTACCAATTTTACGATACCAACTGAAATCTGCGTGTCAAGATACTCCTTCAAGACAGCATAGTTGTCCTCTACTTACTTGTGCATTTTCATACACTGCACATCTTTTGTGCATAAAACTGGTGTAGGCCTCTCTTCTGATGAATTATTAGGACTGTCTTTAGGGACTGTGGGGAGAACGTTTATTGTCCAACAGGCTATCACTTAACCTTTGCGTGCATCTTCCCTATTTGATACTGTCAACAACAAAAATTTTTAACAACTTAGTCTTGGCCACTGCCCAAAACACTTTCTAAAATTTTTTATAGAGCAAGGGGGGGGGGGTAAGGGTAGGTAGCTAGCCTATCTGTATGTTGGCAGCGAAATAGACTTAATATCGCTGACAGAGCTCTGCGCCCTCGACAAGAGATTCTGTGGTTGGACTGACTAGCAGTTAGCCAGTGGATGGAGAAATATATGTACATGTTTCTTTCTCAGTGAAGTCTCTGTGTTGGTAGGACATGCATAGTAAAGTGAGACGAAAAGAAATGTAGGAGGATGGATGTTGTTGATAGTATTTGAGTAGTGGAATTATTGATAAATATATAATTTTTGGAGCTGGTTGTCACATGAATGAGTTAAAGTTTCTAAATATATTGTTTGCTCTTCAACAATATCTTTCTTTTGCTAACCATATGACTCCTAGTAGATAGAGTCTATAGTAGTCAGAATATTTTTATTTAGCTTGCTGTAGTAGCTGCGGCTTGTAATTGCTGTAGTACATGTTATGAAGATTTTCTGTGACGTAAGTGACTTATAAAAAAATGGTGTTCGTGACTGAAATGAGTTTCGACAATTAACAGAGTTGGAGGTAGTTTCATATTTATTTTATTTAATATTTCTTGGAATTTTATTATTGTTAGGATTTCTTGCAATTCAGGGTCATTCATTTGTGTTAATTATTGGAAGTCATGTTGCCACTGTATAGCAGTCAGATTGCGTTGGGCTTGTCTATTGTACGTAATAAATGAATAGGTTAAGCTTGAGGTGTCTGTATCAGGAAAAATTCTGTAGGTCAGTGTTTAAGTGATAAAATTAAGTAGAGACATAGTTACAAGTGCACACCCTGCATACATTTCATGCTTCTGCAGAAACGGACCCATCTACAGTAGCCTTTACACATAACATTTTGATTACTTCGTCACGACCAGTGGACTCGTCATGCAAAATAACCCTCTATGCACGTCATAGCTTTGCTTCGTAGCTCTAACAATATAGTGTCGTATACTCTACGCCCATTATTAGCTGTAAAAAACAATAACGATACTTTCATAGGCAATGTTCGTTGTCTCGTGTTCTTTTTCGTTCCCTCTAATTTAAACGCCTGTACACAGAGTTACAAGTGAAAGTGAACACTGGCGAATTTTCTACGAGTGCTGATTTGCTTGTCTTCTCTTCTACTCTCTCCGGTGTAAACCAGGCTTTAGGTGTTTAAAAAAGGTATTTTTATTCTGGATATTTTTGCCACGAGAAGCTACGCTGTCTTGTCACAGCTACTTTTTATCATTCGCCAAATGACACATAAGGCTCTACAAACCACTGTTGGAAGCGGTTCTTCGTGCAGAAAAAATGAAATATTTCAATATTTTTCTTAAATACTTGCAACGCAGGTCAGGAGCGAAAGTTCTAGCAGTGCATTTCTTTCGTCGAATTCCTTCACTGCAAAACATTTCAGTGTAGGTTTAGATGTGCTGGATTGGGCCGTTTCCCTTGGACGGAGGGAACTTGTTACCTGAAATACTGAAACTGAATGTAATATTACTGAAATACACTCCTGGAAATGGAAAAAAGAACACATTGACACCGGTGTGTGAGACCCACCAAACTTGCTCCGGACACTGCGAGAGGGCTTTACAGGCAATGATCACACGCACGGCACAGCGGACACACCAGGAACCGCGGTGTTGGCCGTCGAATGGCGCTAGCTGCGCAGCATTTGTGCCCCGCCGCCGTCAGTGTCAGCCAGTTTGCCGTGGCATACGGAGCTCCATCGCAGTCTTTAACACTGGTAGCATGCCGCGACAGCGTGGACGTGAACCGTATGTGCAGTTGACGGACTTTGAGCGAGGGCGTATAGTGGGCATGCGGGAGGCCGGGTGGACGTACCGCCGAATTGCTCAACACGTGGGGCGTAAGGTCTCCACAGTACATCGATGTTGTCGCCAGTGGTCGGCGGAAGGTGCACGTGCCCGTCGACCTGGGACCGGACCGCAGCGACGCACGGATGCACGCCAAGGCCGTAGGATCCTACGCAGTGCCGTAGGGGACCGCACCGCCACTTCCCAGCAAATTAGGGACACTGTTGCTCCTGGGGTATCGGCGAGGACCATTCGCAACCGTCTCCATGACGCTGGGCTACGGTCCCGCACACCGTTACGCCGTCTTCCGCTCACGCCCCAACATCGTGCAGCCCGCCTCCAGTGGTGTCGCGACAGGCGTGAATGGAGGGACGAATGGAGACGTGTCGTCTTCAGCGATGAGAGTCTCCTTCTGCCTTGGTGCCAATGATGGTCGTATGCGTGTTTGGCGCCGTGCAGGTGAGCGCCACAATCAGGACTGCATACGACCGAGGCACACAGGGCCAACACCCGGCATCATGGTGTGGGGAGCGATCTCCTACACTGGCCGTACACCACTGGTGATCGTCGAGGGGACACGGAATAGTGCACGGTACATCCAAACCGTCATCGAACCCATCGTTCTACCATTCCTAGACCGGCAAGGGAATTTGCTGTTCCAACAGGACAATGCACGTCCGTATGTATCCCGTGCCACCCAACGTGCTCTAGAAGGTGTAAGTCAACTACCGTGGCCAGCAAGATCTCCGGATCTGTCCCCCATTGAGCATGTTTGGGACTGGATGAAGCGTCGTCTCACGCGGTCTGCACGTCCAGCACGAACGCTGGTCCAACTGAGGCGCCAGGTGGAAATGGCATGGCAAGCCGTTCCACAGGACTACATCCAGCATCTCTACGATCGTCTCCATGGGAGAATAGCAGCCTGCATTGCTGCGAAAGGTGGATATGCACTGTACTAGTGCAGACATTGTGCATGCTCTGTTGCTTGTGTCTATGTGCCTGTGGTTCTGTCAGTGTGATCATGTGATGTATCTGACCCCAGGAATGTGTCAATAAAGTTTTCCCTTAATGGGACAATGAATTCACGGTGTTCTTATTTCAATTTCCAGGAGTGTATGTAAAGTGCCTTATTGAGTTGCTGCGAAAAATTTAATGACTTCAGTTTGAATGACGGAAACGTGACGAAGTATTTACAAATTAAATCATGTTTGTAACGTTAACGGTTAAGTTTTTAACATGTTGCACAATGATTATTAATAAAAATTGGAATTCTGAAGCCAATATGCAATGTACACTTACGATACACAAATGATAGCGGTTAATGCTAACAGTTGCATGAAAATTCGCTGTGTCTAGTTAAAGCAGTACACAAAATGTTAGGAACAATTTTCGTTACATTTTCTTAAATAATTCCATAACTGTGGAATCCTCCATGTGTACACAGTTGATGTCATCCGCGTGAGTATCTCTATAATTTCAGATTATTATACATTCATATTCAAAAGTTAAAAAAATATGAAGTCAGTGTTTTGAGTAGAGTGCTGGATGTGGTGAAACATGTATTTAATATTTATTTCAACTCTAAAACGATGCATAAATGTTTATTAAGATGGCGCAAACTGGCTACAAAAATTTACTGGATGTTCTAGAATATTTTATTTATGTGAATTTATTGCCCACATTCCGAAGGGTGGTCAATTTAAACTGACTGGAGTGATCCATACGATGGTCGTGTGATAGTAACACGCTCGGTAAGCACGTCGAATTTTGCAGTTTGGTAGACCTAAGGTTGTGGACACCTGTGTTCCACGTGTTATCGCTTTGTGATACCTGGGATTAAGAATTACTTTGTGGTAGAGTGCAAAGTCTTGTATGTAAACCAGTACTCTGATTTCAGTAACGACTTGAAATTTATAGAGTGGTTTCAGTGAATGACAAGCTTTCGTACGCGTGACTTGCTCTTGGAGGCTGTGAACATGTAAGGATTTTGCTGCTTTCATGTTATATGATTTCTGTGAGGGCCATGGACGGAGTTATCAGCGATAGTATGAATGGATATGGAATTGTGATATAGAGACCCCTTGCTACCGAACTTTAAAAATTGTAGTTCAGTAATTTCTTCTTGATTTACTCACTGCATCACTTCGAATCAAACACTCGAGCTTCCGATAGATGTCTCCTCCATCGTCATCGGGATTTAAAATCGACGACTGCCGGAGCTGGCACTGTATCTCCTGATACAAGGGGCAACTGATATAAGTTCAGATATTTTTATACATTTTACTTTCATATGTATTGATTGCTCTTTCTCTTTGTCTCTAAGTGTTCTCACAGACACGTCACAACCTTTTATACCTGATGCTTACTGCCCTTTCGTACCGTAGCACTGACTAGACTGTGCCTGTCCATATGAATTAAAGCTTTTGTGTCCATACATCCACACTTCAACAATTTACCTCTTTGCTCATTCCATTTGCACTTGGAGGTACTAACCAATCTAAAAACATATAATTGTGTTGGCTATAGTTGTTAATCTGAAAATGACGTAAATACTTGTGTAATGTTGTAGAGTACACCGTCCTCAGCCACAAATTTAAATTTCTACACTTACGCCAGGTACACACTGCATAGATGCAATGGCAGTATCTGCAACGTTACAGAGAGGGCCTCAAGTAACCTAGGCAAGTTGGGCAGCTCCTCCTGCAGAGAGATGGAGTGACCCCAGATGGCGCAAGAGCCTGCGGCCAAGTTTGGAACTGCCGCTCCCGCGTCCCTATAAGCGTCAAGCCTCCGTCTTTGCTACCTCTCAATGTCCAAATCCCACCCCATTTCCCAGCTCGTGTGTCTGTCTCTTCTCTGTGTTAAAATTATTGTTATTCATTGAAATTTGAGCAAAACTGTTGTCTTTTAAATTTGTATTTTTCCCGTTTTCTATACAATATTCAGCGACGGCCGTCGCCTCATATACCCTTCATTTCATATGTCGGAAGTACTATGCACAACGCACAACAACGGTGTGAGTAGTTTAACCTCTTTAAAGGCTAAAATTTCACAGGGGACGCCGTACGCACCAGGAACTCGAGACCTAAGCAGTAGTTAACGTGGCGTAGCTTAAGTTCTTTCCTGGGCCGGAAGACTGGCCTCAGTCCATGTCTCTTGAGCACAGTTCCTGTCTCGCTAGGGGTTGTTCCTCAGCATGGAAGGAATGCAGCTGTCTTGTCCTGTTCTACCTAATCACGTGATGTCGGAAACTTCTCCCTTGGTGTAACCATGTTCTCTGAACGTGCGCTTCAAATGCTGAAATTCAGACTCGAGATACTCGTGGTGAGAAACAATCTTAGCCCTGTGTACTGACATATTCAAGACCGCTTCCTGGAGCTCAGAATGGTGAAAACAGTTGGCGTTCGAGTACCAGCCAGTGTGCGTAGATTCTCTGAAGGACCAGGCTGGTCTCTTGCCTTCTGATCATCTAAAAGATCCAACAAAGGAAGCTTACCACCCCTCTCCAAATTTACAGTAAATTTAATGTTAGTATGGACACCCTTCACGTGGCCAACGAAGTGTTGCAGTGCATTTTCACAATGAGGTCATATCAAGAATGTGCTTCAGTGTACCACAGGAAGCAAATAACCTCCCAGAATTCAGAGATTCTCCTCAAAGTGCTGCGTGAAAAGGTTTGCTATGGTCAAAGACACTGGGAACCCCATGTCTGTGCTACCCGTCATTTCAGAATCGTTGCTGTAAGTGAATTGATGTTAAGGCATAGAAGAACAGCTTGACGACCTCAAATGGGAACTGTTGAGCAACAAGATCCCGCGTGTCTTGTACCCACATCCTTGTGAACATTAATACAGCTCCAGGACTAACTCTATGTCTTTTGGCCGATCTTTATTTTCTTGAGGGCGTCAGAGAATGACTGTGAGTTAACAACGTGAAGTGTGCAGTGTCCCCTTTTGGATAACAATAACACTACCAGATGTTTTGCTAACCGGTAGGCGGGTGAACTGAATGCTCTAACTATAGGCCTTAGAGGATAATTTTCCTTGGGTAATTTCAGCAATCCATAAATCCTGATAGGTCTGGCGGCACGTGGAATTAATTGTTTCGTCACTTCTTCTAGCGTACCAGAGTGCTTTAATAATCTGTCTGTCTCTCTGACGATGACCTATGTTGGGTCATGAATACGTTTCCTATGTATGTGATAAATTAAATCAAGCACCTTCAGCTGGTAGTCTCTACCGTTTCTTTAGTGAGTGGCAAGACAAACACGTCCAAGGCTCATGTGACAAGTGTAAGCCATGGCGTTCCTCCCAGCTAGTACTGGATTTCGGTGATTTAGCTTGCGCTGGGACATGGCTAGCAGAGTCCAGGCAGGATATGACGGCCACTGCGCAGTGACCAGTATTTGCCAAAAGTGCTCAGCGAATTCATCTGTTTGTTCAGAAGGAGAGGCCGAAATTGTATTCCCATTTTTGGCCAGTTGGCGACGCGCTTGAATACAGAATCTAGGTGCACTGCCTGCAATATTTCTCAAACGGTTTTACAGAATCCGTTAAGTAAAAATAATTTCATTTTTAATCAAAATATCCACGGGTGTACTGCCGGTCTACAGTGTCCAACGGGCACAATATTTCGGCGATCATACATGTCGCCATCATCAAGTGAACTGACGGACTGAGCTCCTGTGAACGTACCGGCACGGAGATCCGTACACTATGGAGACTGAAACGGAGAGTAAACTACCTTTCCTTGACGTCTTGGTCAAGAGAAGGCCTGACCGCACCCTAGGTCATGGGGTGTATCGGAAGACAACGCACACTGATCTGTATTTGCACGCAGACAGCTGCCACCACCCTTCACTGAGGAATGGGGTACTTAAAACTCTAGTACATAGGGCGCGCACTATCTCTGACGCAGAGAGACTACCCCAGGAATTGGAACATCTGAGAACTGTATTTCGAAAAAAAGAATGGGTACTCAGTGTGGCAGATTCAGCGTGCTCTCCGCCCAACCACTACAGCACAACCTGTTGAGATGGATGAAGTCACGAGGGAGGAGGTAGGCACTGCATTTATTCCATATCCAGGCGCACTCTCGGGGAAGATCGCCCGCATTTTGAAGAAACACCGGGTCGGAACTGTGTTTTGTCCTCCGAATAAAACTCGTGCACTGGTGGGGAGCGCCAAAGATGACCTCGGTTTGAGGAAGGCCGGTGTGTACCAGATTCCGTGTCAATGTGTCAAGTCGTATATTGGTCAGACGATGCGTACCGTCGAGGGTCGATGCCGTGAACACCAGAGGCGCACTCGACTGATGTATCCGAGCAAGCCGGCGGTCGCTGAACATTGTTTGTCGGAAAATCACGCTGTGGAGTATGAACGCACGAGGATCCTGGTACATACGTCGAGATATTGGGACAGCGTTTATAGAGAGGCCATCGAAATTCGCACCAATGACGACCTCATAAACCGTGACTGTGGCTATAATCTTAGCAAGGCTTGGGAACCAGCGATTGGGTTAATCAAGAGTAAATCGAGCAAATGTATAGTTGTGACGACCACGGCGGACAGAGCCATCACACCGACGTCATCTCAGACGCCATCGCAATCTGTTCCACCGCGCGACCGTGGCGCGGGGCGCGGACGGCGGAGTGAGCGCGCCGCGAGCTGAGGGTATTTAAATCGGCCGCCGCCGCGACTGAACCCAGTTCCCCCTGAGCAGCCATAGTGCACGGATCTCCGTGCCGGTACGTTCACAGGAGCTCAGTCCGTCAGTTCACCTGATGATGGCGACATGTATGATCGCCGAAATATTGTGCCTGTTGGACACTGTAGACCGGCAGTACGCCCGTGGATATTTTGACTATCAAATACGCCGGGAGAAACTCTAGAATCACAATTTCATTTTTGCTTTACTTATAGCTTTTTGTCGTCTTCATGATGATGTACCCATAACTTCTTTAATTACCATATTTACCCTGATATTCGCATTTAAATAAGATACTGCGCGAATTTGGAATTAGTTTTGAATGAAAAATAGTGATCTCTATGATGTTGTATTTGGTTTGTGATACATAACTGTTGCTATGTATGAAATTTTGCTGACGTATTGAATTTTTCTTTAGTGCTGGATGAAGGTGTCTGTCACCAGTCTCGATAAAAGTGATCTTATATAGCACCCTCACTTGTGATAGAGTGCCAGCAATATAATCAGAATAAAATATCCATAACATTCCTCACGTTTCACAAACGGTTTGAGATACCAAAGCGAGATTTTGGTAAATGACGGCACGCAAAGAGCAAAGTCTTTTTCCATGTGGTAACTATGCAAAACTTCCTTTTCCACTCTGTTAATCCACTAACTACAAACTTTGCGATGAAAGAGTGTAATTTTTAAGCGCCATGGATATCTCATTAAACGAGAAATGCTGTGGGTTATGGAACAACGTACTTGAAGATATCACCAATTTATTTTTGTACCGAGGATGTGGCTTCCCACGAGCTATTGACTTTACTTGTCGCCAGTTCCAATAAATTTAAGAGACAACTGATAAGAATTCTTTCGTAATTGTATCTGAACAATTAGGTGAAATTGTGTAAACTTCTTTATGTTTTACCAAAAGAAGCAAATTTTAATTTGACAACAAGAGAAATGTTGCTTTAACTCAAAATTGCCACTCATGACGCCTCTCTGAAAGTTGCAATTTGTTACCAAATCAGGCGAAAATAAAGCGACACTTTAGCTCCCTTTTCAGGGGTATTCTTTCTGGTTACCAGCCACAGCAGAGGTGACAATAGATCATTACGGTGGTCGCCATGCAAGTGTAGAAGCGGAGAGAATGTAAGTATAGGCTTCTGTTTGGAATGGCATTTCCTCTCCAGCACTAGGCATTTCCCTTTCAGCGTGCAGTCCGCCTGCCCACAAACCCACCACTACTGCTCTCCCCGCTTGCCCTACTGACTGTACATCTACGGGCTACGTTATTCTGTGCGCACTTCAGTCATATGTCCTCAGCTGCATCGCGAGAGAAAGACACGTAAGTCCGCAGCTCGTGGTCGTGCGGTAGCGTTCTCGCTTCCCGCGCCCGGGTTCCCGGGTTCGATTCCCTGCGGGGTCAGGGATTTTCTCTGCCTAGTGATGACTGGGTGTTGTGTGATGTCCTTAGGTTAGCTAGGTTTAAGTAGTTCTAAGTTCTAGGGGACTGATGACCATAAATGTTAAGTCCCATAGTGCTCAGAGCCATTTTTTAGAGACACGTAATACAGTGCTCTATACCACTAGCAGTATCCAGTATTTGCAGGCGTCACTGTGCTGGAGAAAATTTAAATCCTTCACTCATCATGACACCAAAGCCATCATCCAGTTCTTGCTTGGGAATATCAACATTTGTATGTGTAGCGTAGGTGCCCCGGTGGTCCAGGACGCCTACGGTGGACTGGAGGCTGAGTGGTGACCACAGTTGTCAGGATGCTAGGAAATGACTGTGGACGCGTCAGAATCGCCAAAGAAACATTATTAATTCATAACACCTTTATTCCTGCCGAGTACAATGTGGCCCACGTAACACAGGCTGGCTGAGCTTGGTGATGTCAACGACCTTCCCCGAGTCCTCGCTGAGTCGTAGCGATGACACCTGCTCCGGGCCACACGAGTCTTGCTAGCGCAGCGCCGCGTGCTGTGACGTAGCGTAGAATGCTCTTCTTTCGCAGCGCGTGGCTGGTGGCGCTCGGCTGGCCGGCCGTCTCGGCGGTGGACAGCAAGCCGCTGCACGTAGGAGCCTCCGGGTTGGAGTCCCGGAGCTGTCGGCACGAGAGGCGTTCTCGTAGTGCGGAGTGTACTCTATCCCACCCCGTCTTCTTCCCTGCTCCTCCTGGTGGCTTGTCCGTGGTGGACGGGCGGAACGGGCTGCAGTCCCCCAGCGTAGTCGGCTCACCTGGTTGTGATGGCGGATGCACAGGGCCTAGGCCCCAAACGATCTCCGAGACGGCTTACTGATGTGGTCAGCATTGGTGGCCATCGAGTCTGCCGCGATGTCTGCTAATCCTGAGTTGATGACTGACAGCGGCAGCAGAGAGGACCACAGCTGGTACTGTCCCCTCACGTCTGCTGCTGGATGGGCCGCCCTTACTGTAACATCTCCTTAATAAAGATTGACATGTCGATCACCGAGCTGAGCGCTACGCAGCGACCCAGTACACATCTAACTGCAAGTCTAACTGTCAGTACCTTGTAGCTATTAAAGTTGGCGTATTTAAAGGAAGCATGAGCGACGTCCTGACGTCATGCTCGTTTGTAATAAATGCATTCGTTCTACTTATACTGCTGATTTATCTGTCGTACTCGCCCCTTAGGTGTTCTTGTGACAGAGTTACGTGTTGTTACAGCAGACTTACGTGAAGTTGTGAAATGCAGTACAGCTATACCTCTGTCTTACAGTCTACGAAAGTCTAACACAAACCCACATGCTAAGCAATTCTCTCTCGCCTGTTGTGTGTAACCAGGTCACTGCCCCTGCGTGACGACACATTCCGATACATGTGCAATCCTCTTACCTCTTGGCTAACCTACTGCCTCTGGCCTCGGCATAGGCAACGAAACTTTGACAATATTCCACGTTTGCAACTCTTTACTATTCTGCGACACTACAGTACTATCTGACTCCATGTCGTTACCTCGACGAATTAAGCGGTCGAACTTGCAACATTGCTTATGTGTTTTTTTGCACAAACTCGCACGCTGTTGTGCTGCCAAGGTTACGTCTACCCACCCTCAATCGAATGAGTACAAGCATCATGCAAGATGCAGATGACAAGCAAGAAAGTTTCTGTCACTAATATCAAGCTCATACGTTTCCTGTCGTATTTGCTGTCTCACTATGACATGACTAGTCTTCTTCAAAATTGCTGTCTCACTATGACATGACTAGTCTTCTTCAAAATTCTGTCCACTGAAACAGTTCGAATGCAGTACTTGACTACGTTAAAGTGAAGAATTACCTCCTTGTCCCCATAATGCTGTAAAAATGTTAAGAACTCAGCTGTTGTGCTGTCTTCTTGCGCAGTTTGTCTAACAGTCGCATTCTGCACATTGTGTCCTCAATGTAGAGGAATAGTATAAGTCTTCAAAGACTTTCATTGTGGCATATTCCAATAAAATCTTGTTATAAGTTGCGTCGCTTCGAATAAAACATTCAAGCTTTCGATAGTCGTATTAGCCATTGTCATCAGAAGTTAAAATTACTACTGTGGCTAGGGCGATGTTCTGTTGATATAGATGCAAAGTCAGTGTCTGGGACCTCCCTGAGAGGGAAGAAGTTACTCACATAAGTTACTCATGCGCAAAATAGAATTTGTAAGATATGACGTCAGTCCGTCCAGCAGCTGCACGGAGCTGCTGGAAGCCGCCCATCTGGCCTTCTGCGCATGCATCACTCCAGTCCACACCGGAAGGTCCCAGAGTTGTCAGTCTTCTGACAGGTCTGATGCGACCCGCCACGAATTCCTCTCCTCAGTAAACCTCTTCTTCTCAAAGAAGCACTGACACTTACGTCCTCAATTATTTGGTGCATGTATTTCAATCTCTGTCTTCGTCTATAATTTTTAATAACCCAGCTCCCTCTACTCCCAAAGAAGTCATTTCCTGATGTCTTATCTGATGTTCTATCTTTCCGTCCTTTCTTCTTTTCAGTGCTTTTCATACATTTCTTCCCTCTCAGATTCTACGCAGAAGATCCCCATTCCTTATCTTATCAGTCCGCTTTCAACTTTCGTCTATAGCACCACATCTCAAATATTTCGATTCTCTTCTGTTCCGGTTTTCCCAAAATCCACGTTTCACTACCATACATGCTGTGATCCAAACGACCATTCTCAGAAATTTCTCAGATTAAGGCCTATGTTTAATACTAATAGACTTATTTTCGCCAGAAATGCCCCTTCGGAGTGCTTGTCTGCTTTTGAAGTCCTGCTTGCTATGTCTGTCATTGATTATTGTGCTGCCTAGTTAGTAGAATTTCTTAACTTCATTAACTTCGTGAACATCTACCCTGATATCAAGTTTCTCACTGTTCTCATTTCTAGTACGTCTCATAACTTCCGTCTTTTCTCGATTTACTCTCGGTTCTTATTCTGCTCCCATTAGACTGTTCATTCCATTCAAGAGATCATGTAATTCTTCGTCACTTTCACTCAGGATAGCGAAACGTGTCGTTGATTTTAATCCAGTTCCTGAAACTTTATTTTATTTTATTTCTGTTACTGCTTCTTCGATGTACATATTCAACAGTAGGAGGGGAAGATCTCATCCCTGTCTTACGTCATTAATAATCTGAGCTCTTCGTTCTTTGACGTCCACTCTCAGTATTCCCTCTTGCATCTTTTACATACAGCATATTACACGTCTCTCCCAACATTTTACCCCTGTTTCTGTCAGAATTTCGAACATCTTGCACCATTTTACATTGTCGAACGCATTCTACGGGTCGACACATCCTATGAACGTGTCTTGACTTTTCGTTGGTCTTACTTCCATTATTAACCGCAAAATCATAATTGCCTCTCTAGTGCTATTACCTTTCTTAAAGCAAAACTGATCGCCATTGAACGCATCATCAAATTTATTTTCCATTCTTCAGTATATTATTTTTATCAACAACTTGGATGCGTGTCCTGTTAAGCTGACTGTGCGACAATTCTCTACTCATGCAGTCTTCGCGGTTACATTCTACGCACAAAGGTCAATACTCGTTTTGTTGCCTCTTCCCGCAATTCCCGCAACAATTTTTGAAATCGTTGCCTATCTCTTCTGCTTTATTTGATCTTAAGTCGTCCAAAGATATTTTAAATTCTGATTCTACGTCCTGTAAATCGACTTCTGTTCATCCTTCTATCAGGCAAGTCTTCCAGTCATGGAGACCTTTTGTGCACTCTTTCCAATAATCCTCTCTCTCCTGTGCATTTAACGGTGGAATTTCCGTCGCTCTCTTAATGTTACCATTGTTGCTTTTAATTTCACCGAAGGTTATTTTCACTCTTATATGCTGAACCATTCCTTCCGACTATAATTTCTTATTCGATCTCTTCACATTTCTCAAGCAGCCGTTTCGTTTTAGCTTCCCTGCAGTTCCTATACATTTCATTCCTCAGCGACTTTTATTTCTATATTCCCGAATTTCCCGAAATATTTTTCTACTTTCTTCTTTCATCAATCAACTGAAGTATTTCTACCAACACCCATGCTTTCTTCGCAGTTACCGTCTTTGAACCTACATTTTTATTTCCGACTTCTGTGAATGCCCTTTTACACTTCCGTATACCACTTCTCAGCGTATTGCTGATTCCTAACTAAAGTATTAACTTGAGACTGCTCTTCATTACTACTAAATTGTGATCTGAGTTTATATCTGCTCCTGAGTACTCCTTACAATCCAGTATCTCTTTTCGGGATCTCTGTCTGACCATGATGTAATCTATCTGAAATCTTCCCGTATCACCCGGCCTTTTCGAGGTGTACCTCCTCCTCTTGTGATTCTTGAACAGAGTATTTCCTATTACTAGCTGATATTTATTACAAAACTCAGTCTTTTCCCTCTTACATCCTTGCCCCAATCCTATATTCTTCTGTAACGTTTTCTTCTGTTCCTTCCCCTACAACTGCATTCCACTCCCCCATGACTTTTAGATTTCAACTCCCTTTGCGTATCTTATATCCTCACTTACTTACCCTAGCTCTTCATCTTCCGTTTGCGATGACAGCATGTATACCTGAACTATCGTTTTCGATGTTGGTTCTTGTCGATTCTAGTAAGAACAACCCTATCACTAAATTATTAACACACCCTCTCCCCTACCTTCCCGTTCATAACGAATCCTACTCCTGTTATACCATTTTCTGCTATTGTTGATATTATCCTATACTCATCTCACCGGAAATCCTTGTCTCCTATCCATTTAACTTCACTGGCACCTGTTACATCTATATTGAGCCTTTGCTTTTCCCTTTTTCAGTTTTTCTAGGTTCCCTACCATGTTCATGCTTCTGAGATTCCATGCCCTGACTTCTAGAACGTTATACTTTCTTTGGTTATTCGATCTTTTGCTCTTGGTCATCTGCGCCTTGAAGCCCCCTCCCGGAGATCTGAATGTGAATCTATTCCGCAGAGTTCACCACGACACTTTTTCAATAACAGATCACATGTCCTCTGGATACATGTTATGTATCTTTAATGCAGTCGTTTCCATTGTATTCTGCATCATCGTACCGTTGATGATCGCTGATTCATCCGCCTTTAGAGGTAGTTTTCCACAACAAGAACAAGAGTGCTCTGAACCTCGGTCCATTCCTTCGCCCTCTTTGATACGGCCGTTGGTAGAATAAGGGTGACTTCTTATGCCGGAAGTATTCCACCGCCAATGTTGATGACGTTTATTCAAATTATAAGATATGGTGTGGTTCGAAAGCGGGACCGAGGACGTCGTGATTGCTTGATTGTTAATCAAAGACGCTGCCCCGACACCACAAGTGCACTCATCTGTAAAAGTAGAACACCGTCGCAGCCACGGGAGTTAGTGGTTTTAATTCTGATGATGGTGGAGAGGGCTGTCGAAAGCGCAAGTGCTTTGCCTGAAGTGACATGGGTTGTAAACCGAGAAGATTTTACTGAAGCATTTCACAGAGCAACTTAAAAGTCGTTAAGGCGTTTCGCGAGTTAATGCCGAGACGTGTGTATTCATTTAGTACACGCATGTCTGAAAATACTCAGTCTGCACAAAGTACTTAAAAAATTTTACGATGGTCGTTTTGGATTTTGGAAACTGTATTTTCAGTTGTATATCAGGCCACTGCTCATATATATCGTATGCATTTAAGAAATAAATATTTACACAGATTTCAAAATAGTCAAGGACGAACATTATTATCCTTCAGGATTTTAAGTACGTACTTCACGCTTATTTCAACGGCTCATTTTCCTTTTTCTCACTAGTTGCCTAATCAGTGGCATAAGGTTTTATTCGTACACAGTTGTGAATTATTGAGCTTTAAGGTGGCTGGGTGTGGCCACTCAGTACTGACGACAGCGAGCCTCGCTAAAGTTGTAGACCGTAGACTGCTTCATTGCTCGTATTTGTTTGGGACGTTTCACTGCGTCGTGATTTATTTGCCTCGTCATGGCAGCGCGAACTGAACAAAGTGAAAGCGCCAGTCATTGCAGTCGAACGCCCGTAGACCGAGAGCGTACCTTGGTAATCGTTGTAAGGATCTTCCAGGTGCATATATGTCGCGTGCATGCTCCTTCATTACAGTAGGAAAGTAGGCCTACCTAGATAATATGGAGATCTGGAATTTTTCAGTAAACAGAAAACAACCGCACAATTGTCTTAATAATGAGCTGTCTGATCAGGTGAATCAGCTGTAAGAGGCGTATGGACTTGGTTTTGCATCTTCGGCTTCCAAGATCGACTGTTTCCACGGTATGTGATTTGATTTTGCGGAGACTTCGTGAAAGGCTACGTCTATCCTCTCACCTACTTTGGTTGAACTGCGAAGGTCCATCGCATTTCAGCATTAACGAATCCAGTAATTGCAGACATTCTCGAGCGTCCAGTGTAGGGCACATTCATAATATGTGCAAGGTTAATGAAAACCTTGATCCTGTAGGTAATTATAAGAAAACCCAAAGTTTCTTCGTACTTATGTAGACCAGTGTAATGGAAAATTTTGTAGTCCTTCGTGTACGTCAAAATTCGCTTTAATTTTTTAACTCGATTTAAATAGAAAACAGTTATGTGAAATCGGGTTTGTCTTCGTGAAACACAGTTTATTTAAATAGTGGCAGCTCTGAAAAAGAGCCACATATGCTGTAAGTAGGCTGTTTAGGTTTTTTTATTGGTAACGCCACCTCTGTATGAAAATCACTGGCTGTGCTGTGTGCAGTCTGTGGCTGCTTTGCATTGTTGTAATACTCGCCATTGTAGTGTTAGGCAGCTGGCTATGAACAGCGCATAGCGTTGGGCAGTTGGACGTGAGCCGCCAGCAGTGGTGGATGTGGGGAGAGAGATGGCGGAGTTTTGTAATTTGTCATGAACTGATATGTATGATGATATCAAGGTAAATACATTCTTTGTTCTCTATTAATATCTTTCATTTGCTAACTATCCCTATCAGTAGTTAGTGCCTTCCTTAGTTTGAATCTTTTATTTAGCTGGCAGTAGTGGCGCTCGCAGTATTGCAGTAGTGGGAGTAACCAAGATTTTTGTGAGGTAAGTGATTTGTGAGACGTATAGGTTAATGTTAGTCAGGGCCACTCTCTTGTAGAGAATTTTGAAAGTCAGATTGCGTTGCGCTAACAAAATATTGTGTGTTGAAAGTCAGATTGCGTTGCGCTAAAAATATTGTGCGTCAGTTTAAGTACAGTAGTATAAAATTGTTTAAAAGGGGACGTTTCATATGTCGACCCTTAGCCGAGGATACCTCACTGGAATCTTCTGATTTTTTGATTTTTTCTTGTAGTTTGTGTAATTAGTGTAGATTTTGTTTATTGCTAGCGCGTAATTCTAGAGAGAATCTCCTTTGTAGTTGTAGTTTTTCATTGTTGTATAGTAAAATAGTTGTGGCATGCATGTAGATTTGCACCAAGTATTTCGCAGCTGCAATTAACTAGATATTATTTTCAGTGTTATGTTAATGTGTTCTCTTAATTTTGCTCTTCAAATTGTGTTTTTCTGTGTTGTCGTGTGAAATACTGTGACAATAATGGCGTGCAAAAACGTAATACTAGGCTCCAAAGTAAATTGAGAAATGACAGCGAAGACGAAAGCAGTGTGTTAGCGCCACCGTGTAATGAATTAACTGATGTTCAAAATAGTAATTTAGTAATTGTGCATAGGGAAATGGAGCGGGCGGCAAACAATGGCGTAGGCGGTGAAACAATTAGTGAAGAGGGAAGCATTATCGATCGATCGGTCGGCGACAGCTCGCCTCAGGAATCCGAAATGACAGGAAACAATCTCACAAATGCTGTGGATTCAGGATTTGGGTCCTCACCGTTTTCTCAAATAAGTCAAGACACATTTTCTGCTTGTCAAAATGTGAATGTTGCCGGTGCAACTTCACTGCCGAAAAGCACTGAGGAACGTGTTTCAGACACCAGTGCATTGTTATTACAATTAATGCAACAAATGGAACAAAAGCTTGAAAAATTAGACACAATTGAACAAAATCAGAAACAAATGGAACAAAATCAGAAACAAATGGAACAAAATCAGAGTCAAACACAGCACCAGTTAGACGCAATGGAACAAAATCTTCACACCACGCTTGAACAAACACGTGAAGATTTAACTACTGAGTTACATAACATCGAATCGAAATGTCAAAAAGTATGTAATGACGTAAAAACACAAATTTGTGAGCATTTTCAACCTATTTTTTCGCGGCATGAAAATGCACTACAGAATCACGAAGCAGCCATAAAAGAACTGCAAACTATTGTTCATGAAAATCATGAGACCTTGCAAGCTAAATTTGACTCAGTTGCATCTACCGATTCGGTTACGCAACTTGCAAAAACTCAGGAAAACTTAAAGGACACAGTAGATACTCTGAAACTTGGTTCAGAAAAACACACTGAGGAAATGTGTTCACTATCGGAGAAAGTAGCCGAACTTT
Source organism: Schistocerca nitens (assembly GCF_023898315.1). Classification (NCBI taxonomy): domain Eukaryota; kingdom Metazoa; phylum Arthropoda; class Insecta; order Orthoptera; family Acrididae; genus Schistocerca; species Schistocerca nitens. The sequence goes on along the minus strand of NC_064617.1, from coordinate 462,216,761 downwards.
CGGATCAGTTCACTAACTTATCTACGAAGGTAGATGATAATCTGAACGACACAAAACCGGTAGTCTTTAATGACACAGAAGAGTTCGAACAAATTAGGAAACTGAAACAAAATCTGAATCAAATTAATACGAAACACCAAAGAGAAATCCGGGAAGTACAAGATCAGCTGACACAGGTAATACAAGAATTACGTATTTCAGAGGACACTCGCGCTCCAACACGGGAAAAGGGACTTAGAAATACGGAAAAGCCGCAAAATAATAACACAGGGCATTTCGGAAGTTATGAAAGAAATTGGCAATGTGCACCGAATTTTGAGATGGAACGGCCGACACGACCTAACAATGACCGATATGCGACTCACCGACATAATGATTTTGACTATAAGCTGTTCATTACTACACATAAATTCAAAACATTTAAGAATTCTGGCAACGACATTCATCCACAAGCATGGCTCCATCAATTCTCTCATTGTTTTCCTCCCAACTGGTCATTAGAACACAGATTAGAATTTATGTGTGGCTACTTAGAGAATGAACCAGCTGTAAGAATGCGATCGGTCATTCACGATTGCCACAGCGAAGGAGAATTTTATCATGCCTTCCTCTCAGCATATTGGTCTCAAGCCACACAAGACCGAGTAAAACATAGCATCATAATGATGAAACGTTTCGAACAATCTGAATTTTCCAGTATTATGAAATATTTTGAAGACATGTTGCATAAGAATCAGCATCTTTCAAACCCATACAGCCCCTCAGAACTCATCCGCATTTGCTTAATGAAATTACCTGAACATATACGACACATTATTTTGGCAGGACGTTGCAAAGACGACATTGAAGCATTTCAGGGACTCTTACAAGAATTAGAAATTGACACTGACAGTCGCCGGATGCGAAAACAGGAAAACAATCACTACAGGTCACATACGTCACAATTCCGTGATGACAGAAACAAGAACTGGACACGACAAGGCTATTCTCACAACACAAATCGTGACCAAAACAGACACCACCAGTATGACAACCGTTGGCAGAGTAGTAATAGTTACAGAGAAAGATCGCATTTCCGAAGTAATGACTATCACAGAGACAATCAGAGAAACAGACAATATGGGAACCAAAACAGTTATTATCAAGGGAGGCAGAATAACTTCAGACGCAACAGTTCGGCGCACAGTTACGATTCAGGGAGAAATTCTCCACCACGTGACGGACAAGGAAGAAACTACGGAACCTACCGACATGACGACAGACGATATATTCGTAACGACAGACCTGAATTGCATCAGAACTGGCGGGATTTAAACACGGCAGGGCCCTCTCGGCAAGGCGAATTTGTAGAAGTTCGGTCTCCGAATCCCATTAACGACGCGCGCCAACAAAGAGGCAGGCACTGACCCGCACAGCAGGCAGCCGCGTGCGCCAGCTGGCTCAGGGAAAAATAACATAGCGCTAACCTTAAAAAAAAATTCCAGTATTCTTTACCGACTTATACCGCATTCTGCACCACATTTCACATGTAAAACCGTTTATTGAAAGATAATCTGCTTTTTTTTAATGCAACATTTTGGTTTATTTGAAAATACATTCTGAATTTAAAGTGCTTTCTGAGGGATACCAGATGACACAGAGGTTAGTTTATGTGACAGCTACACGACTATATCACGACGCTATTAATGAGTGACAATTTACAATGTTGCTTTTGCGGTGTATCTGTTTTATATCTGCACAGTTTTTCTGAATTCTTCTGTAAAGTAAAACATGTTTTAGTAGTAACTTTTGTGGTATAGCAACAATGAGACAGCCTTTTTCGTAGCACAACAATACGTTACAATACAGTACTTTCTTCATCACAACAATAAGCGTAATAACTAAGATATCTATACGCAAAGCATTTCACTTTTGTTTATCATGAGGTAAGTACATTGACTTCTGCAGAACTTAGCTTTCGGAGGACGATAACTACGAGACTTCCACAGAGACTGTCTTACAACATGACGCACAGTTTAGCGCTACAGGACACGTATTTGAGTGATTAATTTTGTACTTAAAACATTTATTTTTAAAGATTTTTGAATTTCAAAGAAAGTTTTCCGTGATACATTTCATTCCATTGCTGTAATCTGTAACTCCTGAGGGTATAATTACATTTATCCTCAGGGGGGTACACGCTTACTTTCTGTACCATGTGTGTGGCAACCACAAGGAACCCTAGCTAATATGGTATTTGCTTATACAACTTTACACATCGGTACCATATTTCTCCAACACAGAATTACACAGCTATCTGATTATTTAACAGAGAAACAAACATTTATTTTACTGCATCAGTGACACATGTTTACGCAATTACACAGTTGGATAACTTCACACTTATGAAATTGTATTTTGTATGTACTTTGTGAACTCTTCATATTTTTTCGGAACCATTGTGATACTATGAGAGCTTTGAATGATATATTTTGTATGGGATCACGATTTTTAAAGTACGTTTGAGGTAGATGACACTTTTGACATGAGCAGAGAATTTTTTTAAAGTTTTGATATTATTGGAGGAAGCTACGACGATTTTGAGAGTTGACTGAGATGTTATTTTTACGACGACGATGTGTATTATGCTGCTGAGGTATGTTTATGATCAAGAAGCTGATGCTATATGAGGAATTTGATTATGCTACGTATTTCATATGATGAATTATTAAAGAAGCGTTGACGAATATATATATGTGTAATAAGGTAAGGAGTATTGAGTAGCGGTTAGGAACTCTGCCTTGTGAAGACGTATGTTGGAAACCAAGAATCGTACTTTAAGAGTTATGAAATGAAATGTGTGTATATGCGTGAATGTATCACAATGTTGACGAATATTTTTTTTTTGGACACTTACATTTATAGGATTTTGTTTCTACAGATTTGCAACGCTAATTCTTGACCTATGAAATTTTTATATGAGACTGTCGCTGTAGCAAAAACTGCTGTCGTAAATATTTCGTTAAGAAAGGTAAGTGACCGTGAAGTAATTCGTTGTGAGCGGCCAGGTGTGCCAGCCGCCTTGAGAAAAAGCCATTATTGCGAGCAGCGGCACAGGTAGAAAAAAAAAGCGGCCATTAACCTCGCTTCTGACATTCCTTTGTAGAAAGCATCGCAAAAACGACACGGTCGAACTTGAAAACATATGATTACACTGGATGCCTAATGAAATGACGAGAATTATTTTTGTGTCTATACACCTGATTATGACTACTGTCTCTCTAGTTGAGAGATTTTTCTACTAACTTATGAAATGTCTCATGACTATTGAATGACATTTTTATGCTTTGGTTTGCGTAATTGCTTATTTAATTTAATATCTAGTTTCTAGCTGCACTGCAGCATTGGTAAAAAATAAAATTTTATAGATGTATTAATGTAAATATTTTCTGTCTACAGATCGAGTAAATAATAATTTTTTCAAAAAAAATTAGGGAGCACAGAAAAAAGGGCATTTACCTTCACAGGAACTGCATACATAATTTTCTTTTCTAGTACTTGGTAATCTCTTCTAGAATTAGTTTTTGTGGTGCACCACTTTAATTACATAGACATTAAGATGTGATTATACATTTCCCTTATCTGCATTGTTATCTTAACTGTAATATTTTTTCTGCTTGAGCTATGTCATGTTTAGGTACAAGTTGCTGCTGTTTGCCAGGCATAGTGTTATTGAATTTGACTTTGTATTATTCTGTTAAGTCAGTTTTACTAATGATTTAATTTTATTGTTTGCTGCACATTGCCTTAGATTAGTTGTAATATTACAATTGCATTGCTAATTTCTTAATGCTGCTTGCTTCGCGAATCTGCGTTTTTTTTTTATTGCTGTTTATATTAATTGTTTTATGTGATGCTGCATTGCCTCGTCCCTTAGTTTAATATCTGAGCTCAGTAGATTTAAGTTAGCTTAAGAGGGGGTAGACTATATAAGAAACTAACTATGATGAATTGGAAGCAATGCATTAACAAGGTATATGAAAAAGATTTGGGCCAAATGAGTATTGTACAATGAGAAATAATTATTTTGAGAGAAATATGAATAGAATACAGGAAGGAGGTTTAGATAGGACATTTTGGAAATAATGAAGAACGCAGGGAGATCTCCGAGAAGTAAAGAAAGTTTTATTTGCAAAATACTGCAGTAAAACAAACCCTGTCCTTTCCTTTTGTGGTATCCCTCTATGTGTTTGTGTACCCTTGTGTATTTGTTTTCTTCCTGTCTCTGTGTAGTTTCATAGAATTTTTTTTCTAATACTATTCACTATGATGAGGAATACTGTTATCCTCAAATATAATTGGTATTAATAATATGTTATTTAACTTGTAAATATGCTTAGATATTATTTATTCTGTTTTGTTTTAATGCTCATGTGTGAAGTTGATGTTTCAAAATTTATTCTGATCTTTTATGTATCTACTTATGTCATAATTCCTGTAACACTGTTGTATATGTTATTTTGATTCTTTTGTAAAGTCTGTACTACAAATGTTATCTGTATTGTTATGTTCTTTAATGATGTATTTTGTACCTTTGTAATTGTATTCTTATGTTATAAAATTGTAATTGACACCAGGTCATCAAACTAAGCAACTTGTAAGTTACATTTCACTGCACACGTTTTTGTTGGTCATAGTATATGGACAATATGTGAGAAGTAGGGACTAATAGTGTTTGCACGTGTGTTAATAATTCAGCAAGGGACTGGATAACAGCATTGCTGGTTCTAAGGACAATTCCAAAAACTTTGTGAGTGCACAAGTGGTGGTTATGGACTTGCTATATTATCCGCAAGACTCTTCAATGGTGATTGTGCACCTGCACAGTCACAACAGATGGCTGCTGGTCATCTCTACAAGGACTACAGTGGGTCTGCACCTCTGGTGGCCCACCAGTACCGTCATTTCTACAAGGACTACAGTGGGTCTACCTCTTTGATGATCCATCAATACCATTATTTCCACAAGGACTGCAGTGGGTCTGCGCCTCTGGTGGCCCACCAATACCGTAATCTCTACCAGGACTACAGTGGGTCTGCTCTGTGATGACCTACCCATCAATACTCTTCAAAACTTCGACTGACTCCGCTGTGGGTTTGCTCTGTTGTGGCCCATTACCTGTCTGCATGTCGAGTCAGCACTGTCTTTCCGATGGAAGGACAACACTACTTCTTCAAGACTGCATGGAAATCCACTAGGTCTGTGTGCATTGTCTTTTACTGCTCAGTCTTTGAGAAAAACACTGCAATTCAACGATCAGGACTGTCTTTATGGACTGTGAAAAAATTTTAGCTTTTGACCAACATTGTATCAATAAGTGTGTGCATTTGATTTCTTTGTTATTGTAATTGTGAAAAAAAAATTTTAACAAATATGTATTGGCCAGTGGCCAACAAAATTTGTAAAATTTTTTTGTGGGGAGCATGGGGGTTATGTAAGAAGGCTGTTTAGGTTTTTTTATTGGTAACGCCACCTCTGTATGAAAATCACTGGCTGTGCTGTGTGCAGTCTGTGGCTGCTTTGCATTGTTGTAATACTCGCCATTGTAGTGTTAGGCAGCTGGCTGTGAACAGCGCATAGCGTTGGGCAGTTGGAGGTGAGCCGCCAGCAGTGGTGGATGTGGGGAGAGAGATGGCGGAGTTTTGTAATTTGTCATGAACTGATATGTATGATGATATCAAGGTAAATACATTCTTTGTTCTCTATTAATATCTTTCATTTGCTAACTATCCCTATCAGTAGTTAGTGCCTTCCTTAGTTTGAATCTTTTATTTAGCTGGCAGTAGTGGCGCTCGCTGTATTGCAGTAGTGGGAGTAACCAAGATTTTTGTGAGGTAAGTGATTTGTGAGACGTATAGGTTAATGTTAGTCAGGGCCATTCTCTTGTAGAGAATTTTGAAAGTCAGATTGCGTTGCGCTAACAAAATATTGTGTGTTGAAAGTCAGATTGCGTTGCGCTAAAAATATTGTGCGTCAGTTTAAGTACAGTAGTATAAAATTGTTTGAAAGGGGACGTTTCAATGCTTTGCGTCATTTGATTCTTAATGATGTCACATAAGTAAGTGGTTTTATTAAGCAGTCGCATGACTGTGTATGAAAGCAAACAACAATGCCTTCGGAAGTCGTTACTCTCGTCAGTTACAGTAACGTGTGTTTCGATTTGAAACTGTGTGCTAAGGGACCTAGAACTGTGCAGATTCGTCAGGAGTTGTGCAGAGTAAACCTACGCCGACGCAGAATCGAAACATTGTAAATGCAATGGTTCAATTCAAAATCGCTAACCCCGAAGTAAATTCAGTCAGTCTCGTTACAACAATCAAAAAAATTCTGGCAGTCGGTTGCCATCGTTGGGCTTCGATCAAAAACTGTTGCTGAGGTAATCTGTTAAACGCTCCCCAAAGTGAGACTCGTGGGAAATTGTTCCGTGACACTCCTCCTCCATGATATGACTAGCCCACAGCCTGCTGACCGTACCACGGATTAGATTCGATATTTTCACTGGAAAATTTTCAACAAGTAACCCTATACTCACAGTCATATATCCTGTGACTGTTACCTCCTGTTGCGCTTGGAATGACAGTTTTCTGGATAATGGTTGGAAAATGATGAAAAACGCACAACCTACGTTATCCACTAGTCCGATACCAGGGAGAAGAAATGAGCAGAGACGTTGAGGAAGCCAGTGCAGGAGAAGAGAGCACCGATTACGCAAGTTTTTAGGAATATAAAATTTACAACAAAAGATTTCTTGTAAATGTGTAACAAATTTTGTGAGGAAACAGCCCTTTTCGATTATGTCTAGTGTATCCTGAACGTTTTAACTATTTTGACAACAGACCAGTTTTCCCAGAGTTCCAACGGCTTTTATTTTATAAAGACTTGAGAAGGGATTAGTCTCAGCCGCGTCAGATAGATAAACTGTGCTTATTTGCCTTATTGTGAGAGCAGTAAATAATTAGATCGGCAACAAAATTTGAGGCAGCTCTGTAATGTAGGCATTTAATTGATTATTATAAAGCGAAACAGCATGTATACTGTTGCTCAGAATGAGAGCTTAGTATTAAGCTGCACGTGAACAATAGATGATTCTTTATATCCTATCACTGAACGTAAGCTGAGTTGTGACTGAATGCCGAGTTCATTAGAAACTGTGCACGTGACTAGCGTATGTTGTCAAACTGCGTAGAGAACAAATGTAAGCTAATACTTCCGTGATCGTTGTCACTCTCAATAAAACTCTTCGAAAAATGTGACCGCATCGTCTATGAGTAAAGTTGTCCAACGCTTCTGCCACTGTTGCAAATGGCCTTGATCAGGGTGCTGCGCTGACAACTGAATAGGATTTTTTCCCTTTGTTGCTATTTCATTTTCCTCATCCCATGCTCGCAGGGGTGCAGAATGATAAAAACTTTATAGGATATCAGGAACGAGCAGGATGGGCGTTGGACGTTCTTTATTGGTGTTTACTCCACTTATTTTCGTTGCTGCAAATAGATGCCCGTTATTGGGGTTTGCTTTATTTTTTGTCGTTCGTGGCAATTGGCGGCTGAGAGAAGGGTGGCAGTAGGGACGTTTTGCTGCATATGTGCCGCCTGGTACCAACAACCCCACTGCATGCCAGTGTTCTGTACACCTACGGCCGCTGCGCCTGTGTGGGTTACTTGCGAACGCTGGCGTCACGTACCAGTGTTATTGCTGACATCCAAGACTCTTGAAGTCTGTAGCGGTCTCCACTACTCATGGTGGCATTGGGTCAACTATTTCTGTAGCATACCGTCATTACAACGTGAAAGATATATTCATCTAAGACAGCATACCAAGTCACAGAACATCAAGAGGAGTGCAGCAAATCGGTAAGATTTCGAGAAGTCTCCATTCTGGCGATACAGCCCGATTGAGGAGGGTATTATGCGTATACTTACTTCCTCTCCTGGTTTTAAATGTTTCCATTCTGTTCCTATTTAATGTGGCCACATAACCTTAGCACTATTCTGTAAAATCAGATTATTAAATGCGTACTACGTACATCACTAATACACTCCTGGAAATTGAAATAAGAACACCGTGAATTCATTGTCCCAGGAAGGGGAAACTTTATTGACACATTCCTGGGGTCAGATACATCACATGATCACACTGACAGAACCACAGGCACATAGACACAGGCAACGGAGCATGCACAATGTCGGCACTAGTACAGTGTATATCCACCTTTCGCAGCAATGCAGGCTGCTATTCTCCCACGGAGACGATCGTAGAGATGCTGGATGTAGTCCTGTGGAACGGCTTGCCATGCCATTTCCACCTGGCGCCTTAGTTGGACCAGCGTTCGTGCTGGACGTGCAGACCGCGTGAGACGACGCTTCATCCAGTCCCAAACATGCTCAATGGGGGACAGATCCGGAGATCTTGCTGGCCAGGGTAGTTGAGTTACACCTTCTAGAGCACGTTGGGTGGCACGGGATACATGCGGACGTGCATTGTCCTGTTGGAACAGCAAGTTCCCTTGCCGGTCTAGGAATGGTAGAACGATGGGTTCGATGACGGTTTGGATGTACCGTGCACTATTCAGTGTCCCCTCGACGATCACCAGTGGTGTACGGCCAGTGTAGGAGATCGCTCCCCACACCATGATGCCGGGTGTTGCCCCTGTGTGCCTCGGTCGTATGCAGTCCTGATTGTGGCGCTCACCTGCACGGCGCCAAACACGCATACGACCATCATTGGCACCAAAGCAGAAGCGACTCTCATCGCTGAAAACGACACGTCTCCATTCGTCCCTCCATTCACGCCTGTCGCGACACCACTGGAGGCGGGCTGCACGATGTTGGGGCGTGAGCGGAAGACGGCCTAACGGTGTGCGGGACCGTAGCCCAGCTTCATGGAGACGGTTGCGAATGGTCCTCGCCGATACCCCAGGAGCAACAGTGTCCCTAATTTGCTGGGAAGTGGCGGTGCGGTCCCCTACGGCACTGCGTAGGATCCTACGGCCTTGGCGTGCATCCGTGCGTCGCTGCGGTCCGGTCCCAGGTCGACGGGCACGTGCACCTTCCGCCGACCAATGGCGACAACATCGATGTACTGTGGAGACCTCACGCCCCACGTGTTGAGCAATTCGGCGGTACGTCCACCCGGCCTCCCGCATGCCCACTATACGCCCTCGCTCAAAGTCCGTCAACTGCACATACGGTTCACGTCCACGCTGTCGCGGCATGCTACCAGTGTTAAAGACTGCGATGGAGCTCCGTATGCCACGGCAAACTGGCTGACACTGACGGCGGCGGTGCACAAATGCTGCGCAGCTAGCGCCATTCGACGGCCAACACCGCGGTTCCTGGTGTGTCCGCTGTGCCGTGCGTGTGATCATTGCTTGTACAGCCCTCTCGCAGTGTCCGGAGCAAGTATGGTGGGTCTGACACACCGGTGTCAATGTGTTCTTTTTTCCATTTCCAGGAGTGTATTTCCATAACTATATTTCATTTTCATTCATTGTGAAGACCATAAATTTGTCTTCAAACCTCAGGAAGAAGACTGAAGCACCTAGAACCGCTCGGTCACAAGGGCGTTGATGACCTCGCCATTTAACGCCATAAACCACCAATCATCATCATCAGGAAAGGTATGGAAATGGAATAACTATACTACAATCAGCTTAACAGCACATGCAACCAAATTAGTGAGACGAAAAGTGTGCAACCGACCTGAAAAGAAAATTCAGGGAATGTTACCCTATTATCAATATGGCTTTACGAAACTTAGACACCAGCGAAGAAATTTTGACATTGAACGAAATGTTGAAAGCACTATGTAAGAAAAGCGTGTAAGTAGGCTGTTTAGGTTTTCTTATGGGTAACGCCACGTTGCGCTCTGTATGAAAATCACTGGCTGTGCTGTGTGCAGTCTGTGGCTAGTTTGCATTGTTGTCTGCCATTGTAGTGTTTGGCAGCTGGATGTGAACAGCGCGTAGCGTTGCGCAGTTGGAGGTGAGCCGCCAGCAGTGGTGGATGTGGGGAGAGAGAGATGGCGGTGTTTTGAAATTTGTAAGACTGGATGTCATGAACTGCTATGTATTATGACTTTTGAACACTAGTAAGGTAAATACATTGTTTGTTCTCTATCAAAATCTTTTATTTGCTAACTATGCCTATTAGTAGTTAGTGCCTTCAGTAGTGTGAATCTTTTATTTAGCTGGCAGTAGTGGCGCTCGCTGTATTGCAGTAGTTCGAGTAACGAAGATTTTTAGTGAGGTAAGTGATTTGTGAAACATATAGGTTAATGTTAGTCAGGGCCATTCTTTTCTAGGGATTTTTGAAAGTCAGATTGCGTTGCGCTAAAAATATTGTGTGTCAGTTTAGCACAGTCATGTATAATTTTTCTAAGGGTACGTTTCAAGCGTAAACGCTTTCACCGAATTTTTTGACCCATAAAAAAAGTTCAACAGCCACGGTGAAAAAAGTTTGAACTGTTAAGAGCAATTGTTTCAAGTTGTAGAGGAAGATTGGCAATACACGATGCGAAAGAACCAAGATGGGAAAATAAGAGAGGAAGAACTAACAGGAGTATTTGTATTAAAAATAGTGTTGGACAGGCATGATACTACAGGCCGCCGTAAGGGGCAAAAACTTTAGTGCAAGACGGACACTGAAGTATATCCAGCAAGTAACTGAAGATGTTTGCTGTAAGTGCTACTCTGAGATGAAGAGACTGGCTCACGATTGATGCCTTGAGCCGCCACTTCAGATCAGAAAAACGCATAAAAAATTAATAATTAAGGTGCTGCCGTTCTGGGGGTCTTCAGTCCGAAGACTGGTTTCACAGTTTATCAGGCTACCCTATGCCTTACATTTCCCAATTACTAATGCAAACTACATCCTTTTCTACCTACTAACTATATTCATTTCTTGGTACCTACTGCAGACTTTACCTCCCACACCTCCCTCCAGTACTAAATTCGTTATCCCTTGATATCTCAGGATATGCTCCATCAATCGATCATTTGCTTTAGTCAATTAATGCCACAAATTACTTTTTACCGAATTATATTCAGCAGAAACTTTGATATAGCTCACTAATGATCAGATGGCAGCGTTTTTTACCACTAATTAAAAACTTCCTGGGTCCCAGGTTCGAACCTCGCCACAACTATAATTATGAATAAAAATGTTCAGCAATCGCGACCGAAAATCACGACCATAAGATGTCTCCATTCAGCAACTACCTTGTTAAAGAATGATCAGCAGCGCGCTCTTCCACCTGGGGTCGGAAACCTAAAAAGTGGAAGAATCAACGATGATCAAGAGCATGAAAACGCAGAAGGCAATGGAAACCACTGCATTAAAGACACACGTTGTGTATCCGCACGACTCGTAATCTGCAATTCCAAAAGTGTCATGATTATCTCTTCAATGGCAAAAGTAGGCTACTGAGATCTCCGGGAGAGGACTGCTAAAGGGCAGATTAAAATGAAAAAAAGGGGTGAATAATCAACGAGAGGTTAACGCTCTATAAATCGGAGCGTGAAGTGCCTGAAGTTTGAAAGTGGTAGGGAAGCTACAGAAGCTGAAAAGGAAGGTTCAGTCTCGATATGGTGGGGGTCACTGAAGTTAAATGGAAAGACAGCAAAAATTTCTGGTCAGCTGAGTAAAGAATATTATCAAAAGGAGCGGAAAATCAAATAACGAGAGTAGGATTCATTATGAATAGGAAGGTAGGGCAGAGAGTGAGTTACTGTGAATAGTTCAGTGATAAGGTTCTTCTCATCGGACTCTACAGCAAAGGGATATGAATATCTACTGGTCATGTTGAACTGGAATACGGTTGTAGCGGAAGGTGTAGAAGAAAGGGCTGCAGTACAACACAGCCTTGGTAACAGCGAATACTCTGTTGAATAATCAGAAGAGGAAGAGGTATACTTGTAAAAGGCCTTGAGATACTGAAACATTTCATTTAAATTACATCGTGGTCAGAGAAAAATTCCGGCATCGGGTATTGGATTGTATGGCGTACCCGGGAGCATCTGAAGACTCAATTCACAGTTTTGTAATAATGAAGAATAGTCACGAAAAATCAAACGCAAAGAAGTGGGATACGAAGCACTAACGAATGAGCAAAGAGCTGTCTGAGACAATGGATAATGCGATTATAAATAGCTCAGTAGCCATTTCAGTTGTCGTGGAGTGCATATCTCTAAACAGGAAAATCTCAGAAGTTTGAGAAAAAAAATCCAGGCAATGAAGAAACCATGGGTAACAGAAGGAATACTTCAGCTGGTCGACGAAGGAAGAAAGCACAAAAGCATTCAGGAAAATTCAGAAATACAGAAATACATGTCTCTTAGAAATGTAATACATAGGAAGTGTAGGGAAGCTAAGGCGAAATGGCCGCACGAAAAATGTGAAGAAATCGAAAGAGAAATATTGTCGCAGGCGCAGACTCAGGATGTAGGAAAGTCAACAAAAACTTCAGTAAAATGGAAAGCAGGAGCGCTAACATTAGGAGTGCAAGGGGAATCCCAGTGTTAAATGCAGAGGAGGGAGCGAATACGTGGCAAGAGAGAGGGAGGCATGTCTGATTATGAGATGAAGAAACAGGAAACAGGACTCGTTAGGGAAGAGATAGGGGATTCAGTATATGAGTCAGAAGTTAACGGCTCAAAATCAAGTGAGTCAGAAAGGAGGAATAACGCTCCATTGGAATTTCTAGGGTGGTTGGGGGAAGTGGCAACGAAACGATTTTCGAGTTAGTCTTGAAAATGTATCAGCCTGGCGACATACCATCAGACATTCGGTAAAACATCATCCGCGCAATTCCGAAGATAGCAAGAGCCGACAAGTGCGAGAATTATAGTACAAACAGCTTAAACGGTGAAGCTTTCAAGTTGCTGCCGAGAATGATATACAGAAGAAATGAAAAGAAAGTTGAAGAACTGTTAGATGGCAATCAGTTTGGCTTTTGGGAGTTAAAGGCAGCAGAGAGGCATTTATGACGTTGCAGTTGATAATGAAAGCAATACTGAAGAAGCTCAATGTGAACAATAGAATAAAATGTCTATTCATTGAACAAGAGAAAGTGAATACTATTACGTCAGAGTATTTATCTCCATTACTAGTATGTTACGTAATTTATAACTGGACAGTCGTTTTACTGATATGGATAAATGGCTACAGAAACAAAAAAATGTGAGCCAAGAAGGACACATTAAAAATTCAAGGTGTCTTCTACCTAAACACATTAAATACAACTGTGTTTATGTTCCTACCACGAACTTCGTATTTTATAGTAGAACTATTAATAAGACTGCGATTTTATTTCATGGTAGAGAATCTGAATTGCATGATAAAGGTTTGAAATATGAAACCTACACTCTATCAAAACAATGTTGTAAAACTCATCTGTAGTGTTAAACTAGGGTTCAACTTAACTTAAAATAGACAGAAGAAAACAAACAAAAGTGACATGCAAAACGTGTGATTCTGTTGATACGAATACGGATTCTAAAAGTAAGAATTTTTCTACTGACCACACATTAATAGGAATCTTAAAAATAATGATGCATTAGTATTCAAAGTATACAAAGGCAACAAAATAAAAAGGAGTACATATCAAAACAGTGGCATTTCTAATGCTAACAACATTAAGGTAGCAAACAGTAATTTGGTAGACGCTTGTAACAAACACATTAGGGAAGCAAGTACTGATAATAAGCACATACTTTACACTGAAGATAAACACAAACTTACGTAAATGAACCCCAGAAATCCAGAGCACAAATCAAGATTGATAAACAACACTGGCCCTTAAGGGCATTAGTCAATTTTATTGACACAGGTGTTTATCAGCTATGTAAAAAACTGTAGAGAGTACTTTAAGAGCACAAATTGTTCTCACAAATGATGAAACAGATGAATGCGTTAGTTTATTTCACGCTGCACTTAAATGCAGTATTTTCTCCTTCAATAATAAACCATATCAACAACAATAAGGTTTAGAAGGGCAACTGCGTAGCTGGGTGTGTGGCCAGTATCTTCGTGAACGTCTTGGACAATAAAATTTTTAATTAGGTCCCTAACGTTGGTAAAATATCATCTATGTTGATGATATGGTTCTTGTATACCAAGGGCATGCCGAAATTCCACATTTTCGGGTAACATTACACAGCCTGTATAATAAAATTAGTTTCACCTATGAATCACAAAATAATGAAGGCCATATTTCGCTATTTCTCTGCATTCCTAAATTGCCGTAAAATCAGCCAAACAACACATCTTTCTTATGGATATCTGTGTGTGAGGTTTGGTGGACAGTTTTACGTTTGCGCTTCTTCAGAGAATCTGCTGGCATCTGTGACTTATAAGCCATGCCCTTCCTGTCGAGAAAGCATCTTTTTAAGCATGCTTACTTCTTACGTAGTTCTTTGTTTTCACTCGCCTCACTGTGAGAATTTCTGTCTGTTTGTGTGTACGCTCCATCGCAGAGCCTGTGAGGTGCTAGAATTCTTGACACTTTCTCGCTTTTTAAGGCCGATAAAAACGGCTGCTCTCATCCAGAAGAATTCACACGCCGTCACGTGTGAGTTCTTCACACTCCATCGCAGTGGCTGCAGGGGTCAATCAGTTTCTGGCACGCTTCTCATTGTCCGTCATGCTCTTCGCAAAGTGTCCATTCTCAAACGAAGCGATGGCATCACACCGCCTTTGTTGTTGTAGAATGTCTCTTATGTACGCATCTCGGGCGCTCTCCACATGCAGTTCAGCTCCCTCTTCGCCCTGGGCTGCCGGCGCTGTCAGTCGGCGGAAGTGTCCCCCTGCGCGGGGTGTGACAATAACAGTCCGCTCCCTGTATTTTACCACTACATCCTTCAGAAATGTAAAAAGTGCATTCCAAGGTTTCTCCAAATCTACAAAATCTATAAACGCAGGTTTGCGTTTTCCTAACCTAACCTCTAAGTAAATTGATAGGCTAAGTACTGCCTCAAATTTTCCTACGTATCTTCGGAATCCAAGCTCCTCTCCACTGAAGTCGGCTGCTACCAGTTCTTCCTCTAATCTGTCAATAATTCGTGTCAGTATTTCCCAACCACGGTAGATCGGTAATCTTCACACTTCTCAGGTGCCAATTTTTTTGTTTCTCATTTTTCTTTTGGAACTGGAATTATTGAGTTCTTCGTAAGGGTTGAGAATATTTCTCCTATGTCTTGCATCTTGCTCTGCCAAGGTTATCAGTACGTCTCAGAGAACGTTGGCCACTCCAGAGGCCTATAACACAAAACTACAAAGAAGTGCAGTCTTCTTGCCCCATTGCTCAAGCAGTCCATAGATGAAGGTGGGAAAGATGAAGGATGCTAGAAGCAATCTAGTACTTGAGGAAAGTGTAGTCCTTGCTAAAGGGTACTAGAAAGAAATTTCTGAGAGTGTACGTCTGGAGCAGAGAACTATATCTATGCGAATTATGCGACTGTCATTAACACCATTAAAGAAGAGAAGCGAGGTGTGAGAGACGGGCTATTACAAAGTATTCAGAAAATTAAGTGGCCTGATACGGAATGAGGTCGTTGCTGAACCTCGGGGATAGGAAAATTTTAAAAATTTACTAGAATAAAGTAGGCTGATGGGATGTATAGGCAGATGTTAGGTTGTCAGTAAATAGCTTCCACGGTATTAGAGAGCAGCGAATGGCAGAAATTGTAGGGGAAACTGTAGCAACTAATTACGGACGATGGGTTTAAGTTCCGCTGTGATGTGGAGAACTTTGCACTGTATAACCAGTCGTGATGTGTCATTAAAGTCTATCCTAACACTGGTTATAGAGACTAAAAATCATTACATAAACAAAATAAAAAGTAAAGTGAATGTCCAGACACAAATCTTCAACTTAAATTTATCCGAGTTGAACTGAAATCGTTGAGTTGATCAATTGTATTATGAATTCATGAGATAATGTGGATGTGAAAGTGTTAATGAATGGTGTTGTGGTTATTACTGTGCGCCTTGTGCCAGAAAAAAAATTTCCAACTGTAATAAGTTACATTTCGGTACGCAACCTCATTGAAAATGACAGAAAATAATCCTCATTGCGTTTAAGATAACGGTACGGCCCATGAGCGTCAGCTGATCTAATCATCGACGCCCACCTAACAGGGACAAGTTTTATCGAGAGCTAATTCGGTTGGGCTTTGCCACGACGATTTGAAAGAATAAACGTTAGTTAATAAAAATTCAAAACTTTCGTTCCTCAACGTATTTCAATTTTGCCTACTAGAAGAGTTCTTTGATTGAAAGCTTACCTTGCCTCAACGTTTTATGTCCCTCGTCCCTATAGTTCTTTCGTATCTTGCGTATGTACATTTATTATACATCAATTAACTGTTTCTTCCTTTGTCTCATTCTCATTCCTTCCACCCACGCAACGTCACCCAGAGCTTACTGGACTGTCGATACGACATAATGTAAGATTTTAATAAGACGACATTCCGTACATCTAACGGATAGATACCACAGGGTGTTTCACAGTGTTTTGACGATTTCAAATGTTAATAACGTGCGCTAGAAACCAGACACAGCGACGATAACACCGTCTGTTGGTAATGCGGCGTGTCAAGTTTCATACCACATACTGGTCAGTATTCATGTAGCACGAGAACAAGCAACGTCGTACATTTGCAGTGGAGTGCTGTTTATCCATTGGAGAATCTGTCGTGCGCGTGCAACGCGCCTTTCGTAAGTATTCCAAGACCCAATGGTGATATTCGACCCCTGATCGCGGAGCAATATTGGATTGGTACGGAACTTCCGTGCAACTGCCAGTGCTTTGAATCGAAAGCCAGTGGGGCATCGGAAAACCGTCCGAATCCCCAGGAACATCAAATGTGTGCGTAACAGTTCACTGGCCAGCCCTCGTTGTTTGTTACGGATACTTGGATCCAGCAAGGCGGAGCGACATGCCACACATCCAACAGAAGCTTGCAAGTTCTCCATGAAACGTTGAAAGGTGTCTATAGGATTCCTTTCGTGTTAATTTCTTAAATCTGTTGTCATTTCCACTTATAAATTTAATGTGGTGTTTCTGACTCTCTGGGAGGAGACTGAGCAGTGGAACGAGTTACTTTTAGACATAAAGAAGAACGATCTGTCACACTACTACACTTGAAAACACAGTTTACATGTAATTCATGTCACACAGTCTCAAATGGAACCTACATACGCTTTCTTTTATATAGTGTATATGATAAGATACTGTCATCTCCCTTCACTTCTGTGTGAAAGGACGAATGAGCAAATGTATTTCTAGTTGCATGCTTGATGGTAGCAAACAAGCCTGTCTGCTAGAGAACAGTCGGATCAACGTCGGAACAGGTAACGACGCTTTCTAAAAGCAAAGAGGTTTCTATTCGTAGTATGGTCCTCTCCATCCCTTGTCATGTTGGTTTAGGAAGCTGCCTCTCTGGTCACTTCCGTTTGTATCTGTGAGGCACCCTCGGTAGGGGCCCACGCCAGTCTGTCCGCAGCGAGCGTCTGAATTGGTAAGATCTCCGGCTAAGCGCGTCTTTGCTAAGTCCGTAGGACAATGGATTTCTTAAGTTCAGCCTAACTGAAAATTTAATCACCTTTGCTTTAGGTTTAGATCTAAAATATCTTAACTTAAATGGCAACGCAGTGAAATCTGAGTGTGAATTTCAGAATATCTTCCAGTAGTTGCTTTGTCACTACTTTGTGAGCAGAGTGGAACCACATGTTGATGATCCATAACTCTAACAAAGATTATCAATCTTAAATGCGAATGTGTGTGAGATTGTAACGTCTCATCTTGACAATATTTTTCAATATAGTAACTTTTCTTTATGTTCATCCCACGTGGGCTGTTCTTTGTGAGACCAGTACCACATGCTTATATAATTGTTTGACCCATCAGGTTAATAATATGACCATAGTAACCAGTTCAAGGTTTTTCTTTTGTAAATTGCGTTTCGATGTAATTTATTTTAATTATCAAAATTATTGTGGAGTTACACTCTTTGTGTAAACCAAGCTGACCACATGAAGCATGTCATGTAATCATCAAAGTAGCCCTCAGCTATTCTTTTCGAGAATATTTCACAGACAATTAGTATGAATTTAGTATACCAGTGTGTGGTAATTTCATGACGGACAGTATTGTGCTACGACCGTAACTTCTGTGGGTGAAAATTGAATCAGTTGGCTGTGGTTAATTTCCTCCTGCATATGTTTCAACGTTCATGTGTTATTCTATGAATTCTGTGTTGTATGCAGTCTCCCAATCTTAGCTCTATATTTGATGTGTTCCGTAAAATTATAATCTCACATTTTCACAATCCTAAATAAGGCACCAGTTTAGTTATGAATCAAGTTTAATATGCTGAAATTTTAACGGAACAGTGAACAATGTTAAAACAAATGTCCAAACGTAAATTGATTTATTTCTTTTTATTTAAATTCTCTTTATATATATATCACCGGTTATCGTAAGATGACTATTAAAAGATTATAATTAATGTTAGTCTGGTTGGGAATTTGGTAAGTTAGACTGGATACCTGGTGAAACAGTTGCTCAGTAATGCAAGGTTAACTTCCCCTGATAGCTCGCAGCTTTCTGCCCGCTCTTATTATCCTAAACATCAGCACCACTTTCAGAACAACTTATTGCATCAACATTACATCGTTTGGTAACAGTACAATTTCCAAACGCTATTATATCGAATGACCACCTCGCTCGATTGATTTCATGGCGCCAGGGTTTTAACTATGGGGGTCATTAGAAGGCGAGAGTGTACTATGTGACGGAACGTCACATAATTTGACATTTCGAGAAAAATTAAAAGGGTTTCTTGTGTGTTAAAAAATAGTGACGCGTTGACTATAAATTACTGAAAGACTGCGTCCGTGTGCGTGATGAATATCAAATATTAAAAAGTGTAGTTTATTATTTGTAAAGCTCGCAAACAGCGAAGCGTTTAACAAATAGTCTTTTGCTTACACGGTCTGTGTAATGTAGATGAAGGACAAATAATTTTTTTGGGTTAGATTTTTTTTCCCAGCTTGTTTCGTCTAGTGGAAAACCCGCCATTGGAGAACAGTCTGACATTTAATAACTTCGTGTTGCGGGGAGCTCTCTTCCCCCAGAAGCATTTGTCGGCCATTACGCTGACGATATTTTTTAGTTAGAAATTCAGTCTGTAATATTAAATGTAAATGCGGGAGACTTCTCTATTTTGATCATTTCATAGTTTCAAAGATAGTAAAGTAAATTCAAATTCCTTTCATCAGTATTGTCGTACTGAATGAGTTCAGTATGATTAAGATTGGCCGCTTAACTGCAGATGAGATTCTCCTCAGTTTTTGCCTTGAAGATAACGAATAGTAAACACAGAAAAATATTCCGTTTAATAAGCATAAAAAATCTCAGTTTCTATGTGAAAGTTTGTACATAAATGACCAGTAGCCCCTAAGAACCAAATTAATCATTACAGTTTGTGTAAACGCACTCATTTTTCTCTCCATAATAGCAGCGCTAGCGCGAACTATCTGTTAGAAGGCGATGAGTCGCCCGCTGTGTATAAAATATTATTTCTTGTGTACTTCGGAATAGCTGATGTCCGTACGTTTTGTTATTGTGGTATTAGGGTATTTCAGAGTCTCATGCTGGCGCACAATATTTAACAGAGTAAATAATATTGCAGTACAGAGTAAATAATGTTACAGTATCCAGTATTTATTATTTTGATTAATCACGGCATATATAGAATTTAACTAAACTCCCAATCCCGAGGAACACGGTAAAAGCGATCGAACGGTAAGATTTGAAACATATAAAAGATTTAATTCACGATGAAATTTTCAGAATTCCTCCAGTAGGTACTAAAGTTACGTTCAAAAGCTTGGTAAAACGTCTCGAGTATTTTGTAACCATTGTTGGTCGTAATTTGTCCACTGTACTATTTCATAAGTAAATCTGAATAAATGCTGTACCTTGTGTAAAATGTTAATCTCTCGATTAGTTTGTCTATTATTCAAATTTGAAATCGTTAAATCGATGTGAACCAACCTGTATAAGAAGTTGAACGGGTCGGTAACGTGATACGGATCACAATTGCACGTTGCGCCACAGAACGATGGCGCTATCGGCGACCACGTTTGTAATGTACTGTACTGGCTGCTTTGGCCAGAAGCGCACAATGTACAATAGGCAGACCACTAATGGACGTGTGCTTTTCGTTCTCTTTCAATGGCCCCACACTCTAATGCCTATCAGACGACCGAATCTGTGATAGTTCTATTCAGAGTATTTTCCTTTACAATAGTCTAATTTAGTAAATAAAGACAATGAGCGTCACTTTGTTATAATTCAGATCGTGAGGACTTCACTGTATCAACTAGATGGACTGTATGTACGTATTAGACCCTGTAACTAAAAGTATTTTATTTTTCACTAGAATCACTGTTTTTGCATGTGCCCCGAAGAAACAGTTACCAAACTCATTTAAATGTTCACTCGCTGAGTGGTTAATAAATTACGACTCGTGGTGCATTTGGATCGTACATACAATTTCATTCCGTTTCATTTACGGATGGAGCATAGTATCAATAGCTGCTAGCATGTATTTGCTCAGCCGGTGTTTAGTCTAATTATATCCTCACGACTCTAAAGGAAATAATACTTCGAGAGCTGAAGAGTTTCAATTGAAAGATTTCATTTCCAACTACACATTTCACTTATATGATATTCATATTTGTTAATCCTGTACATCGAATAGTTTTTTACGTTTAGAATAACAAGATGTTATTAGTGTACTATTATAAGCCTTTCACTTAACACCACATGTATCAAAAGGATGCTATGGAATCTGAGGATTACTAAATGCAGTCATTAAGTTATCTGTTAACCATTGTTCTTCAAACTTTGTTTTATTAGCATCCTTACTTATTGTTAGAATATTTAGAGCCTGGAGACATTTGTACCACTCTCAATACCATGTATTTTGCATCCTATCAAGATATGTTATGAAGGATATGGTTCAATAGAAAAATCTAATACTATTTGTTAATAACTTCCCTGATTCCAATCACAAACTTTAGATTCGCGTGGGGTTAAACGAATTACTTACAAGCGTATGTAGGACTGAGTCATATTTATTGGAAATAATTCCAATCTACGGGATAAGCAAATGTAGGAAAGAAGAGAAATGTCAGCGAGTTAATAAAACGTTGCAAGTTGGATGTCCTGTATAATATAATGTAATAATGATTAGTGTAGTGGCAAACTCGGAAGTAATAAAGTGGCAATGGATAAAATATTGTCATTTTGGTCAAATCTAAAGTGCATATCAAATTTCGTGTAAGACTGAAGTCACTATTACGTGGTAAATTAAAGGTTTGTTACGGTGAATATCCACCGTAAAGGCCAGAATTTCTTACGCACGGTGTCGCAAGATACACGTCTTTCTTGGAATGTTTGCAAGGGCAATGTTTGCAGCACTTCCGTTGGGCTGTCCTCTTAGTCAGACGATCCAGTATGTTAGGCAGAAGGTTTGGCAACATCCTTTTCCTGGATAGATTTAGTTCGCCATGACTCCAACAATAACCAGAGACCTTCGGCATGCTTAACCAAACACTGAACTTGTAATCGTTCAAAAAAAGCTTTCAAATGGCTCTAAGCACTATGGGACTTAACATCTGAGATCATCAGTCCCCTTGAAATCAGAACGACTTAAACCTAACCAAACACTTCCATACCCGAAGCAGGATTCGAACCTGCGACCGTAGCAGTCGCGCGGTTCCGGACTGAAGCGCCTAAAACTTCCCGGCCACCGCGGCCGTGGTACTTTTGCCACTGTGGTTCGAGATCCTTGTGTTAGATCGCGTCACATCGCGAGGGAATCAGGCATGAGCCAGAGCAGTGTTGTTCGTGTTCTGCATTGCCATAAATATCAACCTTACCATAAAAGTTTCCACCAAGAATTGACTGGCACGGATTGTATGCGTCACATTTAATTCTGCCAATGGGATCTGGTACGATTTTTTTTTTAGTAATTTAATTGAAAGCTTTGTTGCTTTGGTAAAAATAAAATTGGTTCTTTTTGTCGTGACAGAATAAATTACTATTAATCACACCAGATTTGTCGGAGAACAGCAGCAACATGTGTAATTGAACCAGCTTTAAGAAATTCTATTACCTTTTAGCGGAAAATTCGTGCGGTACTCTCCGACGTTAGAAAAGTCGTGGTGTTCCGTTCGGAGCAGGAGGCGGCTGTCTTTTCTCATTCGCGATATCGAAAATTACTAAAAAATGAACAGAATTTTTTTTTTCGGAGGAAGATCGCGCGGAGAAAACAGGCAGAAGTTACATGAAAGAAACCTAAGGGACCAACTAATTGGATTTGTACGAACATATAAACGGAACTGAAAGAACTTGGAATAAATACTCTAACGATGTCGTCACGACAGCCTCCTGTTCCGACAGAACACACGCTGGATCATAAGCTGCATAAATCTTTTAAACAGAAAAGATTATCACAAGTATAATTAATGAAAATAAGGTTGAGAGATTTTCTTTGAAATTAAATAAACTTCAAGGCTCCAAGTATTAGATTATGAGACGGAAACTTACATTAACATGGCCACCCAATGTGGCGGTGGAGCGAATTTTCATGATACACATTCTCGCTTGTTTGTGGCTACATATATTTTTAATCACTTAAACTCTAAAATTTACAATAAAATGATTATATCAGTATGGAGCACAATACTTTTGCGTCCGACTCGCAACACATTCACAGAAGAACAGCTAGAGAGCGGCGAGGCTCCCTGCAGAAGTAAAAATTGGCAATTGTTATTTCGAAACATAGGTGCATCGTTTTTTTACTGATCGATAGCAGCGTACAACAGTTTATAGCTATCGTGATATTCTGCGCTTTTCAGGAGCGCGGCAAAGATATCTGGTTACAACATTCATTGGTATATGTTAAAAGTTCGTACATACTGACGCGAATACAGAAAAAAAAACTTTTACATGTTAAAAATCGCAGTGATAAAGGCTGTAATGTCACAGGGATCAACTTCAGATTCAGTGGGATGACAAATTTACTAATTTGATTTTATTTACTGACCAGGCTACATTCACAAACCATGGAAATCTTAATTTGCATAATATGCATCACTGGGCAATGAAAATCCTTATTGGCTGAAGCAAGTTGCACGCCAAAAATCGTCGTCTGTGAATGTATGGTTTGGGATTCTGGGGTACAGAAATATAGGCCCCTGTTTCATGGAAGGAAATGTTAATGGTAGGAAGTACACCATATTCCTGCAAGAAACATTAGGTCTGTTATTGGAAGAAATACCTTTAGGAACAATTCACAGAAATTGGTATCAACACGATGGGTGTCCGGCATATGTTTCGTTGATGGCTAGAAATGAATTGCAAACACAATTCCCAAATCGTTGTATTGGTCGCGGAGATGTGTCGCGGTCGTCTCGCTGGCCAGACGCCTTTGGATATTTCGTTGTGGAGATTCGTAAAAGACAATCTTTATAAAGACGTTCCAACTATACCTGAGGATTTGCGGGAGAGAATTGTCAGAGCATGTGCTTCGATGAGTACCGATGTTATAATCATTGATAAGTAGATTGCAGCACCACACTGATACCAAGGGTCATCACTTCCAACACCTTCTGTAAATGGACGTTCATGCCACCATTTTGAACTTTGTTGACCTTCAAAGACCTTACTGTTACACGTCATTGGATTCGTCTCGATAGCCGCTATGAGAAAATAGGTGCCAAACTATAGCATCCCAATCAAAAAAATAAAGTTGACCTTCATATCTCTGACGCGACCATACCTAGCAACAAAAAAGTACCGACATATTATGGACCCCCGTTGTCCCATACAACTTTTTGCCCCACAAACGTTTCAGCACCTGTTACACATTCGGAGTTATTCTTGGTGTTAATATTTAGTGACTCGTCCAACGTATCCTGGTCCTTGTAATGATAAAGCTCATGCTTTTGACACTGAGTTTCCTTGATTACGCATATGCTGAAGCGTGATTACCTCCTTATTTCCCTTGAGAGATGAAATATGGTACTTGCCCCAACAAAACAGGACTTGCTGATTAATAGATTTTTTTCGACTGTCAGGTCAATTGGGAACTTTTGGACTCAGTATGTTAGTGTGTTATAAAACCAGAAGGGCCACTGGGAGTAGATTATTGTTGCTACACCGTAGAAAACTGCTCCAGCGTCATGGTTGTCACTATCATTCAAAGCTTTCTTCTTCATTGTACACAAAATGTGAGTCTGACATGAACTACATACTACTTCTACTAATGAAATTTAAATATTTTTTTACCATATATTTATTGTAAGACAAGAAAGAAGGGATCATTCTGTTTGCATGTTTCAGAACTTGGAGCATACGGGAGAGGGCAGAAGTGCAATATTCCCCGAAAGAAGGGATAGCGCCGTTTAATAATGAGTACAAGATGCGTCAACACAAAAGTAGTAATTGCAGTGTCGTATTTCTGAAGGATTGCAAAATATATCTACCAGCAAGATTTTGGACCATCAGTACTGGTAAACATGATATTCTCAACAGCGGCACTGTGCACACGATACATCTTATTTGAGTGAACAAAAGAAACTGTATGTACAAAAATGACAGCTCCTGTTCTTAAAGTATCAGAGACTGAAATTCTATGAGGTATGTATGTTCACTCTCTGAAAGAATAATATTGTGGCTCTGCGTTTAATTCATAAGGGCGTCAAGTTCTCATGCACCAAGTCATTGGTTTTAGTTACGATACAAACGATTTTTCAGAAATGAATATGAAAACCGTACAGTCACTTATTAGTTATTTTTGAAGTATATGCTAAGTGTGAATATATTTGTTACACTGACCTGTTCCAATTTATGATTAATAGGTTGATTATTAAATTCAGGATATATTACTCATATTGTATACAGTTCGCTCACAGAATGTAATTCAGCGTCATTTCGATTTTATTAAGGCAAATACAACTGTCAAATCTTAATTAACTAATGTAGTTGTCTCTATTGCACTGGCGGAGAAACATACAAGCCAAAAAATAATTAGTGAATAATTTCGAGAATACATTTGTCTATGTAACATATTTAAGTGATTAACATTGCAATATCACAGACTAATGTAAGCGTGACATATACCAATGAAAATGTTAAATTTGGTACATTAACAACTGGTCTAACAACCAGAAAGTCGAATGCAAGCATGCAAACGTGCGTGCATTGTGTTGTACAGGTGCCGCATATCACTTGCTGGGACAGAGTTCCATGCCTGTTGCACCTAGTGGCTCATTGGACGGACGGTTAATGCTCTTTGTGGATGGCACTGGAGTTATCGTATGATGACGCCGCATATGTGCTTGATTGGAGACAGATGTGGTGATCGAGCAGGCGAAGTCAGCACAACGACAACCCGTTTAGAATATTGGATTACAGTAGCGGTTTCTGGCCGAGCCTTATCCTATTGCAAAATTCCCCCTGGAATGATGTTTATCAATGGCAGCACAAAAGGTCGAATCACCACACTGACGAGCAAATATCTACGTCAGGGTGCATGGCAGTGCTCCTGCTGTCATTCGAAATTGCACACTAGAGCATAACTCCAGATGTAGGTCCAGTCTGTCTAGCACACAGATGGGTTAGTTGCAAGCCCCCAAGTAGCCCACGCTTAACCATACAAGG
The DNA here is from genome assembly GCF_023898315.1 of Schistocerca nitens. Taxonomy (NCBI): domain Eukaryota; kingdom Metazoa; phylum Arthropoda; class Insecta; order Orthoptera; family Acrididae; genus Schistocerca; species Schistocerca nitens. The sequence goes on along the minus strand of NC_064617.1, from coordinate 462,190,985 downwards.
CCATCACTGGTACCGAGACAGAACCAGTTTTCATTAGAAAAAACGGCAGACGTCGACACTGCCCTCCAGCGAGGTCTCGATTGACACCACTGAAGCCACATACAGCTGTTTTTCGGAGTCGGTGGAACGCACGCTACAGGGCGTCTGGCTCTGAGCTGTCGTTGAAGTAACCGTTTTTGAGCCGCTAGTTGTGTCACTGTGGTGCCAAGTGCTGCTTCGGTTCCTGCTGCAGATGCAGACGATGCACCAAAGCCGTACGTCGAACACGATGGTCTTCTCTCTATCGGTAGTGTCACATGGCCGTCCGAAGCACAATCTTCTTCCGGCTGCACATTCCCGTAACCTCCACTGTCAGTAATCATACACAGTGCCTACAATTCTGCCAAGTCTTTGTGTAATATCGCAGAAGGAACAATCGGTTTCTCGTCGTCCTATTACACGACCTCGATGGCACTCAGTGAGGTGTTGATAATGGCGTCTTTATCGCCTTAAAGACATTTTTGATTAACATCAGCCCACCACGTGAAGTTCCAAGGGTTAGCGTGTATTTAAAGCAAAGCTAATTTGCATCCTCATAATGTCACTACTAGCACCACTATTGCGTGACTGGGGCGAAATCTGAGTAGACAGTACCTTTAAGATGTGGTAACATACATACTAACTTTCGTTTATGTCGCACATTTCCTTTTTGGTGTTGCAATTTTTTTCCGTCAGTGTATAAACTCAAACTATAACAACTTACTACTTAACAGATGATATTATAAAAAGTGTTGAATGTGATGATAAAATTCATACGCTCCCAGTGTGTGACAGCATAAGACGGCAAAGATTCTTTGATGGAAGTCACAAAATTAATCTCTTTTAGGAAAAAGTAAAGAACAATATATAGTAGAATATGTAGCTGCACTATACTTCTTCACATTCTTTTTGCTCTGGAGTATATTGTAATGCTGTTACCACATAGAAACAAGCATTACAGACCCAGAGAGAAAGACAGAGAGAGACACAAAGAGAGTGTGAGGGGGAAGTGGCGAGGGGGGCGGGAAATTTACGGTTGTATATAGATCAGAGAGATGAAATGTCGATGAAGCAGATGTGGCAAAAAAGTACCGAAGTTTTTGATGTTGTGTGTATACATGTGAGAAGAAATTTCATGACATGGCTATACAGTGTTTACAGAAGTGGAATGTTATGCAGTTTGTGCTTGTGTGTGTATGTGTGTTTGTAGATATGAAAAGAAGGAAATAAAGCATGAGAGAGGTGTAATGTGTAATACTATACATATGTCATGAGAACGAAAGAGGGAGAGAGAGAGAGGGAGGGAGGGAGAGAGAGAGAGAGAGAGAGAGAGAGAGTTGGGGGGGGGGGGGGGAGGGCGAGATAAAATACAAGAGCGTGTGCCTATGTGTGTCTGTATGTGTGATAGCGCCGATTTATGCAAGTCAGAGGCAAATATCTTACGTATTTTTTCCGACAATGTGATATTTTATGATTTGAACACTTCGCCATTTTACACGATTCACAGTAATTACGAAAGATTCCTGCACGTAGCATCTTGAATCTTTGAATAATTATAGCTGCTTTTTCTAAAGTTAGATGAGTTTTCCAATTTGCTGAACATAAATCTGTTACGTATTCTTGTAGCTCTTTAAAAGTGCCTATTGTGATTTCCACTTGATATATGCTATTTGCCATTTGGGTGCCAAAATAATGGATGACGGCCGAAGTAGAGAGAATACAACATGTAGACTAGCAATGGCAAGAAAAGCGTTTCTGATGTAGAGAAATTTGTCGGCATCGATGTAGATTTAAGTCTTAGAAAATGTTTTCTGAAAGTATTTGTATGGAGTGCAGCCATGTATGAAAGTGAAACATGGAAGATACGCAATTTTATAGAAGAAGCGAATAGTAGCTTTCGATATATGAAACTACAAAAGAATGTTGAATATCAGATGAGGAAGTACTGAACAGTATCGGACAGAAAAGCAATTTGTGACGATACTTGACCAGAAAAAAGGATCGGTTGGTAGCACAAATTCTGAGACGTAAAGGGATCACCAATTTAGTACTGGAGGAAAGTGTGAGGGGGGAGGGGGGCAAAAATTGTTGATGGAGAAAAAGGGATGAATACAGTAAGCAGATTTAGAACGATGTGGCTTGCAGTAGTTATTCGGGGATGAAGAGGCCTGCACACGATAGAGTAGCATGGAGAGCTCCATGAAGCCAGTCTTCGGACTGTAGTATACAACAACAGTAACACAGTGATTTCCAAAACTACTTTATTATCTTTGACGCACCTGAACAACTGAACTGCTCCAGGTATCTCGGAACCAAGCCTAACTATGTGGTCATGCATACGTACAAGAAATATTTTCTATCTGGAATTTTCAGACAGAGCTTTTACTGTTGTTCCGTCTCTTTCTATAGTTTATAATTTTTAGTTTCACTAATCTTCTGAGTGAGGGTTAGAGCGTCATGAAAGGGGGTTTCAACTACGTATTAGAAGTGAATTGAGATGTAGTTGATTAATCAGTAACTTTTTAGCAATGTGTCACAAAATCTCTGTTCTTGACAACGTTCGTACGACTAACAGAACAACAATGCACTCTGAGTTGTAAGTTCTGTTTCGTAATATGTTTGGCAGCGACTGAACAGTGAAATACGCTGCAAGCTGCGGTATCATTAGGCCAAGCGAACTCTCGTGACGTAGATGTTCTTCTCTCGGCTGCGGGTGGTGGCTTAGCCCGACATTGAATTGACGTCATCACAGCGGGAGAAACATAATTAGCCCGTTCGTTACTCGACATCACTTGAAGCGGAGCCGAGGACGTCGCTGCGGCGTAGCTACTAGCACCACGGCTACCAACACCACCGCTACCATCACCACCACCAGGTCCGGGTGCGCTCAGCCGTCGGTAGGCGGCGGCGTGCAGGCGCCTGAGCAAATTGCGTTTCCCAAGGAGGAGCCTGCTAAACTTGGCAGGTTGCTGTCGCTGCGTACCCATGGAGTAGGAAGGTACTCAGCCTTGCCCGATCGTGAGCAACTCTCAATTATCTCCACTCCTTTCATCTTGTGAAATCTAGCAGCAGGATGAGACGTTATGTGGACTAACAATAACGAAGACGTTATGTAGACCAACAAAAATAAAGGGCTTTCCTGAGGCACATGACGAATAAGGTGGGAAACAGAAATACACTATTTGATCAAAAGAATCCGGACACCGACAAAAACATACGTTTTTCATATTAGGTGAATTTTGATGCCACCCACTGCCAGATACTCCATATGTGCGACCACAGTAGTCATTAGACATCTAGAGAGAGCAGAATGGGGCGCTCCGCGAAACTCACGGTGATTGTATGTCACTTGTGTCATACATTTGTACGAGAGATTTCCACACTCTTAAACATCCCTAGGTCCGCTGTTTCCGATGTGATAGTGAAGTGAAAACGTGAAGGGGCACGTACAGCATGAAAGCGTAAAAGCGTACAGGCCGACCTCGTCTGTTGACTGACAGTGACGGCCGACAGTTGAAGAGGGTAGTAATGTGTAATAGGCAGACATCTATCGAGACCATCACATAGGAATTCCAAACTGCATCAAGATCCACTGAAAGTTCTAAGACAGTTAAGAGGTGAAAAAACGCATTTCATGGTCGAGCGGCTGCTCATACGCCACACATCACGCCGGTAAATGCCAAACGACGCCTCGCTTGGTGTAACGAGCGTAAACATTGGACGATTGAACAGAGGAGTGACGAATTACGGTACACATTTGGCGATCGGAATGCAGGGTGTGGGTATGGTGAATGCCTGGCGAACTTCGCGTGTCAGTGTGTGTAGTGCCTACAGTAAAATTCGGAGGCGGTGGTATTACTATGTGGTCGTGTTTATCATGGAGGGCGCATGTACTTCTTGTTGTTTTTGCGTGGCACTATCACGACACATGACTACCCTGATGTTTTAAGCACCTTCTCGCTTTCCACTGTTGAAGAGAATTTGGGGGCTGGCGATTGCATCTTTCAACACGAATGATACCTGTTCATAACGCACGGCCTGTGGCGGAGTGGTTACACGACAATAACATCCCTGTAATGGACTGGCCTGTACAGAGTCCTGACCTGAATCCTACAGGACACCTTTGGGATGATTTGGAACGCTGATTTCCTGTCAGGCCTCGCCGACCGACATCGATACCTCTCCTCAGTGCAGCACTGCGTGAAGAATGGGTTGCCAGTCCCGAAGAAACCTTCCAGCACCTGATTGAACGTATGCCTGCGAGATTGGAAGCTGTCATCAAGGCTAACGGTGGGCCAACACCGTATTTAATTCGAGCATTACCGATGGAGAGCGCCATGAACATGTAAGTCAGTGTCAGCCAGGTGTCCGGATACTTTTGATCACATAGGAGGTGTTAATTATCAGAAGGTGATACCGTTACTCAAGATTCTATGAGAAGAATCATTCAGTTTCACAACACTACATCCCCTGCAAGGATGCAAGGAATATTAGAGGGTAAATTATACAGCGAAATTATAAGGTTACCTTTTTACCAGTCATTAGTTCTCGAGTCAAGTGGCTTCTGGTAAGGGTCTTCCTTGTGCACCTAGCTCATTGTGGCTCAGTTACAGAAATCAAGGGAGGCAAAGTAGGGCAAAACCGAGTACAATGACTTAATTCATATACACCGATTTCGGAGACCAATAACTCTGCAAAACAATATTATTTTTACATGTTCAATACGATAGTCGTTCGATTTCAGCTTAAAATAAACCATCTCAGCATAAAAAATAATTACTTCCTTAGGAGTAAAATGTGGCAGCCATTTAAATTGATGGGAAAAACTTGAGAAAAGAAAGAAGTTTTATTCTACTGCAGATAAATATAAAGCATATGGAAATCCTTTAATACATTACTATGGAAAGCTTTATATCGGCCGCACAAGGTGAGATGTTCTGCTGCTTGTTGTTATGTGACTCTCAAGGGACGAGCGATGTGTTAAATTAAAATTTGTGGATAAAAATCCTAGATCTGGACCTCTAAAACTTATTCATTGGTTACTAGTTTCAACTATTGATGACCCATCTTCAGACAATAAAAATTATTACTTAAGGCAGTGTGTATCAGTCACCACATATTACACAGCGTCATAATCTCCTTAGCTGAATCACACTTGTTGACACGTACACGCCAGAGTAGGTCGTCATTTGATATAATTTACAACGTTAGCCATACATGTCTCTATAGCTCATTTTGTGGTAATTTAGTCGTAATGTGCCATGTTGTAAAATAAAAAAAAACAAATAAAATAATAAAGCATTAATAACAGTATTCCTGAAACACTACATTTCGTAATACACTGAGATGACTAAAGTAATATACTGCTGGCAGTAGCATCACGTACACAAGTTATAAAAGGGCAGTGCATAAGCGGAGCTGTCAGTTGCACACAGGTGATTTATATAGGTTTGCTACGTGATTATGCCAGCACAACGGTAATTAATAGGCTTTGAACGCAGGGTGATAGTTGAGAAAGACTCATGGGACATTCCACTTAGGAATTCACCGAGAGCAGTGGTGTTTGCGTAGAGTTTTCAGTGCTAACAGAGAAGAACACTGCGTGAATTAACCGCAAAAATCAACGTGGGTCGTACGCGAACGTGTCAGTTGCAACAGTGTGCCGAAATTTGACGTTAATCCGTTATGGCAGCAAACGGCCGATACGAATTCCTTTCCTAACAGCGACATCGCCTCTGTGGTTGGACGCTGGACGGCTGGAAAACGGTACCCTGATCAGACGAGTCCCGATTTCAGTTTGTAAGAGCTGATGGTGTGGTTCGAGTGTTGCGCAGATCCATGAAGCCATGGACCCAAGTTCTCAACAAGACACTATGCAAGTTGCTGGTGGCTCCATAATAGTGTGGGCCGTATTTACATGGATAGGACTGGGTCCTCTGGTCCAACTGAACTGATCATTCACTGTAAAAGTATTTTTGTCTGCTTGGAGGCCCTTTGAAGCCGTTCATGGACTTCATGTTCCCAAACAACGATAAAATTACTGTGGATGACAATGGCCATGTCACTGTGCCAGAATTGTTGACGATTTGTTGATGCACATTCCAGGCAATTCGAGTGAATGATTTGGCTCCAGTATTACCCGAAATTAATCCCATCGAACATTATGGTCAGTTCGTGCACAGAATCGTTCACCGGCAACGCATTCGCATTTATGGACGGCTATAGGCTCACCATGGCTCAGTACTTCTGCAACGGGTCCCCAGTGACTTTCTGGGCCCATGCCATATCGAGTTGCTACACTACGCCGAGTGAAAGGAGGTCCGACACGATGTTAGAAGGTATTGAATAACGTTTGTCACCTCAGCGCAATTCAATAAAAGAATTGGAAGGTAACGCTCAAAAGAGCTTCTTTTGACTTCAAAGCCACAGTTTTAACGGAAAGGAAGTTTAGAATAGCACACATTATTTTGTGCTTTGAGTCACCGATCTTGTAACTGATTTGATGGAGCCCGACAGGTATTTCTCTCCTGCGCCAGCCTTTCCATCTCAGACTAGCAACTGTACCCTACGTTATATGCTGGATTTATTCCTATCTCCGTCCTCCTCCGCGTTCTCGTCATCATTCTACTGTGGGATTCCTGTCGCACTCCTCAAGTTCTTCTTTAAGTTTTGATGCAATCGTTTCACCTCAGCATCTCTACATTTCCTGCTTATTTGATTCCTAAGTGTCTGGTGACTTATATCTGTATTGCCGAACTACCCTGAACATTTTTATACATTCATCTTTCGTCAATCAGCTGAAGCATATCTTGCAGGTATGTTTCTCTATCTCTTGCAGGTATTCTGTGACTGCCCTTCCTAGAGACAGCCTCAGAGAGCATCAAGGGTAGCTCTTCATTCCATATTAAGTCCGTATCCAACTACTCTGCGCACTGATTCATCCTGAGTAGACTCTTAAACTTCAGCCTACTCTCTGTCATTAATAAATTCTCATCTAGTACTACATCTGCTTCTGGGTACCCCTTACAATCCAATATCTGGTTGCGGAATATCTGCTTGAGCATGACGTAATCTACCTAGAATCTTCCTGTTTATCCCGGCCATTTCCGGGTATACCTCCACCTCTTGTGATTCTTGAATTCAGTTAGCTTTTACTCTCTCAATCCTACTATCAATTCTGTTTCTAAAAATGGTTCAAATGGCTCTGAGCACTATGGGACTCAACTGCTGAGGTCATTAGTCCCCTAGAACTTAGAACTAGTTAAACCTAACTAACCTAAGGACATCACAAACATCCATGCCCGAGGCAGGATTCGAACCTGCGACCGTAGCGGTCTTGCGGTTCCAGACTGCAGCGCCTTTAACCGCACGGCCACTTCGGCCGGCAATTCTGTTTCTCCCGTAAGCCTTTCTTCTAATCGTTCCCCTACAACCGCATTCCAGTCCCTCATGGGTATTAGATAATCATCTCCCTATTACGTACATAATTATTCTTACAGTATTCTCATATACCGTCTCTGTCTCTTCGACTTCTGCCTGCGTTGTCGGCATGTTCACGTGAACTACTGTCCGCGGCGTTGGTTTGCTCCCGATTCCTATGAGAATAACTGTATCACGGAACTGTTCTCAGTAACTAACTCTCTGCTCTACCTTGCTATTCATAAGAATTCTACTCCTGTTTTAACTTTTCTGCTGGTGTTAACATTACCCTGCACTCTTCTGACCAATACATCATTGTCTGCTTTCCATTTAAATTCACTGAACCCACTAAATCTAAATTGAGACCTATAATTTCCCTTTACAGATTTTGTAGCTTCCCTAACACGTTAAAGTTTGGACTTTTCAAGCTCCAACTTGTAGGACGTTATTTTTCATTGGTTATTCAGTCTTTTTCTCATGGTCGCCTTCTCGAGACTGAGAAGGAGCAAGTCCAAAATCTTTTGCCGATGAAGTGTTTATCATGATTCTTTTTTAATTACAGGTCACATATCCTGTGGCTACACAAGTTGTGTTTTTAATGCAAAGGTTTCCATTGTCTTCTGTGTCCTCATAGCAATGATCACTGCTGATTCCTCCGGCTATTCCCTATTTCCCACCCCAAGGGGAAGAGAGTGCCCTGAACCTCTGTCCGTACCCTCACCCTCATCGAAAAGGTTTTTGGCTGACGAAGGTTGACTTCCAATGCCAGAAGTTTTGGGACGTCACTGCTGATGGTTTTTTGTTCAAAAATTAAGCACTGGCGTTGTTCTAACCCGGAACCTTGGACGTTTTGATTGTTATTTGAAGAGTCTACCCTAAGATGACGGGTGCTTCCGTTAAATTATACGTGGCAACGAGTGAAACTTTTAGCAAGAATGGAACAGAACAGGCTACATGGTCATTTAACAGCACGGGTGCTAACATTAACAATACGGATAAAGTAAGAAACGCATTCACCGATTTATAAGAAGAAATATTATTTAACTCAACTGCCCAGGTACACAAATCAGTGAACGAATATACCTAATGATCCAGTGGCTTCAGGGACATCAAAATGGCTCGTGATAGATAAAACTAACTAGCCATAGACGGGCTACGATGTCATACATGTACAGTTCACTCATGATAACGATTCTAAATACAGCCTACAGCACAATAAGTCTCATTGTATACATCCAAATGACAAATGCTTCCATATCATAAAACTTAAAGCGCTTACTGAAAAAGATGGAAACTAAAGGAAGTAGATTTTACTTTCGAAATTTTAGTAAATAATCACCCGCCATCGATCTACTCGACAGAGGTCGTAACAGCTGCTCTGCATAAGTATCAACGGCAGGGGAGGATATGAATACAAAACATGAAGGTGAAATCTACATCCTAAGTGCAAACTTGCGTTTACCAACTTGGCGACGCCCCTGCAAGGAAATTACACCAGCGCGCCAGATATTGCCAACAGACATTACAATCTAAACACGTCCGACACGGAAACAGCGCAAGTACTAGAATGGCGGGCAGCCAGAATACAAAATTACAGGCGCGCAGCAGTGTGGTACCAACGGACTTTACAACATCAACACATCCTACCCGCAAGTAGTGCAAATATCAGCTTCATGGCGCCCCTGAAATAGGAAATGACAGCCGCTCACTAAGGTACTGCTTTCGTACATTAAACAACAGAACAACACATTAAGAGCAAAATGGAACACCTGATACACACCAAACAACAGGTGTACCAGGGGTATAACGAAAGCGTAAATTATAATATAGAAATAAAATGTTGCTATTGGTGGACACATCAGACAGAGTATCACAAAACATCGGACGTGATATAAATCATGATAGATAATCACGCAGGCCACTTAAGCTGACTCTATATTATTTGTATAGTACGCAACAACTCTCAACTCGTCGTTCCAGCAGCAAGAAAATATTTTACAACTTAAATGGCCACACAGGTTGGCCAGGTAGTGCAAGGCACAAGTAACTAAGAAGCTGGAAAACTAGAAACTTTGGAGAAGAGTTGGAAACCTTCACATAATGCGAAAGCCGACATTTACCACCAACATTTGCACCGATTTTATAAAATACTGTAATTCCATGCAAGGGTGTAAACTGCTAAGGTGGAAATGTCCAGATAGCTAACTGACAGCAGTAAAGACGAGACCAGGTCGTCACTTTCTCCATACGCAGCTGTGCATTGTCGGAGAAAACACGCCGCGGCCAACGCGGTTCGCCAACAGCACCGAGCGCCTCCAGTCAGTCAATTTTATCTTCTCTCCAGCCAGCCAGTACACACACCCTTAAGGGGAGCCGGAGGTGCCAATGCTACCCATGTTAAAATCACTTAGTTTGAGGAACATTTATGAATAAACTACCAAATAGAAAAATTTGAATTTTTTTTTACATATAGAGTGGTTTAGTATTGCAGTTATTCATTGGAAGAGGCAGTATGAAGGAACAATGCCCACACTGCTTTTGGCATGTCACTAACGTTACTAGTATTTTGTCTTATACCCATAGTATCTCTGTAGACGTTCAATCACCTCATCAGTAAGCCTGCCTCTCCCTCGTATTGTCTTTCCATCACTGAGCTTACTTGAACCCAAAGTTTGTTTGAGCCTTCGAAGCCGTGCACGCATACGCTTTTGCACATGCCCAATGCATTCCAACTTTTTAACTAGAAATTCATTTCCATATGATTTCAGTTCCTCCATAGTCTTGAAACCTTTGGAGTCACCATCCCCAAGGTAGTATCTGTACCTAAAGTTGTATTTGGGAACTGAACGTTCAAAAATTTGTTTCACTCCATCCACTTCCATTGCTCCACTTGATCCATTAAAATTTGCCTCACGGGTTCCACTGTGCTCTCCTTTGATTTTATTTTTGCACCTACAAAGTTTTGATAATATTGCAACATCTATCACTTTTGCACTATCACCACAAGTAGCACTTACAACCCCATTCAGGGATTTATGACCCCTCTTTTGCCAGGAACCATCTAATGACACTACCAAATCCCTAGAACCACCGTTCATTTCTACAGATTCCTCCACTGTTCCTTCATGGTTTTCAAAGCCAAATCTTCAACAGAGGATCCTGCCAGTTCACAGTAGTACCCAAATTTGCTTGGAGGCGATGGCAAGTTCATAATACCACAAAACAGTTTACCAGTAGCAGACCCTTTTCCAATGGATCGAAGACCATACACAAGTCGAACATTCACATCAAACACTATAGATCGTCCATTTTCACCAAAGAGACTGGCATGTGAATTGTAGAAAGTCACTTGATACTTGCAACATGCACAGATTATCTTCATCTCACAAGCTAAACCAAAGTGCTTTGTTATCTCTAGTCCCACTCCTACCCTTGAACACATTTTGCACAGAACACTTTCTTTCAGCACACAAGATAATAATCCAGTATTCAGTACTTCGTTAATATCATCACTGTCACTAACATACTCACGAAATCTGTCACTTCCACCAGTCAGCTTCTTGCTAGAAGATGTCACAGGGCTATGGCCGACCATGTGTTGCTTAGCAGAAGAACGCACTGTTTCAGTAATTGTAGTATCGCAACTTGGTATTAGTGTTAATTTTCTTTTCCCTACGTTCTTCCTCTTCTTATATACACGGTTACTAAAACGTTGCATCGTAACCAGAACAACGCTTTACACAAGAAGTATAATACTACCAACAACAGGCGCAACACTGAACTAATTCGAAACGGTAAACAGCAAAGAGACGATGTTCCGCGCTCTTAGCGCTTCATTTGTCACAGAAAACAGTGTAGCCAACCCTTTCACACTCACTGTATGCGTAAAAAAAGGCGCTCTATGCGTAACAGGCCGAGAAAATCCCAAGCAGTTCGCCAGGAAGTCACGAGAGGGTGTTAGATGCATTCTGTGGCCGCCCATTTCTTCAAAACATGGTTCAAATGGCTCTGAGCACTATGAGACTCAACTGCTGTGGTCATAAGTCCCCTAGAACTTAGAACTACTTAAACCTAACTAACCTAAGGACAGCACACAACACCAAGCCATCACGAGGCAGAGAAAATCCCTGACCCCGCCGGGAATCGAACCCGGGAACCCAGGCGTGGGAAGCGAGAAGCCCATTTCTTCTGCAGGCGTGGGGAAAATGGTAATAACTCCACTTCTAGGGCGAGTAGTTTACATTAAAGAAGAATGTTCCAATTAATTCTCGGTCGCAAAAAAAGTCGTTATTTTTTGGATTCGACCACCTCCGGCTCCCCTTAAAGCAGAGACGACCGTGCACCAGCCCGGCACCTCGTGGGAACGTGTGGTCTCTTTCCTAGGCAACGGTCAAAAACACGCACAATAGAGCCGCGGCTGTCGGTATTCTGTGTGTGCGGCTCAGTATCGAGAGAGAGCTGTCCACCTCCAGATGTCTTTGGTTTTGTGTACTACCAGAATTGGGGAGGGAGAGACTAAAATGGTTTAAACGGCTCTGAGCACTATGGGACTTAACTTCTGAGAACTTAGAACTACTTAAACCTAGCTAACCTAAGGACATCACACACATCCATGCCCGAGGCAGGATTCGAACCGGCGACCGTAAAGGTCGCGCGGTTCCTGACTGTAGCGCCTAGAACCGCTCGGGCACCACGACCTGCGGAGGGAGGGACTATTCTTCATCCCTGTTATTTACTTCTGCATAATTCGCGTTTGATGAAAACTGTATTTTTCAAGAAGCGAACTGCTGCAATGAATGAAATTACTCACTAAAAGTAATACTAAATTTTTAAAAAATGTTTAGAATTTGTTGCATCGTTTTTCTGAGTCAGAGAGTGGATTGATGGATTGCACTAGGTTTCTGGTCCATGCCCAATGAGAAAGCATAAACTTTAAGGACAGCAATAGTCAGTATAAGCCGTACATTGTATGTAAACCAATAACGAAACTAAGACAGTCCACAAACGGAGCATGGTAGTCGTAATCACGGTGGTATAAACGAAGAACTTCATACGGCATAGAACAAAATAGTACCGGTTGGCTTCCTGTCCTAGCACGAAAAGTGAGTCACAGCAGCCCACATATGCTGTGGTCCCAGTCGTCAACGTTTGTGCTTCGCTATTGATACCAGCTGTAGGTGGGAATACTAAATCCCTCATCCCTGGATATCGGCCCAGGGGCAAAAATAGCAGAGTTTGAGCCGTGGCCCGCGTGGAAACGTGCCAGGCGAGTCTGAGCTCTCCACCACGGATTCAAGTGGCCTTGCTTGCCACTGCAGGAGTGGTGGATGCGTAGTGCGCCTGAAGCAGAGCACTGTTCTGGCACAAAAGATACATGAGGATTGTGAGCAGTTGGAGTGGTTCCACGGCCATGCGTCACCACAGAGTGGCCCACTTGGTTGCTTGTTCAAGCAAAGGTGTGGGGACAGGTTCCACCAGCGAGTGAATGGCGCTGTGTTTTATTTGGCAGTACGACAGGACGATGCTAGGGAGGAGCGGTGATGGCGCAGTATGCAGCTTCAGTTACAGTCGGAGCTGTTTGTGATGGTGGGTCAGGAACTCAGGACCGGCTGGGACGTTAAACAGCTGCCACCCCTGTGGCCTATGACGAGCCCATTGGGCCACCATGAATGCCAGCCAAATGTGTACGCGCACAGACGGGTGCTGTGCTTGTAGGTGTAGGTAAACTTAGGCTGGGCGTGCTGCACGGGGCACAGAAGATCTCAGTGTTTTCCTTGCAAGTACTTGCCCTACTGGGGCGCTAATGCGGGTTGGTCAGTGTATGGGCTAGGAGGCTGTGCAACACTTACTGAGTCGACATCTTCTGCTACACATCACACATATGTGTGATAAAAGCCCTGACCATCTACTTGACGTCTGCTTTTGAAACTGAGTGGAAACAGTGGTGGTGGTGGTGGTCAAGTATTCAGTGCCATTTCATCGAGGGAAAGCCTCCAGCTGTAACGATATGAACTAGCGAACCTTGTCATACATGTTGCCAAAATTATACAAATGTTAGAGTTAGTGACATTGGTTATCGGTAAAGACTTCAGTGAGATGAAAGTCAGGTTGGAGAGAGTTTCAATCACCAGCAATAACTTTTTTCTTGTGGACGTCTGATGTGGCCTGCCATAAGTTCCTCTCCTATGCCAACCTGTTCATCATAAAGTAGCACTTGCAAAATAAGTCAACAGTTATTTACTGGATGTAACCTTATCTCCAAACGTACATTCTCATAAATTTCTTCCTCGAATTAAGCCCTTTGTTTCATACCACTAGATATATCTTGGTCAGGAATGCCCTATTTGGCAGTGCTGATCTCCATTTTATGTCGTCATTCCGTCGTCCATCACGTGCTATTTTTTTTGCCTAGGTAGATGAATTCCTAAACTTCTTAGGCTTCGTGGTCCGCATTTCTGATGTTAACTTACAAACTGTTCTAATTTCCGCCAATTTTCATTACTTTTCTTTTTCGTAGATTTACTCTCAGTCCATATTCTGTACTTTGACTGCCTATTCCATTCTAGGGATGCCGTAATTCCTGTTCGTCTTTGCTTAAGGTATAAATGTCATCAGCCCATCTTATCGTTGATACCCTTTCACTCTGAATTTTAATCACACTCTTGAACCTTTAGTTTATCTCCATCACTGCTTCTTCGATGTGTAGATTGAATAGTACAAGCAAAAGAATACATCACACTCTTACACCAGTATCAATACGAGCACCTCCTAACGCAAAGAAAGAAGGGGTTAGAAAGAGGCGCACAGAGGAGAGGGAGAAGGAGGAAATTCACGAACAGATATCGAATATATACATACCCAGGTAAAGCCAGTTACTCACAGAGTCGGCTTAGAGGCGGAGGGTGCGCGTCATTAAACACGAAATTAGTGGTCCAATAGGAATCGTCATATGTAGCTATTAGCATGCATTATCAATCTATGTTATCACTTGAAAAATTATCAAGGCGATCGCGAACTTTCAAAACTTTGCATTTTAGTTTGCTGAAACAATAAAAATGGTTCAAATGGCTTTGACCACTACGGGACTTAACATCGGATGTCATCAGTCCCCTAGAACTTAGAACTACTTAAACCTAACTAAACCTAAGGACATCACACACATCCATGCCCGAGGTAGGATTCGAACGTGCGACCGTAGCGGTGGCGTGGTTCCAGACTGAAGCGCCTAGAACCGCTCGGCCACCGCGGCCGGCGCTGAAACAATACAGTAACAGTAAACTTCAATACGAAATTTAACTATTATTATAAGCAATGTAGCGTCAATCCATTGCTAGCAAGTGTGTTTCCGTGCTTACGAAGCTTACGAACTCAGTAAATGAAGCAAATGGTATAAACTCAGAATGATATTTCATTTGTAAAAGCTAAACGTAAATGCGTTTGAATCGTATCGGCTGTATACCAGTGACCATTTACTTGAATGCAAAGGTGCTACACTTTTCGATTACCAGGGCCGACAGCATGTCAACGGCCATCTAACGTTTGTGCGGCGAATGCCACTAACACCGATATTCACCATCTCGTTGAAAAAGGCCCTCATGGATAGTCCTGCTAATCCGCTTTCGTAAGTACACACAGTAATTATCCATATCGTAATATAATATAATCTATATAATATGGAGGTTGCCTGGGAAGACGGATTGGTTAGTCACGAATAAAAATAATAGAACTGCAGTAACCTTCAAATGTCTTTTAGAGGCGCTTTGCCCTCTAATAAATAGCAGCTACAGTAGCTAGGACTTGATAATTAGATCTGGGTTTGGCACCGATTGCTTAACACGAAAGCACATGAAAGACAGCGATATCAGGTGAACGTCTTCCGTTAAGTGCGTTGTTGATACTTCCATCAGTAGTGTTAAATGTAATTCTTCTTACAAGTTACTTACTCATTAAAAAGGGAATCTTTGTTCACATTCGTCATCCCTATGACTCCAGAAATCAAATTGAAGAACTGTACTTTATTACAGTTACAAATAATATGTAAAAGAAGTTTCACTTACATTACCCAGCTTAGCACCGGCACGTGGTTGTTTCAATAATGATTGTAAAGTATAATCTTGCCCTTCTGCGCGTAATAAACGGAATGAAAGGATTGCGTTTCAGTACTTCCATCATGTAAGCAACCTGCCATCTGTGTGGTTAGAACTTCAAGTCACAAACACCAGTAACCTTGCAAGCGGTCCAAGCCATGCACCGAAACTACATGTCCGTCATGCTAAGACAGCATAAAGGCCTGACAACACGGTCCTACGGTCGTTCTAATAATCGTCATAGTTAGAAATGTACTTGTACACACATATTTAAAGTTACTTCCTACTTGCACACGTTACTGATGCAGTTTCGGTTACTCGGAGCGATTTCAGGAAAGCCACAGCACTCCGAAAGTACTATATTCTATCAGAAATGAATTTCTTTGCCGAGCGTTCATGTAAGTGACTAGCTTCTCAGGGAGCCCAATAGCGTCTGCAACTTCCGAGCGCACCAACCACCTTAGCCGGTACCCCCTCCACTGAACACATGAACCACGCTCGTCAGTTACAGTAGATTTATCCGGTTTCGAAAATCAGTGAACACATATGAAGTAAACCAGAGATGTCTGACTCATTAGGTACTATCCGTAATTGTCTTCTTTAGATCGCAATTAAAATAGACAGTTCTTAACCTTGAAGGGTTAACAATTCTTGTGACTATTAAGAAATTTCTGTGTGCCATATCTCGATCTACTGCACAGTAGACCAATACAGCGGTTTCCCATCAGTATAGCCGTTTTGCTTGATTGTAATGTGATGGAAAGGTCTGCCTACGCAAAGATCCTTCCAGAACAATCGTGACATGTGTACCGGTTACCTTACTTTCACCTTCCTGCCAAGCAACTTGCCGCGTTCCACACGTTCAGTCGTCTGCCTGACTAGTTTCATTTCAAGTGCATCCTCTCACTTTAATTGGAGTGCAAAGCAAATAGTTTATCTCACGTTTTCTTATGGTGGCGTTAAATACTTCTCTTTAAATTTTGATGAAGCCTTCAGTTATTACTATTATCATCCAATGTAAGTAAAAAGCTACAATCCCACTTCTCGGTGGACTTAACGTCTATTAATATAAAGGGATGTTACTCACAGAAAGTATTTGGAGAAAGGGGAGTTACTGACATGAAATACAAGAAAACAGACTTGAAAGCTATAAATTCCTCCGTTGAACTACTCAAGCTGCAACGACGTAACAGCGTTATCCCCCAGCAATTTAACGGTGTAGCCTACATGGAGCGAGGGAGCTCAGTGGAGAGCGGTAAGCAGCTGCCCGCATTTATTAGGCGCTGGTTTACGCACTTGGAGCCCGCCGCAGAGGCCCAAGGACGTCGAGCGCAGCACCGCGCTCCTTTAATGCGCTTTCTCCCGCTCTCCGGCCCCCTCCGACCACAGTTTTGTTCCCTTCTAGCGCGCACCGGTTGACGTAATCCTGTTTTATTTTCCAGCTTTAGTGTTATTTTACATCAGGCGACGCCCAATTTTATTTAGCGCACGTACCGCTACCAGCAGCAGCGCAGCGCCTCGCGGAAACACGCGAACCGAGCTGCCGCATTTCTCGCCTGTAAAAGGGAATCCTGGCTCCTCGTTGAGTGGTCGACCAGGTTTGGAAATAAAAATGAAGAAGAAAATTCAATTATGAACTGTGTGGAAGCGGCGATAGAAATGTTGTGCGTGTACAACACATTTATATCAACATATGCTAATCGTTTAGTGAAACCAGTTTTCACAGCCTTTTTCATCTTACCAGTTAAATTCTGTATTTATATACTGCACACACATGTCTGCGATGGTAGCGCGACTGTGCCTTCATTTGATTCATTTAAGTGCTACTAGTTTGTAACAGTGAAATCTACATATTAGACATAAACCCGAAACTGAATTGTTGATTTGAAATTACTCATCACACTCAAAGTAACAAGCGTATTTGTAAAGAATATACCAAGGAAACAACGGATGTCGAGTCTGTCAGACTTAGCCCTTTATTCAACACAATATCTGTATAACGTTATATAGCACTGGTTTCTCTCAGGATCGTCTTGTTTAAACTGACATAAGCTGACATTATTTTGACTACTTACGACGTGAACCAACTTTAACAAATATGTGCTCTTCAATTAATTTTATTTATTTTAAGTTTATATTTTAGAAACACGACATTTATAGAATGAGATTTTCACTCTGTAGCGAAGTGCGATATGAAACTTTCTGGCGGATGAAAACTGTGTGCCGGACCGAGACTCGAACTCGGGAGCTTTGCCTTTTGCGGTCAAGTGCTCTACCATCTGAGCTACCCAAGCACGACTCACGCCCCGTTCTCAAAGCTTCAATTCCGCCAGTACCTCGTCTCCTACTTTCCAAACTTCACAGAAGCCCTCCTGCGAACCACTTGCCCGCGAAAGGCAAAGGTCCCGAGTTCGAGTCTCGGTCCGGCACACAGTTTTAATCCGGCAGAAAGTTTCACGATATTTATACTTTTACTCGTCACTATTTAAGGTTTTATAGTTTGCTCTCATTTTACACCAACTACTTTCATAATTCCTTTCTCCAGGGGCCAGAGAGAACCGCACAATGCCCCGAGGATTCAGGTTTGGTGCACTTATAACATGTATTTTAACTTTTTCTATTTTTCTTCTCTGTACGGTAGGCACATATTATCCTTTTCACGGCTGGAGGCTTCGCTGCCCTGCCTCGATCAGATTCTACTAATGAGTTCATTGGTTTCTTTACCACTGCTGCTTGATTTCCCCAAACTGGGGATGGAAGTCTAATCCCTCATTTTCTTATTGGTAGCATCATACAAATTACCTATGCATTCACTACACCTACACTTCTTATGTTGAAGAAGCATAGAGTCTTCTGCTTCAAGTTAACAACGCCAGTATTGTGTGTCATTATGTATGTCATTGTGACTTCACGCTTCTTTATTCCTGATAGTGATACGTTTGTTGGACCATGAAGAAAGCTGTAGGGTAACAATAACGTTGTTCTTCGTAGGAACACAACAGCCTGTCATCATATTTGGCTGAAAACCAAGTAATGTAGTGTGTCCTTCTCGTCCTTTAGGTGTAATAAATCGGGAGGCAGTTCGTCTTTGTCTTTTGACAACAAATAATGAGCTAAATAGACATACGTAAAAAAATTATCACAGGTCATTTTACGTTCTGACGTTCAAAATCAGTCACACGGGTTCTCACAATATTCTCTCAAATTCGTACGTCCCTGGTTTCTTCCTCCTCTCCGACATACATTTTCATCTACTAGCAGTAGATTGTGGCACGGTCACAAATTGTACAGTACTTTATTACATATCTACCAGGTGTTGAAGTCATGTACTGTCGACATGAACAGCGACTTCGAAATGTGACCAACTGCTCATCAACGGTCATGTAACACCATAGAATGTAGGCAGCCCTCAGGGTAATTTCTCACATCTCAAACACTTCTCTCAGTGGTTCCAGTTTCTCACTTACCTATGTTCACGTCGGGCTGCTACATTTTCAAACTGCAACACTTTCATTATTGCATAGAAGCTGTTACGGGGTGTAATTTTACCGAATGGTGGTCGGCCATTCTCCATCATCTAAAGCCGACTACTTTCTTCACTTCATGACTTTTAAACAACAGTCGGGACCAGAACACCAAAAAACTCCTTGTGAACTATTCGCCCATCCTCGTTTGTCGACACATCTGTTTTCTCAATAGGGGATGCATCGAAGAGTACAAAACAAAAGTCCTATCACAGTTCCGAATCGAATACCTTGTTGATCCCTCGTCTTCTTTCGATAAATTCATTTTGCTTCGCCTACCAGAAATTTCGTCATGAGGCGCTATAGCTCACATGTCATCCCCATTACGAGAAAACTACAAGTCATACTAAACAGAATTTGTCACCAAACCGTTCTTCTCTGTCTTCGCATAGCGATTCTTCATGATCTTTGTGTTGTTATGAGTTTTCAGCGACGTCTGCCTCATCATCATCATCACTGGAAAAGGCAAGTTCACTAGCTGGGTTTTCGGAGTCAGAAACACTGTTCCAGTAATTGACTTACCTCTCATCTGATAGTATTGTTGTCCGTATCATTTTCATTTTGTAAAACAAACGCTGTTATGAAACAATGCACATGCGTTTTTCACATAGAGGACTGTTGAATACTGAAAGAATAAAAACGTCACTCAACAATAGTAGATGCCGTAACACGCTGCGCAGACAGACATCTGATTGTTTGCAAACTGCTTCTAACCACACTGGTTTGCGGGATCCGTACAGGAGGAAATGCGAACCAACACTTTCTGACACAAAGCCACTGGTAAATTTATATAATTATTATTCAGTGTTATGACTAACAGGAAAAATTAGAAAAGTCCTAAAATTTCACATTAAAATTAAATTTATGGTTACTAATAGAGAGGATAATAAAAGTCACAGAACCTTATTGTTAAGGTTAAAGTAACCGAATGGCAACACAAATCTTAAAAATACCATTACTTCCACAATTTCCCCTTGACTAATCTTTTTTGTGTTAGTAAGTTTCTTCTTATAACCACCAACAAGTCGCTTACTGGGACGTTGGTGTATTGATTAACAGTATCTAAGGAAGCCAGGGTCACTGCTGCTGGATCTTACATCTTCAACAACCCTCGAAATTTCACAACTACGTGTTCTTTTGTAAGTATAGAGCAGACTACCCGCTGTTGGCTGTGCATGTACGAGGGCTATTCAGAACGTAGGGAACGTTTCCGTCTGATGCCGCTAGGCGCACTCCGATAGCGTGTATTTTGGTATTTGCGTGTTCGGCAGCTCAGTCGGCATCCATCCGTAACAGCGGGAACGTCTCTGCTGGTCTGGTTTCTTCGATATTTGAATTTGAAATGGGCACTGGAATCAAAAATCCCGCCAGTTGTGAGGTGCGATCCGTGATACGGTTTCTGTTGGAAAAAATCTAAAACATATAGAAATTTATCTTGAACTGTGTGAAGTGAACTGAAAGAACGTAATGAGTGAATGTTCCGTCCGGAAATGGTGCATTCGGCTTAAAAATGGCCGAACCAACGTTCATGATGAAGAGAACAGTGGACGCCCTGCGTTAAGACTAACGATCATCTCGCTAAAGTTGATGAAACGGTTCGTGAAGACGGTCGCATCGCAGTAATGGAGCATTCGCTTTCTTTTCCACAAGTTTATCGGACCTTGTTATGTGGAATTGTCTCTCGAAAGCTAAGCTACCACAAATTTTGTGCACGATGGGTACCCGAAATGCTTACAGAGCACCGTAAAGAACAGCAAATGGTGCCAATGTTGACAATTCTGGAGGCTTATCACAAACATGGTGATGCATTACTGGATCGAATCACAACCGGTGACGAGACTTGTGTGAAACACGTCAATTGCGAGACTAAATTACAGTCCATGGAGTGGGGGCACACAAGGCCTCCCCTAAAACCTAGAAAATGTTTGCAAACTGTCAGCAAGGAAGTTGATGGCGACAGTGTTTTGGGATAGGCAAGGTGTGCTTCTTATTGATTTTCTCGAACGTGGATCAACGGTAAATTCTGTACGATACTGTCAAACTTTGCAGAGCTCTAGAACAGCAGTTCAAAACAAACGCCGACGAAATGTGACGTCCCAATTTTTGTTATTGCACTACAATGCCCGACATCACATGACAAACCGCACTAAAGAACTCAATAATTCATTCAAATGGGAAATTTTCCCTCATCTACCCTATAGCACCGATCTTGCACCAAGCGACTTCCATTTGTTTCTCAAGATGAAGAACTGGCTTGATGACGACACGAAATTCCAGGCGGGCGTTACTCACTGGCTGAAGCATCAGGTGACAGAATTTTACGACGAAGGTCTTTCAGAGTTTGTCCTCCACTATGAAAAGTGCCTTATTGTGTTTGGTGACTATGTGCAAAGGTAGTATGTCAGTCGCTCTTTCAAGTGTATATAATGAAATGTTTTTCTTGTAATTAGTTTTTTTTAATGCCAAAACGTTCGTACTTTCTGAATAGCCCTCGTATTTACTTCAGTCTTCTGTTACCCCGTCTCCCCCTTTCACCACTGTCCATCTCCTTCTCCAACTTTTTCTCCATCTACCCCTCCTTTCTCTCCATCTCCACTTCCTCCTCTTTCTGCCAGTCTCATCTCCTCTCTCTCTGTTCATCTGCTCCTCCCCATCTTTCTATCCACCTCCTCCTCCCTCCTGTCTGTGTATATCTCTTCGTTCCCTTACTCTCTCCGTCCCCCCCCTCCTCACATTATCTCTCCATCACCTAGTTATCTTCCCCACCCAACAGCAGCTGGTGTTTCTCTCCTGATACGAAGTAACATATGCACCAAGTTTGACTCAAGTCGATCCAGGGGTTTAAGAGAAGCTTATTACCCACGGCTTTGCCAGAGTATGTAACACGTATTTCATATATACGTATTTAACGTGATTCACAAGTATTTATACACATATTTGCTCTGTATCTCCTGTGAATTTCGATCTGCTGTTTCGTTTTCAAGGAACTCATTCTTTATGACATTGTATCTTCTGAACAATGTGTCTTGCTATCATATAATTTTTGCACTTACAATGAGTGAAACGTTCAAGTCGTAACTGCGAAATATGCTTCGAATAGAATCAATAATAAGGAGGCAATAAATTAAAAAGCTGTGCTCGATCCTGCAGTTTTACTACATGAAGAGTGAAAATGAAGTAAGATATGAACTTTTTTCCTTTCATAATTTCGTAGGTGTCTACTAAAATCAGTGACATGAAGGTTTGAAATTATGTGCATAGTTTGTTTACAAATCACCAAGTACTCTCATTCTCCAACACCGGATGAATAAATCATGGGAATTCTCATGTCGTGCTGTAAGCTTCTTTCACCCTCAAAAGTTTGGCTGAAATCGGTCCTGTGATTTAGGAGATGTGGATCATACATATTTACATAATTTTTTATAAAATGTATGGAGGCTGCATTCAGTCTGTGGGTACATTTGCAGGTAAATTGACAATCGGAATGTGACGTGACCTGAATAGTTGATCTGATTAGTCCCACTGCCTTGCGTAATTTAATTTGCTACCTAATCACTGGAATAGATGGATTAATCATCTTTACTTAATATTTCTCTTTTTCATATACAAAAGACCACTACTTTCATGTCTTTCCCTTATTTATGGTGAAATTTGTTTACAAGACATCTCTTTAGTTCAACTATATTGTTACCCGGAAAAATTCCATATATTTATATATGTTGGGAATTAGTGAAATGCAGTGACAAGAAGAACAGCAGTTCTGGTCAAATAACAAGTCGGTTGTAAAATAAAAATCTGATAAGGATAATGTAGGAGTAGATGTAATATAGAAAAATGAAATTGGACTGGAGGCAAGCAACTATGAACAACATAGTCAACATGTATTCACTAGCCAACGCCCACCACATTGGCACAATCTTTCACGCCAACTACTTCTGTAGATGATGATGAATGCTAAGGGAAGAAAAATTTAACTACGGGTGTGTACTGGAAATCAAAAGTAAGAAAAAAAGAGAGGAGAAATATTAGGTGAATATCCAGAATGAGATTTTCACTCTGAGCTGAGTGTGCGCTGATATGAAACTTCCTGGCAGATTAAAACTGTGTGCCGGACCGAGACTCGAACTCGGAACCCTCGCCTTTCGCGAACAAGCGCCCTACCAACTGAGATACTCCAGAATGAGAAACATCCCCTAGGCTGTGGCTAAGCTATGTCTCCGCAAATCCTTTCTTTCAGGAGTGCTAGCACTGCATGGTTCGCAGAAGAGCTTCTGTAAAGTTTGGATGGTAAGAGACGAGTTACTGGCGGAAGTAAAGCTGTGAGGACGGGGCGTGAGTCGTGCTTGGGTAGCTCAGTTGGTAGAGCACTTGCCCGAGAAAGGCGAAGGTCCCGAGTTCGAGTCTCAGTCCGCCACACAGTTTTAATCTGCCAGTAAGATTCATTAGGTGAATATGTACTGGGGAAATGGAATGAAAGACCAAGTCACTGTGGAACTTTGTAGAGTTTGTCAACTGCTAATACTTGGAGTAGCACTCACTAGAGAAGATTGTAAGCTGAAAGGAACCTAGAGGCTGTGACTACTTAATGTTAGAAAAGTGATTTCCAAGCAAGATTTTAGACTGTATGTTACATACAGGGGCATGTATGGGATCTCATCTTAATTAATTGATTAATAATTGCATTTTAAAAATGAAGAAATTGCAGAAAGGACCTGGGTAAATTGAAAGAACCAGAGACTGTTGTGAGTTTCAGAAAGAGTGTTAGGCAACCAGTGTCTGAAAAAGGGGGAGGGAATAGAAAAATAGAGCACTGGGTAGTTTTCAGAGATGAAATAGTGAATGCACCAAGAGATGAGTAAGGTAAAATGTCAAAGCTAGTAGAAATCACTGGATAACACAAGAGTTGTGGAAATTATTTGGTGGAGGAGAAAATAATGTTATACATTAATGGCACCAAGTGATGAAATTGAAACAGAATAGATAATTTTAAGATATAAAATTGACAGAAAGTGTAAAATATCTAACCAGGAGTGGCTAGAAAATAAAATCAATGCTGTAGAAGTGTGTGATAGACATCACCTAATGCAAGTGAAACAGAATTCTTCTTACTGAAATGGGTATATTCCAGTAAAAGATCACCTTTCAGCTGACAACTTCGTGAAGGGGCAAGGAATTTAATCCCAAAGTGAATTAAGATTAGCAATAAGTGATAAAAAAGATGGGTTAAAATGTGAAGTTGTATTTTGAGATCACCGTCTGCTAACACCAAAACTGGCTCATGGTGGTGGAAATTGACACAGTGTATTGTAACAAGATCATTGTTGTGTCTCCATGCTCCCGTCGCTTATACTGTCGTAAAGTAAGGCACTATATACATAATGTCAGACATAATCAGTATATCTGCTACGAATTGTTGTAACGTTAATCACTAACATAGATTGTGAAGCATCCCCTTGTACGTGGAGCCCCATTTTGTAATATAGTTCATGAGAAATGATCTAAATCGGTTGTAATATGTGGAAGAGTTGTATCTTTAACACCACTAAACCAAAGACGTTGCCTGAGCGGCAGAATCGCTTGTAAGTAGGAGCGCACGGAGTGCAATACCAGTTGCCTCTGTGCTTTGTTACGGGTAGGATGTAAGACTTAAAGCTGTTGGCTAACTGTGAGAAACTAGTTATTGGTCTATGGATACAGCAAAATACAGATTATGTAAAATGAAGTAATGAATGATGTTGTTTGTGCCCAAACAGAGCCAGTAAACGTGAGGTCGTAGTGATTTCTATAAAAGTGTAAAGTGTGTAATATTATTTTGGGAGGCTATAAAATTTTTGCCCAGGGCATGCAGCTTTACTGTATGATTAAATAATGATGATGGCGTCCTCTTAGGTAAAATATTCCGGAGGTAAAATAGTCCCCCATTCGGATCTCCGGGCGGGGACTACTCAAGAGGACGTCGTTATCAGGAGGAAGAAAACTGGCGTTCTACGGATCGGAGCGTGGAAAGCCAGATCCCTTAATCGGGCAGGTAGGTTAAAAAATTTAAAAAAGAAAATGGATAGGTTAAAGTTAGATATGGTGGGAATTAGTAAAGTTCGGTGGCAGGAGGAACAAGACTTTTGGTCAGGTGAATACAGGGTTATAAATACAAAATCAAATAGGGGTAATGCAGGAGTCGGTTTAATAACGAATAAAAAAATAAGAGTGTGGGTTAGCTACTACAAACAGCATAGTGAACGCATTATTGTGGCCAAGATAGACACAAAGCCCATGCCTACTACAGTAGTACAAGTTTATATGCCAACTAGCTCTGCAGATGATGAAATAGATGAAATGTATGACGAGATAAAGGAAATTATTCAGGTAGTGAAGGGCGACGAAAATTTAATAGTCATGGGTGACTGGAATTCGTCAGTAGGAAAAGGGAGAGAGGGAAACTTAGTACGTGAATATGGATTGGTGTTAAGAAATGAACGAGGAAGCCGCCTGGTAGACTTTTGCACAGAGCACAACTTAATCATAGCTAACACTTGGTTCAAGAATCATCAAAGAAGGTTGTATACATGGAAGAAGCCTGGAGATACTAAAAGGTTTCAGATAGATTATATAATGGTAAAACAGAGATTTAGGAACCAGGTTTTAAATTGTAAGACATTTCCAGGGGCAGATGTGGACTCTGACCACAATCTATTGGTAATGAGCTGTAGATTAAAACTGAAGAAACTGCAAAAAGGTGGGAATTTAAGGAGATGGGACCTGGATAAACTGAAAGAACCAAAGGGTGTAGAGGGTTTCAGGGAGAGTATAAAGGAACAATTGACAAGAATGGGGGAAAGAAATACAGTAGAAGAAGAATGGGTAGCTTTGAGGGATGAAGTAGTTAGGGCAGCAGACGAGGGCTAATAGAAATCCTTGGGTAACAGAAGAAATATTGAATTTATTTGATGAAAGGAGAAAATACAAAAATGCGCCAAATGTATCAGGCAAATAGAAATACAAACGTCTCAAAAATGAAATCGACAGGAAGTGCGAAATGGCTAAGCAGGCATGGCTAGAGGACACATGTAAGGATGTAGAGCCTTATCTCACTATGGGGAGGATAGACACTGCCTAAAGGAAAATTAAAGAGACCTTTGGAGAAAGGAGAACCACTTGCATTAATATCAAGAGTTTTGATGGAAACCCAGTTCTAAGCAAAGAAGGGAAAGCAGAATGGTGGAAGGAGTATATAGAGGGTCTATACAAGGGCGATGTACTTGAGGACAATATTATGGAAATGGAAGAGAATGTAGATGAAGATGAAATGGGAGATATGATACTGCGTGAAGAGTTTGAAAAAGCACTGAAAGACCTGAGTCGAAACAAGGCCCCCGGAGTAGACAACATTTCATTAGAACTACTGGCAGCCTTGGGAGAGCCAGTCATGACAAAACTCTACCATCTGGTGAGCAAGATGTATGAGACAGGCGAAATACCCTCAGACTTCAAGAAGAATATAATAATTCCAATCCCAAAGAAAGCAGGTTTTGACAGCTGTGAAAATTACCGAACTGTCAGTTTAATAAGTCACAGCTGCAAAATACTAACGCGAATTCTTTACTGACGAACGGAAAAACAGATAGAAGCTGATGAAGGGGAAGATCAGTTTGGATTCCGTACAAATGTTGGAACACGTGAGGCAATACTGACCCTACGACTTATCATAGAAGAAGGATTAAGGAAAGGCAAACCTACGTTTATAGCATTTGTAGACTTAGAGAAAGCTTTTGTCAATGTTGATTGGAATACTCTCTTTCAAATTCTGAAGGTGACAGGGGTAAAAATACAGGGAGCGAAAGGCTATTTACAATTTGTACAGAAATCAGATGGCAGTTATAAGTGTCGAGGGGCATGAAAGGGAAGCAGCGGTTGGGAAGGGAGTGAGACGGGTTTGTAGCCTCTCCCCGATGTTATTCAATCTGTATATTGAGCAAGCAATAAAAGAAACAAAGGAAAAGTTCGTAGGTATTAAAATCCATGGAGAAGAAATAAAAACTTTGAGGTTCGCCGATGACATTGTAATTTTGTCAGAGACAGCAAAGGACGGAAGAGGAGTTGAACGGAATGGACAGTGTCTTGAAAGGAGGATATAAGATGAACATCAACAAAAGCAAAACGAGGATCATGGAATGTAATCGAATTAAGTCGGGTGATGCTGATGGAATTAGATTAGGAAACGAGCCTCTTAAAGTAGTAAAGGGGTTTTGCTATATGGGGAGCAAAATAACTGATGATGGTCGAAGTAGAGAGGATATAAAATGTAGACTGGCAATGGCAATGAAAGCGTTTCTGAGGAAAGAAAAATTTGTTAACATGGAGTATAGATTTAAGTGTCAGGAAGTCGTTTCTGAAAATATTTGTATGGAGTGTAGCCATGTATGGAAGTGAAACATGGACGATAAATAGTTTAGACAAGAAGAGAATAGAAGCTCTCGAAATGTGGTGCTACAGAAGAATCCAGAATGAGATTTTCACTCTGCAGCGGAGTGTGCGCTGATATGAAACTTCCTGACAGATTAAAACTGTGTGCCCGACAGAGACTCGAACTCGGGACCTTTGCCTTTCGCGGGCAAGTGCTCTACCAGAGAGCACTTGCCCGCGAAAGGCAAAGGTCCCGAGTTCGAGTCTCTGTCGGGCACACAGTTTTAATCTGCCAGGAAGTTTCACTACAGGAGAATGCTGAACATTAGATGGGTAGCTCACATAAGTAATGGGGAGGTATTGAATAGAATTGGGGAGAAGAGGAGCTTGTGGCACAACTTGACTAGAAGGAGGGATCGGTTGGTAGGACATGTTCTGAGACATCAAGGGATCACCAATTTAGTATTGGAGGGCAGCGTGGAGGGTAAAAATCGTAGAGGGAGACCAAGAGATGAATACACTAAGCAGATTCAGAAGGATGGAGGCTGCAGTAGGTACTGGGAGATGATGAAGCTTGCACAGGATAGAGTAGCATGGAGAGCTGATCGAACCAGTCTCAGGACCGAAGACCACAACAACAACACATAAAATTATTAATAATTGAAGCGATACTGACCGTTAACAGATACTGACCATTTTCCATGGCAATTATAGAAGCGTAATGAATTTTTTAATGTAACTCAAAAGGTAAGCAACTGGAACAAATTTGTAAGGTAATGGAATTTTGTGTATTGAATTTTGAATATGCAGCAACACGATATTTGAATTTGGCTGAATGTTACAATACTGACCCTTGAGTATAGGAACCAATCATTTTCCATCAGATTAGATGTATTGGTTGGTGATGAATAACCGATTTGTAATACTTTGTGTGTTTTGTAATCCTGGTACAGAGAAGTTAAATTTTGGAATCTGTTATGTCAAACGATGTCGGAGTTTTCTCATATAACAATCCATGTGTTTTTAATGAGAACTGTAAGTGAGAGATGTAGAACAATTGAGAAGTTCACTGACTTTGAACATTATGAACGTGTAACTTTATTTTGAATACAGGTTTCAAAATGAAGCATTCGATCTTATCATATTTCCTTATCAGTACCTCATTCTCTTCCATGTCGTGTTAATTTAAATCCAATGTATATTTTCCTAAAAGAAATTATTTTAGAATCCGATCAGAAAAAATATAAATGTTCCAGAATGAGAAAAGTATTAATCTTCCTAACAGTTTCAACGCAGGCAACATTGCACAGTGCTGGGTCAATATCCAGTATTTTCACTGAACATTTACAAAGTTAATTTATCAGCCAATCTACTGATATTATTTGTATGAAGCTATTTTAGGGCCGGCATTCCACTTCGCTATACCAAGATTGAATATTTTGCTATATCAACTGTGTAGAGAACAGTCTACGAAGAATACATCTGTGGCGACTCTAGAGCTAAGGAAACTTTATTTCATTGTTTATTTGCGCAGAAAATTTTGTCAGTTTATTGGAAAGGACCATACAACTCGGTGCTCACGAGACTTGCTAAATTTCAGAGGGATTGATTTCATTATGGGCATTGCGCTTTGTTTTTCCAGATTAAGTTGCGTAACTTTCTGGGAGTACAGTAAAACTGATTATGCACGCCGCTTGCTCAATAGCTCATCACACAGTAAATTTGCACAACATAAATATTACGTATTTCATATTCATTGACGAACAAACAAAAAAATTTTTTTTGAACTTTATATAAATTGTATAAAGAAATTTACAAGATGAAAGTTGATTTGCGTTTTTTGCTGAAAATTCAATGTATTTTCTAAAGGGTCAGGACAACTTATCGTCTGGCTTGCCATTTGTGTTAGTGGAGTGATAACGTAAAAGTCACACTGAGGTGACAAAAGCTATGGGATACCTCCTCATTTTGTGCCGGACGTCCTGTTGCCCGGCGTTGGAAGTCCCCTATAGAAACACTGAGCCATGCTGCCTCTATAGCCGTCCATTATTGCGAATGTATTGCCGGTGCTGGATTTTGGGCACCAGCTGACCTCTCCATTACGTCCCATACGTGTTCAATGGGATTCATGTCGGGATCTGGCTGGCCAAATCATTCGCTCGAATTGTCCAAAACGTTCTTGAAACCAATCGCGATCAATTGTAACGCAGTGTCATGTTTGGAAACATGACCTCCACGAAGGCTGCAAACGATCTCTACGTAGCCGAATATAACCATTTCCTATCAATGATCGGTTAAATTGGATCAGAGAACTTAGTCCATTCCATGCAAACACAACCCACGCCATTATGGAGCCACCACGAGCTTGCACAGTGCCTTGTTGACAACATGGGTCCATGGCTTAGTGGGATCCTCTGCTCATTCGAACATTTCTGTCAGCTCTTACCAGCTGAAATTAGGACTCCTCTCATTAGGCCACGGTTTTGCAGACGTCCTGCATGGTCGCGAGTGGAGAAGAGGCGCTGCAGGCGACGTGACGTCACGCTGCTAGCAAGGCACCCGCGTCAGTCGTCTGCTGCCGTAGCTCTTTAACGCCAGATATTCCCGCACTGTCCTAACGAGTTGTATCGTCGTACGTCCCATATTCATTTCCGAGGTTACTGCACGCAGTGTTGCTTGTCTCAAACGCAGGTATTCTTTGTTGTAAAGTGAAGAACGTCGGAGGAGAAGATTAATGTTTAACGTCCCCTCGACAAAGAGGTCATTTGAGTCGGAGCCCAAGCTCAGATTAGGGAAGGATGGTGAAGGAAATCGGACGTGCTCTTTCAAAAGAACCTTCCCGGCATTTGCCTAAAGCGATTTAGCGACCTAAATCAGGATGACCGAAAGCGGATATGAACTGTCGTACTCCCGAATGCGAGTCTACATCTACATCTACATCTACATTTATACTGCGCAAGCCACCCAACGGTGTGTGGCGGAGGGCACTTTACGTGCCACTGTCATTACCTCCCTTTCCTGTTCCAGTCGCGTATGGTTCGCGGGAAGAACGACTGTCTGAAAGCCTCCATGAGCGCTCTAATCTCTCTAATTTTACATTCGTGATCTCCTCGGGAGGTATAAGTAGGGGGAAGCAATATATTCGATACCTCATCCACAAACGTACCCTCTCGAAACCTGGCGAGCAAGCTACACCGCGATGCAGAGCGCCTCTCTTGCAGAGTCTGCCACTTGAGTTTATTAAACATCTCCGTAACTTCTCTATCTCCTCCGTCAACCCGATCTGGTACGGATCCCACACTGATGAGCAATACTCAAGTATAGGTCGAACGAGTGTTTTGTAAGCCACCTCCTTTGTTGATGGACTACATTTTCTAAGGACTCTCCCAATGAATCTCAACCTGGTACCCGCCTTACCAACAATTAATTTTATATGATCATTCCACTTCAAATCGTTCCGCACGAATACTCCCAGATATTTTACAGAAGTAACTGCTACCAGTGTTTGTTCCGCTATCATATAATCATACAATAAAGGATCCTTCTTTCTATGTATTCGCAATACATTAGATTTGTCTATGGTAAGGGACAGTTGCCACTCCCTGCACCAAGTGCCTATCCGCCGCAGATCTTCCTGCATTTCGCTACAATTTTCTAATGTTGCAACTTCTCTGTATACTACAGCATCATCCGCGAAAAGCCGCATGGAACTTCCGACACTATCTACTAGGCCATTTATATACATTGTGAAAAGCAATGGTCCCATAACACTCCCCTGTGGCACGCTAGGTGTGCTAACAGTTTCGTGAAGGCCATCGGTCACTGCGTTGTTCATGGTGAGAGGTAATGGCTTAGATCTGGTATTTTCGGCATACTCTTGACACTATGGATCTCGGAATATTAAATTTCCTAATGATTTCCGAAACTGAATGTTCCATGCGTCTAGCTCAAACTACTACTCGCGTTGTAACTATATTAATTTCCGTCGTGCAGTTCTAATCACGTCTGAAGTTTTTCTGTTGAATTACCCGAGTACAAATGACTGCTCCGCCAATGCATCGTCCGTTTGTACCTTGGGTAGACGATACTACCTCCATTTATATATGTGCAAATAACTATCCGATGACTTTGACGCCGCGCGGGATTAGCCGAGCGGTCTAGGGCGCTGCAGTCATGGACTGTGCGGCTGGTCCCGGCGGAGGTTCGAGTCCTCCCTCAGGCATAGATGTGTGTGTTTGTTCTTAGGATAATTTAGGTTAAGTAGTGTGTAAGCTTAGGGACTGATGACCTTAGCAGTTAAGTCCCATAAGATTTCACACACATCTGAACATTTTTTTTTGTTTTTTTTTTGTGATGACTTTGACCACCTGTATTATTGACAGTTCATTCCACGGTCGCAGTAACAAAGCGCAATACAGTCTCTGATCTCCTTTATTTTCTGTGAAATGCAGAACTGTACTCGATACGACCGTTTTTTTTTTAAATCAAGATCATGTACATTACACTCCCTTTTCAAATTACTGTTTCCTTGATGCTTCATGATGTCGCCTGTCAACAGGTCCATTCGTTCTATCAGGCTGCGCCATAAACAACAAAATGGTTCAAATGGCTCTGAGCACTATGCGACTTAACTTCTCAGGTCATCAGTCGCCTAGAACATAGAACTAATTAAACCTAACTAACCTAAGGACATCACGCACATCCATGCTAGAGGCAGGATTCGAGCCTGCGACCAGGGACATCAGTTGAAAACCACACTTGTTGAGGTACAGGAGGCCCTACAATAACAGATTCTTACCAACCATGTGGCCGGCGTAGGAACACGTTGCTGACAGTGCATAACTGTCCACAATGATCAGGCACCCTATTGAAGCCCAGGTCCCGCCTTTCGTAATGCTCATGGGTAAATCATGTATCGCTGTGACTGCAGTGTAAAAATTGTTACTGAATGACAGTTCTTATTTCATTCTGTTAGTTCTGTATTGTACTGCAGCATTTATTTCCATGCATGGTCCTGCTTTCATTAAGTTATATTACCAGCAGAGATATATCATGCGATGCTAATTTTGTCCTTAAATTTTGTAACGCTAAAACGCTAAGAAACCCTAGTACGTTTTACAATGGAAACTGAACCGCGGCTTCTGATTGTGTATGCATATGATTGTAAGTTACTGCATTCCGGTCAATGACGCTAAAATTCTCATATCGCGTAGTCTCGCTTAAATAACTTCGTAGATCCTTCGTTGAACTATGAAATAACTGAATCATATCCCTGAAAATGCAACATAGTAATTACGTCGCTTAATAAAAATTAAAGGAGATTATTATACTTTATGAATATATAATTTCTTCAGATAGTGCCAAAACGCAAGAATTTAAGCCAATTTCCTGTCTTAGTTTTTCTCCTTATGAGCGAATGTCGTTTGCCCTGTCAACGTAACTTCAGGAGCTTCCACCATTACTTGCCCCTTAAGGGCGGAACATATCTCCCAGGCTACGTGATTACTGCCTTCTCCGTTACGACAGGAACGTTCCCGCACCCTCTGGCTATGGTTGGAAGTTACGATCGCAAGGCAGCATCTCAGCTCTGAGCATTGGAGCTTCCGCCCCAATTCCTCTCGTTACTGCGATATCTCGAGCAGAACCGTCTACTGGAAAAGGAAAAAATGTGGAGGGAGGCATATCCGTTTTCTCCGTACATCGGAGCTTCGGCGGAAATGGGGCTCATTATTTCCAGCGTACTATTATATTCACGTTTAATACAACTATATTACAATTTCGAAATTCTCTGTTTTTACCCTAGTGGTAATTAGGTCGTTTGTACGTGGGAGGAAGCTAGCAGTGATAAATTTCCACTTGTTAATTGACATATGCCAGCAACTACATTAACATTGATTTTCATATAATAACAACGTTTCCCTTCATTGTTGTGTCTTCCTTACTGGTTACACTGCTCAAAGTTCCATTTACCAGTTTACCAGCCGCTCTGCTCAAATGGATGTTCCATTTATTTTGAACGTAGCAAATACTATCGAATTTAACAATTGGAATATAACCTACGCCTTGTCCCTTAATTTATTTTTTCTTAATAACGGAAGAAATTCTGTTGTAATTGTGTTTATTATGAAAATGATCAGTGTGCTGGTACTTTCAGCGGCCCACGTTGGAGATCATTATGTTTTTGTCTTCTTCTCTTACCAGCGATTATTATTGGCGCTGTCTCTCTGATCACAGAAAGTAAGTGGAAGAGTGACAGATTCTTTCGCTGAAAGGGTACCGGTCCAGAGCTGTCTTGGACACACAATCCATCAAAGTGGCCATACAAGGTCGCCAGATGCCATATTATCATTCAGAGAAGTATTTAAATTTATCGTAACTGAGGACAACCAAGTACTTTGCAGATAATGCATTACAGAAACAAAACAATGTGGAAAGAAGAACCAAAAGATTGGGAATTTCAATACGACCAGGACTTACTGAAGATTTACACTGCAATGCAATGCATTTAAAAAGATAGATAAGCGTTGTATTCTGGCATGTACTGGTAAATACGATGAACACACTAAGATTAACATTTTTAAGTTTCTAGCTACTGTCGACGTGTTATAAAATGGATATCCGCGTTCAAGACAAACACGACGGTTGTTCAATAAGTAACGCAACACATTTTTTTCTAAAATTGGTTCCCTTCCATGCTGGGCTCCTGGTACAGCAACCGGTTATGCATATCTTGAAATTAGACAGTCACGGTTGCAAAATCTGTTTTATGTACAAGAAATGACGTTTATCGCCATTTCGGGGCATCATCAGATTGGCATAAAAATTTGCGGCCCTGTTGTTTACGCGGTTGCTTTCGTGTTACTTTCCGTAATGCTTTCGTATTCATCCCACAGGATAGGACGATGGCTCCGCCAAAAATTTTATCTTAATGCCATATGTCGGCATCAATGGACGCATGTAGGGTTTCCACATTAATTTTTACTCCAATATGATGATGTCTGTCAATAAAAAAGATTTATCAACAGAGACAGTCTTATTTACAGGTTTTTTTTTTTTCTCTTGGCAAATTTCGGTCGAAAAAATGGTGGGTTCTAGAGAGAGAGCTATCATTGAGCCCCCTTTCACGGAAAACCAGAGCATCGCAAATATTCATAGGCGCTTGCTGTATGTCTGCGGAGGTCTGGCATTGAAAGAAAGCTTGATGAGTCGTTGGTGGAGGCGTATGTCGTCATCGCAACAAGGTTGTCTAAACGTGTCTGACATCCCGTAGGCCGACTGGCGGCATGCATGTGTGACTCCTGCATTGCTGGAACGTAAGGACACTCTCATTCTAAATGGCGAAAGGATCACAATTAAACACCTCCCAAGTCAATTGAATGTCTCTTTTGGCAGTGCTGACACACTCGATCATCAGTTGGACTTCTCAAAGATATGTACATATGGGACCCTTGCCGCCTAAAGAAGGGCAATCTATGCGAAATTGCTTGGGCGTTACGAGACTGAGAGTGGAAATTTTTTATCGAACATAGTGAAAGGCAATGAAACATGGGCTCATCACTTTCAAATGGAAACAAAACGACAGTCCATGAAGTGGCGCCACATCGCTTCTCTGTCGAAGAAAAAGTTCAAACCCGCACTTCCAGCCAGTACATTTATGACGACGGTCAATTGGGACTCATGAAGGGATAATTCTATTCGATGTCCTCCCTCATGGTCAAGTGATCAACTGTGAAGTGTATTGTGCCACCTTCAGGAGATTAAAGAAAGGACATAAGTGTGTCCGTCACCACATAAAGGCAAACGAACCTGTAAATGACAACTCAAGGCCTCACACAAGTCTGTGCACCCGACAGGAGCTCAGACAACTTCAGAGGACTGTTCATCCTCGTCCATCCTACAGCCCGGATCTCTCACCTTCCGACTTCCATCTGTTTGTCCCAATGAAGAACGCACTCCATGGGAAGCAGTCCATGGCTGATGAGGAGGTTGTGATGCAGCTCCAACGTGGACCACAGAGTGGTGCCACATGGACAAGCAGTGCCTCCAAGTTAGGCGGCAAAGGCTGTCGTGTTGAACAGAGATTATGTTGAAAAGTAGGGGATTTATAACCAGAACAGAGGGGAATCATATGCTGTACTGGACAGATGTGAAAATTACCGAACTATCAGTTTAGTAAGTCACAGCTGCAAAATACTAATGCGAATTCTTTGCAGACGTATGGAAAAGCTGGTAGTAGCCGACCTCGGGGAAGATCAGTATGGGTTCCGTAGAAATATTGGAACACGTGAGGCAATACTGGCATTACGACTTATCTTAGAAGAAAGATTAAGGAAAGGCAAACCTACTTTTCTAACATTTGTAGACTTAGAGAAAGCTTTTGACAATGTTGACTGGGATACTCTCTTTCAAATTCTAAAGGTGGCAGGGGTAAAATACAGGGAGCGAAAGGCTATTTACAATTTGTACAGAAACAGATGGCTGTTATAAGAGTCGAGGGGCATGAAAGGGAAGCAGTGGTTGGGAAGGGAGTGAGACAGGGTTGTAACCTCTCCCCGTTGTTATTCAATCTGTATATTGAGCAAGCAGTAAAGGAAACAAAAGAAAAATTCGGAGTAGGTATTAAAATCAATGGAGAAGAAATAAAAACTTTAAGGTTCGTCGATGACATTGTAATTCTGTCAGAGACAGCAAAGGACTTGGAAGAGCAGTTGAACGGAATGGACAGTGTCTTGAAAGGAGGATATAAGATGAACATCAACAAAAGCAAAACGAGGATAATGGAATGTAGTCGAATTAAGTCGGGTGATGCTGAGGGAATTAGATTAGGAAATGAGACACTTAAAGTAGTAAAGGAGTTTTGCTATTTGGGTAGTAAAATAACTGATGATGGTCGAAGTAGAAAAGCTATAAAATGTAGATAGGCAAAGGCAAGGAAAGCGTTTCTGAAGAAGAGATTTTTGTTAACATCGAGTATAGATTTAAGTGTCAGGCAATCATTTCTGAAAGTATTTGTATGGGGTGTAGCCATGTATGGAAGTGAAAAATGGACGATAAATAGTTTGGACAAGAAGAGAATAGAAGCTTTCGAAATGTGGTGCTACAGAAGAATGCTGAAGATTAGATGGGAAGATCAAATAACTAATGAGGAGGCATTGCATGGAATTGGGGAGAAGAGAAATTTGTGGCACAACTTGACTCGAAGAAGGGACCGGTTGGTAGGACAAGTTCTGAGGCATCAAGGGATCACAAATTTAGCATTGGAGGGCAGCGTGGAGGGTAAAAATCATAGAGGGAGATCAAAAGAGGAATACATTAAGCAGATTCAGAAGGATGTAGGTTGCAGTAGGTACTGGGGGATGAAGAAACTTGCACAGGATAGGGTAGCATGGAGAGCTGCATCAAACCAGTCTCTGGACTGAAGATCATAACAACAACAACATGGGAATCATAAATAAAATTAGCCAACTTTCAGGAAAAAATCTGTTTCACTACTTATACACTCCTGGAAATTGAAATAAGAACACCGTGAATTCATTGTCCCAGGAAGGGGAAACTTTATTGACACATTCCTGGGGTCGGATACATCACATGATCACACTGACAGAACCACAGGCACATAGACACAGGCAACAGAGCATGCACAATGTCGGCACTAGTACAGTGTATATCCACCTTTCGCAGCTATGCAGGCTGCTATTCTCCCATGGAGACGATCGTAGAGATGCTGGATGTAGTCCTG
This sequence comes from Schistocerca nitens, assembly GCF_023898315.1. Taxonomy (NCBI): domain Eukaryota; kingdom Metazoa; phylum Arthropoda; class Insecta; order Orthoptera; family Acrididae; genus Schistocerca; species Schistocerca nitens. The sequence goes on along the minus strand of NC_064617.1, from coordinate 462,153,798 downwards.
TGGAACGGCTTGCCATGCCATTTCCACCTGGCGCCTCAGTTGGACCAGCGTCCGTGCTGGACGTGCAGACCGCGTGAGACGACGCTTCATCCAGTCCCAAACATGCTCAATGGGGGACAGATCCGGAGATCTTGCTGGCCAGGGTAGTTGACTTACACCTTCTAGAGCACGTTGGGTGGCACGGGATACATGCGGACGTGCATTGTCCTGTTGGAACAGCAAGTTCCCTTGCCGGTCTAGGAATGGTAGAACGATGGGTTCGATGACGGTTTGGATGTGCCGTGCACTATTCAGTGTCCCCTCGACGATCACCAGTGGTGTACGGCCAGTGTAGGAGATCGCTCCCCACACCATGATGCCGGGTGTTGGCCCTGTGTGCCTCGGTCGTATGCAGTCCTGATTGTGGCGCTCACCTGCACGGCGCCAAACACGCATACGACCATCATTGGCACCAATGCAGAAGCGACTCTCATCGCTGAAGACGACACGTCTCCATTCGTCCCTCCATTCACGCCTGTCGCGACACCACTGGAGGCGGGCTGCACGATGTTGGGGCGTGAGCGGAAGACGGCCTAACGGTGTGCGGGACCGTAGCCCAGCTTCATGGAGACGGTTGCGAATGGTCCTCGCCGATACCCCAGGAGCAACAGTGTCCCTAATTTGCTGGGAAGTGGCGGTGCGGTCCCCTACGGCACTGCGTAGGATCCTACGGTCTTGGCGTGCATCCGTGCGTCGCTGCGGTCCGGTCCCAGGTCGACGGGCACGTGCACCTTCCGCCGACCACTGGCGACAACATCGATGTACTGTGGAGACCTCACGCCCCACGTGTTGAGCAATTCGGCGGTACGTCCACCCGGCCTCCCGCATGCCCACTATACGCCCTCGCTCAAAGTCCGTCAACTGCACATACGGTTCACGTCCACGCTGTCGCGGCATGCTACCAGTGTTAAAGACTGCGATGGAGCTCCGTATGCCACGGCAAACTGGCTGACACTGACGGCGGCGGTGCACAAATGCTGCGCAGCTAGCGCCATTCGACGGCCAACACTGCGGTTCCTGGTGTGTCCGCTGTGCCGTGCGTGTGATCATTGCTTGTACAGCCCTCTCGCAGTGTCCAGAGCAAGTATGGTGGGTCTGACACACCGGTGTCAATGTGTTCTTTTTTCCATTTCCAGGAGTGTAGAATGTCCCTCAAAATTTCGTTTCTATAAGCATTCACTGGTTAGTATATTCCTTTTAACGTTTTGCTGAAGGTGTGCGTAAGCGTTTGCAGTTGGAGGTAGTTTTAATTGCTGGTATATCAGCATGAAGCTCAGTTCCCCTGCTAGGGCATGAACTGCAGTGCCAGAGTCGGCTTAAACCTATCATTGACCGTTTACAAAAAAAAAAAAAATCTCTGGCTAAGAAAGCTCTTTTTTCGTAATAGACGCAGTGTTGGAATCTAAGCTGAGCGGGAGTTCGAATGCCTCTGTGATATAGTAATCCCTAAAGGCTCGAGCACGCCAGCGTCATCAGATGTCTACCACTGTAGAGGGTATAGAGAGGGAAGAGAGGATACGGCATCGGGGTACACCACAACGATAAAAGATGAAGAACTTCTTGTCGTTAATACAAATAAATGATAGATGTTCAGACAGATAGAACAAAATCAGGTGCACAGACTTAATTTGAAGTTCACAGTGAGTAATAGGCGTCCGGTCTCAGACTCTTACAGCCGTCAGGATGCGTTGGTGAGGAAGTAGTTACGCTCTAGAGGCCCAGTAAAGGTCATTGGCCTCGTAAATAATGGAAAAGTGGCATGATCTCAACTATCGGAGCTGCCAACACCACAAAGTGTTGGGTGGTGTCTGTTACATCATGGACCAGCTTTGACCCACGAAATCCGGACGCCTCAAACTCTATATATCCTTCTCCAACGTGCACCCACTGACGTCGAAGATTAACACTCAAGCTACAAGTCCACCTGAAGTACGCACTGCTTCATAGGGGTCTGCTCTCAGTTCCTGTTTAGGAGACAGGAGCTGGCAGCATCAGTTTCTGCTACATGTATGGGATGAGCATCAGTAGAGAGCTCCCCCCCCCCCCCCCCACCCAGCAGGCCTGCCGGGTGATGATAGCCGCCGCTCCAGCCGGACTTCCGCTACACTAGACGACTGAAGGCAGCTATCCCTGCCGAGGGTCGACCTACATAGCCTCTCCTCACACTGTAGCTGCAACTGACACAAGTGCTGAGACCAAGAAATGGGCAGTCGGCAACAGGCATTCAGCAATGTGATTTAAGTTAAGAAGCGTGGGATACTTAAGCTGCCATCTCTAGTGCGCTCTGTGTGGTAACTTACATCAAGAGAATAAACTATACCATTAGGTTGGGTATTTCTGAAAGATTTAAAAATTTGTAAAGATCGCATTTAACGGAGTTTTCATATAAATAAGATCTAATTTTCTTCATTTCTTAAAACTTAAACAGGAAAGCAATAACAAACATTTTTAAACATCCTGTGAAACGGCAATCTTAAAGAAGAAGTACTTACTTTCAGTTGTACACATGGAAGAATCCTGGAGATACTACAAGGTATCAGATAGATTATATAATGGTACGACAGAGATTTAGCAACCAGGTTTTAAATGGTAAGACATTTCCAGGGGCAGATGTGGACTCAGACCACAATCTAATGGTTATGAACTGCAGATTAAAACTGAAGAAACTGGAAAAAGGTGGGAAATAAGGAGATGGGACCTGGATAAGCTGACTAAACCAGAGGTTGTACAGAGTTTCAAGGAGAGCATAACGGAACAATTGACATAAATGGGGGAAAGAAGTACAGTAGAAGAAGAATGGGTAGCTCTGAGGGATGAAGTAGTGAAGGCAGCAGAGGATCAAGTAGGTAAATAGACGAGGGCTAGTAGATAACCTTGGGTAACAGAAGAAATACTGAATTCAATTGATGAAAGGAGAAAATATATAAATGCAGTAAATGACGCAGGCAAAAAGGAATACAAACGTCTCAAAAATAAGATCGACAGGAAGTGCAAAATTGCTAAGCAGGGATGGCTAGAGGACAAATGTAAGGATGTAGAGGCTTATCTCACTAGGGGTAAGATAGATACGGCCTACAGGAAAATTAAAGGGACCTTTGGAGAGAAGAGAACCACTTGTATGAATATCAAGAGCTCAGATGGAAACCCAGTTCTAAGCAAAGAAGGGAAAGCAGAAAGGACAATATTATGGAAATGGAAGAGGATGTAGATGAAGATGAAATGGGAGATACGATACTGCGTAAAGAGTTTGACAAAGCACTGAAAGACCTGAGTAGAAACAAGGCCCCCAGAGTAGACAACATTCCATTAGAACTACTGACAGCCTTGGGAGAGACAGTCCCGACAAAACTCAATCATATGGGGAGCAAGATGTATGAGACAGGCGAAATACCCTCAGACTTCAAGAAGAATGTAATAATTCCAATCCCAAAGAAAACAGGTGTTGACAGATGTAAAAATTACCGAACTATCAGTTTAATAAGTCACAGCTGCAAAATACTAACACGAATTCTTTACAGACGAATCGAAAAACTCATAGAAGCTGACCTCCGGAAAGATCGGTTTGGATTCCGTAGAAATGTTGGACAACGTGAGGCAATACTGACCCTACGACTTATCTTAGAAGAAAGATTAAAGAAAGGCAAACCTACGTTTATAGCATTTGTAGACTTATAGAAAGCTTTTCACAATGTTGACTGGAATACTCTCTTTCAAATTCTGAAGGTGACAGGGGTAAAAATACAGGGAGCCAAAGGCTATTTACAATTTGTACAGAAAGCAGATGGCAGTCATACGAATCGCGGGCTATGAAAGGGAAGCAGTGGTTGGGAAGGGAGTGAGACAGGGTTGTAGCCTATCCCCGATGTTATTCAATCTGTATATTGAGCAAGCAGTAAAGGAAACAAAAGAAAAGTTCCAATTAGGTATTAAAATCCACGGAGAAGAAATAAAAACTTCGAGGTTCGCCGATGACGTTGTAATTCAGTCAGAGACAGCAAAGGACTTGGAAGAGCAGTTGAACGGAATGGACAGTGTCTTGAAAGGAAGATATAAGATGAACATCAACAAAAGTAAAACGAGGATAATGGAATGTAGTCGAATTAAGTCGGGTGATGCTGAGGGAATTAGATTAGGAAATGAGACACATAAAGTAGTAAACGAGTTTTGCTATATGGGGAGCAAAATAACTGATGATGGTCGAAGTAGAGAGATATAATATGTAGACTGGCAATGGCAGGGAAAGCGTTTATGAAGAAGAGAAATTTGTTAACATTGATTATAGATTTAAGTGTCAGGAAGTCGTTTCTGAAAGTATTTGTATGGAGTGTAGCCATGTATGGAAGTGAAACATAGACGATAAATAGTTTGTACAAGAAGAGAATAGAAGCTTTCGAAATGTGGTGCTACAGAAGAATGCTGAATATTAGATGGGTAGATCACATAACTGATGAGGAGGTATTGAATAGAACTGGGGAGAAGAGGAGTTTGAGGTAAAACTTGACAAGAAGAGGGGACCGCTTGGTAGGACATGTTCTGAGCCATCAAGTGATCACAAAGTTAGCATCAGAAGGAAGCGTGGAGGGTAAAAATCGTAGAAGGAGACTAAGAGATGAATACACTAAGCAGATTCAGAAGGATGTATGTTGCAGTAAGTACTGGGAGATGAAGAAGCTTGCACAGGATAGGGTAGCATGGAGAGCTGCATCAAACCAGTCTCAGGACTGAAGACCACAACAACAACTTAGTTTCCATTAAAAGTTGAAGAACCTGCCCTAGAGAAGAAATTGTGTGGTTGGATCGAGAAAGGTTACGTATTTTGTTCAAGGGGTTTTATGGATACAGATTTATTTAGTCGTCAGTCTACAGATTGGGTTGATGTTGGCCCCCAAGAATTCAACTCTTGTGCAAAACTTTTCACCTTGCAGTAACGTACTCAGAATCCACAATCTCTTCGCCTACAGTTTTTTCCCCACGCAGCTATGTGGAGAACCATGGCTCATTCTTATTGACAGTGTTCTGAATATATTCCTTTCTTCGCCGATTCTAAGTAGCACTTCATTTCTCATTCTTGTACAGCACTGCAGTTCAAACGCTTTGACAGTCTTCTTTTCGATATTCTCACGGTCCACGATTAATTTCTATACAATGCTGTTCTTCAAATATACATTCTCAGAAATTTCTTCATTTCATTACGGCCAATTATTCATACTAACAGAGGTCTTTTGGCAGCGAATACTTTCATCGCCTATGCTACTCCTCTTTTTATATCATCCTTACTTCGTTCTTGCCAACGGTCTTGGTGCAGTGGTAACACCGGTTCCCGTCAATCACCGAAGTTAAGCGCTGTAGGGTTCGGCTAGCATTTGGATGGGTGACCATCCGGCCTGCCGAGCTGTTGGCACGTGGTATGCACTCAGCCCTTGTGAGACAAACTGAGGAGCTACTTGATTGAGAAGTAACGGCTCCGGTCTCTCTCGGAAACTGACATACGGCCGGTAGAACGGTGTGCTGATCACATGCCTCTCCATATCAGCATTCAGTGACGCCTGTGAGCGCAGGCATACACGGCGGCCGGTCAGTACCGATGGGCCTTCATGGGCTGCTCTAGAGTTTTTTTTTTTTTTTGTTTTCTTTTACTTCGTGTGTGAAGTGTTATTCTATTTCCAACTTAGCAAATTTCTTCACCTCATCTAATTCTGGGTCACAAATTTTGTTGGTAAGTTTGTAGCTAATCTGTTGTCTTGTACTCCTCATAATTTTCGTCTTCCTTTGGTATACTCTCATTACATTTTCTGTATACTTCTTTCCATTCAGCAAGTCCTGTAATTCTTGTACACTTCCGCGGAGGATAATGATGCCATCAGCGAATCTTATCAATTGTATTCTTTGGATTTTGAGCCGGATAGCTGATCGCCATCAGCTATCAGCGAGCTTATCTTTCCTATTTGTGGCTAGTGGTGTTTTTCCGACAGGTCAGTATGCGCGGGTTGCGAGTCTTTGGAGGGGTGTGCAGTAGAGAGTCACGCCTTGGTTGTCAATGCGAATGGACATGCACTGAATTCTGCATCGGCTCGGCACGTGGTAGCGTGTAGGTTGCACGCTGTGTCTTTCTAGTGGGAAATAGTTTTTTTTTTTTAATTTTATCTGGGCAGGTTGTCACCATTGTTTTCAAAATAACTCATAAATTGTTAAGGATCACTTGCTTGTACTGTCATAGCTAACTTAATGTTAAATAAAGCCTATGTTACCTATCCATCAACTACGTGCAAATGAACAAAAACCGGCCCAGTCTTCCCTTTAGTAATTTAGTCGCGTGGCATAGGGTTTGATACCCGCCCGCGTCCATCAACCTTGAATTCTTATCCGACTCCTAATTTCTTTTTCTTCTTTCCGTAATTCCTTCTTCGATGTCTAGACTAAAGAGTACTAACGAAAGACACTATTCTTTATAAATTTTTTACTCTGTAGCGAACTGTGTGATGATACGAAACTCCTTTGCAGATTAAAACTGTATGCGGGACCAGGACTTAATCCCAGGACATGTGCCTTTCGCAAGCAAGTAGTCTAACCATTTGACCTATCCAAGGACGACATAAGCCCGACCAAACAGCTTTACTGACTGAAGTAAAGCTGTGAGGGCTGTTGAATCGTATGTGCGTCGTTCGCTCGATAGCACGCTTGGTAGCTAAAGCAAACGTTTCGGCTTCGAGTCCCAGTCTGGCGCACTGTTTCAATCTGTCAAGAAATTTCATACCAGCACACATTCCGCTTTACAGTGAAATATTTACGAAGGGTGTAGTCTTTCCTCAGTACTCTTCAATCTGTACTTAGAACAAGCAATGATGGAAATAAGGTTTCATCTACTTTCTTGTGTAGCACCCTTTTTACTCTGAGCAGTCTATTCTTATTATTCCCTCTCGGGTTTAAATATGTCGTCATCAGGAGAAAAAATAGCTTGATATTATACAGGTTGGAATGTTAGATCCCTTCATCTGCAAGGTTGATTAGAAAATTTATAAGTAAAATGGATACGTTGAAAATAGATATAGTAGGAATTACTGGAGATCAGCGTCAGGATCAACAGGGCTTCTCGTAAGACGAGTGCAGGGTTATAACTGCGAAATCGAATCTGAACAATGGAGAAGTTTGTCCAATAATGAATAACAAAATAGTAATGCGGGTAAGCTACTAGGAACAGCACAGTGATTGCAGCGTCACAGCCAAGAGAGATATCAAGCCAAAACCCAAAATACCAATACACATTTATGTCAAATAGCTCCGCAGACGGTGAAGACAATGAAAGAATATATGATGAGATGAAAGAAACTGTCATGGGGACTCAAGCTCGATAGTAAGAAAGAAGAGGAAAATTAGGAATATATGGTGACAGAAAAAAAATTAATGAGAGGGGGAACCGCCAGATAAAATTTTGCACGGAGCATTATTCGAACATAGCCAACACTTGGTTTAAAAATCGTGGAGACACTGCAAACTTTCATATTGATCATATAGGGTGATTCGTTTGTCCCTAAGGATCTGGTTTTAGGCAGCCTGCCGTGTTACCTGCCTTTAAAAACCGCGCAAGAGTTTTTCTTATCCTTTCGATCGCTATGTGAGAACTTGTAGACCTACACAAAAACTGAAGAAGCCTTTTTGTGGGAAATTTAATGCAGTTAAAATATGTTATATGATACTTTCTCGTTGAAGTCCACCGTTTTCGAATTATTAATGGAAAACGTACAAAAGTGGCATTCAAACGCACCTCCAGCTCCACACTCATCGTTCACCCATCAGGCATTCAAGTATGTCGTTCGTGATACGTTCTACCACTGTACAAAAATTTCCATCTACGCGAATCATTTCCGATATTAAGCGCAGTTTACAAAAAGCCAGTTTCACAATTTTTACGTGCAGTGCTAAGCCGGTGGCGTAATAAGGTCACTCAATGAAAACCAAATAAACGTGGAATATGAGGAATAACTCGTGCAATCGCAAATTTTGTACGTTGGTAGGAAGGAACGCCACGAACACAGTTCTAAAAATCCTAACCGTTGGGGGCTGAGTGTGGAAGCTTGGGTTCGTTTAGTCACATTTTTACGATTATCTTGAATAGCTTGAAAACTGCTGCCTATAATGAATACAAATCCCAGTGCAAATGTTAGCTACATGAAAGTTGATACGTAAAGCTAATCTTTGCATTTCCTGTAGGAATATAACTGGCATGTGGCGAGCGAGAGAATATGAAAGTCTGTCGTGTGGTTTTTGAAGCCCAGATTTTACATTGTGGGTTGCATAAGACGACATCGACAGGGGTTGCTGAACCCAATGTATGATGACGAGACTGATATGTTTAAAGAACCAGAGGAGAGGCTGTTGACAGTTACAAAGTTAGCATTAACCGACTACACTTCCAGCGACAGATAGCTCTGTCGACAATTAATTGTTTATCAACGGTCGATTAAGAGCAAAGAAAGTGAAAAATGTTGGATGTTTAGGAAATGGGACCTTGATATGTTTAAAGAACGAGAGGACAGGTTGTTGACAGCTACAAAGCTAGCAGTAACCGACGACAGAGAAACAGGGGGGAGAAATGGAGTAGAAGACGAATGGGTAGCTTTGACAGTTGAAATTGTTAAGGGAGGGTAAAACAGGTAAAAAGAGAAGGCCTAGAAGAAATCCTTTGATATCATAGGAAGTAGTGAATTCATTTGACGAAAGAATGAAATATACAAATGCAGCAAATTAAGCAGACGAAAGGTAATACAAACGTCTAAAAAATGAGATTGACAGGAAGGGCAAACAAGCTAAGTAGGAATGGCCAGAAGACAAATGTAGGGATTTAAAAGCATATTTCACTGGGAGAAAGATAGATACCACCTACAGGAAAGGTGAAGAGGCCTTTGGAGAAAATAGGAGCGTTTATATGAATATAAAGGTCTCAGATGAAAATCTAGCACCAAGCAAGGAGGGAAAACTAAGAGTGGCTGTTGAAACTGAAAGCCATATTATAGAAAGTAAACAGGAATTAGATGAATGTAAGAAGGTAGTTGTGCGAAAAGAATTTTACAGAGAACTGACACACCTATGTGGAGACAAGGCTACTGGAGTAGACGATATTTCCTCGCTACTACTGATATCCACGGGAGAGAGCAGCCATGGCAAAACTATTCCGTCTGGTGTGCATAATATATAATGTAGAGAATATACCCACAGGCTTCAAGAAGGATGCTATAATTTCAATTTAAAAAAGCAGACAGTGCTATGTATCAATATCACCGAACTATCAGTTTAATAAATAATGGTGGCAAAACTTCTCATACGAATTCTATAAAGAATAATGCAAAAACTGGTGAAGACGACCTCGAAGGAGTGTAGGGACAAGCGAGGCAATACAGTTTGTCCCAAAATTTGAAATCTGAAGTGAACTGGTCAAGAACTTATCGAGACTTTCCTAACGAAATTTTTCCTTTCCCATATGTACGAACCGTATGGGTTAAAAAGTGTGGCTTATGTCCGATCGACCGTTTGAGAATCATGTCAAAATTTGAAGGAAAACGATCAATAACCTTAACCAATGCCTTGTTTTCCGTAAGTACACGAGAATGTCACACACAACCTTTCAGAAAAGTTATTTGTTGGTTCCCATGTTTAGCGACAGGAAGCCGCGATTTTTATTCATCTCTGAACGGCCAAGTCCTGTTAGCGGTGTTCTTTAGGTTAGACGGTTCAAGTCACTTTTTAATAAGGAAAACAGTTACTTTTTAGAAATACTTACTGACGCAATATCGTACCACAAATTAATAGCCTCTTGCCTATCGTTCGAAGCGACTTGCATGAGGAAGCTTACACAGGAAGCGATACTTATCCAAATGTAAATCGATCTCATTTTTAGCGTTACCGTTGAATGGCAGGGGAGCCACTGGCTGCACTTATCCAAAAGTAATGTCCGAAAAGAGCGTCAGGTGAGTGGTCCCTGGAAAGCAACTTCATAAAGTTTTCACGCTCCACTGCCGGGGCACTCTCCACAGCACGGTAGCGGAATAACGTAACACGCTTTCAACGCCGGGTACGTTTAACAGTGTAATTTGCATCAGAACTGCCTCTTTTTTTTTCATACGGCGCCCACGCTGCCGCGGAATTCCACGCTTCGTCCTATCAAAAATTCATAATCGTATTAAAATACCGGCAACGCTTCAGACGTAACTCAGCTCTTTAGAAACTTTCTTAACAGAAAAACGAATTACATTTTCTGCAAATTAATAGTCCCCTTTCGCTCTCTGCAGAAGGAGCACACTTAATATTTCCATGAATGCGGAATTCAAAGTGAAAAATTGTGTAGTGTTGGTTAATATGAATCATGTATCTCAGTGGCTACTTTTCACGAAATTAAGTAGACGCATCATATACTTTAATTGGACCAGCTCAATCAATGCGCTCACGTACTTTAATAAATGAACAGCTACAACGTGTCAAACGCATTTTCCTGTGTTTCACTTTCACGAAGGGGGTACGAAACCATTTGATTATGTCGATCTGTAAGTTATTTACAGAATCACACACTAATACAAAAACGTACGTCGAACAGCTGTCTATATGTATGAACAATTTTACCTTATACTAGAAAGGAGAGACAGCATTGGTCGTATATTTTTGTTTATTATCGCAAAATCGATTTTCGGTCACTTAGTGACCATCTTCAGTGCTGTAATATATAACTTATATTAATAAGCACTGGTGTCAATAAGCTTACGCCGTAAGCTTATTAACACCAGTGCTTACTAATCTAAGTTATATATTACAGAACTGAAGATGGTCACTAAGTGACCGAAAATCGATTTTGCGATAATAAACAAAAATATACGACCAATGCTGTCTCTCCTTTCAAGTATACCCATTATCTGGTCGTAATGCACAGGACACTATGGAGTCGCCAATCAATAAAATTTTACCTTAGGTATCGATGCTAAGGGAGGTTTAAAACAATTTATGTGTCCAGATATCGGAGAATGGTTCAAATGGTTCTGAGCACTATGGGACTTAACTGCTGAGGTCATCAGTCCCCTAGAACATAGAACTAATTAAACCTAACTAACCTAATTACGCCACACACATCCATGCCCGAGGCAGGATTCGAACCTGCGATCGTAGCGGTCGCGCGGTTCCAGACTGTAGCCCCTAGAACCGCTCGGCCACCCCGGCCGGCCATATATCGGAGAATCGAAGCCTTTGAGATGTAGTAATATAAAGAAATATCGAAAAATTTGTTGACTGGTAAGCAATGAAAAGATTCTCCGTAGATCTGGCAACAGGACAGAAATTGGGAAATAATGACAAGAAGAAGGGACAGGATAGTAGGACACGCATTATGCCATCAAGAAGTAATTTCCATGGCACTTAAAGAAGATTCAAACGGTGTAACTGCAGGGGAAGCAGAGACTGGGTTACAATTATCCAGCTAGTAATTGAGGAAGTGCCACTCTGAGGTGAAAAGAGTAGCGGAGGAGAGGAATTCATGGTGAGCCACTTAAACCCAATCAGAAGACTTATTATCCAAAAGCAGTGGAAAAAAAGAACTGATCTGTAGCGATATAGTCTGAATCTTTAGTTCTGGAAGATAGTTTAAAGCCTTTGATCTTCATGCTGAAGAGTTAACATGGTAACAGAGTAAACGTAGTCATAATAGAGTATAATATTAGGCATCTAGATGATGAAGGAAAATAAAGAAGAATGTGCATCTCATCATTTTACGCCATCCTGCGTTTTTCCTAAAAATATTTAAATACAGGCGATTACAATGTATCCTATGTTGACATTTTGGCTGATCACCGTCTTAAGATAGCTAAAAGCTATATTGAGCGTCCAAAGACTGAATGCAGACATAGGCCATGACAGATGTGGGAATGTCATGTAGGTGCTGTTGGCATGATCCCTACAGCAGATATCTAGTCGCATGTTCTACTTTGTACGCATTAGGCCTTAACGATACTGATACTATACTGTTGTCTTTGAAAGCTGACGATTTGAAATACCGTCTCCATGTGTTATCCAAATCAAAGCCGCCATCTTGATTAAGTAAATAGTTCATCAGACGGATTTAGAAGTATTTCTTAATAACCTAGTCCCAGAGGAATAATGTAGACTTCAGAGTAGTCCATACAGAGTCTTGGCTCTATGCAGTGTCCACCTACCGCTGATCTGTCAGGCTATGGTAGGTGGCTGTAGCATCGATTATCTACTATAACATCTTGACAGGTTCGAGTTGAAGCCCAACAAACATAGCTGTGGGAAGCCTTGAGCAATTGAAAGCAAACATGGTACTTATATGACGTAGTTATTGGAGATACCTGCCTATAATTCAATAACGCTGGGACAGATTACCCCAAACTTGGTACTGTAATTTAGCGCTAATATGGATGAGCATGGAAGTTGAGTAAGTGAGAATGTAACTTGTATGCTCGACTGTGGACCGCCTGCAGAAATTTTAACCAAACGTGGCTCACCGTAAGGCTTACAACGTAGGATACTGTGGGAATAGGACACTTCCGATGTTCACCACCATCAGTTTATCGTGAGGGCAATCTGTTGACAGGAACTTATCGAAATCCACGTGTTTATTTTGCTTCCTCAAGAGTACGTGCATCCTAGAATATTTCAGTGAGTCAAATTTAGTGTAAAATTAATACCAGGGTATGAACAGATTTTATTTCTTAATTTACAAAACCATGTTGCTCTTTTAGAAACGTGTACATAAACGAAGTTCATTATTACACTAACGACAGATTTAATTTATTCGTGTAACATGACCGCGGCGGATACGTTACTGGGCAATGTCAGATAAACATTTAGCATTTACATTACGGCCAAAAAAATTGCAGCACCAGAGACGCCACATCAGAAACTTTTACTGATACGCATATACGGTATAGTAGGGAGCATCCATTACTAAAGTTATGTGTGATTTAGCCGTGTACAGTATGTGACGTTTAGTGCACATGTCATCCACTTCCGGCAGCCAGACTGGTCCTAATGAATCTGGACATACAGTCCAACTCATCTTGTACGACAGATGAGGATATGTCACTCCATCCTGTTTCAATTCCGTCATTCGTCAGTTTTAGTAACTGGCGAGTGTTAGCGCTCCAGTGCCTTGGCAATCCATAATCACATGTTCTAGTGAGGCAGAAATCTGGAGAACGTGTTGGACTGGGGAATTTTGTGACACCTTTTGTGTCAAGGTAGGTCATGGAAGCAAGGACGATAAGATGTCTTACGTTACATTGTATAACGACGTCATGGTGATCTCTAATGTACTACACATCCGTCAGACTTAATTTCTGCTGTCTAAATCAGTGGTGCGAACCGTTTATGGTAATGTGGTGTACCCAGTGGAATCCCCTACGACACGCCAAGTGCTGGACTTTTATGACGACGTCGACTACAGTCTACCAAATTTCCTTGCCCTCGGGGCCTCTACACAAGCATATTTCCACCATGGTGCCGTACACATACTGAGACGACGTAGTCCTTCTTCTGTGCCCATTGTAATTGCTGGGCGGCCCATTGTCTGTGTTGTGGATTGGCAGGAGAGCCAACCCAGGAATACAAGAGGAAGCCGAAAGGCACGCGTTTTAACTCACGCAGGCTGGCGTGAGGTCTGGAACAGGACAAGGAATTTAGACTTAAAAAAAAAGGATGTAGCTGATGGAATACTTAACTTTAATCCATTAATGTCGAATGTAGCTCTTGTCTGTACATTATTTACAATATCAATAGTAACTGAACATGGCGCCTTGCTAGGTCGTAGCAAATGACGTAGCTGAAGGCTATGCTAACTATCGTCTCGGCAAATGAGAGCGTATTTTGTCAGTGAAACATCGCTAGCAAAGTCGGTTGTACAACTGGGGCGAGTGCTAGGAAGTCTCTCTAGACCCTGCCGTGTGGCAGCGCTCGGTCTGCAATCACTGATAGTGGCGACACGCAGGTCTGACGTATACTAACGGACCGCGGCCGATTTAAAGGCTACCACCCAGCAAGTGTGGTGTCTGGCGGTGACACCACAGTGTGCCCTCGCCACTTCCCTCTCAGCTGCCAAGTCAAGTGAAGCCGCAACAGTGTAGGCGTGGTGGCAGGCCGCCATGATAAGACGTAGTACTGTCTTTGTAGTACTTGTCTTGTTGCATTCACGATCGTATAAAGACTAAAGGAAAGTTTTGAATCAGTAAGGACCTAAATGGCCTACGAATTATCTCTACGAATAGATTTTGTGAAGGCAGTGCCCCACGGTTTGTGATTCTAAAAACTTCCTCGTTCCATCTGACAATAAATTATTTATTACACCCCATTTTCAGACGTCAGCCGATCGTCAGACTTACATGTCAGAGCCATGGATTTGACATCGCCAGTTTCATACGCAGATGTAACCTGTTTTACATGTCTCATCTGATGGTCGACTGAAGACTGAAACCCATTGTAAAAAGTGTTTAATATTTGCTCTTGGCAGCGAACTACGAATGTTTAAAAATATTTTATCCAGTTGGGCGCTAGTCACAAGGGGTAGTTGAAGTCTTACGTGGAGTTTAGTATGGCGTCCAACGCAGGAAGCAATATCGTGGAAGGATAACCCACAGTCTCTATAGGTATAGCGGAACTAATACGACTGAGATACCTCACTGTTTGACAATAATTAACCTTTTCAGTTCATCAGTGTCCAGTGCAACTAGCTCCCTGTTTACTGCCTCCTCTGTATCGTTACAAATAGACTGCGTCGATTTACACTTGTACTATGAATGCAGAGCATGTAGGGAGCCGTGATTATTTCTGCATATCAAGTCAGTACATACGTATTCTAATTGTCCGCTCGCCTAGTGACATCTACCAATATCCTCGAGCAGAAGGCAATGATCAAATTTAAACTGAGATTCCAGTGAAATTTTAATGACGGCCGGAGTGGCCGAGTGGTTCTAGGCGCTTCAGTCTGGAACCGCGCGACCGCTACGGTCGCAGGTTGGAATCCTGCCTCGGGCATGGATGTGTGTGATGTCCTTAGGTTAGTTAGGTTTAAGTAGTTCTAAGTTCTAGGGGACTGATGATCTCAGATGTTAAGTCCCATAGTGCTCAGAGCCATTTTTTTACATTTTAATAAACACACGAATAAGACAAAGCCACAACAAATATCAAGCGATATAATAAACGTTTGACTACAGTGAATGGCATTAGACATTTTAAATATATAACCATGAGCTCTTTGACGATAAAACACAGTACATAGTCTGCAGATACATATGAAAATAAACTTCTTATTGACATTCGATCGACTTCATTGCTTGCACTGACGCGGTTGGTTGGCTTAACTACACATTCGGCGCAAAGTAAGATGTTAAACATGCAGCCAACGACGTGCATCGTAACATGTCGCCGCTCAAATCGGATGAGCTGACTTGACTTAGCCCTCAACTCGAGTACTGTAGATAGCACCAAACACTTCACTCGGTGAAGGTACACCAAGTGCTTCATCTGAGTTACGTAATATTGAAGTTATTAAATAAATCGATAGTGGAAGCTTGGGAGTGAATACTATTGCTCCCAACGCTTGAAATGCTACGCATCCTCTCCATTGCGATATTTCCAAAAATGGAATGTACTCGTCGAAAATGAGATTGACAGGAAGGGCGAACAAGCTAAGTAGGAATGGCCAGAAGACAAATGCAGGGAATTAAAAGCATATTTCACTGGGAGAAAGATAGATACCACCTACAGGAAAGGTGAAGAGGCCTTTCGAGAAAATAGTAGCGTTTATATGAATATAAAGGTCTCAGATGAAAAACTAGCACCAAGCAAAGAGGGAAAATCCCAGTGTCGTCCGCTTGTCTGAACATAACGCCACACATACTGGCTGAGTAACGTGAATACTGGGCATTTCTGAAAGACAAATACAAAATACGTAGAAACACGTACAACAAGTGCAAATATAGCGAGCAGCTCTCACTGTTTAGAGGTGAAACAATCGAGAAAGATATATGAGTTGCCCGCTTCACAGGACGTACCCCAAATTTTAAACTAACAACATACAATCAGATATAAACCACTTCCAAATAGTGTCTTAGAATGGTACTCCAATGGTAAACTGGCGCCCAGTCCACAAGGTAACACCCGTCCCCATTACAGTAATGAGTGGGTTATAGCACCTCATTAAAATGCGACGATAATTTACTCAGCGATAAGCAAAGCATATTCAGAAGAAGAAAAAAAATTACATGCGGAAGTCCAGTAAACATTTGATACACAATAATGATTTAAATAACTCCTTAAATCTCTTTGAATACAGGGAATAAGAGTGTCACTTCTTTGTAAATATGTGCCACAAGAGATTGAGCAGTACCGCTCATCAAGGCAATGAAATTCTGAAGACTTCAAACTATCATGGACTAAGTGAAAAACACTTAGAGCCACACTTAAAGACAACATAACATGCACACCAAACAAAAAGCCTGGCTATGCTAATATGATTCCGGTTCACACAGTGTAGATGAGCAACGGCTGTTTCAAATCTGTTCAAAAGAGCGTACACCCGGTATAGCCTTTTGGCAGGGTCCTCCCCAGTGGTAGCAGACTCGTGTAAGAGTTGCGTCAGTTCTCTCATGGCTGATGGTTCCGTCCTGAGTGGAGTGCTTTTCACACTGCCACCTGTCTGTCCACTATGCAGCTGAAGAGCGCTGTCGCTGTCCAGGCCACCAGTGGGATCGGCCATGCTGCAACACTGACCCAAGCGACATGTCGATTGTCCCAGCTTCAGCTCCTAATGGCGTACTGTACCCTTCAACGAAACATGCTCTCGACCAGACTGACCACCGCCACAACCAGCAGTTCCAATGAAACGCTTATGCATGTGGCATGTGCTCCCCATAGCGATGTGCTGTTGGGAGTAAAATCTGTAGAATTGAGGGGTGTGGTGCAAACTTGAGAGTTTGCAGGGCATTCTCACTTCTGATTTGGTGTTATGCCGCTTCACGTTCTTAAGGAAGGTGATCTTTATTACTATTTGACTTCATACATCATGATGAAATGGTGGGCAGTAGTTAATGCTCTTGCTTGCATGCTCTAGGAAAGGAGTAACGGTAAGCTTTACTTGTGTTCAAAGGAATAGGGTGCCGATGTAAATGACTACAGTGAACGCACTGCGACTGTGGGCCAAGAGAACCGAGGTTTTTTCTGCTGAACCTGGGTGGAAACATATCTGGGCGGCCGAGTTCTGCTGTCTCATTGTGCAGACACGTTGATTGGCGCCGGTCGGTCGGCATCCGCGTCCAGGTAGACTGACTAGCGACGAGAAGTCACCGCTGCAATGGCCAACGGTTTGTAGACCATCGATAAAGCAGAGGATGGGCCCCCTTTCTAGGGAGGAAGCTGACGAGACAACTGTCAGCTTTCTGCGAATTTTCGTGGCGTAGTTCACTGGCGCCCAGACGTCCATACTCTGTTAGAAAACAAATATGTTAAAGCATGAGGCTTTTAGCGAATTTATGGCCTGTCTTTGGAAACTTTGAAATGGACGCTACAGGGGAGATAACAAGTTTTATGGAGGGGTGTGGTTCCATCCTAGTCATGTTTTTAGCAAAAGACACAGCATAATGCGTGGGAAAGAGGCTGCAAGGCTGACTCTTTTTTACTTTTCTCCCAGTTAACGTTAAAGCCTTTGACTGGTCAAATCAGTATATGCAGAGCAAGGGGCACTCTCCGAGTTTCGAATTCCACTCTCCAGATAGTGATTCGCTTGTGCTAAAGTGGGAGAAGTCTAAGATGTAAATGGGCTTTTGCTACCGAGCTGAGGAGGAAAGCAGACATAAAGAGAAGATAACTTTTGTATTGGCGCTTCGCTAGTAAAGAACTGCAGGTCTCTACCTAAATGGTGAGACTATGTCCTTTGTTAGTGTGACACTTAGATCCTGTGCCAGTCACCTTCTGAACCATCAATGGTACTGCTTCTAGCATCATGCACACAACAAGTCATGCTTGGGTGTACTTATTTGGCTTGAGTCGGCCATCTAAACATTTGACATATTTCGTCATGCACGGAGTCAAATTGGTTTGGCAGACCAGCAAACGGGTCCACCTGCACACTGGAATCCACTGGGGTTTCAGAGGCTCATAGGGAAGTACTTGCGTTACGAATTAACTTAACACCAGACCGTGTACTTGCATTTTTCGGGAGCTCGCCATTAATAACAGATTGCGACCGTCCATGACTTCAGTCGCCGAACGCGTCATGGTGTGACGACCTGACAAACAGAAGGGTGAAATATTCGCTGTTAAGGCGTAGAGCTCCGATATATGTTTCTCTGAACCCTATTGTTCCGAACCGTATATTTCTTTTTCTGGAATAGTGTAGGTGCTTGATTGTGGGGTGGTTTTTGTGCCGTACCCCATATTCACGTGTATGAAGTAAGATAGAGCGATTAGTGTTCTGGTTAGTGTCGTGTGTCGATCCCCAGCTGATCACGTTTTCCACCATAGACCTCATATTAGTGAAAGCGTTTGTGAAATGAAAATATTTGTCGTTTCTTTAGTCATTTTTTGTAGTGTGATGTTAATACAGAATAAATCTATTGTCATTTAGATCACTAATTCTCCCTGTGTTCTGATTAACATTACCTTGCCATTTTTATTGAAGTGATTTCATAAGGAAGTAGTTTTCAAGCTATCGTTCTTTGCTGCGTGGCTCAGTCTTTCTCCCATATACCCATGCCTTATGGTACAGTCTGCAAATAGCTGCTGTGATTATTTTGGATTAGAATCACCAGCCTCAGCCTGACTCAGATTCACTCAGTTGTTCTGTCCGGTCGATGTATTCTCAACCAGCAGAGTGACAGGGACCAGCATACTTAATACACAAGGCGCTTCAACAACTACCCAGACTGAGCACACGTCCCGATATCCCTAATGAACACAACATCCACAACTGTAACAGTCCCAGGGAGCCTGCCTCGATTGAACCATGCCGCTACTATCTGGTCGGCACATTTTATAACTAATTTGGCCCTTCCCCAATTTACTTAGTGATTATCAGTGCTGAATGCTAAGTTCAACCAGCACAAGGAGCGATCTAGTTGGGTCTGGCCGTTGGCACGGAAGATAATCAACGTGGCCCTCCCAATGAAGGACGGCTGTGAATAAAACGGTGTGTGGTGTGTGTTATGCAGTGTTTGAATTTGCTGAAATCTCTTGACACAAACGCCAGAGACTAATCAGTAACTGGTCAAATACAAAATACTCACTCCTGTATTTATTTCAACTCTGGGCACTACCCAAATAATATGCGTCCACATCTACAGAAATGTACATGTGGACCTCCTGGATGCGAGGCACGAGTCCCATACAATCCACGGCACATTCAGCGTTGAGTGGACTCGTTAAGCCCCTTACGACAATTAGAATTAGGTTTCATTATTATGCAAGCCTGGCACTTGCTCACCAATTTCTTGACATCCTTATGTAAGGAATGTCATGTAACTGCCCCTTTGATCTAATGGGTGTTTCTACAGTCTCCCAATTGTGCCCAGACTACAGATCCGTGACAGTACTAGAACATTGCTGGAACCATCTCACAGGGAACCTCCGTCCCGCCACTTACGACAACACAGGAATCCCTTCTGAAACTCATTGCCTAGCCTTTTCTCTCGTATTGGCAGCTCTACTTAATTGGTCAGAATCCTGTTCTTCTTGATCTCGCAAGTCTCCAAACAGGAATCGTATATCAGTTACCTTCGTAAGTGCATCACACAGTTTCCCTGAATCTTCTGATTGAGTGGTTTAGTCCCTTTCCTTTTCAAACGTATCACTGAGGGTGCCTTTATCTACATTTTTATGACCCCTAACATGGATGATGGTAAAGCTATGTGCCGTGACTCGCAGCACCCAGCGGCTGATCCGACCAGTCTTAAGGGGACGTCCTGAGACCTGATTAAGATCCTGGTTATCTGTGTCGAGCGTTAACTCCCGAAACGTCACGTAGAATTTAAATTTATCAAGCGAAAATAGCACGGCAAGGCCTTTCCAATCATAAATGCAATACCAAGCCACTGCTTGGGAAAGCTGCATACTCCAACGGACAAAAATAACTGTCCTGCTCCTGCGACATTACGGCCACATCAACAGAGGTGGTAGCATCGGTTTTGACAATAAATGGCCGCTGAAGGTCTGTGCATTCCTCAATGTTGTCCTCAAGGTATCGAAAGCAGCTTATTAACTGTCAGTCCAGTTAAATGGCTAGCCTTTCTTGTGCAACTGTTTGAATGGAGCACCAAGTTCCGTACACTAGGGGCCAAATTTCCTAAAAACATTGCATATAACGATAAAGCAGGTTAAGCCCTAGTTGGTATTTGGTGGTCGGAAACTATGGATTGGGTTAGCTGCAGAAATTAGGAGGCAATTTTTTGTGACATCAGATTGGTACGATGTGGCCCACCACAAATTTCTCACCCGCGCCAAGCTCTTCATATCAGAGCAGGAGATGCAACTTACGTCCCCAAATGAATCGCTTATTTCAGAAGGGCACGAAATCCCCTTTTATGACATTTTTCCTCGTTTAAATTTCTGTGTTCTTTGGGGGTCGACTCGTTGAGTGTGGAAAG
This sequence comes from Schistocerca nitens, assembly GCF_023898315.1. Lineage (NCBI taxonomy): Eukaryota > Metazoa > Arthropoda > Insecta > Orthoptera > Acrididae > Schistocerca > Schistocerca nitens. The sequence goes on along the minus strand of NC_064617.1, from coordinate 462,133,132 downwards.
GACCTCCGCGTTTTATCAAATAGTCGAAAAGACAGCAGAAAAATTGTCATTGCTTTCAAAGGAGCCCTGTGTGCAGGACCATGGACACTTTTTCTCTCAACAATACTGAGTAATAGCAACATGAAATATACTGATATACTGTGATTGTCATAAAAGGGGGAGTAGAGCAAGCAGTGTGTCCTCATAGTATTTTATATTCTATCAACATGAGTGACTCTACTATAAAATTGTACCTGTATATAAGAAAAGGACGAGGAAAGGTGTACGTCATACTGAGCAGTAGGAACGAAACGTAATCAAAACTGCCAAACTAAGATGACTGGAACATGCCAATTATCGACATAAGCTAGCACCATCAAAATCTTTTGAACAGCTTTGTTCATGACGTTCTCAGAGTCTTGAATCCAGTAGTCAAGATGATCAATCATTTTCGGGGCCTTAATAGTAAACCTGAGCAAGATATTTACCTTCAGCCGGCCGCGGTGGTCTAGCGGTTCTAGGCGAGCAGTCCGGAACCGTGCGACTGTTACGGTCGCAGGTTCGAATCCTGCCTCGGGCATGGATGTGTGTGATGTCCTTAGGTTAGTTACGTTTAAGTAGTTCTAAGTTCTATGGGACTGATGACCACAGATGTTAAGTCCCATAGTGCTCAGAACCATTTGAACCTTTTTTTTTACCTTCAGAGTCTAATACATAGAGAGAAAGTAAAACGACGCAGAACAAGGGAAGAAAAACGTCCAAAACCAAATTCTTTCAAATATCATTCTATTCTGGAATGCCAAACTAGATCTGACGAAACTCCTCGACAACAGGAAAGAGGTACCCTTTCATTGCACCGGAATCAACTAATCATAATGAATGACGTTCCCGTTGTAACGGTTCCCTCAGGGCGAATCAGTCAATAAATCGATCACTGGCACGTAACGGTTCACCTACCTCCAACTGGCTTCCTTCCGACTCATCCCCGGTGACTGTACGTTCCGCACTCGTCCAACTCGCAAACATTTCAAAACGGAAAACACGGAAAGAGCACCTCTCAGAGAACAAAGGAGAAACGAACCAGAGATTCGATCTGCAAACCACAATCGATACGAGCCGACAAGGCTCACTTCTATAATTCCGCAAGAGGAATCTGATAATCCTCATCATTTAAGTCTACCATGCCAAAGGGAACCAGTTACAACAAGTTTGAAAGTCTGGCCGAGAAACTGATTCTAAAGTAATATATGAGTTAAAGCAAGGTAATACACAACCTTGCTTTAAATCATGAAGTCACTCTAAAATCACTCTGCGTGACGTCAACAGTAATTTCTAATTTAAAGCACACTGGTCTACGGGCAGTCTGCCTTCGGCAGTGACACAGTGCGGACCGTGTTACCTGCCGGCCGCGCTGTGGTGCGCGCGCCTGTTTGTTTACGCCGGAGCAACTTCGCGTGTGCGGTGTTGTGAGTCTACAACGAGATGGCACACTCGTACAGAAAAACGACTTTGAAGTTCAGTTTTGCGAACGACTATGCACGACCAAAGGCACACGAGACTCAACGTTTCTTAAGAGAAGAGGTCAAAATCGATCAACAGGAAATCGTGGGAATAAATTTATCGATCGTTTCAAGCGTCGTCTATGTCAAGCTTGTTGACGAGGCTGCTTGCGAAAGAGTTTTACAACGATCACCGAACGGGTATCGTTTCTGTCATTCCGACGGGAATGTTGGTGCGGTTACGGTCGATCACGCGGGAATGGGGATCCGCACTATACGAGTCTTCGAACTGTAAATAGGCTGTTTATGTTTTCTTATTGGCAACGTTACGTAGCGCTCTGTATGAAAATCACTGGCTGTGCTGTATGCAGTCTGTGGCTAGTTTTCATTGTTGTCTGCCATTGTAGTGTTGGGCAGCTGGATGTGAACAGCGCGTAGCGTTGCGCAGTTGGAGGTGAGCCGCCAGCAGTGGTGGATGTGGGGAGAGAGATGGCGGAGTTTTAAAATTTGTAATACTGGATATCATGAAGTGCTATATATGTTGTTGTTGTTGTGGTCTTCAGTCCTGAGACTGGTTTGATGCAGCTCTCCATGTTACTCTATCCTGTGCAAGCTTCTTCATCTCCCAGTACCTACTGCAACCTACAACCTTCTGAATCTGCTTAGTGTATTGATCTCTTGGTCTCCCTCTACGATTTTTACCCTCCACGCTGCCCTCCAATGCTAAATTTGTGATCCCTTGATGCCTTAAAACATGTCCTACCAACCGATCCCTTCTTCTAGTCAAGTTGTGCCACAAACTTCTCTTCTCCCCAATCCTATTCAATACCTCCTCATTAGTTACGTGATCTACCCACCTTATCTTCAGCATTCTTCTGTAGCACCACATTTCGAAAGCTTCTATTCTCTTCTTGTCCAAACTGGTTATCGTCCATGTTTCACTTCCATACATGGCTACACTCCATACAAATATTTTTAGAAACGACTTCCTGACACTTAAATCAATACTCGATGTTAACAAATTTCTCTTCTTCAGAAACGATTTCCTTGCCATTGCCAGTCTACATTTTATATCCTCTCTACTTCGACCATCATCAGTTATTTTACTCCCTAAATAGCAAAAATCCTTTACTATTTTAAGTGTCTCATTTCCTAATCTAATCCCCTCAGCATCACCCGATTTAATTTGACTACATTCCATTATCCTCGTTTTGCTTTTGTTGATATTCATCTTATATCCTCCTTTCAAGACACTGTCCATTCCGTTCAACTGCTCTTCCAAGTCCTTTGCCGTCTCTGACAGAATTACAATGTCATCGGCGAACCTCAAAGTTTTTACTTCTTCTCCATGAATTTTAATACCTACTCCGAATTTTTCTTTTGTTTCCTTTACTGCTTGCTCAATATACAGATTGAATAACATCGGGGAGAGGCTACAACCCTGTCTCACTCCTTTCCCAACCACTGCTTCCCTTTCATGCCCCTCGACTCTTATAACTGCCATCTGGTTTCTGTACAAATTGTAAATAGCCTTTCGCTCCCTGTATTTTACCCCTGCCACCTTCAGAATTTGAAAGAGAGTATTCCAGTTAACGTTGTCAAAAGCTTTCTCTAAGTCTACAAATGCTAGAAATGTAGGTTTGCCTTTTCTTAATCTTTCTTCTAAGATAAGTCGTAAGGTTAGTATTGCCTCTCGTGTTCCAACATTTCTACGGAATCCAAACTGATCTTCCCCGAGGTCCACTTCTACCAGTTTTTCCATTCGTCTGTAAAGAATTCGCGTTAGTATTTTGCAGCTGTGACTTATTAAACTGATAGTTCGGTAATTTTCACATCTGTCAACACCTGCCTTCTTTGGGATTGGAATTATTATATTCTTCTTGAAGTCTGTGGGTATTTCGCCTGTCTCATACATCTTGCTCACCAGATGGTAGAGTTTTGTCATGACTGGCTCTCCCAAGGCCATCAGTAGTTCTAATGGAATGTTGTCTACTCCCGGGGCCTTGTTTCGACTCAGGTCTTTCAGTGCTCTGTCAAACTCTTCACGCAGTATCTTATCTCCCATTTCATCTTCATCTACATCCTCTTCCATTTCCATAATATTGTCCTCAAGTACATCACCCTTGTATAAACCCTCTATATACTCCTTCCACCTTTCTGCCTTCCCCTCTTTGCTTAGAACTGGGTTGCCATCTGAGCTCTTGATATTCATACAAGTGGTTCTCTTCTCTCCAAAGGTCTCTTTAATTTTCCTGTAGGCAGTATCTATCTTACCCCTAGTGAGACAAGCCTCTACATCCTTACATTTGTCCTCTAGCCATCCCTGCTTAGCCATTTTGCACTTTCTGTCGATCTCATTTTTGAGACGTTTGTATTCCTTTTTGCCTGCTTCATTTACTGCATTTTTATATTTTCTCCTTTCATCAATTAAATTCAATATTTCTTCTGTTACCCAAGGATTTCTATTAGCCCTCGTCTTTTTACCTACTTGATCGTCTGCTGCCTTCACTACTTCATCCCTCAGAGCTACCCATTCTTCTTCTACTGTATTTCTTTCCCCCATTCCTGTCAATTGTTCCCTTATGCTCTCCCTGAAACTCTCTACAACCTCTGGGTCTTTCAGTTTATCCAGGTCCCATCTCCTTAAATTCCCACCTTTTTGCAGTTTCTTCAGTTTCAATCTGCAGTTCATAACCAATTGATTGTGGTCAGAATCCACATCTGCCCCTGGAAATGTCTTACAATTTAAAACCTGGTTCCTAAATCTCTGTCTTACCATTATATAATCTATCTGATACCTATTAGTATCTCCAGGATTCTTCCAGGTATACAACCTTCTTTTATGATTCTTGAACCAAGTGTTAGCTATGATTAAGTTATGCTCTGTGCAAAATTCTACAAGGCGGCTTCCTCTTTCATTTCTTTCCCCCAATCCATATTCACCTACTACGTTTCCTTCTCTCCCTTTTCCTACAGACGAATTCCAGTCACCCATGACTATTAAATTTTCGTCTCCTTTCACTACCTGAATAATTTCTTTTATCTCGTCATACATTTCATCAATTTCTTCATCATCTGCAGAGCTAGTTGGCATATAAACTTGTACTACTGTAGTAGGCATGGGCTTTGTGTCTATCTTGGCCACAATAATGCGTTCACTATGCTGTTTGTAGTAGCTAACCCGCACTCCTATTTTTTTATTCATTATTAAACCTACTCCTGCATTACCTCTATTTGATTTAGTATTTATAACCCTGTAATCACCTGACCAAAAGTCTTGTTCCTCCTGCCACCGAACTTCACTAATTCCCACTATATCTAACTTTAACCTATCCATTTCCCTTTTTAAATTTTCTAACCTACCTGCCCGATTAAGGGATCTGACATTCCACGCTCCGATCCGTAGATTGCCAGTTTTCTTTCTCCTGATAACGACGTCCTCTTGAGTAGTCCCCGCCCGGAGATCCGAATGGGGGACTATTTTACCTCCGGAATATTTTACCCAAGAGGACGCCATCATCATTTAATCATACAGTAAAGCTGCATGTAAAGCTGCATGTAAAGCTGCATGTCCTCGGGAAAAATTACGGCTGTAGTTTCCCCTTGCTTTCAGCCGTTCGCAGTACCAGCACAGCAAGGCCGTTTTGGTTAATGTTACAAGGCCAGATCAGTCAATCATCCAGACTGTTGCCCCTGCAACTACTGAAAAGGCTGCTGCCCCTCTTCAGGAACCACATGTTTGTCTGGCCTCTCAACAGATACCCCTCCGTTGTGGTTGCACCTACGGTACGGCCATCTGTATCGCTGAGGCACGCAAGCCTCCCCACCAACGGCAAGGTCCATGGTTCATGGGGGAAGGTGCTATATATATATTATGACTATTAAGGTAAATATATTGTTTGTTCTCTATCAAAATCTTTCATTTGCTAACTATGCCTATCAGTAGTTAGTGCCTTCAGTAGTTTGAATCTTTTATTTAGCTGGCAGTAGTGGCGCTCGCTGTATTGCAGTAGTTCGAGTAACGAAGATTTTTGGTGAGGTAAGTGATTTGTGAAAGGTATAGGTTAATGTTAGTCAGGGCCATTCTTTTGGAGGGATTTTTGAAAGTCAGATTGCGTTGCGCTAAAAATATTGTGTGTCAGTTTAAGCACAATCTTGTATAGTTGTTCAAAGGGGACGTTTCATATGGCGACCCTGCCAGGATACCACACTGGAATCTTCTGATTTTTTTCTTGTAGTTTGTGTAATTAGTGTAGCTTTTGTTTATTGCTAGCTCGTAATTATAGAGAGAATTTCCTTTGTAGTTGTAGTTTTTCATTGTTGTACACAGTTGTGGCATGCATGTAGATTTGCACCAAGTATTTCGCAGCTGCGCTTGCAATTAACTAGATATTATTTTCAATGCTATGTTAATATGTTTTGTTAGTTTGCTCTTCAAATTGTGCTTTTCTGTGTTATCGTGTGAAATATTGTGATAATTATGGCGTGTGAAAAACGTAATACTAGGCTCCAAAGTAAACTGAGAAATGACAGTGAAGACGAAAGCAGTGTGTTAGCGCCACCATGTAATGAATTAACTAATGTTCAACATAGTAATTTGATAATTGTGCATAGGGAACTGGAGCGGGCGGCAAACAGTGGCGTAGGCAGTGAAACAATTGGTGACCAGGGAAGCATTATCGATCGATCGCTCGGCAATAGCTCACCTCAGGAATCCGAAATGACAGGACACATTTTTGTAAATACTGTAGATTCAGGTTTTGCGTCCTCACCGTTTTCTCAAATAAGTCAAGACACATTTTCTGTTTGTCAAAATGTGAATGTTGCCGGTGCAAAAGCACTGCCGAAAAGCATAGAGGAACAGATTCCAGACACTAATGCATTGTTATTACAGCTAATGCAACAAATGGAACAAAATCAGAGACAAACACAGCAAAAGCTTCAAAAGTTAGACACAATGGAACAACACCAGAGACAAACACAGCAACAGTTAGACACAATGGAACAAAATCTTAAAAAGTTAGACACAGTGGAACAAAATCTGAAAAAGTTAGACACAATGGAACAAAATCTTTGAAAGTTAGACACCACGCTTGAACAAACTCGTGAAGATTTAACTACTGAGTTACATAACATCGAATCTAAATGTCAAAAAGTCTGTAATGACGTAAAAACACAAATTTGTGAGCATTTCCAACCTATTTTTTCGCGTCTTGAAAATGCATTACAGAATCACGAAGCAGCCATAAAAGAACTGCAAACTATTGTTCGTGAAAATCACGGCACCTTGCAAGCTAAAATTGACTCAGTTGCATCTACCGATTCGGTTACGCAACTTGCAAAAACTCAAGAAAACTTAAAGGACACAGTAGATACGATTTCAACACAAATGGACACTCTGAAACTTGGTTCAGAAAAACACACTGAGGAAATAGGTACACTATCGGAGAAAGTAGCAGAACTTTCGGATCAGTTCACTAACTTATCTGCAAAGGTAGATGATGATCTGAATGACACAAGACCTGTAGCCATCACTGACACAGAAGAGTATGAACAAATTAAGAAATTCAAAGAAAATCAGAATCAAATTAATACGCAATACAAAAGAGAAATCCGGGAAGTACAACATCAGCTGACACAGGTAATACAAGAATTACGTATTTCAGAGGCCACTCGCGCTCCAATATGGGAAGAGGGACATAGAAATACGGAACAGCCACAAAATAATAACTCAGGGCACTTCGGAAATTATGAAAGAAATTGGCAAGGTACACCGAATTTTGAGATGGAACCGCCGAAACGACGTAACAATGACCGACATGCGACTCGCCGACATGATGATTTTGACTATAAGCTGTTCATTACTACACGTAAATTCAAAACATTTATGAATTCTGGCAACGACATTCATCCACAAGCATGGCTCCATCAATTCTCTCATTGTTTTCCTCCCAACTGGTCATTAGAGCACAGATTAGAATTTATGTGTGGCTACTTAGAGAATGAACCAGCTGTAAGAATGCGATCGGTCATTCACGATTGTCACAGTGAAGGAGAATTTTATCATGCCTTCCTCTCAGCATATTGGTCTCAAGCTACACAAGACCGAGTAAAACATAGCATTATAATGATGAAATATTTCGAACAATCAGAATTTTCCAGTCTTGTCAAATATTTTGAAGACATGTTGCATAAGAACCAATATCTCTCAAACCCATACAGCCCTTCAGAACTCATCCGCATTTGCTTAATGAAATTGCCTGAACATTTAAGAAATATTATTTTAGCAGGACGTTGCAAAGACGACACAGAAGCTTTTCAAAGACTCTTACAGGAATTAGAAATTGACACAGACAGTCGCGGGATGCGAAAACAGGAAAGCAATCACTACAGGTCACATCTGTCACAATTCCGTGACGACAGAAACAATAACTGGACACGACAAGTCTATTCTTACAACGCAAATCGTGACCAAAACAGACGCCACCAATATGACAACCACTGGCAGAGTAATAATAGTTACAGAGAAAGATCGCATTTCCGTAGCAATGAATACGACAGAGATTACCACATAAACAGACAATATGGGAACAAAAACAACTATTATAAAGGGAGACAGAATAACTTCAGACGCAACAGTTCAGCACGCAGTTACGATTCCGGGAGAAATTCTCCACCACATGACCGACAAACAAGAAACTATATGAACTACCGACAAAACGACAGACCTGAATTCCATCAGAACTGGCGAGCTTCAAACAGGGCAGGGCCTTCTCGTCAAGGTGAATTTGTAGAAGTTCGGTCTCCTAATCCCAATAACGGCGCGCGCCAACAAAGAGACAAACAATGACTCGCACCGCAGGCAGCCGCGTGCGCCGGCTGGCTCAGACAAAAATAGCATAGACGCTAACCTTGAGAAAAATTCCAGCATTCTTTACCGACGTATACAACATGATAATTACTTTGAAGTTGAAACTCTGTGTACTAGAAAGGGTAAAGGATTGCCCCATATTTCACATGTAAAACCATTTATTGAGAGATAATCTGCCTTTTTAACTTAGTCTTTGCCATAAAATTTTCCACTTTACATTACTAGTATGCTTTGTTAGACTTAGAAACTGTTCACATGCAACAGTGTTTGAAGTTAACTATCCAATCTAGAACCTAGGATACATATTTAGACAGTAGTTACAAGTGCATTGTTATAGTGAACAGACCACACAGTGTTACTGTGTGTGTACATTCTTGCTTGTTAGTTGCACGATCACGTAACGACTATAAGGCTCACATACTTAGAACATATACCGGCACTGCTAATGAGATTTTCATGCAACATTTTGGTTTATTTGAAATGACATTCTTTATTTGAAGTAATTTCTGTGGGATTAAATATGACTTAGCATTTGGTTTCTTTGACAGCTACACAATTATATCATGACGCTACTAATGTGTGACACAATTTACATTGTTGCTTTTGCGGTGTATCTGTTTTATATCTGCACAGTTTTTCTGTATTATTCTGGAAAGTAAAACATGTTTTAGTAGTAACTATTGTGGTATAGCTACAATGAGACAGCCTTTTTCGTAGCACAACAATACGTTACATTATAGTGCTTTCTTAATCACAGTAAGGTACATAATAACTACGGTATCCATACGCAATGCATTTCACTTTCGTTTATGATGAGGTAAGTATATTGACTTCAGCAGAACTTTGCTTACAGAGGACGATAACTACGACACTTCCACAGACTTATCTTATAGCAAGACGCACATTTAGCGCTACACGAGACGCATTTGAGAGATTAATTTTGTACTTAAGCCATTTATTTTTCAAGATTTTTGAATTACAAAGAAAGTTTTCCATGATATGTTTCATTCCAATGCTGTAATCTGTAACACCTGAGGGCATAATTACATTAATCCTCAGGGGGTACACGCTTACTTTGTGTACCATGTGTTTGGCAAGCACAAGGAGCCCTGGCTAATATGGTATTTGCTTATACAACTTTACATTTCGGTACCATATTTCTCTAACACAGAATTACATAGCTATCTGATTATTTGACAGAGAAAGAAACATTTTTTTTTACTACTTCAGTGACAGATGTTTATGTAGTTACACAGATGGATAACTTCACACTTATGAAATTGTATTTTGTCTGTACTTTGTGAACTGTTCATATTTTTTTCAGAACCATTGTGATACTATGAGGGCTTTGAATGATATATTTGGTACGGGATCATGATTTTTAAAGTACGTTTGAGGTAGATGACACTATTGAAATGAGCAGAGAATTTTGTTTTAGGTTTTGAGATTATTGGATGAAGCTACAACGATTTTAAGAATTGACTGAGATGTTATGATATTTTTACAACGACGATATGTATTTTGCTGTTGAGGTACGTTTATGATCAATAAGCTGAGAATCGTACTTTAAAGAGTTATGAAATGTGTGTACATGCGTGAATGTATCACAATGCCGCAAAAATTTTTTTTGACTCTGTTATATTGATAGGATTTTGTTTCTACACATTTGCAACACAAATTCTCGACCTGTGAAATTTTTTTATATGAGACTGTCACTGTAGTGCAAACTGCTGTCGTAAATATTTCGGTAAGAAAGTTGAGTGACCTGCACGTAATGCGTCGTGGCCGCCCAGCTGTGCCACCTACCTGGAGAAAAAGCCATTAGTGTGTGCGTTTCAGCGGCACAGGTAAAAAAAAAGGGAGGCCATTATCCTCGCTATTGACATTCCTTTGTAGAAAGCATCGCAAATACGACACGCTCAAACTTGAAAATATATGATTATACTGTGGAGCTCTTAATTTATGATGTTTACTAAAATGCCTAATGAAATGATGAGAAACATTTCACATCTATTGCCTTGCTAGTTGAAAGATTGTTTACTGCATTATGAAATGCCATATGGCTAGTGAATGACGTTTCACGCCTTGCTTTGCCTATTGTGTTTAATATCTAGTTTCTAGCTGCACTGCAGCATTGGTTAAAATAAAATTTTATAGATGTACTAATATAAACATTTTCTGTCTACAGATCGAGTAAATAATAATTTTTTCAAAAAAATGAGGGAGCGCAAAAAGACATGTACCTTCACAGGAACTGCATTCATAATTTCCTTTTCAAGTACTTGGTAATTTATTTTGTAGAATAAGTTGTGGTGCACCACTTTAATGACATAGATATTAAGATGTGAATATACATTTCCCTTGTCTGCATTGTTGTCTTTAGTGTAATATTTTTTTTGCTTGAGCTATGTCATGTTTAGATATAAGTTATTTCATTTGCTGTTGCTGTTTTCCAGGCATAGTGTTACTGAATTTGACTGTGTTACTCTGCTAAGCCAGTTTACTACCGATTTATTTTTCTTGTTTGCTGCTCATTGCCTTATATTAGTTGTAATATTGCAATTGCTTTGCCAATTTGAATTTTTTGTCATTGATGTTTGCGTTAATTGTTTTGTGCTGCTGCATTGCCTCGTCCCTTAGTTTAGCATCTGAGCTCAGTAGATTTAAGTTAGCTCACGAGGGGGTAGACTATATAAGGAAATGAGTTGTGATGAATTTGAAGAAATGCACTGAGAGGTTATACGAGAAAAGTACAGAAAGCAGGTATAGATAGGACTTTTAGGAAATAATGAAGAACGAAGGGAGATCTCTGAGAAGTAAAGAAAGTTTTGTTTGCAAAATACTGCAGTAAAACAAACCCTGTCCTTTCCTTGTGTTATCCCACTATGTGTTTGTGTACCCTTGTGTATTTATGTTCTTCCTGTCTTTATATGTTTATCTGATAAGACTTATGTTGTAGAATTTTTCTAATACTCAGCTACATGAACTATGATGAGGAATACTGTTATCCTCAAATATAATTTGCATTAATAATATGTTATTTACTTGTAAAGATATTAGACATTATTAATTCTGTTCTGTTTTAATGCTCATGTGTGAAGTTGATGTTTCAATAATTATTCTGATCTTTTATGTATTTACTTATGTCATAATTGCTGTAACACTGATGTATATGTTTATTTCCATTCTTTTGTAAAGCCCCTATTACTACAAATGTTATCTGTATTATTATGTTTTTAATGATGTATTTTGTACCGTTGTTATTGTATTCTTATGATATAAAATTGTAATTGATACCAGTTCATCATATTATTAACTTGTAAGCTACATTTCACTGCACACATTTCTGTTGGTCATAGTATATGGGCAATATGTGAGAAGTAGGGACTGTTAGTGTTTGCACGTGTGTTAATAATTCTGGAAGGGACTGGATAACAGCATTGCTGGTTCTAAGGACAATTCCAAAAACTTAGTGATTGCACAAGTGGTGGTTATGGACTTGCTATATTATCTGCAAGACTCTTCAATTGTGATTGTGCACCTGCACAGTCACAACAGATGGCTGCTGGCCATCACTACAAGGACTACAGTGGGTCTATATCTTTGATGACCCACTAATACCAATATTTCTACAAGGACTACAGTGGGTCTACACCTTTGCTGACTCACCAGTACCATTATTTCTACAAGGACTGCAGTGGGTCTGCACCTCTGGTGGCCCACCAATACCACAATCTCTACCAGGACTACAGTGGGTCTGCACCTCTGGTGGCCCACCAGTACCGTAATCTCTACCAGGACTACAGTGGGTCTGCTCTGTGATGACCTACCTACCAATACTCTTCAAAATTTCGACTGACTCTGCTGTGGGTTTGCTCTGTTGTGGACCAATTCCTGTCTACATGTCAAGAGTCAGCACTGTCTTTCCGTTGGAAGGACAACACTACTTCTTCAAGATTGCATGGAAACCCACTACTTCCGTGTGCATTTTCTTTTACTGCTCTGACTTTGAGAAAAACACTGCAATGTTACTGTGATGAATGATCCGGACTGTCTTCATGGACTGTGAGAAAATTTTAGCTTTTGACCAACATTGTATCAATAAGTGTGTGCCTTTGATTTCTTTGTTATTGTAATTATGAAAAATTTTATCAAATCATTATTGGCCACTGCCCAAAACAATTTGTAAAATTTTTTTGTGGGGAGCATGGGGGCTATGTAAATAGGCTGTTTATGTTTTCTTATTAGCAACGTTACGTAGCGCTCTGTATGAAAATCACTGGCTGTGCTGTGTGCAGTCTGTGGCTAGTTTGCATTGTTGTCTGCCATTGTAGTGTTGGGCAGCTGGATGTGAACAGCGCGTAGTGTTGCACAGTTGGAGGTGAGCCGCCAGCAGTGGTGGATGTGGGGAGAGAGATGGCGGAGTTTTAAAATTTGTAATACTGGATATCATGAAGTGCTATATATATTATGACTATTAAGGTAAATACATTGTTTGTTCTGTATCAAAATCTTTCATTTGCTAACTATGCCTATCAGTAGTTAGTGCCTTCAGTAGTTTGAATCTTTTATTTAGCTGGCAGTAGTGGCGCTCGCTGTATTGCAGTAGTTCGAGTAACGAAGATTTTTGGTGAGGTAAGTGATTTGTGAAAGGTATAGGTTAATGTTAGTCAGGGCCATTCTTTTGCAGGGATTTTTGAAAGTCAGATTGCGTTGCGCTAAAAATATTGTGTGTCAGTTTAAGCACAATCTTGTATAATTGTTCAAAGGGGACGTTTCAGAACCTCCGTTTGAGGTCCCGTCTGAACTTGTTACCGACGCCTTTTGACCATACGGTACAGTTCTATCCCATATGGCCGGAAAATGGACGAGTTTTACCACGTACCCCTTTTTAAATGGGGTGAGACAAATACGGATAGAACTGCGAAACCACGTCCCCTCTTATTTGTACATAGGAGGTTGTCGAGCGATTATAATCTATGATGGGCAACCTCGCACTTGCTCGGGGTGCGGGAAAGAAGGTCACGTCCGCTCGGAATGCCTCCAGCGACGTTTAGTGCAAACCCCACGGGATGACGTTCAGGCGCCACAACAGATGACTGTCTTACCATTGACCTTTGTGGAAGCCCTGAGAGGCGACGTGAGGGAGATTTCCGATGGACACCAGCAGCTGCCCCCTATAGAGAAAATGGACACCAACGGACTGGAACTCCGACCACCGGTTCCACCACAGCAAACACAAAAATGGTTCAAATGGCTCTGAGCACTATGGGACTTAACATCTGTGGTCATCAGTCCCCTAGAACTTAGAACTACTTAAACGTAACTAACCTAAGGACATCACACACATCCATGCCCGAGGCAGGATTCGAACCTGCGACCGGAGCAGTCGCGCGGTTCCGGACTGAGCGCCTAGAACCGCTAGACCACCGCGGCCGGCACAGCAGACACAGGACACCACACAAGAGACGCAGCTGACGACCGCTCAAGGCTCATCCGTGTTGGCTGCCAGTGCTTCCACCGAGAGCGTGATAGGCCAGGACCAAGACTGAGGATAGGCAACCCAAACAGCCGATGCGGAAGCCAGGCAACGGAAACAGCGTTCGCCGAAGAGAAGAAAGAAGCGTCGACTGACTTCTGCTGACGATAGCCATAGTCCCGAGGGGACAGTGGATGACAACTACAGTATCGACCTGAGACAAGTGGATTCAACAGATACCGAGATGGCGATGCAGGAATTGCACAGCGATGATAACTTGAACTCTCCTTCTGGTGACCGGAAGGCAGAAGTGGAGATGACAATTGTCCAACATCAGAGCGGTGACAACGTTGCCTCCCATCCTTCGACCAGTTCCGGAAATATGCTGGGGGACTGGTCACAAGAAATGGACCAACAGGAACAGAATGAAAATACGAACGCGACGATTGAGGATAGTCCTGGCCAGAGGCCGGGAGGGGTCGGGAAATGTTGAACAACTTAGTGTGGTGAGGAGCGCCGGGGGTGCAGATAGACGCTTAATGACCCGCCCTACAACTGATGAACACATGCCAGGCGTACCGCATTGCAACGATACACATTAATGGCATTCGGACACCGCTTAAAATTCAAATGCTGAACGATATGTTACGCGCTGCGGACGTGGATATTGTACTCCTACAAGAAGTGCGTTTTACATCGCCACCAGAGTTCTACGGCTACGAAGCACATTATTCAGTGCACGATGAGAGTGGATGCGGTGTGGTGATCCTCACCAGGGAAGGAATAGGATTGGAGGACGTCATGTCTCTCCATTCGGCACGTGGCATAGCGATCACTGTCGACGGCGTTCGTTCCATAAATTTATACGCGCCATCTGGCTCCACAAACCGAAGAGAAAGGGCGACCTTTTACACCGAAGAGATAGCACCGTTGTTTGCTGGACGCTATGATAACTATATCGTGGGCGGCGACTTTAATTGTGTCGTCGACAAAAAGGACCAAGTACCTCATTATGTGCCATGCATGGAACTGCGTGCGTTGATTACCGAAATGGCGCTTCAGGATACCTAGGAACTGCAGCATGGCGACCGACCGGGTTATACGTTTGTAACGGGACACTCGGCGGGTAGACTTGATAGAGTGTATGTGACACGAGCTCTACGGACGGCCATACTGTATGCCGAAATCTGGCCAGCGGCTTTTACGGATCATATGGCGTACGTCTGTACGATTTCAGTAACGCGTCAGAAGATATGGCAGAGTAAGGGTCACTGGAAAATGAATTGTGCACTTTTACGTGACACTGCATGTCGCTGGTCGATAGAGGCGGCCTGGGAGACCTGCGTTCGCCGCCAACGAGCATACACCTCGGTTCTCCAGTGGTGGATCAAATGCGCAAAACCAACGTTACGGAGAACGTTGATACTTTACGGGCAGGACAAATCGCAGTGGAACCGCACGACGGCTGATTTTTATTTTACTGCTCTGAGGGAGCTGATGACCCAACAACCCTCGCCGGAAAGGCACACGGCCATGCGCAGGATAAAAGCCAAGTTATTACAGCTGACGGGACTAATAATAGAAGGTATAATGGTCCGGACGAGATTGGCGGACACAGTTGCTGCCGAAACCCCCTCCATGCACCACGTAGTACGTGAACGCCAACGACGACGCAGGACATTGATCAGGGAACTATTCTCTGAAACTGGCCAACAAGTTGTGAACCAGCGTGATATTGCGCATGTGTTTACTGACTATTTCCGCCAGTTATATGGACCTATACAAGTGAACCACGAGATCCTATATGATGTCACCTCGGAAGTGCCAGATAGAGGACCACCACTGGATGCAGAGACTTTCATCACAGCGATAACAGAGGACGAGCTGACAGATGCAATTGCCAGGTGGGGCTCCGAACAAGTCCCCGGGAGAAGACGGCTTCCCAATTGAATTTTACCGCGCCTTTGCATATCTCATGGGACGGACCTGGATTCAGATGTACAACGAACTCCTGTTACCGCTGACTGAGATACCTGCCGAATTCACGGAGGGTATCATCAACCCAATACCCAAACCACGCGGTGGCAGAAGGCCAGGAGATTATAGACCACTCACTCTCTTGAACTGAGACTACAAGATTTTCGCGCGCATCCTTGGGGCTCGCCTGCGGTCTTCAATTTCTGATAGACTCCTCATAGATCAAACTTGCCTCGGCGGTAAGAGTAACGTACATACGGCGCTCGGTGACTACCGAGATATTAGCAGCGGCGTGCCGAGTGCGTGGGACACTCGTCGCTGTTGACTTCGATCATGCGTTCGACAGAGTAGATCATACCTTTTTGCATGCGGTGATGGGCAGATTGGGAATCCCACAGGCCTTCATTCTAGTGATCATGCGACTGTTACTTGGCGTGCGATCAAAGGTCTCGGTGAATGGGCGGGGCACTGACTACATTGTTATTTCAAGGTCAGTTCGTCAGGGTTGCCCCCTTTCGATATTTTTGTATGCAATGGCCTTGGAACCCTGTCTATATGGTTTCCGAAGACGGTTGGAGGGAGTGCCGTTGCCACAACTGACCTTTTATTGCCGCGCTTATGCTGACGATGTGATGCTGGTGGCAAGGACAGGCGACGAAGTACGTACGGCGTTGGCATGGATACAGCTATACGGGATGGCGGCAGGAAGCGTGCTTAATCTACAGAAGTCACGCTGCATGAATGTCGGTCGAGGATTACAACAGGAGGAGGAAGGCCCGCTCATGTTAGTTAAGACCATAAAATGTCTAGGTGTTACGTTCCACACGGATGTGCAGCGGACAGCAGCGGATAACTACCGACGCATATTGAAGCTGATGCGGACAATGGTGCTGTTACAGTAATTAAGAGCGTTGGATATGATGCAGAGGGTGACCTATGTTAATGTATACCTAGCACCGAGACTCACTCACGTAGCGCATGTCCTGCCTTTAACAAGCAACTTTCCGGACCTACGTGAGTGTGGGACACCTGTTTAAGATCCAATACACGACGCTTACGCTACCACCTGCAGAGGGCAGACTTGGTCTAGTGAACGTATATGAAAAGGCACGGGCGTTATTCGTCAGTACGATTTTCCGACAGTGGCGCGGTCAATTTCGCAGTATTTCGGGTCCGTTGGCCGATGTACTAGCGCCCAATTCAATGCAACCCCAGTCAATGTGGGCCATATTTCACCGAAGCTGTCACATTTCAAGTCTTTCTTTTTGGAGCTTAGCTATGTCAGAGATTCCTTCCCAACAACACGACTACCGACGACGCTAGATGTATACCAACTCTTCCTGCGCCGGTGCCCCAGGAATACCCTGGAAAAGAAGTACCCAGACAAGAACTGGCGACAGATATGGCGCGTTATACTGAACGTTTACCTCCCAACGTCGGTACGCTCAACATGGTATGTGGTGGTAAATAGGAAGTTCGCAACGAATCAACGGCGGCACGCGATTCATTTGGCAGACACTCCACTATGTTTAGGCTGCGCAACAGTGGACACTGATGAACATCATTTCGCATGTAGTGGGACGGCTCCAGTGTGGCACTTGGCACAACAGATATTGGCGTTCCTGTTACGCTCCGCCCCTCACACAATTTCATCAGAGACACTTTTTTTGCCCCGAGAATCTTATTTTCCGGTCCAAAAAATCAATGCAGTGACATGGGCACGGGGAATGGTGGTGGGCTACGTGTATAACGAATCGGAAAAGGACAAAATAGATTTTTGGCATTTTCTCCTGGATGGACACACGAAGCTGCAACAGCATAAGAAATATGGGCAAGACTTCGCTAATTACTTGCGACTCACATTTACCGACCCGCCGGCCAGATGGGGTGTGACGGGTGAGAGATGAGATAAACGAAGAAGCCGAGATAGACATCGATCACACTTACGGACCCTCAGTTAATTTCGAGAAGACGACCCAGTCTTACACCAACGTCTGGAGAACTAGTCGATAGTTGGCCCTCTTGCTCTATTGAACGTCGGATCGTGAGCAAGTGTCGCCCCCGACACGAATTTCATTTCATTGCTACAGGAGCATGTTTCTTTTGTATTTGTACTATCCGCAATGTCTTCATGTCTTTCATTTGGGAATTTTCAGTTTTTATTCATTTCCTTAATTGATTAATTTTCTAATTAGCCACTATTTGTCAACATATGGACATTGTAGACACTATTCATGCGATAGTGCAACAAAATGTATGTCAGCAAAGGTGGTAAGCCTGACGTAAAAAAAAAAAAAGGCTAGCGACGTGAAAAAAAATAAATAAATAAAAAAGATGGTAGAGCACTTGAAAATAAAAAGGGGTAACGTCTTCGATTAGTAATCAAAAGGACCTCGGTCCCAAGTTCGAAACCCATCACCAACCGCTTAAATTTTGATTAATAATCAGCACTGGTGAGAGACGACTTCCGGCATAAGAAGTCACCCTCATTCTGCCAACGGACTTCTCAAAGAGGACACACTCCCTTACCCTTGGGGTGAGAAACTGTCCCTAACGGTGGAAGAATCAGTAAGGACAAATACCACGTGGATGCAGAGGTCAATGGAAACCACTGCACTAAATACACACTACATGCATTCACAGGACATGTGGCCTGTAGTTGGCATGCATTCACAGGACATGTGGCCTGTAGTTGGAAAAGTGTCATGATGGTCTCTTCATGGGCAAAAGATTCCGGAATAGTCTTCCATTCGGATCTCCAGAAGGGGCCTGACAAGGGAGAGGTGACCATGAGAAAAAGATTGAATAACTAACGACAGGATAATATTATACGAGTTGGGGCACGGTATGTCAGAGATTTCAATGTGGTAGGGAAGCTAGAAAAATCTGAAAATGGAAATGCAAAAGCTCAATCTGAATATAGTATGGGTCAGTGAAGTGTAACGGAAAACACGCCAGGGTAGCCGAGAGCGCTAACGCGCAGCTTCCTGGACTCGGGTAGGCGCGCTGGCCCCGGATCGAATCCACACAGCGGATTAACGACGAGGGCCGGTGTGCCGGCCAGCCTGGATGTGATTTTTAGGCGGTTTTACACATCCCACTAGGTGAATACCGGGCTGGTCCCCAAGTTCCTCCTAAGTTACACGACTCGCAGACATCTGAACACGTTCGCACTCTTCCATGAACTCCACTAGATGAAGACAGCAGGGTTACACTACTTCCGTCCTGGAGCGTACGGTGTGGCGGCAAGAAGGGAATTCGGCCACCCCAGAACTAACCTTGCCCAATCCGTTGTAACCACACCGAACCTGCGAGCGCTGCGGGACTATGGCGTAAGCGAAAGAAGAAGCACACATGGTGGCAGAAGAAGAGTGAAGTGTAACGGAAATAAGACAAGGATTTCTGGTCAGATGAATAAAGATTAATATCAATAGCAACAGAAGATGGTATAGCGAGAGGGGGATTCGTCATGAATAGGAAGGTGGGGCAGAGAGAATGTTACTGTGGAAATTTCAGTGATAGGGTTGTCCTTATCAGAATCGACCACAAATCAACACCGACAACGATAGTTCGGGTATACGTGCCGATGTAGCAAGCTGAAGATGAAGAGAGAGAGAAAATTTATTATGATACTGAAAGAATAATGCAATAAGTTAAGGGAGATGAATATGTAATACTCACAGAGGACTGGAATGCAGTTGTAGGGGAAGGACCAGAAGAAATGGTTACAGGAGAACATGGAATTGGACAAGGAATGAGAGGGGAGAAAGACTAATTCAGTTCTGTAATAAATTTCAGCCAGTAATAGCAAATACTCTGTTCAAGAATCGCAAGAGGGGGAGATATACTTCCAAAAGGCAGGGTGATACGGGAAGATTTGAGTTAGATTACATCATTGTCAGGCAGATATTTCGAAATCAGATACTGGATTGTAAGGCGTGGCCAGGAGCAGACATAGACTCAGGTCACAATGTAGCAGTGACGAAGAGTAAGTAGGCTGCAGTTTACGAGATTAGTCAGGATGAATCAATACCCAAAGAAGTGCGATACGGAAGTGCTAAAGAATGACGAGATGCGCTTGAAGTTCTCTAAGGCTAAAGACGTGACACTGAGGAATAGCTCTGCAGGCAGTATAGCTGAAGAGAAACGGATATCTCTAAAAAGGGCAGTCACAGAAGTTGGAAAGGAAAACACAGGTGCATGTAAGGTAACTGCAAAGAAACCACGGGTAACAGAAGAAATACTTCAGTTTATCGATAAAAAACGGAAGTACAAAAATTTTCAGGGAAATTCAGCAATACAGAAATACATGTCGCTAAATAATGAAATAAATAGGACGTGCAGGTAAGCTAATTGTCGCAAGGACAGACTCAACATATAGCAAAACCAAAATAACCGTCGGTGAAATTAAAAGCAGAGATACTAACATTAAGAGTGGAATGGAAATTGCCATTGTTAAATGTAGAGGAGATCGGATAGGTGGAAGGAGTACACTGAAAGCCTTTATGAGGGAGAAGATGTGTCTAATGTGATAGAACAAGAAACAGGAGGCAGACCAGAACAGATAGAGGATCCAGTATTACAATCTGAAGAGAGCTTTGGAGGACTTAAGTTCAAGAAGGCAGAAGGGGTAGATAAAATTCCATAAGAATACCTACAATAATTGGGAGAAGTGGCAACAAAACGACTATTTCAGTTGGTACGTAGAACGTATGAGTCTGGTGACATTCCATTTGACTTTCGGAAAAAATATCATCCATACAATTCCGAAGACTGCCAGAGCTGACAAGTACGAGAATTACCGCCCAATCTGCTGAACAGCTCATGAATCCACGTTGCTTCCAAGAATAATACAGAGGAGAATGGAAACGAAAATTGGGAGTTTGGGTTTAGGAATGGTAAAGACACCAGAGAAGCAATTCTCATGTTGCGGTTGATAATGGAAGCAAGACTAAAGAAAAATCAAAACACGTTCATAGGATTTGTCGATCTGGGAAAAGCGTTTGAGAATGTGAAATGTTGCTAGATGTTTGAAATTCTGAGAGAAATAGGGGTAAGCTATAGGGAGATATGGGTAATATACAATATACACAAGAGCCAAGAGGGAATAATGAGAGTGGACGACCAAGAACGACTTGTTCGGATTAAAAAAGGTATAACACTGAAATGTAGTTTTTCGTCCTTACTGTTCAATCTCTACGTCGAAAAAGAAATGATGGAAATAAAACCAAAATTCAGGAGTGCAATCAAATTTCAAGGTGAAAAGATATCAATGATTTGATTCGCTTATGACGTTGAAGTCTTAAGTGAAAAAGAGGAGAGTTATAGGATCTGCTGAATGGAATGAACAGTCTAATGAGTACAGAATATGGAATGAGAGTAAATCGAAGAAAGATGAATGTCATGAGAATTAGCAGAAATGAGAACAGTGACAAACTTAACATCAGGACTGATGGTCACGAAGTATATGAACTTAAGGAAGTCTGCAGCTAGACAGCAAAGTAACTAATGTCGAACAGATCAAGGAGGACATGGAAAGCAGACTAGCACTGTCGAAAAGGGCATTCCTGGCCAAGACATGTCTACTAGTGTCAAACACGGGCCTTGATTGGAGGAAAAAATTTCTAAGAATGTACTGTTGGAGCACATAACTGTATGCATATGAAACATGGACTCTTGAAAAATCAGAATAGAAGAGAATCGATGCATTTGAGATGTGGTGCTACAGACGAATGTTGAAAATTAAGTGGACTGGTAAGGGAACAAATGAGGAGGTTACGAGCAGAATCAGAGAGGAAAGGAATATGTGGAGAACAGGAGACGGGACAGTACGATAGCACATCTGTACATTTGTTAAGACATCAGAGAATAACTTCAATGGTACTAGAGGCAACTGTGGAGATAAAAACTATTGAGTAAGGCCAGATTGTAAGATATGCAGAAAGCGACTGAGGACGCAGGTTGCAAGTACTACTCAGAGATAAAGAGACTGGCACAGGAGAGAAATTCGTGGTGGCCAGCTTCAAACTAGTGAGAAGGCCAATTACTCAAAAATTTGCTGCAGGTCTGCAGTCGGACGCCTTCCCCTTGGACACCAAAATGGTCAGGGATACATACATGAAGGTGACGGTCTAATTACTTCATCGAACAACATTATCCCTACAATTTCACATAAAATTAGATCTTGAGAGGATGTAATCCGCAACGGGATTGCCGTACGAAGTCTCACCTAAAAGTCGAATGCAGTACTGTATGATAGTGACCACCCGCAATTTATCAGTTAACGCATCACGAAATCCTCCTAAAGCCCGGATCAAATCTAGCCCCTCAACCACTGATAAATGAACGACGACAAACGCTTCAAATTCGGTAAATACACACGAGATAGTTCTAAATGCTCACACAACCGAATTGTTTGCAGTGGCATAATCTAGACGTTAGACAGACTTCTGAACAAAATCACAACCGAACGATAGATTAGTACCCAAACCTGTGGCTGCAACAAGGTTCATAGGCCAAGAGAAGTCACGAATTGTACAACTGAGACCTAATAAACCAACTAAAGCCGACGGCCGACCGTTAACCGTCCTGCTAGCTTCAGTGGTGGTATGCAGGCTTGAAAATATTTGGTATCATAAGTTTATAAGGAAGTACTGCTCGCCGAAAGTAGTAAGGCACAGATGGTTCGTGGTTAAGTGAGGAACACACAAAGGGAAGCTAGAAAAGCTTGTTTCCTACTACCGCCTTCACTAGATAACAGGCATTAGGTATGACGCGCCTACCATCTTTTGGCGTCAGCTGCGTATCGACTCCCGCTCTTTGCAGCATTGGCGAGCAAAATAATCAGGCAAGTCGTAATGATAACAACACTCCTTTTCCAAGGTAAGGTTTCTCGCTGGAACACCTTCAGACAAGTGACAGGAGGCTACCGAGATAACTCACGTAAAACCACCAATACCCCTCACTAAACGATCCAAATAACTGTATGCAAAGAGCGTCCCGGTGAACCAAACTCGCCAGAGATCTTGCAAGTTTCTAGCAATAACTTCATGTTCCCAGAGCGCGACATTTAAGGCTATGGTTGCCACGTATATTTCAGCTATCTATTCAGTCAGTGTCTCCCCTTCCGTCTCACCACGAAAAAAATATTGATCCGTTCACTCTTGAGCCTATCTGACAACTTTCCCCCTAAAATTCTCTCACGCGACTAGTGTAAGCAGCTACGTTCAGTTAAAACAACATTAGTCATCTAAGTAACCCTGACACAACGGTCATTGAATCGACAACTTACCTCCAAGGAAAACTTAAACAGGTTCACCCACCTTTCCAAGGTTACTGAAAATCACAAAAAAGTGTAAAAAGTGTATCAGCTGTTGATTACTATTCACAGAAAATATATTATCCATGTCCCGGATCACGGTTGAAAGAGCGGTTAATAATTTGGAGAAATGACACGCCATAACGTGAGCACAAAAATTACCACGCTCCGCACAAGGACAGTAACCTAAATACAAACACCGTCAGATCAAGCCTTGAAACCCGCCGGTCGAAGTGGCCGTGCGGCTCTAGGCGCTGCTGTCTGGAGCCGCGTGACCGCTACGGTCGCAGGTTCGAATCCTGCCTCGGGCATTGATGTGTGTGATGTCTTGAGGTTAGTTAGGTGTAACTAGTTCTAAGTTCTAGGGGACTAATGACCTCAGAAGTTGAGTCCCGTAGTGCTCAGAGCCATTATACCTTGAAACCCAATGGTAGCGTCCGGCAGCCATGTCATCCTAAGTTCTTAGGCGGCACCACATGCAGATAAGGAGGAGGCATGTGGCTAGCCCACGTCTCTCCTGGCCGTTGTCAGTTTTCGTGACTGGTGTCTCTACTTCTCAATCAAGCAGCTCCTCAGTTGGTCTCACAAGGCCTGTGTGCACCCAGCTCGTCAACAGCACCCTGAAGACCTAGACGGTGACTCATCCAAGTGCTAGTCAAACGAGACAAACTGAACTTAGGTAATCTGATGGCCTTGCATTGCACATTTTGGGCTTTCAAGGCCTGTTCGGACAGTGTTTGTTTTTGGGGTACTCTCCTAGTATGGAACGTGGGAATTTTGGTGATGTTATGGCGTGTCATTTCTCTAAATTATTAAACCCTCTTTTAGCCGTGATCTGAGAGACGAATAATATTTCCGGGGATAATATACAACAGTATTGGCAGGAGAAGTGTTTCCTAATAATAATGAATCTTACTCCTCAAGTTCCCCAAGGTTTCCACCCAATTCGGATATACTCAGTTTGCATGTAATTGCAGGACCTTACCCTTGAAATCGTTAACAGCTAACTTCTGAAGGGGATCCCTAAAAATAAAGCTCTAATCCTTAATGCAGTTGAATCAGTACGTAATGTGAACTTGTTTTCTGTACTCCTGCACGTGCGTAGATGTTGCTGCTGCGATGTTCTGCTCAACGGTAGCAAGAGAAGCAACGTCGTTGTTAATAGCTGAACTCATCTCGCCGCCTTGAGCCACAGTAACATGCAGCGGGCGAGCTGCCGCTGCCTCTGGCATGGATGTGTGTGATGTCCTTAGGTTAGTTAGGTTTAAGTAGTTCTAAGTTCTAGGGGACTGATGACCTTAGAAGTTACGTCCCAGAGTGCTCAGAGCCATTTGAACCATTTTGAACGAGCTGACGCCCTTCCAGCCAAACAAACAGCTTTGACGCACCTCCTTCTTCCGGCGGACTGCATATAGAGAGTTTACATTGCAACTGTTTACTTTAAAGACAGCCAACCCCCAGAAACTCTCCTGGCCAACATCGTACCACCGAACACATCTCCAAAGATACCAAGCAAGTACGGCCTCCCAAGAAAAAATAGAATCTATTCCACAAAACACTAACCAAATAATTTCACTTCTTAAGCACGACTTTCATTTAATTAACCAATTAATTAGTCCTGCTCTCAGAATCAGCCATGCTCTGCTACCGCAGTGATACATTGCCAGCCGTTAGTGGTTGCTTGGGGAGTGGAAGAAAATGGTTCAAATGGCTCTGAGCACTATGGGACTTAACATCTGAGGTCATAAGTCCCCTAGAACTTAGAACTACTCAAACCTAATTAGCCTACGGGACATCACACACATCAATGCCCGTGGCAGGATTCGAACCTGCGACCGTAACGGTCACGCGGCTCCAGACTGAAGCGCCTAGAACCGCTCGGCCACACCGGCCGGCTGGGGAGTCGAAGGTCCGAGCACCTGTCATAACAGATACAATTTATTAAGCTCTAAGATGCTGCGATACATTATATATAGGAATTACAATGGTGCAATAATTACACCAGGTGGCTTCATGAGTTACAGTGAGTCAACTCCTCAGGAACACATCTGGAGACAGTACTCAAACTCCAGCATTGGTCACACGCACTGGCTGAGAACTGAGGAACAGGGTACTTCTCAAAGACATGTACAAAATATCTTGAAACACATTCATCAAGTGCAAATACAGCGAACAACTGTCACTACTAAAGATGAAACGACCAAAAGAGATACATGACTTTCCCATCAGTTAAAAGGTACCCTAAAGATGAAACTAGCAAAAGAGAATAAGATACAAACCCATTCTAAAAAAGATGATGCAACGATATTCAAAAGGTAGTCTCGCAGAAACTTATCAAGGTAACTTCCCTCCCAGTTACAGTTCAATGAATGCACAATAATACTTCGGGAAAATACGGTATGGAGCAAAATATGCAGCAATTTCTTAATGCAATTTACTCAGCGATAAACAAAGTGCACTTAGCAGAAAAAAAAAGATTCCATGAGAAAGTCCAGATAATATTTGATGCATCAAAATGAATTAAATAAGCCTCTTAATAATTACTAATTACAGACAAGAGATTGAATCTCTATATGAAATGTTCGTCAAGTGAAATTAAGCAGTACTGCTAATGAAGTAATAGTGTTTCTGAAAGTTAAGAAATAACTCATTAAACACAGAGAACAAGAATGACACTCTTTTGTAAATGTAGCCTACGAATAGTTGAGCTGTACCTCTGATCGAGGCACTGAAATTCTGAGCACTTCAAATTACCGCATGGCTAACCCCACAGCAGTTTAGGTCGCAGCTAAATGCAACACAACAAGCTTCCCAAACTATTTTCTCTATTTTTAGTTATTTATTTCTTTGACAACCCTGATCTGAGTAGGATCATGAGATCCTCTTACATCGTACCATGGTTTCACATATACAATACGTTTTTTACATCACAGTTACCTAAGAAATAATTTTGGCATGACAAACAGTGTTAAAATAATTTGTATGTCTATAGTGAAAATGAGAGTAAATAACTAATGGAGTTAATATTGTCATTACTTGTACTACTGCTTCTGCTGCGATTAATAGATATAATAGATATAATGACAATAACAATAATGGTAGACTTAATAGGTGTAGAATTTATACGTGTACTAAATGTCTCGACGTACTCATGTCATTCCAGATAAAACAATGCGTCTGAGAAAGCACGATTTTAAATCTATTCAAAAACGCGCGCACCTTGTATAGGCTTTTGGCAGGCGTCTCCCCGGTAGTATCAGACTCGTATACGTATTGTGACATCATGGACGACGGTCACCTCTGCTGTCTGCTCTCCACATGGAAGGCCCCCTGTCCAAATCTTAACTGACCGGCGCTGTTGAAGCGATGTATATCGAGGCGCCAGTGAGGTCGGCCGTGCTCCAACACGGACTCAGGTTGCGTATCCGTTGTCCCAGCCGGGAATATTGGTACCTTGGGTCCTAAAGGCGTACTGTGTTCTTCAAGTAAACATGCCCTAGTCCATAGTGGCAGCGTCCGCTAATAAATATCGCGGTGCGGGATTCGGGTCCCCAGTCAGCCAACTCTCTCTGGAATAAAAATTATGAAATCCAGGAGCGTGGCGCGGACAGTCTATCATTGCAGCGCCACTCGAATAGCAATGTTATCATAGTAACAGACTGCATCCAATTCTCGAAACGAATCTGCAGATTTCATGACTGGCATATTCAGCACTTGCATTTTAATTGACCTGTTAATTAATATACAAATGCCAAGTAGCTAGTACTGAAAACATTATTCAGTTATTAAATGAACTTACAAAGACAAAGGAGGAATTACTAAATACAGTTAATGAATTGATCACATATATTTCATCGCCAAATGCTTGATTAGTTCAGATGAGATTTTTTTAGCACACTCAAATGGAGCCGGCCGAAGTGGCCGTGCGGTTCTAGGCGCTACAGTCTGGAGCCGAGCAACCGCTACGCTCGCAGGTTCGAATCCTGCCTCGGGCATGGATGTGTGTGGTGTCCTTAGGTTAGTTAGGTTTAAGCAGTTCTAAGTTCTAGGCGACTGATGACCTCAGAAGTTAAGTCGCATAGTGCTCAGAGCCATTTGAACCAACTCAAATGGATGAAATTCTTTCTGTGAATATTATATCATAACATTTTGTTTTACACGACTAATCGTCATAAAATTTTAGATATTGTAATCAATATGATTTATAAAAAAATACTTCCAAGGCTGGAATGCTTCATCATAAGCCACTAGTGCAAACTGCAAATAAAAAGCAAACGGACTCGGAACAGATGCATTTCTCTTTCGTTTTAAATGCATTGGCAGTGTCTAAATTGTATGTGCACAATACATACTCTAGATTAGTATTTCCTTTGGTACTTGTTATAAACAGTTAGTCTATAGTCATAGTTGGTGGCGTTAAATGGCATCTGTGTTGTTGAATGCGTGAAATATTTTCCAGACACTACATCATCGTTCACTGAAATGATAAACAGATGTGAAAAAGAGATCTTCCCTAACAAACACGAGTTTCTTAGAATACCTCCAATGACCCCTGTGACAACAGAGAGGATTAGCATTATACTAATTGATGAAATTATGTAATACAACATCGGAAAAAGAGTTACAGCTCCGGCACTCATAAATGTATTTTTATGGAGACATTAACGTTGATGAAATGCTCAATCTGTTAGCGCAAAAGAGACTTCATACGAATATTGTGTTACAATTTGTGGTTGATTTTAATTTTTAAAGTCAATGTATTTTGCTGTGTAATCAAATAATAAAATAAATAAGAAAATATTGAATAAAATATTTGTCCATTTTATACTTTTATATCACCGTTTGGTGCTTAAACCAGCAATTGGATTTTTCCAGTTAGCTAAAGAACTTATCGTAACATTAAGAAAACATGTTCGTTTGCTGCAGAGAAATTGGGGGTCAATACACACAGCTCCACCCTCCACATCCAAATATTGGATTCCAGGATACGTCACTAGTGCGCACGATGTAGTACTGCAACATCCCGAGGACTAAGATTTGATGTGAATAAGCTATGAATTGTGTAGTGTCACTCAGTGGACTGAAACTGTGGCGCGAATGACACGTAGCAGGACACCGAATATACAAACGTAGTCCGAAAACACACTATGTGATCAAAAGTATCCGGACACCCCCAGAAACATACGTTTTTCCTATTAGGTGCATTGTGCTGCCACCTACTGCCATTTATTCCACACCAGCGACCTCAGTAGCCATTAGACATCGTGAGAGAGCAGAATGTGCCCTCCGCGTAACTCACGGATTTCGAATGTGGTCAGGTGATCTGGTGTCACTTACGTCACACGTGTGTACGCGAAATTTCCTCACTCCTAAACGTCCCTAGGTCCACTGTTCCCGATGTGATAGTGAAGTGGAAACATGAAGGGAAACGTACAGCACAGATGCGTACAGGGTGACCTCGTCTGTTGACCGAAGGAGACCGCCGTCAGTTGAAGAGGGTCGTAATGTGAAATAGGCAGACATCAATCCAGACCATCACACAGGAATACCAAACTGCATCATCAGGAATCACTGCAAGTTCTGTGACAGTTATGCGGGAGGTTAGAAAACTTGGATTTCATGGTCTAGCGGCTGCTCATAAACTACGCATCACACCGGTAAATGCCAAACGACGCCTCGCTTGGTGTAAGGAGCTGAAACATTTGGCAACTGAACAGTGGGAAAAGGTTGTGTGGCGTGACGAATCACAGTACACAATGTGGCGATCCGATGGCAGGGTGTGTTTCATCTGCCAACGTGCGTAGTGCCAACAGTAAAATTCGGAGGCTGTGGTGTTATTGGTGTGGTCCTGTTTTTCATGGATGGAACTTTCCCCTCTTGCCCCTCAGCATTACACGTCACAGGCAATGCAAAAATTTTTTGAAGAGACTGCTGAATAGTATCAGGAAGTCAGTAGCTAAGGTCATGTATTATAAGTTTTCTCTTCAGAATAAAATATTCATTCGCTTGCGGTATTGTCTTAGATGGACAGCACTGTCACCGGAAAGAAGCAACACATAAATGCAATGATTACTCCACATCTCAACTCACCATTTTTGTGTTAACTTGTGAAACAGTATGTAACATGCATTCAGTGCATTTACCATGTTTTACAGATTGATTTCCCACGACATAAATAATTTAAACTGTGAAGTGGGCAGAGTTGCAATCCACCAGTATACTGTGTGCGTGAATCGATCATAAATGTACTTTGTTCTGACAGTTCGTTTGCATGTGTTTGGTGGTCGTTTGTTAACAATATTGAGGAAAGTACATGGGTAGGGTGCCTTGGTATATTTCCAGCGACTGAATGCCTTTATGGTTGCATGTACGTTTACTAGGGGGTACCCAAATAACAGAATTATTATTTTAAAAGCTGTATATTTTCAAATTGTTCGCAAAACAACTTTATGCCCTTCAAAATACCTTCCAGTACAACTAATTCATTTGTCTCACCGGTGCTTACACTGTTCATCTTTAGAAAAGGCTGACAGATCCTCTCTTTTTTTTTGCTTGACTTCTTCAATGTCGCCAATTCGGTTTACTTTCATGCCCCTTTTCATGCATGGAAATAAGGAAAGGTCGCACAGGCAATCAAGGTTCTTGGGGCAGCGGAACCATGCCATTTTTAGCCGAAAACTGTCTAACGCAGGTGGCTGATTGTGTAGGTGCGTTGTCGTGGTTGAAGAACCAGTCTCCTACCTGCTACAAGTTGGGTCTTTCTGGATTGACACTGTCGCGGAACCTTCTTAAAACTTCTAAATAAAAGGTTTTATTGATGGTCTGACCTGGGGGAACTAACTCTGAATGAACTACGTCTTTGGGATCAAAAAAGAAAATCTGCGTTGTTTTGATGTTTGATTTGAGTTGATGACATTTTCTTGGACAAGGTTACGATGACTCCTCCACTGGCTTCACTGTTGCTTTCCTTGTGTGTGGTAACCATAGCATCATGACTCATCACGAGTTATGACCTTCGCCACGAAATCTGGATCAGTTTCAAGCTGTTGTTTTAAAGCACGACATATTTCAATTCGACGTTGACGTTCCTTTTGGCTTTCAGTCAGAACCCGAGCGACAAACTTGGTAGCAACCTCTTCGATTCCCTAATCTTCTGTTAATATTCGCTGAACCGAGCTTCAGGATAACCCACTAATCTGACAGTAGATTAACTGTCTGTCGGCGGTCTTTGAGCGCAAGCTCTCAAATTATTTCAATATTTTCATCGATTCTGGCAGATGATGGACGTTCCGAACGATGTCTGTCATCAATCGACAAGTCGCCATTTTTAAATCGAGCAAACCACAACGGGTAAGCGACTTTCAAGTAAAACGTTCCCCTGTGAGGGAAATACGTAACGGATGTACGATTACACGTTGTGTACGCATAGTTGATTACATACTGAACTTTGGTTCTGGCTGTAAGTTGTGTTGAGAGACACCCAAATGGTAAGGCGACCGCTCATGATAAGCGGAACATCGTGTTTCGAGTCCCATTCGGCATAAATTTTTATTGTCGTCATACCATTATACAGCTGATGGTTATCCACGTTGGCAACTGCGAATATTTTTCATGACTTAATTACAGCGTCATTACAATACTTAAATTTTGGTAGACCATCCCATTTTGTTATAGGACTTCTAAAAATACAGTAGATTAAATCTTAGCACTTAATGCATATTTCGGGAACAACATAAAAAAACCAAACCATTCGTGATCTATTACTTCCCTTTCTGATAGAGATAATTATTCAGAGGTATTTCGATGAAACGGACTTTGTCAACACCAATTCGTTGTTGGTTTTGTGAACTATATGTTGCTAGATGTAAGTCTCATAGCCACGGAACTAGACAAATTGTGTCGAACGATCGTAGGTACACTGACCTGATGAGCTACCTGCGGCTTTGGTAAGCAAAGTCCATATTGACTGACGTTATGCAAACATACATTCCGGGGGCCTCAGCGCAGCAGTAGTAAAACAAAAAAAGCACGTTTGAGTTTGCCAGTTACTGCGTCTATCCAAGCCATCGCCCTTATTTGTCCCTGCTGGTGCTAACTGATTTCTTTCAGGTACTTAGTTAGAGAATAATGTGTTACAAACTCACTGATATACGATTGTCCTATGCAGACACAAGACACACCAATTTAAAGCAAATTCGTAGTTGTGGCTTTGAGGTGTGTGTGCGTGTGTGTGTGCGTGCGTGTGCGTGTGCTTGCGTGCGTGCGGTATAAAGACACAATCAGTCACAACGAAAGGGTGGGAGACAGCGAGCGAGAGAGAGAGACAGACAGACAGAGAGAGAGACAGACAGAGAGACAGAGAGAGAGATACAGAGAGAGACATACAGAGAGAGAGAGAGAGAGAGAAGGAGAGAGAGAGTGAGAAAGATATTCACCTATTTTGTCGTTATTTCCTGACGATTTGACGCTCCTCTACAATCTCCGCCCCTTTCTCTTCTGTACAACTGTGACTTCTGCGGAAGTCTTTAGTCTATTGAGATTGCAGGGATTGAACCACAAAGCGTGCTGTTATTGGTAGACCTACACAGTGCTACAGTACCATTCTTTTCGCTCCTTTCTTGTTATATTTCCGGAAGGTACAAGGGGAGAATAATCACCTTTTCTTTGTTTATAGTCGAGATTCTCTAATTTTACCGCCGTGATTACAGCATGCAACGTACCTTAGACGTCATGTATCTACTTCTCCACCTGTTTGTAATGTAGACGCTCGGAAGTTTGTTAGGAGTGCACAACGTACATTACCGTTTTTGTAAAATTTCCCATTGTTTGCGTTGGTACTTTATTGTTGACTAAAAAAGGTTACAGGAGAATATGGAATGGGGGAAAGGAATGAGACAGGAGGAAGCCTAACTGAGTTTTGTAATAAGTTTCAACTAGTAATAGCAAATACTGTGTTCAAGAATCACAAGAGGAGAAGCTATACTTCGAAAAGTCCGGGTGATCGGGAAGATTTCAGATAGATGGTAATGGTCAGACAGAGATTTCGAGATCAGATACTGGATTGCTAACCGTACGCAAGAGCAGATATAGACTGAGATCAAAGCGTAGTAGGCTGAAGTTTAAGAAATTAGTTAGGAAGGACCAATACGAAAATAAATGGGATACAGAAGTACTGCAGAATGACGCTTGAAGTTCCCTAAGGCAGCTGAAGAGGAATGGACCCCTCTAAAAAGGGCAGTCACAGAAGTTCGAAAGGAAACTGTAGGTACAAAAACGTAACTGCAAAACCGCGGTTAACAGAAGAAATACTTCAGTTGATAGATGAAGGAAGGAAGTGCTAAAATGTTCAGAGAAATTCAGGAATACAGAAATACAAGTCACTGAGGTATGAAATAAATAGAGAATGCAGAAAACGTAAGACGAAATGCCTGCATGAAAAATGTGAATAAGTCCAAAAGGAACGATTGCCAGAAGGACTGAATCATCGCAAAATCAAGATAACCCTCTGTTAAATTAAAGGCAACGGTGTTAACATTAAGAGTGCAACGTAAATTCCATTGTTCAAAGCAGAGGAAAGAGTGGGAAGTTGGAAAGAGTACACTGAACGTCTTTATGAGAGGGAAGATTTGACAGATGTGATACAAGAAGAAACAGGAGTGGACTTAGATGAGACAGGGGATCCAGTATTAGTATCAGAATTTAAGAAGGCTTTGTAGGACTTAAGATCAAATAAGGGAGAAGGGTAGATAACACTGCATCAGAATTTTTAAACTCATTGGGGGAAATGGAAACAAAACATGTATTCCCATAGGTGTGTAGAATGTATGTGTCTGGCGACATACCACCTTACTTTGGGAAAAATAACATCCACACAATTCCGAAGATTGCAAGGGCCGACAAGTGCGAGAATTATCGCACAATCAGCTTAACAGCTCATGCATTCAAGTTGCTGACAAGAATAATATTCAGAGGCATGGTAAAGAAGATTGGAAATGTGTTACATGATGATCAGTTTGGGTTTATGAAAGGTAACGTCACCAGAGAGGCAATTCTGACGTTGCGTTGATAATAAAAGCAAGGCTAAAAAAATCAAAACACGTTTATAGGTTTTGTCGATCTGGGAGAAACGTTCGACACTTTAAAATGTTGCAAACTGTTCGAATTTCTGAGAAAAATAGCGGTAAGCTGTAGGGAGAGACGGGTAATACACAATACGTATTAGAGCCAAGAGGGAATAATAAAGAGTGGACGACGAAGAACGAAGTACTCTGGCATGTAGTTTCGCCTCTACTGTTCAGTCGAAGAGACAATGAACGAAATAAGAGAAAGGTTCAGGAGTGGAATAAAAATTCAAGGTGAAAGCATATCAATGATACCATCTACTCATGATAGTGCTATACTGAGTGAAAGTTAGGAAGAATTACATGATCTGCTGAAAGAAATGAAGAGTATAGTGAATATAATAGAATATTAATTGGGAGTAAATCGAAGAAAGTTGAAAGGAACGGGAAATAGCAGAAAAGAGAACAGCGACAAACTTAACATCAGGATTGATTGTCAAGAAGTAGATGAAGTTATGGAATTCCACTACCTAGCAGCAAAATAACCAATGACAGGTGGAGCAAGGTTATAATAGCAGACTAGTACCGGCAGAGAGAGCAAACCTGTTCACGAGAAGCCTCCTGGTGTTAAACATAGGCCCTAATTTGAGAAGGGTTTCTGAGAATGTACGTTATCAGCACAGTATTGTATAGTAGTGAAATATGGACTGTGCGGAAACCGATACAGAAGTGAATTAATGCATTTGAGATGTGGTGCTATAGACGAATGTTGAAAATAGGTGGACTGATAAGGAATGAGGAGATCCTTTGCAGAATCGGAGATGAAAGGAATATGTGGAGAACACTGACAAAGAGAAGGGACAGTGTGATAGGACATCTGTACATCTGTTAAGACATCAGGGAATAACTTCCATGGTACTAGGGCAGTTGTAGTGGTAAAAACTGTTGAGGAAGACGAGATTGTAACGTATGCAGCAAGTAACTGAGGAAGTAGGTTGCAAGTGCTACTCTGAGATGAAGAGTTTGGCACAGAAGAGAAAATCATGGCGTGCTGCATCAAGCGAGTGAGACGACTGAAAACTCAACAAAAAAATACATCTCTAAGGACGACCATTAACCTCACAATATCAATATGACATTTGTTGTCAAATGTCACTTTCAATACGAAGACATAAATATTCGCGTGAAATTTTATTGAAAAAATTAAAACAGTTATGAGCCCTGATATAAGAAACAATTAAAAACAAAAAATTATTTTTTTTTCAAAATTTGGAAACATAAAGTGTCAATCTATAGTATTATATGTTCAAATGGTTGGCATGAAATACTCCCAACTGGTATTGTCAGAGTTAATGTATATAGCTGCACCCTCACAATTTAACTCAAGCACTGCTTCTCTATTTATCTAAACAGATGATATCTCACCCCTTAACAAACTGATGTTAAGAGGCAAATAATCCTGTTGGGAGAACATCCGCAACTGAGCATTATAGCAGAGTTTGAAAATACCGCTGCAGTTGTAAATTTCTTTGTTTTCAGACGACTGGTTTTGTACTGCTTTAAGACAATATCCATGTGTCGTACTGGAAATAGCAAAAGACGGGAGATAATTTTCACACGCTGGAACACACATAAAAAACAAAAAATTATTCTAAAGAAATTTAAAAAGATATTTCGAAACCGCTGGTCAGGCTAGGTGCTGTGAAACCTATGCCAGAGCGAAAGTGGCACCAGACAGTTCTACAGGGCACTGCCTGAGTAGGGAAATATACAAATACTACAACACTTAACGCTGTGCTGTGGTCCCCGAGCGCCGCATGTACCAGGCGCGGTGTGCTGCCTATGAGCGCAGAACAGGGAGTAGCGGATGTGAAAGAGGAGGCAAATTTGTAAACTAGAGTGGTAAAAGTGCTGCCACCTACCGAGTGAGAAAAGAATGCAGTGCCACTAGCCCGGCCGTCTTTGGTGGTTTACATTTTTAATGAAGAATAAAAAAAAATTTAAAAAAAGACGAAATAAGTTAAAAGGGCATTATGCATAGTTAAGAAGTGTGCAATATTGTATAAACCGTAAAGCACAATGAAACTTTCCTTCGACCACACTTTTAATGTGTCCTTTTAGTGCTATTGCTGCCTGCTATTAATTGGCATGTTACTTTCTGACAGTGTGGACTGTAAGGTTTCGCTACTTTCCTTGTTGATCGGTAAGAGAGCTTTAAATAGGAATGGCACATGTGTATGTTCTATTACCTGATGACTGTGGCACATAGCTCCACATTGCCACTTACATATCCCCACTAAATTTAAAACTTGTTTGCCACTCATTTAAAGGGAAAGTTTCATTGCACTTTACGGATTATATAATAATTTTTTATCAGACCTTCCACTCAGTTTTACCACAGTTCTATACCAACCTGTTCAACACGCTCCTTTAAAACGCACAATGTTCTTTTAACTACTTTCGTCTATTTTTATCTATTTTTTGTTTTTTCTTCATTTTAGATGTTAAACACTAAATTCAAATTTTGAGCGACCAGGCTAGTGGCCCCACGTACTTTTCTCCGTCAATAGATGGCAGCACTTTTGCCACTCTGGTTACCAATTTGCCTTCTAGTTCACATGCGCTACTCGCTGTTCTACGCTCATAGACAGCAAACTGTGCCTGGTACACACGGAGATCGGGGACCACAGCACAGTGTAAGTGTCGTGATATTTGTTTATTTCCCTGCCCAGGCAGTCGTCTATAGTACTGTCTGGGGCCACTTTCACATTGACATAGGTTTCACAGCATCAGGCCCGACCAGTAGTTTACAAATGTTTTTTCAACTGTTTTCCAAACTTTTTAGAAATTTTATTTTGGTTTTTATGTGTGTGGCGGTGTGTGAAAATTATCTCCCATCTGTTGCTGTTTACAGTACGATACCTGAAGATGGGTTTACAACAGTACGAAACTGATCATGTGAAAATAAAGAAATTTACAACTGAACGGTATTTTCACCTCTGCTGTAGTCAGGCGTCACAGTCCTCTCAATGAAATGTCCAACAACACAAATGATCCCATTTGTACAACACGTACTGCTCTCCCGTATCAAGATTCTGAAAGCTCTCTACTTGAAGCGCCATATCACCGTCTCCTTGTAGTGTTAGGCCTCCATTAACAAATTTAGACGTATTTGTAGTCAAATTGTACATGTTCTAGAATAGCGCTGTTCTGCTGGCACTTGGCTGAGATTCGAGTTCTGACTACAGCTATGTTATTCCATAGGTCCAAAAGGTCAGGAGGACCTCTTGTGGACTGTGACTGTTGCTGCTAAGGCAGTTGTACCTTGCAGAACATATGTGTTTTCTCATCTGTAACAACAAAACAAAACACCAGGTATAACGGCAACTCAATAATAAGAATTAGAGTTAGGGACAGATGGACCAAATACCTACTGAGAGTCTTCTTCCCAGCTAATCTCAGCTGCTGCTGGCGCTTTATACCGGTTATATCACACTAGAAAGTTCAGTGGGCAATTGATGGCGCTCACTTAGTCAAAATATAAAATATTACAATTGCAAGACGATGAGGCATCTGAGACTGCACACTCTGGGGCTGCAGCACAATTAGTCGAGAGCATGATGATTCTAATTAACATTAGCAACACCATTGGTCACTGGGGGTGGGGTATGGGGGGATGGGCAAGGGTCAGGGAGAAGGGAATTCTAGGAACTGGGGAGGGGTATCCAAGCTTCATGATGTGAGGAAAGCTGATGCTGACCTTATCAAATCTGGGAAAGATGATGCTGACTTGGCAATCCTAGGAGTGGTGATGCTAATGTCACCAACTTTTGGTGAAGATCTGGCAGTACCTTGTAACTGCCAGGAGTATTGGTGGATGCTTACAACATGCTGCACTTGTGTTTTGTCTCGTGTAGAGCTCTCTTTGTCTCTAACATTCATAAATGAAACTTTCAACATATGTAATCGCCCAGTTCAGCTGCTAATAAAGTGTTAGTAATGGGAGGGTGTGTCACATTTAGCAAGAGTTTCGTTTTCCATTTCTGCATTTGATTCGAAATTAAATATATGTTTTTCGTGATTTTATTTGTTTTGATTGTTTACTGAATGGAAGTGTTTATGTTAACTGAAAATGGAAAAGCAGAAAGATAGAGAGAATTCCCCAGTGCTGTATGATTTTGCCTTATAAATATGTAACAATATGTACCTTGAAATCAGGAAGAAATTAACTGAAAATGGCAACTAAGTTTCGGTAGCAAACCAAATCCATAAAATAACAATATTTAGAGCATCTTGTAGACAATTACACCTATGTTTTGCTAACTTACTTGTTCCTTAGGAAAGAATTAATCAAGAGAAGCAGTGATACATAATCGAAATAAACCACTGCTAATCTTCAGGCTATTTGCGCTGCAGCTTATAGTGGTAGTTTAAGAACCATCCAGTGCATGTGTCATGAAGGAAAATCCCAGACCTTCGATTATTACTTAGAACTTTGGAGCTCAGGGGTGGCCAGGAAGTATCAATATAATGTAAATACACCCAAATACTCAAGAAAACGCACACCAATGATGAATTATAAGCATGAACAGAAATCATTAATAAATTATAATTACAGAAAAAATAGATGGCTTATTCAATAGGAAGAGCTTCACAAACTGAACAAGTCAATAACGCTCAGATCCATCTCTGGTATTTATGCAAACTGTAATTCGTCTTAGCATTGATTGACGGAGTGTTTGGATGACTTCATGGGCGATATCATGCCAGGTTCTGTCCAACTGACGCATTAGTTCTCCAAAATCCTCAGCTGATATGAGGATTTTTACGATCTGATGTACCAGTTGGTCTAATTTGGTATGATATCCCACAGGAGAACATCCAACTAGCTCAGTCAATGTCATGTCGAATATCGAAAATTTATACAGTTTCAACTGCATGAAATGAATGATCTTTATTTTCTCTGTAACCTCAATAAATAAATTTTTGTCCATGAATTTTTTTAGAAATTTATCATAATCTTTGTAACAGATTTTTGGTCAAAATCCAGAAGGGTAATTTCATATTTGTTATTTAAAAAGAATAAAAAGTTTTATTCATATTTAGTAATCAAAACTTCAGCTTATATGATATTATATGGTTTAGTTTTTGTTGAGCTCTGATAATTTATTGAACATTTCTACAAAACCATTACTGAAACTGTGAAATTTATATAATAGAGCATTTGATAGATTATTAGCAAAGTCATTCTTCCTGATTTTTTCACTCTAATTTATGCAGACAATATTAGAGTTTAGAATTTTTTTAAAGGAAGGATTTAAAATTTGAAACTAAAAATCAGAAAATTAAGATTTCATTAAATTTATAATCGTTGACCAAACGTATTAATTTTTAAAAACCTCACTTTTTTAATTTTTTAGTCTTTTATGCAATTAAACTATATTACTTAAAAATCAGTGCTGTGAGTCATAAGCTTCATTCTCTTTACTGTACACAATTATTTATTGAATTATATTATTAAGTATACTTCCATTAAAATCTCCATATAATTTAACTATTGTTTTTTTGAATACTTAAAACATTTATTTTTTTACTCAAATTTATAAAATAGATAGGACAGTTTCAAATGAAACTCAGTGGGTTGATTTAAATGAAGAAATAATATTAGTTTCTCTATAAAATTTTCATTATGTTAAGCAGACATTCCAGCAGCTAAATCGAACTGCTATTTATTAATACAAGTGGAGTAATTTTAGGAAAAAAATTATTAGTGACTGCTGTCTCATTAATGTCAATAATCTGATTACCAAATCCTAAAATTTGACCAATACAAACATGTTTCTACTTAAACAGATTAACATCACATTCAATAGTAACTCTGTCTACAATCCTTACAATCCTCTCTTCTTCAATGTGTGTATTAGGTTTTTTCAATTCAATATTTTTTTCCAAATTTTTCTAAATATATAGGCTAACTAGGGTTTCTGTCATTGTTTTTCGATGTAATATTTCAGGTAAAAATGTTCTATAAAAACCGACTGATCAAACAATTTTGTAACTTTGTTTTAATGCAACAGTAAATGTACTTTGGAGCAGACGAATTATTGCTAAATTGATGTAATCTATTCATTTATATATAAATTATGTAAATAAACGATAGATTTGGAACAAAAAATTACATTTCCTGAAAAAAAATGAAAAT
The DNA here is from genome assembly GCF_023898315.1 of Schistocerca nitens. NCBI lineage: Eukaryota > Metazoa > Arthropoda > Insecta > Orthoptera > Acrididae > Schistocerca > Schistocerca nitens. The sequence continues at coordinate 462,093,746 of NC_064617.1, read as the reverse complement.
ATAAATATGATAGACCTTTACAGCTGTCCATTTGATGCTCAGTAGTAGGACAAGAGGATGTGGCCAAATTACATCAATAATCGATGGTTATATTCAAACTCCTGGATTATTTAAATTGAAAAAAAATAAATTAATTGTAAATTTACTCTGCAACTTGAGATGAACCTTGGTATCAAGAGTTTATAAAATGATGTGATGAAATAAAAGATACAATTAGGGAAAATATTGATATTTTTGTTGAATATAATGATGAAGTTCTTTTTTAGATGAATGTGAAGATAATTCAGTTATAGTTTCTGATGTCTTCATTGTTGAAAATTTTTTTTAATTTAATAAAATTGCAGCCAAGTAGCCATATACAGTTACTTTGCTTAACATTTTGCCTTTACATTTTACATTTTTGCATATTCATTTATCGACTTCACTCTTTTACTGCACAGTTCTATGTGATATCGTTCACAGGCTTCGTTACACAGTTCACATACACATGTTGCGGTTGGGTCGTGATAAGTTTTGTTTTAGCAGATTAGATGATGAAAGCCGTGACTAGAAAGTCTAGTTATGACATGTCGCTGTTCGAAGTTTGGTGCTGTCCATGAGCGGTTCGTCATTGCTTCAGTGCCATAGAAGTCCGGCCATATTTTTTCTCGTTTGTCCTCCATGACCTTCAGTTGGTTTCTGGAAGCCCTGGTATGTGGCATCATATATCGAAGTCTGATGTCTTCAATTAGGAATGTCGCTCTCACTAGCAGGTACACTAGTCTAGATCTTGTTCTCTTTGAGAGACCTAGTGCTCTTTTTAGATGGGTGGATTTTACCTTTTCCAGTGTTTCTAGATTTTTTTTCTGTCAGGTGGTCCATCCCATAGGCCAGGATTGGCAAGATTTTTGTGTTGAATAATTTCATACCTTTTTCTAGACTGAGTAGGCGGATGTTTTTGATGTCCTGTATTGCTATTATTGCTTGGGCTGCGCATTCTGTTGTATGTTTTGTGAAGCATTTGGCTGTTGGTTGCAATGTCACTCCTAGGTATTTAAAGTCTGATGAGATTTTTATTTTTTGTCCTCTGATACTGATTTCCTCATTCTTGGGTGTTTTGCCTCCTTTTCTGAAAATTACCATTTCTGTCTTTGTTATGTTTATGTGTAGTTTGTGTTCACTGCACCATCTGTCTATTTTCTCAATGATTCTCTGCAGCTTCTGTATATCTGTTGATCCTATGGCTATGTCATCAGCGTATGCATATACATACACATCTTCATCATTTTCTCCAATTCGGAGTACTTCTTCAGCAAAGGGCTCATTGGGTCACCCTGTAAGACTCCGTTCGATTGCAGAAGGGGGTTCGAAAAAGAGAGGTGGTCTGATATTGTAATTAAGTTGTATTCGAGGATTGACTTGACTATTCTTGCCCATATGCTATCTTCTCCCATTGTGTTTTCCAGTTTTCGGACTATGAGCTCTCTTTCCAATAGGTCAAAGGCTTTGGTAAAGTCTATAAACACTGTGTAGAACATTTGTTTCTTTTGTAGTGCATCATCGATGTTATTTAGAAGAAGCCTGACTGCCGTAAGTGTTGATCTTCCAGATCTGAAACCCTTTTGTCGTTCTGGGAGATGACTGTCCACAGAGGCTTGGATTTTTGTGTTATTATCTTTGAAAACATCTTGAATTGAGTATTTTCCAGGGCTATACCTCTGTACATGTTTGGGTTCATTGGGTCTCTACCTTTGTAGAGAACTTTTATTGTGGAGTGTCTCCATTGTGTCGGAATTCTTCCAAGTTCCAGGCATTTGTTAAACAGTTTGGTCCATATGTGTTGGAGGGCCTCTTTTGCATCTTTTATATCTTCATTATATATATTATCAGGTCCTGCTGCTTTCTCGTTCTTCAGTGCTTTTATTACTTCTTTCACATCATCTTCATTTAGGGGTTCCCATGTATTGTCTTTTTCCTTAGTTTGATGTTGTTTCTCTTTCTTTGGAGGTGTTTTGATTCCTCGTTTGTTCAGTATCTTACTGAAGTGGTCTTCCCATTCCTTCAGGTCTATATTTGGTGTATGAGCCATTTCTCTTGGTCTTGCTGCTATGTATGTGTCTTTCTCTGCTTCATCCGCTTCTCTTTTTGCCTCTCTTTCTATGTATTCTTTTTTCTTCTCTTCTATTAGTTCTTTGTAGATTCTTCTCTCTTCTCCATACAGTTTGTGTGTTTCCTCGTCATGCTGGTTTCTTAGTCTGTGGAGGGTTCTTAGAACAGTGTTCCTTTTGCTGTAGCATTCAGCACAAACCATCTTTTAACCGTCCTTGTTTTGGGGATTGTTTGTATCACTGAATATTGAGAAGGTCTTCTATTTGGTCTGTTGCTTTTTCAAGGTCTCCTTCCTCTATGAAAGTTTCTATTTGTGTTAATCGTTCTTGCTGGTGTAACAACTATAACGGCTTCTGATACCAAATGTAAAAGTTGTGTTACTAAATGTGACACTTCTGTCACTAAATGTAACTGAGCTTTCTCTTTCGATGCAAGACAATTGTCAGGATGAGCATTCTAAAGCATTCTGTCAGGATGAAAATATTAAATAAATTAATTTTTCTCTCTTAACAACATGTGGGCAGGGTGGGTTCTTCCTTGGCTCAGGTATGAGGTCGAATGAAACATCATTTTTACATAGGATAACTTTTATTGAAGATTTGTACAACTGTATCTTACGGAATGTTCTGGTTCGGAGAGAGGCAGCTGTGACGTTTGTGAAGTCTACTGCTGCGGCAGCGGCGGCGGCGGCGGCGGCGGCGGCGGCGGTGTCTGATTACGCGTAGCGGTGTGTATCTCGTGTCGCCGTCTCGCCCAGTTGACTGGAGACGCGCAGCGCGAGGTGGCCCGTTTAATTATTGCGAGCGAAATCGTGCATCGGATGATACCTTGGGTGTCGCGTCCCAGTGTTTCTCTCCTCTAAGCGGCCGCGTGTGTTCTGCGTCGGCCAGCGGAGCGGCGCGGCGGGGGAAGGCCAGTTTGGCGGACTCGAACCACGGACTCCCACTTGCCAGTCTTCGGCTGTCAGGTCTTCGTCCCAGCTCACAGGTGACTACTGATGTGAGGCCGTCTCCTTCCCGTCCTCACGAGTCACCCGGGTATGTAAAAACCTGACTTCAAATACCTTTTAACTTTTGTCTTCTGGTGCCGCGGCTGCTGCTTGCTATTTCATTACAGCGGCGGACTTGGTTCGTCTGTGCATGATACAGACTCTTCTTACATGACGGTCTTCAGCACCGAAACTGACTGAAAACTACTTCGTCTTCTTCGTCTCTCCTCTCCGTCTCCGTCTTCTTCTCCGTCTCCGTCTCTGTCTCCGTCTTCATCTGACTTCTTCTGCATCTGTCTGGCCCACTGCGTCTCGCGTATTTATTCACTTCAGTTTACTGGAGGTGAACGACTTCACGGTCATTGCCTCGTCTGTCACGTTGAAAAGCTTCTCGAAGAATCTTCTTAACGTCGGTCGTTGGCTCTTGGAAAGTAGGTGAGGGCCTTTGATCACATGTGACGGCTGAGAAACACGTGAGCCGGTCATTGCCTCTTCTGTCACGTTGAAAACCTTCTCGAAGAATCTTCTTAACGTCGGTCATTGGCTCTTGGGATGTAGGCGAGTGCCTTTGCTCACATACGACAACTGAGAAACACGTGAGCCGGTCGGGCGATGCCCTGACGGCTGAGTCGACAGCGCCCGCATATGTGGAACTTGCTGACGTCATGGTCATTGTCTCTTCTGTTCTGCTGTTTTGCCCGCTGAATGCCAGTATGTAACTCTCTAAACTAAACCAAGTTTTTCATTTATATCCTAATTTCTAGTTCACTTTGATTTCATTGATTTATTTACTTAAGTACCACTCAACATTCCTCCACCCTTTGGAGAAATTCGCCCTCGAATTTACCACTCAACATTCCTCCACTCTTCACACGGCAAAAGCACTAACATAAGCAATGAAACTCTCGACTTAGAAGATTACACACGCTTCACATTAAGTATGTTGAAAATACTTTAGCACTTTACTAAAGCACTGTACGGTCATGAATCACATAGTGTACACATAAATCGTTGTAATAAGTGTAACAAATCTTGATGACAATGAATAAACAAAAAATAGATTATTCACTTAGAAATTTACATAGCAACACCTGTTTAATCAACCCTATATGAATGCAAGAATATTTATTCTACAGTATTGTTTACTTTAACATAAGACTGTTTAGTAAAGAGTGAAGTACAATAAACAAAATTAATACACTAATGCTCAAAAGTAACCACTGAAGTACACCAGTTAAGAGTGTGGTATCCAGTTAACAGGGATTTGATGAAGTGGTATATTATTATTTGGCTTATTTTTTCGTCTTAGATAAAAGAAAACTGTACAAAGCAGAAACACCAACACAAAGGTTCCAGATATACCCGTTCCTAAATTTATACTTTTACTTTTGTTTTCACTTTTTAACTTTAAAACATGTAGCATCATAACATTGCCATCAATTTTGCCTTGCTGTGAGTTTATGAACATATCTAATGGCTTCAGAAGGGAACTGTCAAGGGAGTCATTGATGTAGGATAGGTTTTATGTAGGAAATGTTTGCATGGCGTTTTCTGAAAAAACAAACAACATGGTTATGAACCTACCAACCTAGTAAAAACAAAAACAAAGAAAAGAAGGAATACATTGTTAACTACAAGATCTACATGTCTCTACGTTCAACTTTTCTTTCTTAAAAAATAAACCATTATAATTTATTAATTATTTACATTTGTGTACTGTCCACAGTCTACTAAGATTCAACTAGGACATTCGCACTCTTGGTCGAAGATTGTATGGTGCCATGTCTGTATGTTGTGCTGGCGTGGCCACTCTTTTTCCTTTTCGGGTACTTCCTCCACCCTTCGGAAAAGCAGACACTATTGTTGAAAGATTTACATCTGGAGCGCCCTTAAAAGGTTTTAATCGACTTGCATGGACAATAGTAGTTCGGGTGGGCAGTTGCAGTTTGACGTTGACTGGTGACGTGATCTCAATAATTTGATAAGGACCTCTGTAGTTTGTTACAAATTTCTTCGTTTTTCCTTTTGCAATGTAAGGAGTTGAAAGCATAACCCACTGACCGATTTTGTAACTTGGATATTTAGCTTGGGTATTACCTAATATTTCCTGTCGTTCCAAAGCCTTTGTATTAGATTTTTGAACCTTTTTCCATACATCCTTCATTAGTCGACTGAAATCTCTTACTGTTTCTCCGACTTTTCCGTTTTTCTGCCTGATTACATCAAAAGGGGACGGCATTTTTCTCCCATAGACCACTTCATAAGGTGACATGCCAGTTGCTTCATGCTTTTTAGCGTTGTATACCGACACGATTATTGGTAAATACGTATCCCAATTAGAATGTTGTTCGTTAATATAATAACTAAGCATCTTGCCGATTGTCCGATGAACTCTTTCTGTGCGCCCGTTCCACTGAGGGTGTAACGGAGTTGTGCGTAATTTGCGTATTTTTAGTAAGTGGCATAGCTGTTTCATTAGTTCAGACATAAAATTAGATCCCTGATCTGTGATAATAGCTTCAGGTACGCCAAATTTAAGTATCCAGTTGTTAACTAAAGCTTGGGCAACTGTATTTGCTTGCTGATCTGGGAGACTCACCATAGCTAGATAGCGTGAAAAGTGATCTATAATTGTAAGGACATACTTATTACCAGCAGGTGTTTTATGAAATGGCCCGTAGAGATCCACTCCGCAGATTTTATATGGACATGAAGCCTCGGGGAGCCTCTGTAAGGGTATTTTTGAACGTGAAAGTTCCGCTCGTTGTGCGCACGCAATGCAATTACGAACGTACTGCGCAACATCCTGCTTTCTGGTTTGCCACCAAAATCGCTCTGCTACACGTCTTTCGGTTGTCCGCTGTCCACCGTGTCCTGCAAGGATATGATCGTGGGCCTCTGCCATTATTTCTTGTCTAAGGTGTAGGGGAACAACAATTCGCGGTCCAAGTTTTGTTTTACGGCATAATACATCATCTTCAAAGCAAAATTGTTTCTGAGTTGCGTATTTTTTGCATTCTGTATCCTCATCTTGTGCCTTTCTCCAGTCCTCAGTATCTCGGCCTGTTGCTTCCAAAAGTGCTATATCCCGACTTAGGCAATCTGCATTAGTGTGTTTTTTGCCTGGTTTATGGATAACTTCGAAATCCATTTCGGAAAGACATAGGGCCCAACGCGTGAGACGACTAGATGGATCCTTTAACCCAAGCAACCATTTTAAAGCTGCGTGGTCTGTAATGACCTTGAATTTCCTACCATACAAGTAGCATTTAAAGTATTTAATACCATAAATAACACTTAACAATTCTTTCTCCGTTGTGGAATAATTTCTTTCTGCCGTTGTTAGTTGTCTGGAAGCGTAGGCTATAGGGTGTTCCGCGCCATTAATATTCTGACTCAAAACAACTCCTACTGAATGACCACTTGCGTCACAGGATAAAATAAATTCTTTATTATAATCTGGGTAGGCTAATACTGGACTGTGTGTTAACTTATCTTTAAGGGTTTGAAATGCTGATTCACAATCTTCAGACCAATGAAATTTTGCACCCTTTTTCAATAATTGGGTTAAGGGTCGGGCAATTTCAGCGAAATTTTGAACATATTTCCGGTAGTACGATGCGAGACCAATGAAACTTTGTACTTCCCTAACGCGTTGTGGTGTTGGGATGTCCTTAACAGCCGAAATTAATCGAGGATCTGTTTTAATTCCTTTTTCACTAATGACATGCCCTAGGTATGTAACCTCTGTCAATGCAAAAGTACATTTTTCGATATTTAATGTTAATTTAGCTTTTCTAAGTCTCTGAAAAACATTACGCAGACGCACAGCATGTTCATTAATGTCTTTGGAGAATACAATAATATCGTCTAGATATACACAACATTGCTGAGTTTTGAGTCCTCGCAATACTCCATCGAGTAGTCTTTGAAAAGTTGCTGGTGTATTTTTCAAACCGAAAGGCATTCTTTTAAATTGCCAGTGGCCTCCAGGGTTAGAAAATGCTGTTTTATGCCTATCTTCAGGAGCAACTTCCAATTGATGATATCCGCTACGTAGATCGATTGTTGAAAAGTATTTACTGTTACCCAAACTGTCAATGATATCTGTAATGTTTGGAAGAGGATAAACATCTGAGATAGTTTGTTTGTTAAGGTGTCTGTAGTCACAACAAAATCTATATCGTTTCGTACCGTCGGGAAACTTCTTTGGAATAATTACGATATTTGAATTATAAGGCGAATAAGAATATTCTATAATTCCATCTTTTAGATGCTGTTCTATAAATTCATCCAGTACTGGCTGTAAGTGATGCGCAACTCTATAAGGCTTCCTATAAACTGGGGGGCTATTTCCTGTTGGGATCCTATGCTGTGTGTTATCTGTTGCTGGCAGTGGACCTTCTGCATTAAATAAATCTTGAAACTCAACTAAAACTGCTTCTATCGTGTCTCTATCATTTCCTTTCAAATGCTCAATCTTCTGGCGTAATGCGGTTTTATAGGCATCTGGTTTCTGACCATCGTTAATATCTGACCAAATGAAATCTTCTTCTTCAAAAGTACTGACTGTAGCTACTAATATTCCCTTATGCAACTCTTTGTCCTCCACTCCGAAATTGTCAATATGTACCGGTACTTTTCTTTCTCCCTCAACGTCTTGAACCCGTACAACACTTCTCCGTACAAAACAATGTGATACATCTAATTCCTCAATTTCCTCTATTGGCTCTATTAGACACACTGTATCTGTAGGTACTTCGGAGTCAACGGTCATCCAGAAAAGTTTTCCTGAGCCAGATGGTATCTGATCCCGCGAATCAACCTTCAAGGACGTTGCACGCAGTGTAGTTGATTTCGCCTTCCGGTTGGGGAAATCTTGCGGCAGCGGGCCCTTTGCAGCGGTGTCACCTAGCTGAAACACTATTCCGCTAAGTTCTACAGTTTGCTGTCTGAGGTCGATTTTAGCGTGATGTTTATTCAGGAAATCCAGTCCTAGGATCGCGTCGTACCCGTCAGTTACTTTTGTTACCACTTCTACATCTTTTTGAAATTGTACACCGTGAATATAGTAAATCAGTGATGTACATCCTAATGACTTCACTCTACCTCCTCCTACTCCACTCAATCTATACCTTGGAGGGTCATATTTCTTTTCTCCAATACATTCATTACTTACTATTGATACGTTTGCGCCTGTATCCACTAGTATCCTTGCCTCTTTATCCTGTATGGTAGCAGATAACCAGCATTCCGCCTTCACATTCGCCTTAATGGCATGAAATTTTATTGGGAACGCCTGGCGGTGGCTCCGACATTCCCGTTTGAGTTTAACTGATTTCTATTTCCAAACACTTTCTTAGACCTGCATTCCTTGAATGTGTGACCTATTCTTTGACAATTAGTGCATTGAGGTTGTCTGCAGTTTTTTGCTAAATGTCCCTGTCGATCGCACCTAGAACATCGTACTCCTGCTGAAAATACATTTCGCTTCTCCTTGTATCTGGTGGCAATGTCTATTTCTTCGAAAGCCGTCGCCACAGATACAGCTTCCGCTAAATTTTTAGGAAACTCTGCCCTGACACGACGGGACGTTTCAAGAGGTAACCCACGTAAAAATGTATCCAAAGCTCTATCTTCTGCCTCTTGTAAAATAACTTTATTTGCTTCATCACTAGTTGTCAACTGATAGGTGTTAATATTAACTTTTCTAATCCTATCTACAAAGCTTTCCAACGAGTCGTTTTGCCTCTGAGTGATAGTGTTTAACTGTTCCCTATAAAATCTACAGCTGTTCTGTTTTTGAAAACGTTTAAGGAATCCTTTCTTAAATTCCTCAAATGTTGGAGCATTCCGTAATTCTTCATGGTATAATACGTGTGCTTTAGCCTCTCCTAGCAATCTTAACTTTGTCATTTGTAAGAGCTGTTCATCTGACCATGATCCAAACTGTGCAGCTGCTACTAAATCATCAAAAAAGGCTGTTATGTCTTCCCCAGGTTTACCTGAAAAAGGAGTTACTAAGGCTGCTGCCGAGGAATATAGGGTGGGAGGAATTGAACTGGTTTGCCTAACCTCACTCAACTGTTTAAATAATGCATTATTATCACTTTTAAGCTGTTCTATCTGTTTAACTAAGCTCTGAATAGCTTCCTCAGTAGAAACCGCTTGTGGTGCTGACTCTGACTTTGTACGATTTCGTGTCATCATTTTACAAACTATTAGTTACACAATATTACCCCACTGAATGAAAAAGATGTTTAAATATTTTCGACAAACTCTTAAAATTATGAGAGAAAATACACTTCTAAATAAAGAAAATATTACGACTGCTATGCCAACCTCTATAATTTCACACATTAAACAATACTAACTGCAGACCTTTAGTGACTGTCATTCACACCTCATATTGAGCCAAGGGTTTTTTCTCTGACACCAAATGTAACAACTATAACGGCTTCTGATACCAAATGTAACAGTTGTGTTACTAAATGTGACACTTCTGTCACTAAATGTAACTGAGCTTTCTCTTTCGATGCAAGACAATTGTCAGGATGAGCATTCTAAAGCATTCTGTCAGGATGAAAATATTAAATAAATTAATTTTTCTCTCTTAACAACATGTGGGCAGGGTGGGTTCATCCTTGGCTCGGGTATGAGGTCCAATGAAACATCATTTTTACATAAGATAACTTTTATTGAAGATTTGTACAACTGTATCTTACGGAATGTTCTGGTTCAGAGAGCGGCAGCTGTGTCGTTTGTGAAGTCTTCTGCTGCGTCAGCGGCAGCGGCGGCGGCGGCGGCGGCGGCGCCTGATTACGCGTAGCGGTGTGTATCTCGTGTCGCCGTCTCGCCCAGTTGACTGGAGACGCGCAGCGCGAGGTGGCCCGTTTAATTATTGCGAGCGAAATCGTGCATCGGATGATACCTTGGGTGTCGCGTCCCAGTGTTTCTCTTCTCTAAGCGGCCGCGTGTGTTCTGCGTCGGCCAGCGGAGCGGCACGGCGGGGGAAGGCCAGTGTGGCGGACTCGAACCATGGACTCCCGCTTGCCAGTCTTCGGCTGTCAGGTCTTCATCCCAGCTTACAGGTGACTACTGATGTGAGGCCGTCTCCTTCCCGTCCTCACGAGTCACCCGGGTATGTAAAAACCAGACTTCAAATACCTTTTAACTTTTGTCTTCTGGTGCCACGGCTGCTGCTTGCTATTTCATTACAGCGGCGGACTTGGTTCGTCTGTGCATGATACAGACTCTTCTTACATGACGGTCTTCAGCACCGAAACTGACTGAAAACTACTTCGTCTTCTTCGTCTCTCCTCTCCGTCTCCGTCTCCGTCTTCGTCTCCGTCTCCGTCTCCGTCTCCGTCTTCATCTGACTTCATCTGCATCTGTCTGGCCCACTGCGTCTCGCGTATTTATTCACTTCAGTTTACTGGAGGTGAACGACTTCACGGTCATTGCCTCGTCTGTCACGTTGAAAAGCTTCTCGAAGAATCTTCTTAACGTCGGTCGTTGGCTCTTGGAATGTAGGTGAGGGCCTTTGATCACATGTGACGACTGAGAAGCACGTGAGCCGGTCATTGCCTCTTCTGTCACGTTGAAAAGCTTCTCGAAGAATCTTCTTAACGTCGGTCATTGGCTCTTGGGATGTAGGCGAGGGCCTTTGCTCACATACGACAACTGAGAAACACGTGAGCCGGTCAGGCGATGCCCTGACGGCTGAGTCGACAGCGCCCGCTTATGTGGAACTTGCTGACTTCATGGTCATTGTCTCTTCTGTTCTGCTGTTTTGACCGCTGAATGTCAGTATGTAACTCTCTAAACTAAACCAAGTTTTTCATTTATATCCTAATTTCTAGTTCACTTTGATTTCACTGATTTATTTACTTAAGTACCACTCAACACTGGTTTGTCAATTTTTCTATATCAATTTTTCTTTGTGTGATTGTTGAAAATTAAGATTTAGCTGGAGAATAATTTACTACTGGTAAATGTAAAGGAATACATGGTTTTTAACTAGCTCAATCTCATTCAAAAATACCAAAATAATACATTATAGACAATCGTAAGTTTTTAAATATTTTGAGCCAATGTATTAGAAATTTAACTCATATTTATTATGAATTCATAGATATGGAAAGAAAAATTAATAATCGTTAATTCAGTGACAAGATTACGAATTTTTTAAACATTGAGCATAATAAATGTTAAACATTGATGTTGAAGATCGAAAAACTGAACATAAGGATCAGATAGAGGAATTTTGGAAATAAATGTCAGCATTAAAAACGCGGAATGTAAATGTTAAACATTACAACATTGAACATATATGCTGAACATAAAAATATTGAATCGAAAAAAAATTTTTTTTGTATTTTTATCCTTAAGAAATGTGTTGAAAACAAGATCCAGTATCGGATAGAAAATCTAGAAGAAATGCAAAATCAACCAATAACAAGTTATGAAAATTTTTAAAAAGGTGCATAATTAGTCATTGATGCTATCAAAGAAGACTAATAATGAATGAAGCGTTACGTGATTATGTACTATAATCAACTGAAGTAAATACAGAAGTGGGATAATATAGTGTTCCATAGAATCACCATTATTTATGAGATTTTAACATGATTCCAACAATTAAACAATATGATAGCGAAAAAGGGGATGATACACAAAATGAAATACAAATAATAATTTTTTGAGAATATATGAAGAAGTTAAAAATAGAAAAAAAAAAACAATGTGATGTTAAAAAATAAATGACGGTCGAAAAATGTTAAAATTTATCAATCATACTGAACATATATTGTTTGGATTAAAACATGTTGATACTTTTAAATGCAGTGGTGATCAATGAAAAATTGTTGAAAAGAGTATGAAGTTATAGATTATTTAGGTAAAGAGCATGATTCCCTTGATTTACAAAACCAAACTAGAATTTTATTCCACTCAAATGCCTTATGTTGTGGTAATAATCCAAATAAAATAAAATCAAATTTTGGAAATAAATATAATTAGTTTATAAATCCAGTTTCTCTACATAATTTCCCTATTTCTACATAAAGCAATTTTAATATTTAGTTTTATTGTTGCGGGCTTAGTGAGATAATATTAACAAAACCCAGTTGAATGTATTTGGATGAATGATGTAATTTAAATGATAGATTACCAGTTACCCATAGTAAGGCATTGGCTGAAATAAAAATTATTTAAAATCAAAGACTGAATAAAAATGTTTGCTAGTAAATAAATGATATCGTAATTATCAATCTAAAGGAATTCCATCTGTTATAAAAATTTGGGTAAGTTCCCACAAACACATAGGAAAAGTCAATGTGGAAAATCATTATTAAATGATTCAATTAATAATATACAATTTTAAATGCATTCACTGGTTTTAATTGTTGTGGCTGTTGTAGCAAAGAATATAAAGATTTAGAAACTAGACATTGAGCTAATCAAGAACATTAATTAGCTGCCAAAGATTGCTTGTATGCATCACATGCCTCAATTGTAGAAACACTACCAACAACTCTCGTCAGAGGAATACTGTAAGCAAAACGAAGGTTAGGGATTGGATTAAATGATGCTGACAATGAATGAGGATTATAAAAAATTTCTTTTAATATTTAATCTATATAATTCTATAATTTTATTATTGATTATATCAAATTTCGAAATAGCATAATAAATTCATAGGCATTCTTTCTTTCTGTCCTGTACGAGATTAGATTACTAGAGAATTCTGCAGATGGTTCATTTAATCCTCCGCCAGGCATTTAAATGTGATTTGCAGAGCATCTATATAGATGCAGAATTGAAGTTACTTTCAATAATGATGAATTAAATAGTACTGAACTATTTTTAAGCGCTGCAGAGAAATAAAAAAGAAATAAAACATTTGTTGAAATATAATGATTTCATTAGGGAATCATGCTGTGAAAATATTTATTGAATATTTAATGACCAAACTAGAAACAGAACGTTTAAGTGGATTTTACGATTGTGATTAGCAGCACTACCATACCTAGCAACTATAAGGTCACTCCCTGGTGGATCTGCAGCAATTCCAAATTCAGTTATCAAAAAGAAGAAAGCTGAAAAATAATTAAAAGAACAAAGAACACATACTTTAGCAATAGCAAAAGAGGAAATTATAAATTTAATACTCCTTTAACTAACTTTGACATTCAAGAATTAGTTCAACAGTTAGAAATTAACTTTTTTCATGTCGTTTTAATGTCTGATGAATGACATGACATATCAAATATTTGAATATGATACGGTAAATTTGCATGCAGCAGATCATGATGATACTCACTGAATTTTTTCAATAAGAAAAGAAATATAAAATTACTTTTTGAGGCATGTGGAAGAAATACACCAACATGTTTCGTAAATAATTTAGGATAAACGGTTTACATTACAACTTCGACAAGGTACAATATTTTATCTTATTTATTTGTGGTCATTTGTATTGATGTGTTCTAAGACTATTATATAAGAAATTTAACTTCACGGTAATTTAAAAATATTACATAGATAGTATTCGAAATAAGCTACATTCTAAGCTCAACACCGATTTATAAATAATATTAGATTTTCTGTCATTAGATTAAACAAAGAATTAATTTCGAAATTGAAGGTATTTCAGTTAAAAGTCAAAGATATTCAATCAACTGTTAAATTTATAAATAAATTAATGATCCACAAATTCAGGATCAACCTTTAGCCAAATTTAAAAAATTATATCATTGTAACAGTCTTTAGGAACGATATAAAAACATTGACTCGTGAGTAGACTCAAAAATGGAAAATGCAAATAAAAAATTTAAGAAAGAATTAAATGTCTTTTATAAAGTAAGAAGAGGGATATATCAGACTTAAAAGTAGTAAATATTAATGGTCTAATTGACATAAAAGATGGAGCAATAAAAAAAGTTTCTTTAATGAATTAAAGAATCTTGCTTCTAAGGATGAACGTAAAAGTATTTTCATTCAATTGAATAATCATGTCAGTGAAATGGATTATATCAAAATAATAAATACAATCTAACTAACTACTTTACAGAAAAGTTATGGAACAAATTGAGTACTATGACACACTGGTAAACCACATACTTAATTACTATAAGTAATGTTACAGCAAAGTATATGCGAAAGTACTAACTCAATTTGCTTTTATGACTGTAAGTAAATGAAAGGCAAAATTTCTTTTAATATGATTTTATTCTTAAGAAGCTGTTGATTTAGGTAAAAATGTAAACAGAGATTTAACAATTAATGATTATCATCTTCCAATGTTTGTATCTGCAATACTTTAAGGATAACTCCTGAGATCTGAACCATTAAAATAAACACAAATACAACTGTCTACTTACAAGATAAAAATATTCAGGTAAAATTTATTCAGTCAATGTAATGAAAATTAAATTGTGTGATGTAATTGAAAACTTATTCAGATCCACTATTTGAAATGTGAATATTTTGCTCAAACATATAATCCTCATACAATAACAACTAAGATAGGAAATCAGAAATTTGAATGCCGATGTTCAGTTTCTAAAATCTAAGAAAAGGTTATTTGTTAAAAAAGATTGGTAGGTAATGGGTTAAGTATTCATGAGAAATTGTTATTGAATTACATACACTAATGAGAAAAAATTTAAAGGGACATCGTAATTTCTTTTGGAAAAGGGGTTTTACAGTATTCTGATTCGGTCCAAATTGATTCTGGAAAAGTTAATGGAATTTTGCAAATAAATAAAAGATGTCATTATCTATTAACTGTTACAGAACTTATTTGATTGAGATATTACAGATATACATACAATATGGAAAAAAATAAGTCTTTTAAAAAGTATTTGAGTTTGAAAAACAAAAAATTTACCATCAGATGATCATAAAGATTTTTATACTGAAGAATTATAAAGATTATTGAAAAAATTAGTCTTGATCATTATTCAACTTTTAGTGAAATAATATCGTCTGTTGTTGAGTAATTTAAAAGAACATTTAAAGGAAATATGGATAATTTTGACTCAGAAAGATATTATAAATTGGCTGAACAGGTCTCCAAGTTTTTTGAAGAATATAATATCACATAACAATGAAAATATTAAAATATCTCCAAGGCATATACACAAATACATTTTGAAAAATCCTATTGAAAACTGTGTATTTAATAACTTTTTAGAGACTTTTGCTGAATATAATATAGGTGATAAAGTAAGAGTATGAAAATTAATGTATGTTGGTGAAATGAAGTCTTTAAATTTAAGAAGTTATTCATACTAATAGAATCGAAAGATAATTGAAAGATTTGAATAATGAATAAATAAGACGAAAATTTATTTGATTTGAGAACTAATTTGCAGTATGGTTCCATGGTTGAAAATATTTTGAAAACAAAGGAGACAAAGTACATGTCACATATTTGGTAATCCATACAAAACTGGGTAAATTGAAGGTATATAACTTAAACGTAATTTTCTTTGATGATTTGGCACCACCAAAAAATTCAGTAGGTTTAAAATTGTATATGTAAAATCTTTATAAAAACTTGTGTGAAGAATTAGTAATTAAAATTTAAACTTTTTTTGTTATTGTAATAATATGTATTATGCTTACTATTTCGTTACAGAATAGAAGAGTGTATTTAAACATTCAGATAAAGGTTAAAAATTAATGGAATGACTGAAATGAAGTAAGATTTGAACTAATGGAAGCAGTTGGTTTTAATGAAATTTGTAACTTATATGTATCTAAAAATTAATAATCTAAAAAATAAGGTTTACTTCAAATGGTTCAAATGGCTCTGAGCACTATGGGACTCAACTGCTGAGGTCATTAGTCCCCTAGAACTTAGAACTAGTTAAACCTAACTAACCTAAGGACATCACAAACATCCATGCCCGAGGCAGGATTCGAACCTACAACCGTAGCGGTCTTGCGGTTCCAGACTGCAGTGCCTTTAACCGCACGGCAACTTCGGCTGGCAAGTTTACTTCAAATCGAAACAAATTTTTTAGGAAAGTTAGTTTTTTTCTAAGAAATATTACTTACATTGTCAAATAATTGTGTAGTGAATAGTTATACATAAAAATTAAATTAACTTTGGCAACAAACAATATTCAAATTTTCATTAATACTTTCCATTTGATTTGTTGAATTTGGATCACAATTAATGTTTAAACATTCTTCCAAATTTTTAATCTCTCTTTCTAAAATTGTTTATATGTTTTCCAACTTTCTTAAACTTTGTAGGAAATCAATATCATAATTGAAAATAACAAAAGTAGTAACAAATTGGTAATATTTTCAAGTATATCACTAAAATTCTAATATGTGTGTGAGTGTGTGTGTGTGTGTGTGTGTATTAGAATTTTATATGATCAAAATTTGATATTATTAACTTTTTATTAATTTAGGGCACTTAAGTGATTTGTCTGTCCTCTATATTTGTGTTTTACATTAGTATTCTATTCATCAATATTTTCTTATTTAAGGTAGAGGAACATGAGTAACCCATTATTTAAATTGCTGCTGTAGAATTTTAAAATATAGTAATATAATCCACATCAATTAGTAAATGTTGTTAATCTTACATTTCTTTTTAAGGGAATCTGCAAGTCACCTATATGATTTCCCAATCTCAAAGATTAATCGTTATTAGTATTTTTTCTAGTAGCTCGTTTCCAGTCTTTATATTTAAAACTCCTGCTAATCTTTGGTTTTAAACCATGGAATATTATTTTGATTATAATCATTAACAATTTTTTCTTGTTATATATATTATTGTTATTTTATATATCTAAAAATAAATCCACTTATCTAAAATAAGATTTATTAAATAGGTTTATTTTTAAAATCCCTATACATTGTTTCTTTCTAAATGCAAAGTGAAAACGAAATGATTTACCTTGATGCAAATAAGAAGAAGATGTTTCTACAGAATTAAAAACTACGAACAAAAATTCCCGTTCAAAAATAGATTATATGTTTTTACAAAAAATAATCATGAAGAATATAGAGAAAATGAATAGAACTTGAATTACTTGTCAAACTTGTATAAACGTAATTAATATTATTTCTAAATATAAACATGGCTCTACCTAAAATCAGTACAATAAAGAAAGCTATTGTTACAAAAAGGAATGCTTTTGTGGAATATTGATTCTTAAACTGTATCTGAAAATACATAAAGGAAACCTATATCATAAAAAATATTAAAAAAGTGATTAATTGTTAATTTTATTATATGTTTCTAGTTAATCTTTCATGGAAATATTTAATTCATGTAGGAAAATGTTCTCATTTGCTATTTTATTTGAGTTTCTTTTATACGATAATATATTAGGTCCGTTTTTAATTTATTACATTTATTATTATTGAATCTTAACACAGTTTCATTATATTCCATTGTATACTGTTAAGGTATAAAGGATATAAATGGATTCAGTTCTTTATATTGCTGTATTTTTGGTCCAAACAATATCTATAGTCATCAACACTAATTATTCTTTTTACTAAAGATTTTGTAACTACTTTTGTTTACTTTTTTTCTTTAGCATCAATTTATACACAAAAATTTTTGGTCTTAGACTATCAAGTTCCAACATGATTTATTTTGGTCCTTTTTTCCTAAATCATTATTTTTAACATAACTAATTCAATGTACAGTATCTTTTGAATTAACACTTAAATCATCTTTGTTTTTCATTGATTTCATTTCCTTGTGAAACTCATCAAATCTCCTCATAAATATAAATATCTGTATCCATGTAGTATATCTCGATATTTTCGATATATTTTCACTTGATAATGATTTAATAATATAGTACAATTTTTATTTTCGAAAAATTAAGAGTAATCATTCCAATATATATTTATTTACTGACTTTTACTCAATTTTTAAACATCTACATTTTCTGAATATAAGGTAGTATATTCGTAAATTGCTTATTTGGCTCATTATCCTTAACCTGTCATTATTTTAACATTATGTTTATTTCTAACACTTTCCATCGTTTTTCCAAATACTGAGTTATTTATTAACTTTACAAGTATTTTTCAAATTTGTGAACTGCATTTTCCTCAGTTAATTATTAACTTTATTAATTCAACCAACCTGATGATAAGGACCTATGATTTTTCCTTAATTTGTATCCAACATTAAACCATTCCTTAAGGTTTCTATATAGTAAAACACATTTTTGTTTACTATTTAATGTTGTTAATAATTTATTCCCTCCTTTCATGTTGATGGCTTTTTGGTTATTTTAAATCATCTTCTAAAATTTATCTGCAGTTATTATCATCTGATATTTTAAGAGCTATTTTAAGGAGTTTGTTTCTATCCTACAGAGATCTTTCAATGGTAAAAATGAAGACATACGCCAACCATATTAATTGTTTGCTTCTAAATATTCTGTATAATGTGATTGTTGTTCTACCACAAAATTTTTCATAAATTTATTATTTGTTTCAGCATACCTTTGAACACTTTTAGAAATACCACCTCAAATTCTTTTTTCAAGAAATAAATTCATATTTTAATTTTTTAATTAAGCTGATTCAAGTATTGTCATTTTAATCATATAATCCCAATATAAATATGGTTCCATAAAATAGCAAGACCGATCAAGTTTATTGTAATTGATACGAGTATCTCTAAAATTTTCAGAAATGTCTGCTAGTATTTAAACATCATATTTATTATATTATTTTGAATAATCATTTAGATTCTTAATATAAATTTTTTTCTATATTAGTTTTGCATGTAAATAGATTTAAACGCATACCTCTAATTTATTAAGCCTAAAAAAATGATTTTGTGATGGAATTTGTTTCCTTAAAACTTCTTTGCAATTCATACACTCATAAAGATAGACTCATTATTTAAACATTAAATGTAATTATTCGCCATATAACATTTTACTGATTCTGAAAATAATTCTCTTGTGAGATTAAAATATGTGATTTCATAAATTTGAATATATCAAGAAATCTTAATGTTAACCC
The DNA here is from genome assembly GCF_023898315.1 of Schistocerca nitens. Taxonomy (NCBI): domain Eukaryota; kingdom Metazoa; phylum Arthropoda; class Insecta; order Orthoptera; family Acrididae; genus Schistocerca; species Schistocerca nitens. The sequence goes on along the minus strand of NC_064617.1, from coordinate 462,074,644 downwards.
ATCTTCCACTTTTATGCCAAAAGAAACATATTTTGTCATTACTAGGAGTAGCATTAATATCTTGATAACCTGTTGCTAAAATATTTGATACAAAAAATTAACTTTGAACTCTACTAAAGTATGTTTATATACTGGAAAAAAATTTGTGTTCTTATGATTAAGATTACAATCTAAATATTCAGCTATTACATATTTCTCTGTTAAATGACATGACCTCTTACTTTATCTGTCCTTTGGTGTATTCATTTATAATTCTTGATGTTTATATTAATTCCATTTGTCACTCTACCGTGGGAGTTTTCGAATATATGCATTGTAAATTTCTCTACATCCATGACTAAACATATGAATGCACAGTTTGTTGCTGCATCTTTAGCAGTATATGTACCAGGATTTTATTAATCATCATTTAAATATTTAGCATAAGACTAAATGAAATTGGAATTCATTTTTGATATTTATTATCAAGGTTTTTCACTATTTGGATTACATTTGTTAACAGCTTTTTAAAGGGTAGTCAAAAACTGCATAAATTAATGAAAGGTACTCAATATGAATTATATTACTTTCATATTTATATTTTTCATCTGTATTTTGTATATTTATTGATACATCTCTGAGTTCTATACAATATTTCCTAAATATTATTGAGAATAATGGGATCATATACCTTTATTACAAGAGTATATTCCACGTCCATTTGTATTTCATTGTAAGTTAATTAACTTTTATCCAACAACAATATTAATTATTTTCTTCTTGACCTCCAATTATGAGTATCATCTTTTTCTCGCTGATTTTCTGTATGGTAAAGACGTTATACAATCTCAAGCATAAATATTAATAGTAATATTGGACTTGATTTAAAATTTTTGGAATGTTAGTTAATGGACCGCAAAACATATATTTTTTTTGACAGACTTCATTCACTTATAACCCAGGACTGTTATATTTAGTTACTCCCTTGACATTATCATTTGCTGGATATAACGTGCATCTTATATTAAATAACATTTTTGGTCTTGGCTTTTTTTTAGTAATTGCAGTTTCATAATCTTTAATTTTTTGGTAAATGAATTTAAAACGAACAAAAAAGGTATTGTCTATTATGATCTAATTTTTAGACATACATATAAAATAAATGTCAACCATATATTTTCTATACATTAGTTGCATTTCAGTTAAGGATTTATTTTTTGATTTTTGATAATGATTTTAAAAATTAATTTTAAAATTAATATCTTGTGGTTAATCGTCTTTGGTATATTACAATTAAATTTCATATGTAATTTAATCGATATTATGTGTATTAAAATATTCTTAAATATAGTCATTACTTCTTTAATTTGATAAAAAATTCTTGTGTCTCAACTATATTACTGCATTTAATAATTTTGTGCCTTAGTGCTCCACATTTAAAGGCAGAAGCTTTTCTATTAATTCCTGTATTGATTTTAAAAAATTGTCATATTCTAGAAAACTGCAACCAGCTAAACTTTTCTGAGAATTTTTTTGTTTAATCTCTTGAAATTTTTCTACTAATGGCTTTTGAAAATCGTGCAGATAAATGACATTAACACTACACTCAGATCTGTTGTTAAGATTATTTAATTGTTGTTTATTATGTTGTGAATAATAATTTAAATTTTTGAATTTACAGATTTCATGATGTTCAATTTAAAAATTTTTATTCAGTTTACATACATTTATTAATTATATTGTCCTCAGGTATTTTGATAGGATCACTTATAGTTGTTTATTAAGTTGAGAATACTTTTTTAATTTTTATTGGTGTTATTAATAATGTCAACAGGATTTATAATAAGGGTGATTAATATTTTATTTAGCTTAGAATATTTTTTTATTTTGTCCATTTTACAAATAGCTTGAAGCTCTTTTAATTATTTATATAATTTAATTCTCGCTTCTTCATTTTATTTGTATTAAAATAAATAACAAATTTCTTAGAAACTTGTTTCATAAACATTTGAATAACCTTTCCCTTTACAATGATTTTTTTAAATCAGCATAATTTCATCCATATTTTTCTTTACAATTTTTTTAAGTTTTGAAATTACTCAGCTTTGGATTATATTTCCTTTTGCTTTTATTTATATAGAAAGAAATTTAGCTTTTTTGAACTATTAAAATATATACACCTAAAATGTAGTTTTGAGTTTTTATTAAAATTTCAGTCAATGATCCATACAGGCAAGGCTTAACATAGTTTATCCATAATGAGAAAAAATAGTTAGTTTTTATATTAAGTAGATGAGAATTTAGTTTGCAGATATAGATAAACATGACTGCAGAAAGCGTATTAAAAAGGGAAAACTTTATTAGATTATTATTTTTAAATAGAATGGAAATATTATTCTTTGTTTGAGATAAACACAATCTTTGAGAACTTACTTATAAAAAGTTATTTCATTTTTATTTTTTTAATTAATGATAATTTCGTTCATAAATATGGATAAATTTTTAAATGGGGGAAATGACAAAACTAAAATGTTCTTTTACCTTAGAGAATACTTAAAAAATATACTCTTTGAAAATGAATCGATATGTAGATACTACTGACTTGGCCAATCTGTGAAGCACTCATTCTTGAATAAGACACCTAATTTATTATTTTATTTTATTTTATTTAAATTTATTTATTTAGTTATTTATTTATTTGAAATTGCCGTCATCTGCTTACAAGTACATGTACATCACATCTACCTCTGTCTTTCTTATAGTGTATTCAATTCAGTCGAGTACTTTGTCGTTGTTATTATTTATATGTCCCAAGTTACGTGATATATGGTTATTTGTTGTGATGTAGACACTGAATTGCAGCTCCTTGAGCTAGTTATTGTATGAACTGTTATTTTAAGATATTTTGTTTAACTGTCTCTTAAAAATTAAAACCTGAGCTTTACAGATGTTTAAGGCTATGTTATGCTGTACATGTTGGGCATTGTATGAAGTCTTTTTGTTTATTACTAGTATGGTGCTAGTTTTTAAGAATGTATAGGGACTGTGCCCCAATATTATCTTGACCTGCTGGGAATAATAAAGTAGAAAAAACAAACCTCACATGCATCAGGTGAGGAGAAATGTTTTATCCACTGATATTTGTCACTTCCCAGTATTTCTTGCAGGTTTCATACAGTCGCCTCCTTACAACCTAGAGGTAATTGTAGGGGTTGGAAACAATGTGGAGAAATCATAACAAATTCATGCTTGGACAAAAAGGCGGATGCTAGCCAAGCCCGCAGTTTGCAGTGTTGAATTTGAGCATGAGTGGCACCTTTGCGATATCCTAACTATGGTAGTCCAAGTGTTTGGTCTTCAAGATGTACTGTATTGCAAATTTATTCCATGTAGAGTGGAAGTGGAAAAACATAATCTGCCAAGCCACATGTGGATGAAAGAGTGTGTTGTATGATCGTGATAAGGGACATTTTTACGAAAAATGAGGACTGCAGCTACAAAAGGCAGTGCAGGACTGAATAGCACATTCCCGAACCCTGTCAGCACCAAAACAACAAGAAGGGCGCTCTGTAAGCAGGGATTTGCAGGGAGTGCTGGAATGCCAAAACTATCCATCAGTGATTCAAACGACCATAACAGAAAGCCTGGTGCGAAAGCAATAAAACCTGGACTATGGACCAATGGATGAAAGGCTTTCGGTCGAAAGAGTCTTGTTCCAGACTGTTTCCAGTTCTGGCCGGTTTTACGCCTGGAGAGTGAAACATGGAGGAGTTTGTTAATGATATGGGCAGACATATTGTGGTATTTTATCGGCCCCAGGGTTACCCTACAAGGTCATACTGCCAAAAAGGTTTATGTGATCATTGCGTATTAAGGCTTGAAACGTCCCCTTAGAACATTTATACAGGACTGTGCTTAAACTGACACACAATCTACTGAGCTCAGATGCTAAACTAAGGGACGAGGCAATGCAGTAGCACAAAAACAATTAACACAAACAGCAATGATCAAAAATACAAATGGCGAAGCAAGCAACATAAATTACAACTAATATAAGGCAATGAGAAGCAAACAAGAAAAATAAATCTGGCTTAGCAGAGTAACACAAATTAAAATTCAGTAGCACTATGCCTGGCAAACAGCAGCAGCAGCAAAAAAAACTTATCTCTAAACATGATATAGCTCAAGCAGAAAAAATATTACACTAGAAATGGCCATGTCTATGTCACATCTTAACACTAGAGTGATGCATCATGATAACTTACTCTACCAAAAAAATTACCAAGTAGTTGAAAAGAAAATTATGTATGCAGTTCCTGTTACTAGTCCCTTCTTATTGTTCTTTCCATTCGAAGAGCTCCTTTTTCGAAGAATGTGGATCATAAAGTAATTATTTAATAGATCTGTTGACAGAAAGTGTTCACATTAGCAAATGCATTTAATTTTATTTTGTGAAACCAATGCTGCAAGACAGCGGGAAACCAGATATCAAATGAAATAAGCAATTACGCAAACCAAAGCATAAAAATATCATTCAGTAGTCATGTGACATTTCATAAGTTAGTAGAAATTCTCTCAACTCTCGTAGAAAGACACTTGTCCTAATCAGGTGTGCAGTTGTAAGAATGTTTCCAAGTTATTATTAGCGTGTCGTATTTACGATGCTTTCTACAAAGGAATGTCAATAGTGAGGATAATGGCCTCCCCTTTTTTTTCATACCACATAATGGCTTTTTCTCAAGGCGGCTGGCACACCTGGCTGCTCACAACGAATTACGGCACGGTCACTTACCTTTCATACCGATATATTTACGACAGCAGTTTTCGCTACAGTGACAGTCTCATATAAAAAATTCACAGGTCGAAAATTTGCGTTACAAATGTGTAGAAACAAAATCTTATAAATATAACAGTGTCCAAAAATTTTTTGCCGGCATTGTGATACATTCACACATTTACACACATTTCCTACCTCTTAAAGTACGATTCTTGGTTTCCAACATCCTTTTTCACAAGTCAGTGTCCCTAACCGCTACTCATTACTCCTTACCTTATCACACATATATATATTTGTCAACGCTTCTTTAATATTTCATTATATGAAATACGTAGCATAATCAAATTCCTCATATAGCATCAGCTTCTTGACCATAAACGTACCTCAGCAGCATAATACACACCGTCGTCGTAAAAATAACATCATAACACCTCAGTCAACTCTCAAAATCGTCGTAGCTTCCTCCAATAGTTTCAAAACCTAAAAAAATTCTCTGCTCATTTCAATAGTGTCATCAACCTCAAACATACTTGAAAAATCATGATCCCATACCAAATACATCATTCAAAGCTCTCATAGTACCACAATGGCTCCGAAAAAATACACTCCTGGAAATGGAAAAAAAACACATTGACACTGGTGTGTCAGACCCACCATACTTGCTCCGGACACTGCGGGAGGACTGTACAAGCAATGGTCACACGCACGGCACAGCGGACACACCAGGAACCGCGGTGTTGGCCGTCGAATGGCGCTAGCTGCGCAGCATTTGTGCACCGCCGCCGTCAGTGTCAGCCAGTTTGCCGTGGCATACGGAGCTCCATCGCAGTCTTTAACACTGGTAGCATGCCGCGACAGCGTGGACGTGAACCGTATGTGCAGTTGACGGACTTTGAGCGAGGGCGTATAGTGGGCATGCGGGAGGCCGGGTGGACGTACCGCCGAATTGCTCAACAGGTGGGGCGTGAGGTCTCCACAGTACATCGATGTTGTCGCCAGTGGTCGGCGGAAGGTGCACGTGCCCGTCGACCTGGGACTGGACCGCAGCCACGCACAGATGCACGCCAAGACAGTAGGATCCTACGCAGTGCCGTAGGGGACCGCGCCGCCACTTCCCAGCAAATTAGGGACACTGTTGCTCCTGGGGTATCGGCGAGGACCATTCGCAACCGTCTCCATGAAGCTGGGCTACGGTCCCGCACACCGTTAGGCCGTCTTCCGCTCACGCCCCAACATCGTGCAGCCCGCCTCCAGTGGTGTCGCGACAGGCGTGAATGGAGGGACGAATGGAGACGTGTCGTCTTCAGCGATGAGAGTCGCTTCTGCCTTGGTGCCAATGATGGTCGTATGCGTGTTTGGCGCCGTGGAGGTGAGCGCCACAATCAGGACTGCATACGACCGAGGCACACAGGGCCAACACCCGGCATCATGGTGTGGGGAGCGATCTCCTACACTGGCCTTACACCACTGGTAATCGTCGAGGGGACACTGAATAGTGCACGGTACATCCAAACCGTCATCGAACCCATCGTTCTACCATTCCTAGACCGGCAAGGGAACTTGCTGTTCCAACAGGACAATGCACGTCCGCATGTATCCCGTGCCACCCAACGTGCTCTAGAAGGTGTAAGTCAACTACCCTGGCCAGCAAGATCTCCGGATCTGTCCCCCATTGAGCATGTTTGGGACTGGATGAAGCGTCGTCTCACGCGGTCTGCACGTCCAGCACGAACGCTGGTCCAACTGAGGCGCCAGGTGGAAATGGCATGGCAAGCCATTCCACAGGACTACATCCATCATCTCTACGATCGTCTCCATAGGAGAATAGCAGCCTGCATTGCTGCAAAAGGTGGATATACACTGTACTAGTGCAGACATTGTGCATGCTCTGTTGCCTGTGTCTATGTGCCTGTGGTTCTGTCAGTGTGATCATGTGATGTATCTGACCCCAGGAATGTGTCAATAAAGTTTCCCCTTCCTGGGACAATGAATTCACGGTGTTCTTATTTCAATTTCCAGGAGTGTATGAACAGTTCACAAAGTACTGACAAAATACAATTTCATAAGTGTGAAATTATTCAACTGTGTAATTACGTAAACATCTGTCACTAATATAGTAAAAAAAATGTTTGTTTCTCTCAGGTAAATAATCAGAGAGCTGTGTAATTTGTGTGTTAGAGAAATATGGTACCGATGTGTTAAGTTGTATAAGCAAATACCACATTAGCTAGGGTTCCTTGTGCTTGCCAAACACATGGTACACAAAGTAAGCGTGTACCCCCCTGAGGATTAATGTAATTATACCCTCAGGTGTTACAGATTACAGCAACGGAATGAAATATATCACGGAAAACCCTTGTATCATTGTACTTCAAATATCTTAAAAAAATAAATGTTGTAAGTGCGAAATTAATCACTCAAATACGTGTACTGTAGCGCTAAACTGTGCGTCATGTTGTAAGATAACCTCTGTGAAAGTCTCGTAGTTATCGTCCTCCGAAAGCTAAGTTCTGCAGAAGTCAATGTACTTACCTCATGATAAACAAAAGTGAAATGCTTTGTGTATAGATATCTTAGTTATTACGCTTATTACCGTGATGAAGAAAGTACTGTGCTGTAACGTATTGTTGTGCTACAGAAAAGGCTGTCTCCTTGTAGCTATACCACAAAAGTTACTACTAAAACATGTTTTACTTTTCAGAATAACACAGAAAAACTGTGCAGAAATAAAACAGAAACACTGCAAAAGCAACTTTGTATATTGTCACTCATTAGTAGCGTCGTGATAAAATCGTGTAGCTGTCACATAAACTAATCACTGTGTCATCTGGTATCTCACAGAAAGTACTTCAAATCCAGAATGTATTATCAAGTAAGCCAAAATGGTGCATTAAAATCTCAAGTTAAAAAAGCACATTATCTCTCAATAAACGGTTTTACGTGTGAAATGTGGTGTAAGCCTTTGCTCTTCCTAGTACACAGAGTTTCAACTTTAACGCAATTATCAAGTGGTATACGTCGGTAAAGAATACTGGAATTTTTCTCAAGGTTAGCGTCAATGTTATTTTTCCCTGAGCCAGCTGGCGCACGCGGCTGCCTGCTGTGCGAGTCATTGTCTGTCTCTTTGTTGGCGCGCGCCGTTATTGGGATTAGGAGATCTAACTTCTACAAATTCACTTTGAGGAGAAGGCCCTGCCCTGTTTAAATCCCGCCAGTTCTGATGCAATTCAGGTCTGTCGTTACGAGTATATCGTCTGTCGTCAAGTCGGTAGTTTACATAGTTTCTTGTTTGTCGGTCATGTGGTGGAGAATTTCTCCCTGAATCGTAACTGCGCGCTGAACTGTTGCGTCTGAAAGTTTTCTGTCTCCCTTGATAATAATAGTTCTGGTTACCATATTGTCTGTTTCTCTGGTAGTCTCTGTGATAGTCATTACTGCGGAGAGGTGATCTTTCCCTGTAATTATTACTATTCTGCCAACGGTTGTTATACGGGTGGTGTCTGTTTCGGTCACGATGTACGTTATAAGAATAGCCTTGTCGTGTATTATTTCAGTCATCGCGGAATTGTAACAAATGTGACCTGTAATTGTTGTGCTCCTGTTTCCGCGTTCCCCGATCGTCAGTGTCAATTTCCAGTTCTTGTAACAGTCCCTGAAAAGCTTCAATGTCGTCTTTGCAACGTCCTGCCAAAATAATATGTCGTAAATGTTCAGGGAATTTGATTAAGCAAATTCGGATGAGTTCTGAGGTGCTGTATGGGTTTGAAAGATACTGATTCTTATGCAACATGTCTTCAAAATATTTAATAATACTGGAAAATTCAGATTGTTCGAAACGTTTCATCATTATGATGCTATGTTTTACTCGGTCTTGTGTGGCTTGAGACCAATATGTTGAGAGGAAGGCATGATAAAAATCTCCTTCACTGTGACAATCGTGAATGACCGATCGCATTCTTACAGCTGGTTCATTCTCCAAGTAGCCACACATAAATTCTAACCTGTGCTCCAATGACCAGTTGGGGGGAAAACAATGAGAGAATTGATGGAGCCACGCTTGTGGATGAATGTCGTTGGGAGAATTCTTAAATGTTTTGAATTTACGTGTAGTAATGAACAGCTTATAGTCAAAATCTTCATGTCGGCGAGTCGCATATCGGTCATTGTTACGTCGTGTCGGCGGTTCCATCTCAAAATTCGGTGTGCCTTGCCAATTTCTTTCATAATTTCCGAAGTGTCCTGTGTTATTATTTTGTGGTTGTTCCGTATTTCTATGTCCCTCTTCCCGTATTGGGGCGCGAGTGTCCTCTGAATTACGTAATTCTTGTATTACCTGTGTCAGCTGATCTTGTACTTCGCGGATTTCTCTTTTGTACTGTGTATTGATTTGATTTTGATTTTGTTTGAATTTTCTAATTTCTTCATACTCTTCAGTGTCAGTGAAGGCTACAAGTGTTGTGTCATTCAGATCATCATCTACCTTTGTAGATAAGTTAGTGAACTGATCTGAAAGTTCGGCTACTTTATCCGATAGTGTACTTATTTCCTCAGTGTGTTTTTCTGAACCAAATTTTAGAGTATCTACTGTGTCCTTTAAGTTTTCCTGAGTTTTTGCAAGTTGCGTAACCAAATCGGTAGACGCAACTGAGTCAAATTTAGCTTGCAAGGTCTCATGATTTTCGTGAACAGTAGTTTGCAGTTCTTTTATGGCTGCTTCGTGATTCTGTAGTGCATTTTCATGCCGCGAAAAAATAGGTTGGAAATGCTCACAAATTTGTGTTTTTACGGCATTACAGACTTTTTGACATTTCGATTCAATGTGATGTAACTCATTAGTTAAATCCTCACGTGTTTGTTCAAGAGTTTGCTCCAATGAGTCTAACTTTTGAAGATTTTGTTCCATTGCGTCTAACTTTTGAAGCTTTTGCTGTGTTTGTCTCTGATTTTGTTCCACTGTGTCTAACTTCCGAAGATTTTGTCCCATTGTGTCTAGCTGTTGCTGTGTTTGTCTCTGATTTTGTTTCATTTGTTGCATTAATTGCAATAATAATGTATTAGTGTCTGGAATCTGTTCCTCTATGCTTTTCGGCAGTGCATTTGCACCGGCAACATTCACATTTTGACAAGCAGAAATTGTGTCTTGACTTATTTGAGAAAACGGTGGAAACCCAAAACCTGAATCTACAGTATTTGCGAGATTGTTTCCTGTCATTTCGGATTCCTGAGGCGAGCTGTCGCCGACCGATCGATCGATAATGCTTCCCTGTTCTCTAATTGTTTCACTGTCCACGCCATTGTTTGCCACCCGCTCCATTTCCCTATGCACAGTTACCAAATTACTACTTTGAATATTAGTTAATTCATTACACGGTGGCGCTAACACACTGCTTTCGTCTTCGCTGTCATTTCTCAATTTACTTTGGAGCCTAGTGTTACGTTTTTCACACGCCATTATTGTCACAATATTTCACACGACAACACAGAAAAACACAATTTGAAGAGCAAAAATAGGGGAACACATTAACATAGCACTGAAAATAATATCTAGTTAATTGCAGCTGCGAAATACTTGGTGCAAATCTACATGCGTGCCACACCTGTTTTACTGTACAACAATGAAAGACTGCAACTACAAAGGAGATTCTCTCTACAATTACGCGCTAGCAATAAACAAAATCTACACTAATTACACAAACTACAAGAAAAATCAGAAGATTCCAGTGAGGTATCCTAGGCTAAGGGTCGACATATGAAACGTCCCCTTAGAACATTTATACAGGACTGTACTTAAACTGACACACAATATTTTTTTTAGCGCAACGCAATCTGACTTTCAATAACCCTACGAAATAATGGCCATGACTAACATTAAACTATACCTTTCACAAATCACTTACCTCACAAAAATCTTGGTTACTCCCACTACTGCAATAGAGCAAGCGCCACTACTGCCAGCTAAATAAAAGATTCAAACTATGGAAGGCACTAACTACTGACAGGGATAGTTAGCAAATGAAAGATATTAATAGAGAACAAACAATGTATTTACCTTGATATCATCATATATATATATATACAGCAGTTGATGACAAATTCCAAAACTCCGCCATCTCTCCCCACATCCACCACTGCTGGCGGCTCACCTCCAACTGCGCAACGCTATGCGCTGTTCACAGCCAGCTGCCTGACACTACAATGGCGAGTATTACAACAATGCAAAGCAGCCACAGACTGCACACAGCACAGCCAGTGATTTTCATACAGAGGTGGCGTTACCAAAAAAAACCTAAACAGCCTACTTACAGGCTCATTCATTGAGTCAGTGTTAGTTCTCAACGACGGTGCTGTTGTCCAAGACTAAGGGGCACCTGTCCACACAGCTCGCCCCATCCAAGACTGGTTCTCTGAGTATGAGAATTAATGTCACATCACAATCATCAGGTATCAATATTATTTTGCGGAGACCGGTGCTTCATTGTTTTCCACCTCCCTCATCGTCTCCTCAACTTGCCACTAATTTACAGGACGATGGTATAAAATCCGCTCGGAAGTCATACTGGACCAGTACGTAAAAATTCTGAGACTACTGGAAGCTGTTCTGAATGCCTGCTTTCAGGGACAAGCCGTACTTGTAATTGCTGTAATCGCCGATTAAAACTATGGATTATAGTTTTAATGAACATGCGTATTTTAATGATATTAATTACTACCTGCTTAGATATAAGGATTGCGTGCTGAAGCAGTATGGACGAAGTAGCAGGCGGCCGGAGTGGCCGAGCGGTTCTAGGAGCTTCAATCTGGAACCGGGCGACCGCAACGGTCGCAGGTTCGAATCCTGCCTCGGGCATGGACGTGTGCGATGTCCTTAGGTTAGTTAGGTTTAAGTAGTTCTAGGTTCTAGGGGACTGATGACCTCAGATGTTAGGTCCCACAGTGCTCAGAGCCATTTGAACCATTTTTTTTTTTTTTTTTTTTTGACGAAGTAGCGGGCTGCTCAAAAGGTCTACACATATCAGATTGTAAATGTATGCTGGAAAGCCTGTACAAATATTCATTTGCAGGACTCAGTTTTCAGAGGCAAAGTGTCGGTGATCAGACAGGGACGACCTACACCGAGTCTTCCACATTTAATACAGTAACAAAAAGTCATGAAATGGCTCTGAGCACTATGGGACTCAACATCTTAGGTCATGAGTCCCCTAGAACTTAGAACTACTTGAACCTAACTAACCTAAGGACATCACACACACCCATGCCCGAGGCAGGATTCGAACCTGCGACCGTAGCAGTCCCGTGGTTCCGGACTGCAGCGCCAGAACCGCTAGACCACCGCGGCCGGCAACAAAAAGTCATGTCAGATATCGACAGGTATATTGGTACTCCTGTTACAAATGATTACGTGCATACAAAAAGACACAAAAATGGTACTGTTCGCTACTTATTTTGTGTTTAGACAAAGTCAACATCTCACCTGCTATGGTCTCATTGAAGGAGTACCTGAATTAATTTTAACCATTCCACGAACCAGTGCTTCAGCAGAATGATCGACTTTGGCATGGAAGAGAAGCAAAACTTACCTTTGAATTGCACAGTCACAAAACATATTATCTCACCTAGCTTTCCAGAATGAGAATTTCACTCTGCAGCGGAGTGTGCGCTTCTATGAAACTTCCTGGCAGATTAAAACTGTGTAACTGTGTGCCGACCGAGACTCGAACTCGCGGCCCTTGCGTTTCGTGGGGAAATGCTCTACCAATTTCTTCTTTTTTTTTTATTAATCTCATTTTGTTCGTTTTCGTTCGTTGTATCTGCTCGCGGCGGACGTCGGAAGACATCCGATTCAGTTCGTCGTTGATCCATTAACTCAGTTTTTTCATTACTGAGGGCAGCTAACCCTCTGACCGAACACGCTGAGTTACCGTGCCGGCTACCAACTGAGCTACCCAAGCACGACTCAAGGCCCGTTCTCACAGCTGCACTTCCGCCAGTACCTCGTGTCCCATCTTCCGAACTGATTCGCAGGAGAGGTTCTGTGAAATTCGGAAGGTAGGAGACGAGGTACTGGCGGAAGTAAAGCTGTGAGGACTGAGCGTGTTTCGTGCTTGGATAGCTCAGTTAGTAGAGTACTTGCCCGCGGAAAGGCAAAGGTCCCGCGTTCGAGTCTAGTTCCGACACACAGTTTTAATCTGCCAAGAAGTCTCACCTAGCTTTGTTGTCCGTTGAAATACGATCGCTCAAATCTTTGAAACAACAAATGCCATTCTCCAACTCGGTGATTGATTTTTCGACAAGTAGGATCGCTCACTTCATTTCTAATGCAAATAATTCTGTAAGTTTCGGGGCTTTTAATATCATCCTCATTAATGTATTTCCCGAGTATCCGGTATCGGTCAGTACGCCTAATCTTTACCAGGTTGGGCCTATGATTGGGCATATGATATTATTCAGTGTAATACTAGCTCGTAATGCGAAGCAATAAATGATAATCGTTAATAATTACATATTAGTAATAATAATAATAATAATAGTAATAATAATACCAATAACAACAGTATAGTTACTTGGGTAATCGTAAACAATGAGATAATGACAATAACAGTGACAATATTAATGATAATAATTAGAAGAAACATACCGTTACCTTGAACAATATTTTAAAAGCGACTACGGTTACGCCTCGCCGCTGCCAACAGTTTTCCCATACCGTATTGGGCGTGGTAATGTGTTATGTTTTTTTGGAACCTCCGTATATTTGTTCTCTCCATGTATGTGTAACCCTGCATAGACAATTAGACGAGGTTGTGCTCTTTTGCGAGTGGATGCGTAGTGTGAGAGGCAAGAGTAGCCCCCCGTGTTGCGTGTATCTTCCGCAAACCGACCGCCTGCGAGCGGAGACGTCGCCGGCGGCAGGGATTCGCAGAGGTGTCGCTGGACCCCGGCAGGCGGCCGCGGTGGTGAGATCAATATTGCAGGCCGCCCGCCGGCCTAGCGGTGCAGAGCGGCGTGGCGCGGAGCGCCGAGAGGGACAGAACCGCCGTGCCTCCGGCGAAGGCCGCGGCCGCTGCCGCTGCCAGGTCCCGCGCGGCCAGCGATGTCTGCTGTCCCAGCCGCGACGGCGCCGTCTCGCTGGCTGGCTGCCCATTGGCGCAGCGAGCGTCCAGCCACAGCAACGAACGCCTGTTACAGTGCTTTCCTAATGGTGGTGCCAGGCAGAGCGTAAGGATGGCCAGGTCAGGGTGACTCCACGGTGCGTTTAGTAACTGCATGCTCTCCACGTGGTCAACATGTACTTACGATAGAAGGCGGTTATGTTTTGCCACCATATATGCAATAATACACCAATTCTCTTGCTTATTTCGTTCGATATCTGACTACGATTTACGATGGGTGATCGGATAATTGATCATTTCTTTCGTTGATATCGTCAATACTAAGATCTTGTTTAGTACTCCTTGCCTAGCCCGCCAGTTGACCGTAAGGTCTAACTCACGGCTTTCCGGGTGGGAAGGAGCGCCTGGTCCCCGGAAAGAATCCACCCGGCGGATTTGTGTCGAGGTCCGGTGAACCGGCCAGTCTGTGGATGGTTTTTTGGCGGTTTTCCATCTGTCTAGGCGACTACGGGCTGGTTTCCCTTATTCCGCCTCAGTTACACTATGTCGGCGACTGCTGCGCAAACAAGTTCTCCACGTACGCGTACACCGCCATTACTCTACCACGCAAACACAGGGGTTACACTCGTGTGGTGTGAGACGTTCCCTGGGGGGTCCAGCGGGGACCGAACCGCACAATAACCCTGGGTTCGGTGTGGGGGAGCAGAGTGGTGAAGTGGACTGCGGTAGTCGTCTTGAGGTTGTGGACCACTGCGGCTGCAGCGGGGACGGAGCCTCTCCATCGTTTCTAGGTCCCCGGTTAACATACAATACAATACAATAGTCCTTGCCTATGAATTTCAGATGCACGCTGACAGCAGGGAACGGTGACCGTTACATGTTACTGAGGGACAGAGATGCTTTCCATCTCTAAAGTGAACAGAGGGGAGGCTGTGGCTTTACAGCCTTTCTGGGAGCCTGATCGTGGCGAGGCTGGTGAACCAACGTGACGTGCACTCGTGTCATTAGAAAAACTCAGTGAAGACTTTTAGGTGCTGGTGTCCGGGGGTGGAGACTGACAGAAGATTACAAGAGAAGGGGACGTCCTTTTAGTATGAAGGTTTGCACAGGGGTCACGATTGGTGGATGCGAGTTAATCCTTCACAGATCCTCTCATGGGAAGCAAAAAGCCACTTTTCCCGCTATTAAGTAGAGAGGTGAATTTGATTGTGGAGTCCTCAGTAATAAGAGAGGTTTTACAATGTCCCAGAACAGTGGATAGGAGTATGAACTGCACACGACTGCTTGGTAGCTTCGTGACCCGTAATGGAGTCACTGCTTTTGTAACAGTTACGAGAATTCATTGCAGTGAGCGGAAACTCAGGCATCACTATCGTTGCTGGAAACTGGCATACGGCGTGGATGGGGAGTATCCTGTGTGTGTTGAGGTGCAGAAATTGATTAGAGACTTCATTGGCAAGAACAACAATGAAAAGTCTGACTATTAGACTTGGAAAAGTGTTGACTTCCCCACTAGGAGCGACCTAAGTCGTTTCTCTGTAAGAAGAGTGACAATTCCTAGCTTCTCTGTGTTTTGCGAACACTCGTCGCCAGTTCTGTAAAGGCATTCCCGGTGGAGGTTCGAGTCCTCCCTCGGGTATAGGGGTGTGTGTGTTTGTCTTTAGGATAATTTAGGTTAAGTAGTGTGTAAGCTTAGGGACTGATGACCTTATCAGTTAAGTCCCATAACATTTCGCCCAGATTTGAACTTTTTTTTTGTCGTGAGTTCGTGAAACGGCTTCTGCTGCAGTACATCTCTAAGGCTATTTATCCCTGTCAGTATTACACAGCTATGTCCCAGGGTTAGCTAACACTATAGGAGAACGAAGGTTCTATAAAACTCCAACAAATTAGTAACAAAGTCACACAACTGAGTTAAAAAGTGTAATTATCTTTATGACTTGTTGAATAACGAAAGTCTGCAACACTGCTTGCAATATAACACAAAAATGGCCCTCAGTGGCTAAGTGGAAATAATAGTAGGTAGACTTCACAGTAAATAGCAAATGCAATTTACAACAATTTTCTGTTCAGTTCTAGGAGTTTACTAAATGTCTGTCGTGCCTTCCCGCCCAGCAGCTCCGTATCCCGTGCGACCCGATGCTCCTCCCCCACTTCCATCCCGTCTCTCCATTGACTTCAGTAGTCGACTACCGTAGTAACGAGCGCTGTGATTGGCTAGAGGCTCGTACCATGTCTCCAAGCCAATGCACACTCACAAACATATTGAAACACATTCGAAATACTGGATTTACGTAAAAAAGACTTGAAATTAAATAAATATTCCTACGGCTG
Source organism: Schistocerca nitens (assembly GCF_023898315.1). Lineage (NCBI taxonomy): Eukaryota > Metazoa > Arthropoda > Insecta > Orthoptera > Acrididae > Schistocerca > Schistocerca nitens. Next base: position 462,058,444 of record NC_064617.1, on the reverse strand, counting down.
GACCAAAATCACGCTCTAACACACATTATTAAATTCGTAATGAGATTAAATAAACATATATCAAAGGAATAGAAGAAAAAGTCAGCCAGTAGCCTACTGCCTCTCTGCTTTCTAAAACACAGTAAATATTTGACCAATTTCTTAATGAATAATATATATATCGGATGTAGGCAAAGACATAGACAAATAAATATATTTATACTCATGTTGCTACCATTTTTTCGTGTGACTTTGGAGTATTTATGGCCTGACGCAATCAATAGAATTCAAGTTACATGCCTGTAATTCATACCAATTTAGGTTTACACTAATAACTTTCTAAAGACATGTCGATCGACAAAATCGGAAGAACCGATTGGATTTGGGAAATTCATTACTTGTATAATTTACAGTCAGGTACAATACTTTAAACCAATGAGGATACTGAAAATCAGATTACACCATCAGAATCATCATTCAAATAATAGTAATGTACAAGTTTCTTTTTAAGGTATCATGATTCCTCTGGCTATTCATTTATACATGAACTGTGAAATGTTTGCCTTTTCTAGCACTCCTGACATGCAAATCTCCTTCATCGACAAAAAGCACAGTCCTCGACACAGCGTCAACATGGAATTCCCAGCCACGCGGTCGGTCTGGGCCACGTGCTGGGGCTACACCTCTTGCTCTGGCTAGTGTTCAGCACCACGCGGTTTCCGACGAGTTCTGGCTTGCCAAGCGGCCCGTGATGCCACGCCTATTCCGAACGTAGAACATTTTTATGGAGTCACGACTCGCCCATTACATAACAAGGTAAACCAAAAGATTTAGACAATGAAATATACTGAGGTGAAAAAAGAGCCATAGGATAGGGACACGCACATATACAGTTCGTGGAATTATCACGTGCACAAGGTACAAAAAGGCAATGCTATGGCAGAGCTGTGATTTGCTCTCAGGTGATTCATACGAAAAGGCTACCCATTACAGCCGAAATAGAGAATTAACAGACTCTGAATGTGGAAGGGTATTTGAAGCTAGACGCACGGAATATTACATTTCGAAATTCGTTATAGAATAGAGTAGCTACTCCGAGATATACGGTGTTAATATTTGCCAAGAATATCACATTTCAGGCCATACCTCTCACCACGGACAACACTGTGGTAGACGGACTTCATTTAACGACCGGGGGCAGCTACGTTTGCGGGGTTGTCGATGTTAACACAAAGGCAACACTGACTGAATTAAGGCTGAAATCAATACGTATGAAGAATGTATCCATTAGGACAGTGCGTCGAAATTTGGCTTTAATGGGCTATGGCAGCAGACAGCCGAGTTGAATGCCTTTGACAACAGCACTACGTCATGTGCAGTGCCTCCCCTGGACTCGTGACGCAGCGGTTGGAACCTAGACGACTGGGAAACCATTGTGGAGTCACATGAGTCCCGATTTCAGCTAAGGCAATTTGCCTTATAGAAAAGATGTTTCCAGAACTGAACGACTAAGGGAATGGTTTCGCCGCTCTAAGACCATTTAAATTTCTTGTTCATTTATACACCAACAGTTAAATGCACAATATTAAACAATCTAATATTTTCACTAGTGTTTATGAAATCTCTCTTTCTATGTGAGTATTATTGCGTCTACATAAATCACTGAAATTATAGTTTTAGAGCACACCATGTGGGATGTAATGTAACACAATTCTGTAATAACATATACCCGAACTTCGAACGTCTGCATTGTAGTTCCATGATAAAATACTTCCATTTTGTCTCACCTGTGGTGCTACGTGTTTTTCTGCGATTAGATGCTACAGCAACAAATGATATAAGATTGAGTATTCCAATTTTTGTGTTTTGCGTGACTTCTTTCTTAGTGACTGTACTTATTATTTGTGTGAGAGAAAGCGTATCGATACAAATTACAAACATACAGTATTACATTCATGTCAATGCATAACAGTAATTATAGTCAGAAAACGTACCAAATATGTTGACAAGAGAAAGCCTATCGATACAAATTACAAACTTACAGTATTACATTCATGTCAATGCATAACAGTAATAATATATATGCATAACAGTAATAATATATATATATATCCTCTTATTTCTGTCCATGTTTGGTATGTTTTCTGACTATTATTACTGTTATGCATTGACATGAATGTAATACTGTATGTATGTTTGTAATTTGTATCGATAGGCTTTCTCTTGTCAACATATTTGGTATGTTTTCTGACTATTATTACTGTTATGCATTGACATGAATGTAATACTGTATGTTTGTAATTTGTATCGATACGCTTTCTCTTGTCAACATACTCTTTTACTTTGAAATTCTTGACAGGTTTCAATAACACAAGACAAACCTCATATACCCTTAGGTGACTATTTCAGATGAGAGAATTACTAGCGTCTCCTATGTTCTGTTTTAATGTGCTTGCTATTTTGAGTAATAATGGTCAATTAGTGGTTGCATATTTTTGCTATTAGTATTTTATATCTTATGCTGTCAATGATATTGTAAACCTGATGTTGACGATTTATTCTTTACATCACCAACATTACTCTAATGTTTCTGCCATTAATCTCTTGCTCTCTACCGAAGCATGGTATTTGTAATTTTTGACTTTCATGTTTTATAATTTAATCAGTCAACAGAATGTTTTGAGTTTATGAAGAAGAAAATATATACATTTTCAACTATTCTGTTCAAAATTTGTAACAATGTAGTGTATAAAACATATTAGCCAATTTAATAGTCAGTAATAGCAGTAATGCTAATTAAATCTAATATTGACAACTTCATGCTAATAAATGTGATATTTCTGACTGTATCCAACGCTTGTGTCTCCATACTGTTAATGTAACCCCAAAAAGACGACTACAGTGCAACGATGGCAGAAAAACACTCATGCAATCGTCACATAAATACTAAAGTAAATAAATGCACGTGAGAATGAGAATAAATTATCGAAACGTTCTAACCGTGCAAAAATACGTAAATGGTCCAGTGTTCCTTTATTTACATTACTTAAACCTTTGAATATAACCATATGTGTTACACGATCATGAAATTACAGTCCTCCGACAGATCTCTCTGATAGTAAAGGTACTCCAGTAATATATTGCCTCTTAGTATAGAAATGAATCCATAGAGAAATTGTTGCTGTCGTTGAATCCTAAGCGTTTTAACCATTGCATGACTTCGTCTTCATTACCAAACTAAGTTGGACGTAACCGTTCATTTAACGTTGGTTCGCTATTACCCATGCACGTAAAGTGAGCGGTGTTGTGGTTGCTGTAAGAGTAACAGACGTAAAGTATTTTTTACTATCGCCTGACTAATCTCGGTAATCAAACAAAATCAATTCTATATGGTGAAAGATGCATCTTGCACTGCAGGGTGATTGAATGTTGCCTAGAAACCAGACTTCGCGATTCTATGTTATGCTTAAGCAAGTACTACCATTTTACTACTTCACAGTCATTCATGATATGATGTCGCCTCGGAAACAGACGTTCTTTTCTCTGACGACGAATTTGCTTGTTCTTCAGTTCTAGTGCATTTCAACATCAGCCACTGTCCGATTCGAACGCTACACAGGTCTGAATATTGCCGCCAGAACAACAATGAGATCACTTCCGAACCAATCAGGTACTGATTACGTTGTCTCACGAATATTCGACATCTGCACATCTTTCACAGGGATCACTCTCAACATCTGACACTGCTCACACCCGTTTTATATAGCCTTGGCCTGGTAACAACAGTGAACACGAACACTTTTATGGCTACTGTGCTTGTCAAAAGAATTACAACCCTAAACTGTTTATATCCGGCCGGTGGTGTGTGGGTGTACTAAGTTACGCTGACATCCGACCATTTCCCGTGAATGCTAATCTCTTTTTGTCACGAAGTGTATGGTTTAATAATAGTGAAAATTGGGCAAGGATTATTCGATGTAAAATCCTCGGACTCACTTGGGTAGGGACAGTTTCACTTCATTCCCTAGTCGTACACACTGTAATACAGTTACACGTTTGCAAAAAATATTCAAAGAATACTGCGAGAATACGGTAAGTAATATGTTGCATAGCGTGTCGTCGCACGGAGCACAAGTAACTAACCACCAGAGGTCGTGGTTACAGAAGTAAACGTCAGCCAAATGCCTGGCGAGCTACAGCCTTCATTTGCAAACGGCTGTCGACCATGAGTTATTAACTGGTTTACTCGGTGAGAGTGTACGAAAAATCTACACGAAATAAGTGCAGAAATTACTATTACTATCGTCAATCTTAATCAGAAGCAACCGCTGGCGGGCTGTATTATTACTTGAAGATTTGGTAAGGCTACCTTGAACTCTTGTAGTGTGATACTTAAAATTGGAAAAATTGGAACAAAATTTAACTTGTGATCGGAATATCGCTGAGAAGTGTGTTACTTACGAGTCCTATAGACGAAGTAAGTATTATGAACTGTTGCTCTTTCAGAGTAACTTTTGCCGCTTAAATTGAAGTGATGATTTTAATATGCATAAAGAAAAACATACATGTTATTGTTTTACTCATCTCTGTGAGATTCCGTACGAAGCGTATTCTTCCAGTCAGCCATGCGTTATTCATGTCCAATAGCCGCGAAGAAAATTACTTCTGTTAGCAAATTATATTGGACTGGATGTTACTTTGGTTGCACGATAATTTTATTACTGGATGATTACTTTATTAGTATAAACAAGGTAAAATGATTTAATAGTAAGCTATTAAAAGCTGACTCTGATTATACAATGGAGCTTCCAAAATTTCCAAAGCACTTTGGGAACGCGTGGGCTGCACGTAAACGATTAGGTGAAGTTTAAATTACCATGTTACAAAGTCCAAGGCAAACGGCCAAGGTGGAGACGATTAATCACTCTCGGTCCCGAAACAAAAGACGGTAGAAGTTTCGGAGTAAAAGGGGAGCGTGACGTCGTATTGCCCCGCCCCACGACAGGTGGTCGCGGCAACTCGTCCCGTCCCGCCCCCTCCCGTCTCGTCCCAGACTGGCAGCCTCTACAGAGAGCCCGCTACGCGGCCCGCTCGACATCTAATTTCCGAAGTGGAACTCGAAGGCAGCTGCGGCGACAGCGGAGGTCGGGATAGAGGCCTCCCTGCCGCCGCCTCAGCATCCCGCCGCCGCGCCACCCCAGCTGCGCCACCGCCGCAATCTCTCCCCGTCCTCACGCGCCTGTCACCATCGGAACTGCTTCATGGTATTATTCCACTCTCGGAGCACCAAGTCATCTTACGTAGCTGTTCGCCATCTAAAGCGGATTGGTAGTAACTGTTACCTCACTGCCTCAAAATTCGTCTTTCCTGAAACTCTGCAACCGCGGTGAAACTTCCTATTGCTACGATATCTCTCCTGACGTTACCGCAAAGAAAACGAGCGTGCCTACGTTTTGCAGTATTTTCCTCACAAATGCTTATCATATACCCTCTCAACCTAATAAACGACGCATTACGAAGGAAGTATTCGAACGCGACGGAAATCAGTAGATATGATGTACTTATACAGACAAATGATTACAATTTCAGAAAAATTGGCTCATATTTTCAAGAGAAAGTGTTTCACAAACTGAACGAGTCAGTAGCGCTTTGGTCTTCCTCTGACCCCTTACACAAGTAGTTATTCGGCTCGCCATCGATTCATGGAGTTGTAAGACGTCCTTCTGAGGTATATCATGCCAAATTCTGTCCAACTGGGGCGTTAGAGTGTCAAAACCCCGAGATCATTAGAGGGCTTTCCCCATAATGCTCCAAAGGTTCTCCACTGGTGAGAATTCGGCGCACTTGCTGACCCTGGTATGGTTTGACGAGCTCGAAGACATGCGGTAGAAATTCTCGGCTTATGCGGGTGGGTTTTATCTCGCTGAAAAGTAAGCCCAGTGTTGCTTGCCATGAAGGGCAACAAAATAGGGCGTAGAATATCGTCGACGACGGGCTGCACCGGTGCCGCGAATGAAAAGCAAATGGGTCCTTCTACGAAAAGAAATGACTCCCCAGACCATCATTCCTGGTTATCAGGCCGATGGCGGGCGACAGTCAGGTTCATATCGCTGTTCGGAACATCTCCAGAAGCGTCTTGAGATGTCATAGAATGGAGTAGAATTGTCTGCAGTCACGATTTCCTCATTGAACCGAGCCCTAATGGCCAGTGAAGATATTTCCTCATGTTGGTGAGAAGATAGAATTAGATAACTAAACGGTGAGAAAACATGTCAAACAGCTGCATTTCAGTTATTTTTAGAACTACTTACTTGAACAGTATTTGTCAGCCACTTCGATTTGCTCATGTATACATTCTTGAGACTATGAAAAAGTTCCGCTAATAGTTCTCCACAAAACCTTCTGAAAGTAAGGCCTAGCGTCTCTTACAGTTCTAATCTACACGACTATTATGCAGTTCACATTTAGGTGCATGTCAGAGAGTCTATCGACCCGCCTTAAGACTATTTCTTGACCATTGAGCTCTTGGGCAGTGTGCGAAAACAAACAATTTTCACGTGCATGCTCTGAATTGACTTATGTTTCTACGATCGGCTGTTTTCCCTATACAGGTGACCATCAACGAAATATTTCCATGTACCGAGGAGATAGTTAGTGATTGAAATTTCGTGAAAACATTTTGCTGCTACAAGAAACAAGTTTTTTAATAACTGCCACCCAGTCTCCTGCATCGAATCACCGTCTCTCTTATGTTTCGAGATAATACAAAACCAGCTGCCCTTCTTTGAACATTTTCGATGTCATCCCACACCTCGCAGCAATACTTCAGACGAAAATGGAAAAGCATGGTGTACGAAGCCACTTTAGTAAACCACGTGCATTTCTAAGTACTCTATGTGATTATTCCAGTTTAAGTTGTTCGTAATTGCAGTCCGAAGGAATTCATTTGAAATGACAGCCTTTATGTTTGTGTGACGTATCGTGGAATTGAAATTTTAAGGATTCCCTTTAGCACCCTTGGGAAAGATCTCACACTTTACATTATTTAGAATCAATTGCCACTTTTTACACCAAACAGATACTTTGTCTAAGTTATTACGCAATTGGTTTTGATTTTCTCATTACTTCACTAGACGGTAAACAACAGCGCCATGTGTAAACGACATATGAGTGCTACTCAAATTGTTTACTAAATCATTTATATAGATTAAGAAAGGCAGAGGGCCTATTACACATCTTTGGGAAAACAAGACATGACTTCTGTTTTAATCGATGACTTTCCATCAATCATTTCGAACTGTAAAATTACTGACAGGAAATCACGAATACAGTTGCACATCTGAGACGATACTTCATAAGCACACAAGTTCATTAGAAGTCCCTCATGAGGAGCGGTGTCGAAAGCCTTCTGGATATCTAGAAATATGGAATCAATTTGAGATACCCTGTCGATACCACACATTACTTAGTGTGAACAAAGAGCTGGTCGTGTTTCACAAGAACAATATTTTCTTAATCAGTGCTGTGTGTCAAAAGAATCTGAACATTTGTTTGTTCAGACTCGGGGAAGCACCTGCTGGAAAATACTATGTCCGCCGTTTGTTTACAGTTATCCATCTCCTCTCTCATAAACTAAAAATATACATAGCACATACCTCTTTTGCCTATACACTTTATTTAAAAAGAAAAGGATTACATATCCCTACAAAAAGTAGTATTGGTTAAAATAAGAAAAAATATTCTGCAGTGATATATCTTGAAACCAATATCTGTTTCGATAAGAACCAATCTCTCCTGTCATTCCCATCTGCCTGTCACGTAGACAAAATAGACAGTACCGTATGTGGTACGTACCACGCATCCTCATACAACCTTCACCCCTTCTTCGCAGTGAGCCACATACTGTTTCAGAGACACCTGGCTGCATTCGCATAGCGTCACGTGTATTGGTCACACGAGTCTGTAACATTTGCTCATTTTCGATGGGTTAAGCACACTCGAATGTTTTAAATATCCCCACAGATACAGGGCTGGCAAACGGTGAAGCTATGCTATCTGACCTCATCGTCCAATCTATCGCCTACGAAACGTTGAGAAATACTGCCACACAATACGTAGAAAATGGGCTATTGTTTTCTCAATAATAAACCGCAGTCCATGCCTTTATACAATAATAACGTACCCCACTAGTGCTAGTATCTATAGGCACTTCTAGTTTTAATTAATATGCGTCCTATAAGAAACTTTTCTTTGATTCACTTTGAATACACAAGTACTCGTTTAAGGGCAAAGAGCCTAACTCGAAATCCCATGTTTCTCTAACCCCTTCACGGTGTTACGAACATCAGTTTTGTAGGTCACTACTGTATCACACTGATAACTTAGTGCCAAGCGCCAAACTTATAAAACACAGATGTACGTATGTACGTAAATCCGTTTTCAGACAAAAAGGGGGAATAAAATGCAGAACACTCCGTATTCTGCTAATACGTCCACGTGTGTTAGCTGTGAATACTGTGAAATCATCTAGTGTCCGGTACGCAGAATGTACACACCAGAACAACTGAAGTTTTGCCATCCAGTACGACTAAGCAGACCTCTCATGGTTGTATTCATATCGGGTCTCTAGACGGAACATACCGTCATTTGGACACAATATTTCGGCAGTCCAACTCGCCGCCATCTTCAGGTGAGTAGGCCGTCGCACTAACCCGCCGGAACTGAAATCAAAGACACAGACCGTGGGTCCACCGCGCGTGAGTGAACATAGCTGCCCTTTAGCGCAATGCACAACAACGCACCGGTGGTGAAAGCTCGCGGGAACAATAAACTGATGTCAAACACTACTGACACCTTTTCATGACCTAGATAAGGATCGTTGTTTCTTAATGTCAAACAGAACAGGATTCCAATTCGTACTTAAAGGATACCCCTTATCTCTGTTTATAATATTGTCCGATACCCTAATTTCAATGGCCTCTTTCACTAGACAGTCCTAATACCGCGATGCAAGGCCAACGACTTGTGCCTCATCGTACAACATTTTATGTCCTTTAGTAAGACAATGTTCCGTCACAACAGATATTTTTGACTGAAATTAACGCGTGTGGTGATGACGCTTTACGCAACGACCCTGGACTGCACGAATCGTTTGTCCAATACAGGCTTCCCCGCAATGGCAGGAAACCCTGTAGAACCCGGGATTTTTCAAACCCAAATCATCCTTCACTGAGCCCAGCAGATCTCTGGTCTTAGCTGGCGGACGGAATACCCTTTTAATATCAAATTTCCGTGAAAGTCTTCCTATTTTTGAAGATATGCTCTCGAGAAAACGCAGAGATGTCACCGATTTTCTTGTATCTTCTTTTGGTTCTTGTAACGGTCCGATCTGTAGAGCACGACGGTTCTGCTTGTCATTATAACCATTCTGCTTGAATATAGCTTTTAGAGGATCCAGTTCTTGTGTCAAACTATCTGCATCTGAAATGGCGAAAACTCTTTTTATCAATGTAATTAGGACCCCATTGCGTTGGAACGATAGAAGACAACTTGACGCATGAAAACATCGGTCCTTACGCGTAGGCTTAAGATAAAAACTATGTCCTAATGTCTCATCATCCCTCCTGTAGATCACGACATCTGAGAACGGAAATTTTCCATCCTTTCCTACTCTCATCGTGAACTTAATATTGGGATGCAAACAACTATAATGATGTAGGAAATGATGCAGAACATCCCTCCCATGTGGCCATGCCATAAACGTATCGTCGACGTATATCAAGAAACATGTCTGTTTTGAGACCGCCGTCTTCGGTGCCATGTCCTCAAAATCTTCAATAAAGAAATTGGCGAGTATGGCGAATAATGGACTGCCCATAGCCACTCCGCCAGTTTCTTCAATGTAATTGTCATTGAGTAAATATGGTCAAAGACATAAAAGTTTTCTGGGTTTGGTACCGCGTCATAATGTAAAAACTACTTATGCTGGAGAAAAACCACTGCTCTACCACTTCCGTACCGATTGTTATCACTCCCACACGTGATTTCACGATACGTCCCTCACCCCCTTACACCAAGTTAAGATCTTTGGAAGGCACTCTACATTTGATGGAATAATGCATAAATCTAGGGACGAAAACGGCAAACGGAATTTTTCTAAAAATGGCTCTGAGAACTATGGGACTCAACATCTTAGGTCATAAGTCCTCTAGAACTTAGAACTACTTAAACCTAACTAACCTAAGGACATCACACACACCCATGCCCGAGGCATGATTCGAACCTGCGACCGTAGCAGTCCCGCGGGGAATTTTTCTGTGTGACTTCAAAATGAGGGATTCTTTTGAATTAGAATTCAATTCGAGCTGCGACATTGCGTTTGAAGTAAGTTTGCAAACATCTTGCAGCTCAATGTGTAAAGTTCAAAATTAAAATCCATTCTGAGGGACAAAATCTATGTAAAGGAATATGACGTAATACATTCACTGTAATTAAGATTGTGAGGGGTCGCAGAATTCTGAAATGTTCCGTACATTCTGATACGCGCTTACCCCAAATAATCCTCTCCCGTCACGTTAATAAATTCGGAAAACGATCTACACTCGACGAGATAGCGCATAAACTCACGGATCAAGTGGAAGGCCCGGCAGACTACATTAAAGTGGCTTACCAAACTAAAAAAACCTCAAGTGGGTAGCCCAGCTCATTGCTTTAAAGTAAAGTGACTTACAAAAGTCCAAAAGCCATATTTACTACTTCCGACATTGATATTTAGAGTTAAGGCGATTACTATTCGAAAAATTTACTCACTTTTTCGCAAACTGTCCCGTTCTCATTCGACAACTCCTTTTAGACACCATTTCACCTAGCAAATGTTTAGCCCATTAAGAACCGACATTCTGCGTATGACGTGCCTAACATAGATTGTTTGTTATAGTCTTCGCTGCAATACGTTCTCGCGAAATACAATCCAAGAATTGCTTTACTTTGAGTTCAAATAGCTCAAATTACCTTGAATTGGGAATATGGAAAGCGATTAACGATTGTGGTATGACTTAAAAAATGGTAAAGAGCGGCAGAAAGTTGTCGTTTCCATTCTGGCATTATTAAAGTAGCTCGAGGTTTCCGCTAGTAAGCCGGCCCTGGTGGCCATGCGGTTCTAAGCGCATCAGTCCGGAACCGCGCGACTGCTACGGTCGCAAGCTCGAATACTGCCACGGGCATGGATGTGTGTGCTGTCCTTAGGTTAGTTAGGTTTAAGTAGTTCTAAGTTCTAGGGGACTGATGACCTCAGATGTTAAGTCCCATAGTGCTCAGAGCCAGTTGAACCATTTTTTTTCCGCTAGTAACTAGACATTATCAATGCTACAATTACAAGTAGAGCACGACGGTTCTGCTTGTCACTATAACCATTCTGCTTGATCATAGCTTTTAGAAGATCCAGTTCTTGTGTCAAACTATCTGCATCCGAAATGGCGAAAGCTCTTTTTATCAATGTACTTAGGACACAAGTACACAAAAATTACATATGGCATCTGACACCGTTCATTAAGGACTCCTGTGTAAAGAAGGTAGCCTTTGCAGAGAACACATCGGTTGGCTGGGGTTTACAGGGAGTTATAGACCTTTGGTTAAGTTGCTCTAGTCTGTTGCGATATTTCTGATGGATGGTTAGTAGGTGTGGTGTCAACATTAGTTGCAAGTCGAGGGTTAGTCCAAGATATTTTCGTGAGTTAGTTATTTAGCTGGATAAGACGGTTGCAAATTGTAAGGTAGAAGTCATAGAGGTGGAGGATGCAGGTGATTTCTCCTGTATTTACTGTCTGGGTTTTGGAGGGTTGAACTTGAGGAACAATTAATTACAGCGGGATATAAAGTGATTGATGTGAATTTGGAGGAATCGTTGGGTCTTGTAGAGTGTAGGGTAGAGGATGAGGAAAGCAGTGTCATCAGCACACTGAAAGAGGTGGGCTGCTTGGGGTGGAGGAGATAGAGGATAGAAGAGAGGACAGAGCCTTGGGGCACTCCTGCAGTGAGATGGAAAGTACAGGAATTGGTATTGTCAGTTGTAAGAAGGGATGGGCGATTAGATAGGAACGATGCAATAAGGCGGATGTACGTAATTGGAATTGTGTTTCTGGAGTTTGAAAACGAGACCGATCTACTGGAGTTTAATTGGTGGGGTAGGAGATGAATGATGTCAGAAGCTGGTCATCATACGAGAAAGTTGGATGGAAGCCACACTAGTTAGTAAGAAGAAGGTGGAATTGGTTGAAGTTTGATTGATGAATCAGAAGAGGACAGATTTGAAGACCTCCCTAGTCACTGAGGCGAGGCAGATCATACTGCTTTCCTCACCAGCGGCAGACATATTCACACCACCATTCAACGCCTTCAGTATCAGCTAGATGTTATAGATACCTGGTGTAAGACCAATAAAGTCAAACTAAATCTCACCGACAGCCATCTATTTCAGCAAGAAATGCCCGTCAAAGCCTACCAACTTGAGGCTGCATGGGCGGGATATCCCCATGGAGGCAACGGTGACTTACCTAGGCCACTTTGGACAAACACTTCTTTCTCCATAAACATTTTGACCTTCTCAGGAACAAAACTCTTTGTATGGCGAAGAAGCTCCTCCCTTTTTTCAAGAGTAATGACCTCAGTTCGATACAAACATACCCTTTTTATCGTTCTATTTCCAAAAGAGATCTTTGGTATTATCTCCCCGGCTGCTTTGTTCTTAGGGGCTGTAGTGTGGGACTCAAGGGGACTTTAAATCCTCTTCATTTCCTAACAAATGTTTGGATCTTCTTCTCTTGCGCTGTCTGCAGTGCTCACACCAATTCGGCCACTTTGTCGTCAGCATCTAATCCGATGATTTGCAGTGGTTTTATCTCGAATTTTGCCTTTAAAATTTCCAAATTCGCTTTGGGTAGATTGTTTAGTAACTCGCACTGGATGTTAGTGTCTCAGCCATTATCATTTGCTTTTGTAATTGTGAAGTAAATGGGATTATGGTCACTTGTAAGTCCATCACAGATCTTGCAGTTGGCAATGTGTATGTAACTGACTTTCAAATTTGCTACGTTGATATCTATATTTATTGCTCCGCGCGATTTTGGAAAGGAGCAGGTTGAGAGGACTATTTATGACATGAAGGCCAAATTCTTGTATAGCATCCTAAAGGAAGAGACGTTTTCATCTGTTACTCAGATATACCAAAATGCTGATTTCTCTTTTGCGTCTATTACGAAAATCTATCTGTCATGTATACTCACTATTGCTGCAATTTTTAACTTTTTTATATGTGGTTGTATCTCCTGGCTGTACTGAAGATATTGCTTGGTCATGTAAAATTTTCCTATGGCAGCCATTATTTCTAATGTCACCAAGTGCTCGTTTTAGGTTCAATGTATCTTTGTCGCTATTATGTATTTATATTGCACCATAAAGGCTCCATTGGATGGTGACCCGATGTTATATGTGCTGCAACTGGCATGTAGAGTATGCCCCGTTTCCGGAATGATTCCTGTACACATAGTACGTGTTGGTCCAACTCCACTAACACTTTCCCGAGCTCATCCGTCACCATGACAACGTGCATAGCATTTATATGGGCGGTATTAGTCATCTGTCTCAGTTCCATCTCCGAGGAGATGCGCTCTGATTGCTAGCGAATGCTGCGGAAACTTAGTGAGCACATAGCTATGGGGCCACACTAGTCTGTAATCATATAGAGTTTGGCTTCTGTTGTCACTAATTGTCTATGCAAATGCTCAGTATCAAGCGTCTTCTAGCTCCTCTTAGAGACTTCCTGCATGTCAGAAAAACTTATGGTACAGCCTTTTCTATGAGTACTTAACTTTGGTAAAGAGCCCGACGTTCCTGCCATAAACTCCTTCCAGGTTTCATGTCGTGTCCATTACTGTTTGTATCCTTTTCGTAATTCACGTTGCCATCTGTAGGTTGTATGATGTGTGTATTTTCGTTATCTTCCTCTACCAGCAGTTGCGTGCTATTAACCTCCGCTACTACAACGTATTGCGTGCTGTCGCAACTTCCATTCAGTGCACTTTCAACTTTTTCAGAATTTGAGAGTAGGTCCTCCTATATCTTCCTTATCTAAAGGTAGGCATGCTGCCCGTTTCTTGTTTCCGTTTCTTCTTAACCACTCCCAGAAACTCAACTTCTACTTTCCATTCTTCTAATTATTGTCCTTTTTATTGTCCACCTAGTTATCGCCATTGGTTATACGGTCAGTCATGTTTTCGGTTCGCGTCGCTATGTATTTTCTCGTTCTACTCATCACACTGGACCAGAATATTTTGGCTGTTCCTCATCTCACTTTCTCTTCGATGGAGGTTTCGTTTCGTACAAAGTTGACAGGTAATTTTATAATTCTTTTGATCAGTGGGTTCGACTAATGGTTTTCTTCCAGGACAGTGCTTCATCTTCTTCGACCGTCGTCGTGATATTTGCTGCGTTTATATTTACTCTGTGATTTCCTGTGATGTTCGCCAGTGGATTACACAATGATTCAGTGTCCGCATTCGGTTCTTTGAATTTTCTGCTCTTAGAACATTTGGTACGTCCCACATTATATATTTACGTTGTTGTTTCGCACACGGAATGAACACTGGAGCTCGCTAGTTATTTTTACAGTTTTTTTATGGCCACACTCTCCATAGTGGAAGCATGTCGAATGTTTCCCTTTTCGCACACGGAATGAACACTGGAGCTCTCTAGTTATTTTTACAGTTTTTTTATGCCCACACTCTCCATAGTGGAAGCATGTCGAATGTTTTCCTTACAATACTTTTCAATGTGCCCATAGTCACGGCAGACATACCATTTGGTGAGTGCTGCCTAGTCTTTCACCACCCGCACAGAAAAAATGCCTGAGTTGGTGCCCAGGATCCCACTGATGCTGATCGCAGCAGAAACGTTCATGAAGAACTGGGAAGAAAATATCTCCTCGGAAAGATTAGAGCACACATGAAGAAATTTTCGAACAAGGAGACGCAAGAGGATTCGTTGTGGGTCAACTGGAAGCCGTAGGATCATTTCCGGCGAGGATTAATAATCTGACCTGCGCTCTCATCTGAAAACAACGGCTGATTGGGCCGCTGAAACGTTGTCTGTAAATGACTGTGTGGTCCGACTAGAATATAACGAAATAATATGTCGTGGAAGTTCACAGCTTTTACTTTTAAGGAATGATAGCCTATGCACGTGAAATAACTATGTGGAAAAAAACATGAACGGTTACAGAGACAGTGGAATAATTTCCGGGAAACAACTACGACGAACTCCATGGGCCGCAAGTAACGAGCCAAGTCCACCAGAGGAACGCCACTCAGGGCGAAATTCCACGGTCGGGGCCGGCGGCTATAGCCAGAGCTGCCTTTGATCTCCAGATCGTCGTGCGCGGAATAAATTAATCCACAGGGCCCGACCCATCCCATGGCTGCGAATTCAATTTCACGTCAAGCGATTACGCGCATAAACGTCACCCAAATACCTGGCCCGCTACAGCCTGCATATGCAAACGGAGCCTAACAGCTTCTGTTGACACGCGGCTCTCCCGCGGCCAAAGCTAATTCCCTTTAAATTAGAACGAAAACTGCACAATATTTTTTGACGAAGAGGTTCTCCAAAAATGAACTCATGTTTTTCAGAGCCTGCATGCGCGGTTCGCTGCTATAATACTAGAGAAAAGGTTCTGTAGCACTATTTGGCCCCTGGAAATTGCATAGGGAAAGGGCAGTGCTAAAATATTTACGGGAATGGTTCGTAGTTTCCTTTTATAATATTATTTCTTCACCGAAGCTACCTACCAAATCCGGGTGGCAACATGTCAGAGGTAATAAAATACGCCGTACGTGTTAAAATGTACTTGATTTAGTTCGACGAATGGCTGAAACTTACACAATAATGAATGAGTGGTTTCCTGCATTGGCAGTGACAAACAGCCCTGACATATAGTAGTTCAAAAATAGAAATAGTTCGAAATGAAATTAATTAAGGAGCAAAGTAATAGTTATCTTGAACTCAAACAAAGATATACTGAATATACATCTGTATCCATCTCTACTAAATCCTAACACGCGAGTATTAGACGTACCCGAAGGAACCGAGAGAGTTATAGTGTGCCCGGAAGCGTATCTCAGTTTTTGTTACTTTTAAAGTTTTTACCACCCACATTTAATGTGATTATAATCGTAATAGGCAGAATCTGTTTTTCACCCTCCCGCTTTATGTGCCTTAGTTGTGCTGTTTCAGGCGTCCCCCAAGTAATAACTGCTTGTAAGGTTCTCCGGCGTTACGTCGTATGGTGTTGTGGAAACTGAAAAGTATTTCTGTACATGTACAGGGTAAAGGGAATAAGTTTGTTGCATCCCGCTAACCGTGACACTGTATAGGAGGTCAAGCGGTCAGAACTTGTGAATGGGCATCTAAGGCTGCCCGTCAAATGACAGAATAGAAAATTTGGTAAGGCGAGGGCCTACGGATAATGTTACCAGGTTTAGGCCTGTGTAGGGGACGAACAACTGAATAAGTGGGCAACGGAAGGGCAGGCGGTTCATGTTGTGTTGGTGGCCGGTCACGGAACGCAGAACTAGGAGCTCTGCCTCCCAAGGAAGACATCTGTTCTGCTCGACATCTGGATCACGAAAGAGAGAGGCTACTGTGTTCTGCACTGCGGAATCCTCCAGGGTTCACACACGTGACCTGTTCCCCATGCACGCTTTTGGCTATAACCGATGGCATGAACTCGCTAGCAGTTTCAGCAGAGTGCTCAAGCCGTTTCTTGTTAGCAGCTTTAACTGGACAATAGTTTTTCGATTCTGAAAGTCAGGTAACTTGTGCCATGTAGGCACAACCGAAGTTAATTTCGGATAAAACTTGTAGAGATTTGACTGGGGCATTCGAAATAAATTATTTAAAACAATTCTCTAAACATTCCTTGACGGGCTGCCACCCTGTACATTTCAACGACACAATTGCTCATCGTCTTGAGATGCGACTTCAGGGAGCTGTTACGGATTCGACAATTGACACTTTCGATAGAGAATATTGAATAATGAATGAAAAAGTAATATTTTACGAGTCGTGGGGGTTGACCGTCGAAAGACTGCATGTGGTAGGGAAGCTAGAAAATCTCACAAGGCCAGTTAGTGACGTGAAAAGAAAAGCGGCGAAGGGAAATGAAATGATGATAGGGATTTCCGGTCATTCGATTATAACGCAGTATCAGCACCAACAGACACAGGTATAACGGGTATAAGATACGTAATAGGTTGTGTCAGTTACTTGGAACAGTTCAGTGATAGGGTTTTGGTTATATGAATCGACAATAAATCAAGCTCAAGAACAGCAAAAAAATGGTTCAAATGGCTGTGAGCACTATGGGACTTAACATCTATGGTCATCAGTCCCCTAGAACTTAGAACTACTTAAACCTAGCTAGCCTAAGGACAGCACACAACACCCACCCATCACGAGGCAGAGAAAATCCCTGACCCCGCCGGGAATCGAACCCGGGAACCCGGGCGTGGGAAGCGAGAACGCTACCGCACGACCACAAGATGCGGGCCAAGAACAGCAGTTCAGGTATATACGCCTACATATAAAGCTAATGCCTGTGAGTTTTCAGGCGACAGACGCTACTCGTCTCCCAAGACTGTCACTCCAGGTCCCATCGTGTTGGATCTAGACAGTTTGTCCATTTTTATACAAAAAGAATCATCAATGGTAGCCGAAGACTTCCAGCGTAAAAAGTAACCTTCATTCTGCCAATGGCCTTGTCGAAGAAGATGGAGGAGTAGACCGAAGCACAGGGTTCTCTCTTGCTCTTGGGATGGGAAACCGCCGCCCCCACCTTCACCGCTCTCCACCCAAACAAGAGAAATGACGATGGGAGAATCAGGAAATGGTAAACACTTCATTACAAACGTTTAAGATTTATCTGTACAATACGCGGCCTATAACAGAAATGCCGTCATGAAGAGACATCGATTGATTAAATAACCCAGATTAGTCACCGCACTCGAATAAAGGCAGGAGCCAACAACCAGTGCCACCTGTGTCAACGAGTGGGCGACTGTGGAGACAGTGCGCGGCCTAAGAAGTCTTTTTGGTTGCTAGTCAAATGGCTCTGAGCACTATGGGACTCAACATCTTAGGTCATAAGTCCCCTAGAACTTAGAACTACTTAAACCTAACTAACCTAAAGACATCACACACACCCATGCACGAGGCAGGATTCGAACCTGCGACCGTAGCAGTCCCGCGGTTCCGGACTGCAGCGCCAGAACCGCTAGACCACCGCGGCCGGCGGTTGCTAGTCATAGTAGTTACCTCTACACTACCAGCCCTTCCTCAACCGTCGTTAGAATGCGATGAACCTAAATAAATGGCTATGGACGCAATTGTTATGCGACTTGTTTCGTTTTATATTATACTGGCTGAGTATCTGGCATTGCCAGGATATGCTTTTATTTCACTCCTCTTTTAGTCTATTCCTCTTTCCCCCTTTCCCTGTCCACCTCTTCTCGCTGTCCATTGCATGAACAGTGAATGTGTAGAAGGTCATAAACAGTTTTCCCTTCATTAATTTGTGGGGTATATCAGCGAGAACGAGTCTCCTAAAGATTTGAAATTATGTCCTAAGTTGATGATCACATTGTCTAATACAGCAGGAATGTAGTATTGCTATTTGCGTGTCGCCATTTTCACCCTCATTCGCACCCCCTTTGAGAGGAAAGTAGTTTTTATCCATCCGTGGTTCTTCCCAGACGGTACGTGATATGTGTACCAAATATGGTTGAAATCGATCCTGTAGTTTTAGTTGTTGTTGTTGTGGTCTTCAGTCCAGACTGGTTTGTTGCAGCTCTCCATGCTACTCTATCCTGTGCAAGCTTCTTCGTCTCCCAGTACCTACTGCAACCTACATCCTTCTGAATCTGTTTAGTGTATTCATCTCTTGGTCTCCCTCTAGGATTTTTACTCTCCACGCTACCCTACAATACTAAATTGGTGATCCCTTGATGCCTCAGAATACACCCTACCAATATATCCCTTCTTTTAGTCAAGTAGCCGGCCGCGGTGGTCTAGCGGTTCTAGGCGCTCAGTCCGGAACTGCGAGACTGCTACGGTCGCAGGTTCGAATCCTGCCTCGGGCATGGATGTGAGTGATGTCCTTAGGTTAGTTAGGTTTAAGTAGTTCTAAGTTCTAGGGGACTGATG
Source organism: Schistocerca nitens (assembly GCF_023898315.1). NCBI lineage: Eukaryota > Metazoa > Arthropoda > Insecta > Orthoptera > Acrididae > Schistocerca > Schistocerca nitens. The sequence continues at coordinate 462,039,214 of NC_064617.1, read as the reverse complement.
ACCACAGATGTTAAGTCCCATAGTGCTCAGAGCCATTTGAACCATTTTTTAGTGAAGTAGTGCCACAAATTTCTCTTCTCTCCAATTCTATTCAACACCTCCTCGTTAGTTATGTGATCTACCGATCTAATCTTCAGCATTCTTCTGTAGCACCACATTTCGAAAGCTACTATTGTCTTCTTGTATAAACTATTTATCGTCCACGTTTCACTTCCATACATGGCTACACTAAATACAAATACTTTGAGAAACGACTTCCTGACACTTCAAACTATACTCGACGTTAACAAATTTCTCTTCTTCAGAAACACTTTCCATGCCATTGCCAGTCTACATTTTATATCCTTCCTACTTCGACCACCGTAAGTTATATTGATCCGCAAATAGCAAAACTCATTTACTACTTTAAGCGTCTCATTTCCTAATCTAATTCCCGCAACATCACCCGATTTAATTCTTCTACATGCCATTATCCTCGTTTTGCTCTTGTTGATATGCATCTTATATCCTCCTTTCAAGACACGTAGTTTTAGTAAGAGATGTGAAATTCTTATACATACATCCTGAAAAGCGCCATGCTCGAGCAAGTCTACCACATTAATCCTCAATAAGAGCACTCCTTAGTCAATTGAGAGATAAAGAAATTCTTTTGGTGTCTGTGTGGGTAAAACGCGGGTGTATAACACAAACGCACTATAAAAGATAATTGCGGAGGGAGACTATGGCCTTGATATAAGTGGCGCAGCAGATTTTAGGGTGTACATATCGGTGTTCAATGTAGACATAAGACAGACTGGTAATTCCATTGTGCCTTTTATGGAGTAACAGTATGGATAGTGAAGCAACAAGCATGCAAGAGGCGTTTTGGGCAAATAGCTAGGTCTCGGTAGCCAAAATCAATTTGCAATTTAAGTTCTGACTAACGTAACTCCACTAGCACTGTAGCACAGTCCACGCAGCTTCCACTCATTTCACAAACAGTTGCGATTAACATCTGTAATGGAACACAATGGCTACCAATAAGGTGAACGTCAGTTCTTTCGGAGCGAAGCCCCCATAAGTAGCAAACTCAACTGACCTTCTGGGAAGGGGTAAGTGGTCGCAGCATTATGACCTTAACAGAACGAGAAACAGACGCCACAGAAAGTGTCTCACCAAAAATGCATGATGGACCTTTAGCGAAAAGGCATTCAAAATTTTTGCCTGCTCGCCAGAATTAAATTCCCAGAGTCCCATCCGACCACAGCCAACCAAAACCACCGTCTTCGCGGACTCAGGTCCGTGCTCTGCCAAAAACCAATTACTATCGGCTCCAGACAGGGGAGGTGAACCAGCCTCGTTGACCCGCAGTCCTCTTTCCATTTAGACCCACCTTCGTGCTGGTCAAAGCTCCTCTCGTGGAGAGCCACCAAAGGTAATGCTCCACTACCGTAATGTAGGAATCGATTGATTGACGTGAGCAGGACGTCCCAACCTCCCCCACTTAAACTTGGAATACCCCACTCCCCCCCGCTCCTCAAGAATGGGGAAGGGCCTTCAGTTTACAAAAACACCTAAACCTGCCGGTTTAGCCTAGGAAACTTGAAAACCCTAGGGACGTTGTCCGTGACGAGTTTGTACACAGAGAGGCTGACCAGCTTAACACGGATGGCCTCACTGGGTCCTACAAAGTGAGAACCCAACTTACCAGATATGGTCGCGTCGCCTCGTCCCTGGCCACGAAAGTTAGAGATGAAGACTCGATCACCAACCTTCACCTGACATGCTCTGTGGCCATTGCTATAACGCTGTGCGAGCTGCCCCCAGTGCGCGAGCTCAATGATATTCCTGGCTCTCTTCCAGTTTATGTGAATGACTTATGGAGTGAGTTTGCATGGCAAAAGATCATTCATGGACCACAAATTATCTAGAGAGGAGCTGACAGGGTAGCTTAATATCAATTATGCCGGCGTTACCTTCAAAACTTCGTAATGGTCCGAATTAAAGTTACCTTCAGCCACGGAATGGACGCATCCCATCGGCGCTGCGACTCAGCGTGGAAAATTATCAGCGCCGATTTCCAGTTACGGTTCACCATTACGGCAAATGACATCTAAAAGTAGTAGGGTATGGTGGTGAGAAGAGCAATGGCATTGTTAAAAGAGAAACGCTTAAACAGCCTCGACAAAGATAACGCAGGATTGTTGCTAACTTACGACCGGGGAGGACCGAAGGTGGAAAAAATTCTGGACAGATGGCGAATAGTTAAGGCCGTAATCAATCCTCTGGTCTGGACCAAACACAAACACCTGCTAAAGGCACACGCCACCATGAAAACGTAACGATTCCCATCTGTTTTACGTGTGAAGGCCCGACGTAATCAATGAACATTTTGTACATGGGATTACCTTCTTGTAAGGACTGAAGCAACCCTTCCCTAGGATTCGAATTCGGCTTAGCAACCTTACAATCTTCGCACCTGAGGTAGTTTACGCACATCTCTACGCTTTCTGAGTGCTTACCTTTCATCAGGATTCACGCTCAAATACTCGTCAGTTACGGAACTAGGAAAATGTTTAAAGATATCCGGAATAAATTCCTCAGCTAACTGACCTTAAACCACTTATCACTCTTCGTCTTATAACACACAACGCCTTTTATTAATTCATAGCCTGATAGCTGTTCCCCAGCTAGAAGCCTTTGCTTGACCCCCAGAGTAAACTGATTCTAGCTCTGCATGTCCTTTAAGTTCCCGAAGAGCTGAAACCACTTCAACGGTCAGAGACCGTTGACACGGCTGCTACTCAATTTTATGTTCCTGGAACACGTGGCATAGGGCGTCCGCTGCCAGATTTCCCTCTCCCCGAATGTGTTTGACGACGAAGCAAAAAGCGTAAATACGAGCAGCCCATCATGCTATACGTCCTATCAGTTTGCCCCCTCGGTATCAGAAACATGGGCGACGCACAGGACTTGGCTGAAGAGCGTATCACGCCGTCGCGAAGCAAGTTATCAATCAGCTGTCTCAAAATTTTGGGTGTCGACAACCGATATGACGGCTGGCGAAATGAAGTACCACCCGTCAATCTGATTTTATACTGGATTCTGTTAGTGACTCCTAGTTTATTGGGAAATATAACAGGAAAGTGCCCAAATACATCAGCAAAGCTTTAGCGTCGCCCTCCCGCAAATAACTGACCTGGATGTGAGTATCATACCTTGTGAGAATATTAACCCCCTGGATCGTCTGACAAGTACATAGCATATAATCCTTTCCATGTAATAATTCAAAAGAACACTTCTCGTCAGCATAATTAAGATAATTAAGAAGTACGGCCGTTCGTCACATGAAGTTACAGCCCAATAACAGATTAACTGATAATATTTTGATGACTATTAAATCCACTGGCCACGAAAATCACAGTATAGTGACTCCTCTTCGCAGACAACACCGTAGACGCAACATCTGCCCGTTGGCAGTACGACATCTCGGCTGAGTTCCCTGTAAGTGATCGTACTTACAGTGTCGAAATTCCCCAAATACCGACCATGATCAATAGGAGAAACACTGCTTACTGAATCTATAAGGACACGGACAGGTTCATGATTGACGTAAGCATAACCAAGAGCTGTCTATTCACTGCCCTGATACGGTTATACCGTTCTGGTCGTACTATTTGCTCCAGACAACGGAGGTAAACCGGCCTCGGTCGCCGCAAGTGCTCTTTCCGATTCGGACTTCCCATTCTGTCAACCTTCTTGCGGGTCAATACTCCTTGCGCGGAGACCCATCGAAGATCATGACCCGCTACCGCGATTTAGTGATCGATTGGTCGATTTCTTGTTGACCAAATGGTAAACTAGCTGTGGTAGGTGTCGTATTGTAACACATGTGAAATCAATGGCATAAACTGATCTCCCAAAAGAGGTGGGGCTCCATTGCAGTTGGAGACGTTTATGTGAGATGGATATGTTTTAAATTAAAATAAGGCACAGCGTTACTTGGTTGGTGACAGATATGAACAAAGTCTTCTTTAAGGCTATGGAATATTGAAGCTAGGTTTTTGGTTTGAGTTATCCGTAGTGTAGTACAAAGATTGTTTTAGCTTACAGAGTGGTTATGTTTCAACTGCCCACGTCAAGCGAGCTTTGGGATCTTTCCGAAGTATTAATTACCAGACGTCACGAGTTTACGCGAACTCTGTAATGGAGATGATTACGTTTTTGTGTTGTTATTTTAGCCTATAGGGTGCCCTAGAGGATTTTATTAGTAAGGCAGCTCCTTGCATTACATTGTTTTAGACGGGAGTACTAGCTACAATCAAAGAGGTGTCAGGCAGCCGGAAGCGAAGCTTTAGTAAGTACAATATGGCCTGCACTTACATCCCTGGCTTTTTCGTTTTGTTTTGTTGTTGTCTGCAGTAGAGAAAAGCAAGTTCCAGCTCGGAGAGAGAACAAGTAGAGGAGGAAGAGGCCGTATTGTCGACGGAAACGCCGTGTTACAATGTCAAACCAGAGACGATCCGACGAGGTGTAAAAACTTATGAAACCATGTTATCAAGGTACAAGATGGAATGAAGCATGGATGAAGTAGATGTGACTGAATAAGATATATAGGCCTGTTGCTGGGTAAATTTCTTTCGTGCTTCTAAAAACGTCTCTGAGCACTATGGGACTTAAGTTCTGAGGTCATCAGTCCCATTGAACTTAGAACTACTTAAACCTAACTAACCTAAGGACATCACACACATCAATGCCCGAGGAAGGATTCGAACTGCGACCGTAGCGGTCGCGCGGTTCCAGACTGTAGCGCCTAGAACCGCTCCACCACCTCGGCCGGCCCTTTCGTGCTTCTCTCTGAACGTTAATAATACTGAGTGTAAGTACTTACAAAAGTTTCACTTGTGAACAGTCGTTGTATGTTGGTTGTGTATGATGGTTCAGAACCTTGTTGCTGGATGGAACATCATGGAACAGATGATGGTATGAAGGGACAAGGATGTGGCAAGGGACTGCAGCAGTTGGTATGCATAGGAGTACACTTTTGTAAATTAGTATGTCTGGAGGCATGAACGACATGAGGCATGAAGACCAATGTGTATATCTGTAGTTCAAATATTAAGTAGGTGTGATTCTAATGTATGTATTTAAGTAGGGCACATGTGTTACCTAGAATAATATTGAGGGTATTGATGGTATAATGTGTACTGACATGTAATGACGTTAACCCTACATAATAAATATACCGGGTGATCAAAAAGTCAGTATAAATTTGAAAACTTAATAAACCACGGAATAATGTTGATAGAGAGGTAAAAGTTAACACACATGCTTGGAATGACATGGGGTTTTATTAGAACAAAAAAAAAACAAAGTTCACAAAATGTCCGATAGATGGCGCTGGACAGCAAAACGTCAGTGACTGCGCATGACAATCGTGTATAAAAGGAGCTGTAATGAGAGCGAGAATCAGATGAGCCAGCAGTCGCCGCATGTTGACGTTACCTGAAAAGGCGCTTTTAGTGAAGCTTTCTTATCAGGATGGGGAATGTGCTAGTGCAGCGTTACGGTCCTATCGCCATAGGAAGGGGATTCCAACGGGTAAAGGTCCGTTGACAAATGCAGCTGTGGAGAGAATGATTTCGAAGGCACGGGTTGTTTAGACGATAGACCCCGTAGTGGCTGACCGAGCACTAGGCGTAATGCTGCTGGGACAGTTCAGGAAGAAATGGAGACTGTAGCGGGTTCGTCTATGCACAGGGAAGTCAGCGCTCGTGCAGTCGCACGTAGCACCGGCATTCCATACACTACTGTTTGGTTGGCACTTAGGCGTACCCTCCGATGCTATCCGTACAACATCCATCGGCATCATGAACTGTTACCTGGCGATTTAGTGAAGTGAAGAGCATTTGCGTTGTGGGTGTTTCAAAAGATGGCGGAAGATGACGATTGGTTGAGTAACGTGTTGTGGACCGACGAAGCTCATTTCAGGCTCCGATGGTCTGTCAAAGCCCACAACTGCAGAATGTGGGCTACCGAAAATCCTAGGACTGTCGTGGAAACTCAACTGCACGACGAGAAAGTCACGGTATGGGTTGAATTTACCACATCTACAGTTATCGGGCCTTTTTTTTTTCTTCGAGGAAATGCGTGATTCTGGTTTTGTAACTGCTACCGTGACGGGTGAGAGGTACGCCGATATGTTACGGAATCGCATCATCCCCAGCCTGGCTGATAAACACCTGCTGGAACGTACGACGTTTATGCAGGATAGCGCTCCACCCCATATTGCTAGACGCGTGAAAGACCTCTTGCGTGCGTCGTTTGGTGATGATCGTGTGCTCAGCCGCCACTTTCGCCATGCTAGGCCTCCCAGGTTACCTGAAGTCGCAAGTGAATCGTGATCGACCGACATCTCTAGGGATGCTGAAAGACAACATCCGACGCCAATGCCTCACCATAACTCCAGACATGCTTTACAGTGCTGTTCACAACATTATTCCTAGACTACAGCTATTGTTGAGGAATGATAGTGGATTATTGAGCATTTACTGTAAAGAACACCATCTTTGCTTTGTCTTACTTTGTTGTGCTAATTATTGCTATTCTGATTAGATGAAGCGCCATCTGTCGGACATTTTTTGGACTTTTGTATTTTTTTGGTTCTAATAAAATCCCATGTCATTCCAAGCATGTATGTCAAAGTGTACCTCCCTATCTACATTATTCCGTGATTTATTCAGTTTACAAATTTATACTGACTTTCGATCACCCGGTATGTGCACTTGTAAATGATGGAATTATGGAGTTTATTTTTACATATTCTGAATCATCGTGTGAATAAAAAGAAACCTACTTTAAGTATGTTGATTATTAAATGAAACATGACCATGAACTTTTGGGATATGATAGTAATTCCCGACTGGGGAAAAAAGAAGATGTTACTCATTATTGTAACTACCCACGTAAAGTAAAACAGGTAAATCTTCTGCCATATATTCATTGTAAAGGTTCTATGGCTATGTTATGTGCATTTGTTAATTTAGAGATTGGTTTGTAACTGGAGGGTCGTGAGTTCCGTGCAGAAACGACGAAAGGACTGGCCTAGAGACAACCGGAAGTCTGATCAATGGGGCGACTGAGGCGCCACCACAGGGAAATTCTACAGCCGGTTCGCAGCTGGGGTGTAAGGGAACACGAGTGGACGCCCCGAAAAGGAGGTCACTGTACCAGCGGGAAACCCACCCCTCCACCACTCAGAAAGGGTACCGCAGCCATTGGCTGACCCTGAGCGATCTTTGCCCGCCAGCCCTCGAGTATGACTGGACCGAGTCGCGCGGGTTGGGCCACAACTAGCGCTACTGTGGGAAGTGCGAAGTAAGTGTCAGCAAGCCACCATCAGAATGGAATTGCTGCCCAGACGGCGTCTGTCAATAATCACACAATTCCTTTGGGAACAACTTCAAGGTTTCGGTCCTCAGTAAGCAGGTGTTCTGAGAGTGGCACGGGGACAGTTTGCGACAGCGACTAGGCTCTGCATAAGGTCGTAAAAACCCTTCTATTTTGTTTGAGGAGAGCCACTTGCTTCCTCCGAAACTTATCTGTCAGAGGTATTCCGTTTGAATGACCCATGAATAGAATACTAAATTCTGGTAATCCTGTTCCAATAGTCATAACTTTCTTGGCTCTCTATGAGTACTTACAGCATCTCACTGTGACTGTGCTGACTGAGAAACAAAGACTTCCAAACAATGTTAAGTTAAAGCCCATTATCACACAGTGGTGTCTGTCAGTGTATCCTTATTGTATCTAAGAAAGATAAATCTAACATATATGTAGGAAGCAGACACTATCTTGAGGAGAACGCATACACCACCATTGAGCAGTGATGCGACATTTTACATCACCATCCGAGACCAACGTTACGTCGGAATAGGAGACAATGGACTTTTCAACAGAGACACCACAAGGCAACAATGGCAGTCGTCTACGAGCGAGTGAGCGTTGTCGTTTAGTGGTAGTGTCCTTGATTATTAATCAAAACTTCCTCGGTCCCAGGTGCGAACACCACTAATGCTTAAATTTTGAATAAACATCGTCAGAAATGGGGGATACAGACTTCCGGGATAAGAATTCACCCTCCATCTGCCACCGGTGTTGTCAAACCGGGTGGAGGAGCTGACAGGGTTTCAGGGCACTTCTTTGACCTTGGGGTGGGAAACTTCCCATAAAAGGAGCAAGTCAGCAACGATCAAAGGCAAGAGCATGCAGAAGGCAATAGAAATCAAAGTATTAAAGACACATAATGTTTATCCACGGGATATGTGGCCTGTAATTGGAAAACTCCATGATGATCTCTCCATTGACAAACGATTCAGGGCAGTTATCCCATTCGGATCTCCCGGAAGAAACTGCCAGGTCAGAAGTGATCATAAGTAAAAGATTGAAGATTCAGAGGAGAGGTAACGTTCTACGAGTCGGTGTGTGGAACGTCAGAAATTTGAAAGTGGCAGGGAAGGAAGAAAATCTGAAAAGGGAAAGCTAATGCTCATTCTAGATACAGTGAGCGTCAGTGAATTGAAATGGAAGGAAGACTTTGATTTCTGGTCAGATATATCAACAGCAGTAGAAAATGGTACAATGGGAATAGGATTTGTTATGAATAGGAAACTAGGGCAGAGAATGGGATAGTGTAAACAGTTCTATGGTGGGGCTGTTCTCATCAGAATCGACAACAAACAAGCAGAGGCAACAATAGTTCAGCTTCGCATGTCGTTGTCGCAGGTTGATTGAAGATCCAAAGACGATAGAGGAAGTATATGGCGATATTAAACGGGTGGTTTTGTAAGTAAAGGGAGAGGAAATTCGTATAGTTAAGGGTGATTGGAATGAGGGTTTAGGGGAAACAGTGGGAGAAAAGTTTACGGGAGAATGTGGACGTGGTACTCGGAATTAGAGAAGAGAAAGACTAATTGAGTTGTCCATAAATTTCAGCTAGTAACAGTGAATTCTCCGTTCGAGAATCACAAGAGAAGGAGGTACACCTGGAAAAGGCCCGGAGATACGGAAAGGTTCCAGTTAGACTACATCATGGTCTGCCAGAGAACCCGAAATCAGATATCGGAAAGTAGGGAGTACCCAGTGGCAGATATAGACTCAGGACACAATTTGGTAATGATGAAGAGCAGGTTCAACGTTAGGAGTTTAATCAAGGAAAATGAGTGTACCAAGAAGTAGAATACAGAAGTACTAATAAGTGAAGAGATATTTTTGAAGTTATCTGAGACTATGTGTATTGCGATAACAATAGTTCTGTAGGCAGTTCAGTTACAGAGGAATGGATATCTATAAAATGGGCAAACATAGAACGTAAAGAGGAAAAGAGAGGTTCAAGGAAAATAAATGAGAAGAAATCGTGGGTAACAGAAAAACTGCTTTGCTTGATCTAAGAAAGAAGAAAGTACAAAAATGCTCCGAAAAATTTAAGGATACAGAAATACGAATCAGTTAAGAACGAAATAAATAGGAAGTTCAAGGAAGCTAAGGGGAAATGGGTACGTGAAAAATGTGAAGAAATCGAAAAAGAAATGATTGGCGGAAGGATGGAATCAATATATAGAAAAGTCAAAACAATTTTCCTTGAAATTAGAAGCAAAGGCTGTAACATTTAGAACGAATAAGTGGAAAGAGCGTCTATGAGGTTAATGACTTACCTGGTGACATGACAGTAGAAGAAACAAGAGTCGATAGAGAAGAATAGGGGATCAGGTATTAGAATTTAATAATATCTTCGAACTACTTACGGTGAAATAAGGCAGAGGAAAGATACAATATCCAACCGGAATTTCTAAAAATTGGCAACAGTACCATTACTAAAGTTAGTGTGTAGAATGTACGAGTCTGGCCATGTACCACCTGACTTTCTGAGAAAACTCATTCACACAAATCCCGAGACAGCAAGAGCCAAAAAGTGCGATAACTATCGGACAAGCAGCTTAACAGCCCTTACAGTTAGTTGCTGAAAAGAATAATGTACATAACAATGGAATAGAAAATTAAGAATGTGTTAGACGATGATGAGTCTAGCTTTACTAAAGGTGAGGACACCAGACAGTCAATCCTGACGCGGTTAATAATGTGAACCAGGCTGAAGATTAATCATAACACGTTCATAGGATTTATCGATCTGAAAAAGGTATTCGAGACTGTTGAATGGTGCATGTCATTGGAAATCATGAGAAATTTAGGGGTCGGCTATAGGGGAGGAGTTCTTCGCGATCCGCATGAAACCAGTCAGAACACTAACTGCTCAGAACATCAAACGAGTGTGGGTAACTGGAGCTATCGTCGTGTGATCAGTCGTTTAACGCCCACGTCATACGTCAATACTGCTGGCGCACTGCGTGAGACATCTCAGTTGAGCTTTAGTGCCTTCAGGTAGGTTGCAAATGTGTATATTGCCATTAGTATCAGAGACGTCTAGTTTATTGCGCTTGATCTGTGTCTACTTTTTTGTTTTAGCTTAAACTCACATACTTAAACTCAATGAGTTTCTTTTTTTCAGTCTGTAAGCTATTTGTAATACTGTGCATCTGCTTATATTGTGATGTATCCTCTTTTGTTTTCAATGTGATGTGAGAATATTCACAAAAGACTCTCAGTTTAAATCGTTGGATGCAATATTGAACACACACAACCCGTTTGTACCTTTGTTTGTTGTTATCGGTATATTATGTTACAACATGTGTCTTGTGTATGTTATGTGTTCTCTTTTCAGGTTGACGCCTTTCAATAGCTGATCACTTTACCTTAGGAGACTGGTTTAGATTAGGAGCGTTCTCTCTTTGATATTATTTCGTAAAATTTGTGGGAAATGTATGAGTCCACTCTCCTTGTATCAGTTTGATATTTTTCATTTTGTGCGTCTTTTCATGACAAAATTCACTTGTTTAATAATTTGGTATGAGTACTTTTTTCTGAAAATGTCTACATTTTTGTTGAAGTTTAAGCCTTTTGCTGACATTGTGTGTCATGGACTTTTGTAATTCTCTTTTTCTTGTTTGTTTAGGAGCAAAAATGGATTTCTCTGTAGTTAAGTCCTCTAAATGTATATACAGAATGTCTACGTTCCATTTTGCTTGGCTACGTTTAATTTTGTATTGTTATTAGAGTATATTTGTGTTCGTGGCCACCGTCACTAAGTTGGGTAGACGAATTTTTGCCATTATAAAACTGTGAGAAGTGTGCAGTAGTGCTCTTGCCAAAGGTTTCGCTGAAAACAATGAGTGTAACTTGTCATGGTGTCATTTGCCTTTGTATAAGTGAGTCTGTATTCACACCAGTGGCATGTATGAATTACAGTGACGGCAGTATCAGTGTGTATGACCATTATGAGGCTAGTAACCATAAATAAGTATGTGTTAACTATTTTCTAATAACTAACGGTGGCAGATCCGGACATAATAATTTTCTTAATAATTGCCGTACTATGATCAATGTAAATGCAATGTTGTCGCCAAAAATTTTCATTGGATTGGAAGATTATGAAACGCGTTACACTCATGTTAGCTTGCTAAGTACATTTTCATTGAGAGTCTTAAGTAATCGAGAGAGAAATAGATCCTTTAAGTTTTTGTGTTAGCACAATGTGCGTATTTATAAACCAATGAATCTTATACGCTGGGGTGACGAAAATCGTGCGATCCTAATATCGCATCGAACCTTTTACCCGGCGTAGTGCAGCATCTCGACGGGACATGGACTCAGCAGGCGTTGAAAACCTTTTGCGGAAATATTGAGTACTGTTGCCTACGTTGCCATCCATAACAGCGAAGGTATTGAAGGTGCAGAAGTTTGTACACCAGCTAACCTCTCTATTATGTCCCATAACTGTCCGATGGGATTCATGTTGGGAGATATGAGTGGCCAAATAATTCGCGCGAATTGCCTAGAATGTTCCTCAAACCATATGCGAACCGTTGTAGCCCGTTTACGTGACGCATTGTTTTATTAGAGAATTGTGTCGTTGTTTGGGGACATGAAATTTACGAAAGGCTGCAAATGGTCCCAAAGCAGCCGAAAATAAGCATTTTCAGTCAACGATCGATTCATTTGGACTAGAGGACCCAGTCCATTACATGTTATCACAGTCCACATCTTTATCGAGCTACCACCAGCGTGTACAGTGCCCTGTTGGCAACGTGGATCCACGGTTTCATGTGGTCTGCGTCACACTCGAACCATAGCATAAGGTCTTATCAGCTGAAATCGGGACTCATCTGACTAGGCCACGGTTTTACAGTCAGCTAGGGTCCAACTGTAATGGTCACGAAAGGAGGAGAAGCGCCGCAGGTGATTTCGTGCTCTTAACAAGGTCACTCGCGACGGTTGTCTGTAGCCATAGACCGTTAACGCCACATTTCACTGCACCGTCGTAACGGATACGTTCGTTATTCGTCCCACATTGATTTCTGCGGTTATTTCCGTTAGCACTGGGAACTCTATGCAGGCGCCGCTGCTCTCGGTTGTTAAGTGAACGCCGTCGGCCAATGCGTTGTCCGTGGTAAGAGGAAATGCTTGACGTTTGGAGCTGCAGTCACGCTCTTAACCCTGGATCTGGGAGTATTGAAATCCCTAATGATTTCCGAACTGGAATGGCCCATGCGTCTAGCTCCAGCTACCATTCCGCGTTCAGAGTCTGTTAATTCCCGTCGTGACATCATAATCATATCGGAAAGCTTCTCACGTGACTCTCCAGAGTACAGATGACAGCTCGGCCATTGCACTGCCCTTTTATCTCTTGTGTAACTCCATGTGTATACGTACATACTGCTATTCCATTTAAAGAAATATTTTTTAATTAACCGCACGCTGGTTAGTAAGTGGGTCTGGCTAGTGGTTTTTGTTTCTGAGCTCCGGTCGCGGGTGACAAAGCGTTCCTGGGGACAGACAGTAAGGTGGTACTAGCCTAACTGCCTCCTCAGGTAAAATAGCCAGTATAGTTGGTTTTTTTAGCTACCCAGTCCCTTCCTAAAAAAATGGTTCAAATGGGTCTGAGCACAATGGGACTCAACATCTGAGATCATCAATCCCCTAGAACTTAGAACTACGTAAACCTAACTAACCTAAGGACACCACACACATCCATGCCCGAGGCAGGAGTCGAACCTGCGAACGTAGTGGTCGCACGGTTCCAGACTGAAGGGCCTATAGCCGCTCTGCCCTTAATCACACTCGAAGTGCGATGTCTGGGCAGCCTTTTTGCGTTTTGCGTTAGACGATGGGAAATTTTGTTTTAAAGCACGCTCTGGCAGTCGATGGCCTAATCATCACTCAGTTATCTTGGCTTCTGAACGTGTGTTCCTGAAAGACGCAATCATCATGTCCGAAGTAAAACCGGTACTTCATTTACTTGACTGTAATTTAGTTAGGAGACTATGTTCTTCCTTTACCGAGGACTCTGCCTCTTACTTTCTTACGACTGAGTAATTATAATAATTTCATGATACGTTTTCTGCTCATCTCCGGCGCATGAGTCAGTTTACTATTAAGTTGTATATCATGTTGTGTTCCTCCTTCTGAACATTTGTAATAAATGATGGTCTCAGTTAGTGTTCACTTTAGTACTTAATAAATTTCACAGATGAACCTCCGATCCCTTTCAGCACTGCTAAATTCTTCAAGAATCGCACCGTGACTCATTTTCTAGGGCTGCCCTTTTTTTTCCATTTCCTTTGCACACATTTCCTTAAATAAATATGAGTTGTTGGGAGTCGATCTCAGTATTGAACGGGTTCACTCCATTTAGTCCAAAGTACTCTGTATGCTTAGCAGCAGCCCAGTGACGTCTTCCAATCAAATTCCGTGACAGCAAAAAGATCTTTATGCACTCAAAAAACAAAGCATTTCACCCAAAGGATTTGTCTAATACGCCTACAATAACCGGCAAAGGAACAAGAATAAACCTGCAGAGAAATATTTAAAAAGTGTAACCGCTGGCTTACTTCGTGCAATGCGGGTCATCAGACATAGCAGCTCTGTATAAGGGTGCTGTCAAAATCTGTAAACACAGCACCGGAGCAAGTTTTTGGTGATCGATTAGCACAGATACAGGGTATGCATTGTACTGATAGAATCAGAAACGACTGATGGTACTAGCAAACAAAACTGTTACTACGTTGAGCCAAATGTGTATACAAAGACATTAATGAAAAATCAATATACGAGACAGAAAGGAATCCTCATAACAGAGCTACATACGCGTTGAATAAGAAATACACTGTATAAATATCATTACGGAATCCTGCCCTACAACTGAGACATAGTGTTCAAATACGTGAACTTACTATAATGAAGTAGAAAATATTTAGAAATAGTTCCAAGAACTGTGGCATAAGTGTGTAATACAAAAGACAGAGTGGCGAAGGTGACGAAGTACAAGAAGCTAAGGTAACAATAATTATGCAGTGCAACATTCAGACCTAGGATACTTAAGCGGGAGCGCTTCTCAGAAAAAGTAAAATTTATTTCATTAAGAATAATTAAAACCAGAAGTATGCCAGTAATTGTCACGTATTTCTGCTGTCATTAACAGGAACCTTCAGTATACAATCAGGCAAAACTGTGAACCTCAGTCACTTCTGATTCTATTAATAGTTATACGCCATGAATATGTGGATGCGTCACCAGCAGTTTGCTCCGGGGCTATGTTTACGGTTATTGAACATGACCTTACTCGGAGCTGCTATGTCTGATGACCCGAATGCTCGAGGTAAACCGACGGTTACTCATTCTAAATATTTCTGTTTAGGTTTATTCTTCGTGGTACGTTAGTTTAACGACTGTTTCAGGCGTATTTGCAGCATGATTTATAACATTTTTATATGCTTTCCTATTCTTTACGTATTACATATTCACGTTTTTGGATTGCGGTGTTGAGTATAGTAGCTCAGGATAGGACCAAGCCCAGTTTTCTTTTCTTTTTCTTTTTGCATTTTTGAGTCGTTAGTCTTCTGATTAGTTTGGTTGCGGCTAGCCACGACTTCCTCTCCTTTGCCTACCATTCATCTCACAGTAGCACTTACAACCTAAGTCCTAAATTATTATCTGGATGTATTCCAATCTCTGTCTTCCGCTACAGGATTTGTCATCTACAGCTCCTTCTCAAAAGATGTCCTGTCATCCCGTCCCTTCTCCTTGTCAGTGTTTTCCACATACGTCTTTCCTCTTCAATTTTGCGCAGAACCTTATCATTCCTTACCTTATCATTCCACATAATTTTCAGCATGCGCCTGTAGAACTACATCTCAAATGCTTCGATTCTCTGGTACGGTTTTCCACCGTCCGTGTTTCACTACCACCTAATGCTGTCCTGCAGAAATTTTCCTAAAATTAAGGCCAATGTTTGATACTGGTAGACTTCTCATCTAACACAGACTCAATATTCTTTTCCATTCTTATATACATTATTCTTATAAGCATCTTGGATGCATGAGCTGTGAAGATGATTGTGCGCCAATTGTCGCACTTGTCTGATTCTGCTATCTTCGAAATTGTGTGGATCATATTTTTCCGAAGGTCACGTGATATGATCAACAGATTCATACTGTCTACACAACAACGCGAAAAGTCGTTTTGTTGCCACTTCCCCAATGATTTTAGAAACTTTGATGGAGTTATTTGATTTTAAGTCCTCAAAAGATTTTTCAAATTCTGTTTCTATTACTGGATTCCCTTCTGTTCCAAATCGACTCCTGTTTCCTCTTCTATCACATCAGACAAAGCTACCCCCTCATAGAGGCCTTCGATGTACTCTTTCCACCTATGCCCCCCCCCCTCTCCTCTCAATTTAACATTGGAATTCCCATTGTAACCTTGATGTTACCACCCTTGCTTCCAGTTTCATCGAATGCTGATTTGACTGTCTCATATGCTGAGTCAGTCCTTCCAACAAGCGTTTCTTTTTCGATTTCTTCACATTTTTCAAGCAGCCATTTCGTCTTAGCTTCCCCTCACTTGCTACATATTTCATTCCTCTGCGATCTGTATTTCTGTTTTCCTGAAATAGCCTTAACTTTTTGTACTTACTTCTTTCATCGATCAACAGAAGTACTTATTCTCTTACCCATGGTTTATTCGCTGTTACCTTCTTTGTACCCATATTTCTCTTTCCAGATTCTGTGATTGCCCTTTAACTGTACTGTCTACTGACCTGTTCCGTATTGCGGTATGTACAGCCTTGGAGAACTTCAAGCGTATCTCTTTCCTTAGTACTTCCGTATCCCACTTCTTTCCGTATTGATTGTTCCTGGCTAATCTTTTACATTTCACACTGCTCTTCATTACTACGCTATTGTGATCATAGTCTATATCTGCTCGTGGGTCCGCCTTACAGTCCAGTATCTAATTTCAGATTCTCTGTCCGGTCATGATGTAATCTAATCTTGTATCACCCGGCTTTTTCCAAGTATACGTCCTCCTCTTCTGATTCTTTAACAACGTATTCGATATTACTAGCTGAAATTTATTACAGAACTCAATTAGGCTTGTAACACCACAGCTCTTATGCTGTATGGATTTATTTATTTATTTTTTTGCTTTATTCAATGTTACATTGTTGATCGTCTGTAAATGTGTTTGAATCGATAACATAAAATTGTGTACTCTTTTCTTTGTTAAAACTTTGATGTCGTAGTTTGTTTCAATGCAAAGTAGTGTATCTGTAATGTAAATACTTTGTCCCATTTGGAGGGAACAAATCTTACTGTATATAATTGTAATTTTGTATGAATAATTTTTTGTAGAGGTGTCAATATGTGAAAATGTTCTGTCTTATTTAATGTATTTGATTGCTGTTATGTAAACTGCTGATCCTCCCTTAGGGCTCTTAGTATTCTGTGTATAAGAGGTGTCGTGGTTCCCCTCGGGAACGGAACTGTGTAGCGCGTGCAAAATGTGGTTGGCCTAGGTGGAAAAGGTGGAACAAGAGTCAGTCGGGGACGAGCAGTTAGTCGGGGACGAGCCAGCAGTCAGAGATGAGCTACGAGTCCGTGCACTGCTGTGTAAAAGTTGCATAGTGCTGGTTTCGAGAGAGGCTTTTCTGTTATTTTCCAAGGCCTCGGATGGATGGATAAATAGCTGGGCTATTCTGGAATTTGTATCTAACTTCGCCACCAAGAAATGACAGAGCCCAGCAATTCTGCATGCAATTCCACCTGCCAACATGCAGTTGCCACCACATTGCGCAATCATTGCAACGTAATATTATAAGGGTGTACAGTGAAGGATCAGCTTAATGGATGTGTTATTGTGCTGAAATATAAGGTAATGTGTATCTGAATTTATGTACCTACCTTGATTTTTCTCCTCATCATAACACCTCTCAGGGCCCTCTCCGTTTGAAGTAAAGTGATTACCGAGTATCCTTACTGAAAGTACGTTAAAACTCAGTTCGCTAATTAATACCTATTGGACAGAGTAAAGTTAAAGTTAATGTGGCAAGAGAGTGAGTTAGAGTTAATGATGCTTGCTGAAATAATTTTCCTAGTAAAACTGATTATTAATGTGTTGTTGCCAAATTCAAATTAAAATTTCTCAAGACTGAGGTTTATAAAGTTTTGCTTAGTAAGTGATCACATTACTACCTGTTGTTAATCGTAGAAAGTGAGCTAGTATCTTACATAAATGTTAATTTTATGTCTCATGCCACTAAAAGTGGAAAATTGCATAGTAGGAAATTATATGTTCATGATTACTAAGTGTTTGTCTTTCTTGTGTGCATATTAACAGTATAAAGACTACTCACTTTGTGTAAACCCTGAAAGTAATAGTGTGTTTCGGTAGCTGTTATAATTTTGCAAATAGTTTGTGCTGTTCCAACTGTTGGTTTCAATCTTAAAACATAGGTGTGTCAGAGTTCATTGCACTCGCGTGTGGCCAAGTCTAGGTTGTGTTTGTCCGTTATAATTACTAATAACTATTTTCTTGAACGAGAATGTTAATCGTTCTCATGCCTAGTTAGGCATTCATTAAACAGTGCAGATAATCAAAATTTCGTTTGTTACTGTTCAAATATTTACGTAATTCTGACTTTCATTTCCGATAAGCCACTTCCGTTAGGGACAACACGGTCAACATAACAAAAATCCTCTCAGAGGGTAACACTGCTCTGTTGATTTGCACTATAATTGCTTTTACAAAAAGAGTTTTATGTCAAAGCCTGTTTCCAACTTTAAGGTTATGGTACAATAGTAACAGCAGTTAGGAGTGTTATACGTGGCTTTTCCGTGACAGGACTATTTTGTTCTGTTGGGGACATACTACGTAATAAACCAAACTTGGTACTTCATAGTATAAGCTACGTAAATACGCTGTTGTAGTGTTATACGTGGCGCCGCGTGACAGGACGTTGTTCAGCTTGCACGTACAGCCGGAAAAAATTATAAGTAGTTAGAATTTTACAAACATTAAGTGAACATAAAACGTCCAGCGGCACGAACCTGTACATCATTTGACAGACAGGATAGTGAAAGTGCAGTTTAAATTGAAAATTTAAGGTATCTGTACTTAATAATAGCTAAAATGGACAGGAAATTAGAAATAAATCTAGACACGCGAGAACAGAAAGCAATCGAGAGCAGTTCAGGGAGCACACCAACAGATGGCATTACTCGCGAGTTAAGTTACGTACGCTACCATGCCGATGTCAATAAACAGATAGAAGCTATGCATGTCGCTCGTACTATGCAAGGCAATATGAGCGATGTTGTGGAAGACAGTGGCTATGTTAATGAATCGCGGGATATGTTCGAATCACCAGAAACTGAGAGGGGTGTAGAATCTGAACACGAAAATGCGGTAGAAACGAAAAGTGAAAAGACACCAGATCTGACTGATTTACTTAGAATACTGTCTGCGCAATTTGCAGCACACAGTGACAATATTAATGCACAAATTACAGAACAAAGGCAACTAATTGCAGCACAGGGACAACAAAATGCTTCGCAAAATGACAATATTAATGCACAAATCGCAGCACTGGGGCAACAAAATGTAGAACAAAGACAGCTAATTGCAGCACAGGGTAATGATATTAGTAAACAGATTGAGAAAGTTGATGTAAAAGTAGACATTGTGAGTAATGAAATTAAAAACCTGAAAAGCGAAATTACTGTCATCAATGGCAATATTGCCAACATGCAGGGACAAATCGATGACATTAACGAAAGATTTGACACAGAAGTAATTAAAATCCAAGATAAAATAGAACCCCTAGTCTGTACTAAAGTGGATGAAAAGGTATTCGGTATTAAATCCGAAATACAAACCGAATGTAACGAAGAATTTGCACAGATCAAACAGTCTGTAACAGAAACAAGCAGAGCTCTAACTAAACAGATTGTTAATTGCGAAAAGAAGTGTGACCATAACACTTCACAAATCCAAGACAAAATGTATGACTTGGAAAGAAAAATACGAACAGGACCTCCACAATTTACAGAAAGGATCCCTTTCAGTAAAATATTAGAGGGCGAAGAAAAATTCGTCCCTGCAAAGAGACATAACGGATGGCATCCCCTAGACTTTGTAAAGAATTGCGAAAGGAACTTTCCTGAATATTTATCTGACCAGGAAAAAATCAATGTTGTCATTAGTGCATTAACGGGAGAAGCTAAAAGGTGGGGGTTGAATCTGGATACAAACCAGATGTCTTTTGAAAATTTTAAACAAAATTTTATTGACGAGTACTGGTCAGAACAAAAACAAGACCAGTTGTGGCGTGAATTTCTAATGGCCGGACTGTACGATATCAGAGGCAGGCAAACCATGAAAGAATTTTGCGAATCATGGTACAGAAAACTAATACACCTAAAAGCAAGAAGGACTGAAGCTGAGATTGTTTGGGTTCTTTGGCAGAAACTGCCTGAGGATTCTAAACGATATGTTGGAAGTACACACAGAAATTTTTCTGCGTTTTTGGAAAGGGTAGAGGATGAAGATCACTGGCGAAGAAATCGCGGATCCCGTCCCCATCATAGCAACAATTATTCGCGCGAAAGCAATGACCAAAATGAACAATCTGAAAACGATAGGTTTCGTGTAAACACGATTCAAAGAGGTCGTGCGAGAGGCAGGGGAAGTTATACTACGCGCGGTAGAGGATACATGCCGCGGAATTTCCAAAATAGAGACGAAATGGAAAACTGAAAACCGCGTGTGTTACGGGCCGGATTCACGCGGAAACCGGTTTTGGGCCCAAAGAAAAGATGTCCAATATTAGATTCGAAAAGGAAAGATGTAAACCACGAGGCAGGAAGGTTAAGGGCGTGCCTATAGCAGACGGGCGCGGAGTGATACATAGTGGCGGTCCCAGTGCGAAGTCACGTGACCGTTCGTACTCGGGCCAGCGGTTGCCGGAGCAGCGTACAGTGCATTTGGCAGCAGACACAAATGGCAGACGTCAGAACAAGATGGCTGCCGTAGAGAGAGACAGAAGAGACGGGATCGGACACTTCCGATGGCCGGTTTCAGTAGTAGATGAATGTAGAAATGAAAATAAAGTTAATACGTCATATGATAAAGATAACTCAGTAACGGTTTCGTGCGAAAAGACTTTATTAAAGAATGAGAGGGAGACAGAAAAGGCGAGTGAAAAGGGAAATATTGGCACTGTTAATAATGTGTATGAGGTAAAGGACGTAGATGTGGGGGGAGTTATGATGAATAAAGAGGAAAGGGAGGCAGAATATGCCACGCAAAAGACGTGTGCTCAATTAATAATAGGTAAAAATGATGTAAAGGAGGACGTCAGTGAACATTGCATTGTAAACTGTGCAGACAAAATTGTTGTTGATGGAAATGTGTTTAGTGATTCTGAGGTAGAAGGGTGTGGTAATTTCGCACGATTGCCTGAAACTGATAGCATAGAAGAAAATGAAATGAAAGTTATCGAAGTACATAACGATTATACTAAATATGAAGTTAAGGCCGAAATCGTTCAAAGTGATATAACAGAAGTGTCTGACTGTCCAAACGGTGTACATTGTGTAGAAAATGAGTCAAAAAACAAAGTGGCTGAAACATCTAGTGATAATCTGCCTCACTGTTTAAAAGTTGCATTCCTGCTCGAATCTGATGACGAAAATGAAATCAGTGATAGTTCAGATGATGAAAGGTATATGAATACAGACGAAAATGAATATACTAATTTAACCTATTGTTCAAAAGTCGCGTACTTAGGTGAATCTGATGGTGAGGAAGAGAGTAGTGATGACTCTAGTGACGATGAATTTGCAGGTGTAAACGAAAGTGAATATACTTTTACTGACAGAGGGTACGAAAAAATTAGTGACATTGTCCCAAAGCAAGATACAGAAAGTAGAACTGGGCCAAAACCGAAGGAATTATTCAGTAATGTAACACAGGTGCATAATTTGCAGGAACCTCTAGATGATACTATACTGGGGCAAGCCTTAACAAATGTTTTAAATGGGAGTGAATTACAGGAACAAAAAGAACCACCTGATAAAATGATAGCAGAACAGGAGATGTTGTACCTTGCTAAAGATTTTGAATTTCCAAAACCTAAAAAGCCACCTGATGAAACAAAACGTTGGCAAGATCTGAACAGCTTAGTGAAAGATGTAGAAAATGGGAGGCCTAAAAAGCCACCAGATTTAAGTCACTGTTTTTGAACCATAAAAGACTGCCTTGTTAATAAAGAGACTGGGGGCAGGATGTATGTATATACTCTGTCAATATAATGCTTGACTTTATTATTACTGTATCTTAGTGTTACCTGAAAGTGAATTACTGTTTTGTTGACCTTGAGGCCTGGGGCAGGTTGTTTATTTACTGTAGTATACTGTTTGACTTTGCTTAGGAACTGTTTCAATTTTAATTGGATACTTATTGTTGCCAGTCTAATTATGAAGAGAGGGCCATGTAATGTGAGAAACCTGAGAACCTTATGAATAATGATGCTTATGGTCACTTAATGAAAGTGCAAAGAACTCTACAAGATAATAATTTATTTTTAATATACTTAAAAACCAGAAAGGGCTTCTGTTTGCAATATGTGGTTTACTTAAAGCTACATGTCCTCAGATGAGGGTTGTTGAACCCTCAGGGGACATGCACTCTTTGCATTGTCAGGTGCCTGACGAGCACCAGGGACCCGAGTTGTTGCCAGCACTACTTCCATTTCTTTTCGTGCTGTCAACCTTCCTCTTCATCATTGAGAACTTTTACTATCTTCTTTCCTTCTTCTCTATCAAAGTAAACTGAATAGTGTAGAAATAATGTAACATACTGTGTATTGTTTGTGAACAAATAGAAATGAATGATTACATTGGGTACACTAGAAAATGGCCAAGAATAATGAAAGTGTAGTGGGTATTGTAAAGGAAAAATGTATTGGAAAAGTAATTGGAAAGAGAAATATGGATGAGAAAGGTAAGAATACTGAAAACAAGGTAAATGAATACTGTAATATGACTGAATGTAAATGTGTTTCTGAAAATAGGGATAATTATGATGTTGAAAAAACTGTGTGTGTCAAAAACTGAGGAGATGAACCTGACTAATATATGTAAAAATAGGTATGAGAGGCATGTGTCTAGTATCACAAAGGTAGGCAGAAATCACTTGCAATAGGATTTAAAATTATTGTCTGGACTTGATGTATGTAATGACCTAACTGTGTGTGGAAAAGCAATGGTAAAGGAGTAGTAAGAAATTCTTAATACTGACTTGACCCCAAGTATGACATTTAATTGTTTCTTGATTAATGTATATTTTACCTGACGTTGTCATTTGAAAAGAAATGGTTTTGTTGCCAGTGTCTAATTACTGTTTCAAAGTTGCAGGTTATATGTTTTGTACCATTAAAGCAAAAATTACCAAAGATTTGACATAAAGATGAAAAAACTTGGAGATGATAACAATAAACTGCTCAAAAATATATTGTTGGGTAGCAAAACAAGACAAAACAATAAAAATGCTGTAGTCCTGAAATTGAGGACTACCATATATGCTATGTGAGCAGTAGCCAAAGGACTTGCCATTGTGGGGGCAAGGAGTTGATAAGTGGTCACGAACTGCCAAACTTATAGGATGGGGCAGTGTGTCCATTTAAAAATGTGTTTTCTTTAGTGTTTTTTAATCTAAAGTGTGTTTTTGTGCCTAAATGTTTATAAAGACTGCCAAAACAATAATGGGCAGATTGTGTAACATAACTGCTAGTGCTGAGGCAAGCAGTGAACGTAGTTAGGTTTATTGGTCAATGTGTTATGAACTGACTATTCTTTCTGAAGTCAGTGAAAATTTACTATAGAATATATATGGATTCTTATTCAAATGGATGTAGATGTTTTGATGCTAGGGTTTTTGGAATAACTTAAAGTTTTGGACTGTCTGTTTTTAAAATACAGCAGTGATGATTAAAGATAGGTTCTGGATAGGTTAATGTGTTTTTATGCAACAAACATTTTGGACTGCTATTAATGAAGAGCAGCTTTAAAGTTAATTGTTTTGAAAAAAACCTTGAAAATTTACTTTTGTATTTAAAGAGTCAGTGGGAAAAAGTTCTCATAGCTGTTTGTGTAAATATTTGTGCATTGATGAAGGCAAACTGAAATTTTGAACATTACATTAACTACTGAACCCTGTGAAAAGTACTATGATCATTAGCATACTTGTGTGTCTCTGAAAGTTTCATTCTTTAAAAAACATTGAAAGACAAATTTCTGCTTTGTTGAGTTAAAATTATTTTTGCGGTTGTCTATGTGTTTATTATTATCATCTGTGCTGTTGTATATGTGTTTATTATTATTATTATTATTAAATTTTGTTTGAAGGCCATACCTATTCTGCTAATATGAAGCTTATTTTGTGTACTGTTTTATGTTTTATTTGAACTGTGTGTGTATGAAGTGAACATGCTCAATGATAACTTGTATAACGATGCAAAATTAGTTTCCTTAAACCAGTCTGAAAATGAAAATTACTATAAATGCTTTACTTTGAGGATGTTTTTGGAAGGAATGTATGCATTTCTTAGTGTATATACTGTATATTTGTAATGTGTGTTTTTTTTCTCTCCCAACTGAAGTTGGATGGAATAAATTATTGTTTTTTGCAGCCAACACCACTTAGGTGTTATAGATGTTTCCTTGAAGTATCCCTTACAGGAAACTTCAACGAAACATGGGGCATGTGTAACACCACAGCCCTTATGCTGTATGGATTTATTTATTTATTTTTTTGCTTTATTTAATGTTACATTGTTGATCGTCTGTAAATGTGTTTGAATCGATAACATAAAATTGTGTACTCTTTTCTTTGTTAAAACTTTGATGTCGTAGTTTGTTTCAATGCAAAGTAGTGTATCTGTAATGTAAATACTTTGTCCCATTTGGAGGGAACAAATCTTACTGTATATAATTGTAATTTTGTATGAATAATTTTTTGTAGAGGTGTCAATATGTGAAAATGTTCTGTCTTATTTAATGTATTTGATTGCTGTTATGTAAACTGCTGATCCTCACTTAGGGCTCTTAGTATTCTGTGTATAAGAGGTGTAGTGGTTCCCCTCGGGAACGGAACTGTGTAGCGCGTGCAAAATGTGGTTGGCCTAGGTGGAAAAGGTGGAACAAGAGTCAGTCGGGGACGATCAGTTAGTCGGGGACGAGCCAGCAGTCAGAGATGAGCTACGAGTCCGTGCACTGCTGTGTAAAAGTTGCATAGTGCTGGTTTCGAGAGAGGCTTTTCTGTTATTTTCCAAGGCCTCGGATGGATGGATAAATAGCTGGGCTATTCTGGAATTTGTATCTAACTTCGCCACCAAGAAATGACAGAGCCCAGCAATTCTGCATGCAATTCCACCTGCCAACATGCAGTTGCCACCACATTGCGCGATCATTGCAACGTAATATTATAAGGGTGTACAGTGAAGGATCAGCTTAATGGATGTGTTATTGTGCTGAAATATAAGGTAATGTGTATCTGAATTTATGTACCTACCCTGATATTTCTCCTCATCATAACACCTCTCAGGGTCCTCTCCGTTTGAAGTAAAGTGATTACCGAGTATCCTTACTGAAAGTACGTTAAAACTCAGTTCGCTAATTAATACCTATTGGACAGAGTAAAGTTAAAGTTAATGTGGCAAGAGAGTGAGTTAGAGTTAATGATGCTTGCTGAAATAATTTTCCTAGTAAAACTGATTATTAATGTGTTGTTGCCAAATTCAAATTAAAATTTCTCAAGACTGAGGTTTATAAAGTTTTGCTTAGTAAGTGATCACATTACTACCTGTTGTTAATCGTAGAAAATGAGCTAGTATCTTACATAAATGTTAATTTTATGTCTCATGCCACTAAAAGTGGAAAATTGCATAGTAGGAAATTATATGTTCATGATTACTAAGTGTTTGTCTTTCTTGTGTGCATATTAACAGTATAAAGACTACTCACTTTGTGTAAACCCTGAAAGTAATAGTGTGTTTCGGTAGCTGTTATAATTTTGCAAATAGTTTGTGCTGTTCCAACTGTTGGTTTCAATCTTAAAACATAGGTGTGTCAGAGTTCATTGCACTCGCGTGTGGCCAAGTCTAGGTTGTGTTTGTCCGTTATAATTACTAATAACTATTTTCTTGAACGAGAATGTTAATCATTCTCATGCCTAGTTAGGCTGGCGACCGGTTTCGTTATTCATTAAACAGTGCAGATAATCAAAATTTCATTTGTTACTGTTCAAATATTTACGTATTTCTGACTTTCATTTCCGATAAGCCACTTCCGTTAGGGACAACACGGTCAACATAACAAAAATCCTCTCAGAGGGTAACACTGCTCTGTTGATTTGCACTATAATTGCTTTTACAAAAGAGTTTTATGTCAAAGCCTGTTTCCAACTTTAAGGTTATGGTACAATAGTAACAGCAGTTAGGAGTGTTATAGGCTTTCTCCTCTCTCATTCCTTGTCCCAAGCACATATTCTCCTTTAACATTTTTTCTACTCCTTCCCCTACAACTGCATTCCAGCCTCCATGACTTTTAAATTTTCATCTCCCTTCACGTACTGTATTATCATTTCAGTACCATTATATTCTTTCTCCATCTCTTAATCTTCAGCTTCCGACATTGGCATGTACATCTGAACGATTGTTGTCGGTGTTGATTTGCTGTCGAGTCTGATAAGAACAATCGTATCACTGAACTGTTCTCACTAACACATTCTCTGCTCTATCTTCCTATTTACAACGAATCCTACTACCGTTATACCATTTCATGCTGCTGTAGATGTTACCCTATACTCATCTATCCAGAAATCTTCGTCTTCTTTCTATTTCACTTAACTTACCCGTACTATATCTACTCTGAGCCATTACATTTCCTTTTTCAGATTTTGTATCTTCCCTACCACGTTCGAGTTTCTGACATTCCACGCCCCTACTCGCACAACGTTATCCTTTCGTTGGTTATTCAATCTTTTTCTCATGGTCACCATCCCCTTGGCAGTCCCCTACAGGTGATCCGAATTGAGGACTATTACGCAGATAACCTGGATAAAACGTGTTATTTTTGAGCGAATTAAGAGCTGTCTGCTACCTAGGGCTTCCTGCTGATATTAATCACCACATAAATTTGTTCTACCAATGCATCGCAGTAGATTGTAATACATTTTAACATGATATCAATATTTACTTCATTCGCAGAGTGCTAATTACAATTACTGGAGTAGTATGGTTTTATGTTGGTTAGTAAGTCCAAGTGGCAAGATGAAGCCATTAACGGGTAGTGCCCCTTGAGTAGAAGGCCAGGTGTTAAGGTGCGGACTTGTAGGCGAAAAACGATTAATGGCTAGCGACAACCGTAGTCAACTTACTGGTGCACTTTCGACTATACAGAAAACATCAGGCATTAAATTATGTGATATATCAGCAGGAAGACTGTTACACGCAGAGTAAAAAAATTATTAATTCACTTAAGTGAGTAGATATTAAGGTACAAATGGTCGCCAGTAATGCACTTATACCCCTAACACCATTCGCAGTTTCTTTTTTGCAATACGTATTTCTTCTAGAAAATTTTAATTTGTGGGCATCACTACTCATATTGCTAAAGCCGGTTTTCATATGAATGCTGTTTGATCACACTATAGTATTATCCCATATTCCTGTGTTGTAGAAGGCACTGTGCATTGAATTTTGGTCGACGCAGTGAGGCATAGTGATGCTGGTTAGAATTCGTTAGCGAGCAAACAAACATTCGGTGGAAAACTGCTCATTTCACTCATTTTCTAATCATAAGTTTAATATGTGGCGCTCACTGACGCTATTATTACCTATTTTCATTATTTCTTCTTGGGTAAAATATGACTAAACTAATTGCCTGAATGTATATTTTTCTAATAATTTACGATTTTTTAAAAATAAATTGAATTTTGTACAGCACGTTTTTAATCAAGTTGTCTTCAAACAAAGTCAAATCTTCCGTTACAACATTTAAAGGGTTGAAACTAACAATCAGAAAAACAGGAATTGCAGCTATATTCCTTTTTACAAGTAGCATAATGCAGAAGACAACGCGGAGAACTGTATCATTCCTGTATTGATACTGTACAGTCATTTTTTCTAAGCTGATAGTCATACATAGCCTTTGCAGTCTAACACACAGAACGAACTGGTATTAAATAATATTTAATTTCATGTTGCATTCGATTGGGAAATGACGCTGTGAGAACATACGTGCTTCAGTTTCACGGTTGGGTTACAGTTCAGTTGCATAGAGTTATCTAGCACTACCTAACCCTTTCAGACTCTCTGGCTACAATCTTGTACTTTAATTTTACTGTGTCTTAGCTGCAACACAAGTATTCTTTCCCAGTGGAATCCTAGGGTACACATTTCTGAGCGTTCAAACTTTTCATCGTGCGCAAGGGCTGCCAACTGTTAGGCATCACTATGAAAGGTTAGGAAGTCAATGTAGCAGTGCGCAACGGCTAGTGACCACCGGATTCCAAGGGTGTCGTTGGTTCGCTGTATTCCACTGTATAATTCAATACTGTTATTGTTTTTGCATAGTAATTACTGAGTGATAGTTTAACTATTCATTACAATCGAAAATATTTCTTTATTAGTTATTTTAGTCTATAAAATAAAGCCAAGTGCGCAAAGTACGTCTTGGAAACGAGTACATATATTTGATTAACTTTGCATCTAAAATCATTAAGAAAACCACCTAATAATATTGCGTCAAGAGGAAAAATTATGCGTCCTTCAAAAAAAAATTCGGGTCACTAGGCTGCAGAAATATTTTTCAGAATTTTTATGAAAATACTAAGAAGAAAGGAAGTAGTTATGAGATGTAATTTTGTTTTCCGAAATGCGTTAGTTTACAGAAGCCTTTAACCCCTAGTGAATTCAGAGAATTACTTCTATAACTAAATTCCTAATGTTCTGGTATTCGTTCCATTGGATTAAAATTGTGACATCTTAATCTTTTCGTTCTCTGTTTATGTCTGCTATTGAATATGTCATCTGTGTCTCCAAAAGGCTCAATTCTACTAAGTAATGTGAACGTCTGGTGTTACTAGAACGCATTATATCTGAAAGGAGCCCATTAGTGCACCAAGATGAACGCCAAGCGAGGAAATGAAGTTGTACTAAATTAAGTTATATATGTGCAGATAGTTTGTAGTTCATTTCGACATTAATATATTTCAGTCTTTCCAGAAAATGTAGGAACATATAGTTTTTAGAAGTTTCAGCTACATAAATTTGGGAACACTATCCAGGTGACGATGCCTATTCCCATTTCCAAGTTCCTACATCAAATTAATTGATCTTAGTATTTGATTTCCCAGATCGTAAGACAGAAACACATAATTCAGGAACGGTTTTGAAAGTAAACCAAAGAATACGAAAGCAGTGTAGAACGTATGAGATCAATAATAAATATAAAATCAAAATTGGAGAAAACAAAGCAGAGGCAGTGAATTATTTATGGTATCCTACAAGCAAAATAAAGTATCGTGGACGAAACATGGGGGATCTCAAAATTAGATTAACAACAACCCAGAGGGAATTTCCGGCTAAACGATATCTACTAGTATGAAAAATTGGTCTTGATTTAAAGAATAAATTCTGATTATGTACATCAGGAAGGGAGCACTGAATGGAAGTGAATCACGGACGACGGCGACAAAGGAATAGAAGTGAATCGAATCATCTGAAACAGGGTACTAAAGAGGAATGTTCAGAATTAGCGGATGGATAAGATAACAAATGATATGACTCTCCTCAGATCCGGAGAGGAGAGGAACATACTGAAAACACTGAGAATAAGTTGGGAGAGGATGGTAGCACAAGTACTAAGCCATCAGGGAATAAACTTCATTGTAGTGGTGAGAGTGCAGAGTATAAAAATTGTAGAAGAAGTGAGAGACTGGAATATATCCAACAAATAACTATTGACTTCCATTGTAGTTGCTACATTTTCAGTTAAACCACAAACACACATGATATAGACAGAGGTACACTACAGGATGCACTCATGCCGTGCGATCGTTTATCGTAAGTCTTAAGAAGCGCAGCAGAGGTTTCTAAGTCGTGGTAGCTCGCTAGACGTCGTTTTCTTCGTATTCCGCGTATCCACCCTGGCTCCATGTCATGTTAATTGCCCCTTATTGCAGCGGCCTCCTTCATCAGTGGGAGTAACCCTTGCCCAGCCGCCTTGAATAATAGCCTGCCATTATTTAGGGGCCAATAAGTGGCGAGAAGGGGGGGCGAGGGCGGTCTAGAATGGCAGCAGGATCCATCGCTACACAGGTCACCATCTTGACTTTCTCTAACTACATTTACTGGGGTGAAGTTGCGTAGTCGTACTACGAGAATCATCTCGCAGCCAAACCACCTGCGGCGATCAAGCAATAAATCGCAAGAGTGACAGACGTATAGCCATTTTATATGGAAGAGGCTAAATAGAATACAAAATTCAATTTAAGCTCTTCTTAGCGTTCATGTGACACAAAGAGAATTGAAATGTTCGATGTAATCGTTTGAAGAAAGCAGAAACTTAAAATATATATTGAGAAACTGAACATACAAATGTACTGACCTAGAAAAATACGTTCATCGTGTACCACAACTCTTTTTGAGAAAACACTGAGAAAGATAAGCTGCATCCTTTAAAAAGCCTATTTTGTCAGTACATGATATTATGTTTCCATGGTTGGATTGTGTATTATAAAAGTAGCGGCCAAGCGCTAACTTGATGACATTCTTCTTTAACACGTTTTATTGTTTCTTACCGTTACTCGTTTCGACCATTAGGTTCATCGTCGTCAGCTTTAGAGTGCTTTGTCATGGTAAATGAAATGAAATAATAGTTTGGCATTATTGGTGGGGAGACCCCAACTGAGGTTCTGCGGCAGCGTGGTTCGTCTATTCATTTTGCGCCACTTCGGCGACTTCCGCGTGGATGATAATCAGTTGAAATGATTAGGAGAGCCCTACAGAGTAACATTTCATGTAAAAGTTTGAACACAAATTGAAAATCGAGGATAAACTGAAGTTGGAACTGTATGTTATATGTACAGTATTGCATTCAACAGCAGATTAACAATTTGTCATGTAAATACAATGCAGACGTCTGACGATTAACAAAATGTTCGAAACACGGAATAGCAAGAAACAATGAAACGTGTTAAAGAAAAAGTCATCAAATCAGTTGTTGGTAACTGTTTTTATAACTTACTAACGAACCTGGCAAAGCTAAGCACGTATGGGAATTGTATATATATCTGAAACACATTTCTCCCTCTCTCTCTCTCTCTCTCTCTCTCTCTCTCTCTCTGGCCTCTCCTACGCCAGCTCTCTTCTCATCTAATACTCTCCTCTCTTTTGTCCCTCTCATGCTCGTCCGCTCCCTCTCTCTGTACATTAACTCCTCCCTCTTCCCTCTGATCACCTCTTCTACCACCCCTCCACCTTTACGTCTGTTTTAATGGTATGAGAGAGGCCTTTGCGCCGGCCGGGGTGGCCGAGCGGTTCTAGGCGCTACAGTCTGGAACCGCGCGACCGCTACTGTCGCAGGTTCGAATCCTGCCTAGGGCATGGATATGTGTGATGTCCTTAGGTTAGTTAGGTTTAAGTAGTCCTAAGTTCTCGGGGACTGATGACCTTAGAAGTTAAGTCCCATAGTGCTCAGAGCCATTTGAACCATTTTTGAGGCATTTGCAGTTGCTGGATGTGTGAGGATAGTAACTTCAGTCGCAGTATTACGCATAATTTCAACCTGCGGACGGACAGGATTACAAAATTTAGGACGATTCAGATTTCGTAACATATACTAACAATAAGCCAGTAAGTATAAATATAAATTATCGGATGCCCTTAAATCAGACGGCAAGGAAAAAATCTAAACAGCAAGTTGTTGCTCAGCCTATGGTTCTGTTTCGATCTTCACTTCCAATCCCCTGTCCAATTATTGTATCGCCCTCTCGTTCGGTTATAGGAAACCAAACGAAGGACAAGTTTGGCCACAACATCTCTGGCGGGTCTGCAGAATTTGCGCGCAACGGTCTGATTGGCTAACTTCAGTGCTAATTAACACGCAAACGCTGCAATGTAATGAGTTTGTTTCTTGATAGCTATTTCTCAGCAACCTATCGTGCAACACACTTAAAACTTTTCAGACAGTGTCTGACCATCCTCTGTATTATGATTCACAAACTCTCACTAGTAAGCTCTCATGATAACGCCATTTCGATCCTCATTTGTTGTCTTCATCAAGAAACAAAGTTTTAATATGGCCATAACGAAAAGAAAAATTTACGTTTCAAAACAATAATAATGTAATAAAGGAACGTGATAATACAGCGTGAATCACTAAAACCTGTGCTGAAAATATTGTGGAGATGGAAGGTACGATTGATGTGTGATTTTCATAGAATGCTCGTATGGTTAGCCAATGAATTGATTATAACAATACTCCGAAAGTGTATTTTTTGTCCAAACAAACACGTATCCAAATGGAACAATTTCTATTGATATTAACTAACTAAAAGTAGGGCGAATTAGAGTGCCAATGGTGTTCGTTGCAGGCCGGTCGAGGTGGCCGAGCGGTTCTAGCGCTACATTCTGGAACCGCGCGACCACTACGGTCGCAGGTTCGAATCCTGCCTCGGGCATGGATGTGTGTGATGTCCTTAGGTTAGTTAGGTTTAAGTAGTTCTAAGTTCTAGGGGATTCTAGGGGACTAATGACCACAGAAGTTAAGTCCCATAGTGCTGAGAGCCATTTGAACCATTTTTTGTTCGTTGCAGGATTATAAAACGAGATATCCTATTTCGAAGATTTCACACCGACACTTGTTTGTGCCATTCAAACGGCGCAGTTTCTACGTACGATATTGTTATGTCTGCTGCGAGTATGCTAGCGTGTCAGTTGGGTGCATTGTGACTTGCTACTCAGTTAGTGTGTGACAGTCAAGCAGCAGGTCGCGAGTGAACGATGTAACTTACAAATGCAGAGAAAGTTCGACATGGTGTATAGAGATTGTAGGAAGAATGCAGTTCGTTCTTGTAATGTGTATACGGGCAGGTATCCCAATAGACGATAACCATCTCGGCAATTATTTATTAACCTCATCAACCAGTTACGTGAAGGACACAGGCAACGTAAAAGAAGGAAACAAGCAACGGGAGTAGGGGGAATTATTGTTCTGGCTGCGGTGGCAATTTATCGGCACATTAGATCCTGCGTAGTCGCACGAGAAAGTGACGTCAGGGAAGTTCCCACGCACTCTCCGTCGACATAGATTCCAGCCTCATCTCATCTCCCTCAGTCAAGAGCTTCCCGAAAACGATTATGAGAATCGTGTTAACTTCTGTGCATAGGCATTAAGACAAGATACCCGATGTGTCTCGTTTAGTGGTGAAGCCTTGAAACGTAGGCATTAAAGGACTGTAATTGTGTCATGTCGAATAACGAGCCATCAGCTCACAGGCTCGTTTATCATAGATGGAACACTGAACGCGCACAGGTATCACAGCCTCCTAACAGACCGTCTTCCACGGATCCTAAAAGACGTTCCTCTGCAGACCAGGAGGAACCTGTAGCTCTAACGTTATGGATGTCAAGTCCATAGTGCGTGAAGTATTACAGCATGTCTCCACGAGCTGTTTCGAATACGTTGGACTGGACGCAGAGGACCTGTACCTTGGACGACCTGATCCACGGATTTGACGCCGTTAGAATTTTTTCTCTGGTGAAAGCTGAAAGAACCTGTCTATAAGAACGTACAAACTATACCGGATTATAAGCAACGACTCATTACTGCAACCTACTCGGACATATTTGCTGAATGGTAGCATGTGTGCAGCAGCCGTTCCATACCAGCCTGGAAGTGTGTGGTCATTTTTAACACAACCTGTGGTGATCAGTTGTCTCGATACTGGTCAGAATCCATATAACTAGTGTACACTCGTATGTTGTTCTTTACTGCCTTTTTTTTTTTTTTTTTTTTTTTTGTCATCAGTCTACTGACTGGTTTGATGCGGCCCGCCACGAATTCCTTTCCTGTGCTAACCTCTTCATCTCAGAGTAGCACTTGCAACCTACGTCCTCAATTATTTGCTTGACGTATTCCAATCTCTGTCTTCCTCTACAGTTTTTGCCCTCTACAGCTCCCTCTAGTACCATGGAAGTCATTCCCTCATGTCTTAGCAGATGTCCTATCATCCTGTCCCTTCTCCTTATCAGTGTTTTCCACATATTCCTTTCCTCTCCGATTCTGCATAGAACCTCCTCATTCCTTACCTTATCAGTCCACATAATTTTCAACATTCGTCCATAGCACCACATCTCAAATGCTTCGATTCTCTTCTGTTCCGGTTTCCCACAGTCCATGTTTCACTACCATACAATGCTGTACTCCAGACGTACATCCTCAGAAATTTCTTCCTCAAATTAAGGCCGGTATTTGATATTAGTAGACTTCTCTTGGCCAGAAATGCCTTACTCTCAAACCATACTGTGTACTCATTAGACTGTTCATTCCGTTCAGCAGGTCATTTAACTCTTCTTCACTTTCACTCAGGATAGCAATGTCATCAGCGAATCGTATCATTGATATCCTTTCACCTTGTATTTTAATTCCACTCCTGAACCTTTCTTTTATTTCCATCATTGCTTCCTCGATGTACAGATTGAAGAGTAGGGGCGAAAGGCTACAGCCTTGTCATACACCCTTCTTAATACGAACACATTTTTCCTGCAGCCATTTCATCTTAGCTTCCCTGCACTTCCTGTTTATTTCATTCCTCAGCGACTTGTACTTCTGTATTCCTGATTTTCCCGGAACATGTTTGTACTTCCTCCTTTCATCAATCAACTGAAGTATTTCTTCTGTAACCCATGGTTTCTTCGAAACTACCTTCTTTGTACCTGTGTTTTCCTTCCCAACTTCTGTGATGGCCCTTTTTAGAGATGTCCATTCCTCTTCAACTGTACTGCCTACTGCGCTATTCCTTATTGCTGTATCTATAGCGTGAGAGAACTTCAGACGTATCTCGTCATTCCTTAGTACTTCCGTATCCCAATTCTTTGCGTATTGATTCTTCCTCACTAATGTCTTGAACTTCAGCCTACTCTTCATCACAACTATATTGCGATCTGAGACTATATCTGCTCCTGGGTACGCCTTACAATCCAGTATCTGATTTCGGAATCTCTATCTGACTATGATGTAATCTAATTGAAATCTTCCCGTATCTCCCGGCCTTTTCCAAGTATACCTCCTCCTCCTGTGATTCTTGAACAGGGTATTCGCTATTACTAGCTGAAACTTGTTACTGAACTCAATTAGTCTTTCTCCTCTTTCATTCCTTGTCCTAAGCCCATATTCTCCTGTAACCTTTTCTTCCACTCCTTCCCCTACAACTGCATTCCAGTCGCCCATGACTATTAGATTTTCGTCCCCCTTTACATACTGCATTACCCTTTCAATATCCTCATACACTTTCTCTATCTGTTCATCTTCAGCTTGCGACGTCGGAATGTATACCTGAATTATCGTTGTTGTGTTGGCAGAAGAGCCAACACCGTGATGCTAGAGGAGGCCGAAATGCACGCGTGTAAGGTCACGCAGACTGGCGTGAGGTCTGGAACAAGGTAATGTAATTATATTATCAAGAAAAGTACGTAGCTGCTGGAATACTTAACTTTAATCCATAATTGGAGAACATCGCTCTTGATGATACACGAATTACAAGATCAATAGCAAATGATAATGGCGCCTTGCTAGGTCGTAGCAAATGACGTAACTTAAGGCTATGCTAACTATCGTCTCGGCAAAAGAGAGCGTAATTTGTCAGTGAACCATCGCTAGCAAAGTCGGCTGTACAACTGGGGCGAGTGCTAGGAAGTCTCTCTAGACCTGCCGCGTGGTGGCGCTCGGTCTGCAATCACTGATAGTGGCGACACGCGGGTCCGACGTATACTACCGGACCGCGGCCGATTTAAAGGCTACCACCTAGCAAATGTGGTGTCTGGCGGTGACACCACAATCGTTGTCGGTGTTGGTCTGCTGCCGATTCTGATTAGAACAACCCGGTCACTGAACTGTTCACAGTAACACACCCTCTGCCCTACCTTCCTATTCATAACGAATCCTACACCTGTTATACCATTTTCTGCTGCTGTTGATATTACCCGATACTCATCTGACCAGAAATCCTTGTCTTCCTTCCACTTCACTTCACTGACCCCTACTATATCTAGTTTGAGCCTTTGCATTTCCCTTTCCAGATTTTCTAGTTTCCCTACCACGTTCAAGCTTCTGACATTCCACGCCCCGACTCGTAGAACATTATCCTTTCGTTGATTATTCAATCTTTTTCTCATGGTAACCTCCCCCTTGGCAGTCCCCTCCCGGAGATCCGAATGGGAGACTATTCCGGAATCTTTTGCCAATGGAGAGATCATCATGACACTTCTTCAATTACAGGCCACATGTCCTGGGGATACACGTTACGTGTCTTTAATGCAGTGGTTTCCATTTCCTTCTGCATCCTCATGTCGTTGATCATTGCTGATTCTTCCGCCTTTAGGGGCAATTTCCCATCCCTAGGACAAGAGAGTGCCCTGAACCTCCATCCGCTCCTCCGCCATCTTTGACAACGCTGTTGGCAGAATGAGGCTGACTTCTTATGCCGGAAGTCTTCGGCCGCCAATGCTGCTTTTCTACTTTGCAAATATGATATCTCGTAAATTACTCGCACTGGAATCCTGACATTTTAATTTGTCCTACCTTTAGATGGTAGGAGTCAGTGGGAACTGTCCCATTCATGATAGTGATGATGATGAAATCCCATACTCCTTGACAGCGTAGGGGACGATGCGGGAGACCCGCAACACTGTACTAGGCAAGATCCTAGCGGAGGTTTGCCGTTCCCTTCCTTCGGTTGTAATGGAAATGAATGATGATGAAGACGATTGCTGGTCCCGGCGAAGTTTCGAGTCCTCCCTCGGGCATGGGTGTGTGTGTTTGTCCTTAGGATAATTTAAGTTAAGTAGTGTGTAAACTTAGGGACTGATAACCTTAGCAGTAAGTCACATAAGATTTCACACATTTGAACATTTTTTTTATGAAGACGACACAACAACACCCAGTTATCTCAAGGCAGGTGAAACTCCCTGACCCCGCCGGTAATCGAACCCGCGGCCCCGTGCTCTTGAAGCGAGAACGCTACCGCGCGACCAGGAGCTGCGGCCATTCATGATAGTGTATATATACACAAAATATTCACTTTCTAAGTATTAATGCAATCTCTTGGTCGGCTAACAATACAAGCTCCTGACTACTAATCCATTCTGTGAAAACAGTAAAACGGTAGCACTTCCCATTTCCGCAATGATATCGGTACAAGTTTGGATGATTCACCCTTCATAGACAGAAAAAAGAGAGACTAGATTGAGAAATATTTTCGGAAATACTAAAAATAATAACTGGAATCGCACTGAAAATTCCTTCGAAAAATCATTGAAAATACAACTGCAATCACGAATTCTAAAAATCATGTGCTAAGTATTTATTTGTTGACTTGAGTACATACATTGTGCACATCCCACACACGTTTAAAGTTACAGAAATCAAAGGACGTTCCTCCCCATGTACGTGTCGTAAGAATAATTCTCATGAAAGCGAAGGAACTTATCCAGTGACTTACACAATTGTTATTCACTTATATCAAGTTAGCATCATACTCGGCGAAAGTAAATGATCAGGGTAATTCAGAAACAACTAATTCGGTTGCCACAAGAAGTAGATGTGGACAGTTTTTTATTTAGCATTTAATCTACACCCTAGTAACTGCCATATCATGGAGATGAACGAGAGATTTTTCTTTCTACTGAATTAATTACCTATTGTGTTGATAAAGAACAAAAAGGTAACAAAGATTGAAAGCAAGCAAAAGGATACTGTAAGAGGGTGATGAAAGGGGAGGGTTTGGCGCTTTCTTGTGGAAAGAAAATAAGTTCTCTCCAGAAGACCTTTCCACCAGTAAACGACCGGTTCAAATTAATAAGTACGCTTTTGTTGTCTATCGAATTCTCATTATGCCGGCATTCTTATTAGACAGCTGAAATGCGGGCCAGCACCGTGAAAGCCGTCGTAATGCTTTCCCCTGCGGTGTCTGACAGAAATAGCTCAACTTTCTGACAACTCAGACATTCTTCTCACAAATTAATTCGGGCCACTTTAAAAGTTCATTTGAAAACCTAGCAGTTTCTGATTCACCTAAAAGTAACTGTATTTCACTCTCTAATGGTTGGAATGAAAGTACCCTAGCATGCTACTCGACTTTCAAATATATTTTACCTCCACACTATACTACTGCGTATGCATATGATGTGGAACTGTTACAACGAACGAATAACTCAACATATGTCCATGCAGAAATAATGGAAATCTCCTTCATTTAGTTGCACCTGACTTTCTCTGAAATATGCGATGTTGATGACGATACATAATATGACATACCACACCATTATGCCTTAACTTGATTATAAATTATTCGTTGATGTGGAGCAACAGTCATGTACACGTGACAGTGATGTGAGACACTTTCCAGGAATATTTGGGACCATTCATTTCACGTGGTTCATTTCGAAGTAAAAATATATAACTGATAATCTCTTGTGTCTGCCGACATCCCAAAACAAACTCCAATAAAACAAAATACCAGTCGTACTTATATGTTAATCACTAGGTAAAGTATCTGTCTGTCTACTGATTATAAATATGTTTCACATTTTATTGTAGTTACAACAAGGAAGAATATATTTCCCCGAGTAAATATCAGTATGATTATTGGTTACGTAACGATGATCACATAGAGTAGTAAATATATTTAGTTTTGTTACTTTTGTATTTTTCAATCACTGTTTCATTCAATTTGATGGTTACGGTGTGCATTGTTTAATACAAAACTAATTATTAAAGAAAATTAAATTGTAGTAAACCACATGTGAAAATTAGTGAGCGAAGAGTTGAGAGTGGAA
Organism: Schistocerca nitens; assembly: GCF_023898315.1. Taxonomy (NCBI): domain Eukaryota; kingdom Metazoa; phylum Arthropoda; class Insecta; order Orthoptera; family Acrididae; genus Schistocerca; species Schistocerca nitens. The sequence continues at coordinate 462,000,666 of NC_064617.1, read as the reverse complement.
GTACCAGGTGACAAAATAAACATCATTAAAAATATATATATATTTACTCAGACCTCGACTGCGCTAACTGAACTGAACCACAAATAGCTGCCAAAAGGTGTGCAATTAAAAGAAAGTGTGCAGAGCTCACCGGGAAAGCTTTTACAATAAGCCGGTAACTCACCCAATGAGAAGTGGGCGTCGGTCACCAGTATTGATGGTGACATCCTGCACCATAGCTCGTTTAAGTTCCCACAGCCCCTGCTTGTAACATTCACAGACGAATTCATTAAAGTAAATGCAACAGTTGTAGACAAGAACCGCAGCAATTTCGTTAGCGATTATTAAGTCCCCAACGTTGATGAGAATTAAACACCAGCAATACAAACTGTTTTACGATAATAAATATTCTAGAAAAATAGAAACAGTTAACACTGATGAAGTAAATGTGGTCAGTTTTTTATTTAGAATTTGATCTACACTTTAGTAACTCTCAGATCATGAAGACAAACGAGAGATTTTTCCGTCTACTGAAATAGTTACCCAACGTGTTGATAAAGAACAAAGAGATAATGATTGAAAGCAAACAAAATGATGCTGTAAGGGGATGATGAAATTTATTGCTGTAAGTAATATGAAGCTGAAGTTGAAATACAATGTAAACTAACCGTAATTGCAGAAGTAGCTGAACTCAAATGTGTCAATATATCATCAATGTGATTTTTCCAGTTCATTTTCTCATATCAATGCACAAACCCAGATATTTTGAATATCATGCTTTAGAAACAACCTTCTATTCAAATTCTATATTTAAGAATGGTGTTATGCCAGTTACTCTACAGAACAGTATAATTATGCTGTGTTTTCTCTAAATTTGTGAGAGTCATTTCGCAGAGAACTACTCAATAATTTCTGAAAGATATTATTTACCATTTCCTCAGTTGTTTCTTACTTTTTTAACATAATTATTATACTTATGGCATCAGCAATAAGAACTGGCTTTGCATCTTCATGAATATGGGAAAATCATTAATATACGTATATTAAAAACAATAACAGACGCAAGACTGAACCCTGCAGCAGACCATTCGTGATACTTCCCCAGTCAAAGGACACCCCTGGTTTTTGCATAACATCTGTACCGTAATTTTGAACCTTCTGCATTCTTCCAGTTAAATATGAGTTAAACCATTTCAGCACTGTCCCACTCATACTACAACACTTAAGCTTATCTAGAAGAATTCCGTGATTCACACTATCAAAAGCCTATGAGAGTTCACAAAAACTCCTAGTGGGTGGTGTTCCGTTATTCATGGTAGTTAATATTTACTCATTGAAATCATATATAACATTTCCTGCTGAAAAACCTTTCTGAAAACGCAACTGACTTTCTGTTAGTACTTCATTTTCACAAACATATGAAGCTGCTCTTTAATACATTGATTTTTGAAGGATCTAAGGTAATGCTGTCAGAAGTGAGATTGTTTGGTAGCATCAGACCTATCGCACTTTATATGCAATGGTTTAACAATAGCATATAGGAGCCTGTCTGAAAAAATGCCCTGTTTGAGTTAGCTACTACGTAAGCGGCTGAGAATCCATCTTATCTTTTAAGAACCAACTTGTAGTGCTCTGTTGGATACGCTATCAATTCTATGCGATCTTATTTCAGTATCATAGATGGGTTGACCTTCAATTTTATCGGCTAGGATAAGTGCTGTCTCTTCTGTATACAGCCCCACATTTTCTAACGAAATGCTGGATCCTATTTTCTCTATAACACTAAAAAATGATTACTGAAAGTATTTCCACTTCTGACTTTTCATTGAGTTTGGTGGGAATACAGTCTTCCTGTGGTCTCCGTTGCCCACTTTCTCTTTTGACAATATGCCTCATTGCTTTCATATCATTTTCTGAGTTGCTAATATCAGACATAATGCACATACTTCTGAGCCTCTTATTACTTTTTCTAGATACAGTGGAATAGGTTAAGTAACGTTTGACTGTTTCTGGATCACTGCTCCTTCTAGCTCTTTACAAGATATTTTATCCCTTTAGCAAGCCATGGATATTAAAATAGTTTCTTACAATTATGTTTCAAAGTTTTCTTATGGAAACCGTTTTCAAATATACTCGCGAAGGTATCATGAAATTAGTTAAATTTTAAATTAGCATTTGGTTCCCTGTACACCTCACCCTAATCATCTAGTCATCCTAGTCACCTAGAATGTTTTAAGCTTTCCCTAAAATTTGTATCTGTTAAATCATTAATTGAACACTCTATTTTGCAAGACTGGTTTGCGTTACCATATGAAGCTGTCATGTACTGTGCTTACAAAATTATCTTGCTCCTATGACAGCTGGCATTGATCACGGAGTGCCGAGTATGCTTCCACAGCCGATTCATTAGTGATTCCAACCACAACTTGCAGCCAACCGTGCCAGTCGACCCACTGCGCGTTACAGCCAAATAGCCTCTGCTTTGCTTCCTCTTTTCACTCCGCATTGCCCCGGTATGCTGCCCTCGACCAGGACTGCGTCCCACGTCCTCTCCAGTCTGAGGTCGAAAACACAACCCCTAAAAACGGCGTGAGGTGTACTTTCAATCTTCACAGACAGATAGGCCATGGAGACTCTCCCAGACCCGTTGTGGCACATTTACCGTAGATAGTTGTGGAGAAACTCCATCGTTATGAGCTGGCATGTCTGAATATACCTCCCACCCCAACCCCACATCAAAAAAGAAAAGAAAAGAAGTAGAAACTAGGGTGTTTTTACTATGATAATATTTGGTGGACAGTCTTAACCTAGCTAAGGTGAACTTCATTTGTCTCACCAGTAGACGGGATTTTAACCAAGAGGCTAACTGTGGTCAACGCTGTCCCGACAAGCCCTAGAAAACGTGGCAGTAGCTTAGTCGAAATAGTTGCATCCCCCAGGACTTCGGATAAAAATTGCTGGTAAAGACGACATCATCCACATTCAACATCGCAGGAGGTCGTTTAAGAGCTTAAGTTGGACAGAGGGGAATTAAGAAGGTATGTAAAGATCAAAGTAGTGGGTTTTGGTTTATCGACCTCATAGGTGTCGGTATTACTTAAACTTTCTGGAAACAAATGCGGGTGCGTTTTCGCTAACTAAGGTCTTAGGTGAGCGGAAAATATGGAAAAAACGTTAATGGGACCGCAAATGGCAAGCCAAGAAGTCATCATTGTAGTAGGCACTAGCCAAGTTAACAAAAAAAATACGTCAGTAATTACAAGTATGTTTATGTTCCCATTTTGAGTGGAAGACGGAGGCCCCACATAATCGATAAATACTTTCTGCATTGGTCACTCATCACAAGTCGAGTGAAAGGCACTTCCACGAGTTTTTGGATTTCGCTTTGCCCCTATACCGGCCCCGCATTCACCATCTAGCCTTCTAACTTCTTTATTTAGTGCAGACGAAGAGAGGTGCAGCTGGATTTTCAATGCAGTTTTGTTGATTCCCCGGTGTACCCCAAGTAAGGATTGATGTGAGGATTTAGAAACAGCAGAAACAATACCTCAGAAAGATAAATCTCTAATTTATCATCACAACCAGCGAGTCAGCAAAGCGGCCTTTTGTTGAATTGGCAGCCTGGTGCTTGTTCCCCAGGAAGAATGTTTCACGTTATGAATCATCAGATCCTGATACGTTTTCAATACTGTCGAGACCCAAACTCCATCCTCGATACACTCCAAACCTTCTAGGTCACTGCTATCTCTCTGGAACCTGTGGTATAAGGTATCGTCGACTTGGCTATGAAGTCCTGTTACTACATGCTTATAGAAAATCAGGAGGTGGAAATGTCAACAGCCCAACTGGAAATTCACACAGTTCAACGTCCAATGTTTCAAACAGAATTAAAATTTTTCTTACCCTCCCGCCAGAGGTTCGAGTACTCCCTCGGACATGAGTGTGTGTTGTTCTTAGCATAAGTTAGTTTAAGTAGTGTTTAAGTCTAGCGACCAATGACCTCAGCAGTTTGGTGCCTTAGGAATTCACACATATTTGAACACTTTTTTGCAATTTTTCTTAGGCGAATGAGACCACCAACACCTCCAACTCATGAATAGAGTACTGCAATTCAGCAACCACCAGAGCCACAGAAAATTATGCTACTAGCTACCTGTTACCCTCTTGCTTCTGGAGGAGGACCATAGCATCTCTAGATGGTTGAACCGTAAAATATCGCTGAAAGTCCAATTGAACAGACAGGTTTTAGAGCATCAAACACAGTCTGTTCCAATTCTATCCAATGGAAATTTTCTCCTTTTCTGTGTAACTTAGGGTGCACTATCTGAGCGAACTTGGTTATAAACTCACTAAAAGAACTTGCCATCCAACAAACCGGGCGATATCGCTCTTACTCTTCGGTGGAGGGAAATTACAGATTCCCTCTGAGTGCTCCTTACTGACCTTAATAGTGTTGGCAAAAATTAAATACTCCAGGAATGCAAATTTCCTGACGGACTATAGTTACCTTAGTGGGCTTAACGGTCATACCTGTGCCACGAAAACAATAGTAGTAGTGACCTAACATGCTGTAAATGTTAGGAAAATGTCCTACCACACACCACTAACGTTCTACCATATGCCACTACGCCACCTAAATAGTTATAAACACTTTTAAATTTTAGATTCCCCATAATGGAGTGCCGCAACTGCGAAAGGACAATGGGACCGATCGACTATCCTAATGGAAACCATCTGACCACAAATCAATTGCAACTGATGCAGAATGTTATGACAGACTTCAAACCCTCAGCCAAAGCAACCCAGACCTCAAGTCCTCAGTCAAAGCGAACTGATGGCAGGCTTCGTGAAGGTCCAGAACTATAAAATAATAACCCCCTACGAATCAGGCAAAACTGTTATCTGGCAACGGAACTGGTTGTAAAAACACCTTCTGATTAAGGACACAATAATTCATTGTCAGCCTGCAGCCTATTGCATTTCCCTTGGGCGCAGAAACACAGATATATAAGGCGAGGCTGAATGCCTGATAACTCTTTGTTCAATCATTTTGTCAGTTATCTGATGCAGTACCCTCATCTCTGGAAGGTAGAGTAGGTATTGTGCCTGACCATTAGGTACCCCTTTGGGCAACTCTATGCGATAATGAATCTTACTGTTGATTTCTACCTGTTAGTTTATACATCAGGGAACCGTTTACCCAAATCTTGTTCCAAAAGTTCGAATCAAGCAGCAGGAAGGGAAACGTTATAAATTCCGACGAAGCCTACCTCGCTGAAATTTAAAGCTAAATTTTGTACAGAAATCATCAATAACCGATTTCTTGCTCTGAATGAAATCGTAGTCTGACAACAATTTCGTAGATAAACCTTTGCCAACCATCAAAATCACTTACCATAACCCATAAATTTTTACGCTTCTGGGCACACAGCCTACCAAGGGCAGCACCTGTCGGATAACAGTCCAAATATTCTGATTGTCTGGTTGTAACTACAAATTCTCTGTGATATCATCGTACTTTAAATGCCAGCTACTATCCGGTATGGAGATTTTGCTCCCTGAATCCAACAAGGCCAACCTGGTTCGCTATTAAGATCTGTGAACACAAAAGAAAGGACCTGTTTTGTGACTGCATTAACATTATGACACCCCTTCGGTAGGAACCTGTATTTGCACTGGCTCGCATTTCCTGATGTCAGCCTTTCCGAAATTTCTCTCGTCTGGTTGGAGACTCGCGTACAAAGTGCCCTGGCTTCCCACAACGATAACAGAGGAGTCACACTTTCATTTGGTTACCGTGTCTACCATCTTATAACAGCCAACTTACTACCTGCTTCTTTGTATCAAGTTTTCGATCACCAAATTAAATCTATCTTTACTTGACACAACTCTATCAAAGTCTGTGAATGCATTAGTTTTCTCAGAAAATAGTGTACATGAATAATCTTTGCGTCACTTCCTTCCAAATGTTATCACAGCTTATGTGACGGTGACCTGTAAACGCGGTGCCCAGATAGCGCTTCAGATCTGGTTAGTACACTTCACATACAACTCATAATGGATTTGATATTGCCCCGTAACTTGGTTCTGTATCAACTAGATAACTTCCCCTGTATAGTCTTCTCCCCTAACTCCCTCAACGTGTTTCAGTTCCACAAAATTATTGTAACCATCTTAGTCAGTCAAGCCTGAGTAAAAAGGCAAATGACCTGACGAATAACGAAATGAGTAATATCAGGAGTATCTACCTAGTGTTCAACTGACCACGGAAACCTGTTTCCTGCTATGCTCAACACACAAATCTCTAATACTTCGAAACATTGGCAAAATAGGATTGGGTAATTTAGGAGATTGTTATCTCCCATTACAATTTCCTCCTTCGTCATGCTGCCAACTACTCATGTCCTTTCATTCATAAGAGAGGTTTCTACATTAACCTAAACGAAAAAGGGTTTCGCTCCATTTCCATGCATTGATTTCGACTTGCGTAACCCAAGCCGCGCGGGATAAGCAGAGTGTTCTAAGGCGCTGCAGTCATGGACTGTGCGGCTGGTCCCGGCGGAGTTTCGAGTCCTCCCTCGGGCATGGGTGTGTGTGTTTGTCCTTAGGATAATTTAGGTTAAGTGGTGTGTAAACTTAGGGACTGATGACCTTAGCAGTTCAGTCACATAAGATTTCACACACATTTGAACATTTTTGCGTAACCAAAATCTGTAAATCGGCAATAGAATAAGACTGTTCGTTACTGATGTCACTGATTAAGTCTTGAATTTGGTTGCACCAGTGACTAATTATGACTCGTACATATGAAATATGAGGCCAGGAAAGACTGTGGCACTCCCAGGAGTTAACATTTTCCGGCACACTGGTGAGTCTGAACGATCAGGGCGGAGCTTACCTCGCCAACAATGTCCGTGGTAACATGCAGCGAACAGCTCTAGACCCCATTCATCCATGCTCGCACCTCCGCGAACTTGGTCTTTTTCCCAGCTGATCACATATCCACAACTCAGACTGGAGTAACTACTTTTTTAACTAAGAAATGCCAAATAGGCCTCTTGCTTCCAAAGCTGATAAGTACCTAAAACACACACACAGAGATAAACTCCGTACATAATACGTAGAAATTTTAACCAAACAAACTTGTCAGTAGTTCTTAGTTTTAATTACAATTTCAGCCTGCACACGGACAACTATGTTTTGCTTTATTTAAAAATGGTGAGAGAGATACTGGAAGTGCCAGGTGACAAAATAAACATCGTTATTCACTCAGACCAGAACTGGAGTAACTGAATTATCCTAAAAATAGCTGCAAAAATCATAAAATTGAAACCAGATATGCTGAGAATAGCATAAAAACTTCTAAAAAAAGCCGTTAATGATCTGGGATTACAAGACAAGGTACATCACTCAAGTTCCACCATTAGTGCATCAAAATGCCGCTCTTTTATGAAGTTACTTAAAGGTGTAGCCAACTGCACAAAAGTGATGGCATTTAGAAGAAAACAGACCACATCGTCTGATAGGGATACCCCATTTTGTCTTTCCCAGGTAAAGTATCATGAATGATGTTGGTCCTTTCGACGCTTCAATATCTCTAGGTGTCTCAGGAAGGAAATTTCAGATGAAGCTCAGTTAACTATGTTAGGCTTCACAGTAAGACTGGTCTCCCTTACGTCCTCCAGAATTTGCCTGATTAAGGTATTATGTAAAGGTTTCACTGTAAATGACCATGTCATCCTAATAATTTTGTATAAAATGAAACTTTTTATCTCTCAAGGTGAATTACAACGGAGGGTGGGGGGGGGGGGGGTTAATACTGTTACTGTTGCCATAGAGGCTGCATAATGTGATGTGGAAGGCCTCACGACTCATTCCACAAACAACTAATTTCGCTTTTAGTATCCACACGATATCCTTTTGTGTCATAACCTCATTCCACTACCTAGCTTTCTTTAGGTGTTCATCAAAATATCTTCTCAAATTTCCTGTCGTAATTGGATATGGTTTTAGATTGAAGACTTCATTTTTAAGACTTTCCTAAATCCCTTTAGACCAATATTTGATGAAGAAAGCCTTTTCAAAATCGTATGTTTGACATATATACATCATATCGGTTGTCCAGAGGGCTCTGTTCGTTTGGATGTATCCTGAGACATGGCTTGTCTTCTGCTGCTCAGCCCAAAACCTGGGGACTATGTCCCTAAATCCACAAATCAGCACGACTGGGTTAACTGTCAGTTCATCTAGCGAAAAACTATGGAATCGACGATGATTTGGTGCCTGAGGCCTGTTTCCACTGTTGTTCTTGAAATGCGACCAGAGACTCTTCCAGAGGTCTAGAGCAAGCGTCTACAGATTTTGTCTTTTAGATTATTCATTGCGAAAATTCAGAACCTTTTTGTGCATGTACTCCAGGCCATTGTTCTTTAATTGGGTTGAAATTAGTAAATTATCAACAGAAAGTTGCTCAACGGCCTCCTTGAGGCTCTTGTTAACGTAATGAATTAATTATTTACCTGACCTTTAGCTCCATTATCCAGCTGAATTAAAAAATTTCCTTGCCGTTCTTGAAACATTTGTTCCATAAGCTTACCACATGCTGTAGATAATCCCTGTAATGCTTTTGATAATTAGTCTATAGTTCTTTCCACTTCCTGATGATTAGTCTGCAAGTCCTGAGATTCTAGATTAACTTTTGAGAACTTCAGGGGAAATTATTCTTGTACTTTACGAAGCTCAAATACCTTGTTAGAAATTTCCGACTGATTCTGTACAATTGTATTCACTTCAGTTAGAACATTTTAGAAATCTTGCTTTGTGGTAATACCTGCTAACTGCAACGACAATTCCGAATGCTGGGTACCTACATTGTTAATAGTTGTACACAAATTAAATACTGTCGTTGACAAAAATCTTTATTCATTCAATATTTCAATCATGGTATCTACAACAATTTTATTTCATGCTGCAAGTTGTTCCATTTCGTGTACCTCCCTAGCAGGCTAAACCTATGGTTTCGTTCGCATTTCATTTTGAAATACTATCTAGTTTTTACTTTAACCTATTAAGATTACCTGTTTCAGTAAAATGATTCTACCGGGGCCTCTACAGCTCTTCATTATATCGGGCACTACTCAGTCAACATGAAACAAATTCCAACATACATATTAAAAATCAGTAATGTTATAACAATACATACTAATAATGTAACGTAGTGTAACACTCATCTGCGATTTACGTGTCCTGTCACGATGGCCATTTAAACTATATGAGTTACATCCCTTCACAGAGTTTTAGTTAAGGAACTGACTTTAAGTTTATTATTAAAATATTTTTTAGTTACTATTATAATTACTATTCTTAGTCATCATATGCAAGTATTTCTTTATTTATTTATTGCTTTATTTAGCTGTAACTCCGCAAAATAATGTACGATCACTTAAAATTGATAGTGTATTTACTCTCGCTCATACAACGTCCGGAGCCTGTACTAGCGCTATTACAGTGTTCAATTGACTGATGGATGTCATAGCCAATACTTACATTTCTACAAAAGAATAACGGGCTGTAAATTCCAGCGATGAAGATTCTCCAGGAAAAATCAAGAAGCTACTGTCCGAAAAACCTATGCCAATATTCAGTGTATACCCTCAGATCAGTCTTTTGGATAAGTAAAAAGTGCTATGAACCATAAACTTCTGTTGTTCTATTTTCTTGATATTCTTACGCTTCCTTAAATCTCGAATTTATTTGTGTCGAAAAATGAACTTTGAATGAATACTTGGCAAAATAGCGGCCAACAACGGTACAAACTGATGCTAATCAATATACACGTCTCCGAAACATAGTAAGTGACAATTGCTGGAAACGTTCATTACACGATTTGCTTTCCATGGAGAAGCGCTACGGTCACAGAACTTCTCGCGGCAGAAAAACTATTCGTGATAACGTTTCATTACGTCCCTTAAGCAAAGCAATATATTCGAGAAGCTTTTGTAATTCCTTTTTAGGCAGGGACAGACACAAAGACACCACATTTGATCAGCAAATCCATTGAGGATTTGTTCACGAAGAAATGTGTGAAGAAAATGACAGTACTCAGGACGGACTCTACATTACGTCCGATAGTGACACTAATTAGTGCTTTATGAAAGCTGCTCACAGCACAGAGAACTGAAGGGTTTTTCGGCAACTGTAACTGATATCAAGATTTTCGATACTTGAACGAAACCGGTAACCGTGATCAATGAAACGCGACAATAGACAGCCATAAGAAATATATTACAATAATAATAATTTGTCGCAGATCTGTATCTCCCCACGGTATGTTATGCTTTCATAACGTTTCTTTTTTGAGGTCGCCACTGCAGGGAATGAGATCTTTTGCACGAAATTTTGCTAACAACTCAATATGAAAATGCATCACAATACTAACGCACACTTACGAGATAATAGGAGACGGACAGAGACTGATAGACTGGGAAGAACATCGGTCATTCGATTTCAAAGGGTCGATTCCGGCATTGGAATGCCGCACTCGCCAACTCCAAAAACTTATTCTTGACAGCTAGATGAGAATTCTGAATGTGGTCCAAAGATAGTATCTTTGACCAGTAATCGAAACTTCCTTGATTTCAGGTTCGGGTTCCATAGAAGAGCGAACTGAACTTAACCTCCCACCAAACCTTTGCATGGTTTGAAAGTTACCTGACAGTCCTTCCACCAGTGTTTCTTGAAAATAATTAAATACGCACGGAACCAGGTCCTACTGAAAGACTATTTTGGGCGCCTAAACATCCTCGAGCTGTGCAGCATAAAATATTCCCCTCATCAGACACGACTTAGCGGTCCTCCCACTTCACTGATGCTCTTTAGTAGAGGCACAACGTTCACCTGTTTCAGTTCCAACGACTTGCACTTACTCACCCCTACATGTACCTTCCTCACTTTCATTGCCAAACGTTCGGTTTAGGCTGTAAGCAACATATCCCTCGGATACGCTTAACCTTACATTGAAAAGCAGCTATCCTCACCGTTCATTTAGCTACACGCCATATTCGCCTCGTTTGCGCGAGCACACAGATGAAAACCTGATTCTGTGTCTCTAACTGAAACTTCAAACTTCACCAAAGCAATTAATATGGCTATGGCCTCTTGTTCTTGCAATGAGTACATAACTTCCAGTGGCGAAACGCCCCGAGGGACATATGCTACGGGCCTCCTCCATCCTGGGTATTCATGTAGCAAAATGACCGCCACTGCTGAGGTCGACTCACTAGCCTAGACAACGAACTCGCTTTCAGAAACTGCCACCGCACGTACAGCCTCATTTTCCAGAGCTGTATTCAGACATTTAAAACACGCCTGCTGCGAGGGACACCCTCTCAAACCTACTTCCCTCTTCCTGCAACTCGTTAAGAGAAGCTGCTAATTCCGCAAAATTGGGAGAGAACTTACGGGAGGAATTTGCCATGCCTACAAATTGTGCGACCGTTCTCCAGTTCCTAGATGGAAGGTAGGTATGGATTGCTTCTTCGAGTTTGTCAGTACTGATGCCCGCAAAATATACTACATGACGCGAACAGGGTTCTGTGGCGATGTATATTTGACGTTGAAGGGTTTTATCGTAAATCCGGCCTCCCTCTGACGGTTAAATACTTCTTTAATATGCCCTACGTGTTCTTGAAAATCCCGGCTAAACGTGACTAAATCATCCAAATCAACGTAAATGAATTTCAGATCACAGAAACATAATCCAAATACATGACAACAACGCTCCCCTATTTGAGAGGCTGAACGGAATCCGATTGTACTCGTACAGGTTCCAGTCGATCGCAAATGTGGTTATTGGCTTAAATTCTTCCCATAACGGCAGCTGAAAATACACCTGGTTCCAACTAAATGTTTTATATACCTTAGCTTTCTGATACTACGCGAAGCAAAACTACAAATCCCCTAAAGGCTTGAATGCAGTACTATTTCCTTATTAAGCACACGATAATCAGCTAACGGCCAAACGCTGCTCTGCAATTTTAGGCCTGAGAAACTAGGAGACGTTACCGGTGACTTACTTACATGGTCTAGTGTTACCATTCCTGAACATTTCAACCTCTGCCACCTTTAATTATTTCATGCGTGGCTTAGGCAGCCGATATAGACAATATCTCACATGAATGTTACCACTCATTTCTATTTTACACTAGCCACTCTCAACCCGAGATAGCTTGTTAGTAAAAACATACTTAAATTCCCGGCGTACTTCCTCTCACTGCTAACGCTGTACATGGCTTCATTGTCTTATTTTGGAAACGGATCTTGTGATGGAGTCACTGGTGTTAATCATCGTGTGTCGTTAAATCTTACATGTTCACAAAATTCGAAGGTGGAGTGTAAGTCACAATGAAAGAAAAAATTTCTTATCAAGCAATTTAAGGGCTGACACCACGCTGTAAACAAGGTCCACCTCCAGAATCATTGGTCCTACGATCCTTCTGTCAACTTGACCTAAAAACGGGCTTGTAAATTTGTCATTGCGAAAGCTTGAAAGGGGACGGTCCTATTAGCCATGATGATTTTGGGGTAGTTTTGGACATAAACTTGAATGAAGCTGCGAATTTGATAAATGTACTAAACCTCTGTAATATTATAGTCTTTGGTCAGAGAGGTTACTTCTTTTGAAGAGAGTAGCTGTGTGTGTTGGACTGTCTGCCAATGTACTTGGTTTGAAAATAATGAAAACTGGCTTACCTTGTATTGGAGCAGCAGTATTTAAAAAAAGAGTTTGTTTTGTTTTGAGGAAAAAAAAATTGAGGAAATGAACAGATGTGAATGGAAGAATGACAGAAGCCAATTTTTAAGATAACCTAGTCTTTTTATATTTATAACTGTGTAGTTTCTTATTGTTAACATAGTGTATGGAAGAAATTTGCTTGCAGAATTTTTTTTATGAAGCACAAGGCTTTATCTTATAAATTAAAAAAGTTTCAATGAAGGAATTTGTAGACAGGAGAGTTATTAAGAAATGTTTGTGCCAACTTGTCTAGGAGTGAGAACTTTATAACAAATATATTGTTGCCATGGCTTGTTCCCACTTATCAATCGTTAAGACTAGCTCCCTCTTTTCATCTACTTTCACGCACACTCGCATTACACTTTGCGCTTTGTGTACTGAGCGGCGTTTAGGAGAACTGGTAAGATACCGTCTTGCATTGCATATTGCAAACATGGCAAATGAAATTAGAATCTGACGGCCACATAATTATGCAACAGGTTGCCGAGCACAAGAGTGTTCCGTGAGTACAGGTTTGCCAGTAAATTTAATTACCATCAAACCTCATCTCCACTGTAACACACAGTGATTGTCAGAGTGTTTTTGCGAAAATATCAGTATCAATTATGAGGCTTAATACCAAAAAAAGATTTCAGAAAAGTGCTATCTAGTGAATTTTCAAACAATTTCATCAGAAAGTTAGCTTTGTTAATTTCTGTGTTCATTTGCTTTCTAATTATAATAACAGTTCTGGCACGGTTATTATTTGCAAGACTAAGACACAGATTAGCTTCATTCGGGGCCCACATTTAATCTGTCATCTGTTTTGCAGTCAGATAGTATATCTAATTTTAATTGAAAACGGATTGCTTTCTTTCAAATGTACTGTAGCGTGTAGTGTGTGGTCCACATATTTCCGGTAAAAATTGAAGTTTCACACGGTTGTGTTGTCCTGGACTGAGATTTACGTATTTCGATATCAAAATAAGATTTACATATTTCTCAGATACCAACCCGATACAAATACAAGTTTAAGAACTACAATAACTTTTCAAACTTATGCCAAACCTTCCCAATAAAAACAATTCACTTAAACTGCCCACCTAGCACCTTCCTTCTTCCCTGGTCGGGATCCAAACTTAGAAATGTCTTCTAGTGTGTTACATAAGAACTCTCTTATACATGTCAAGGAACCACCTATTTCCACCTCGAACAAGCTGGATCTTTATTAGTCTCAATGTATGCAAGAGGGACCCTGGTTGCAGGTGTCAAGGTATCCTATTATAAACTAGTGGGAGCACCCTCGTTTTCTGGCATCATCTGCTAGTATGTTTCTGCTTATGAGGACAGTTCCTGGCCAGATGACTTGTACAGTTCTATGCGTAACACCATACATCCTCCCCTTATACACTCCTGGAAATGGAAAAAAGAACACATTGACACCGGTGTGTCAGACCCACCATACTTGCTCCGGACACTGCGAGAGGGCTGTACAAGCAATGATCACACGCACGGCACAGCGGACACACCAGGAACCGCGGTGTTGGCCGTCGAATGGCGCTAGCTGCGCAGCATTTGTGCACCGCCGCCGTCAGTGTCAGCCAGTTTGCCGTGGCATACGGAGCTCCATCGCAGTCTTTAACACTGGTAGCATGCCGCGACAGCGTGGACGTGAACCGTATGTGCAGTTGACGGACTTTGAGCGAGGGCGTATAGTGGGCATGCGGGAGGCCGGGTGGACGTACCGCCGAATTGCTCAACACGTGGGGCGTGAGGTCTCCACAGTACATCGATGTTGTCGCCAGTGGTCGGCGGAAGGTGCACGTGCCCGTCGACCTGGGACCGGACCGCAGCGACGCACGGATGCACGCCAAGACCGTAGGATCCTACGCAGTGCCGTAGGGGACCGCACCGCCACTTCCCAGCAAATTAGGGACACTGTTGCTCCTGGGGTATCGGCGAGGACCATTCGCAACCGTCTCCATGAAGCTGGGCTACGGCCCCGCACACCGTTAGGCCGTCTTCCGCTCACGCCCCAACATCGTGCAGCCCGCCTCCAGTGGTGTCGCGACAGGCGTGAATGGAGGGACGAATGGAGACGTGTCGTCTTCAGCGATGAGAGTCGCTTCTGCCTTGGTGCCAATGATGGTCGTATGCGTGTTTGGCGCCGTGCAGGTGAGCGCCACAATCAGGACTGCATACGACCGAGGCACACAGGGCCAACACCCGGCATCATGGTGTGGGGAGCGATCTCCTACACTGGCCGTACACCACTGGTGATCGTCGAGGGGACACTGAATAGTGCACGGTACATCCAAACCGTCATCGAACCCATCGTTCTACCATTCCTAGACCGGCAAGGGAACTTGCTGTTCCAACAGGACAGTGCACGTCCGCATGTATCCCGTGCCACCCAACGTGCTCTAGAAGGTGTAAGTCAACTACCCTGGCCAGCAAGATCTCCGGATCTGTCCCCCATTGAGCATGTTTGGGACTGGATGAAGCGTCGTCTCACGCGGTCTGCACGTCCAGCACGAACGCTGGTCCAACTGAGGCGCCAGGTGGAAATGGCATGGCAAGCCGTTCCACAGGACTACATCCAGCATCTCTACGATCGTCTCCATGGGAGAATAGCAGCCTGCATTGCTGCGAAAGGTGGATATACACTGTACTAGTGCCGACATTGTGCATGCTCTGTTGCCTGTGTCTATGTGCCTGTGGTTCTGTCAGTGTGATCATGTGATGTATCTGACCCCAGGAATGTGTCAATAAAGTTTCCCCTTCCTGGGACAATGAATTCACGGTGTTCTTATTTCAATTTCCAGGAGTGTATTTCCTACCTGAAAACTATTTACCCTTCTGTTGTACCAATTCTACGTTAGTTTCCTTGGAAACTGCACATGCGTCAGGAGCCGTCAATATATATATATATATATATATATATATATATATATATATATATATATATATATATATATATATAAAATACCTGCTTGGATATTAAACAAGATTCACATCCTATTATCAGGGCACACACTTTTGAAGGTGTTATTAACAATCGAAGGCATACATCGAGCACTTATTTTTTATTCTGCTAACACAATCATTTAGTGACTCATGAGAATTGTGTACCATAAGGAACAATTCACTAATCAGCTCAGGGCAGAGCGGTGTCGGATGCAAGTAAGTTCAAGAAAATATGCAGATGTTAGATTTCACTCCATGACTTCCCATAACAGCCGTTCTAAATGGCCAGAAACGATTGAAACCAACAACAGATAAACTATAGAATCCTTCAATCCCACATATCCGTGATATTGTAACTCTAGAAACAACTATAATGTTTGTTCGATACCCTTGCCTCCTTTAACTAATAGGACCCCACCTTCATCAACAATCCTGATAAGGGTTTAGGTGGCTTGTTAAAGAATTCCATTTACCCCCACATTTTCTAGCTCAACTTCATAATAGCTTGTAGTATGGAAACGATCAGAAATTTTACCTTACAGAGCCTAGTTTCTATCTTCCCAGCATTTCACTTGACTTTGCAATGGAGAGATAGATTTGAAAATGGTTCTACATCCTGACTTTGCAACCATACTGAAACAGAACAGCAACAGAGTAGTGTTTGTCACACCAAAATACTGAAATACTAAACTTTCCTATTTACTACTCACAGCAGGCCACACCCATAACCATGGTCTGCTACAGGTCTGCCGCAAGAGGGAGTGGTACGACATGACTGAGCTGTGAGTGGTTTGACGCAATTAAAATTTTTATCCGGCAGATTCTCAAAATTCGACAGATTATTTTGAAACATTTTAAATTTGCATTATTTAGTGTAATCTCTGTAACAGTTCAATAATGAGGAGAGTCACATTAAGATTTCACGATAAGAAGAAGAGACCAAAATACACAGGAAAAACAATCATTGTTTCCCTGGCGTCAAGAAATTATATTAAAATACAAAACCAACAGATTCATTGAATAATTCTAGAAGTTCTTGGATCATAAAAATTGCCCAACGGCAATACGTATAAGTTAGTTCAAAGGTTGTACGTACGGCCTGGCCCCTAAAGCTACTTTAATCAGTGGACCATCTGACGAGACGTGTCAGATACCAAACCACTTCTTGGTACAGCAGCTGGACAAGAAATTTAAAAAAAATCCCAAAGTAAATTAAAATGTGTATTTGTAGTGGCTTCACTGGATCACATAAAATGAAAGAAATAATCTTGTGACAGAATTGAGTGAGAAGGTAATCGGCCAAGAGCTGTAGACTGTGAAGCAAATGTACTATATGTATGTTGCCACTAAATTTGTGGACGTGCCGAGATAAAAAGCACAAAATTTGTTCAGTGTGCCGAATATTACGGCACTACTGCACTTACTGAATGTATCTTGCGTAGAGGCATCATTGTTTCATAACCAATCTGTGTAATACACAATAATTAGAGATAAGCTTAGTAAGGGCAACAAATGTTGCACGTAGAAATCACTCCGTTCTTCTCAATTTTACACACTGCTTATAAGAGTTGGGATAGAGGTAACCACCACTTTTCACCGAAGGCTAGAACACATCTGTCTGACCACACACTCACACAGTCTAAGTCGCTGTCTCCAATGTGGCGTACCACAACCGCTCTGTTAGCCCATTTTTCATAATACCAGCCGACTCCATCAAGCCGCCTAGGTGTACAGTTCAATCCTTACTGCCAGCTTCTCGGGTTGTGTCCCCAGGTTCCTTCTTGATTTTTCTCATTGGGGTTCCACCATTCCCTGCCACTCTCGGTAGTTGGTTTCTCTCGTCGTGTGTTGTCGTGCCCCCGGCAGAAGGGCCTCCAAGAAGTGGTTTACCAGTGACCGCAGCGCCGCCAGCGCGATTTTTGAATAGCTGCGGCTCAGTGACGTCCAATGAAGGCACAAAGTCCCTGTGTAGAGTCTGGGAGACGGGCAGTATGCCACCAAACTTTCGAGAAAATAATATCACACAATTCCAATCATACCAAGAGCATATAAGCGGCTGAAACACCGCACAATCTGCAGAACAGCTCATGCATCCAATTTGGTGGAAAGAATAATGTACAGAAGAATGGGAAAGAACATTGAGTATCGTTTAGATGATGATCAGTTTGGTCTTAGGAAAGGTAAAAGCACAAGAGAGGCCATCATAGCGTTGCATTTGATAACAGAATTGCATTTGATAATAGAAGCAAGACTGAAGAAAAACGAAAAAAAGTTCATAGAATTTCTCGACCTGAAAAAGCGTTCGACCATGTAAAATGCTGCAGGATGTTCGAAAATCTGAGAAAAAAGGAGTACGCTACATGGAATGATGGTTAATGTATGATACGTACAAGAGCCTTGAGGGAACAGTAAGAGGGCGAAACGAAGAACGAAGTGCTGGGATTGAAAAGGACGTAAGACAAGGATTCAGTCTTTGGCCTCCGCTGTTCAATCTATACATATGGAAATCAAAGAAAGGTTCAAGAGTGGAATAAAAATTCAAGGTGAAAGAATATCAATTTTACGATTCGCTGAACTACATCCTTCCAAACGGCGATTTAACCATTCTACTAGATCGTGTAAGTCGGCATCAATTTCTGTTTCTTATGTGTTGATTCGCGCATGTACTGCACTTTTGGAGTCGAAGACACTTTCCCACCGAAATTCAGAGTGCTCTGCTGCAACCAATGTAAATTACACTTCATTTAATCGTCGTATTCAGTATTTACTGTGTAAGAACCCAATGAAACAAGGAAAATGTTGACGGCGGGTGTCCAAAACCTAAGCTGCGGGCCTATGGGGTATCGTATCGTCTCAGTTGTGCGACTGCATTCGTGATGTCCTGTCAAGAAGGTCGCAGTTCGTAGTAATAGACGGTAAATCATCGATTAAAACTGAAGTGATATCAGGTGTTCCCCGAGGAAGCGTCCTGGGACCTCTGCTGTTCCTGATCTATATAAATGACCTGGGTGACAATCTGAGCAGTTCTCTTAGGTTGTTTGCAGATGTTGCTGTAATTTACCGTCCAGTAAGGTCATCCGAAGACCAGCATCAGTTGCAAAGCGATTTAGAAAAGATTGCTGTATGGTGCGGCATGTGGCAGTTGACGCTAAATAACGAAAAGTGTGAGGTGATCCACATGAGATTCAAAAGAAATCCGTTGGAATTCGATTACTCGATGAATAGTACAATTCTCAAGGCTGTCAATTCAACTAAGTATCTGGGTGTTAAAATTACGAACAACTTCAGTTGGAAAGACCACATATTGTGGGGAAGGCGAGCCTAAGGTTGCGTTTCATTGGCAGGACACTTAGAAGATGCAACAAGTCCACTAAAGAGACAGCTTACACTACACTCGTCCGTCCTCTGTTAGAATATTGCTGCGTGGTGTGGCATTGACGGGGACATCGAAAGGGTGCAGAAAAGGGCAGCTCGTTTTGTATTATCACGTAATAGGGGAGAGAGTGTGGCAGATATGATACGCGAGTTGGGATGAAAGTCATTAAAGCAAAGTCGTTTTTCGTCGCGGCGAGATCTATTTACGAAATTTCAGTCACCAACTTTCTCTTCAGAATACGAAAATATTTTGTTGAGCCCAACCTACATAGGTAGGAATGATCGTAAAAATAAAATAAGAGAAATCAGAGCTCGAACAGAAAGGTTTAGGTGTTCGTTTTTCCCGCGCGCTGTTCGGGAGTGGAATGGTAGAGAGATAGTATGATTGTGGTTCGATGAACCCTCTGGCAAGCACTTAAATGTGAATTGCAGAGTAATGATGTAGATGTAGATGGAGTATTTCAGCACACTGTAAGGGCAGTGCTAATAATAAACATCATTGTGACAGATTAAGGATAGAAAATATAGTCAGTCTAATTTACAGCTTTCCTCAAGAATAGCTCACACTTGAAAAGCTTCTAAATATCTTTTATAAGACATAGTTTTTCTCTCGTGTTCCGCCGTGGTAAGCTCATTTTAAATATTTCTCCGCGTATTTATGACATGCGTCGCAGTATCATATGGAATCCCTATGTTCTCGTACGTACTCACTCGTACGCTATGGATCATGTTAAGTGGTAACGGAACAGTGTCTCAAACCAAAGAATTCAGGTAGCGAATTCTCCTCCGACGCACCACACCTTGCTCCCCCGTTCTCTCGTGCTTCCATACTGTTAAGGAAGCCACTAATAAGCGGCCATCAACGCCAGGTCTGGGAGGGATAATGCCCTTGAGGAGCCTTGTTTCGCGTTTCGCACGGAACTGGCGGGGCATCTGGAGCGGTAATGAGACACGGCCTACCCCAGTGGATCGCTCTTAAGACGCGGCGCAAGCTTTATTGAAAAAGTTGCCCCGCAAAATATTACAGCCAGCTGGCTTGCTCGCCCTGAGTGGAACGGCTAAACGACGACGGTTCACGCAGCTGGCATTAACGGTCTCGTATTTCCACCGCCAACGCGGCCAACGGAGTTTGCCCGAATTTCGTGACTGCAGCAGTGCGAAGGAAGTTATTCCGAGAGCTGCTCGCAGTTGCGACCGATAACAGGCCTACTCTGACTTATACATTATGGCAACGCCTAATTACCGATATTATCTTGTTCTCCATTCTTAGTTGTAGTAGTAGCAGTAATGGTAGTACAATCTAAGTACTTTCAGACAGTGACCAATTTTGTGTTGTAATCCTATCGCTGTCTTAAATTTTCTTCTGGAATAAACAGACATATAACATAAAAAGAGGAAAGTAAGTTCTATTTCTTTCTTTTGAGTATTGTTTATTTTGTACCTCAAAATTTTATGAGACCGTAAACTTTGCAGCGTTTTTCTATAATTTACTGCAGTGTACTGTACTTTTGTTTGTTTTTTTTTTATATCCGCCAGTAATGTCGTGTGATTTTTGTAATGTTGTGGTATGGGGTTTCGACTACCTGCTAGAGCATGGATTTTCCTTCATCTAGGATTCTTGCCTATTTTCTGCCATTTCAGCAGCTTACAATCTAGGAGTATCAATCAACTGTGCGTACAACCAGTTTTCGATCTTTGGCTAATTGTAGTATCTGAAAAGCCATATTAAAAAGAAAAGGAGTGAGAGAGACCAAATGCACGAGGCTGAACTACATAATAAACAGATATTCAGAAATGAGATATGGAATTGCAAGGTATATCCAGGAGCAAATTTACGCCCAGGCTACAATTTAGTAATGAAGGATTGATTTGTATACACACTACAACGTGGAAATCAGTGAAATACTGCAGTACTGAGGAATAACGATGTACGTTCAAATCAAATGGCTCTGAGCACTATGGGACTCAACTGCTGAGGTCATTAGTCCCCTAGAACTTAGAACTAGTTAAACCTAACTAACCTAAGGACATCACAAACATCCATGCCCGAGGCAGGATTCGAACCTGCGACCGTAGCGGTCTTGCGGTTCCAGACTGCAGCGCCTTTAACCGTACGGCCACTTCGGCCGGCAACGATGTACGTTAGCATTTCTCTAAGTCAGTAGATAGTACGAATAGAGTACCACAATAGGCACTTCAGCTGAGGAGGTACGAACCTCCAAAAATATTTTTCACAGGGACAACAGTAGATGAAAGGAAATGTAGTGTCTTGTTACACTTAACAGATATACATGGTTCCGACTGACAATGTATTTAAATTACTTTGTTGACCTTATGCAACTACGTGTAAGCTACTACTTCTTTATTTTTGTTATTTATATGCTTGCAGGTTCGACTTCTCTAGACAGAATATTGGCACTTGATGAGAAAGACTACTTGTTAGAAATTTATATGAATGTCGTTATATAGTTGCTTATTGCCTCGTTGCTTGTAACCCAACCTGTATTTATTTTTAATAGTGTGCTCCTTAATACAATGGATCTCCAGATTACGCGCTGTCAGTTAAACTGTGATCAAATGGTTTCAGCATTAATATACTCGCTTTCCAATAACGTCTACACTACTCTTCCATAACACTTATTAAGTTAAACCGTATTCCGTCTATCCATCTGTAGGATTAAAGATATTTTGCTTTTGTACTTTCCATAATAGTCATCATTCTAATTCTCCGTCTTTCCAAGGACATCAATCGTCGTGTTAATTATTCACGAAGCCACAATGTTAAAATATTTTTCCTAGATATACTTTCAAAAATATTCACCATTCCTGGAATTTTTTACCTGCACAAAGCCTAGACATTGCTTTACTTATCAATACAGCGTCCGTAACAGTGCCATTTGGTTAAAGCTCTTCGTAGTGATGACTAAGGTACAGTTGCCAAATGTAAACCAATAACATCTTTAACATCAACATTTTGGTTTCTTTTTTTTTTAACTTCAGTTTGTCTTATTACTAGCACGGTGTGGTGAAAAGTGATACCTCCGAATTTTTTGTCTGAAAACTCGTACTTTATTCACTAACTTTATTCACTGTCTACATACTTAATATTCGTTTCTGCGCATTTATTTCCCTACCTAGTTACTCCTGCAATGAACACATTTCTCCCTACGTGAGATAAGTTTATTGATACCGTCGCTGTAGAATGTTTGACTTAGTTGACGGAGCCACAACCTCACCTCTACTCGCACCGCTTCATCACTATCAAAGTGAAGTCCTCGATTGTGTTTCTCAAGTTTTGGAAACAGAAGGATGGGGGCAAGTCGCGATTGTGCGGAGGATGATCAATGACAGTGAATCCAGGGCGCCACATTTTTGCAGATATTTCAGAGCACATGTGTGGTCTGGCATTATCGTACTGAAGGAGAGGGTTATCCATTTGGCGTCAAACTCTATGAGTCTGTGCTTATAGTTTTCTGAGAGTTTCACATTCGATGCACCCGTGTTGACACAATTTTCGGTTCCGCATTGGTGGCCCGTACACGCTCTCGTGATATGCCATACTTACTGAGAACCTTGTGTGAGTTATCCGACGATTTTCTACGATGAGTTCATCAACCAAATTCCAATGAGTCTCTTAACTTACGGAGTTTATGGTGGTGCTTTTATGTATCAGTTCGAAATGCAACACACCTTGAAAATCCAAGAACACTGAGCATGACTTTGCCTGTTGGTGGCATTGTCTTGCTCTTTCATGGGATCGGTAATCGTTCGTGGAGGAACTCCACTGATGGTCTCTTGTTTTTGGGATCAAAATGATAAGCCCAGTTTTCATCATCTATCACAATACTGATACGGAACCCATCACCATCGCACTCAACTCACAAAAGAAACGGTTGACGGATGTCCAGTCTCCTCTGTTTCATGTCGTCTGTAAGCTTTCGATTCACCCACGGTGCACACAGTTTCGAGTACCGCAGTTCTGCAATGATGGCCTGTACACGCTCCTATGATATACCACAGTTCTCTGATAACTGTGCGTGTGCTAACCGGTGATTTTCTGTGATGAGTTCATCAACTCAGTTCCGGTGAGTCTCGTCGGTTGACGTACGCGATTGTCCACTCTGGGCTCTGTCACACAAGATGAGGATAGCAGTGCTGTTTCCTTTGTTATGACCACTGCCAACTAAACATCGCACATTACTGATGTCGATACAATCACCACGGTGCACGGCATTAGTTCTTTTATGTATTTCATTTGGAGGCACGTTCTCTGCTATTAGAAACTTGGTACGGTTCAATGTTTCTCATGCATCGACATGGTTATGTTACACAACGCCATGTTACACGCTGCAATTCAGCACCCTCTAGCGTCAGTGAAATGGGAAAGTCGACCAAGCAATATGCACGACGCGTAATGCTGAGAACAGAATAAAAAAAATCGGAGGCAATACTTTTCCGCTCACCCTCGTAGTATTCATTGTCGGGCATCTTCTTCCGATAGATGGACGTCGACCCAGTAAAGATTTGTTCAGGTAACGTGGTGTTCCCGTATCATGTGAAGAACAGCCATCAGCTCTCGCCTGATGTCTGTGTCGATCATGTAACAAACAGAACAAAAAAATATTTTTAGGTGTTTAGTCTTAAATAGCTGCTACTGCAAAATCATTTTCATACGTATATGACGCACAGGATGATCCAGCTGCCCTTAGTCAGTGTTTTGCGCAACCCTAAACGCCTTCAAATACCACGAGCAAGATTTTCATGTTCTCTCACTCGTAAAAAGTCCTTCAGAAAAAATGAACAGAACCTTTCTGCATAAAATTTGGCGTAGTTAATTTTTGTACTGGGGCAGGTTTTCTCTAGACGGCGTATTTTAGAATTATTCAAGAAAAACATATAGAGGTGGCCTTCAAACGTGTTCTGTTTGAATACCTCCTAAAGCATGCCTTCCAGCGAAAACGCATCCCAGTACAAAATGTAGCTACGTTAATTTCCCTGCAAAAGTGTCCTCTTTTTTTTTTTTTTTTTTTTTTTTTTTTTTTTTGTAGCTTATTAGTTTGCATGTAGTCAGCGAGAGAATATGAATACCTCGACTGTGGTTTATGTAGGCGTTGCGGGTTGTGTAAAACCCATTAGAAAGTGAAGCAGAATCTTCCTGTATTGCATAGTTTACCGTATGTCGTGGAAGGTGAATAATTCACAGAGGTACATCCTGAATTCAGTATCACTGTGGAGGGTAAGTAGCGAAGGTAAGATGGTTAACAGAAGAAATATCTCAGTTGATTGCCGAAAGAAGAGAGTACACAAATACCCAGTAAAATATACAGCATTATATCACTTAACAGTAAACTACACTGGTACACAAAACTTAAAGACGGAAGTAAATTTGGCTCGAAGTGTCGCTATCAAGTAAGACAGCTCAATGAAACTTGGACTGTATTTAGAAAAAAAAAATGGTAAATGTAGTACAGACGGTAACTGAAAGGAATACGCAATGAGAGAAACGCAAATAAAGTCATCGCAATGTTGGATGATTCTCTGGACATTACAAAAAGTGGAAAGTGGTCCGTTGTAGGTAGCATGTTCACGATGGATCGCAATACGTGCTCTGCATTGTGATTCTGTGCTGGCGTCAAGGTTGGTACGGAGTTCTTGTTGTAGCGCGCTCCACTCCTACGTCAGCGCGGTTAACAGATACCGGCTGCCGTCGGCTCAGGTGGACTTGCTGCCTTACGTCTCCCCAACACGTCCCACGTATAGGATTTACGGCAGAGTCACGGTCTAGCCTGTCAAAGCACAAGCTTCCTTTCAAAGGCGTTTACTTTTTCCAATACGTCAGAAATTAAATTATTTTCACCTTGCAAACTGACGTTCAGGCTGTTCATGTGAGACGTAATGTCCACGAGAAATGAAAGGTCTGATATCCAACAAGGGTCTACCAACATAGGTTCACTTTTTCCCTTCTCATGTAAGAATGTTACTATGACCAAACGTAAATAAAAAATATATTTTCACCATTTTACCTTGACTGAGCCAGCATACTTCGGTATAGTAAGGTATGTCGCGGTATTACGCTCCTAATTCCTCCAAGAACCGCCGAAACTGGTGATGCGTAAGCCCATGTGTCTTCAGATAGTTTACAGTACGCACAACAATTTGCATGACGTTTGCTAACGTTACTGATTTTGCACAAAGCGCCTCTCGATGCAGAATGCAGTGAATTACATACAACGTCTCGTCTGTGCGCCTTAGCTTTTTGGGCAGCCGTGCTATGAGTCCTCTCTGATAGCCTTGCATTGATGGTGCTCCATCTGTGGTCACTGAGGCTAACCGATTCCAGTCCATACCGACACCATCAATCGCTTGCTCGACAGCTTGTAATAAGTCCGCACCTGAAGTAGTCCAAAACGTCCTCTGTTACAGAAAGTGCGTTATTGACACAACCTGGGCTGTATCTGTAAGATCTGTTGCTTCATCGAGCGCAACAGAGAAAGTAGCAAAGTCTTTACCCTTATTTATTAGCTGTCTGTGCACATCGCCGGCCATAGCACTGATATGTCTTGTCACTGTTTGTTTGGATAGACTGATTTCTTGAAACCTGCTAACGTTAGTGGGACACACAAGGTCTGCAGCATCAATCAGACACCCTTTCACAAACTCCCCTTCGGAAAAGGGTTTCCCAGATTGTGCAATACTTAATGAGATTTTAAAACTTGCTCGCAGTGAAGATTTAGTGTGGTTGCCATTCTGGAAAATTGAAAACAGTACATTGTACAGCGTACAGTAAAATAGACATAAATGTAACAAAAGAAACTAGGAGTTCAAGAAGTATTAGATACTTTGACGTACAGTAAAATCGAGTTGATGTGTCTCATCCATTTTCTTAAGGACATTTAATTTTGCTTGACGTTCTTCACTGTTGAGTGCACTACATTCGTCTTTGTGATATGTATTGTAGTGTCTTTCAGTTGAAAACTTACGCTGGCCGCCTATTATTCGGCAACACAGCAAACACCGAGTTTTCACCAACGGCTACAAAAAAGAAATGCGGTTCCCAGTCATTTCTAAACGACTGAGAACATAGATCTCCCGTCCTTTGCTTTTTCACAGAACCTGCCATTTCTCAGTACTTCTCTGTTGAGGTTACGGTCACCAGGGGTAAACGAGACTGGGTATGACATCTTGGATATTCGGGAATCCAGCCGGATAATCGCATCGTTCTCGCATGATATTTGAACAGCGTGCCTCGCTGTCTTCTTCAGGTGCTACCTGAGACTGGTCCTTGAGTCGATCGAGTCCAGTATTGATGCCTGGAAGGAGCTGGGTATGTTGCGCTCTTGCTTGTACCACATAAACAGGGAAGTGGAGCCGCCGCCGTTCATTTAGGACACATGTATAATAACAGATGTCGCTGTCGCACACGAGCGCACATGTGCAACACTTCAACACGTCTGCACACTGTGCAGCGTTTGGCCGTCCCTGAATTAGACTATTACGTCAATTCAAGTAACAAATGATGTATGAAAACAGGCATGTAACTGAAGCGAACAATGGTTCTGAATTTAAGTAGTGCTTCATTTCATTCCTACAGCGTGTAATAAATTAAACAAAAGAAAAATTTTGGAGAAAGGTTCATTACTACATAGAAAAAAATCCTAGTAAATAACGACCCTAAGGCGCTTACCTGAAGAGATATGGGCTCTTGTTCGTAATCCATACTATGAAACACATCCTCTTCTAAAGTGAGCTCTTTGCTTTTCATATTTCGTGAGAAGGTAATATGGACCGGAACAAGGAAAAGCGTCTGCTCTAAACTTTCCTTCAGTAGAAGAGATGTGTTTCACTCTAGCTAAGATAACCAAGTGTTCTTAGCTCTTAAAGCAGTGGTTTCCAACCTGGGGGTAATTACCCCGCCGGCCGGTGTGGCCGAGCAGTTCTAGGCGCTTCAGTCCGGAACCGCGCGACCGCTACGGTCGCAGGTTCGAATCCTGCCTCGGACATGGGTGTGTGTTATGTCCTTAGGTTAGTTAGGTTTAAGTAGTTCTAAGTTCTAGGGGACTGATGACCTCAGAGCCATCTGGACCATTTTTGGTCATTACCCCCTTAGGAGTAAAACGAAATTTTCTGAGGAGTAAAAAAATTCTGTTTCAGTAACGATATTTTATTATTTTCAATAGATGATAGCTATTATCAAAATTTTGTAAGTTTCTTATATTTATTACATAAGTTATCAATTATTTCGAGGGTTATTCGGAAAGTAAGGAACGATCGGTCACGAAATGGAAAATACAGTGAAAATCTGATGAATGTTTGAACAGATGCGGTGGGCACTATGTCTAGGCCGCCCGTCGATCGCATCATGTCGCTCTTTTCAGTTCTGAGCTCACAGTGAGAACGTAAATATGGTCAGAAATTAGCGTCTCCCGCCAAGTGTAAGGGCCTGGCGAAAGATTTCGCCTGAAGGTATGCATCCACACAGCATGACTGTCATGCGGTTCGTTCTACACAACAATTCTCCGCCGCACTCTGCAGGGGCAATGAAGATGCTCCTGCAGAGTTTTCGGTGGGAAGTGTTTAATCACCCACAATACATCCCGTAATTGGCTACGCTTGAGGTTCATCTCTGCTCAAATGAGCCGCTGGGTATGAAGACAATATTTTGACACAGACAACGAGCTGCAGTCCAGAGTAGAAAATTGTCGTAAAGCACTGGCGGCTGTCTTTTATAACGATGGAATTGAAAAGTTGGTACAACGCTGCGACTTGAGGCGGAGCGGCGCCTGTGTACAGAAGTAGGTGGAAGGTGTCGCTAACCGATGCAGACAAAACAGTTTTGATTTTAAGTGTGTTTTACATTTCGTGACCTATCGTTCCTTACTTTCCGAATAGCCCTCGTACTTCATCTCAATCAGGAGCACTAATACAGTGGATGTCAGAGGTTCTTCACATAGCTCATCCACTACACACATATGTTGTGCCCAACCCCATACATCGCTGATGGCACAAGTGAAAAATATACGTAACAAGTGTTAAGCATTCAAAGAAAATGTCTTGACAGAGTTGGAGATAGTACACACAGTAGTACAGAACTTGCTTCATTACTTGCCTAGAAACAGATAAACGAATTAATTGACAGCAGGACAAAGCAGTAACTACACAAGGGCTACTACAGTACAGTACTATTATTATGATTACTATTAGTGGCTGGGGTCAGACATAAAGCATTAAGAACCTGACATCTTCCAGTTTTCGACAGCTAAGAGGTAAGGAGCGCAGCAACCAAGAGCCACAGTGGAGAGAGGTACTGCAGGGGAAGTATGTTTTGTAACAAGTGTGTACCCTCACTGCGGATAGTTAGCTTTCTTATCAAAGAATCAGGAGACGTGGGTAGCACTAGCGAAGCACCACGAATTCCTTCGTCATTCATTCTAATACACACACATACAAACACAAACTAAATATCATTCAGCTTTTATCAATTTTTAAGTAAAAGTATTCCACGAAATTGCTTCATTCTACAGTTTAAATAGGTGCTGAAATATGTGATACTGAGGGGAAGGAAGTGCTACAGTTGGCAGGTACTGAGAGGTAATGGTCTCAGAAATGATGAGAACCAGTGTCACTTTTTTCTTGTTTTGGTAAATACTTCCTCCTCCCAGAATATGGAAACCATAGACCTTGCAGTAGAAGAGATCTTTTCATAGGATCTAAGATGAACAAGGGCTCATATCTCTTAAGACATGCATTTACATGCATTAACGGAAAGTAAAACAGAAGTGACCTCTGGCGTTCCCCAAGGTAGTGTTATATACCCTTTGCTCTTCCTTATCTATTTAAACGATTTGGGAGACGGTCTGAGCAGCCGTCTTAGGTTGTATACAGATGACGCTTTCGTGTATCGACTAATAAAGTCATCAGAAGCTCAAAACAAATTGCAAAACGATCCAGAAAGGATATCCGAATGGTGCGAAAATTGGCAGTTGACCCTGAAAAACGAAAAGAGTGATGTCATCCAGATGAGTGCAAAAAGGAATTCGTTAAACTTCTGTTACACGATATATCAGTCAAATCTAAATGCCGCAAATTTAACTAAATACCTAGGAATTACAATTACGAACAACTTAAATTGGAAGGGACACAAAGAAAATGTTGTGGAGAAGGCTAATAAAAAACTGCGTTCTATTGGCAGGACACTTAGGAAATGTAACAGTTCTACTAAGGGTATTGCCTACACTACGCTTGTCCGTCCTCTTTTAGAATACTACTTCGCGGTGTGGTATCCTTACCAGATAGTGGTGAAAGCTAATTTTTCTGAGAGCTGAGTCCGCTGGCTGGCTGTGAGAACGGGAGGGCCTTGGCAATAAAATAGTGGGTCGTAAAACTGATTTTCGTTAAAGACGGAGTCCCTGGCAGTTATGCACTGGGAGGGGGGCGCTCTTTGGGACAGTGTTCAGCGCCCCGGTGCCTGCGACAGCAGGGGAAAAGAGGTCACACCAGCGAGTCGTAAACTCCCGATGTGAGAATCACTGCAAAAAATTCATTCCACAAAGACAGGGATCTTAGTAAATCTGTAAGAGGATGGGAAGGAATGAGGCAAGCAGAGCGAGAGGAACATGCTGAACTCAAAGGATGTCAGCACTAATTGATGTGTAAATTTTGGTTAGGGAGCTCAGAATTCGTTCGCCAAAGGTAGTTTCAAAGTGGACATGAGAATCTGCCGGTGTCTGCATGTAGTTGCTCTCTTTGGTGGAAACGTGAAACAAATAGCATATTGGGAGGGAATTCTGTTTTTTGCCCACTCTAAGGCATAAATGCAATATGTGTTACTGGTTAATCATAGCAGATTCTTTAAGAGGCGGAAGATTTTGTAGTATTTGTATGAAGTTTTTCATTGTATGGCACTACGAAGGTCCACAGTGATTCCCAAACGAGAATCGGGTGAAGGCAGAACCAGCAATATTTTGAGGAGTACATATAAATCAATAGTTTCATGTGTATATAGGTCCACATCCACCGCGAATTTCTTCAGGGACGTCATTTTCCTGTGTAGGCTGTCTTTATGTTTGATATAAAGACTTCACTTTATGATTTTTGCTGGTAGCTCATTTCGCTCCCTAGGGAACTTTGAAGCCACACAGATGCTAATTTCGTATGTTCTGTGATAAGACGCATTCCTCATGCGTGCCATTTCTGGCTGGAGCCGCGTCAGCCACACTCATTGCGGCGGCGCGGTTCTTTCCGTCCCTTTACGACGGACCTGCACCTACCTGTGAACATTGTCTCAGCAGATCATCAGCAGGAAAGCCGAGTGAAACCTATTGCACTTCGACGTGAACCAGGCTGCAATTTAAGTCACTAATCTACATTTCAGGAGAAAGATTTCATACAAATGAAAGGTTGGAAATTTTGTCCTCAATTAATATATTCTGAAACTTAGGTGAACAAGTATCACTGCCAAGCCCGTCCTAGTCTTAACACAGTCACTCATAATCCCTATCAATCACGTTAGCAAGTTTATGGTGTTGCATCTCCCGAAAACGTAACAGCTACAAAAATGCTGGTAGTTTTTGATTGAAAATGCTCGCCAAATATTAAATCAGTCGGTACCTAATGCAGTCACAGTTTTCAGCCACCAAACTGCTCAATACGCAACGCGGAATATATGCCTTTTCTCGTCTCAAAATTCACTTAAAAATTCCGAAATTCCTACAGACACATCGGAATAATTATGCCGTCACTTTCCAACACTTTTTATGTATGAAACAATGCTAGATCCGGCAACTTAACATTTCCATCGGAGCTACTCCTACACACGTCCGATCTGTTTCATGGCTCGGCTTCGACTCTTCTCTAGAATACTCTCAGTCTTCTCTACCAGCAGAGAAAGGCGTGCGAAGGATATTGCTTTACCATTGGTCAGTTTACTCAACAACCAATAGCAAAACAACATTCTCCCGCGTCAATCCGCGCTTTTCATCAATAACCAATCGCAAAAGAGTAAACCTAACGACTGCACTTTTCACCGACGTAATTATCTAATATGCTGAAGTTTTGCTTATGCATAAAGTTATTTACTATTGTTATTTATACCTGAATTAACTTTCCCTTTACCATAAACTTACTTCACAAATCTGTTCTCCAAAAATCCCCTTTGTCCATATCCATACTTCTTCGAAATGTTCCCACTCTAAGTACTACCACATAACTCGTTAAAGAATTATCTTCATATTAACCTTAAACCACACTAACGTATCATTCATACTGCTAAAACACATTTATAACATTTTACATACACAAAAAGACATAATAACAGTTTATGAAAATACTAGAACACTTTATGAAAGACATTCTATTACTTTAGTGCACTCTAGTGGACACAATCGAAACTAAAATCACAGTCCCCCTATCCAATATTGTCCTCTATCGGCTGTACAGAAACTACATGCGCGTCCAGTCCCGCGTCACCATCTTTCACTATCCAGCTCTGAGACACATCTCCCACTTAACCGCCTCCAAGGCAGGATCGGTATACGGCGCTACGCCTCATCATTGTGGCACGGTAACACAGACCTGCATGTGGATTCCAGTTTACCATTTTACAGACGGAATTCACATCTGTATAGCTTCAAAATGCCCTATAGGGCGA
This sequence comes from Schistocerca nitens, assembly GCF_023898315.1. NCBI lineage: Eukaryota > Metazoa > Arthropoda > Insecta > Orthoptera > Acrididae > Schistocerca > Schistocerca nitens. Next base: position 461,968,927 of record NC_064617.1, on the reverse strand, counting down.
AATTAGCTAAGAGCGAAAACTCGTGAAATAAAATGTTTATTTAAAACATAAAAACATCATTTGCAGGACAATTACTGCCATGAGTAACAAACAGACACTTGGTGGTAGAGCTCTGGAGTAGGGCGCTTCATCTTACAGATCCAGTTAGGAAAAACATCACCTTTATCTGCGCTTACAGAAGAGAATCCTTTGACAGGTGGTCGTCGTAGAACTGTTTCACAGCCGATCTGAGACGCTAGGGCCAAACTTGTAGCTTTCAGCTACCACTGCAGCCATTGTCGTCAATTGTACTTGATGTGCCGTGACGAAGCGGACACTATATCACTTGTCTGGAGTGATTTAATTGACGCTCTCACCAAGTTGAACGCAAGATGTGCTTATGCAACGGGACCTGTTTCCATATGTACTCTACGGGCTATCCTTTACTCTGTTAGCTGTTTCCGCAAAACATTGGATGTTTACCTGGACATACCTAATTTTCCATCGTTATTATCATTTTCTTTGCTATTCAACCTACCTGGGCCAATGTATTACCGTGTCTATTTATTGTAATATATAGTTTCATTGCATGAATGAAACAATTTCTCATTACAAGGTACCTATATTTAACGTTTTATCGGGCCGCTCCAGTTCAAATTCAGATGTGCAGTACCATCCGTTGCGTGTCTTTGTTTTATCACTCGACAGCATTCTATGGGGAGCGGACCGTTAACTGCCCATGTCACCGTGTTCAGTTCTTGAAGGCGTCAAACGGTTATCCTTGAAACTCAACAGTAGCCTCACATTGGGAGTATGTAAAACACACAGATACATTGTCCAACATGATCATTTTGATGGCCGATATGTTATGATGAGAGGAAACCTAAGGTTGCATGGGTGTACTGACCTCCAAATCTTTGAACATGGTATATTAATCGGTCAACGTTGTCGTAACACTGTACTCTTTGTTCATACGAGTCTTTGCAGGCCATAACTGCATCCTTATGGGTAACAATGTGTGACTGCATCGAACTGCAAAGTTGGAGGAGCTCTTGGAACGAGAAGATATTTGGCACATGCCCTGGCTCCCCATTCCTCTGACTCAAATCCCGTCGACCACATATAGGAGGTGTTGGGGAGAAGTAGTGCACCGCTTCCACAGGCACCAGTAGATGTCAGCTGCGCTGGCGGAGGAATGGAACGACATAAGACAGGAACTCCTTGCCAACCTTGTGACCAGGTTGGGATCACTTTTCAAAGCGTCTGTCGTGATCACACACCCTGTTAAGATCCACGTCAGGCAGTTTGTAATGTCCAGGGGACCACCATGAATCTCGATGGCTTCAGGGTACTTATAATCTTTGAATAAAAGGGTCATTTCTGTTCGTCTCATTCCGTGATTTTATGTGCTAACCTGTACTATAATGTTGCAGTTGGCTCTATGTATGGCTCAAGTATCATCGACCCGTGTGCCTTAGCGATGGCAAACTATGCGAAAGCTACTTCCCTCCTCAAGTTCTGCAACACTGCAGCAAAGCTTAGCACATATTGCGGATGGAAAAATGTCCACGGTGGTACAGCCTGAATCCTATTTCACTATAAAAGCTAACTGCGAATAAACCTTGGATAACAGAATAAATGATTCGGTAGATAAACGAAAGAAGAAACAACATCGCTGGTCAATAGAAGACTGTCGAAACAAGGCCCCGGGAGTAGACAACATTCCATTAGAACTACCGACGGCCTTGGGAGAGCCAGTCCTGACAAAACTTTACCATCTGGTGAGCAAGATGTATGAGATAGGCGAAATACCCTCAGACTTCAAGAAGAATATAATAATTCTAATCCCAAAGAAAGCAGGTGTTGACAGATGTGAAATTACCGAACTATCTGTTTAATAAGTCACAGCTGCAAAATACTAACGCGAATTCTTTACAGACGAATGTAAAAACTGGTACAAGCAGACCTAGGGGAAGATCAGTTTGGATTCCGTAGAAATGTTGGAACACGTGAGGCAATACTGACCTTACGACTTATCTTAGAAGAAAGGTTAAGGAAAGGCAAACCTACGCTTCTAGCATTTGTAGACTTAGAGAAAGCTTTTGACAACGTTAACTGGAATACTCTCTCTCAAATTCGAAAGGTGGCAGGGGTAAAATACAAAGTGCGAAAGGCCATTTACAATTTGTACAGAAAGCAGATGGCGGTTATAAGAGTCCAGGGGCATGAAAGGGAAGCAGTGATTGGGAAGGGAGTGAGACAGGTGTGTATCCTCTCCCCGATGTTATTCAATCTGTATATTGAGCAAGCATTAAAGGAAACAAAAGTAAAATTTGGAGTAGGTATTAAAATCCATAGAGAAGAAATAAAAACTTTGAGGTTCGCCGATGACATTGTAATTCTGTCAGAGACAGCAAAGGACTTGGAAGAGAAGTTGAACGAAATGGATAGTGTCTTGAAAGGAGGATATAAGATGAACATCAACAAAAGCAAATCGAGGATAATCGAAAGTAGTCAAATTAAGTCGGGTGATGCTGAGGGAATTAGATTAGGAAAGGAGACACTTAAAGTAGTAAAGGAGTTTTGCTATTTGGGGAACAAAATAACTGATGATGGTCAAATTAGAGAGGATATAAAATGTAGACTGGCAATGGCAAGGAAAGCGTTTCTGAAAAAGAGAAATTTGTTAACATCGAGAATAGATTTAAGTGTCAGGAAGTCGTTTCTGAAAGTATTTGTATGGAGTGCAGCCATGTATGGAAGTGAAACGTGGACGATAAATAGTTTGGACAAGAAGAGAATCGAAGCTCTCGAAATGTGGTACTACAGAAGAATGTTGAAGATTAGGTGGGTAGATCACATAACTAATGAGGAGGTATTGAATAGGATTGGGGAGAAGAGACGTTTGTGGCACAACTTGACTAGAAGAAGGGATCGGTTGGTAGGACATGTCCTGAGACATCAAGGGATCACAAATTTAGCATTGGAGGGCAGCGTGGAGGGTAAAAATCGTAGCGGGAGACCAAGAGATGAATACACTAAGCAGATTCAGAAGGATGTAGGTTTGCAGTAGGTACTGGGAGATGAAGGAGCTTGCACAGGATAGAGTAGCATGGAGAGCTGCATCAAACCAGTCTCAGGACTGAAGACCACAACAACAACAACAACAGAGGAAAGTGTCAAAAAAGAAATGGGCAGTCGAATCGCAGATTCAACACATCGAAAAGTTAAAACACATATATTAAGCAGCTGGATATCTTCCGATAAACGGAGTAATGTCGTGTGACTAGGGCCTCCCGTCTGGTTGACCGTTCGCCGGGTGCAAGTCTTTCTATTTAACGCCACTTCGGTGACTTGCGCGTCAATGGGGATGAATCGATGATGATTAGGACAACACAACACCCAGTCCCAGATCGGAGAAAATCTCCGACCCAGACGGGAATCAAATCCGGGCCCTTAGGATTAACATTCGGTCGCGCTGACCACGCAGCTATCGTGGGCGGACTTAAACGCAGAGATAGGGTCCATAGGTGGAAAGCCAACTTCGATAAATTTTTCGATGAAGCGAATGCGGAAAAAGTGGGAGACAATATGCAGCATATAGGAATTCCTGTTTTGCAGTTCAACAGGGATACTGACGTCAGTTGCGGAGATACTTAACTGGCAAACAACTGCTCGAAGGGATAGGGATATGTCGACCTAGCACCATATGACTCCATGCTCATCCTTCCTACATCGAAATGACGCCAACGGCAAAGAATGACACTGTGTTGGGTTGATCTCAATTGACCAGTGTGCGCCAAAGCTTTGCTTGTAAATTACTTCAGACTTCTATCGGTTTATTTTCAATGCATACAAGTTACTCGTTAAAAAGTACAATTCATTCAGCATGTAATGTAATGTAACTCTAATGAATTGCCTGCTTTACATCTCAGAGAAGTGACCTACAATAATCGCCCATTTTATTAAAATGTCCGTGAGCCTGACACCGTCTTTCCATCTTATCAACATCTTTATCAAAGTGCACATTTTTGTTTCTGAGCGACGTACGTTTCCAGTGAAAAACTGTTTCCAATGTGATTTTTAGCCTCATTCAACACTGTTTATTATGCTACATTATGTTTATTACCTAAGATCTCGGTAACGAAGTAAAAGCAAATGATCGTAGGCCATTATAGGACGGGAGACCCCAGATGGGTTTGTTCAGCTTCCTGAAGCTGGACTTCCTATTTGACGCCAATTGAGCGACTTACGTGTCGATGAAGATGACATTAAATCAGTAGGAGTGCACAAAAACACAGTCCACGAGTGAAGAAATCTCTGATCCAGTCGGAAATCAAAGACAGTGCCCAGGATCTAGATGTAGTGACCGCAAGCCGCGTACCAAATAAGCAACAGTCTTTATTTGAGAAATGCATGGCATAATAGAGTCTCGTGTTTTAATTGCAATAAATAAGAATTACAAGACAGCACTCTATTATCTATTTCTCCATGTACAGGGTGCGGAAGTGTAACGTGTCAAAATTAATTTTGGGCAGTTTCTCGTCATTACGTAAATAAAGTGGTCGTTCAATCTATTATGATACAGCAAAATTTCATAAAGCAGATAAAGGGTGTGAAAATATTTTATTGCTTGTAGCTAAAGTCAGTGTGTGTGTATATGTTTCATAAAAAAACAGCGTGCATCCAGCTGTACAAGTATTCACCCAGAAGCGCCAAAGACCATCTTTGCGGCTGTGGCAGACAGGAGCAACGCGAGCCAGAGAGCATCCTGGGTGAGATGGCCACTATACAACGAAACGACAGCTACAAGAAATTATATATTGATTGTTAAAGGATAATGGTTGCGCCCTACGTTTGTGTACATTTATGGTTCGGCTATGGTTTTGTGGCTAGAAGCAGTTAGTCACTATCGAGGAGCCGAAGAGTATGGGAGCTTGAGCCGGTCAGATGACTGTTGTGTTCTGCATAAGGGTCGAGACACGAGTGCCTCGCTATCGATACTTTGCTTGGAGAATTCGGTATCGGTCATCAAGGCAATTGCAGATTTTCTGTGAACTTTGTAGGAAAGATTTCGGAAGCTTGTAATGAGTGGATTTAGATTTTTAAATGCAAGATTAGATAATGCAGTAGTGCACAGTCAGTGGAATCTTTTCATGAATTTTATTTGAAGGTAGCTCCTCTTCATTTTCTTTTATACTTGACCTGTGGTCAAGTGATCTATTACGGACGTGCTTAGTATAGCTGTGTTAATTTGAAGATTCGTGTTTGTGTGTCGTAGATAAGGACGCAAATGAAAGTTTTACGTCCACAATCGCGTCTGAAGAGGTTTGCTTTTGTTGCCGGTGATAGTTTGTTGCACACGCTAACTTGGTTGAGTGTTAGCTATTTGCGTATTGGAGGAGTAGCTTCCAGAATGAGATTTCCACTCTGCAGCGGAGTGTGCGCTGATATGATACTTCCTGGCAGATTAAAATTGTGTGCCGGAACGAGATTCGAACTCGGGACTTTTGCCTTTCACGGGCAAGTGCTCTACCATCTGAGCTACCCAAGCACGACTCACGCCCCTTCCTCACAGCTTTACTTCCGCAAATACCTCATCTCCCACTTTCCAAACTTCACCTACAATTAAAAGTATTAACTGAAAAACAGAATGAAACATATATCATTAAAGTAGCTGATAAACGTTTTCATTTTTTAATATTTGAATCTTAATCGTGAAACAAAACGTAGGGTGATACGGCTATTTTTTTATCATATTGGCGTTCACGAAAAACCACAAGAATAAGTAATTTATTCTATAAACGTTTTTGCACTGTTGGCCTCTGCCATCAGCTGTGAAATAACACGCGCTGAGTCATCAGCGGAGAAGGCTAAGGAGGTGTGTGTATTCACCGGGAAAATTAGCAGATTGGCCTTCTGCTGCATCACTATCACACTCATTCAGTAGTCACATTGCAACACATGCCCAGGAATGTTCGATCATCCCAAGTTTGAAGAGGGGAAACTGTATGGCTTCTTTCATCGAATCGGGAAACTGTTCTGAGAGGAGAACGTTGTTAGAGTATCTTGCGAGTTGCAGCGGCGAGTTACGATCAATCTTTCCGTTACATACTGATGTGTTATTCAGCTTCGACATAGAGAAAAGGCCGTAGATTAAGTGTATCACCAATAAAGCAACTACTGATGCTTCCAAGGCTTGACTTAGTTTTACAAGATGGTAACCGAAGGTGGGATCATGTCGTTACCAGTAACTGAACATAATGATCCTCTGGGGTCTGGGCAATACCTTCGTTGCTGGTCTCAAGTGTTGTGGTCACTTTAGGTAGGTGCCCAGCATAAAAACATCTGGAAACTAAATCCCCACTACTGATATCTGTCGGTAATAGGACGTCGAATGCTTGCAGGCTGGCTTCAAATTTTTCAAGGGTAGTATCGCTGAAACAAATTTACTAGGCAGGTCGTGACAAAAGAATCATTTACTGTAATAAGATGCATCAAAAGTACTCAGCTTTGACAAGCAGAATGGTGTGATGTAAAGTATTACACCTAGAACAATGATGGTCAAACGTTTTTCGTCGAGAGCCCATTCTGACACTGTAAGGTGCTATGTCGGGCCGCATCGCATAGCTAGCACGGTACGCAGGGAGTTGTCGGTCAGTAAGGTATGGTGCAAGGGGGTGTAAAGTGAGAGCTCAACGGGAAACTGAATTTTAACGAAACCATGCAAACATACCACTTACACATTTTGCGTCTACGTAATTTATAATGTATCACATTCTATATTTTAAATTGAAAAACATATTAGGACCTACATGGACGCTTCTGAAGTCTTACTTAGGGAACAATTTTTTCTTATCTAAGCGGGTAAGCGGCTACCACAGCACTATCGCAACAGGATCCCTCGTTTGTTTTTCTGATTTCGGAGCACATTTTGCAAGTGTTTACACGTCCTACAACCTGAAAAAATACCAGGCGGCTGCATCAGAACGATTTCAATCCGGCTTTTTGTATTAGACCAAATATAACACAACAGAGATGGTTTGGATTAATATAAATTAATTAATTAAAATTTAATGAAAAAATGAGTGTCGTATGATTTTAAAAGTAAAAAAAAAATGGTTCAAATGTCTCTGAGCACTATGGGACTTAACATCTATGGTCATCAGTCCCCTAGAACTTAGAACTACTTAAACTTAACTAACCTAAGGACAGCACACAACACCCAGCCATCACGAGGCAGAGGTTTAAAAGTCAGTTTCATATGATCTATTATACCTGTTTTCAGGGAGTCACTAATTGTTATTGGGGTAAATATCTTGGCCACTTTTTCTGACGACTTGTATGGTCATTTTTCCATATTGGACGCTGTTTCGACGTTAGTGATCCACAGAACGTGTTACCAGACTGACTGAAGTAAGCAGTAACTAATTTGTAGGCCAATATTGGCATTACTGTAAGGTAAGAAGATAACATAAATGACTTATGTGAACAGTGCCGCATGCGGCTTGTGGGCCGCAGCTCGACGACTACTGATCTAGGCACCACTTTAAGCAGTGATCATGCAACACGCAGTATAAGTAAAGAAAGAAGGCATCGTTATCTCTTGAAGTGCTTTGAGAACAAACCAGTTAAGTTGGTTTCGATTCCTCTCGCAAACACTTGAACAGTTGTTTGCTAGATCAGGAAACTGAAGATCAAAAGACGTTTTACTAAAATATAACGGATCAAGCTTTCCCTGTCAATCCCACAGTAATGGCGATGTGTATTAGAACTGGTGTGACCACTTCTCGGCAGGCAGAGGCTTTGCTCAGTGCTAAAGCAGTGTACTGACCATTTTTCCTATCCTGACCACTTTACCACACCTTTCCGTTGTGATTTTATCATTAATTTCTTGTAATACATAAATAAGTACTCTATGTTAACTGATAATAACTGCTATTTTAGTGACTATCACAAATGTTTATTAAAAGTTTTAAATGTTATTTTTCTTTTATTGTGTTACAATAGCCTTAATTTCATTTCATTTTACTTGCTAAACCAAGCACTACACTTGAAGATAACGCATTCTATAGTGTCCAAATAAATTATTCAAATGGCTCTAAGCACTATGGTACTTAACATCTGAGGTCATCAGTCCCCTAGAACTACCTAAACCCAACCAACCTAAGGACATCACACAGATCCATGCCCGAGGCAGGATTCGAATCTGCGATCGTAGCAGCAGTGCGGTTTCAGACTGAAGCGCCTAGAACCGCTCGGCCAAATGGCCGGCTATAGTGTGCATTCACGTATCCACGTTACTTCCATGTGACATTTATACCAGAGCAGATGTTGGGCGCTTGTTGCACACTGTCGTGAGTTGTCAGTTTTTGAAAGACAAACAATAAAATAGTCCCCGTCCCGCTCACTTCCATTAACCCCGTACTAACCGCGCTGCATACCACTCTGCCCTAAAGTAATGGGCATACCTTACTTAGTTCACTGACGAATTCACCAGCGTGAACTGAAATTAGAAGGAACTTAAAATATTACCAACTGTGCTAGTAATTTTGTTCGTTACTGAGCAAGAAAAATATACTCTTAAGGAACTTTTAACCTTGGTTGAAGTTCTTGCATTCTGCTGTTACGGAGTTGCTAGAAGCATACTGATGTGAACTTCGGCTGAGAACAGCGGGCCACATGGACACTTGATTCGAACCGTATGCGGCCTCGTGGCTGCTCTCTGATGACCATTCACCTAGACTCACCTAAGACAGTAGATGATTACTAACTAATCTAACTTAGCCGGCCGTTGTAGCCGAGCGGTTCTATCCGCTTCAGTCTGGAACCGCGCCGCTGCTACGGTCGCAGGTTCGAATCCTGCCTCTGGCATGGACGTGTGTGATATCCTTAGATTAGTTAGGTTTAAGTAGTTCTAAGTTTAGGGGACTGATGACCTCAGATGTTAAGTCCCGTAGTGCTCAGAGTCATATGAACCATTTTATCTAACTGAAGTTCAAACAGTTAAAGGCCAGTCTCTCTACAGGTAAACTCTTTGACTGTCACTTCAAAATCAACATGAATTTTGCGTAATAGTTTCGACGACTTCAATGGTCGGCATTCTGGATAACATGTACACAAAGGTAAAATTGTAACTCTTGACGATTTATTGTATGTCTCTATGGTAACGCCTCAGTGTTGTCACAGCTTTGTAATCGGCAACTGTTTTCGCCTACACCCTTTAGCGCTCCGCATCTGGAAACTGGGAACAGCGCTAGAAGCTGTAGGTGGTCTACTTACGCCGTGTCGAATAGAGCCAGACGTATATGGACGCTTGCGGCCGGTAACCGTAACAGTTGCGATCCGTTTCGCCTGTGTGTGCTGTGTCACTCTGGGCGTCGAGTTTTAATATGTGAAGCTTGCAGTGGAAGCGTGCAGAAAAGTGTGGCTGCTAAACAGAATGGTCAGCAATCTGCTCATATTTGGCGTGATCAAACATATGAGTTTGAGCAGTCGAACGACGGTAGTCGAAAGAACTGCTAACGCTTAGAAGGGACATAAAAACACTTATCAAAGTTCGCAAGGAAAAATTGTATATAGAATGGGAAGAAAATGGTTCATCTAAGCTACGGACACCCGGTACGAGGACGAAGGCAAAAACATGAGTAAAAAACCTGGACTCATTCCACCGACTTGCTGATCATATATATATGAGAAAGAAAACTTCCAATCATAAAAAAACTGTACGTTTATTATTTGGTGTCAGAAAAACTTCACTATAAATTGTTGTGGAGTCCTCGGTTTTCGGTTCCAAAAAAATTTACGGTCGGTAAAATTATAATGGAGAAACGGGCGTTGTTTTTTGATTTTTAAGAAACATCATTAAACATCCAACTGAAGACATTCTTTGGCTCGACCAAACGTGGATAAACTGGAGAGACTATAGGACGGGTGGACATTCTGCTGTTCCCGTCTGAAAGGAAGAATGAATTATTGCATTGCTTGCTGGAACCTCATCTCGTTCCGCACTAACTGTCTCCTTGTTCACAAATGTAGGAAAAAATGTGACTACCACGAGAAGATGAAACAAGATAATTTTCTGAAGTGGTTCAAGGGGCAGCTACCGGAAAATTTATACCGGCCGTCTGTCGTTGTAATGGATAATGTCTCGTACCATTCGATTGTTAAAGATAAAGCTACGACGATTGCAACTAGAAACGCCGACATTCTTGAATAGCTGAAACAAGGGAAGGAAAAAACCGACAGTTTAAAGCCGATACCGATATTTTCCCTTTCATTGATCGTTCTCTTTCGGTACTTGTTTGATCTCGGTTATAAGGGATCTGTCTCAGTTTTAACTAACAACCGGGTAAAAAATTGTATATCAATTCGTCAGAGCAGCGGTGCTAAAATTTTTGGCTTTTAATTTTTTAAAAGAATAAAAATTTTTTTATTAACAATTTAATTATTTTCATATAATTTTTCATTTCTTTGATACACTGTTTTATTACTGAAAATGTAGAATGCGGTCAATGATATTTCAACCACAATGCCGACAGTTAGAAATGAACGACAAATTCGTGATGTATGTTTCGGGAAACCATTGTTGAGATGACAGTGAGAGCCTAATTTTTGTCCTGTACTACTCAGGAAGAATGATTCTTCCGTTTTTTGGGAGCATAGTAGAATGTTTATGCCAGGCTTGTTATTTGTACCCAAACAATATTTATGGTTGGTGGGAAGTTCTGTGGCCTCTAAAGGATTGATATTGTCTTTGAATGAAACTGTTTCTGATGAAAGGAGTCGTCTTACAGATCCACACTTTATTAAAGAGTATTTATGAACGGATTGGACGTAAATATTGGCAAATGGATTAACCCTTATCTGAAAATTTAACTGTTGTCAAGCAATTGTTCCTGGTAAATGGTTTATTTTGCCTACTATCAAAATTGTTTGTTTGATTTTTTTGATGTGGCACTTTTAGTTTAGTCTTCCAAAGATCAGTTGTACTCAGATTTTTGTTGGGAAGTAACTGACTGTATTTGAGTACAAACTGGGTTTTTCGTTCGAAATAGTTGCAGAAAAAAACGCTACAAATTTTACACATAGGCATATTTTTGTCTGCTATTTCTGTGAAATAATAAAAGAGAATGGAAATTAAGGCAACAGTAATAAATAAAAAACTTAACAAGTCATTCATTGTTTATAATAATTATAGAAAGGAGCTAACCCGTTGCCAGTGTCTACTTAGTATGCCTTCATCTAATTTTAGTCATTGGAAATGGACAATATAACACGAAAAATAGAGCTCTCCAACCTTAGTTTTCTGCCTTTAGCATTGAGGTCTCGTAATTCCCAAATAGATGTGCGATTGTCGAGTACAATATGAGTTATGTTCTTAAATCGATTATTTCAGAAACCGATAATTCTGAGCAGTCTCAACAATGAGGTTAAAATGGAGAAGAAGAAAGCATGTAACAGAATAGCGATGTTTCAGCAATAACCGTCATCCCTAGTTGAAACGCAACAAAATGTTCTTTTTGAGATTCGAGCGGTGCCCATCCGTCATCAGTTACGACGATACGATCGTAATGACAACGACAACACAGTACTCAGTCCCTGAGCGGAGAAAATCTCCCACCCGGCCTGGTATCGTACGCGGGCGAAGTGGCTAAAGAGATTGGCCACAGGCTTCTTATCATTTCACCATATCACTGCCAATTCGGCTGGTCCCGGTGGAGGTTTGAGTCCTCTCTCGGGCATGGGTGTGTGTGTTAGTCCTTAGGATAATTTAGGTGAAGTGGTTTGAAGCTTAGGGACTGATGACCTTAGCAATTAAATCCCATAAGATTTCACACATATTTTATTTTTACTGCCAATAAAACGCCATCGAAATGATCTGAGAGCAGATGGAACACTATGTGACAACAAGTGACATAAGAATCATTGTGGCTGGAATTCGAAAACTGTTGCGGGAAGCGGAGACTCCAGTAACGCCAGAGGAGTAATGATCTAAGCTGCACAGAAACTGTTGTAAGTAATGTCGAAAATATAATTATATCATTACACAGTAGTAGTTAGCTATCCACGGACCATTGCAGATAACTACAGTGTCGAGAAAAACGTTATATCTAGATACATTAACTGTTTACCGTGATTCGTCTATATTTTTGTGCTTCTGTCACATCGCCGGCCTCGGTGGTCTCGCGGTTCTAGGTGCTGTCAGGAACCGCGCGACTGCTACGGTCGCAGGTTCGAATCCTGCCTCGGGCATGGATGTGTGTGATGTCCTTAGGTTAGCTAGGTTTAAGTAGTTCTAAGTTCTAGGGGACTTATGACCACAGATGTTGAGTCCCATAGTGCTCAGAGCCATTTGAACCATTTTTTTGCTTGTGTCACATCCTTTTGACTGAAGGGTGTCACGGCTTTTCCACAATCAATCTCATCGTATTATTAAGAAGTAACCTTCTCCATAAGCATAACTTACTATATAGATCCTACAGTGATTGGTATGTGCCTAAGGAGTTTCTACACTGAAGAGCCAAAGAACCTTGTACACCTACCTAACATCGTTTGGGACCCCAGCGAGCACGCAGAAATGCCTCACCACGATGTGGCATTGACTCGACAAATGTCTGATGTAGTACTGGAGGGAACTGACACCATGAATCCTGCAGGGCTGTCGATAAATTGGTAAGAGTACAAGTGGGTGGGGATCTCTTCTGAACAGCAAGTAGCAAGGCATCGCAGATATGCTCAATAATGTCTAGGGAATTTGGTGACCAGTGTTTAAACACAGAAGAGTGTTCCTGGTACCACTCTGTAGCAATTCTGTACGTGTGGGGTGTCCCATTGTCCCGCTGCAATAGGTCAAGTCCGTCGGAATGCACAATGGACATGAATGGATGCAGGTGATTAGGTAGGATGCTTACGTACGTGTCACCTGTCAGAGTCGTATCTAGACGTATCAGGGGACCCATATCACTCCAACTGCACACGTCCCACATCATTACAGAGCCTCCACGAGCTTGAACAGCCCTGTAAAGACACGCAGGGTCCATGGATTCATGTGGATGTCTCCATTCCCGTACACATCCATCCGCTCGGCACAATTTGAAACGAGACTCGTTCGACCAGGCAACATGTTTCCAGCCATCAGCAGTCCAATGTCGGTGTTGATGGGCCCAGGCGATGCTTTGTGTCGTGTAGTCAGCAAGTTTACACGAGTGAGTCTTCGGTTTCATAAGCCCATATCGATAATTTTTCGTTGAATGGTTCGCACGCTGAAACTTGTTGATGGCCCAGCACTGAAATCTGCAGCAATTTGCAGAATGATTTCACTTCCGTCACGTTGAACGATTATGTTCAGTCGTCGTTGTTTCTGTTCTTGCAGGATCTTTCCCGGAGATGTCGTAGATCGGTTGTTTTACCGGATTCCTTATATTCACGGTACATCGTGAAATAGTCATACTAGAAAATGCTCACATCTTGGCATCCTCCGAGGTGCTCTGTCTCATTGATCGTGCACCGAATACAACACCGCGTTCAAACTCACATAAATCTTGATAACCTGCCATTGTAGTAACAGTAACCGATCTAACAGCTGCGCCAGAAACTTGTTATCGTATATAGGCTTTGCCGACTGCAGTACGTACTCTACCTGTTGACATATCTCTGTATTCGAATACACATACCTATACCAGTTTCTTTGGCGCTTCAGTGTCTTATGTTAACGTTTTGAGTTATTGTATTTACATCTATTTCAGCACCTCTTTCGTAACGAATCCGTAAATTAAACGTGAATCTTCTGATTGTTGTAAACGACAGCAAACACCCTGTTGTTTTTGTTGAGTTATACAGATAATACGAACAGGTTGTCGTTTTATACACGAGAATACGTTCGTTCAATGATAGGGATATTACGATAATGTAGTTACCAACAGTTTAAGTGGGTCATATGTCGTTATAAATTCGTTATCGAGCTAACTTTGCCTTAATTTGTCGAATGCTCGTTGGCATTCACTGTTTCATTCAAGTTTGTGCCTATGCTTAATAATTTGGTAAGCTGTTCATTTATAGATGAAGCATATGGAAATAACTTCAAGTAGTAAGTTATTTGTCCTAATACAGTACGTCGTTGTACTGTACGTCATTTAAGGGTTAATAACTTTTATATATTGTCACTGTGTTGTGGTTTTAGCCTGAAACCGCTTGCAGGCGGAATGTGTCCTAATTACTGTATTTCACTTTAGAAGATTATATACTTGTCCTTCTAAGATTTTAAATTTGCCATTTGCGAAAGTCATAAGACAGATTCATTACTGTGTAATAGTTTGACTGGAATTTTACTGTGACATTCATGTCGTCCAATTTCTTTACAGCGTAAGGAAACTTGATAATGTAATTCGTTGTAAGTAATGCCTGAACGAATTCGGAGCATTGGCGATACCAAAAGTTATCCTCTTTTTCCAATATAGACACATCAAACAAAATTGCATTACTCAAGTTCTCAGAACTCTTGAAGATAGACGTTGACTGCGGATATTGTTTCACAGACACAGTCCGTTTCACTGTTCAGAGATGTCTCTAAACCCGCCAAAAGAGGTAAATAACCAGGCATTAGCAGCGAGTGTTAGACGGAGGGGATCCGACAGCCGATCAGTTCCACTCATTCCAACAGGAAGGAGGTACACTGCTTATGTTGTTTGTAGTTCAACCATGCCTAGACGGTCAATACTGCGGTTGGATCACGTACGCATTGTTACTTTGTACCAGGAAGGACTATTAACAAGGGAAGTGTCCAGGTGTGTCGGAGTAAACCAAAGCGGTGTTGTTCGGACATGGTGGAGATACAAAGAGACAGGAACTGTCGATGACATGCCTCGCCCAGGCCGCCCAAGGGATACCACTGCCATGGATGACCGCTACCTAAGGATTATGTCTCGGAGGAACCCTGATAGCAACGCCACCATGTTGAATACTGCTTTTCGTGCAGCCACAAGACTTCATGTTTCGCCTCAATCTGTGCGGAATAGGCTGCATGATGCTCCACTCCCGACGTCCAAGCTGTATGAACCACTCAGGACTGGCATCACGTTCTGCTCACCGATGAGTGTCGCAAAAGCCTTCCACCAGACAATAGTCAGAGATGTGTTCGGGGGCAACCCGGTAGGGTGAACGCCTTAGTCACACTGTCCAGCGAGTGCAGCAAGATGGAGGTTCAAAAATGGCTCTGAGCACAATGGGACTTAACTGCTGTGGTCATCAGTCCCCTAAAACTTAGAACTACTTAAACCTAACTAATCTAAGGACATCACACACAACCATGCCCGAAGCAGGATTCGAACCTGCGACCGTAGCGGTCACGTGGATCCAGACTGTAGCGCCTAGAACCGCACGGCCACTCCGGCCGGCAAGGTGGAGGTGCCTTGCGGTTCTGGGGTGGGATTGTGTGGGGCCGAAGTACGCCGCTGGTTGTCATGGAAGGCTCCGAAACGGCTGTACGATACGTGAATGCCATCCTCCTACCGACTGTGCGACCGCATCGCCAACCTATTGGCGAGGCATTCGTCATCATGGACGACAATTCGCGCATCCATGGTGCGCATCTTGTGAATGACTTCCTTCAGGATAACGACATTGCTCGATTAAAGTGGCCAGCATGTTCTCTAGACATGAACCCTATCTAACTTGCCTGGTTAGATTGAAAAGGGCTGTTTATGGACGACGTGACCCACCAACCGCTATGAGGGATCTACGCCGAATCGCGGTTGAGGAGTGGGAAAATCTGGACCAACAGTGCCTTGATGAAGTTGTGGATAGTATGCCACGACGAATACAGACATGCATGAGTTCAAGAGGACGTGGTACTGGGTATTAGAGTTACTGGTGTGTACAGCAATCTGGGCCACCACCTCTGAAGGTCTAATGTATTTTGCTACAACATGCAATGTGTGGTTTTCATGAGCAATAAAAAGGGGGGAAATGATGATTATGTTGATCTCTATTTCAACTTTCTGTACAGGTTCCGGAACTCTCAGAGCCGAGGTGATGCAAAACTTTTTTGATGTGTATAGATTGAACTCAGTATTTACAACCCAAAATCCTTACGTGTCGTCATACAAACGTATTTCAAATAGGTTTCCTTGAGATCAAGTTTTACAAAGCATGCAGCAGCCGCTAATTTAAACATTCGTTGTTCTGGTTTGGGCACTGGATATGACTTAGCGATACATTGCGCATTTGCTTCTCCACAGACAACTCAGCCGTTCGATTCCTGCAAAACAGCGAATTTTTTTGCCCTCTGACGACATTATAAATTCTACAATACTATTGTGTTCCGGGCAGTTACGTTTCGTTTTACTTTATCCATTAAAGCAAAGGGAATGTGTGCTTGCAAAATTTTGGTACAGAATTGTGACTCAAAGTTCTGTGAACCATCTTGTAGTAAATCTTACTTGCTGGTTAGGAAAAAATGTCAACATATTTTTCAACAGGTTTTGCAACTTTTCCGTCGCAACATCTGCATAATTCTGGTTCAGTCCTTCGTGAGTGGTGATACGGTTTGTACTGAAGATATCGGTTTCCAGCAAATCTGTTGCTTTCTGGGAATCGAGAATTATGAATCAAGCTTGTTTTTTTAATTGCTTGTATGAAACACGTGTACAAATCGATCATTAACTGGTATCTGTCGGAGACTGTAGGTAAATCGCCAAATCTGAATTTCATTTCATTTCAGAGATCCTAATTTCTTATTGCATTTGCCAGTCATTAATGATGGATACTGGCGAGCCAATGTCGGTCTGAAATTTTAATGACTCTTAGACATTAAACGTTCCTATTCACTGAAAACATCGCCATCAATTACGTTTTGATCATGGAAGTTTACTGATTTGCATATGCTTATTGTGAACATCGTTTGAAATATTATTTTGAATCATTTTTGTATGCCTTAATGTCTTATTTCGTTGTCTGATATGCTTACAATTACACACATTTGATCGATGTCGTGACAAATGACAATTACTAATATGTGCATTTCGAGGCAATGGTCCCATTTATGTATGGTTCATACAACAATTTACACAAGACTTTTGTTTAACGTGAGATAATATGTTGACAGAATACAGATTCCGTCGTGGTTTCTAAATGCGTGTGCCTGCTGGGTGCTGCCACTGATTCCGTGGTGGTGAACGTCGCCACTGCAGCGTAAAGGCAGAGTTTTCTGCGCTCTAGAACGTGTCAACTGATGCTTCCATCTGCTCCTTTTCCCAGAAGAATGGCAGACAATCATGCAAGGATCCATTAGTGAAGCTAATCAGAAATGTTTTTTATTTAAGGGTATACCGAATGAGTTTTTCGATGAAAAAATCGATTTTTGGGTAAATGCATTTTCGAAATATTTAGACTCTCCCGTTTAATACCATGTATAAAATATTTAGATGACGTGAATTGAACTATTTTAAATAATTTTTTAAAATAATTTCGACACACGATGTTCCGCACCTGGTATATGAGACGCGAAATATACCTGATATAGACAGCCTTGCCAGAGATATAATTGAGCACAAGAGAGTTAGCTTTTCTGTTGGCTACACTGCTAGACAGTTGACAATAGATTCTGCACCATTTGTATTGCTTCCTTTGTGAGTACATCCATGTCATTGTTGTGAAAGTCGTATGTGGAGAAGTTTTCTTTCCTTCAACATGCCAAGACCTAGTCTGAAGGTATTTAGAAAGCGTGTACATTGGCGCAAGAAAGTAAAGTGTACTAAAAATTCGTCTGATTCATCTTCATCAGTATCTGATGTCCCGGTAGCGACTAACCTCAACACTGGTAGTGATACATTGAGTGATGCTGCTGCCACTACACCGGAAAGTGCTTCAAGAAGAAAACTAGCTGGAATTGAAGAAGAATACAAGAAACTAAATGCTGGGATAACAAAATACGAGGTAATTAACGTCTCTTTATTATCAGACGTTTTGGAGAACAATGTGTGCTGCAAACAATGTGGAAAATGTGGTGTTTCATTGAAAACACACTTACATGTAGGACTTGCTTGTGAATTACAGTTGATGTGCAGTTATTGCAAAGACAGTGTTACTTTCTTCAATTCCTCACATGTTACTGCAGATACAGGTAACTTATACGATATAAACATTAGGCTGGTTTATGGATTACGGTGAATAGGAAAGGGCAGGGCTGCAGGTGCCATGTTGTGTGGTGTGATGAACCTCCCTCCTCCACCTTCAAAATTTGACAAACACATAATTGCAATAGGCTCTGCTGTAGAAGATGTGGCACAGGAAAACATGAAAGATGCTGTTGAGGAAGCAGTTGTTGAAAATAATAATAGCAGAGACTTGTCCATAGCTTTTGATGGAAGCTGGCAGAAGAGAGGCCACACATCTCTGAATGGTGTAGTAACAGCTACAAGTGTGGACACTGGTAAGGTAGTTGATGTGGCAATACTTTCCAAGCATTGCAGATGCAAGGAGAAAATGAAAACTACACATGAAGAGGAGTGCATGGCAAATTACTATGGGTCAAGTGGTGGTATGGAAGTTGCTGGTGTAAGAAGTATTTATCAACGCTCAGTAAAATGGTACAACGTTAGATACACAAATTATCTTGGAGATGGTGACTCAAAGGCTTTCAAAGAAATTGAGGAACTGAGACCCTATGGTAACGATGTGAAAATTTCCAAACTGGAGTGTGTTGGCCATGTTCAGAAAAGGATGGTATCAAAACTTTGATGGCTCAAGGCTAGCATGAAAGGCAAGAAATTGAGCGATTGAAAAACTTTAGATAGGAAAAATAGACTGGCAGATGCTACAACAGATCATATTCAGAAGTGCTATGGTCTAGCAATAAGACAGAATACAGCAGACGTAGAATTAATGAGAAGAGCAGTCTGGGCTCTGTTTTTTCATACAGCTTCAAACAAAGAGAATCCCCAACATTGGCTATGTCCAAAAGGAGACGATATTTGGTGCAAGTACAACAGAGGCAAGGTAACTAAGAAACAATACAATCACCCTCATCACCTGCCACCTGCCATAATGGATGAAATAAAACCAATATTGCCGGCCGCGGTGGTCTAGCGGTTCTAGGCGCTCAGTCCGGAACCGCGCGACTGCTACGGTCGCTGGTTCGAATCCTGCCTCGGGCATGGATGTGTGTGATGTCCTTAGGTTAGTTAGGTTTAAGTAGTTCTAAGTTCTAGGGGACTGATGACCACAGATGTTAAGTCCCATAGTGCTCAGAGCCATTTGAACCATTTGAGCCAAAACCAATATTCCGAGACCTCGCAGATATTAGTCTACTAAAGAAATGTCTTCATGGCCGGACTCAAAATCTAAATGAGTGTGTGAACCATGTGATATGGAATAGACTACCTAAAACTGTGTTTGTGGGTATAAACACACTTCACTTTGGCGTTTATGATGCTGTTTCTCATCATTCAATCAGGGCAATATAACAAAGTGCACAGTTCTGCAGAAGTTGGAGCTCTGTGTAGGACTACGAAGTGCCGCAGCTATGCTTTGTTTGGACAAGGAACGGCTCAGGTCTTCAGATAATGCCGTAAAAGTATATTCAAAGTTGGCTAGACAGCATAGCAGAGCCATCAAGAGGAAGCTGTTGGACTATTCTGATGATACAAGCTATGGAGCAGGCTTGTACTGAAGTAAAAATTTTGAAGTTAATTTCCCGTAGCTTTAGTTTTTTTTTGTGTATAAGGTACAGTTTCTCAGGGCCTATTTATAGTAGAAAGATGAAATTTTCTGTAGTTGTTCCTTAAGACCTTCTAATATATCTGAATTAAAAGATATATGGAATTATTTTGTATTAATGGATGTAAATTTTAAAATACTTGTTAAAATGTGTTACCTTTTTTAACATTTACAAAAAATAAAATATCTGAAAAACTATACATTATTTTTTCAAAATTAATAATTCAGCGTGAAAGCAGAATGCGTTCTGTGAAAAAATCAAGAGTATCGTCCAAATAACAAATGAGAAAATGTTCCTAACTTTTAGCTCAATTTAACATTGTAAGCATAGGGCGTTCCATATACTCTTAACCATATGTCGAGGTAATTTTGAGCATATCCCGAATGAGAGATTCAGAATATGACTTTTCATAATTCCTATTTTCTCACTGACATTTACCTTCTCTTGTTAACTCTCTATAATCTTCATCTGGTTTCTTGAAACATAGGAAGAATTTGTGCCTGTCCCCTGCAACATTTGTCTAAGCCTCAAAATAGTACTTTACATTATCTTATGATTTCAGAATCGGACAGAGACACTGGCCAGCTCCGGAAATAGTATTTTCACTACCGGAAAGATGTCAGCAATAAGGAACGCTTTGCGCTCAAAATCACCTCGTACATGATAAGTAATGAAATGTTGTTTCAGTCTGGAGTATAATTTGGTAAGTCTGGCTGCCAATGTTCGATCGAAAGCTGGAAATGATGACGGGGGCATCTTAAAATGGTGTTGACCGTGTTGCATCTCAACTTCTAGTTTCCCCAGCCATGCCACAAAAAGCTCTTGGGTAACGGGGAACTGTGCAACAGCAGCATCATTGGCTGCAATAGTTCTGGTATGGCAATGAAAATGTACAGTCGTGTTCAAAAGCATCCGAACGATCTGAATTGCATTTCGCCTGATTCGAATGCAACCCACATAGCGCAGCTGTCTAGCAGGTCCTCTAATCGCCACTCGGTATTGAAAATGGTTGCAAAAAGTCACCACTAGAAAACACTGCTGTGCATCGCAATAACTCAATATGTAAAGTAATACCAAGGTACTGCAAATATCAGGGAACATCTTATCACAGATAAGACGGTTCTTCAGGCTTATAAGCTCACATTTATTACAATAAATGACATACATGAAATGTTACCACTCTCGTTATTACGTCAGATAGTTTATTCACGTAGTGAGTTCGTCGTATTCATGATTTCCTCTTCAAAATAACGTACCGTACTTATTATTTAACACAAAATTACATTATAAATTTAAGTTATTCACGACCAGCTAGTTGAGAATGTGTATGATCTTCAAATGACACGACGAACCATCTCGTTCTGCATATGGATTCAAACCCAGAGCATGCAGACTAAGCAACGACTTCGTGACTCACAGAAACTAACAGTCATTCCAGACTAGGCATACAGAGAGTGATATACCTCGATTTTAGACAGTATCAGTTAGCAAATATCCACTTTAAATTACATAACGTAAACATTGTTAACGGACGCGAATTCCTACCCAGCATCTATTGTCCTTGTTAACGAACTACGAGAGATGTTAAATATTGCTTCTTCACAAGTAACTTACTTGAAACGCCGTGAGGTAAAGCTTTGTGTTGGACAGGGATTCGAACCCAGAAACTAATTGAATTGTTATCGAAGCACAATCAACTGTGACATATCGGATTTTCTCAGCAGTAGCTAGATGTTTTAACTGAAATGACGAGACGAAACATTAATTTTTTCTTTCTCAGGACTCCAACCTGGCACCTATCGCTGTTATATTCAAGAAAAAACGAACGTTAAAAATGGGTTTGTTACAACAGCAGCGACACGTGAGAGTGTTTGAACTAGAAATAATATGACGAAGAGTTCAGTGCTGACTGGGAATCGAGCCCCACATAAATCGTTGTTGATTGCACATAAAGACACGTCAGCTACCGAATTTTTCGCCACCAGCAGCTCGGAATAACATCCTTGAATTTACAATGATTTCGCAAACAGTTCTGTGTCTCACTGAGACTCAAAAACGTCAGATACCGTAAGTGTTGACAACGAATGAAAAAACATTAAAAATCAAAATTATTACCCACCAGCAGATAGGTGATCTCATGCTACAGCCTCATAATACACAATGAAAGTATTAGTGCCAGGCCAGGATTCGAACCCTTTCACACACAATATGTGGAGATGTGAGGAACCTGAAGTTTTGAACAAACAACAAATTGCAGTCGAGCTCTATTGTCACGAAAACAACAAATTCCGCGTTAAGGGCGGTCACAGTTGCATTCCCGGGTCAGAACCAATTTTATCGACATACAGACGCTCAAATAAAAGACGGAACAAGTGTCCTGTGACCCTACACAGCGTTTGTTTCGTCACTAGAAATAAATAACTAGTATAAGAAAGGTTACTGTTGATAGAGTTTCTATGTGTCGCGACTCCTGACTTTATTGTGGTTCAAACTAACGTCTACTTGGTAGAGAAGGAATATCATGTTTAACATGAATGTCAGACCACAATGCCATTATACCTTCTTCACTTGGTGCAGCCAGAAGAGAACTGAATCTGTCTCTCCTTATCAAAAATCATCAGCAGAAGTTCGAATCGAACCGAGACCATAAGTATATGAACCTAGCATTAATCCAAGAGACCACCAAATCATCTTCTTTATCACTCAATTTTCTATCATAACAATGTTGCGACACAGTGAATGAGAATTCTGACACACAGACTCCCTGTAGTGGTTTGCAGCATGTTCAGTACATTCATTTACTTGGTTGACCGAATCGCCGTGAACTAGTTGCCTCGGGTACCCAGTGCATACATTCGACTCTATTTTGTAATCACCGAAATAAAATCACCTAACTGACACCTACACAGAACTGCCAACAGTGTGGGATGCAGAAATTTAAACAGAAAGTGTTCCTTTCGACTTGAGCTACTCTATTGCGCTATCTGATTGTTAAAAACGTCGTGCAGTGCAAAAGAAAAGCTGTAACTGTCTGTCTTCTCAGAAGTCTAGATCCGGCCATATGCATTATCTCACAGCACTGTGCAATGCGCAAGATCTGGAGGAAATGTTGCAGAGTTCTGGAGGTGATATAGCTATGTGTCAGCTAGTAGCGTAACGGTAAGCGTCGCGCACTGTTCATAAGACGACGCGAGTTGGGTACATTCACTGTTACAATTTTTAAAACGCCATTCTGCTTTCTGCTGAAGTTATCGATCTAATGCAACTTTGAACATAATTCCCTTCACTTCTCAACCCAAAATAGTCGCATGTGGAAAGAGGGCTAACTTCTGCGACATTTTGTTCTTTTCAGGTTTAATAGATACTTTTATATTATGTATGAGGAGAGCGCAACGTGTCAAAATATGTCAGAAAAGTGTTTTTTACATTAGCTGTCGTGTGGCAGTGGCATTTTATTCTTCATAAAATCTTGTTTGACAGCTTTAACTCAGATCAAGTTTTCTACATGCATGTAATCAATAAACTGCATGTGCATTGCCAGACTGATATAGATAACATCAGAGAATTCGCATTTATCGTTGATGATTAATTTCTCTCTCATGGTAACTTAAGTTTTAACGACACTAAAAGCAACCGTACGAAAATTGTGCACTGTATTATAAGAAATGAAATAAAACTACCCACGATAAACTTACGACGAAGTTCTGTTTCAATAAAACTGAGTATCTGTACACAAGCGTGCCTCTATGGGCACGAATTAGTAAAATACTAATGACTTAGATTTCGATTGGGTCTGTGTTTGATTGGTATGCTGTGTCATACTCAAGAGGTATGCTAATGTGGCATTTCATAATTACAGTTATGTATTCCTAGAAACCCAAAATTTGTTCGTCAGCAGCGGAAAGAGGCGTAACCTGTTGTGCAGCATTGTAAGTTTTTCACCATTGCACTATGAGCCGGAAGTATTTTGTTGCGATTTCACAGAAGGGATAAAAACGACACAGTCAGCAAGACTGAAACCGCAAACCATAACAGACGCTTTCTCTCAGGTTAGCACGTTTCCACAGAGCTAGGGAAGAGGCATGTGTCTAGGTCTCCTCTTCGGAGACCAGTAGGGGCTAGATCTCGTAAACCGCTATTTAAAGGACGACATTAGATGCGATTTTCACGTGCAACGACTTTCCTGGGCAGAAAACCGTAAATTTACAATCTTTTGTTGCAGCTTAAGAGTTGATAATAACTAAGATTATTCAATGTAAATGACAGGAAAAAATCAAGTGATATTTGAGGCTTAATTTCGTGCACACCAGGAAATAACTCGACGATCACGGAGTTGCCAAATATACCTTGCCTTGTTGCCAAATCCCAGTTACATTACCAGCAGGAAGAAGACGAACCAATGTGATCCTACAGTGGGCTGGGAAGTGACCATAGCTGACCTCTCAAAGACGCGGCTGCTACGACCTGGAATACGTAATCTGCTGATTCACATTTCTCTAACTGGTTTTCGGGACTGGAGGGTAGTTACTAATAATACTCAGAACTGAATGCAAACTAAGCTTCATAACTCGGTAACTCTCAAAGTTTTTTATATGTCTTTCGTTAGTGTACTCAAAACTAAGAAAATCATTGATGAACGTTTTCGTGCCTCGCCGATAGTCGAGCACAACAAACAAATAAAAATAAAAAAAGGCTGTGTGTGTGTGTGTGTGTGTGAGGGAGAGGGAGAGAGAGAGAGAGAGAGAGTGAGAGAGAAAGAGTAAAGAAAGAGGGAGAGTGAGGGAGAGAGATAAAAATAAAAAAGAATGACAGGGAGAGACTAAAAGATTGTTGCAAAGAAACTGAATCATGGAATGTAAAGAAATCTTTCATTAACATGACACGTTATACATCATTATCTATGCAACAAGTATTATACTAATCTAATCTAATCATATTGCTGACTAGTTATGAAGAGGCACGAATTACAGAAATTTTAGGCAATATCAGTAAATAATATAAACTTAAAAAATGATGACAGTTTTCTAATAAACCGGGTCTCCTGTAAAGATCCTTCCGCCCTGTTAACCAACCACGAAAAATGTGTGATATACCTCCATTCAGAAGGAACAAAGTGTTCATGCAGTTATAGATGAAACGCATGATGTGAAGTTCTGTGACGGAGATACGAATCCATCACGAAATCGGATTGTTAACTAAGTAAAATCAAATGTTACGTATCGGTTTTTCTTACCAACTGCTGGATGTTTGAATCTAAAATTAGGATACAAATTTTTGTGCCTGAGCGACAATCGAACCGCATACCTACCGTCCTTCTTTATCATCCACGAACATAGCTTAAGAAACACAAGCTTACTCACCAACAGTAAGATGTGTGCGTGTTTGATCAGAAATGACGACTCCTATTGCTATTGTTGGCAACACATGAACACACATTAAAACTGCACGTTAATTTTCACTAGCAGACTGGTATGTACGTGACAGGGCTTGAAATGAAATTATGAGTATTTTTGTACTGGATCAGGATTCGGACCCACATACTTACCTTTGGAGGAGACGTAGAGAAGATTGCAGTCATGGGAAAAGGAACGAAATGATTGAATTATACTTTTCCGAGAGATTTAGATCCTCGAAAGATGAGATACGAATTCGAATCACAGTCCAGCACCAAATTTTTCAACGTCTCTAGGTTAATCAAGTACAAGAAAAGTAAGTGCCCTGTTCCTTTAAGTGGCTATCATTTCATCAACTAAAATAAAATTTTCTAATGTAAGTAAGTTTACTCGAGACAGTATATCTGTTTACCTTGACTTCCGCCTATGTCATTTACCAACGTAAACCGACTCGGCCCAATTGGTAATGAAGGAACGTGATGTTTAATGCTGATTCTGGATTATAACGTCTTTCTCTTGAAGTTGCCAGAGGTAAAGTAAATCTGTTTGTGCGTCTTAAAAGTAAATGCCTGAACCCACGCATTGCACCTGTGATAGTTCGTTCCACCAGACCATTGTGGCCACATTTCCCAGCACCAGGAGTGTGCTGTAACCGATGATGTACTTAGCTTACAAAATTAGTCACGGTGGAAAAAATGCGAGTATTTCACAGTTGCAAAACCCGCATCCGACTCATTGACCTTATACTTAGTCGCTGGCCATAAACTCTAGCTCAGAGTGACACCAGTTTAAGTAACCTAATATAGCGAAGACTGTTTGCCAGTGCTCTTTTTCACCGGAAAATATCCAATTCACTCATTGGGCTGTAACAGTAACAGTAACAGTAATTTCTGTGTATGCAATGCATGCGAATTGTGTAATTTAGTGGAGCTCTCTCTTCTACTTCTGTATACAATATGCCTGACCTAAACGGGCACTTTATCATTACAGGCCCTGGGCAGTGCAACATCATTCTGACAACAGTAATGTGCTTATACTGACAGCCTCACTGTTCGGTTTAGCTGATTTTGTAATCATTTAAATAGAACAACATGACCTTCCAGTGGGAGACATTTCGTCCCCCTTATCCTTGTGTGACATTTGTCACTAAGCTTTTTGCATTCCAACCAGCGAAAGGCGGCAGAGTACAGCCAGTACACGATTCACAAACCACGATTTAGTGCCGTTAAGACGATTTCTTTAAACACTGTCGTAGCTGAAGGAATTTAGTTTCTCCTTAAATCGTCTTATGCAGCAACGTTCACAGATACCTCAAATAGGAAAAGCTCTTTATCGAGGTACGAAGGATGTGAGACCAACTTCCCTCAGTTTGAGTCAGGTCGATCTTTTCGTCTGGTAGCACTGCATAAGTTTTTACTCTAAGATCTACCACAAGTACTGTTACTATAGCTGTTGGAATCATTGGTAGAAAACGAGTTTAACGCCAATGGGTACAGTACTGCCAAATATTCAAAATGATTATCAACCTATGTCTGAGTTCATCCACAAACTGAGGCGTATTTATAATACGGTAGCTAGACTGTGTATCCTTGTCTTCCTTGAGTGGGCATTACACACACGTATACAATACTATGAATATCTCGTACGCTGTAGCTAACGTTCCTCTCATAAAATAATTTTGTTTCGTTAATTTTTCTGAGTGTTCAGCGTGCAATATATGTTATAAATACAGTCTTAAACAAAAAAGTTGTCCGTAAGGTGGACAATACAGTCGAGCTTCCATCAGAGTTCTATGTCCGGCAATATGATCGATCTTGCTACGTTGTAGACTGAGTCACTTCCTGGAGGAAGTGTTGAGTGCAGTCTGAGTACATCATTTTCCACTGCGACTGTAGTCTTGAGGTAAAACGCAGGACTGGCTACTTCCACATCTGGCAACCGCGAGCACACGTCGACATAATTTTTATCACCCCTTTCCTCGTGGTGCTGAAGCTATGAGTGTATTTGAACCCTGTGGCACGCCAGTGGTTACTTTAACGTCTGTAGACGTCTCTCCATTGATAACAATATGCTGTGTTCTGTTTGCTAAAAACTCTTCAATCCAGCCACACAGCTGGTCTGATATTCCGTAGGTTCTTACTTTGTTTATCAAGTGGCAGTGCGGAACTGTATCGAACGCCTTCCGGAAGTCAAGAAAAATAGCATCTACCTGGGAGCCTGTGTATTTTGTGGGTCTCATGAACAAATAAAGCGAGTTGGGTCTCACACGATCGCTGTTTCCGGAATCCATGTTGATTCCTACATAGTAGATTCTAGGTTTCCAAAAACGACATGATACTCGAGCAAAAAACCATGTTCTAAAATTCTGCAACAGATCGACGTCAGAGATATAGGTCTATAGTTTTGCGCATCTGCTCGACAACCCTTCTTGAAGACTGGGACTACCTG
The DNA here is from genome assembly GCF_023898315.1 of Schistocerca nitens. Classification (NCBI taxonomy): domain Eukaryota; kingdom Metazoa; phylum Arthropoda; class Insecta; order Orthoptera; family Acrididae; genus Schistocerca; species Schistocerca nitens. The sequence goes on along the minus strand of NC_064617.1, from coordinate 461,941,390 downwards.
TGCTCTTTTCCATTCATTTGGAACCCTCCGTTCCTCTGGAGACTTGCGGTACACGGCTGTTAGAAGGTGGGCAAGTTCTTTCGCATACTCTGTGTAGAATCGAATTGGTATCCCGTCAGGTCCAGTGGACTTTCCTCTTTTGAGTGATTCCAGTTGCTTTTCTATTCCTTGGACACTTATTTCGATGTCATCCATTTTTTCGTTTGTGCGAGGATTTAGAGAAGGAACTGCTGTGCGGCCTTCCTCTGTGAAACAGCTTTGGAAAAAGGTGTTTAGTATTTCAGCTTTACGCGTGTCATCCTCTATTTCAATGCCATCATCATCCCGGAATGTCTGGATATGCTGTTTCGAGCCACTTACTGATTTAACGTAAGACCAGAACTTCCTAGGATTTTCTGTCAAGTCGGTACATAGAATTTTACTTTCGAATTCACTGAACGCTTCACGCTAAGCCGTCCTTACACTAACTTTGACATCCTTTAGCTTCTGTTTGTCTCAGAGGTTTTGGCTGCATTTAAACTTGGAGTGAAGCTCTCTTGGCTTTCGCAGTAGTTTCCTAACTTTGTTGTTGTACCACGGTGGGTTTTTCCCGTCCCTCACAGCTTTACTCGGCACGTACCTGTCTAAAACGCATTTTACGATTGCCTCGAACTTTTTCCATAAACACTGAACATTGTCAGTGTCGGAACAGAAATTTTCGTTTTGATCTGTTAGGTACTCTGAAGTCTTCCTTCTATTACTCTTGCTAAACAGATAAACCTTCCTTCCTTTTTTTTATTCCTATTAACTTCCATATTCAGGGATGCTGCAACGGCCTTATGATCACTGATTCCCTGTTCTGCACATACAGAGTCGAAAAGTTCAGGTTTGTTTGTTATCAGTAGGTCCAAGATGTTATCTCCACGAGTCGGTTCTCTGTTTAATTGCTCGAGGTAATTTTCGTATAATGAACTCAGTATAATGTCACTCGATGCTCTGTCCCTACCACCCGTCCTAAACATCTGAGTGTCCCAGTCTATATCTGGTAAATTGAAATCTCCACCTAAGACTATAACATGCTGAGAAAATTTATGTGAAATGTATTCCAAATTTTCCCTCAGTTGTTCTGCCACTAATGCTGCTGAGTCGGGAGGTCGGTAAAAGGAGCCAATTATTAATCTAGCTCGGTTCTTGAGTGTAACCTCCACCCATAATAATTCACAGGAACTATTCACTTCTACTTCACTACAGGATAAACTACTACTAACAGCGACGAACACTCCACCACCGGTTGCATGCAATCTATCCTTTCTAAACACCGTCTGTACCTTTGTAAAAATTTCGGCAGAATTTATCTCTGGCTTCAGCCAGCTTTCTGTACCTATAACGATTTCAGCTTCGGTGCTTTCTATCAGCGCTTGAAGTTCCGGTAGTTTACCAACGCAGCTTCGACAGTTGACAATTACAAAACCGATTGCTGCTTGGTCCCCGCATGTACTGACTTTGCCCCGCACCCGATGAGGCTGTTGCCCTTTCTGTACTCTCCCAAGGCCATCTAACCTAAAAAAACCGCCCAGTCCACGCCACACAACCCCTGCTACCCGTGTAGCCGCTTGTTGCGTGTAGTGGACTCCTGACCTATCCAGCGGAACCCGAAACCCCACCACCCTATGGCGCAAGTCGAGGAATCTGCAGCCCACACGGTCGCAGAACCGTCTCAGCCTCTGATTCAGACCCTCCACTCGGCTCTGTACCAAAGGTCCGCAGTCAGTCCTGTCGACAATCCTACAGATGGTGAGCTCTGATTTCATCCCGCTAGCGAGACTAGCAGTCTTCACCAAATCAGATAGCAGCCGGAAGCCAGAGAGGATTTCCTCCGATCCATAGCGACACACATCATTGGTGCCGACATGAGCGACCACCTGCAGATGGGTGCACCCTGTACCCTTCATGGCATCCGGAAGGACCCTTTCCACATCTGGAATGACTCCCCCCGGTATGATATTGGCGAAAATTTCTGTAATTCGTGCCTCTTCATGACTAGTCAGTAATATGATTAGATTAGATTAGATTAATACTTGTTGCATAGATAATGATGTAGAACGTGTCATGTTAATGAAAGATTTCTTTACATACCATGATTCAGTTTCTTTGCAACAATCTTTTAGTCTCTCCCTCTCATTCTTTTTTATTTTTATCTCTCTCTCTCACTCTCCCTCTTTCTTTACTCTCTCTCTCTCTCTCTCTCTTTCTCTCTCTCTCCCTCACACACACACACACACACACACACACACACACACATAGCCTTTTTTTATTTTTATTTGTTTGTTGTGCTCGACTATCGGCGAGGCACGAAAACGTTCGTCAATGATTTTCTTAGTTTTGAGTACACTTACGAAAGACATATAAAAACAACTATGAGAGTTACTGATTTATGAATCTTACTTTGCAGGCAGTTCTGAGTATTATTACTAACTACGCTCCAGTCCCTAAACCCAGTTGCAGAAATGTGAAACAGATGGATCACGTATTCCAGGCCGTAGCAGCCATGTCTTTGAGACGTAACTTCCCAGCCCACTGTAGAATCACATTGGTTCGTCTTCTTCCTGCTGGTAATGTAACTGGGATTTGGCAACAAGGCAAGGTACATTTGGCAACTCTGTGGTAGACGAGTTACTTCCTGGTGTGCAGGGAATTAAGCCTCAAAGTTCACTTGATTTCTTCTTGTGTTTTCCATTGAATAATCTGAGTTATTATTAACGCTTGAGCTGCAACAAGAGACTGTAAATTTACGGTTTTGTGCCCAGGAAAATCGTTGCACGTGAAAATCGCATCTAATCACGTCATTTAAATAGCGGTTTACGAGTTCTGGCCGCTACTGGTCTCCTAAGAGGAGACCTAGACACATGCCTCTTCCCTAGATCTGTGGAAACGTGCTAACCTGTGAAATCGCAAGAAAATACTTTCGGCTCATAGTGCAATGGTGAAAAACTTACAATGCTGCACAACAGGTAACGCCTGTTTCCGCTGCTGACAAACAAATGATTCAAATGGCTCTGAGCACTATGGGACTCAACTGCTGTGGTTATCAGTCCCCTAGAACTTAGAACTACTTAAACCTAACCAACCTAAGGACATCAGACACATCCATGCCCGAGACAGGATTCGAACCTGCGACCGTAGCAGTCCCACGGTTCCGGACTGCGAGCCTAGAACCGCGAGACCACCGCGGCCGGCGCTTACAAACAAATTTTGGGTTTCTAGGTATACATAACTTTAATTATGAAATGCCACATTAGCATACCTCTTGAGTATGACACAGCATACCAATCAAACACAGACCCAATCGAAATCTAAGTCATTAGTATTTTACTAATTCGTGACCATAGAGGCATGCTTGTGTACAGATACTCAGTTTTATTGAATCAGACATTTTTCGTAAGGTTATCGTGGGTAGTTTTATTTCATTTCCTCTAATACAGTGCACAATTTTCGTACGGTCTCTTTTAGTGTTGTTAAAACATTAGTTACCATGAGAGAGACATTAATCATCAACGATAAATGCGAATTCTCTGATGTTATCTATAACAGTCTGACAATGCACATGCAGTTTATTGATTACATGCATGTAGAAAACCTGTTCGGAGTTAAAGCTGTCAAACAAGATTTTATGAAGAATAAAATGCCACTGTCACACGACAGCTAATGTAAAAAACACTTTTCTGACGTTTTTGGCAAAATGCGCTCTCCTCATACATAATATAAAAGTATCTATGAAACCTGAAAAGAACAAAATGTCGCAGAAGTTAGCCCTTTTTCCACATGCGACTATTTTGGGTTAAGAAGTGAAGGGAATTATGTTCAAAGTTGCATTAGATCGATAACTTCAGCAGAAAACAGAATGGCTTTTTAAAAATTGTAGCAGTGAATGATTCCAAACTCGCGTCGTATTATCAACAGTGCGCTAAGCTTACCGTTACGCTACTAGCTGACACATAGCTACATCACCTCCAGAACTCAACAACAATTCCTCCAGGACTTGCACGTTGCACAGTGCTGTGAGATAATGCATATGGCCGGATCTAGACTTCTGAGAGACAGACAGTTACAGCTTTCCTTTTGCACTGCACGACGTTTTTAACAATCAGATAGCGCAATAGAGTAGCTCAAGTCGAAAGGAACACTTCCTGTTTAAATTTCTGCTTCCCACACTGTTGGCAGTTCTGTGTAGGTGTCAGTTAGGTGATTTAATTTCGGTGATTACAAAATAGAGTCGAATGTATGCACTGGGTAGCCGAGGCAGCTAGTTCACGGCGATTCGGACAACCAAGCAAATGAATGTACTGAACATGCTGCAAACCACTACAGGGAGTCTGTGTGTCAGAATTCTCATCCACTGTGGTGCAACATTGTTATGATAGAAAAGTGAGTGATAGAGAAGAGGATTTAGTGGTCTATTGGATTAATTCTAGATTCATATACTTATGGTCTCGGTTCGATTCGAACTTCTGCTGAAGATTTTTGATTAGGAGAGACAGATTCTGTTCTCTTCTGGCTGCACCAAGTGAAGAAGATATAATGGCATTGTGGTCTGACATTCATGTTAAAAATTATATTCCTTCTCTACCAAGTAGACGTTAGTTTGAACCACAATAAAGTCAGGAGTCGCGACACATAGAAACTCTATCAACAGTAACCTTTCTTATACTTGTTATTTATTTCTAGTGACGAAACAAACGCTATGTAGGGGCACAGGGCACTTGTTCCGTCTTTTATTTGAGCGTCTGTATGTCGATAAAATTGGTTCTGATCTGGGAATGCAACTGTGACCGCCCTTAACGCGGAATTTGTTCTCTTCGTGACAATACAGCTCGACTGCAATTTGTTGTTTGTTCAAAACTTCAGGTTCCTCACATCTCCACATATTGTGTGTGAAAGGGTTCGAATCCTGGCCTGTCACTTGAACTTTCATTGTGTATTATGAAGCTGTAGCATGAGATCACCTATCTGCTGGTGGGTAATAATTTTGATTTTTAATGTTTTTTCATTCGTTATCAACACTTACGGTATCTGACGTTTCTGAGTCCCAGCGAGACACAGAACTGTTTGCGAAATCATTGTAAATTCAAGGATGTTATTCCGAGCTGCTGGTGGCGAAAAATTCGGTAGCTGACTTCTCTTTATGTGCAGTCAACAACGATATGTGTGGGGCTCGATTCCCAGTCAGCACTGAACTCTTCGTCATATTATTTCTAGTTCAAACACTCTCACATGCCGCTGCTGTTGTAACAAACCCATTTTTAACGTTCGTTTTTTCTTGAATATAACAGCGATAGGTGCCAGGTTGGAGTCCTGAGAAAGAAAAAATTAATGTTTCGTCTCGTCATTTCAGTTAAAACATATAGCTACTGCCGAGAAAATCCGATATGTCACAGTTGATTGTGCTTCGATGACAATCCAATTAGTTTCAGGGTTCGAATCCCTGTCCAACACAAAGCTTTACCTCACGGCGTTTCAAGTAAGTTACTTGTGAAGAAGCAATATTTAACATCTCTCGTAGTTCGTTAACAAGGACAATAGATGCTGGGTAGGAATTCGCGTCCGTTAACAATGTTTACGTTATGTAATTTAAAGTGGATATTTGCTAACTGATACTGTCTAAAATCGAGGTATATCACTCTCTGTATGCCTAGTCTGGAATGACTGTTAGTTTCTGTGAGTCACGAAGTCGTTGCTTAGTCTGCATGCTCTGGGTTTGAATCCATATGCAGAACGAGATGGTTCGTCGTGTCATTTGAAGTTCACACATATTCTCAACTAGCTGATCGTGAGTAACTTAAATTTATAATGTTATTTTGTGTTAAATAATAAGTACGGTATGTTATTTTGAAGAGGAAATCATGAATACGACGAACTTACTACTTGAATTACCTATCTGACGTAATAATGAGACTGGTAACATTTCATGTATGTCATTTATTGTAATAAATGTGAGCTTATAAGCCTGAAGAACCGTCTTATCTGTGATAAGATGTTCCCTGATATTTGCAGTACCTTGGTATTACTTTACATATTGAGTTATTGCGATGCAGAGCAGTGTTTTCTAGTGGTGACTTGTTGGAACCATTTTCAATAGTCAAACGACTGTACCAAGGGGCGATTAGAGGACTTGCTAAACAGCTGCGCTATGTGGGTTGCATTCGAATAAGGCGAAATGCAAATCAGGTCGTTGGGATACTTTTGAGCACGACTGTACCTCAGCCCAATGTACAATACTCACTTAAATGTACCTGAAAATGAACTAGTAGTCCACAAATAGATAGTAATAAATTCAAACTCTACGCTCTATGTTAGTGTTGCCACCAAAAGCTTAAAATTATTCGCAAAAATTTTCCTGGCTTGTTTCAGAATGCTCTTGATATTCGTCGCCATTTACGGCGAGAGTTCACTGTAGCCGATGTATGTTATTGACAAGACTTTCTTGTCGCCAGTTTACGTTTGGCTGGAATTAGCCCCTGAATCCGTACAGCCTCCTCTACGTTTGTGTTGTGCTTACCTTTGGTAAACCCCCAACAAAAAGGCAGCACAAAGCAAACGTCCTACCACAGATACACTATCAAATCAAAAGTATTCGGACACACCCAAAAACATAGGTTTTCATATTAGGTGCATTGTCCTGCCACCTACAGCCAGGTATTGCGTATCAGTGACTTCAGTAGTCACTAGATATCGTGAGAGAGCAGAATGGTACGCTCCGCGGAACTCACGGACTTTGTCATAAGTCTGTACGCGAGATTTCCACACTCCTAAACATCCCTAGATCGACTGTTTCCGATGTGATGATACTGAAGTGAAAACGTGAAGGGACACGTATAGCACAAAAGCGTACAGGCCGACCTCGTCTGTTGACTGACAGACCGCCTGCATTTACAGAGGGTCGTAATGTGTAATAGGCAGACATATATCCAGACCATCACACAGGAATTCCAAACAGCATCAGGATCCACTACAAGTATTTTGACAGTTACGCGGGAGGTGAGAAAACTTGGATTTCATGGTCTAGCCTCTAGCGGCTGCTCATAAGCCACACTTCACTCCGGTAAATGCCAAACGACGCCTCGCTTGGTGTAAGGAGCGTAAACATTGGACAATTGAACAGTGGAAAAATGAATCACGGTACACAATGTGGCGACCCGACGCAAGGGCTGTGGGTATGGCGAATGCCCGATTGCCAGCGTGTTTAGTGCCAACAGTAAAATTCGGAGATTGTGGTATAATGGTGAGGTCGTGTTTTTCATGGAGGGGGCTTTCACTCGTTGTTTTGCGTGACACTATCACAGCGCAAGCGTACAGTGATTTTTAAGTACCTTCTTGATTCCCACTGTCGAAGAGAAATTCGGCGATGCATCTTTCAACACGATCGAATACCTGTTGATAATGCACGGCCTATGGCAGAGTGGTTACACGAACAATAGCATCCCTGAAATGGACTGGCGTGCACAGAGTCCTGAGCTGAAGCCTATAGAACACCTTTTGGATGTTTTGGAACGCCGACTTCGTGCCAGGCCTCAGCGACCGACATCGATACCTCCGCTCAGTTCAGCACTCCGTGAGGTATGAGCTGCCATTCCCCAAGAAACCTCCCAGCACCTGATTGAGCGTATGCCTGTGAGACTGGAAGCTGTCATCAAGGCTGAGGGTAGGCCGTCACCATATTAAATTCCAGCATTACCGATGGAGGGCGCCACGAACTTTTAAGTCATTTGCAGTCAGGTATCCGAATACTTTTGTTCACGTAGTTTACGTGTAGCTAAATGGAAGTGGCATGCTTGCGTGTTAGCTACAGACTCTTCACAGGCGTATATCCCAAGAATACGATCGCTAGGCAACACTTGGGAGACAATAACAATCATATAAGGTGATAAGATACGCCAAAATGAACTAAACTTTGGCTGCTAGAGAAGATGTCCTCACATTGTTACCACTTGAAAATACGCTTAATATTAGAGATATACGGTCTGATCCTGTAACAGATGAAACCACTCTTTGTATGTACAGGCAAAGTTGCCATGTTGATTCTCAATTAAAATACTGTAATTATCTCGAATGTATCCTCTTTTACATATTTTTCCGTCACTTATCACTCCCGTTTATCTTCAAATATTTCTCTAGCCACGTACAATACGTCTGCTGAGTACATCACTCTTTATGTAGATCACAAATAGGTGACGTAAACTCCTGAATATCGGTCTTCACCACTTGAAAAGTGTGAAGTTTGGCTGCTGTCTGTACTAGCGGAGTCTCGTTTCTTAAATACTTTACGAAGGGACTGCTTTCTGGTGGCGTAACTAACGCGCCGACACCACTGCAATCATCCCTATGACGGCGCTTAATCTAGGGGGAGTGTGTAGAGGACAATCAATGATTTCAGCGCCACCACCTGTCGTGGGCACCAACCATCAGCACCGCGGTGTGATAACCAGAACAATGTTTTAGAGGACAAGGCCAAAGTAAATAAGGTTTAGCTCGTGTTGGCATCAAATTTCTCCACTTGTTATGGGTGTCCGCTTTTCGTAGAAGTCTCTTACGTCTCAGGTCTATGCTTTGGATTCATCTTGTCTTGTATTTGTTGCAGTTCCTTGCAACGAACTCTGCTAATATTTAATTCTTTATGTGTGGTATAACTCTACACTATGCTCGCTTTGCTTCACCCATTTACATTTTTACATATTTTGATGTTTTTGTGGTTTTTTAGTAAGTTTTGTTTCTTCCACAAAAAATTATGTCATGGAGATCTTGTTATATACGAAAGGAAAACGCCGTTCCAATCTACCAATCTCTACTTTCTATGTTGTTGGTGATAATCGCAGGAGCACCTAGCGTTCTGTAAAAGGTGAGAAAGTTTCTTATAGCTGATAATCTTAGTGGCCCTCTTAAAGAAATGTTTAAGTGCATTTTAGTCCTACATACGGTGATTTCCATCTTTTTTAAAAAATTTGTTTTATTTACACAAGTGATAAGCATAATATTTTCACAGTTATCTACAGGAGTAAACATAGAGCCAAATAAACAAGTGCGTCGTAAAGACACGCGTACTATAACTGAGGAGCTCCAGGTGCCGCTAACATTATCTCTGAAAATGTATGTCTACAAGGGCAGTCTATCTCTGCGGCACGTACGGCAGCTTGAACTTTCTGACACGCGATTGTTCCATCCTAGCCCTTTGGGAGATTAAAACGATGGTCCCCTTGTTTTTGAAACCCAGCATGCCACTGGCTCAACTCACAAAGCACAGCAGAGGTTGACAGAGGACTGGCAGTGAACAATAGTCTCCACTTCAAAGACACCGTCGTAACTGAATCTATCCCAAGTGAAATGCAATAGATTTAGATTGATTATAAACTGGGGTGACAAAGGGCATCAGATTCATCTTAATATCGTGTAGGACCTCTTTCCTCCTGGTGTAGTGCAGCAATAGACGTGACAATGACTCCGCAGGTTGTTGGAAGTCCCCTGCTGTATCTATGCCATGCTGTCTCTATTGCCATCCATAATTGGGAAAGTGTTGCCGGTGCAGGATTCTTTGTACTAACGACCTCTCGATTAGGTTTCACGTCTGGCGATCTGGGTAGCCAAATATTTCTCTCAAACTGTCCGGAAAGTTCTTCAAGCTAACCGCGAACATTTCATGCCCGGTAACATGGAACACTGTCATGTATAAAAATTCCATCAAAGTTTGGCGACATGAATTCCATGAATCGCAGCAAATGCTCTCCAAGTAGCATAACATAACCTTTTCTAATCTATGATCGGTTTTCTTTGACCAGAGGACCCAGGCCATTCCATGAAAATACATCCCGCAACGTTGTGAAGCCGCCACCAGCCTGCACATTGTCTCGTTGACTACTTGGCTCCATGCCTTCGTGCAGGCTGCGGCACATTCGAAACCTACCATGAGCTCTTACCAACTGAGGATTCCGGATTCGATCTTACTAGGCCACCATTTCCCATTCGTTTACAGTTAATCGATATGGTTACGAACCCAGGAGATTCGCTGCAGATAATGTCGTGCCATTAGGAAAGGCACTCGCGTGGGTCGTCTGCTGCCATAGCCCATGTGTGTCAAGTTTCCCCCCATTATCCTAGCAGATACGTTAGTCGTATGCCTCACATTGTTTTATGCGGTTATTTCCCTCAGGGCTGCTTGTCTGTTAGCACTGACAGCTCAACGGAAACGCCGCAGCTCTCGATGGTTATGTGAACGCCGCCTGGCACTGCACTGTCCGTGATGAGAAGTAATGCCCGAAATTTTTTATTCTCGGCAGACTCTTGACACTGTCATCTCGGAATACTGAGTTCTGTAACTATTTAAATGTAATGTCCCGTGCGTCTAGCTCCAAATACCGTTCCAGTTTTCGAGTATATTAATTCCCTCGTGCGGCCATAATCACGTAGGTAACTTCTTCACAAGAATCACCTGAGTACAAATGACCGTTCCGCCAATGCACTGCCCTTTTATTCCCTGTGTACGTGACACTAGCGCCATCTGAATACATGCATATCGCTACCCCATGACTTTTGTCACCTCACTGTACTTCTCCTTGCTCTTCAGCGCATCATCATATAAAATACCTAATATGGACATTTAGACTTTGTTAAAATGTGTTTATGGTAGACACAGACATTGAGCCGTACCACGCCCACGTGCCCTGTACCACTGCATAATTAACTATGTAATTACAATATAATTTTCTATTTTGACTTTTTCCATTTGTCGGTACTAATGATATTAAGGCCTATTTCTATGTTTGGTCAATTGTGTGACAAGAAAAACAATTTACCTTCTTCTAAACGTATAACACATTTACTGTTCATTACGAGCTGTAACATGACAATTTTAAGGTAATATAATAAAAGTTAGATAAGGTTCAAATGGCTCTGAGCACTATTGGACTTAACATCTATGGTCATCAGTCCCCTAGAACTTAGAACTACTTAAACCTAACTAACCTAAGGACATCACACAACACCCAGCCATCACGAGGCAGAGAAAATCCCTGACCCCGCCGGGAATCGAACCCGGGAACCCGGCCGTGGGAAGCGAGAACGCTACCGCACGACCACGAGATGTGGGCAGTTAGATAAGGAACTCTAATACGTACAACAATATTAGCTGCAAAACTTGGTATGAGTTTCTGCGTAGTTTGTACTCCTGTACTATCCGAAAATTACCTCGAGCAATTAAACAGAGAACCGACTCGTGGAGATAACATCTTGGACCTACTGATAACAAACAGACCCGAAGTTTTCGACTCTGTATGTGCAGAACAGGGAATCAGTGATCATAAGGCCGTTGCAGTACCACTGAATATGGAAGTTAATAGGAATATAAAAAAAGGGAGGAAGGTTTAACTGTTTAGCAAGAGTAATAGAAGGCAGATTTCTGACTACCTAACAGATCAAAACGAAAATTTCTGTTCCGACACTGACAATGTTGAGTGTTTAGGGAAAAAGTTCAAGGCAATCGAAGAATGCATTTTAGACAGGTACGTGCCGAGTAAAACTGTGAGGGACGGGAAAAACCCACCGTGGTACCACAACAAAGTTAGGAAACTACTGCGAAAGCCAAGAGAGCTTCACTCCAAGTTTAAAAGCAGCCAAAACCTCTGAGACAAACAGAAGCTAAACGATGTCAAAGTTAGCGTAAGGAGGGCTATGCGTGAAGCGTTCAGTGAATTCGAAAGTAAAATTCTATGTACCGACTTGACAGAAAATCCTAGGAAGTTCTGGTCTTACGTTAAATCAGTAAGTGGCTCGAAACAGCATATTCAGACACTCCGGGATGATGATGGCATTGAAACAGAAGATCACACGCGTAAAGCTGAAATACTAAACACCTTTTTCCAAAGCTGTTTCACAGAGAAAGGCCGCACTGCAGTTCCTTCTCTAAATCCTCGCACAAACGAAAAAATGGCTGACATCGAAATAAGTGTACAAGGAATAGAAAAGCAACTGGAATCACTCAACAGAGGAAAGTCCACTGGACCTGACGGGATACCAATTCGATTCTACACAGAGTACGCGAAAGAACTTGCCCACCTTCTAACAGCCGTGTACCGCAAGTCTCTAGAGGAACGGAGAGTTCCAAATGATTGGAAAAGAGCACAGGTAGTCCCAGTATTCAAGAAGGGTCGTCGAGCAGATGCGCAAAACTATAGACCTATATCTCTGACGTCGATCAGTTGTAGAATTTTAGAACATGGTTTTTGCTCGAGTATCATGTCTGTTTTGGAAACCCAGAATCTACTATGTAGGAATCAACATGGATTCCGGAAACAGCGATCGTGTGAGACCCAACTCGCTTTGTTTGTTCATGAGACCCACAAAATATTAGATACAGGCTCCCAGGTAGATGCTATTTTCCTTGACTTCCGGAAGGCGTTCGATACAGTTCCGCAGTGTCGCCTGATAAACAAAGTAAGAGCCTACGGAATATCAGACCAGCTGTGTGGCTGGATTGAAGAGTTTTTAGCAAACAGAACACAGCATATTGTTATCAATGGAAAGACGTCTACAGACGTTAAAGTAACCTCTTGCGTGCCACAGGGGAGTGTTATGGGACCATTGCTTTTCACAATATATATAAATGACCTAGTAGATAGTGTCAGAAGTTCCATGTGGCTTTTCGCGGATGATGCTGTAGTATACAGAGAAGTTGCAGCATTAGAAAATTGTAGCGAAATGCAGGAAGATCTGCAGCGGATAGGCACTTGGTGCTGGGAGTGGCAACTGTCCCTTAACATAGACAAATGTAATGTATTGCGAATACATAGAAAGAAGGATCGTTTATCGTATGATTATATGAAAGCGGAACAAACATTGGTAGCAGTTACTTCTGTAAAATATCTGGGAGTATGCATGCGGAACGATTTGAAGTGGAATGATCATATAAAATTAATTTTTGGTAAGGCGAGTACTAGGTTGAGATTCATTGGGAGAGTCCTTAGAAAATGTAGTCCATCAACAAAGGAGGTGGCTTACAAAACACTCGTTCGACCTATACTTGAGTATTGCTCATCAGTGTGGGATCCGTACCAGATCGGGTTGACGGAGGAGATAGAGAAGATCCAAAGAAGAGCGGCGCGTTTCGTCACAAGGTTATTTGGTAACCGTGATAGCGTTACGGAGATGTTTAATAAACTCGAGTGGCAGACTCTGCAAGAGAGGCGCACTACATCGCGGTGTAGCTTGCTCGCCAGGTTTCGAGAGGGTGCGTTTCTGGATGAGGTATCGAATATATTGCTTCCCCCTACTTATAGCTCCAGAGGAGATCACGAATGTAAAATTAGAGAGATTAGAGCGCGCACGAAGGCTTTCAGAAAGTCGTTCTTCCCGCGAACCATACGCGATTGGAACAGGAAAGGGAGGTAATGACAGTGGCACGTAAAGTGCCCTCCACCACACACCGTTGGGTGGCTTGCGGAGTATAAATGTAGATGTAAATGTAGAATTTGTGGGTAGAACACAAGAATTTTTCCTTGACCATATAATTTTGGATTGCATGAATCTTGAAGAGCATTGCTAAACTCATGGGGGAGCAGGGAATGGTGGGTTTCGATTTTTATCATTAACCCAAATGAGCCTTTCCATCTTGCCCCAAGTTCTCTTAATTCAAGACACGTCTAGTCTACGAATCTCACTTACAATTCGCCACTATAATATAGTAATCTATCACCATCATAATGCTTGGTGATATGGAATCCTATAACAAACTACGTAAAATATGAGGTTCTTTATTCCTGGTGGCTTTCCCGAAAGGATGGATTTACATTGTTTTCTTTCTATTCGTGAAATCGACCAAGAAAATGGAACTTAAAACTTCTGACGGTACGCTTTAGATGATATTGCCCTCACTTTAATGAACACTATTCTGTGATACACAGATAATTGAGACCTGTCGCTTCATATTTTCGTTATTCCCATTTTCCTCCCGTAATTTGTTACCGCCAGATAGTACCAACTATTTTCTGTTAAGCTTCCTCTGTATTTCAGTAATTTCAAGAAGTGAATTCAGTACTGTTAGTTTTTATTTAGGGTAGTAGTGCTAACAACAGAAAAAATTCTGAAGTTTTATCAACTACAAAAGCGTCTGCAGCGTTTCTGTGTAAGATGTTCTAAATTGTTTACCCATCTGAGGAGATCTACATTATTTGGGTTCCGTACCTCAACCGCTGAAAACGGAACCTTTGTGGGATTATATTGTTACCTGTTTGTTCGTCTGTCTGTTTGTCCGACTGTTAAAATCCCTTTCTCTCAGGAACGGGTAAGAGTATCACGTTGAACATACTAAGGTCCATAGTCCCTTAGTGGTGTAAATATTTTAGCCTTCTAAGCCAGTGCGTTCAATACATAGGGCCATTTATCTCACACATTTTGATAGTCATACACTCACACGTCAAAGCCTGCACGTGCTTCCTGTTAACAGAGTCATGAAAATTGCAAACAGCAAGTTTTAACGGTACTAGTAAGGAAAAAATTACGAAAACTGTTAATTTGTAACTATATCACAATCAAAAATATTTTTAGTTTGTAATTTGTTTTCCGGTTATCTGTCTGTGCGTCTGTTATTGCCCCTTTTCCTTAGGTGCTGCACTAACAAAAGCGGAATTACACACAACATTTAAACTTAAACTGTCTTGCGTATCAGTCTCGCGAGAACGCTTACACGCCTCCTAGGGCAGTGAGCTAAAACAGTTGCTTACCAGACGCCCAGAAGGTGTTCGGAGTTAAATTTGATATCGGACGATGCCGGCTCCGGACGCCGTCAACGGTTTTATGGCGCCGTAAAGCGCGAAGAGCGAATAATGTTTCAGTTGTGGGGCCGTGCTCTAACAGCAGACTTCCGCGCAACAGATATGCCCTTTGCCTGGCCTCAGTGGCCCTTTGCAACACCTGCGCGAGCGCCCACGCACACACAGATACTCATACGCATATACAGAAACACACGCGCACGCGCGTACACACACACACACACACACCCAAGTATATATATAGTGATTTGCACAATACAGATATGTTTAGGACGGGATGCCGACCGCTGTGGTCTCGTGGTTCTAGGCGCTCAGTCCGGAGCCGCGCGACCCCTACGGTCGCAGGTTCGAATCCTGCCTCGGGCATGGATGTGTGATGTCCTTAGGTTAGTTAGATTTAAGTAGTTCTAAGTTCTAGGGGACTGATGACCACAGATGTTAAGTCCCATAGTGCTCAGAGCCATTTGAACCATTTTTTTTTTTTTTTGGACAGGATGTGTCTCTGAGATCTTCAAAATTAATTACCGTAACATAAAAATTACTTACATGTGCCCCTACAGTTTTCCATATAGTTAGGTGTATCGCGACTGAGATAGTAAGCAAAATTTAGTTTTTTGTATTTTTTATATACTTCATCAGTGGAGATATTCGTTTTCAAATGACGTATCAATTCTGTAGTTAACTAAATCGTAGAGCTCTTATTTCTTTAGCACTGTCCTAATAGAGTTTGGCACTACATGTTGTCTGGTAAAATACCTCATTAAAAAGTTTAGGACTTCCACAAATAATATGTTAGAAACATATTACCACAGTCGCCTTACGTAGTGCTACAGATGACTGCTTTCTTAGCAGACGACGAATGTAAATAACGCAATATATTTCTTTTCGCTTTCTGGATTGCAGTAGTATTTTCATCACAAAACAGTTCGATTCGTTAATCGAGTTTTTTAAAGGAAGCAAACACCGGGAAAATACACAAATAACTGAATAATCGATGTTTTGTGATAATGCGACAGCGCTGCTAGCAGTAGTGAGATTGTGGCTTTGGAGAAATCAACTGCGACATCCAGTACAAAGAACCCTTTTGGATCTGAGGACAAGAATTCTGGAAAAAATTACACTTTTGGCACTCCCATTTTGATTCTTCCATCTCTAATGACCTCAAAGTCGAAGCGAGGATGGATCCGAATCTGCATTCCTTTCTTCCATTCTTACGTGAAGACTTTTATTTAATAACTCAGCGTCAGACACATGTCCGAAAATTGTCATTATAATGCCCAAGGAAGACTTCAGTATATTGCAGTTATGTGCATTAAAAAGCTCTTATAATTAATATTTATTTTATTTGAACAAACTGTCCGGCTCATTTGAACACTTCCCTTATTAAGATTGAAAATGTGAACATTAAACTCTATACTTTGGAGTATGTGAAGCTAGTACCTCATACCAAAAAGGAAAGGTTATCGTCACCTGCTCTACCAAGAACATGATTGGTGCTGTTTCATTCAGAGACATTGACAGCGAGAGGAATGCTGAGAGGAAATATATGTATTTGGAGAAGCAAGCTAGCCTAAGGACTGTAGCTGAAGAACGAAGCTTAGACGGAGAGTTGTTTAGCGACCAAGAAAATCAGTCCCAAGAGATCAACGGTGTTGAAACCACAAGCACGGTTTCCCATACAAGGAATTATTTCAGGTGGGCTGTAAATAAGAATTAAACATGCCGCTTTTTGTACAATATTTACACACTTCATCATAGCGTTTCCACAATGCGTCGCAGAACAGAAGATTGGTACCTACGTACGTTGTCACGATACTATTTTAATTTCCAACATGATGGAATTTCTTTGAGAAAAATGTTTCAAAAGGCTCTAAGCACTATGGGGCTTAACATCTGAGGTCATCAGTCCCCTAGACTTAGAACTACTTAAGCCTAACTAACCTGAGGACATCACTTACATCCACGTCCGAGGCGTGATTCGAACCTGAGACCGCAGCAGCAGCGCGTTTCCGGACTTAAGCGAATAGAACCGCTCGGTCACAGCTGCCAGAATTTGGGAAAACATGTCAAACACATCCATATAGTCATTCCAAATCAAGTTATTGTTAAGTATGTTGTGTAAAATAAAAACGACGCCTAAATTTAACATGTTTATTGTAAGAGGTCCAGGGCCCCGTTTACTCATGGGTACTACGACAGACGTTCCAGCCGGCCGAAGTGGCCGTGCGGTTCTAGGCGCTACAGTGTGGAGCAGAGCTACCGCTACGGTCGCAGGTTCGAATTCTGCCTCGGGCATGGATGTGTGTGATGTCCTTAGGTTAGTTAGGTTTAATTAGTTCTAAGTTCTCGGCGACTGAGCAGACGTCCCATTCCTCTGTTCCGTATTCACCTTACGGTTTCCCACACACATCACGCAGCTTTTATTTGGTCTAGCATCTGTTCATATTGTTGTGTTTTCCTTTCAGTACTGGATCATGTTTCAGTTTTATCAAACTGTTTCGAAATACAGTGCTTATTCTTTCGAAATACATGTTACCTGTTAGTAATATGTCTTCAATGAAATACATCAGTTCATTTATAATTTCTACATTGTAGTGGAAAGAAACGAAAAGTAGTTATATCTCACTGTAATTGGAAGAGTAAAGCCATGTTGGAACTGGAAAACCATCACCATGTTCCACTGGCTAAAATTCCTTTGTCTCCTGAGAGGTGATGGAGCTGTATATTGTTCTCTCACTGTGATGATGTCACTACCATTATCTCTAGTTCACACGTGCTGCTGAAGAAGTTAAATTATTTCTTGCAAAATATGTTACTAAGCGATCTGATGCTTTGGCTAAGACGAAGAACCATGTTTCTAGCCCCCTTTAATCAATAGGAATATAAAATTACTGAAACTTCCCTAATTCGCATCAGACGAGATCCAGTATTGTTCTTTCGCAATGGCTACATACTATTTTCCATCTCATTTTTATAGAAACCGAATCGTTGTTCTCTGTGCAATGTTCTTGCATTTCGAACATATCATATTCTCAACTTACGTTTCTTTACATACAGTTGGAAGATTACCTCATAATTGTTGTTTCAGGAGGAATATTAAATATTTTAAGAAGTTTTAGCATAGATTAACTTAAATGAAGCATTACAAATAACTTGTGTCCATTCTTTGGTTTTAGAGATACGGTTGTTAGAATGTAACCCAAACAAAAGCTAATAAAAGTTTTTAAAATTGTTAACCAAAGGCAGATGATTAATGTCTTCTGGGCATTCTTTTAAGAGGGATCCCCAATATATAATCTGAACAATCACTAAATCTCTCGTGTTAGCTGTTTCTTTGTAGACTTAGCCTTTCATCGACCCTCACAGGCAAAGTGTAAAGGGATAAGATCCACGGAACTTGGCGCCCGAGATACCTGACCGTTCCTGCCGATCCATCCACATTACACCTACACTCCATAAGTAGCCTAACGGTCTGAGGTTGAGGGTATTTTGTGCGCCAGCGTCACATCCCCTTTGCCTGGTTATGTCACGAATGGGTCGTGGGAAGAGCGACGGCAGGTAAGCCGTTGTGTGGGTTCGAATCTCTTTGATTTTGCCTTCATGATATTCTCGCGGTAGAAATCTAGGAGGGAGCACTATATTTTTCACTCTTCCAGGATCATACGCTCTCAGAATCTTAACTTTAAATCTCATTGTGATAGAGAATGCCTCTTTGGAGTGTCCGCCACTGGAGTTGCCTGAGTAATTCCGTGACGCCTTCTTGGTTAATAAATGAACCTGTAACGAAACGTGCTGCTCCTCTTTGGATGTTCTCTACTTCCTCCATCAGTCCTGTCCGGTACGGAACGCATACTGCCGAGCAGTAATGGTCGAAAGAGTGGTTTGTAAGTTACTTCTTTTGTTGATGGTCTGTATTTCCTGAGGATTGTTCCCACGAATCTGGCACCTGCCCTTCCAGGGAGCAATTTCATGTGGTCGTTCCACCTCAAATCGCTCCATAAGCGTACTTATACATACACACGTCAAAAAATGTTTTACATCACCCTGGTTTCCAGAACTCCTGAAGATAGCGGTTGATTGTGAATATAGTATCACAGATACAGTCACTTTGACTCTTCAGAGACGTCACTAAACCTGCCCAAAGATGTAAACAACCATGCATTAAGAGCGCCTATTAGACGGAGGGGATCCGGCAGCCGATCATTTCCTGTCATTCCACCAGGAAGGAGGTACATGGTTCGTATTGTCTGTAGTTGAATCATCCCTAGAAGGTCAATAACGCGGTTCGATTACGTCCCAATTGTTACTTCATGCCAGGAAGGGCTCTCAACAAGGGAAGTGTCCAGGCGTCTCCGAGTGAACCAAAACGATGTTGTTCGGACATGGAGGAGATACAGAGAGACAGGAACCGACGATGACATGACTGTCTCAGACCGCCCAAGGGTTACTGCTGCAGTCTGCAGTGCATGACCGATTACGGCTCGGAGGAATCCTGACAGCAACGCAACCATGTTGAATTACGCTTTCCGTGAAGCCACAGGACGTCGTGTTACGACTCAGATAGTGCGCAATAGGCTGCATAATGCGCAACTTCACACCCGACGTCCATGACGGGGTTCATCTTTGCAACCACGACACCACGCAGCGCGGTACAGATGGGCCCAACAACATGTCTTATGGACCGCTCAGGATTGGAATCACGTTCTCTTTACCGATGAGTGTCGCATATGCCTTCAAGCCAGACAATCGTAGGAGACGTGTATGTTGGCAACCCGGTCAGGTAGAACGCCTGAGACACACTGTTCATCGAGTGCATCAAAGTGGAGGTTCCGTGCTGTTTTGGGGTGGTATTATGTGGGGCCGACGTACGTCATCGGTGGTAAGGAAGGCGCCGAAACGGCTGTACGATACGTACCATCCTCCGACCTATAGTGCAACCATATCGCCAACATATTGGCGAGGCATTCGTCTTCATGGGTGACAATTCGCGCCCCCATCGTGCACGTCTTGTGGATGACTTCCTTCAGGATAACGACATCGCTCGATTAGAGTGGCCAGCATATTCTCCAACATGAACCCTGTCGAACATGCCTGGGATACATTGAAAAGGGCTGTTTATGCACGCCGCGACCCACCAACCGCTCTGAGGGATCTACGACGAATCGCCGTGAGGAGTTTGAAAATTTCGACCAACAGTGCCTTGATGAAC
This sequence comes from Schistocerca nitens, assembly GCF_023898315.1. Taxonomy (NCBI): domain Eukaryota; kingdom Metazoa; phylum Arthropoda; class Insecta; order Orthoptera; family Acrididae; genus Schistocerca; species Schistocerca nitens. The sequence goes on along the minus strand of NC_064617.1, from coordinate 461,921,392 downwards.
TTGTGCATAGTACGTCACGACGAATACAGGCATGCATCATTGCAAGAGGACGTGGTACTGGGTATTAGAGTTACCGGTATATACAGCAATCTGGAACATTACCTCTGAAGGTCTCGCTGTATTGTGGTATAACATGCAACGTGTGGTTTTCATGAGCAATAAAATTAGCGGAAATGATGTTTATGTTGATCTCTATTCCAGTTTTCTGTACAGGTTCCGGAACTCGCGAACCGAGATATTGCAAAACGTTTCTTAGTAAGTGTATTTTATGGAACTTCCACTGATTATTGTGCAATCGTGTACTAGTATAGTAAAGCGTCTTCCTTTCTATGTACGCGCAGTACATTACACTTCTTTTTGTTGTGGGTCAACTACAACTCGATACACCGACCGTCTATCCTCTGCAGGTCTTTCTCCACTTCTGAACAAATTTCTAGCTTTAGGACGTCTAGGTACAAAATATATAATCCCCGGAAATTCTCATGGATCTTCCGACGGTACCTTCTATGCCATTTGTATATACTGTGTAAAGTAATTGTCCTATAACCCTCCCTTACTGTACGGCATAAGTTACCTTCGTGTCCAAAAATTCCTCTCCGTTGAGAATGATACGCTGTGTCTTCTGCGCTAGAAACTCTTCATTCCAGTCACAAAGATGTTCTGATCGTACGCCCGTTCTTTGTTCAGAATGCAGCAATTCGGAACAGTATCGGACGTCTTGGGGATGTCAAGGAACGTGCCCTCGAACTGTATCTTTTGCCTTCACGGTCTCGTGGATGAAAAGAGTGAGATGGGCTTCACAAGATCTTTTGTTTTGGTCCGCACAATGTGGGAGCATAACGCATGTTCCGGAATTGTACAGTAATCCGACGACAGACGTACATAGCTATAGTTCTGTGTGTCTGTTTGACCAACTTTCTTGAAAACACTAATGATGTGTTCATTCTTCCTATCATTAGGAACGCTATGTCATCTAGACGCCTATTGTAATGAGCTGCCAAAAAGGTCAATATCTTCCACGTACTCTATGTGATTCTAAATGGTTTCCCATCAGGTCCAGCAACGGTTCCTTCGCTTAGCGACTTTGGTTGCTTTCCCATCCCATCGTCATTTAGGGTATCTGCCTTATTGACATTCGTGCGACGATTTAAATCTGTTAGGCTTGGATTACGTGTCTCCTGACGTCTAAAACGTGCAGGAGCCCAATCCTGCTATGTAATCTGAGGAACCTCTCATACTAACGCATGCATCCAGTTATCTAAGATGTGTAGATGAGAGGGTACTGTAAGGCTACGGGGTATGGTCACGAGACGAATGAGCGTTCCGTGTCACACCACAGATTTACAAAGAATCGTTCCTGAAAATATGTCACACAAAGGCATTCGGCGATTCGTCGAACTACCATCACGAGTGAAGATGGATTCATCATTAATCAGTATCAATGTAAATACTAGGAGATTTTGCAAGTAACTATTGACAGAACTCTAATCTTCTGCCTATATTTTCATCTTTAACGTGTTGGTTTCACTACAAATGAGAAGAATAAGGCCATGCATACGTAATATGTGTCACATTCTTGTGAGTGTGAAACTTCGATACGTGTAAAAATTCTGCATAAGCTTGTTGACTGACTATATTCTACCAGATGAAAAAGCATTCTACTTCATTCTCACTTGTTTTTTTATGAATTAACGGGCCTTGTGTCGGTTACTTCAAATAAATTTTGTACGCTCAAATGTCGGCAAACAAAACCTGTAGATGAAGAATGGCACATCAGATTACCATCCTTTATATTTTTGCTCAGTTAATTGCATAATACTGACATTATATTTTCGCGCATTTCTAACAGAAAGGTGGTGTTTTGACGCATAATATTAACGAATAGGTTTGCAGCCGTCTACATGTATGTAGGCAATATCTTCAGAAGTTACTGAATTGTGGTTGAGTACTGCAATCAAAATACTCAGAAACAAGAAAGACCGAGGGAAGAACAGAATAACAGGAGGATTAATCGAAGAGGGAGGCGGGATCTTGCACTTAGAGATATATAAACAGATCCATTTGATATGGAATAGTGAGACACTGCCAGAAGAATGAAAATCCGACATAATATGCTATAGCTAAAGACAGGAAGCACAATGGAAAGGGGTAACCATACAAGTGTCAACTTATTCAACGTACACTACACGGTACTATCTATTATCAGCCTCAGAGAACTGCAACCATTCATAGAGAGCAACATGTAGGAATACCAAGCTAGCTTTCTACCAAACCGACCGACAATAAATCACATTTTCATTCTAAGACAATTACTTGAAAAACACTAGGAATATGATAAGTATATCTACAGTCTATTCGTCGAGTTTCAATGTGAATATCACAGCATCCATAGGTCTGGCGTACACAGCCTCATAATCCATGAGAAGCTAATGATAATGGTGGAAACTTCTATGGATTGGTCAATGACAGCAGTGCGTGTCCGAGGTGTCATATCAGAAACTTTCGAGATCGAGACAGGCCTCAGACATGGGATTTTCTCTAATGTGTTCTGGTCAATGTCATCTTAGCGAAAGTAATAAGGTAATGTAGGCAAGAGGAGTGGACTAGAGTGCAGAGGGACGGTAACTTACATTCGTCTCGCATATGGAGATGATATGTACTACTAAGTGAACCAAACCGTGAGTTGTAAGAAATGTACCACGAAATGGACAGCTACTCACAGAAGGTTGGGACACATTTGAAAGAAAACAAAACTGAGCTCATGAAATTAGGAAGATGATAACAGAGGGAGGGATTTCTTGAGACAGATGGCGTGAGGCTCAATGACGTTTACCAGTTCCCTAAGATCTTGAATTACTAGTGAGAATAGCATATGTTTGAACATCAATAAAAGAATAACCGTGTATTTGAAAAGCAGGTATTCCTTTTAGGGTGAGGCTCAACTGAAAGTTAGTAGTAGCGAGTATTAAGATGAGAGCATATAACACGGTGATATGCCCACCTGTCAAGTACGGTTCAGAAACCTGGAGCATGACTAAACGTGCGGAGGAAAAACAATTAAAATGTGAAAGAAGACTAATGTGGAGGAACTGCGGACCTATGTGAGAGAAATGAGAATGGAGGAGAAAGTAGAACGAGGAAATCTACCTCTAGAGGCAACAATGGCCGATCCTACAGCAGCTGACGAGGAAAAGAATCCAGAGGGCGCGACATTTCGCCTGTATGCCATGAGAAAGACAGTTGACGAGGGCATTTTAGGGGAAACCAAGCACCAAACGCCCCATAGAGCGAAAAAGGCAGCGCTGGCAGACCAACTACGACGCGCCTTGCAAGTCTTCGAGACTGCAGACAACTGAAAAAATCGTGCACAAAAAAAGAAAAGAATGGAGGCAGTTTATGGAAGCAGCACGTGGTCGAACTTCCTTTCCTTCGACACTAACCGTATTTTGCACAAAAAAACGAGAATTCAATCAAATTAGTCACAAAAATCAATATCTATATAATCTGGAGAAATATTTAGCTTCGAAATTTACGAATTTACAAAAAATCGACAGTTTATAATAAGATAGCGAAAAGATTAGTGGACGGAAGAAGAATATTTTAGTAAGATTATATCCAAACTAGCGACCTGGGATAAAACTCAATTGTTAAATAACCAAACTGCCTCTCAAATCTTATTTTAGCAACATACTTAGTTCACACAATGTAGGCTCCGATATCATTTTTGGATTTTTGAAACATTAAAATGATAATTAACTCTTGGAAAACCATGTTCTAATAAATTAAATTGGAATGTATTCTTTAGGAGTGTAAAGAACACAGATCAAATTACTTAGGCCATTTCAAAAAAGAATGCTAACTGTGTTTATGTAGAATGTGACAATTAACAACAGTAAAGGAAGTACTTTGAAGTTACCAATATCTGTTTGATATTTACTCTACATTTAAATAACTATAAGTGACATTCATAAATGAGTCTGTATATAAAATCAGAACTGCCTCCGAAAGTCTGCATCATATTTGACTTTGGAAAACAGGTCATGATGTTGCTTGTCAAGTGTGTTGCAACATAAATATTTTTGTTGATTCTGGGATGTTAAAGTACTGCTCAATGTCATCCTCCACGTATGAAAAATAATAAACAATGTATATTTATGAAAGTGATAGTATTTTTTAAATTGCTTCACTTTAGTTTACTGCATCTACATGTACGTGGTTACTATGCTATTCACAACAAAGTGCCTGACAGAGGCTTCAATAAACCACCTTGAAGCTATCTCTTTACCGTTTCACTCTCGAACAGTACGGGGGAAAAACGAGCACTTAAATTTTTCTGTGCGAGCCCAGGTTTCTCTTATTTTATCGTGATGATCATTTCTCCCAATGTAGGTGGGTGCCAACAGAATGTTTTCCCAATCGGAGGAGAAAATTGGTGATTGAAATTTCATGAGAAGATCCCATCGCAACGAAAAACGCCTTTGGTTTAATGATTGCCACTCCAATTCACGTGTCATGTCTTTGACACTATCTCCCATATTTCGCGATAGCACAAAAAGAGGTGCCCTACTTTGTACTTTTTCGATGTCATCCGTCAGTCTCACCTGTCGCGAATCCCACACCACACAGCAGTACTCCAAAATAGGGCGGACAAGCGTGGTGTAAACAGTCTCTTTAGTAGACCTTTTGCACCTTCTAAGTGTTCTGCTAATGAATCGCAGTCTTCGGTTTGCTCTACCCACACTATTATCTATATGATCGTTCCAATTTAGGTTATTTGTAATTGTAATGCCTAGGTATTTGTTTGAGTTTACACCCTTCAGATATGTGTGACTTATCGCATAATCGAAATTTAGCTGATTTCTTTTAGTACTCACCTGAATAACTCCACAATTTTCCTTATTCAGGGTCAGTTACCACTTTTCGCACCATACAGATATCTTATCCAAATCATTTTGCAAGTCGTTTTGATCATCTGGTAACTTAACAAGATGGTAAATGACAGCATCATCTGCAAAAAATCTAAGACGGCTACTCAGATTGTCTCCTTTGTCGTTAATATAGATCAGGAACAAAAGAGGGCCTATAACACTTCCTTGGGGAACGCTAGATATTACTTCTGTTTTACTCGATGACAAGAAATCACGCATCCAGTCGCACAACTGAGGCGATATTCCGTAGGCACGCAGTTTGAGTTAGAATACGCTTGTGAGGAACGGTGTCGAAAACCTTCTGGAAATCTAAAAATATGGAATCAATTTGACATCCCCTGTAGATAGCACTTATTACTTCATGAGTATAAAGAGGTACTTGTGTTTCACAAGAACGATATTTTCTGAATCCGTGTTGACTATGTGTCAATAAATCGTTTTATTCGAGGTACTTCATAGTGTGCGAATACAGTTTAAGTTCCAAAACCCTACTGCAAATCGACATTAGTGATGTAGGCCTGTAATTCAACGGATTACTCCTACTTCGATTTTTTGGCTATTGTTGTGACTTGAGCAATTTTCCAGTCTTTAGGTACTGATCTTTCTGTGAGCGAGTGGTTGTATATAATTGCTAAATATGGAGCTATTTTATCAGCATACTCTGAGAGGAACCTGACTGTTATACAATCTGGACCGGAGGCCTTGTTTTTATTAAGTGATTAAAGCTGCTTCGTTACTCCGAAGATATCTACTTTTATGATTCTCATCTTTGCAGTTGTTCTTGATTGGAAATTACTTCGTCTTCTTTGGTGAAAGAGTTTCGGAAAACCGTGTTTAATAACTCTGCTTTAGTGGCACTGTCATCAGTGGCTTCACCATTGTTATCGTGCAGTGAATGTATTGGCTGCGTCTTGCCACTGGTGTGCTTTATGTATGACCAGAATCACTTTGAGTTTTCTGCCAGATTTCGAGACAGAATTTCGTTCTGGAAGTTATTAAAACCATCTCGCATTGAAGTACGCACCATATTTCGAACTTCTGCAAAACTTTGCCACTCTTGGGGATTTTGTGTTCTTTTAAATTTGGCATGCTTTTTCGCTGTTTCTGCAACAGCGTGAAACATCCACTTATAAAAATTTATGAATTACTGTGCTGGTGAACCCCTTACGTTATTTGAAACAGCTGAGCAGAACTGAACGTATTCACACATTTCTCTATTTACTTATTCTGATCAACAATAATCTGACACATAATATTTTTAGCGCAACGCAATCTGACTTTCAATAATCCGTACAAAAGAATGGCCCTGGCTAACAATAACCTATACCATTCATGCATCACTTACCTCACAAAAAGCTTCGTTACACGAACTACTGCTACCAGTGAGCGCCAATACTTCCGGCTAAATAAAAGATATGTCAGTTCATGATATCCAGTATTACAAATTTACTCTTTCTGATGGACACACGTCCAGATCGTCCGCTCTGAAAATTCTGTCATCTCTCTCCCCACATCCACCACTGCTGGCGGCTCACCTCCAAGTGTGCGATTCTACGCGCTGTTCACATCCCCCGTCCGGGGTAGCCGAGCGGTTCTAGGTGCCACAGTCTAGAACCGCGCGACCGCTACGTCGCAGGTTCGAATCCTGCCTCGGGCATGGATGTGTGTTAGGTTATTTAGGTTTAAGTAGTTCTAAGTTCTAGGGGACTGATGACCCACTTGGCTCTGCAGCAAAGGACCACAGTCTGTTCTATCGACGATGCTGCAGATGGTGAGTTCCGCCTTATGTAAGAGTCTGTACAGCTCCTAAAACAAATGTGGAGACATAATTGAAGAATTTTTGACATCAACTAAGTCATCAAAATATAAGATAAGCACACTGGGCCCCTGAAGTTTGTTGGCCTTCAAGGAATCCATAGCGCTGATCTGACATCAGGTGAAACATCACAAGCCAATTACAGTGAAATGTTGAGAGGAGGTCACAGTTTACACCTTTCAATATGACTGTTGGGCACTGCACCAGTTTCACACCGTGTACAGAAAACACTGTTGAATCTATGACTGTACGGTTAGGAAATCGTGTACTGTATTCTCTGTGTTCATTAGAAAATCTGTACACAAGTACCATATTAGTGGAACTCGAATTTTAGGTAACAACCTATTGTGTTCCTCATTAAATAAAGGCAATAAAAGTTGTACATACACGAATTACGCCAATTTTTGATCGAAAACGCTAGTTTTATAACACCTAAAAATACCTAAATTTCATGTTAGTACAGAACTGTACCTAAATTTTAAAAATCCAGTTAAATAAACTTTATGACTAACATTTTCTCGTCTTCCCAGCTAAGAATGACGCAAGTATTTTATCGAAAATTGTAATTTTATAGTCTATGAAGTACCTAATTTCATGTTAGAACTTGGTTGTACCTCATTTTTAAAAATCCTATAAATACCTAATTTCATATTAGAACCTAAGTGTATCTAGTTTTTAAAAATCCAGTCTAATAAAATTTGTATAGCTAAAACCACACTTATGGTCTTTCTGGCTACCTATAAAACAGTATTGAGTGATAACTGGTTTGTTTTCATGCGTGAACGCCAATCGTGAGTCAAGATGGCAACTGTATACACCAGGCTGTTCCAACCCATCCTGCTCCGCCGAGCGTTGTCGCCCGCTGTGAACAGTCAAATGGGCCGGTAGGTCACGGAGGGACTTTGTGATCTGCGTCAGGCTGTTCCGACAGGGCATGAAGACGCCCTTCCTGCCCTGTCGGAACGGCCTGTTTAAAACACTTGCACTGTATTCATTCAGTCGGTCAGCGTGTTGCTTGGATGTCGTGAAATATTTCACATCGGCAGTGTATTTGTGGAAAGTCAATATGACGAAAGTAGCCAGCATCAATTCATCTCTGTTTCGTCAGTGGTTACAGGAGTTTCCTGATTTAACTACTGATGGAAGAGTGATTCACTGCAATGTGTGCAACAAAGACGTAAATAGAATGTTAACCTTTTATCTGTTACGCCCATTCACAGAACAGTGATGCCACTGTTTTAACCGAGTAAACTTGGACGAGACACATAACAATGCAAAAATATAGTTTTTTAACCATTTACGTAGGTACATTTTGCTGAGTGGATCTCGTACGTAAGTTCTTGCACAAAACATTTCTCATTTCTTTTTGTTTTTAGGTACGTTCTGAACAGAGGTCGCATTTAAGTCATCAGGTTGCAGTGATTAAACACCAGGTAAATTTAAAAAAATAAATCAAACTTTAAACAAACGATTGTAACGAAACCAAATGCAACAAACAAAAACGAATTACATCTTGACCTGTGTTGATCCATTGTTGCAGAAATAATACCATTCAATGTAGATGAAAATAGCCACTTCAAAAATTTTCTAGAAAAATACTGTCACCGCAGCATTTCATCAGAATCCACACTGAGAAAGAACTATTTAGATACTTTATATGAAAATGCGTTGAGCAGGATAGGGGAAGATACAGGCTATTCACACATGTGGAACTCTTTCGATGAGACAACTGACAGACAAGGTCGATATGTGGCTAATATGATTGCTGGAAAGTTAAATCCTGATATTCGCTCTGTAGCTCATCTGATCTGCAGCAAGGAGATAAAAAAGACTAACCAGGAAACAGTTGCTCACTTTGTTAATGAAGCACTCAAATTACCTTTCCCCAACAGTCTAGATGAAAATAAAGTACTTGTAATGTACACTGATGTAGCGGCATACATGACTGCTACTGTTAAATTGTTGCAAGTATTTTACCCAGCCTTGCTCCATATCACTTCTTGCCCATGCCATGAATCGTGTAGCTGAGACGATATGTCTCGAATTTCCGCATGTAAATAAGCCAGTTTCTATCACCTGAAAGGTTTTTTTTATTAAAGCATCTTAAAAAATCCAACTACTTTGAGAGGAACTTCCCAACGTACCACTTCCACCAGAACCCCTATTTACTCCCTGGGGAACATGGCTCGAGGCCGCGAAATATCACTGCGAGCATTTGGAAGATATTAAGTACACTGTTCTTAAATTGCAGGGGGAGGCAGTGAGCAATACTTCAGCTAAAGATCTTCTAAAGGACCCCACAACTTCCAGCGACATTGCATAGGTAAACTCTCATTATTCAATTTTGGTCCGAATTTTGAAAGCTCCTAGTATTCAGGGAAACCAGTCTGCACCAAACTGCGAGTGATAGAAGAAGTGACAGAAAAAAATCAACTTGGTACCACGTTCTATTGGTATGAGAGTCAGTGAGAAAGTGAAGAGAGAGCTACAAAAAAACCCAAGACTGACCACCCTCTGCACAATGGATGACATATTACCAGTAAATCAACAGAACATGGGTGTGCGGTCCCATTGCACCTAATGCCGTCATTTAAACGTGCTCCGGTGACGTCTGTTGACGTGGAACTCTCTTTCTCGGCATATAAGATGTTATTAACAGAGAAGAGGTGCAGTTTCTCAACGGAAAATCTGGAGAAAGTGTTAGTTATTTACTGTGATTTTAATTACGGGCATGGATAGTAATATAGTGTGGATATTTGTGAATCTACTTATCTTTCTAGAAAATAAAATGTCAGATTTTTGTGACCTACTTTTAGATTTTTATTACCTATTTTTGTAAGTGATAGAACCTATTTTAGCTACCTTATTTAAGATTTTTAGAACCAAAAAGTCCGAGGTCTACACAATAGCATACTCAGAAGGTGTAACGCTGAGCATCACTTACCGGGAATAATATGGATCTTGAGACTGTCTTACGCTCACTAAACTGTCTGTCGGATTGTAAGCTAGATCAACACTTATACTAGGGGATTTGGAGGGAGTTATGCAGAAATTTTTATCAAGACAAGGAAGAGAATACATTTGTTCCGTCAAAGCTAATAAACAGTAAATAATGCAAATGGATAATAGTGGCCAGTGCTCTCAGTTTGACTTCAAATAGACCTAAACCTGCTCAGTGCATTACACTGATTGGCCGTGGCAAGAAGAGCTGCTGCATTGGTGGTTGACTGAGGGAATTCAATGTCCGGCTCAGTGTGTCAGTGGGGCTTTAAGTAAACAAACATCGTACCTGAACTTGGTCACAGGCCTCACGTGTGCGTCTTGTGGCTGTGCCTGGGCCATGTGCTTCTTTCGTGGTTCAACTGTCTTATTTCCCTCTTCCGCTTTTCTCATGGTAGCACGGCTTTTATTAGGATGAACATGACTGGATTAGCTCAATATCCATGTGCAGCGCACCGACCATACTTGTTCAGAAACAACCAGAGTGGAAAGTAGATTCCAGCAGTATGAAACACAGCCAAGCGCCAATATTGTACTGTACAAAATAAAACACAGACGTCGCAACACTGCGAGGCGAGCCGGCCTAGCGAGGTGTGGAAAAAATTAACATTGCAGTACCTAAACAGGAGAAGGTGGAAGCCTTTCCACTACAGCAGCAACGGAAGTTGTAAGCAAACGTACCGCAAGGAGCAGCGAAGCCCAAACAAACACATCCCGAAAGTATATATGTACGTAGCCCAATTGGCTTAAACTCATTTTGTTAGTATTGCAGCTCTATAAACTCGGATCTATGAGGCTCGGGGCGCCATCCGGAATGCTCTTTGTGAACCACAGTTCGACTCTGCAACTAAAACCTTGGGAGCTGGAGCCGCCGCCATATCGGGCCAGCACTGGCCCTGGGAAGCAGTTTGCCTACGATCATCACTGAACAGTGGGTCACAGCCGTTAGGTCACCCGTCCGCTGCCTGTGGGACAGTTCTACAGGCACAAATCAACGCAACACACTCGCAGCCAAGACCGGAGTCTTGGCTCTAACTTATTCACCTACCTGAAATCCTGCCTGGCCCAAGTGCGTGGTGACGTTAGTCAATGCTGATTCTAGCCTTCCACAAAGGTTCGGTTGGCTATTCACACATTACAGTAAATGTGTATCGATTGCTTGTACCATGTAACAGGATTACTGAAAAATCATTTAGCAAACAGTTCGATTATGTAAACAGAAGCACAGTCTCACAACTTGAATTGCAAAATAAAAATTACAGTCGATATGCAAACCCATAGCAAATGCAGTACAAATATGTGAAATGAAAACTCATCTCTGTAGCCAGTTGTATCTCCACAATCAATACAAATTGAATGCATGCTATATGTAATGTTTTATGCGAATTAGCCCATACTATCACCTCACAAAATAGTTATTACTCGTCGTGAAACATCCGTATTTTGTGTAGTGGCAACTACTGTCACCGAATGCATCAGGATGACCAAATGTAGTGGGTGGAGCCAGGAGTTGCCGTATTAAAACTCGGCAAGAACTTTCCAAGAGATTTATTGTTTTTATCTACAGTGCCCTCGTTCCTCTTGATCTGCGCCAAAAGGCCCCGCAATGCTCAGGAAGCACCGAGGTGGCCGTGTAATGCAATGGTGTGTCGAGTCGACCTTGTCCAGGCCACTAAGTTCGGATGATGACAGGATGGCTGCACCAGCAGCCGACTCATCGGCGACCTTCCTCGTTATCTTACTGCTGATCCGCCGGGAGCCGTAGGCCGGCCCCGAAATGCCTCTTCCTTGCTGGCGTAGCTGAGATCGCGGCGGGAACAAGCGTCCACTAACCAACGTCCGAATCTGCGGCCCTCGTCTGGGGAGGTCTCCGGCGTGTGTCGGGACCCCAGACAACTGCCTGCGGTAGTGACCCGAAGAGTGGCCCACGTCGGCCACAGCAGGTCGAACCAAAGACCCGCCGTGGACAGGAATGCTGCCGCCCCATCTGTTGCTGCGTCTAGCCCAGTGGTTTGATACGCCCTCCGTCCAGGAGAGCTGTCACACTCGAATGAATCTGGTCAGAAAACGGCACCTATTCATACTCGGCTGTGCGCCACTGTTTCGCCAAGTGCGCCGCTTTGCGTTATGTACACATAACACGCTAGGCTGGCCAGCGGCCCCCTTGTGCCCGCGACTTGAGTCATTAAAACTGCTGTGCGTGCCCTCTCCAGCAGTTCTATGCTCCTGTGGCCTCTATTTGCCTTCGCAACTGCTGATATGCATAACTCACTGCCATCCGGCCGGCACGTGGCTATAACTCTTGCTCCGAATATTGCACAAAACCAACTTTCCCTATCCTTAACAGTGGTGCCATTGGGTTATTTTGATCGCATGGCTGACTCTACAGTACATTGCCAACAGATTACATTTGAGAGGTGACTACCCCTCTTATTCCGGTGGAGAGATATCGTTCATCGCTTGTAATTATTGGTTTTATATTGGTGGATGATAAGTTCTTTCACTGCCATCATTTGCTAGCAGACCATGTAGTCTCCTATTCGAATGTATCTAGTAGCATGTTCCCTAGGTAGGAGATTAGGACTGTGAATTCTATTAAGGTCCTTTCAGTGATGTGTTTTCATCTAAATACTGGCTTTTAAGCTAAAAAATTTTGGCCCCAACTGATTATACAATCCCAAAAAAAAAAAAAAAAAAAATGGTTCAAATGGCTCAGAGCACTATGGGACTTAACTTCTAAGGTCATCAGCCCCTAGTACTTAGAACTATTTACACCTAACTAACCTAAGGACATCACACACATCCATGCCCGAGGCAGGGCTCGAAACTGCGACTGTAGCTATACAATCCCACTTGCTTATGATGGGCTGAGGATAAGGAAGGAAAGCAAATGAAGCAATGATCGTAACTCACAGCGAGCCAGTCAATAAGCATGACCTACCGGTTGTCCACATCACACTTCTGTATTCAGAAATCTTATACACTGTGAACTGAATTCGGCGACTGTGGCGGAATGACGGCACAGAATGGTGCGAAAGGATGTATTGTGGCCAGGGAACAGACAATACGGGTGCCAATCTAATTTTGTGTTGAACCACAAAGCGATTGATTTAGCTTGAAAATTACTTACACTTTTCAAGGAAATAATGTGTCACAATAATAATGTATTCACTTCCTCCTAAACCCTAGCACACATTCTCCCACATACACACTGAATCGCGCACTGAAATTTCTTGTAGCTAAAAAGGATTAATAGAACATAGTAAGTCCTACTGTGTACATAACCTAAGAGGTTACTACCCATTAGTCGTCACACAACAATAATCTAATTCCATTGGTCAATTTTAAAGATTCAACAAAAATTCTTTCTCTCAATGAAAGAAATCCGTTCACACGTTATAAATTCTGTAACTGACACAGTGAAGGGTTGCGCACTCGTACATTCTATAGAGCTTCGACCAGCAGGCAAACTCTGCCTGGGTCACTTACCTTGTAGCCACCTGGATGAATAATATACACACGATTTTTTTCTTAAGTATACCTCATTCAGGCACTATCATTCTTTACATGCCTCAGGAACGGTGCCTCACAGTCCCTGGTGCCATATCTGTCTTCGGGCTGTGAGAGCAATCGCATTTACTCACCATGTGTCTGTTCCTGGGAGAAGAAGTCACTCGCAAGCTATAGAATTCCTAATTACATACGAAAGAAACCTCACTGAATGGATGTAAGCACGCTTCGTATCCACTGACAGGCGACTGATGGCCCCTGGTCCGCCAGAGGCAATGACTCAGTTACGACAAAATCATGCTAGTCCGTCCAAAAACTACTCCACAAGTAATTATTACAATTTAATACTATGCGTAACATCTTGAACTAATATAGAACATTCACCTAACCCTCACCTTGTCTGTCCAGACCCCGACCACGAGGTCCATTCAGCCAAAGCAGTCCATTACTTAGCATAAAATCGTACTTGCCCTATCAAAATATTTCACATACAGATTAAATCAAGGACTTATTCTACCACGCACAGCAAATAGTTCAAACTTATCTCTACACATACGCATGGTTTCACCTTCGTTATCAAGACAAAGACTTAACTAACAAAATCTTTCGTAGCTGAAAATCCTAAGACGACATAACAAAACAAGTCTGACTCATTGCTCCCTGGAAGCATTCCCTGTGGAAAAAAAAGGTAGATAACCTCACAGAATATTATGGTCTAGCCGTCAGGAGAAACAGTGAAAATAGTAAGACGAGAAGAATAATTCGGGCAACTTTGTCTCTCAGACTATCCACTGACGGGCATGTTCACCATGGCCTCTGCCAAAAACAAAACGCTACGTGGGGCAAGTGTAAGAAGTGTGAAGCAAATGGACAAAAACATACATATGGACACTTCACGGCAGAAACTGTAATGCTAGCACGAAAGCCAATGTATACACGTCGTCCAACTCCTAAGTGCATGGAAAAATATTTTCCCCTCAAAACAAAGAATTTGAATGAAAGTTTCAGTAACTGCGTATGGGACTGCTTGTCAAAACCGATTTGCTGATACATCAGCTTCTCAGAATGGTCTATGGACGCCATAACGTATTTCAGGGATGGAGTAGCAAGCACATTTAAAGCCAGGAGCAGACTAGGCATCAAAACTGGGGACAATATGAAAAGCTGGCCGCTACATGTGGACAGGCAATTTGGGCAATATGTCACTGACACTGGAAAAACTGCTGACGGAATGAAAAGGAGCCAGAACAATAAAGAAAACTAGGCAAACCAAAGAAGATGTAAAGGACACTTTGAATCAACAACATTATGGAGCTGGAATGTTTTGACATGTCTTCATTCAGAAAAAAATAGCATACATAACTTTAGCTTCAGTTTCTCATAATAAACATTTTTTGCATACTTAGATGCCGTCATCTCATTCAGTATTAAAGATACAAAAACAAAGTTTCCCATAAATAATAATATAGTGCTTGCCTCCATAGTGAACCATATTATTCAACAACGTATTAAATATTTAAACTTGCAGCATGTCACACGCTCTTCAATTATTAGGAGAAAAAATTTACTTCTGAAATAAAATGTTAAAAAATTTGTAAATATTTCTGGTTTACTGTTTCAACAAGTTAATAATTAACAGAATGAAATTTTGTTTCACCTAGTATTTTGCACTGTATGAAAGACAGTATACCTAAAATAAAAATTTCACACAATTCAATATATAAGTAAAAAATCGATATTCACCCCACCACATTTTCCACAGTTTTTAAATTTTTTATATAGATAACAATGTGCTAATAATTTGGTTAAAGTTTCATTCCAATATCAATTAAATTTTTTTGAGTTATTAAAGTTTAAAGAACTAGAAAAAATTGTATGCCATGATGCCTAGATCCCCTTAAAGGAGAAATCCTTTCTAATGTGCAACATATGTGGTCACTGAGAGGTTGCAAATCATATTATAGTATCGATGATAGCAAAAGTCATTTTTAACAAATGTAATATAATTTGAGAGAACAATCCTCTAAACCATGTGCCACATGGAAAATGTTGAGAGATGTTTATGACTTACTACAGCATACGTGCAGGTGCCGTTAAACCCACATAGGTTCAGTGTGTGAAAAATTTAGAACAAAGTGTTCTAAACATGATTTACAGGTAAAGATCGAGAAAGATGCAACTCACAAGAGAAGATTCCCAAGTGTAAATAAATGATATTGCTGAAAATTGGCAGCTGCATAGAAGTAGCAAAATAGTGCAATACCGTTATTTGATTGCACTCAGTTTCACTTTAAGTGGTAAATACACCCTGAAATGTAATTTGGTATAATGGGTTTAGAGATAGTAGCTCGAAAAGATGATATACCAAACCAGTTTCCATATAAAAGATGATAAAAAATCTGTAATCAACATTCTTGACAAGAGGGTAATAAAATTCTGTAAAAATTTGAAATTTGGCAACATATGCCACCAACATAAATTTAAAAAAGAAAACATTTGCCAAAATATAAATTAAAGACTCTTTCAATTCTCATATATTCACATGTAATAAAGCTGGCTTCTGATATACTAATTTTGGGAATAATTGTACACTTGTACTGGAGCAATAATTTCAGTATACCTGATTAAAATATCTAAGCAATCATTATTATTCTAATTATTTAGTTTAATTATATTTGGTCAGATGAATACAGGGTTATAAATACAAAATCAAATAGTGGTAATGCAGGAGTAGATTTAATAATGAATAAAAAAATAGGAGTGCGGGTAAGCTACTACAAACAGCATAGTGAACGCATTATTGTGGCCAAGGTAGACACAAAGCCCACGCCTTCTACAGTAGCACAAGTTTATATGCCAACTAGCTCTGCAGATGATGAAGAAATTGATGAAATGTATGATGAGGTAAAAGAAATTATTCATGTAGTGAAGAGAGACGAAAATTTAATAGTCATGGGTGACTGGAATTCGACAGTCGGAAAAGAAAGAAAAGGAAACGTAGTAGCTGAATATGGATAGGGTGTACGAAATGTAAGAGGAAGCCGCCTGGTAGAATTTTGCACACAGCATTACTTAATCATAGCTAACACTTGGTTCAAGAATCGCGAATAAGGTTGTATACATGGAAGAACCCTGGAGATACTAGAAGGTTTCAGATAGGTTATATAATGGTAAGACAGAGATTTAGGAACCAGGTTTTAAATTCTAAGACATTTCCAGGGGCAGATGTGGACTATGACCACAATCTATTGGTTAGGAACTGTAGATTAAAACTGAAGAAACTAAAAGAAGGTGGGAATTTAAGGAGACGGGACCTGGATAAACTGAAAGAACCAGACGTTGTACAGGGTTTCAGGGAGAGCATAAGGGAACAATTGACAGTAATGGGGGAAAGAAATACAGTAGGAGAAGAATGGGTAGCTCTGAGGAACGAAATAGTGAAGGCAGCAGAGGATGAAGTAGGTAAAAAGACGAGGGCTAGTAGAAATCATTGGGTAACAGAAGAGATACTGAATTTAATTGATGAAAGGAGAAAGTATAAAAATGCAGTAAGTGAAGCAGACAAAAATGAATACAAACACCTCAAAAATGAGATCAACAGGAAGCGCAAAATAGCTAAGCAGGGATGGCTAGAGGACAAATGTAATGATGTAGAGGCTTATCTCATGAGGGGTAAGATAAATACTGCTTACAGGAAGATTAAAGAGACCTTTGGGTAAAAAAGAGAACCACTAGCTTGAATATCACGAGCTCAGATATAAATTCAAAGCAAAGAAGGGAAAGGAGAAAGGTGGAAGGAGTGTAAAGAGAGTCTATACAGGGGCGATGTTCTTGAGGAGAATTTTATGGAAATGGAAGAGGACGTAGATGAAGCAGAAATGGGGGATATGTAGTGCGTGAAGATTTAGACAGAGCACTGAAAGACCTGAGTCGAAACAAGGCCCCAGGAGTAGACAACATTCTATTAGAACTACTGACAGCCTTGGGAGAGGCAGTCCTGACAAAATTCTACCGTCTGGTGAGCAAGATGTATGAGACAGGCGACATTCCCTCAGATATCATGAAGAATATAATAATTCCTATCCCAAAGCAAGCAGGCGTTGACAGATGTGAAAATTACGGAACTATCAGTTTTATAAGTCACAGCTGCAAAATACTAACTCGAATTCTTTACAGACGAATGGAAAAACTGGTAGAAGTCGACCTCGGGGAAGATCAGTTTGGATTTCGTAGAAATGTTGGGACACGTGAGGCAATACTGACCCTACGACTTATCTTAGAAGAAAGATTAAGGAAAGGCAAACGTACGTTTGTGGCATTTGTAGACTTAGAGAGAGCTTTTGACAATGTTGACTGGAATACTCTCTTGGAAATTCCGAAGGAGGCAGGGGTAAAATGCAAGGAGCGAAAGGCTATCTACAATTTATCCAGAAAGGAGATGGCAGTTATAAGAGTCCAGGGAGATGAAAGCAGTGGTTGGGAAGGGAGTGAGACAGGGTTGTAGCCTCTCTCCGATGCTATCCAATCTGTATATTGAGCAAGCAGTAAAGGAAACAAAAGATAAGTTAGGATTAGGTATTAAAATCCATGGAGAAGAAATAAAAACTTTGAGGTTCACCGATGACATTGTAATTCTATCTGAGTCAGTAAAGGACTTGGAAGAGCAGCTGAACAGAATGGACAGTGTCTTGAAAGGAGGGTATAAGATGAAAATCAACAAAAGCAAAACGAGGATAATGGAATGTAGTCGGATTAAGTCGGGTGATGCTGAGGGAATTAGATAAGGAAATGAGTCACTTAAAGTAGTAGAGGAGTTTTGCTATTTGGGGAGCAAAATAACTGATGATGGTCGAAGTAGAGAGGATATTAAATGTAGACTGGCAATGGCATGGAAAGCGTTTCTGAAGAAGAGAAATTTGTTAACATCGAGTATTGATTTAAATGTCAGGAAGTCGTTTCTTAAAGTATTTGTATGGAATGTAGCCATGTATGGAAGTGAAACATAGACGATAAATAGTTTAGACAAGAAGAGAATAGAAGCTTCTGAAATGTGGTGCTACAGAAGAATTCTGAAATTAGGTGGGTAGATCACATAACTAATGAGGAGGTATTGAATAGAACTGGGGAGAAGAGGAGTTTGTGGCACAACTTGACTAGAAAAATGGATCGGTTGGTAGACATGTTCTAAGACATCAAGGGATCACCAATTTAGTACTGGAGGGCAGCGTGGAGGGTAAAAATTGTAGAGGGAGACCAAGAGATGAATACATTAAGCAGATTCAGAAGGATGTAAACTGCAGTAGGTACTGGGAGATGAAGAAGCTTGCATAGGACAGAGTAGCATGGAGAGCTGCATCAAACCAGTCTCAGGACTGAAGACCACAACAACAACGACCACAAATTTGTCTCATGTTTTATATTTGTATTTTACATTTTGCATTCATGTTTTTTCTGTTTTTGATGATAATATGTAACTCATTATTCAGATACGAAAAAATAATTAGTATGATAATCTATAAAGAAAAATTATAAGTGTAACTTTTTCTACATCATGTACATAAAATGAACGAAATTTCCCTACGCATTGCACATAAAGTGAATGAAATTTCGTCACATAATATACACGACAGAGAACACAATGTAAAACAAAATACAGCAGGGCTTTCTGTAGTCATGGGGATCGGCCAAATATCCTGATTTTTTTCAGGCGTATTGCCGTATTTTGGTAAGCAATGGGGAAAAGATCTGATTACGTACTATTGACTGCAGCATAATTATATTGTTTCACAAGTGTAGATTGACATTCAAATCATCCAACAGAACTAGGTCTGACATTATTCTTACGAAGTTCTTTGAACTTCGAAAGCTCTATACAACTCCTGACTGTACCTTTCCTCTGTGGTCACCAAATGAAACATTTCCTTCTCTTCAGGCACATCACTCTATATGGTTCTTTGACATTTATAGGCCTAATAAACCAACAATAACACACATTTTTCTCACACAGTGGAAGTGGAAACATGTTTCAAATACATTTTCACCTGGTGAGACGTTTGCTTACAAGATTTTCTGGCTGTCAACACCATGAGGGTCTTCGAAAAGAAATTCTCGAATTATCGATTCAAACTCACAATCAGTTTCTTTTAAAAGTATGAAAATTGGGTGGTCAGTGTGAAAAAATCGTTTTGAACCCTTACCAGCGTACAGGAAAACTGTTCATCTGGTAGAGCAAAAGGTTTCAACGGCACTGATGCAGACATGGTTTGTTTATGGCTTTCGATATTCGAAGACCCTTGTCAGAAGTTTTTATGATCTAGTTCTGTTGAATGGTTATGATGTCATTCACCACCTGAGAAACAATATAAACAAGCTGCAGTCACTAGCACACAACCAATTCTCTTCACCAAGACTTATCAGTGTCCTGAAATGCACATGATATAAATCAGGATATGCATCACCTGTGACAATTTGAAAACCTACTGATTTTGTATTATTTTGTGTTCTCCATTGTGTACATTAGGTAATGAAATTTCGTTCATTTTTATGTGATTGCTTTAAAAATGTTATTTTTAAGCATTTATTTACAGTTTATTATTCTATTATCTATCCGCCTGTTTAATATTCTATTATTTTGTATCATAATAATAAGATACTTATTGATTGCAATTAATGAAATACACAAATTTCGAACATTAAACTATAAAAAATAACATTAATGTAAGATGTAAAGTAAGAAGAAAACATAAAACAAAAATATCAGTAGATTAAATAATTAGAATAATAATTAATATTGAGATAATTTAATCAGGTGGGTTGAAAATGATCTGACTGTACATTGCGAACAGCTTATTATCAAAATTGGTATATCAGAAACCAGCTGTATTACACAGTGATGTATGTGCCTTGAAAGCTTCCTTCATATATGTAGTAAAGACTTTTCATTTTTCGAAAGTAATTCATGGTGGTGGGGTATTCTGCAAAATTTCAGACAGTTTATTAACAAATTTCAAGGGTGTTAATTATGTATCAGCTTTCACATGATAAACGTATTTTATACACCAGCGTTTCCAAAATATTCCTTTTGCATCTAATATGGCGCGTTACGTTCGTGGTCTACGGGTAGCGTCTTTGATTAATAATCAAAAACTCTTCAGTCCCTAATTCGCATCCCGCAGCTGTTTACATTTTGATTAGTAATCAGCATTATCAGCTGAAAACTCCAGACATAAGAAGTAACCCCTCATTCTGCCAACGGTTTTGTCACAGAGGGCGGAGGAGTAGACAGAGGTTCAGGGCACTCTCTTGTCCTAGGAGTGGGAAACTGCCCCTAAAGGTGGAAGAATCAGCAATGATCAAAGGCATGAGGATGCAGAAGGGAACTGAAACCACTGAATTAAACACTCATAACATCTATCCACAGGTCAAGTAGTCTGTAACTGAAGAAGTGTCATTATGATCTCTCCATTTGCAAAAGATTCCGGAACAGTCCCCCATTGGGATATCTGGGAGGGGACTGCCAAGTGGGAGTTTACCATTAGAAAATGTTTGAATAATCAATGGAAGAATAACGTTCTACAAGTAGGGGCGTGTACTGTCAGAAGCTTGAAACTGGCAGGGAAACTAGAAAATATAAAAAAGGGAAATTCAAAGGCTCAATCTAGACATGGTAGGGGTCAGTGAAGTGAAGTGGAAAGTAGAAAGGATTTCTGGTCACTCGAGTATAGGGTAATATCAACAGCAGCAGGAAATGGTATAACGGGAGTAGGATTCGTTATGAATAGGAAGCTAGGGCAGAGAGTGTGTTACTGTGAACAGTTCAGTGACAGTGTTTTTCTCATAAGAATGGACAGCAAACCAGCACCGACAACGAAAGTTGAGGTATACATGCCGACGTCGCAAGCTGAAGAAGAAGAGACAGGGAAAGCGTATAAGGATACTGAAAGGGTAATACAGTATGTAAAGGGATATTAAAATCTAATAGTCAAGGGAGGCTGGAATGCAGTTGTAGGGGATGGAGTAGAAGAAAAGGTTATAGGAGAATATGGACTTGGGACAAGGAATGAGAGAGGAGAAAAACTAATTTGGTTCTCTAACAAGTATAGCTGGAAAAGGCCAGGCGATACGGGAAGATTTCACTTACATTACATCATAGTCAGACAGATTCCGAAATCAGATACTGGTTGTAAGGCGTACACAGGAGCAGATACAGACTCAGAACACAATACAGTAGTGATGAAGAGTAGGCTGAACTTCAAGACATTAGTCAGGAAGAATTAATACACAAGGAAGTGGGATACTTAAGTAGTGAGGGATGTCGAGAGACGCTTCAAGTTCTCTAAGGCTATAGATACAGCAATAAGGGATAGATCAGTAGACAGTTGAACAGAAATGGATATCTTTAAAAAGGGCAATCACAGAAGTTGGCAAGGGAAACATAGGTAAAAGGAAGGTAACTGCGAAGAAACCATGGGTAACAGACGAAAAACTTCAGTTGATCGATGAAAGGAGGAAGTACAAAAATGCTCCGGGAAACTCAGGAATAGAGAAATACAAGTCGCTGAGGGATGGAATAAATAGGAACTGCAGGGGAAGCTAAGACGAAATACTGCAGGAAAAATGTGAAGACATCGAAAAAGAGATGATAGTCGGAAGGACAGACTCAGCATATGTTGCTGTTGTTGTGGTCTTCAGTCCTGAGACTGGTTTGATGCAGCTCTCCATGCTACCCTATCCTGTGCAAGTTTCTTCATCTCCCAGTACCTACTGCAACCTACATCCTTCTGAATCTGCTTAATGTATTCATCTCTTGGTCTCCCTCTACGATTTTTACCCTCAACGCTGCCCTCCAATGCTAAATTTGTGATCCCTTGATGCCTCAGAACATGACCTACCAACCGGTCCCTTCCTCTCTTCAAGTTGTGCCACAAACTCCTCTTCTCCCCAATTCTATTCAATACCTCCTCATTAGTTATGTGATCTACCCGTGTAATCTTCAGCATTCTTCTGTAGCGCCACATTTCTAAAGCTTCTATTCTCCTCCTGCCCAAACTATTTATCATCCACGTTTCACTTCCATACATGGCTAAACTCCACACAAATACTTTCAGAAACGACTTCCTGACACTTAAGTCTATACTCCATGTTAACAAAATTATCTTCTTCAGAAACGCTTTCCTTGCCATTGCCAGTCTACATTTTATATCTTCTCGACTTCGACCATCATCAGTTATTTTGCTCAGCAAATAGTAAAACTTTACTACCTTAAGTGTCTCATTTCTTAATCTAATTCCCTCAGCATTACCCGACTTAATTCGACTACAATCCATTATCGTCGTTTTGCTTTGGTTGATGTTCATCTTATATCCTCCTTTCAAGACACTGTTCATTCCATTCAACTGCTCTTCCAAGTCCTTTGCTGTCTCTGACGGAATTACAATGTCATCGGCGAACCTCAAAGTTTTTATTTCTTCTCCATGCATTTTAACACCTACTCCGAATTTTTCTTTTGTTTCCTTTACTGCTTGCTCTGTATACAGATTGAATAACATTGGGGAGAGGCTACAACCCTGTCTCACTCCCTTCCCAACCGCTGCTTCCCTTTCATGACCCTCGACTTTTGTAACTGCCATCTGGTTTCTGTACAAATTGTAAATAGCTTTTCGCTCCCTGTATTTTACCCCTGCCACCTTCAAAACTTGGAAGAGAGTATTCCAGTCAACATTGTGAAAAGCTTTCTCTAAGTCTACAAATGCTAAAAACGTAGGTTTGCCTTTCCTTAATCTTTCTTCCAAGATAAGTCGTAGGGTCAGTATTGCCTCACGTGTTCCAATATTTCTACGGAATCCAAACTGATCTTCCCCGATGTCGGCTTCTACCAGTTTTTCCATTCGTCTGTAAAGAATTCGTGTTAGGATTTTGCAGCTGTGACTTATTAAACTGATAGTTCGGTAATTTTCACATCTGTCAACACCTGCTTTCTTTGGGATTGGAATTATTATATTCGTCTTGAAGTCTGAGGGTACTTCGCCTGTCTCATACATCTTCCTCACCAGACGGTAGAGTCTTGTCAGGATTGGCTCTCCCAAGGCCGTCAGTAGTTCTAATGGAATGTTGTCTACACCCGGGGCCTTGTTTCGACTCAGGTCTTTCAGTGCTCTGTCAGACTCTTCACGCAGTATCGTGTCTCCCTTTTCATCTTCATCTAGATTCTCTTCCATTTCTATAATATTGTCCACCAAGTACATCGCACTTGTATAGACTCCTTCCATCTTTCTGCTCTCCCTTCTTTGACTAGAACTGGGTTTCCATCTGAGCTCTTGATATTCATACAAGTGGTTCTCTTTTCTCCAAAGGTCTCTTTAATTTTCCTGTGGGCAGTATCTATCTTACCCCTAGCATATAGGAAATTCAAAACAACTTTCGGTGACATTAAAAGCAATTGTGATAACATCACGGGAATTCCACTGTTAAATGCAGAGGAGAGAGCGGAAATGTGGAAAGAACGAAGTGAAAGCTCCAATGAGAGGGAAGATTTCTCTGATGTGATAGAAGAAGAAACAGGAGTTTACTTAGAAGACACAGGGGATTCTGTATTAGAATCAGAATTTAAAAGAGCTTTGGAGGACTTAAGATGAGATACGTCAGAAGGGATAGATAACATTCGATGAGAATTTCTAAAATCATTGGGGGTAGTGGCAACAAAACGGCTGTTCACGTTGATGTGTAGAATCCATTAGTCTGGCGACATACCATCTGACTTTTGGAAAAGCATCATCCACAGAAGACGGAAAGAGCTAACAAGTGCGAGATTTACCAGACAATCAGCTTAAGAGCTCATGCTTCCAAGTTGCTGACGAGAATAATATACAGGAGAATGGAAAGGAAAGTTGAGGTTGCACTAGAAGACGATAGATTTGGCTTATGGAAAAGTAAAGTCACAAGAGAAGCAATTATGACGTTGCCTATAATAATGGAAGCAAGACTAAAAAAAAATCATGATACGTTCACGGGATATGTCGACCTGGAAAAAGCGTTCGACAATGTAAAATGGTGCAAGATAAAGCTAGGTTAAGCTATAGGGAGAGTCGGGTCATATACAATATGTACAACGGCCACGAGTGAATAATAAGAGTGGACAACCAAGATCAAAGTGCTAGTATTAAAAAGTGTGAAAGACAAGGATGTATCCTTTCGCCCCTACTGTTCAATCTGTACATCGAGGAAGCGACAATGGAAATAAAAGAATGGTTCAGGAGTGGAATTAAAATTAAGGAAGAAAGGACATAAATGATACATATCGCTGGTGACATTGCTATCCTGAGTGAAAGTGAAGAAGTATTACATGATCTGCTGAACGGAATGAACAGTCTATTGAGTACAGGGATTAAGAATAACTCAAAGAAAGACGATGGTAATGAGAAGTAGTAGAAATGAGAACAACGGGAAACTTCTATATCTGCATCTACATCTACGTGATTACTCGTCTATTCACGATAAAGTGCCTGGCACTTGAACGCCGCGTGGGAAAAACGAGAACATACGTTTTCCTGTGGGAGCCCTAATTTCTCTAATTTTATCGTGACGATCTGTTATCCTAATGTAGGTGTGAGCCGTGTATCGACTCGTGCTACACCTTGTGTTTCGATTGCATTGGTTTTCCTTTTCTTCCCCTGACATGTTTGTTTGATATGTTGTCTGTCATTAAGTGGGTGCTTGGTTGTCTTTTCCATCTGCTATCGATATCTGCGTTTTGCTTCCAGGAAACTGCTTGGAAGAAGTGAGATCTTTGACCGGTGGTAACTTCGTCTGGTGGCGCTGAAGTAGGGTGGTGTGCTCAGAGAGAGTGTGGTGGACACGGGAGGGCAGTGAGGCTCGCCAGCGCGGACCAGGAGTGGTCGGTTGTACCGAGTCGCCACGTGATGTATGTCGGTTATGTGTAACGAGCGGGTAGAGTTGACGAAGAGCTCCCCGCTGGTTGATTGTATACTGAATCGCCCCACGAGTAGTTGCTGTTCATTTCACCTTGGTGGGACGTTAACAAGCTTCTTTGAGTCCTCCGTTTCAACACTGGAGTTTAAAAAGGAGATACCTAACATGAAGAAGCAGTCACTACACGTCAACGTTGTAGAGAAGACGTGAACTCCGGCGACAGAGCGTGTTGTCGCGTGACCGTGGCGTGTTGGGTACACTGGCGACGCGTGCGCGTTCGGATGTGTGGATCCTTCCCATCGAAGGTCGTGTACTGCCTGTTCGAGCATAACTGCAAGTTAAGTTAGTGGAAGGTTTAATCATTAAGTAATATTGAAGACAGTGATCTTTCCTCCTCCTCTCGTTACTGCCCGATGGGAGGTGTAGTTTTGGCAGCATAATTCTTTCGCTATTCTGTCATGTGTTATGAGTAAATTCATGCTTCTCGTTGGTTGATCATGTGGTCACTAATTCAGGACTGTGGGGTGTAATGTATCCTTGCACGAGGTTAGCTCTAATTCTGTCAGCAAGTTAAGCCATCTTATTACACGTTTTCGCTGGCTAAAAGTCGGTGCAGTGACCAGCCTGAGAGTGGCAATTGTGTTTAACGGCGTATTTAAATTGGTCAGTATTCTGCCTAGCCTGAGCATCCTTGAGTGGGTGATTTGTGGCCGCCTTACACGGGTCCGTCATATCTGTTATGTTCTAATGATATTTCAGAACCCTTTTGTTTAAAAACTTTTTAAATTCCTCCATTCCTTTATTGCCATTAATCGTGTGTTTTCTGAGACCTTTGATTTTTTAAAAAAGTGTAGGTATTGGTAGCTCCTTTACCTCACCGTACTTTATTAACGAAGTTCTGTATTTACTTTAGTAGCCTGCTTAATAACGTTCTTTAAATTATTTTTAACTGTTGTATTGCGATAAATTACTTGATTGTCGTTAGCGGCGTGTTTTGAAAGGTTGTTGATTGTCGTACTGTTACTTCTATTTTTTTTACAAAAAATAATTTTTTTAAAATTGTTGTATTGTTATAAATTACTTGACGACCGTTAGTGGCGTGTTTAAAAGCCTGTTTATTGCCGCACTGTTAGTTTCTGTAAGATATGAATAAAACATTTGTGTGTGAAAATCTCAACTCGACAGTAAACTACTAGAAATTTGGCCACGTTTCCCAACTTGTGGTGTGGCTTGTAGTAAGCGTAACCACAGTGTGTGTCAAGGTGGGTGCCAACAGAAGGTTTTCGCCATCGGAGGAGAAAACTGGTGATTGACATTACAAAAGAAGATCCCGTCGCAACGAAAATGTAATGTAAAATGGTGTAAGATAAAAGATATGGTAAGCTATAGGGAGAGACGGGTCATATACAATATGTACAACAGCCACGTTTCATGTCTGTGGCAGTATCTCCCCTATTTCGCGAGTATTAACATCAAAATTGATGATCACGAAGTAGATGAAGTTAAGGAATTCTGCTACCTAGGCAGCAAAATAACCAGTGACGGACGGAGGAAGGAGGACATCAAAAGCAGACTAGCAATGGCCAAAAGGGCATTCCTGTCCAAGAGAAGTCTACTAATATCAAATATTGGCTTAATCTGAAGAAGAAATTTCTGAGAATGTACGTCTCGAGTACAGCGTTCTATGGCAGTGAAACATTGACTGTCGGAAAGGTAAGGAATGAGGAGGTTCTCCGCAGAATCGGAGAGGAGTGGAATATGTGGAAAACACTGATAACGAGCCGGCCGGAGTGGCCGAGTGGTTCTAGGCGCTACAGTCTGGAGCCGCGTGACCGCTACGGTCACAGGTTAGAATCCGGCCTCGGGTATGGTTGTGTGTGATGTCCTTAGGTTAGTTAGGTTTAAGTAGTTCTAAGTTCTAGGGGACTGATGACCTCAGAAATTAAGTCTCATAGTGCTCAGAGCCAGTTGTGAACATTGATAAGGAGGCGGCACAGGATGATAGGACATCTGTTAATACATGATACAATGACTTCAATGGTACTAGAGGGAGCTGTAGAGGGCAAGAACTGTAAAGTATGACAGAGAATGGAATACATCAATACATCCAGCAATTATTGAGGACGTAGGTATTCTTGGAGAGCCGCATCAAACCAGTCAGAAGACAGATGACAAAAAAAAAAAAAAATTCTTCGTTGGGTGTGTTTTACCCCTAACAAGCGAAACTGCGTACAAACAAAAAAGTACGTACGGCTTTATCTTGTCCCCCCTACCCACAAAGAAAACACTTTTACCATATTACAAGTGGGCGGCACCTTAGGCGTGAAAGGGTATCTGGACTGAGGGGGTAGTCTTTGCAGTTGTATGTACAAAGCCACAATGCCAAGGCGCCGTATTAATTAACGTATCCTTCTAGCGGGCAGGAGACCTGTTTTCGAATCCAGGCCTTAGAATCCAGGCCTTAGCGTAAATTTTTATTTGTCACTTCAGTCTGCGTACGCACATCATATATGTTTGAGAGATGAAAGGGTGTAAATGTCTCTGGAACCATATGGATTCATTAAATCTTCACAATATGGTTTATTTTCTGTTGGGAATGTACCATTGTCAGATTCAAACACTGAATGAGTAGAAACAAAATGCGAGGTCTCGAAATGAACTAAGAACGATGAGAGCAGACAAATTTTACGAGGTTAAACAGAGAGAACGTTTGAAGTCTAGAAAATCTGTGATTAAGAGCGCCATCTGTATGGATATTGAGAAGAATCTTACTCTTCCTAATATGTCAATCAACGAAGCATATTACCACAGACCCTTATCATTTTATTCAGTCAATATTCGTTTGCTTTGTGTACATACGCCGAAATACTGTCCACTTTATTCACTCAATATTCGTTTGCTTTGTGTACGTATGACGAAATACTGTCCAAAAAAGCTACCTGACGAAGTTTGTTCAATGTTGTGTCATTTCTGTTCGGATATTTTGCCTGTCACTGTGCTTGAACACAGTGCAACTGTGTTCTGGACAGTATAAAAACACCTCTATGTAATGCTTTGGAGAAACTAAGATGACGGGCGTAGGCTTCAACTTTTTGACGTCATGTCAACTTCCAATATTTTTATCTCCATGAGCTTGACGCAGTTTACTACCTCTGCTACTTCAATAAACACTTTCGAGAAGTATATGTTGCAGGCAGAATTGTACCACTTCCATTTAGGACCAGAGACGATTTCACTTTACTGGTGTACTATCTTTGTCTCGATGGAGCTGACGCCATTGACTTCGGTATATTTAGCTGTTTCGTATTATAACTTGCAATATGTCTTTTCAAGTCAAAGGCGCATTCAAGATTTATCACAAAAACGAAACGCTTATGGTTAAATGTCAGTTAATAACGTTGAGAAAAAGTATGATAACCGAGACCATAGCCATGAAGTATACTTCCCTCCAGAAAAGAAACCCAAAATTTTAGTAACTGAGCGGCAACATTTGCAAGGATACAAAATCCGGGTGAGGATGTGTGATTAACTACAACATGCTAAAAACTCAGTATTGTACGTCATACCTGAAAGTGAGAGTGCACAAAGGAAAATACTGACAGAAATTAAATATAAAGATGGGACCATATTCAATACACGCGATGAAATAAAAGACGTCAACTACAGTCATTTCTCTGATTTGATGTACAGTAGACCACGTGCTAAAAATAGACAGCAGGGCTTCTTAAAATATCTTCAACGGTAACTCAAGAATACCGTCTCAGAATATGTCACTTCGGAGACTGACGAAGAAGATCTGAGAACGTCAGTAGAAGATATCTCTAAAAGAAAATGACCGATCCCTATGGAACACCCGCTGGCTTTTATCACATTTTCCAAAAAAAAGTTTAGGCTGAACTGTTTTACTGCGCAGTGCACTAATTAACCCTGTCGCAGAAATCTCTATGGATATTATGAAAGGAATGGTCGTTTTAGTTCGAAAGAACCCAAGCATCGTATCCATCGAAAACCTTAGACCCTTAAAGTTGCTTAATAGGGACTATAAGATCATGGCCGTAAACTAACCCAGTGGGGCAAGAATGAAACGTATGTTATAACCGGTCCTTACCAAATCATTGTGGGCAAGGATGCATCGATTATGCAGACAGCATGAAACTGTAGAGATATAACTGCCGTAGCAGATGATCTCAAATTAAAATCCGCTACAATCTATTACTTTCAAGATACCGTTAACAGAGTAAATCATCATTATTTATTCATTTTATAAATCTAATGTTCAGAACATTAAGCCGGAGTCATGCAGAATCCCAATGAACAATTAGCTAGTGAGAACATTCAGTTGCAGTATATCGGTAAGACAAAGACGTCCTATGACGATGGCGCTGTTTGCGTTCATCTTAGAGCCTCTTCCACTCACTCTGCAACGACTGCTAAGAGGACTGAAAATAAACGGGCAAAGTATTATATGTACGGTATACGCTGGTGACGTGGGTCTCGTGGTTACCAATGAAAATGATATAGGTGAGGCTCTACAGCTCATTGACCAGTACGAACTGGTGATAGGAACAAAGCTAAGTAAATCGAAATCACATATCATGAATACTGTACACCGATTAAGTACGCAAAACTCAGGACAGTTAGCAGGCGTCACCCATTTCAGAATATTAGATACCAGTTACGAATCCAACATAAAGCACTCCATCGCTATTGCTAAAAAATACAAACAAGTTTATGAGCAAGTCTACAAGGACGAAGAATGAGGAGCTGGCCGTTGTGGTCGAGCGGTTCTAGGTGCTTCAGTCCGGAACCGCGCTGCTGCTACGGTCGCAGGTTCGAATCCTGCTTCGGGCATGGATGTGCGTGCTGTCCTTAAGTTAGTTAGGTTTAAGTAGTTCTAAGTCAAGGGGACTGATGACCTCAGATGTTAAGTCCCATTGTGCTCAGAGCCATTTGAACCGTTTGAGCAGATATATATTTTGTTACAAAAATCAACTATGTGGGGCAAGAAACACCCATTTCTCGCGACATGACTACTAAAATTACGTCTACCTTCGCATCATACCCCGTGGGAACGTATTCAGAGTGAAATCCCTGCTGAAAGTGGTGGAATAAACCTTTTGGATGTTAGCATAAAGTCTAAACCTCTATTTGAATGTGCGGTATGCAGATTAAGATCATCCAACAGCTTAACATCCCACTTGCTCAATGAAATTACTCTTGTCAATGTGAATCCGTCTGTTAACGTGCAACATAACTCAATATGATTTCACCATCTGAAACAATTTTTATCGAATACCGTTACATACACGTAAACATTCTGGCGAAGAATATGACGAAGACGTGGGAAATATATCTTAATAATAGGAAACAAAAGTAAAAGTGCTATCGAATTTAAATTTTCAGCCTATAGTGGGAAAGCCACATGGAAAAATACCAATTGTCGGAATATAACATCAAATGTGAATGCAGCCTGGCATAAAGCAGTAAGAAGAAAAGTATCGATCACCTCGAAACTTTATAACTCCCATCTAGCAGACTCACCTTCGTGTCCGTCTTGCGCTTTAATCGACAGCGGAGGTCACAGACTTGTGTGTAAGAAAGTAAACAAAATTTGGTAGTTATTAAACAGAATCTAGAGCTGCACCCAAATATATTACACCTTCGGATTTTTTGTACCCAATCAAAACACATAGTTCTATGAACTGGATCAAAGGACACACAACACCCTACCTAAAAAGGAAGGAAAAAATTCTGTCTGCGTATCATTACACTGCATCACAACTCAAGGAAAACCAAATAAAATATAGGGAAAAGTTCACAAAATATTAAAACCTATGTTTGTGTAACAAAAAAGCAACTGTCTCAAATCGACTAAAAAAAAGAAACTGAGTAAAAGCGAATTTGGAAGGTTTCAGCATATATCCACAATTCCTAAAGTTCATAGTCAACGGATGTACATTAAAAGTTGAAACGTTTCAGAAGGGTAGAAACTCAATGAAACAAACAAAAAGTAATTCATAAACTCGTTATTTTGCTCTTGTGTTACTGAAATGTGTTATTTTATTAAAAAGGACAAGTTGTGGTGTGCGGAGTTATGCGACGAAGGTACGAGTCCCTCTCTCATCTCAGTGTTGTTAAAACATACTGGGACTTCCTTATAAAAGTACTACAAGTATGGATTACAATATTCGATTTTATTTACATTTCCGTCTGATTATTTAACGAAGGCAGAAATAAACATTTTGTTTTTTTTTTTTTTTTTTTTGGGAATTCCGAGTGTGTGGTTAGGCAGTAACCTAAGAGGACAGCTTAAAGTACTAGAGTGAATCAAGGAGCAGTACCATTCATGTTTTTCCTTCTCACAGATATCTGACGGTTTGCAAATAGGTATACATCGAATATAGGTCATTGGCTGTTTATTTCCTAGAATATGCAAAGATTATGAAGAGACAAATACCTCACAAAATACAACATACAGCCTCTCTGGTCGTTACATTTCCGCTGGTAACAACATATTTTTCAAAGTAATCTATAATTAATTCACCAAATATAAATTCAATTAATTTACAGCATCATTTTTAAGGGAAGCTTTGGATTTAAGTTACTGCTTATCACATTCCTTTCTTGAGTATTTTGACATCAAACATTATTACCGATTTTGTCGTAAATTATGACGTCCTGCGATATTAGCATTGTTTCTGCATCAGCGTCGTTTTGCTGAAAATATTATCTCTGTCTCGTAATTTGTTAACTGTTACTTGAATGTTTATTGCACCATAAACCTTATATATTTTCATTCATGGAGGGATATAAAGTTCGTTTAGCTTTGAAAAAATCTCCGAAATCTCACTATTACTCAAATATAGTGATATAAATTCAAATCGATCTCAACAAAGTACCTTTAGTAATCCAGAGATCTAGCTGTCTCGTACCATTCCTTTCGATAAGCTTTAAATGTATTCCAATTCCAAAAAAGGTTCACTTGATCTAAAAGAACTTCCAGGACCTGACTTGTAGTCAGCTTATAAAATGTGAACTTTAACAGTGAAGAAGATGTTTTCAAGTATGTTTTGTATTGTGAAGTGATGTTTTGTGTGTTACATGATATTGCAACAAAAGCAATAAAAAAGAAGTGTAACTTAAATTCGGAGTGCTGATTTTCTTTTCATCACCATTGAGGTAACTTTCAAAGGTTTAATCTTCAAGAATGGTTTGTGAAACACATCTATAAAATTTTTGAATATCGCAAAATAAAACCTAGGCCTCTTTGCATCCGAGCTTGGAATCATCACCACCTAGATTTTCGACAGTTGAGCCATGAAATTACAACGAGACCAGCGTGGAAACACGAAAGGATGAATGCCTAATTTATCCATTATTACATGAAAATATGGTACAAATGGCTCTGAGCACTATGGGACTTAACATCTGTTGTCATTAGTCCCCTAGAACTTAGAACTACTAAAACCTAACTAACCTAAGGACATCACACACATACATGCCCGAGGCAGGATTCGAACCTGCGACCGTAGCGGTCACGAGGTTCCAGACTGAAGCGCCTAGACCCGCACGGCAACACCGGCCGTTATTATTACATGAAATGACTTTATTAAGTGTGCTCTAATGACACCTGCCACATAATAACTTTGTTGTTGCCCGAAAATGCAGTATTTAGCAGCGTGAGCAACATCACAATCGTTATTATATTTTGACCTTTGTTGTGGTAGGGTTGTTAGAATTACAATGAAAATTACATATTTCAGTTTTCGTCCTTATTAATGTAGGGTCAGGTAAGTTGCTTCAGGATGTCTTCTTTGGCAAACGGCTGTTGGGTCACTGCTATATAGTCTAGGGATGGTGATTGCAAACTACTTACTGTGAATGTGTCATGCGGCGAAGGAAAATCATTGGCACAGTCTGTAAACTACGGTATCATCACAGTATTCATAGCATCCAAATATTTAATGTAAATACATTACACAGGGTCCCACTTATAAGGGTTACTTGCGGAGCGCTTATAGAAAATTTGAAATACTTCGCCGGTAATTAAGTTAATTGAGATACGAAAGCCATTAATTATGGCAACATCGACCTCCAGTTTTAGGCTGACATTCTGTCTTGTCGAAAGATTTCGCACATCTATTGAATTCTAAAAATGGTTCAAATGCCTCTAAGCACTATGGGACTTAACATCTGAGGTCATGAGCGCCCTAGACTTAGAACTACGTAAACCTAACTAACCTAAGGACATCACACACATCCATGCCCGAGGCAGTATTCGAACCTGCAACCGTAGCAGCAGCGTGGTTCCGGACTGAAGAGCCTATAACCGTTCGGCCACAGCGGCCCGCTATTTAATTCTACTTGTAACGACAGTAACTGATCCCCTCACATCAGAGCAGAGGAATGGAATGGAGGGAAACAGCAAACTATAGACGAAAAGTAAAGGTACTATTGAACACTAAATTGAATATGTGTCTAATAATTACGCCTACGTTACGCCGTCATGACGCAATGTATACGTTACGTACGCCACGAATACGCCGTTGCGATGCGGCTGTCATATCGTTTGGATACTTTTGGGCACAGTTCCTCTCATCGGATTAGATGCCACTCGACTAACATTTCGAAGAATATGTTACGACGTCATAATTTTATACTGTGTGCCTCTCACAACAGCTTCGACCGATTTATGTAGAAATAAAATAAATTAACGTCTTATGTCAAAT
This sequence comes from Schistocerca nitens, assembly GCF_023898315.1. Lineage (NCBI taxonomy): Eukaryota > Metazoa > Arthropoda > Insecta > Orthoptera > Acrididae > Schistocerca > Schistocerca nitens. Next base: position 461,887,481 of record NC_064617.1, on the reverse strand, counting down.
GCAGCAGCAGTGAGCTAGAAGGGAGAGCATATTGCTCGGGAGCAGTGGGACCCGTTCACCCTCGACGTGCAAACAGTAAATGAGGGCGTTTCGCAGTCGAAATATAACAATTTAAATTGTTAGAGGGTCGGGGGTGGAGGTTACCCGTCACTGGCCGAAGCATCAGTGCTGATACTTGTCGAACTGCACCTATTGGTGTTTAAATGCATACACATTTCTTCGTTCATAATCATGAGAAGCTAAAAGTTAAAGCTTTACGAATTATTCAATAATCCCACCACGATTGCTCCAAAGTATCGAAAGCCTGTTTTCGTAATTTAAGTGAGAGATAAAGTAGTTTTGTGTGATTTAGTATGGCAAATGTATGGTCTGTTTCTACTCATATGAATGTTTATAACGTCATATCGCTTGAGATAGGTGCTATACATTGGCGTAATTTTGTAAGTACAAGCAATATTATGCTAACAGAGTTAGTAGAAAACAAGTAACAGATTAAAAGGTCATGCCTGTTGCGGAAGATTTACTGCACGTTAAGCGATAGTCTTTCCTTTCTTAATTTGCTGGGGTGTAGGTACGAAAAAGTTTCGAAATGATTTGATATTACGCGTAAATTTTGTCGAAAGATGCTAAATTCTCTCATTCAGAAATACTAGATGAATGTCATCTGGGTAATTTGGACTCAATGTTTGCTCAAGACGGTTTCTAACTTCAGTATTTGACTTACTCTGTTAAACACTTAACGAAAAATTAACGTCTTAATTAGTAAATTATGATAAATTCAGTCAGTAATTATGTGAACTACTGGAAATCAATTTTTTTTTTTGTCTCACGAAGCCATTAGATACACTATTTAAAACTTGTACTGGTTTACTGGGTGACTATTTTTAGCATTTTCGTGACGCGCATTAACAGAGCGAGGTAGGGCTCTTATTTATGTGAGAAAAATCTGAGGGGTGTGTATTAACTGCATGCTGATTACAGCCATAGGTAGTCTGATACAAGCAGGTATGGTGCTCGTGAAATTCTGTTTTGAAATCTGTTCTGCTTCTAATTTGCAATACTGATCATCCACTTGCATTAGCGAGGATGTAGATTTAGTGCTTACTGAAAAGGTAGCACGTGATATATCCAGTAACTTCCATATATGGTCGAAGGAAAACATATTGCCGTTGAATTGTAACTGGATTCATTTTGTACTGTTTCTTACTCTTCACAGAATTCTATCAGCTATTAAGTATTTACTGTAACAGCGCAATAAAGGAAATACGAACTGTTACATTTTTGTCACTATAGATTGATCACAGCAATAACTGGAAGACGCACGTGTGAGAACTGATGACGCCTTTCAACAAGATCCTTCGTTGTTATGAAAACTTATCTTTCCCCAAAATAAAAAATGTACACCAAGAAAAAATTAATGTCTTTCGCTGTTTTGAATTAACGTTAGCTTTCTAACAACTAAATAAAGTGAACAACTGTGACAGCTTACCAAATTTGAGAGATGCCTTTTAAAGGGATCGATAAAATAGTCTATTTTTATGTAATTTAACGGAATGTTTGGGCACAAGTCAAATATTCACTGCATCAAAGCGAAGAACGGTTTTGCACAGCATTCGGTCCATTTGCACGAACGATGTGTAGACATAATACGAACTATTACACTGATTCGTTTCTAAACTGTAAACTCACAAAGTCAAAGTCGTAATTTTACTATATCATCTATACTTCTCCTCATGTTACAGGATGAGCTTGTCTTCTACTCGTATACATGAGTGTACTGTGGTCCACTTCTACACGAGTGTCTTATTCCGGTAGCAAGTTGAGTTGAGTACACTGTGCAAAAGTGAGAACTACATTGTGTTCACGTCGTGTAGTATAACATTGCAGTGACACTGTCTATCTCAATTCATCTGAAACAGAATTACAAGACTAAGATAATGAGTGGAGGATATTCTAAGTGATTCTTATAGCTGTTTAACAAGGCTACCGATAACTCTCATTATCAAAAGACAGCAAACATACGACTTCCCAAAACAGTGTTCCCATATTTCGTCTGAAAAATGTAAGAATTTAATTCTATTGTTGATACTTTACTTGTACGTCCACAACAGGAATGCGGAAATAAACACTTTTTTATATGAACAGGATTGGATAAGCAGTTGCCAGCAGCAAGTCGTATACTCCTAGCTTACTTATTTGTTACATAGTTTAATTCTTAATTTCTTTGCGTGTTTTTGGGTACTTGCATTGTTTAATTCATACATTTCTGGCGTATTATAGTATTTGAGATTTGTAGCATCGCGCTTTGGTACCTGAATAGTGTTAAATCGTTTAGTCTCCTTCTGCTGCCAAGCAGTGTGTCAGCAGTGCGCAAGTAGCAGCATTACTGCATTTACTAGGCGACCTTGTATTTTAATAACTGTTTAAATTTTGTGTCGAATTGTTTGTGCTCTGTAGATTAGTTCAGACGTTCTTTGCACAACAGTTTTTAGCATGGATAGGGACTGTGACTGCTGTGTTCGGATGCGGGCTGATTTGGCATCCCTTCGCTCCCAGCTTCAGGCAGTGTTGGCTTCGGTCGCGCATCTTGAAGCTGTTGCCAATGGGTATCACTGTGGGGGTCCGGTTGGGGGTTTGTCGGGGACGGCCAGCTCGCCCCACGCATCCCCCGATCGGACTACGGCTATGGATGCCCGGGACACTTCTCACATTGAGGCTGACCCCTCGCCCGTGGTAGAGTGGGAGGTAGTCTCGAGGTGTGGCAGGGGACGAAAGACATTCTGGAGGCTGAACGGAAGGCCTCTCCAGTTTGTCTGACGAACCGGTTTCAGGCTCTGTCTCCGGCTGATACTGATCTTCGGCCGGACATGGCTGCTTGTCCTTTTCCAGAGGTTGCCCCTCAGTCTGCAAGATCCAGGCGGTTGCAGAGGGTGGGCTTACTGGTAGTTGGGAGCTCCAACGTCAGGCGCATAATCGGGCCCCTTAGGGATTTGGCAGCAAGAGAGGGGAAGAAAACCAATGTGCATTCCGTGTGCACACCGGGGAGAGTCATTCCTGATGTGGAAAGGGTCCTTCCGGATGCCATGAAGGGTACAGGGTACACCTATCTGCAGGTGGTCGCGCACCAATGATGTGTGTCGCTATGGATCGGAGGAAATCCTCTCTAGCTTCCGGGGGCTATCTGATTTGGTAAAGACTGCCAGTTTCGCTAGCGGGATGAAAGCATAACTCACCATCTGCAGGATTGTCGACAGGACTGACTGCGGACCTTTGGTACAGAGCCAAGTGGAGGGTCTCAATCAGAGGCTGAGACGGTTCTGCGACCGTGTGGGCTGCAGATTCCTCGACTTGCGCCATAGGGTGGTGAGGTTTCGGGTTCCGCTGGATAGGTCAGGAGTCCACTACACGCAGCAGGCGGCTACACGAGTAGCAGGGGTTGTGTGGCGTGGACTGGGCGGTTTATTAGGTTAGATGGCCTCGGGCAAGTACAGAAAGGGCAACAGTCTCAAAGTGTGCGGGGCAAAGTCAGGACATGCGGGGACCAGGCTCTAATCGGTATTGTAATTGTAAATTGTCTAAGCTGCATCGGTAAAGTACCGGAACTTCAAGCGCTGATAGAAAGCACCGAAGCTTAAGCCAGAGATAAATTCTGCCGAAACTTTTTCAAAGGCGCATACAGTGCTTAGAAAGGATAGATTGCATGCAACCGGTGGTGGTGTGTTTTTCGGTGTTAGTAGTAGTTTATCCTGTAGTGAAATAGAAGTGGATAGTTCCTGTGAATTATTATGGGTGGAGGTTATACTCAACAACCGAGCTAGGTTAATAATTGGCTCCTTTTACCGACCTCCCGACTCAGCAGCATTAGTGGCAGAACAACTGAGAGAAAATCTGGAATACATTTCACATAAATTGTCTCATCATGTTATAGTCTTAGGTGGAGATTTCAATTTACCAGATATAAACTGGGACACTCAGATGTTTAGAACGGGTGGTAGGGACAGAGCATCGAGTGTTATTATACTGAGTGCACTATCCGAAAATTACCTCGAGCAATTAAACAGAGAACCGACTCGTGGAGATAACATCTTGGACCTACTGATAACAAACAAACCGAACTTTTCGACTCTGTAAGCCCAGAACAGGCAATCAGTGATCATAAGGCCGTTGCAGCATCCCTGAATATGGAAGTAAATAGGAAAATAAAAAAGGAAGGAAGATTTATCTGTTTAGCAAGAGTAATAGAAGGCAGATTTCAGACTACCTAACAGATCAAAACGAAAATTTCTGTTCCGACACTGACAATGTTGAGTGTTCATGGAAAAAGTTCAAGGCAATCGTAAAATGCGTTTTAGACAGATACCTGCCGAGTAAAACTGTGAGGGACGGGAGAAACCCACCGTGGTACAACAACAAAGTTAGGAAACTACTGCTAAAGCAGAGAGAACTTCACTGCAAGTTTAAACGCTGCCAAAACCTCTCAGACAAACAGAAGCTAAACGATGTCAAAGTTAGCATAAGGAAGGCTATGCGTGAAGCGTTCAGTGAATTCGAAAGTAAAATTCTATGTACCGACTTGACAGAAAATCCTAGGAAGTTCTGGTCTTTGGTTAAATCAGTAAGTGGCTCAAAACCGCATTTACAGACACTCCGGGATGATGATGGCATTGAAACAGAGGATAACACGCTTAAAGCTGAAATACTAAACACCTTTTTCCAAAGCTGTTTCACAGAGGAAGACCGCACTGCAGTTCCTTCTCTAAATCCTCGCACAAACGAAAAAATGACTGACATCGAAATAAGTGTCCAAGGAATAGAAAAGCAACTGGAATCACTCAACAGAGGAAAGTCCACTGCACCTGACGGGATACCAATTCGATTCTACACAGAGTACGCGAAAGAGCTTTCCCCCCTTCTAACAGCCGTGTACCGCAAGTCTCTACATAAACGTAAGGTTCAAAATGATTGTAAAACAGCACAGGTAGTCCCAGTCTTCAAGAAGGGTCGTCGAGCAGAAGCGCAAAACTATAGACCTATATCTCTGACGTCGATCTGTAGTAGAATTTTAGAACACGTTTTTTGCTCGCGTATCATGTCGTTTCTGGAAACCCAGAATCTACTCTGTAGGAATCAACATGGATTCCGGAAAGAGCGATCGTGTGAGACCCAACTCGCTTTATTTGTTCATGAGACCCAGAAAATATTAGATACAGGCTCCCAGGTAGATGCTATTTCCGTTGACATCCGGAAGGCGTTCGATACAGTTCCGCACTGTCGCCAGATAAACAAAGTAAGAGCCTACGGAATATCAGACCAGCTGTGTGGCAGAATTGAAGAGTTTTTAGCAAACAGAACACAGCATGTTGTTCTCAATGGAGAGACGTCTACAGACGTTAAGGAAACCTATCGCGTGCCACAGTGGAGTGTTATGGGACCACTGCTTTTGAATATATATATATAAATGACCTAGTAGATAGTGTCGGAAGTTCCATGTGGTTTTTCACGGATGATGCTGTAGTATAGAGAGAAGTTGCAGCATTACAAAATTGCAGCGATTTGCAGAAAGATCTGCAGCGGATAGGCACTTGGTGCGGGGAGTGGGAACTGACCCCTTAACATAGACAAATGTAATGATAATTAAATGGACACCCTAGCTGCAAACAGGCGTTGATGTACTTCAAAGGGGACATGTTGAAAATGTGTGCCCCGACCGGGACTCGAACCCGGGACCTCCTGCTTGCATGGCAGACGCTCTATCCATCTGAGCCACCGTGGGCAGAGAGGATAGTGCGATTGCAGGGACTTATCCCTTGCACGCTCCCCGTGAGATCCACATTCCCAACATGTCCACACCACTACATTCGTAGTACGCCTAATAGATGTTTGCCCTTCATACTCATTACTCGTGGCAGATTAATCTACCAAGTCCCGTACGAGTTCGGGCATAGCGTGTGCGTTCGCACCAGAAGGTCAATGGCCGGGAAGCCATATTTAACTATATATGACGGTAGTATCTGTTCCCGAGAGAACAGATACCGTGGATGACGTTGTTTTCGTCGTCGCCGGGGAATGCTGGTTTACAAATCACTTGTTAATGTGGACGGCACTCTTGGAGCTTCGACATCTTCTGCGAAGGGTTAAAAGAACGAAACAAGAGGTGTAGGTAAAACTACTCAATTTGTTCTTATTAATGGACCTACTTTGTTTTGTGGTGCGAGGTTAAATTTTTCTTTAATGAAAGTTTCTTCTCCCTCTAGTTTGGGTAACGGATGGTTAACTGTAGCTTTCGTTGCTTGCAACAATGCAGGAAGAGGCGCTTTGGAATCCTTTGAAACTTGGGAAATCTTAGCTTACCGTACTATACCTGTTTCCGAGATTATTATTGCTAGGAACAGATACTACCGTCATATAAACTTGGTAGATTAATCTGCCACGAGTAATGAGTATGAAGGGCAAACATCTATTAGGCGTACTACGAACGTAGTGGTGTGGATATGTTGGGAATGTGGATCTCACGGGGAGCGTGCAAGGGATAAGTCCCTGCAGTCGCACTATCCTCTGTGCCCACGGTGGCTCAGATGGATAGAGCGTCTGCCATGGAAGCAGGAGATCCCGGGTTCGAGTCCCGGTCGGAGCACACGTTTTCAACATGTCCCCAATGAAGTAAATCAACGCCTGTTTGCAGCTAGAGTGTCCATTTAATTATCATTTCATTTCTAGCAAAGCTGCATGGTCATCCACGGTAACTGTTCTTTCGGGAACAGATACTACCGTCATATATAGTTAAATATGGCTTCCCGGCCATTGACCTTCTTTTGTGAACGCACACGCTATGCCCGAACTCGTACGGGACTTGGTAGATTAATCTGCCACGAGTAATGAGTATGAAGGGCAAACATCTATTAGGCGTACTACGAATGTAGTGGTGTGGACATGTTGGGAATGTGGATCTCACGGGGAGCGTGCAAGGGATAAGTCCCTGCAATCGCACTATCCTCTCTGCCCACGGTGGCTCAGATGGATAGAGCGTCTGCCATGGAAGCAGGAGATCCCGGGTTCGAGTCCCGGTCGGGGCACACATTTTCAACATGTCCCCAATGAAGTACATCAACGCCTGTTTGCAGCTAGGGTGTCCATTTAATTATCATTTCATTTCTAGCAAAGCTGCATGGTCATCCACGGTAACTGTTCTTTCGGGAACAGATACTACCGTCATATATAGATAGACAAATGTAATGTATTGCGAATACATAGAAAGAAGGATCCTTTATTGTATGATTATATGATAGCGAAAGAAACACTGGTAGCAGTTACTTCTGTAAAATATCTGGGAGTATGCGTGCGGAACGGTTTGAAGTGGAATGATCATATAAAATTAATTGTTGGTAAGGCGGGTACCAGGTTGAGATTCATTGGGAGAGTCCTTAGAAAATGTAGTCCATCAACAAAGGAGGTGGCTTACAAAACACTTGTTCGACCTATATTAGGAATCCGGTAAAACATCAAATCTCCGACATTGCCGCTGCTAGAAAAGATCCTGCCAGAACGGGATCAACGACGAATGAAGAGAATCGTCCAACGTGACAGAAGATCAACCAATCCGCATATTGCTGCAGATTTCAGTGCTGGGCCATCAACAAGTGCCAGCATGCGAACCATTCAACGAAACATCATTGATATGGGCGTTCGGAGCCGAAGGCCCACTCGAGTACCCTTGACGACAGCAAGACACTAAGCTTTACGCCTCGCCTGGCGCTGTCAACACCTACATTGGGTTGTTGATGACTCGGAACATGTTGCCTGGTCGTACGAGTCTCGTTTCGAGTTATATAGAGCGGATGGACGTGTACGGATATGGAGACAACCTCAGGAATCTGTGGACCCTGCATGTCATCAGGGGACTGTTCAAGCTGATGGAGGCTCTGTAATGATGTGGGGCGTGAGCAGTTGAAGTTATACAGGATCCCTGATACGTCTAGATACGACTCTGACAGGTGACACGTACGTAATCGTCCTGTGTGATCACCTGCATCCACTAATGTCCATTGTGCAATCCGACGGACTTGGGTAATTCCAGCAGGACAATGCGATACGTACACGTCCAGAATTGCTACACAGTGGCTCCAGAAACACTCTTCTGAGTTTAAACATTTCCGCTGGCCACCAAACTCCCGAGACATGAACTTTATTGAGCATTTCTGGGATGCCTTGCAATGTTCTGTTCAGGAGAGATCTCCACCCCCTCGTACTCTTACGTATTTATGGACAGCACTGCAGGATTCACGGTGTCAGTTCCCTCCAGCACTACTTCAGACATTAGTCGAGTCCATACCACGTCGTGTTTCGGAAATTTTGCGTTCTCACGGGGCCCCTACTTGGTATTAGGCAGGTGTGCCAATTTATTTGAGTTTCGGTGTACGAGGGCTATTCCGAAAGTAAGGTCCGATAGGTCGCGAAATGGAAACCACGGTAAAAATCAAAAATGTTTTATTTGCAACAGTTAGATACACCTTGCAGCTACTTATCTCCATAGTCGCCGACCCGACTTAGACGTGTATCGTAGCGTTGTACCAACTTTCCCATACCCTCGCTATAGAAGGCAGCCGCCAGTGCTCTCCGCCAATTCTCTACGCTGGCCTACGGCTCGTTGTCTTGTGCCGAAATGTTGTCTTCATAACCAGCGGTTCATGTGACCTGAGCTGAAACTCAGAGGGAGACAATTACGGGCTGTATTGTGGGTAATCTCACATTTCCATTTGAAAACGATGCAGGAGCATCTTCATTGCCCCTGCAGAATGCGGCTGAGAATTGTCTTGAAGACGAAACAGCACGACAGTTATGTAATGTTAGCTGCATAGCTTCAGGGGAAATTTCTCACCAGGCCCCCGTACTTGGCGGCAGACACTATTTTCTAGACATCTTTACGCACTCACTGCGAGCTCAGAAATGAGAAGAGCGACGTGATGCTAACTGGGGTTATACTAGAGACACTACCCAACACATCTGTGCAAAGCTTTATCGGATTTTCATAGTCGTTTCCATTTCGTGACCGATCGGACCTTACTTTCGGAATAGCCCTCGTATATTAGTTTAAACCTCAATAGATGAGTCAGCTTACAGGTACTTCACTCAATCGCTTGCTCTTCCATTTTTGGATCACATGGACTTCAAAATAAACCATCAATATGGCACTGTGTTATAGTGGCATAACAATAATTAATTTCTCATTTTTGTTTCGTAAAGTATTAGAAAAAATCCAAAACTTATACGACAAATACGTATTCAGAATGAAAATGAATTGACATTTAATGGAAAAAAGTATCCTTTAAAACAATACCATGGTCATCATAACGTTATATTATGAGTGATGCAATAAAACAGAGTAAACGTCGAAAAACTTTAAGTCACAATGATATGAATTTTATTGCATAAAGTAGTCTCGGAAGTCTGACCTATTCGTATTCACGAGTGTCTCTGGTCCACACGTGAACGGATATGCTTAATATGCAAATAGCCCGTGAAGCTATCTGAGATTCCATTAACGCGCCCCGCATGTAAGTCACTTGACGCTAAGCGCACAAATTACGCTGCAATTAACCACCTTAGAGCGTCGCCAAGCGGCGGGCGTGGAGCAGCAGCTACGCCAAGCAAAGCGCAACGTACCTGAGCTATAATGCAGAACGTTTCGACATGTGAACCTGTTAACAGTGGCGTATAGGATTCGAGTTGTGTCTTGCAAATATACTGTACGCGGAATAGGCACCTGCGTAGGAACACTGCAAATTGCGTTTCGTACCTACCCACACAGGCAGAAACACACACACACACACACACACACACACACACACACACGCACGCACGCAATTAGAAATTCATGCTTCTCTATAATGTATGTGATTCAGGTTTTTAGAACAAATTTGTGGCTTTGTACGCTGATAGTGATCTTGTTCGTGCTCAAGGTCATTTCCCTTTAGTCATGTTTTATTATAATAATCACCTAAGGGATCAGCGTAGCCCGTCACATATGTATCAAGGGTTTTACCTCTATAGAGTAGAAAATTCATTAGTGCACACGGAGTGATGTATCCATTGGTACATGTAAAGCTTGTTTCCTGAGATTTGCGGTACCTATGATACACCTTTTAGTACTCCGTCATTTTATAATGTCAGTGCCTGAGAGCCGAAAGAATTTGTCAGAATGAAGGCCACATTTTGTGGGTGTTTGATGTGCAGTGACTTATTCAAGCTGTCTCACGTAAATTCAAGCACGTTTCAACTAACGTATCATTCTGAGTTATCAGGGAAGACGGTCGAACTGCTGAATAGAGATTATCAGTGGAGAGCTGTACTTTACACTTCATCACTTAGTACGCGAAATGTAAACTTCGAAGACTGAGTTACCTTTACTGTAGTGCAGCCACTAATCGCAGAACCTAAAGCTGTTTCGTTTGAGAGGTAGGTATATTGTTTATAAATTACTGTGCAAAACGAAAAGAGGAGCTGGAAAAGTAACATAACATAATAACTAGTCGATGGAAATGACACAAAGTGCGGGAGCATGTTTCTAGAGATCACCCTGTCATGCACAGAAAACTGGACATGACATATAATGAGGTTACTGTGAGTATAGTGGCAGATGGGTCTCGTCCCGTAACTCGATAATTACTATGCACGGTGGTGGTACTCTTCACTACAACATGGCCTAGAGACAACATCTGGATGACGTCACAAGGGAAGAATTTGAGAAAAGTGAATGAAGGACGAAGTGTGACTACTGTAGCCTAGGAGTTTGGTATTGCTCATAGCATTATTTCGTGAGAGGGGGGGAGCGTTCCCAACCACAGACACTGCTACCTAATATGGAGGATGTGGTCGACCACCGCCAACTACAGCAGCATAAGACCGCAACAGGCAAGAAGGGACCCAGTTGTTATTTCAGTCAGATGTAAGAGGACTGCAAGGCACACAAACTCTCGCTCCACAGTGGCAACGCGACTACGGGAGGGGTGTTAGGGGGGAGGAGGGCGGGATGGTGGAGGGAGCGAGTGATGTCTTTGCCCTGCGACCACTACGTTGTGTTCTGGTGTCACACGTACATCGGAGGCACCTTTTATGAAGGTGCCAATAGAATAGAAATTGGTCCTACAAGGAGTAGGTCGCGTGCTCTTCTTGGATGGGCTTTTGTCTGAGTGCTATTCAGGATGAACCCTCATATGGCGTACACGTAATCCAGCCAGGAACATTACCGAACATGATCGTTCTGTTGGGCCAGGTGTTACGGTGAGGTGCGAACATAAAGGTGCATGAGTATGCTGGCCTCCAAGTTCTTTAATACGGTATTCTCACGAGTAAACGTTATTGTGAGAGTGTAGTCCTTCCTCCTGTGCTTCTCTTCACGGATGCATTCGGCCCTGATTTCATTTTTATGGATGACAATGTCCGATCGCTTCTATCAGGACTGGTGGGGAATGGAACACCTTACTGAAAGAATTCTACATGAGGGCCCTGTGTTGAGCATGCATTAAGAGCCAAGTTCCACCTCATATAATGTCCAGTCGAACATGATAATTCTTAGTGGCTTCAGTGTAGTTATTGTCTTTGAATAAAAGAGTCACTTCTCTTCTTCTCACTGCGTATTTCATTCATTTACCTTACATAAGATAATGTAGCAGCTCTTTATATTTATGGTCAAAGTTTCGTAGAGTTACATTACTTGTCAGGGATACGTCATGTGAAAATTCCTTTAATCATTAACTATAGCATACCATTGTATATTCTGATCATTGCGAAGGGAGAAAAAATTCACTGTCAATTTCATGGACTGTGGCAACGAATACAGCTTCATTGTAGAACGTATCACTGATCAGTTCTCCGCTGGACAAACATTGGAAGCCACCAAGGACATCCATGGGTCAGAGAATCCACATCTCTTCATGGGTCTTTCAGCTCACGGGGGTTCAGGAACAGTGAAATTGGACACTTAAACTATAAAAACAGAGCACGCCGAGTGATGAGTTACATAATAAGATGGTTCACGCCGACTAAATCGCGAACATACGCTGTTTGCTAATAGTTCACCATCAAGCTCATCATGAGATATTCTTTGAAGGGATCTTGCCCAAAACTCACTAACATCAGTAGGACAACAAGGAGGGTTGTAGCTCTGACAACGATCTTATCTCTAGAATACTGATAAGGACAACCAGTGTAAAGTTACACATCTAGTGTCAAGTTATCAACATGGGCCCTTGGTGCGCCACTCCCTTTCCCCTGGGGAACCTCCAGAAGCTGATCAAGGTCACCCAAGGAAATTACGCAGGCAGTTGTGCTAGTCTTGTACTAGGTCATGATGCTATTAGTCACGTGACATAAGAATGGAGGAAACACCTCTCAGCCCATGAGGATCGATCACCTCTCCTCCTCTCCCAAATATAGCTGGAACATGTGATTGAGAGGGGTTCTTCAAGGAGATCGGCAGCACAGGGAGAAGATGTGTCTCTTTGTTAACAATAAATTACTCGACATTATCAGAGAGCACATCCAGGCTGATATGTAATTACACTCATTACTCTATATTATCCCTATTTTCATAATTTCCCAAATTTTACGTATTTTTCCATGTTTTCCCCAGTTTTACGTATTTTTTGCCTATTTCCTTATTCGTAACTAGAGGTGCACCGGAGCATATGTATTTTGACTGGGCTATTCAGAAATTTATCTGTTCTATCCAGTTATGCCAGAATCCTGCCTGACTTTAGATAGATGTCACGACGCTCTCAGGCAATCAAAGAACAGAATTAAATATCACTCTTACTGAGGCACACCTACTCAACGCCATCTTTTATAACTACGACACTCTGGAGCTGGAGTTCATGGGAATAGACCATATCAGTCTGTTAATAACAAATTACATCACTTGTGGTGGATTTGTTAACAACAACATAATATTGCGAAACACAAGCAGTGGCCTCATCCAGAAAAGGTACGTAATTATCCTTAGTATTATGTATTTTTTCCTTATTTTCCACCAATTTAAACACTTTACCCTGTTACATGAGGGAATTCCATAATCGTCACCGATTCTTAAACAGAGATATTGTTTAAGAAAAAACACAGTAAGTTACTAGAGCGTGTGATCTGATAAAGTATTCTGATGCGTCCAACTAATATCTTGCACAGCGCTGCAAAAATACTCTTCCAGAGTGAGGTGAGCCATATCAACTCCAATCCCAGAGAAAATCATATCACCTGCTGGAGGGTAGATCACCCCTCAGACTCTGGCGTGATGTGGTGTAACAGAAAACACCGGTGATAGTGGGCACAGTACCCAGTAGTTGCCGAGAAATTTGGGGTTTCAATGTAACATTACTGCTATGTCATGTCTGGCTGAGAAATCTCCCTCTCTCGACAACAAGTCCCAGAAAATACGTGGAAGTATTAAAGACTGGTGTAAACACACACCACTCTCCTCACTGTATTCGCCGTATAATGCCTTTATTGCATGGAACTCCTCCTATGATCTTCGCTACCAGGTCGCAAATGGGAGTGCTAAAAATGTCTGCCTAACATGACGCCAAATCATCTCCTCAGGCAAGGAAGACAAAATTGACCAATGTATATGTAATCACCTCCGAACTAGTAGCTAACACAAATGACGCTCAGTTGTTCAGGAAGATGACATCCCACCACAGCAAATCCTATCTTAGCTCGCTGACACCTTTGCAGATAAACGCTCCTAAGAGTTGACGCACCAAGCGCTCCCTTTCCCCACTCCTCCAGCGTTTTCTCTCAGTGGTCCACCACCTAAGCAACCAAGTCATAACTTGTTTGTTTTTTATTTACATATCAAGGTCCATAGGACCAAATTGAAGAGCAAATGTCCAAGATAATGGAACATGTCAGTACATGAAATTACAACATAAAGTAATAACAGATAAAAATAAAATGTTTATGAATCCGAAAATAGTGAGTCCATAAGCTTAAGTAAATGCTATCAAAAATATAATAAGAATCAGCTTAATTTCTCAAGGAAATCCTCGAGAGAATAGAATGAGTACGTCATGAGGTATCTCTTCAGTTTCGATTTGAATGCATGTGGATTACTGCTAAGATGTTTAAATTCGAGTGGTAGTTTATTGAAAATGGATGCAGCAGTATATTACACACCTTTCTGCTCAAAATTTAAGGAAGTCCGATCCGAATACAGGATTGATTTCTGCAGAGTATTAACTGAGTGACAGAAGCTTCTTATTCTTGGGAATAAGCTAAGATTGTTAACAAGATATGGAAGTAAGAAATATACTTATTGCCCGAACCGCCCCTTTCTGAGCCAAAAATGTCGTTTCAAAATGGGAAGAGTTACCCCAAAAAATAATACCATACGGTACAAGCGAATGAAAACATGCAAAGTAGACAAATTTTCGTGTCGAACGATCACTCACTTCAGATACCGTTCGAATAGTAAAAATGGCAGCATTAATTCTTTGAACAAGATCATGAACGTGGGCTTTCCATGACAGTTTCCTATCTGAACCCTTAGAAATGTGAACTTTTCAGTTTCACTAATAGTATGCCCATTCTGTGAAATTAAAACGTCAGGTTTTGTTGAACTGTGTGTTACAAACTGTAAAAACATAGTCTTACCGTGATTTACCGTTGGTTTATTTCCTAACAGCCATGAACTGAGGTCATGTACTGCACTATTTGAAACCGAGCCAATGTTGCACACAACATCCTTTACTACCAAGCTAGTGTCATCAGCCAACAGAAATGTTTTTGAGTTACTCGTAATACTAGAGGGCATATCATTTATATAAATAAGGAACAGGAGTGGCCCCAACACTGATCCCTGGGGCACCCCCAACTTGACAGTACCCCACTCAGACCCCACATCACAGCCGTTATCAAAGTTGTAAATAATGACCTTTTGCTGCCCGTTGCTAAAGTAAGAAGTGAACCAATTGTGAGCTGCTCCTGGTATTCCATAATGGTCCTACTTCTGGGGCAATACTTCGTCATTAACACAATGAAATGCCTGAGTTAAATAAATGCCTAACATTCGAAACCTTTTGTTTAACCACCCAGTACTTCACAGAGGAAAGGGAATATAGCATTTTCAGTTGGTAAACGACTTCTAAAGCCGAACTGTAGATTTGATACAAATCTGTGGTACAAAATGATCAATTATCCTTATGTACACAGCCTTTTCAATAACTTCAGCAAACATCTGTGGAATGGAAATAGGTCTATATTTGTCTACATTATCCCTTCCTCCCCTTTTGTAAAGCGGCTTTACTACTGAGTACTTTAATCGTTCAGGAAACTGACCATTTCTAAGGGAAAAGTTACAAATATGGCTAAGTACAGGGCTAACATGCACACCGCAGTATTCTGCTAGGCATGATATCATACCTATGAAAGTCTTTAGATTCCAGTGATTTAATTATTGACTCAATCTCCCCCTTGTCTGTATCACAGAGGACTATTTTAGACACCAATCTCGGAAAGGCATTTGCCAAGAATGTTACATGACTCCTTGTAGAAAGTAAAGTTTTACTTAATACACCAGCAATGTTCAGAAATAACTATTATATATTGTACATATGCCTGATATATCAGTAACAGACATGTTTTTACAACGAACGACTTTATATTGTCGACTTTCTGCTGCTGACCAGACACTTCTTTCACAACTGACTGTATGGCTTTAATCTTATCCTGTGAATTAGCTATTCTATTTGCATACCACATATTATGTAATCTAGAGCCCGCCCTTCTGTCCTACTAACATCAGCATCAGTTTTGCCAGAACTGCCTTCCCCATGCCCGAGACCATTGAGTCACCAACCCCATACCCAGCCAGACCGCTCATCGACGTCATCATAACGTCGGGCAGTTGGATGTATTTCGTCACCCCCCTTCGCCTCTTGAGCCATTTTAATTTCAGTATTTCTATTTTGTGTACGGTATCTACATCTACATATACATTCATACTCCGCGAGCCACCTGACGGTGTGTGGCGGAGGGCACCCTGAGTACCTCTATCGGTTCTCCCTTCTATTCCAGTCTCGTATTGTTCGTGGAAAGAAGGATTGTCGGTATGCTTCTGTGTGGGCTCTAATCTCTCTGATTTTATCCTCATGGTCTCTTCGCAAGATATACATATGAGGGATCAATATACTGCTTGACTCTTCGGTGAAGGTATGTTCTAGAAACTTTAACAAAAGCCCGTACCGAGTTACTGAGCGTCTCTCCTGCAGAGTCTTCCACTGGACTTTATCTCTCATTTCCGCAACGCTTTCGCGATTACTAAATGATCCTGTAACGAAGCGCGCTGCTCTCCGTTGGATCTTCTCTATCTCTTCTATCAACCCTATCTGGTACGGATCCCACACTGCTGAGCAGTATTCAAGCAGTGGGCGAACAAGCGTACTGTAACCTACTTCGTTTGTTTTCGGATTGCATTTCCTTAGGATTCTTCCAATGAATCTCAGTCTGGCATCGGCTTTACCGACGATCAACTTTATATGATCATTCCATTTTAAATAACTCTTAATGCGTACTCCCAGATAATTTATGGAATTAACTGCTTCCAGTTGGTGACCTATTTTGTAGCTAAATGATAAGGGATCTATCTTTCTATGTATTCGCAGCACATTGCACTTGTCTACATTGAGATTCAATTGCCATTCCCTGCACCATGCGTCAATTCGCTGCAGTTCCTCCTGCATTTCAGTACAATTTTCCATTGTTACAACCCCTCGATACACCACAGCTTCATCTGCAAAAAGCCTCAGTGAACTTCCGATGTCATCCACCAGGTCATTTACGTACGAGGAGCGTTCAGAAAGTAAGCTCCGATCGGTCGCGAAATGGAAACGACAATGAAAATCCGATAAAGCTTTGCACAGATGTGTTGGGTAGTGTCTCTAGTATAACCCCAGTTAGCATCACGTCGCTCTTCTTATTTCTGAGCTCGCAGTGAGTGCGTAAAGATGTCTAGAAAATAGTGTCTGCCGCCAAGTACGGGGGCCTGGTGAGAAATTTCGCCTGAAGCTATGCAGCAAACATTATATAACTGTCGTGCTGTTTCTTCTTCAAGACAATTCTCAGCCGCATTCTGCAGGGGCAATGAAGATGCTCCTGCATCGTTTTCAAATGGAAATGTGAGATTACCCACAATACAGTCCGCAATTTTCTCCCCCTGAGTTTCATCTCTGGTCACATGAACCGCTGTCTTTGAAGACAACATTGTGACACAGACAACGAGGTGTAGGCCAGCGTGGGGAATTGGCGGAAAGCACTGGCGGCTGCCTTCTATGATGAGGCTATTGAAAAGTTGGTACAACGCTATGACAAGAGTCTAAGTCAGAACGGCGACTACGTAGAGAAGTAGCTGAAAGGTGTAGCTAATTGTTACAAGTAAAACATTTCTGATGTTCACTGTGGTTTCAATTTGGCAATCAATCGGAGCTTACTTTCTGAACAGGCCTCGTATATTGTGAAAAGCAACGGTCCGATGACACTCCCCTGCGGCACACCTGAAATCACTCTTACTTCGAGGGACTTCTCTCCATTGAGAATGACATGCTGCGTTCTGTTATCTAGGAACTCCTCAATCCAATCACACAATTGGTCTGATAGTCCATATGCTCTTACTTTGTTCATCAAGCGACTGTGGGGAACTGTATCGAACGCCTTGCGGAAGTCAAGAAACACGGCATCTACCTGTGAACCCGTGTCTATGGCCCTCTGAGTCTCGTGGACGAATAGCGCGAGCTGCGTTTCACACGACCGTCTTTTTCGAAACCCATGCTGATTCCTACAGAGTAGATTTCTAGTCTCCAGAAAAGTCATTATACTCGAACATAATACGTGTCTCAAAATTCTACAACTGATCGACGTTAGAGATATAGGTCTATAGTTCTGCAAATCTGTCCGACGTCCCTTCTTGAAAACGGGGATGACCTGTGCCCTTTTCCTATCCTTTGGAACGCTACGCTCTTCTAGAGACGTACGGTACACCGCTGCAAGAAGGGGGGCAAGATCCTTCGCGTACTCTGTGTAAAATCGCACTGGTATCCCATCAGTCCAGCGGCCTTCCCTCTTTTGAGCGATTTTAATTGTTTCTCTATCCATCTGTCGTCTACTTCGATATCTACCATTTTGTCATCTGTGCGACAATCTAGAGAAGGAACTACAGTGCAGTCTTCCTCTGTGAAACAGCTTTGGAAAAAGACATTTAGTATTTCGGCCTTTAGTCTGTCATCCTCTGTTTCAGTACCATTTAGGTCACAGAGTGTATGGACATTTTGTTTTGATCCACCTACCGCTTTGACATAAGACCAAAATTTCTTAGGATTTTCTGCGAAGTCAGTACATAGAACTTTACTTTCGAATTCATTGAACGCCTCCTCACACTACATTTCGCTTCGCGTAATTTTTGTTTCTCTGCAAGGCTTTGGCTATGTTTATGTTTGCTGTGAAGTTCCCTTGGCTTCCGCAGCAGTTTCCTAACTCGGTTGTTGTACCACGGTGGCTCTTTTCCATCTCTTACGATCTTCCTTGGCACATACTCATCTAACGCATATTGTACGATGGTTTTAAACTTTGTCCACTGATCCTCAACACCATCTGTACTTGAGACAAAACTTTTGTGTTGAGCCGTCAGGTACTCTGTAATCTGCTTTTTGTCACTTTTGCTAAACAGAAAAATCTTCCTACCTTTTTTTAATATTTCTATTTACGGCTGAAATCATCGATGCCGTAACCGCCTTATGATCGCTGATTCCCTTTTCTGCGTTAACTATTTCCAATAGTTCGGGTCTGTTTGTCACCAGACAAGGTAGTTTTCAGATAGAGCACTTAAAAAAATTCAATGGATTCTTTGACCCTGCCACCTGTTATGAACGTTTGATCTCCCAGTCTATATCCGGCAAATTAAAATCTCCACCCAGAACTATAACATGGTGGGGAAATCGAAATATTTTCCAAATTATCCTTCAGGTGATCAGCCACAACAGCTGCTGAGCCAGGGGGCCTATAGAGACATCCAATTACCATGTCTGAGCCTGCTTTAACCGTGACCTTCACCCAAATCATTTCGCATTTCGGATCTCCGTCAATTTCCTTCGATACTATTGCACTTCTTATCGCTATAAACACGCCTCCCCCTTCACTTTCCTGCCTGTCTCTGCGGTATACATTCAAATCTGTGTTTAGGATTTCATTACTGTTAATTCTGGTTTCAGCCCACTTTCTGTCCCAATTACTATATGAGCGTTGTGACCGTTTATTAATGAGAGCAATTCTGGGACCTTTCTATAGACGCTCCTGCAGTTTACTATTAGCACATTAATACTTTTATTCCCTGTTGCATTTTGGCTACTCCTACTTTGCCGCGTCTCAGGAGGCGTCTTGTCGGGCCTAGGGAGGGAATTCGCTAACCTAAAAAATCCAATGTGCACTCCACACGTACTGCGCTACCCTTGTAGCCGCTTCCGGCGTGTAGTGCACGCCTGACCTATTCAGGGGGACCCTACATTTCTCCACCCGATAGCGGAGGTCGATAAATTTGCACCCCAGATCTCCGCAGAATCGTCTAAGCCTCTGGTTTAAGCCTTCCACTCGGCTCCAAACCAGAGGACCGCGATCGGTTCTGGGAACGATACTACAAATAGTTAGCTCTGATTCCACCCCGCGAGCGAGGCTCTGCGCCTTCACCAATTCCGCCAACCGCCTGTACGAACTGAGGATGACCTCTGAACCTAGACGGCAGGAGTCATTGGTGCCGACATGAGCAACAATTAGCAGTCGGGTGGACCCAGTGCTCTCTATCGCCGCCGGTAGGGCTTCCTCCACATCTCGGATGAGACCCCCCGGCAAGCAGACAGAGTGAACACTGGCCTTCTTCCCCGACCTTTCCGCTATTTCCCTAAGGGGCTCCATCACCCGCCTAACGTTGGAGCTCCCAATAACTAATAAACTCCTCCCCCCGTGTGCCTGCTCCACATTTACCCTCCGCCTCGTGCGCCGCGAACGCCGCTGATCCCGCCACTTCCCTTGGGGAGAGGGTGGCCCAACCGCGCCCGGTACCCGCGAAGATGTCTCGACAGCAGGGACAGTGGGTGAAGCATGTAACACCTGGGGTGTACCTTGCGACGCACCAGACTCCCCACTGCCGCTACACTCCGAGGCAGCAGCCTGAAGACGGCTGACCGCGGCCATCAACACGTTCCGGTGTTCGCGAACAGTGGCCAGCTCCTCCTGCGTCCGTACACATCAGTCACACATCCTATCCATCCTAAGGAATCAATTTACTGAAGAGAGTTAATCACCTTTTAACTAGACTGCTAATTCACTAAAGGCGGCTGATTATTGACTAAACTGTGATTGCTAGCCACTTCCTGTAGAAAACAATGAAAATAGCACTACCTGTCTCTGGACTGTATTGAAAACAAACACTAGCACTACTGGCACCATGATTGACTAAAGGGACTCTCTCTGACTGTATTCAAAACAAACACGGAAGCTATGGAACTCTGTTAACAGCACTCGACAATTAAAGCATCCTAGAAGCAAATCACACGGAAGAAGAAGTGACAAGTAAGAAATACACTCCTGGAAATTGAAATAAGAACACAGTGAATTCATTGTCCCAGGAAGGGGAAACTTTATTGACACATTCCTGGGGTCAGATACATCACATGATCACACTGACAGAAACACAGTCACATAGACACAGGCAACAGAGCATGCACAATGTCGGCACTAGTACAGTGTATATCCACCTTTCGCAGCAATGCAGGCTGCTATTCTCCCATGGAGACGATCGTAGAGATGCTGGATGTAGTCCTGTGGAACGGCTTGCCATGCCATTTCCACCTGGCGCCTCAGTTGGACCAGCGTTCGTGCTGGACGTGCAGACCGCGTGAGACGACGCTTCATCCAGTCCCAAACATGCTCAATGGGGGACAGATCCGGAGATCTTGCTGGCCAGGGTAGTTGACTTACACCTTCTAGAGCACGTTGGGTGGCACGGGATACATGCGGACGTGCATTGTCCTGTTGGAACAGCAAGTTCCCTTGCCGGTCTAGGAATGGTAGAACGATGGGTTCGATGAAGGTTTGGATGTACCGTGCACTATTCAGTGTCCCCTCGACGATCACCAGTGGTGTACGGCCAGTGTAGGAGATCGCTCCCCACACCATGATGCCGGGTGTTGGCCCTGTGTGCCTCGGTCGTATGCAGTCCCGATTGTGGCGCTCACCTGCACGGCGCCAAACACGCATACGACCATCATTGGCACCAAGGCAGAAGCGACTCTCATCGCTGAAGACGACACGTCTCCATTCGTCCCTCCATTCACGCCTGTCGCGACACCACTGGAGGCGGGCTGCACGATGTTGGGGCGTGAGCGGAAGACGGCCTAACGGTGTGCGGGACCGTAGCCCAGCTTCATGGAGACGGTTGCGAATGGTCCTCGCCGATACCCCAGGAGCAACAGTGTCCCTAATTTGCTGGGAAGTGGCGGTGCGGTCCCCTACGGCACTGCGTAGTATCCTACGGTCTTGGCGTGCATCCGTGCGTCGCTGCGGTCCGGTCCCAGGTCGACGGGCACGTGCACCTTCCGCCGACCACTGGCGACAACATCGATGTACTGTGGAGACCTCACGCCCCACGTGTTGAGCAATTCGGCGGTACGTTCACCCGGCCTCCCGCATGCCCACTATACGCCCTCGCTCAAAGTCCGTCAACTGCACATACGGTTCACGTCCACGCTGTCGCGGCATGCTACCAGTGTTAAAGACTGCGATGGAGCTCCGTATGCCACGGCAAACTGGCTGACACTGACGGCGGCGGTGCACAAATGCTGCGCAGCTAGCGCCATTCGACGGCCAACACCGCGGTTCCTGGTGTGTCCGCTGTGCCGTGCGTGTGATCATTGCTTGTACAGCCCTCTCGCAGTGTCCGGAGCAAGTATGGTGGGTCTGACACACCGGTGTCAATGTGTTCTTTTTTCCTTTTCCAGGAGTGTATATACTTAATACTTAAATTAAGGTAGCTCGCTGCACAGCAGACGTGAAGCAGACGGCGGTTAGGACGACACTGATATTTGCTTTCTCCCTTTTGACGATGAAGGGACTCCTATTGGTTTAGAGCACTAACTCAGTACTTGCATATTTGTTATACAAAAAGTAACTACATTGTCCAAAAGTATCCTAAGGATCAAACGGCATCCCACCCAAGTATACGCGGCTATGTGACTTAATTGTGGTTTATGACTGATGCGGCGACAGTATAAGGTAAGCGTGAAACGAGTCTTACTCCAACGCAGTAGCAGCCATAGCTGGTGTCGTGTACTTCAACGCCATCACACACTGAAGAGCTACAGAAACTGGTCCACCTGCTACACCTGCCTAATATCGTGTAGGACCCCCGCGAGCTCTCAGAAGTGCTGCAACACTACGTGGATTTGACTCGACTAATGTCTGAATTACTGTGGAGGGAATTGACACCATCAATCCTGCAGGGATATCCATAAATCCATAAGAGTACGAGGGGTCGGGATCTCTTCTGAACTGCACTTTGCAAGAAATCCCAGATATGTTCAATAATGTTCATAACTGGATTGTTTGGTATCCAGCGGAAGTGCTTAATTTCAGAAGAGTGTTTCTGGAGTCACTCTGCAGCAATTCTGGACCTTTGAGGTGTCGCATTGTCCTGCTGTAATTGTCCATGTCAGCCGGAATGCACAAGGGACGTGAATGGATACAGGTGATCACACAGGATGATTACGTACGTGTCACCTGTCAGAGTCGTATCTAGAAATATCACGGGTCCCATATCACTCCAGCTGCACACTCCCCACACCATTAGAGAGTTCCCACTAGCTTCAACAGTCCCCTGCTGACATGCTGGGTACATGGATTCATGAGGTAGTCTCCATTCTCGTAGATGTCCATCCGCTCGATACAGTTTGAAATGAGATTCGTCCGACCAGTTAAAATGTTTCCAGTCGTCAACAGTCAAATTACGGCGTTGTCGGGCCCAGACGAGGCGTAAAGCTTGGCGTCGTGCATTCATCAAAAGTACACGAGTGGGACTTCGTGTCCGAAAGTCCATATCGAAGATTTTTCGTTGAATGTTTCGCACACTGACAGTTGTTGATGGCCTAGCATGGAAATATGCAGCAGTCTGCGCAAGGGCTGCACTTCTGCCACGATGAACGATTCCCTTCAGTCGTCCTTGATCCCGTTCTTGCAGGATCTATTCCCGGCCGCAGAGATGTCGGAGATTTGACGTTTTACCGGTTTCGTCATATTCACGGTGGCCTCGTGAAATGATCGTACTGGGAAATCTTACTTCATCGCTACGAGATGCTGTGTTCCATCGCTCGTGCGCCGAATACACCAAGTTCACACTCATTAAATCTTGATAACCAGCGACTGCTACGGTCGCAGTTTCGAATCCTGCCTCGGGCATGGATGTGTGTGATGTCCTCAGGTTAGTTAGGTTTAAGTAGTTCTAAGTTCTGGGGGACTGGTGATCTAAGAAGTTAAGTCCCATAGTGCTCAGAGCCATTTGAACCTTTTGAGCTTTGATAACCAGCGATTGTAGTGGTAGTAATAGATCTAACAACTGCGCCCGACACTTGTTCTTCTATGGGCGATACCGACCGCAGTACCGTATTCTGCCTGTTTACATATCTCTGTATTTGAGTACACATTCCTATGCCCGTTTCTGTTACGCTTCAATGTAATGTAGTGTTCAAGAATACATCTATTTTTGATCATTCATATGGTGTTTCTCTCGTTTCACTATGCAGTGAGAGGATCAAGAGCTGTGGTGAGAAGCTGAGTAAAAAATATGGTGAGGTTATATACTTTGACAATATACAATATTGACGTCGTAACACAGTTTGCAAAATATGAACCGAGTAGTATCAAATCCGAAAATTAGAAGTATTGTTTGTACAACTGGCAAATTAGTAGGGTGCGAAATCTATTAACTGGTGACAGTGAATGTCAAATTTGTATTATTGGCAGGGCGCCAAATCTGGAAATGTGTAAAATTCGTAGGATAAGCAAAAATCCAGATGTAACAGCGAAATAATTGAAGACTTCATGTGTATGTGTACCTGCCTTCTGCGTAAAATCGCCCATTTTATCTAAAGTGAAGCATACAACGTTAGATGCCTGCGTTTAGTGCAAGTCGTTACACAACAACACCCGGAAACTAACTAATCAATGGTCGCAATGTGGCCTGTACTCAGCAGTTTCCGAATGACCTAAGGTGCTGCTGACCTCAGCGAACAGTTGCAGGACTCCACTGCTCTTAGGCTTTTTGCTCTCCATTCTGTAGTGAGAGAATTTCATTTGATTTGATTTGATCTGCACAGTAAGACAAAAACAACAATGGTCCTAGCCCACTATCGCCCACACTAAATCAGAGTTTATCGTGCGGTTTCACTGCCTGTGGTTCTAGTAAACGCAACCAGTATACTAAAGAGTAGTAAAAGGCCGTTTATTAGCTCTTCATTAGACGAAATTTCTTCAGCACTCCAAGACCGAATATTCTGTGCATTTGATCTCCATCAGTTCACATTTGAGGATCAGCTGTGGTGCGGTTTCATCATCCTCACTGCACAGCCTTCTAATACTGTCTGCTTTCTTTACACCTATCGTGTGTAGGTGCTTCTTAAAGTTCTATAAGCTGTCATTAGTCATCTGTTGAAGCTCCGGATTACAGAACTTATCCTAAACCATAACTTACACATTATTAGCTTGCCATGATTTAGTTTTCAGTTTATGGTTTAGTGTTCAACGATGGCTTCGGATCGAGTTTCATATGATTGAATTAACCATCGGCATAGTGATGATTAGAACAGGTTCCAGTCCAACAAATGGAGGCGACGCACTTGTCCTGACCGGTGTACTATGCGCCTAGTTGCACTTGTAATTATTTTAAATAAAGTCTTTAACGGTATGGTAAGACAATTTATTAAAGAATTGACAGAAGATATTCACAGTTTATGTATTCCTCAAAGTTCTTCGACCTTATTACATCTACTGATAGAGATTTCAGAGATGCTTCCCTGTCTAAATAAAAGTAGATGTTATTGTCTTTGAAGCGTTTACGCCTGGAATACTGACGCTAGCTTCCCTAGAGAGACTACCCGCATATTGTCGTGGTTGATTCTCACTCTGTTCCGTACACGTAAATGGTTATTGAAGCGGCAGGGAGATACTGTATAGACAACTGGCATTTTCCCGACCATCTTTACACTGTTGTGGGGTTCAGGACATTCCAAGGTTACCTAGTTATTTCCAATTTTGAGAAATTTGTGCCTCTGCTGCTGCCTGCATTGAAACCCACTGATATAAATGGAGCATAAACAGTATGGTCTCCATCCCAACAGTGGGAGAGCTGCTAATGCCACACGTTGTGGCTAATCAAGCAGCTCTGCCATTTGTCAAGTTAGCAGCCGCTTTCTGTTCTATTTTGTAACACCTTACTGTATGTCTGATACATACTCTTGGGGTATAGACCTCAGTTTCTTCCCACAGGCGCTTCTAGTGATAATAAAAGTATCTTTCAGCTTGGAACATATATTTTTATGTGAGTGGCCCACTATAGTTTCGCATACGTGGTAACCCCTACATACTCCACTACCCCCTCTACAGCTTTAAGTTTCAGCTCATGTGCTGGATATTCATTCTCGTAAATAGCACAACAACATTTTTCTTACAGCTGGCCCTTAGATCCTTTTCCCTGCTCCAATTTTGCACAATCTTCGGTTCACATTGTACCACAGTTCCAAAAGTACTAGCAAATTTGCCAGGTATTACTATGATTAAGTGGTTTGCACATCTCTGGTAAAAGTAACCCCTAGCTTTTAGCGCTTCAACGAGTTCATTCACCGTTAGGTTCCACAGTAGTGAGGACGAAATACCTCCTTGCGCACACACTCCGGTGGTGCTCGTCACCGATTTTTCATTCATCATTGTGGCTTCTACCTTTCTTCTACACTATATAGTCTTAATCCACCTACACATTTTGGTCTCAGTGCTATGCTCTTCTGCGGCTCTGACCACGAATTCGAAGGCCGCACTGCTAAATTCCACCTCAATATCCAGGGGGATGCAGTGACACATTTCCTGAAAGTGCCGTGCTGTTTTGCCACCCCAAAAGTTTCTGAAGTACCTTATAACATGCTCTGCATTGCTGATAAGCGTACTGGTTTATATCATGTGGACCTTAGTTAGCCTCATTTTCCTAATGGGGACATTAATCAGTTTTTTTTAATACCATTAAAAGAAAGGAACATAGGCTCATCGGTGTCATATCTTGGCCTTGGTATTACCATTTCTCCCTGGCTTTGGCATGAAAACAATCCTTACTGTTGAATGAGCATTAGGAATTATTCCTCCTCCTAGGCTAACCTTAAACAGCGAATATAGGCATCTGCTAACTTTCTCCTGCTTACTGCGATCGAGCTGGAAAGATGCCATCTGGGACTGGTGGCTTGAAACATTCACACCTAACACTGGATTACTTTGAAACTGACACTTGTGTGCTAGATTTCCAGTTTTCCCTTTGATTACCTGTAAGCCACTGCCTCTCAGGGACTGATTCCTGGTCTTTGTTGTCGGCCAAACTGCAATGAGGGAAACGAGTCTTCAGGAGCACATCCTGTGTCTCGTTTGCCGCCACACTGAACTTATCATCTCCTTTCCTTACATGTACCTCCAGGATTTGTTATTATTCTGGGGAGAATAATTTTGAAGTCTGGCACACTTTCTCAGAGAATACCTTCGAGTATGATAGTTTCTCATACTTATTCGCAAGGTTGTATGTGACAAGGGCCTCTCGATATTTTGCCCATTGTCCCTTCTTTCTTGCAAGGGTCGACAGTCTTTTCATCTGATTTCTTTGCAATTCTAGGTTGTTGTTCCACCAAGGTACTTCCCTGTTTCTCTACCTCTTGGTGATTGGGCATTTTTAGACGTACGGTGTTATAATGGTAAACATCACTGCATCTGGCGTTCCATCAAAATCTACTGGATTCCTTATCGAAGTCCGTCCGGACTTCAGATATACTTGAGCTGAGGCGTCTCCCATAAGAGCCTGTAACCGAAGCCACATATTCCACGTGTGTCTGATTGGTGTAAATTTTGAAATACTCATACTACGCGTAATCGATCTTCTTATTGTTTTTGTAATAGGGAATTACTTTCTTTTTAACAATGAAAGTAGCAATTATTAGCGAATATATTAGCTGTGTTTGCTTTCAAAGGTGTTTAATTACGTATAGAATACGATTTTCAGTAACTGAAAAGCCAGCGTTACGACGGCTGGACACCATGACAAGCCCGCTGCCTTGCGGAGCCACAAAAAGTCGTTCGACACGACCTCCGAACTCTTTCCCGAAAAACTGACACATTTTGTCACTGAGCATTTACTTGAAAACTGTTACTAATTTGCAGACTCTAAAGATGTTTAAGTTACTGACCACGTTTAACATAAAGGAATATATTGTTAATTTTTACACAATTAATTTATTTATGGTCCTCTCGCCAAATCATGAAGAGCATAACGGGACCCGTTTGCAATAATTTCGGCACACAAGGAAGTATATTCCATTCACTGATCTCTTCGCTTCTTCCCTGCATTTTAATCCTCACCAGTCATTCGTAGTGATTCTTTCCTCTTTATTTCTCATCTTTAACGTAATTACAAATATAGTACTTCATCGTTCATTTTGCATAGAAATGGAATATGTACCGCAGTATAACTACACTCCTGGAAATGGAAAAAAGAAATTGACACCGGTGTGTCAGACCCACCATACTTGCTCCGGACACTGCGAGAGGGCTGTACAAGCAATGTTCACACGCACGGCACAGCGGACACACCAGGAACCGCGGTGTTGGCCGTCGAATGGCGCTAGCTGCGCAGCAATTGTGCACCGCCGCCGTCAGTGTCAGCCAGTTTGCCGTGGCATACGGAGCTCCATCGCAGTCTTTAACACTGGTAGCATGCCGCGACAGCGTGGACGTGAACCGTATGTGCAGTTGACGGACTTTGAGCGAGGGCGTATAGTGGGCATGCGGGAGGCCGGGTGGACGTACCGCCGAATTGCTCAACACGTGGGGCGTGAGGTCTCCACAGTACATCGATGTTGTCGCCAGTGGTCGGCGGAAGGTGCACGTGCCCGTCGACCTGGGACCGGACCGCAGCGACGCACGGATGCACGCCAAGACCGTAGGATACTACGCAGTGCCGTAGGGGACCGCAACGCCACTTCCCAGCAAATTAGGGACACTGTTGCTCCTGGGGTATCGGCGAGGACCATTCGCAACCGTCTCCATGAAGCTGGGCTACGGTCCCGCACACCGTTAGGCCGTCTTCCGCTCACGCCCCAACATCGTGCAGCCCGCCTCCAGTGGTGTCGCGACAGGCGTGAATGGAGGGACGAATGGAGACGTGTCGTCTTCAGCGATGAGAGTCGCTTCTGCCTTTGTGCCAATGATGGTCGTATGCGTGTTTGGCGCCGTGCAGGTGAGCGCCACAATCAGGACTGCATACGACCGAGGCACACAGGGCCAACACCCGGCATCATGGTGTGGGGAGCGATCTCCTACACTGGCCGTACACCACTGGTGATCGTCGAGGGGACACTGAATAGTGCACGGTACATCCAAACCGTCATAGAACCCATCGTTCTACCATTCCTAGACCGGCAAGGGAACTTGCTGTTCCAACAGGACAATGCACGTCCGCATGTATCCCGTGCCACCCAACGTGCTCTAGAAGGTGTAAGTCAACTACCCTGGCCAGCAAGATCTCCGGATCTGTCCCCCATTGAGCATGTTTGGGACTGGATGAAGCGTCGTCTCACGCGGTCTGCACGTCCAGCACGAACGCTGGTCCAACTGAGGCGCCAGGTGGAAATGGCATGGCAAGCCGTTCCACAGGACTACATCCAGCATCTCTACGATCGTCTCCATGGGAGAATAGCAGCCTGCATTGCTGCGAAAGGTGGATATACACTGTACTAGTGCCGACATTGTGCATGCTCTGTTGCCTGTGTCTATGTGCCTGTGGTTCTCTCAGTGTGATCATGTGATGTATCTGACCCCAGGAATGTGTCAATAAAGTTTCCCCTTCCTGGGACAATGAATTCACGGTGTTCTTATTTCAATTTCCAGGAGTGTATTTAGCATCAGAATTTTCCATAAATATTTGATAAGTAAAAATATAAATTAGCAATAAATTTTATTGAAATACAATACACAACACTGGCTGCAACAATACTCAAGTGGAAATATTTATCCTTATCACCAATGTCATTATAATTTCTTCCGCTCCCTCGGGAACACTAAAACGTCTCATAAATTTTAAGACATCCTTTTTCTTTTCTCTATTGACCGTAATTTCCTTTTCCAAGATGGTGACTTCCCTCACTTCCGGGTTACATTTCCTGGATTTCCATACCACAAGCTCTACAGGCCTCCCATTAGAAGTACCCAACGCCGACAACAATACATTCTTTTCACTCGCCATCACTCGATGAGCAGTTATCTTGAAAGGGTCTTAGACTGTACGATTTTCTAGTGCACTACACCTGAGATCCTTTGCTTTCCAATCTTTATTTTAGTGTCTTGAAGGTTAACGATAAATTTCTCCCCGAGACCATTAAGGTTCCTCCTCATCTACGGTAGTGATCGAAGCAGAAGAAATGAACTAAAACATGTCCTGTGGCCGAAATAGAACCCGGGTATTCTTACTTGCAAGGAAGAAATGTTAGCCATGACACCCCCACAGCACTACGGTCGACGTTCTACCCAAGTTGATTGCCATCCCCAACGCAAACTTCATATCTTCTGCTTATTTTCTCTTCCATTGTCACTGCCAGGGCTCTGCGGCATCCAAATAGGACACCAGCGTTGGACGTAATGGGAAAATCCTGTACCATACGCGATCTTATAGATCTTATAATTAAATTTTTCTCAGAGACATTTAAGTCTCTTCCGTAACTACTATCAGGAAAACTTTTAATTTATTTCTTCTACCTCGATCATTATCGTAGATAAGAGAGAGACTTAAATGCCTCGGGGAAAATTTTAATTATAAGATCTATAAGATCGGCTATGGTACAGGACTTCCCCATTACGTCCAACTCAGTAGTGATAATGTATGGGAAAATAAGCAGAAGATATGAATTGAAGTTCGTGCTGAGGAGGGCGGTCAACTTCGGTAGTTTGTGCAGTAATGCTTACTGTAGTCCTGTGGTGGTATAATGGTTAGCATTTCTGCCTATGAAGTCTGAAGACCCGCCTTCGAGTACCGGCAGTAGTACACATCTAAATTCATTTGTCTGCTTCGATCATTGTCTTGAAAATTTCACGTCGTTCCAGCGTTGTATAGGAGGCAGTCGGTGAGAGGGTATCTTCCTTTTTTCGGTAGTCTTTTCTCGCGCTGCCAAACGCTCTTTCAGGAGGCATATAGCTGCGACCAGGAATTTCAAAAAATGTACCAGCTTTTTTAAGTTTCTGCTTTCTTCCATGAAGAACATTAGTGTGCAGATCACTGCAGTATTTTTATTTTCACTGGTACAGGAGATAAAAGTAACGGAGTTTAGTTTGGACCACTTTCTGGCTGGGAAGCCTCAAGGTTTCAGAGAAAATCCATAGACCAGAGGCTACTAGTCTCCAACCTTTCGGTCCTCCTGGTTCAAACAAGTATAACAGCAATGCTTTCCTTTGTCAGTCTGGAACGGCTCATAACGTATAAGTTGTACAACCCAACCTGTCTTCAATAGAATACTTCACTTATGGTGGCCTTTGGTATTGACTGATTTTGTTGTATATCATAACATACTTCAACCACATTTGGATATTCCTCCTCCATTATTCTGTAGAACGTCTTTGCAAGAATTTTGTGCAGCTTACGGTTCAGTATTAATTGATTATTTTTCTATGGATTTTCTGTTTTTCTTTCTTTTTTAAATTTAGGTAGACCAAACTTGCAAGTTGGCGAATGCCTGTACGAGGACTTTTAAATTGCAAATTAAAGCAGTGACATAAAAAAAATTGTACGAAGATAAAGAGCACGTAGGAAGTTTAGATCCTTCCCTCTTTTTCCAGAAATATTTAGTCTGGATGGTAGATACATTTACTTAAAATTTCTCCTTCAGTAGTGGCCCATTGTGCCACTATACGTTCTGATATAATTCTTTACAGTATTGCGGAGGTCTCCTCTTTGGTATTTACCAGGTAGTTTTTCTGTTAAATGATTTCTATTGGCCAGATTTGAGAGTCTCCGGGCATCCCTGCTATTGCTTGAAATGTTGGGCAGATACAGGAACTGTCTGGCTATCTTTTCTTCCTGTTCTGTATTTTATTGAAACAGTATTCTTCCATTTTGCTTCTTTCTTCATGTCCCTGTGTTTTGGTGATGCGATTACAATGTATTTTAGTAATAAAGTGCCCTGATCAGTTTTTTTCTCACTACAGTATTTACATGACCATGAAAAATTGTGATATCATCTTTAGTGAGATCAGCTGCTCTGCATACTTTTCTTTCTAAGCCTTTCGGTTCACTGGTGTATCTGATAGCCCGTGTGAACAGTCAATATCTGGGAATATTCTTGTTCTTATTTGAATTCTTGATACCTTTTACTCTCGACCTGGTCTTCCTACGACTCACTTACATGCACACTATTTTCTATATCAATTGTATTGTGTTAATAGCCTACTCTGCATACCCTTTTATTGCAGATTTCATCCTTACACAGCTGGCTCTAACTGAGGTACAGCATTTAGAAGTCTCTCACATTATCATTGATATTGACGTCTTACACTGTCGTTCACTCTTCAGATCTTTCAAAAGCAAAGAGCAGTTTGTGTTTATCGACTTTTGATTATGCTGATTTTTTAAACACGTCATGTATGACAACAAATTTGATTTGCAACTACAAAAATCAGAATCTTAAAAAAAAATCTGAGTATTAAGTCTTTTGAAAAAATGAACAATTTTGAAATTAATCACAAAACCATGATCGGTAGTTAAATTTGCAGTGCAACCAGTCAGTTTCACAGAAATACAAATAGATTTAAAGCTCTCTTTTCTACGATAAACAAGATTAGTAGAAATTACTGCCATCTTCCAGTGTCGTGATATTTGAAAATTATTAAGATCTTTGAACCATTTATTTTTACACAAAATTATTAAAAGAACTATCGACAAGGAAGTCGGATATCTTGGGAGATACCTTAGAAGAATAAATTTAAGAGAGTGCTTTAAATAACAGAACCTATCACATAATGGCGTGTGAAGTTTGGACTGCAATATTCAGTACAGTTCCACCCACGTATAGTTAATAGTTAGTAGTAGTTAGTCTAGCTGAGGCCTGCAGGAAGATAATTAGCTAGGGTCATCACGTCTCGTTCCAGAAGGAATTAGGTAAGTATGGCTACTTTTCTTGCAGGTGCCATTTTTATTGATTTAGCGTTGGTTCAAAATTCCATCATAGATTATTGTTCGATAATCTTGCTTTTGAAAATGTGCAATTTCCGAATGCCACCGCCATGCCAACCTTTACTCGAATTTAGACACTTTTAAAATTCAGAAAAATATTAATATCGCCATATGGAACACTGATACCTCCGCACAAAAGACTAACCTTCCTTTGACTGTCACCTATCCTTACATTCCACGCCACATGAAGGTCATCCGCACAATAGGGACTGAAAATCATAGCAGATACCTATCTTTCGTATCAGCTAACTTGCAAGTGTAGGACACTTCCAGATAACTTCTCAGTTTTACACTCGTCATAGTTAATACAAACATCCATTATTATATTCTCGGTATCTTTCGCAAATAATCGATTTATATAGTTACAGATTAAGTGAAGATTTTTAGCACATTGAAGTCATATTTAAACTGTTATGTTACAAGTTCCAGTCTGTTCCTGGGATTACTGTAGTCCATGTTCTGTTTAACACCCATTTACTCCTAAAACTCCAGATAAGGATGATTTTGATGCCACATGGCATTGTTTGACATAGTTACCCATCAGAATGGACCTGAAGTTCAGTTACTTTCTTCTTCCCTTCCTATATTCCTGTACGTAGGTCCCCTGTCACCTTCCAGGATCTCCAGGTTACTCTCGAGTAAAAATTCAAGAATTTGTTGGTGTCGTTGCTTCCCTATTCCAAGGTTGTTGGCATTACCATCACAAACAAACTGACACTGTTTATTCTGCTTTGAGCAGCTGTTAACCAGTCTCCTCAAGTCCTGAGAAAGAGGTGTACCGTCCTCTTAACGACCATAACATTTTCCTCGTAGTTCCTTTCTCGCGTTGTTTCATCCTGATGGTCACTATGTCACTGGAACAGAAGTCCACGAGTACCATGAAATAAATTAAATTCCCAATATAAACGCTCCTTTTGAAGTTCTTTAGATTCCTAGCTCAAGTAGAGTAAGCTCCAGTTGCCCTGAGGACGGACCGCCACCTTCATATGGGCAGGATTTCTGGGCAAGGGCCACATCCATTTTGTCTACCTAGAATAATACTCAGAGTGGGCACCGCTTTACTGTGTTGCAGATTTCCCTGCAGACCTTGCAGCGTCGTACTTGCCAGCATGGTCGCTTTGGATGTATTTATCCTGATGGTTTCATGCGAGAATCGTGAGCACAGTCACAGGTCCTGTTTTCGCAATGCCATCAGGGTTTTTTCACCGACTTTCACCACAATTACTTGGCCGTCCAATACAGCCTTTTAGGTGATTTTCCTCCTCCTTTGTGTCGAGACCCTTAGGTTTTGCACCCATACTTCCTAGAACAGAGTCTTAGAAGTAGAATCCTGAAGAAGTTTCGCAACCCAAATTGATACCTTTGCTGAGGTGAAGAGCTCAGCCGCTGTCTTGACCGGCAGTTTCGCCTCCTAAAATGGAGGTATCTGGAGCACAATCTCCTTAAGCTAATCCACTGTTTCCATCCCATTGTAGACGTATGTAAGAGCACGCTTGGCCACACAGACCCTCCAGAATTTCTTTCCTGGGCTTGCCCTCTTCCCAGTTTTCTTAAAAAGAGAGATCTGAACAAACTGCATCTACCGCAGGCTTATGTTGTCCACCGGTTAAATTCGATAGATAACCACCAACCTGAGAAATGAGTACTGCTGTACTACAGGTCTGTTTCCCATTTTATTGAGTCGGCATTTTCTGTATGCGTTTATTATGAGAGGTGGGAGTATTAGACTTCTCTCTTGTTCCCTTATTCCCTGTCTCGGAGGCCACTTTAACTCTGACACAGTCCCTTTTGCAGGACTTTTTGGGTGAAGACTTTTTAGTTACCTCCATTTATATTTACGAATCATCCTTTACCTTTCTTTTCTTTTTGTTTTCTGATAAGTTCCCAACTTTGAGCTCCATACAAGAAATTGATCTTGACTTGTTGCAAATTCTCAGTAATAGTTTCCTCTTTCTTGACTGGTCTATTGCCTGATCAAACAGCGGAAGCAACTTCCATTATTTCCAGTCCCCAATGCTTGGGTGTTTGAGGTCTGTCCGGCAGGGGAGAGGGGTGGGTGGGAGCGGTGAAGGGGTGAGGAGGAGGTGGTGGAATGCCGGTAGCTACACTGTAACTTTACATGGACAGACGGACACACAAGTCTCTCTGCCCACACGGTACGTACCTCATCTACGCGGTTTCCACTACTGGGCGAGATTATTAGGGTGTAGACATATAAGTCAATGACGTTGTAGCATATTCCGTAGAATGGTTGTCAATATTGTCGTGAAATACCTTGACATTACAGAAATTGGCATCATGGTAAATTGTAAAGAAAATTTTATTCCTCCAACCAGACTGCGTGTGCGTGACACGGTGCTAACCCACTTACAAATTGTAGGCAATAGGAGCACAGTTAAAGGCTGCTTTCAAGTTTCAGAATTTAATCAATACAATTAGCAGCAGAGCATCGTCTCTTTTCTGTAATTTTCTATAAATGTGCATAATTTTTTTACATCAATATCTTATCTAAGTACGAGACCGATAGTGCTGCTACGAGGAAACATGTATTGTTCAGTCTTCGGCGCGCGTCTGCTTTAGATACTCGACTAAATTTGCATTTTTGTATTTCTCAGCCTGTGTACGTTTATATCTACATAAACATAGATACTCCTTAAGCCAACGTACGGTGCTTGGCGGAGGGTAGCCTGCACCACTACTACTCACTTCCTTTCCTATTCCACTCACAAATACAGCGAGCCCAAATTTCTCGTATCTTACCCTCGTGGTCCTTACGCACAGTGTTTGTTGGCGGCAGTAGAATCGTTCGTGAGTTATCTTAAAATGCCATTTCTCTAAATTTTCTCAATAGTGTTTCTCGAAATGAAATTCGCCTTCCTTGCAGGGATTCCCATTTCAATTCCCGGTGCATCCTCGTAACACTTATGCGTTATTCGAGCTTACCGGGGACAAATCTAGCAGCCCACATGTAGGCGTTTTTCATCGAGTCAGTAATTGCTAAATGTTCAGTTTTTTCAAGTCAAAGATTGTCAAGATAATCATTATGCCTAATGATGTGTGTTAATCACCGCCTACGCCACTACGAAGTGTTATTTTAATGCTGAAGGAGAAAAATATTCTTTCTCTACCATAATACATCAAGCAATGCTATTTCATTGTGCTTAATAAAAAAAGAAACAGTGTATCAAACACAAAATATTATCTACTTGTCAATTGTTTAAACTACGAAGTTATGAAAACGCTATTCCCAGAAGGGATTTTCTGTTCTTTGATTTTATCTATAGCTTTGTTATTAAACGAGGAAATCGAGGCACATTGTTGTATAACATCTTGCAGCAAACGGTTGTTCTATTTCTGTGTGTTAAATTTCGATGTATAACTACAGTACTTATCCTACACAAACGATATAGATATTGTACTACTGTGCTGTGGGCACATAGAAACTAACGTTAGTATGTCCACATGTTGCCTATGTCAAGTGAGACCAGGGGTTAAAAGTTGCGGAATAGGGCCGGCCGTGGTGGCCAAGCGGTTAAAGGCGCTATAGTCTGGAACCGCGCGACCGCTACGGTCGCAGGTTCGAATCCTGCCTCGGGCATGGATGTGTGTGATGTCTCTAGGTTAGTTAGGTTTAAGTAGTTCTAAGTTCTAGGGGACTGATGACCTTAGAAGTTAAGTCCCATAGTGCTCAGAGCCATTTGAACCACTTTTTTTTTTTTGGGGGGGGGGGGGAATAGTTCAGAATGTATTCAATCCAATAGGGTCAGTCACCTGACGTTAAGATAACGTGTCTTCTGTTCTGAAATTAAATGGAGCCCTTGACACGATTAGGGTCACTGTCGCCACTATAATGTGCTCTAGAACGAAAGACAAACTTTTACTACCGAGTAAGAGTCGATGTGGGGTCCGGAAGAGCTACGACGCATGAGAACCACCTGCATTTTACATCTTCACACAGTAAGATAATACCTACAGCTAAAAGCTCCATTCCTCTGCGACTGGATTCCCCCCGTCGCTTGAATACTGGAATAACACACTTCACGCATCCATCTATGAGTCAGAAACACATTTTAAAAGTACTTATAAATTGATATAGAGAGAGGATGATACTGCGGCCACCCACGTCATGCATCGTAGCGCCTACGGTATCGGCATCCCATTTCACGGGATGCCTGCATCACAGGGCTCGTATAATCACCAGGGAAACCTACGTCGTCTGTGTTGTCAACATAAACACTTACCGGCGGCCACAACACAACACACCTCCAGGTCTCCACCAACGGCCGCCAGGGACCGCTACCCGTTTGCGGAGGCTGCAGAACAGCTTCACCAGAGGTCGCAGCTAGCCCAGGAACAATTTTGATACGCCAGGCACGTGATCGCAAATTGTTCCAGCAGATACATCCTTCAAACGGGCTTTATAGGGCGGCGTGCTGCCTGCAAAGGGCAGTTCGATGCACCACTTAAAAGTATACCGAGCTGCCATTCCGGCAGTCATCGCCAGACGCCTTTACTAGCTGGGTGATGTCTTACAGATGGATTTGATATAGTGGACGGACATCTTGACGTTGTAGAAGCGTTTTATTGTGATCTCTCCCCGAGAAGAGTCGGGTCTTTTGTATTATTATTTGTTGTGTTATATTGATGACAATCCGCAGTTGCGATCGAGTCTGTTGTTCTTTTGGAGACGGTATTATTGTTTCGTCCTGGTAGGTCCAATAAATTGCTTTCAGACTTGTGTCTCACAGCATTTCTATCCAGCTAGCGCAGATACTTCAGACGACACTCAGCTGGCCAGCTATATAGTGAGCCCGCTTTACGAGACACGATGCCCCCCCCCCCTTCCACCCGACTGTCTCAACATAAATTCTGTGCCACGCACACACAAGAACAGACACATACGTCACTAGCTTTGAAAATAGGTCTCAGATAATTTGTGAGTCTGAAACGTACCCTCATACTGTGCCACCTTGTTCCAGTTTAGTGGTACACAAACCACAAAAACTAAAAGAAAGTATTGGGTTACTTATATGATAACTATGTCCAATGATCAAATCGTAAAGCCTTCGATATGCCCGCGAAGTCAAAAGCAGTAGTCAATAATATGCTGTTGTGAAGTTGCTGCATCACAATTCACATTGTACACGGATAGTCAGTGACGTGTGCGTATATTTAACTAGTGTTTCTCTCTAATAGTTGTTCAGAATTAAGTGTACGTAAATACTCTACTGTTTTACCACCTCATAGTAAAAAAGTCTTCCAGAGCATTTTTCTCGTGATATTTGCATCTCGTATTCATTAATGCAACCTGATAATTGTCTCAGGCTGGCAAACTAATCCTCTATTATTGCCCATAAAACGTCACGAAAGTCAGAAATGTGTGATGCTGGTGAAAAATAGTTATAAACTGGACTGAACCAAGTGGGCTATCATGGGTATTTTTATGAATGCGTATTGACATTAGCGTAGGATGATGAAGCTGTAGCACATTTACGAATACAACGTTATCTGTTGCAGCAATGTAGCACCAAGCCAATAAAACGAAAACGGTCGTCACACATATATGACCACGTTATAGGCACACTCAACATGCTGACTCCTTTAGGTATCTATGTGTTTAATAGCATGGCACTGAGGTTTCTAGAGATGTAAAACTAATCTTTGCATTTCCGTAGTTACTGTCACGGTGACAATGAATCTCAGTAGAGTTTGTCCTTATTCTTGTCATCAACAAAGGAAATAGTTGGTAAGGTGGTACATTGGCATACTGGTCAGAAACGTCAGAATCGAAACTGTTTAATGGATTAAAGGAACACGAAAAAATCTGTTTATAAAACCTGTCATCATCTGGATCTGCATCTAAATTAGGCAGTCTAGATGTTGTGCACCCAGTACTATACACAGAAGCAGTGGCTTAGTAAACGAATGAATCCCTACCGGTTTACGTTAAAGTCACATAGTTGAGCATAGAATGGATCATGCGTTTGATCTTGTGCAAAGACCAACAAGCAGATTTTACAACGTGCACCACTCTACCCCGTGCCAGTCACATTCATGTAGTATCAATTACCGAAACACTAACGTAACAGCTGCTGTGTAGTGTTTAACAGTGTTCTGTGGTTTGTGTATTGGGATTATAATCCTTTAAGCACAGTTAATGAATTCTGTTAGAGACCGTTTACTGCATTATGGAACACACGAAAAATTTGTTTATAAAGCACCATTCACGTACGGGTCAGCTTAAAAACTACGGTTACGTTTCATCTTAATGTGTCAGACTAGATGTTGTACACCATACCCTACGCACAGAAGTAGCAGATTAGCAAACGAAAGCGTACTAAGCAGTTTTTGCCCAAATAGAATGCTATAGATGCGAACAGAATGGATATGTTTAACGCTGTGAAAATTCCAACAAAACATATGTAGAACATGAAACTCTATGGTTCCAGAGACCTTTATATGTCTCAAACATCTACGATGTTTGACTGAAGCGATGTTGGTACAAATTTCCACTCATCAGTACAGTGAGCATATATATATATACATTTACAACATGCTCCACTGTACTGCATGCCAATCTCTTCCACGTAGAACCGACTAACGAGTGATTTGTGGAACAACTACTGTGGGGTTTTTTGGTCCCCCGTTTGTCCTCTGGGATAAAGGACCCTAACCACATTTCATGTGTATTTGTACGAGAAAGAAAACTGAAATGGAGGAAATAGAACTCATGATACAGGAAAATGGAATATATGATTTGACAACTGCCGTGAGAGAAAATATAAACTGCAGCTATAAAAAGACAAAGCTACTGCAAACTCGCAGGCGAAGCTTACATATTGCTTTAGAGACAAGGTATAGAGATATTTGTTTCCAACTGGGGAAGTGCAAAACAACCGCATTTATTGTAATTAACAATGTTACTTAACCATAAATTCGCATACTGATCGAAAATATCAGAATCGAGGCTGTTTGGTGTATTAATGGACGCAAAAAGAAACCTGTTTATAAAGCTCCATTCACAACGGAATTGCTTAAAATGAATGGTTACATTGCATCTGAGTGTGGCAAACAAGGTTTTGTACTCCCAACAACGTAAAATACAGTTGAAAACATATGCAGTAACAGATTTTTACGATAATTCGTCTACTAATGTTCTTGTGTGAAACTGGAAATGGAGGCATCGCAGTCAAGAAACAAAAAAGTGGAGTTTATGGTGTCGACAACTGCCATAAAATAAGAATATAAACTGCAGCAGGGAAAATAAGAAGCTATTCTAAATGTGGGTGTAAGGTTTACAACTGCTTTAAACACAGGGTGATACCAGCATTTACTTTAATTAGTAACGGTAAGTAGCTATAAGATGGAGTACTGATGAAAAATATAGGAATTCGGACAGGTTTTCTGTATTATGGGACACGTGAAAAAATTGTTTATAAAGCAAAATTCATATCTGGAACTGCTTCAAAAGAATGGCTACAGTGTGTGTACATGTGTCAAACTAGATGTTGTACGCCTAGTAACAGAACAACTGCTTGCGTGGTTTAAAATCGGTGTATTAACCACTTTTAATTGTAATTCATTTGAGAAACGTGTCTAACTTGAAGTTCTACATAGCTGTACACCGTTGAATACGGATGTGGTCGAGCACAACCGATTTATGTTGCGATTCGGGGTACTCACATCACCAGGATAGTGTGCTCTTTTCTCCTTGTGTCCATATACTGTGCTTTCAGACCTGAATGGACGCAATGTGTGTAATGCGAAAGGCTATGGTTAACTATTCCCGGTACACTTCCTTGCCATGCTGTATACACTGTTACACTGCTCGTGTGGTCTTTCAATAGAGTGAATTCCGTGACTTGAATTTCCCGAAACTACTCGTATGGAAGCAGGGTGGTAGGCTGCGTGCTACAAAAAGTATGACTGACTGCTTGATGGCACTTCGTGGTACGGTGGCAGCCAGCCTGCCACTAGTGCACGTACGGTAATTTAAGGAACTTGATCACAGTACTGCACTACTGACATATCACATGCGCTTCCACTTTCAGTCTCATATAACTGTGTGACCTTTAAGTTAAGTTTTTCACAAACGAATTTCAGATAAAAGCTGTCATACCACCAGTTCTAAGCTCTGCAAATGTGTGTTATGTTGCTAGGTGTACAATATCTAGTGTTCAACACTTATATCTAATGCAGACATCCTTTTTACACGGATCCAGACTTGAATGAAGCTTTATAAACATATTATTCGTACGTTCCGTAAAATGACTGAATTCCAAGTTTTTGACCAGTACTCCAAAGTATGGGTAATGGCCACACCTATTTACAGCAAACAGTACTATCCCGCTGTGTTTTCAGCAGTATGTAAACGTTACTTGCACATTTGCTGTCCCTTCTTCCTTTTCCAACTACTGATTATATTTGTACGTTATTGTACTTGTCTAAATCACATACTCCAGTTCTTTCCTGAATTTGGTATCGACTAATTCCAGTTTCCTTTTTTCTACACATACCACATGCACCACGCTTAGTGGCTCGGAACTCCAGTAAATAAACTGCAAAACAAACACCACAGAGCAGTTATTCCGCAAGTTATTCGTTATTTCATACTACGTAGAAATGATTGGCACAGAATGCAGTAGAGCACGTTGCAAATACTTTATCCCACTGTTTCCAAAAGATCAAACAAACGACTATTCTGTTCCTAGCTATAAGATTCTATTTTGGCATTAACTGTTCGGCAATAGTTGGCTTGCCAATCTGCAACTTTCAGACGTAAGACTATGTGTACAGCAGATAGATGCTTGCCAATCTGCAACTTTCAGACGTAAGACTATGTGTACAGCAGATAGATGCGGTGTAACCATTCTCTTTAAACAGAACAAGATGTGAACGGATGTTTATAAGCAAATTTTGGTGTGTCCCTTAAAGCAGTGTATCATCTCGATTCTACCACTTATGACTAGTATTGTAAATCACGGTTACGTACTATTGCTATTTGCACAAAAAGCTAATATCTTACACTCCCCCAGTTGTTGCCGAATTTCTCCATACCCTATGTTTAAATCAAAATATAAACCTTGCTGGTTCATCTGCAATATCATCATGTTCGGCTTGTAGTTTGTATTCTGCTTTTGTGTAGTTGTCCAAGCCATATACTCCAGTATGTGTTTCTTGTTTTCGATGTCCTAAACTTCCCGTGTACTTCATAGGTTATATTACCAGAACAGACACTATAAATTTCTATTAAACACCACATAGCAGCTGTTCTCTAAGCCATTTGCTAACGGATACTCCATGGAAGTAATTTGCACCGCACACTCTTGTCTTAAAGTGATAGGCATCAGTTCGTTTCCTAAACCGCTATTTGTATGCGTAGGACTAGGTGTGCAACATGTTGTCGAACACCTCAACATGAAATACAAACATCCTTTCGTTACCTGATCCAAACCTGAAAGGAGTACCCAGTAAAATGTTTCAATTCCAACGTTTTCGACCAGTACACCAACGTATGTCTATTTGCAGCTCCTACAGCGAAAGCACCACACTCCCAAAGGCTTTCTTTACTAATGTTAAGAATCAGTAAAAAATTTCGTAAACGTCATTGTGTCCATGATGGTAACTACAGGAATGCGAAGAATAGCACCACAGCTCCAGAAGACTGTCTGTCTTGCTGGGAAATGTATACGCGGTAGATACCTAAAGGAGCGAATGTGTCAAGAAGGCTTAACGCATTTGCTATTAAAAGCTTATAAGACAGTCATTTGAAAATGAATTGGCTTTTCCGATTTGTTAGCGTAGTGCTTCAACGCTACGGCATACAAATGTATAATTATATACAAATTAGCTGCAGTTTCGCCGTGCTATCTTAATTCCTTTTAGCATTCTTAAAAATGTTAGAAAAATTATCTATCACCTGCATGAAACTAAATGTGAGATTTGTCCGTCAGCCTGAGACACTTACCAGGTTCGATTAATAGTCGTGGGGTATAATTGCCACAGACAAATGTGATGGAAACCTGTTTTACCCTGAAGATCGTAACCTTCTCCTATCTTTATACTAATAAGTAAATGAGAAAAACTACCAGTCTAAGACGCAAGCTAAGTCTAGAGACATGCTGCTGATTCTTCGAGTTTCCTGTGCATCATGATGTAGCGCCATCATAATGGCTTACTACAAACTACTATTGCGCACTCTGCGTGTATATCACAGGCTTTCTGACTCAAACAGTACATTTTGTTCTCGTACGAAAGCCCCCAATCCTTACAACTTATGTGACTTTCGTGTAAATATGCTGGAATGGTGGCACACTGCATCATGGTACGTGTTAGCTACGTATGTTATCTGACACTGGTGTCAAGGATAGTGACATAGCCGTCTGAGTGAGGCGATTTTGTGTAGGGGCAAGTGAGAGGCGGGGGAGGGGTGGGGTTGTTTGTGCCTAATGAAATGCACTAATTACAGAGCTGGCTCGTTGCGTGATATTCTGGTGTTGTATAATATTTCTCTATATTAATTTACATTTTTAACATTTGTTGCTGACGTATAAATGCATGCTGGACGCGAGATATTCCTGTATTCCGTGGGAAAAAATGAATTACCAAATGAATTTTTTCTTGCCCATCTGAGGGTCACCAACAGTGGTAAGCTCAGCTGGCGTTTTTGGTGGACGAGGTGATAATTATGATGAACACATATGTTCTGTGTGTTGGTGGAATTAAGATATCACACGGCAAAACATGTTGCAATACGTGAGATTTTTATATTGTAGGTAATATTTTACTATGCAAGCACGTAAAGTTCGAGTGGTGCTCATGCTTCGCAGTGCTTCCGACAACACATCGTTTCTTTTTGCTGGGTAGTAAAAGGTTGTCTTCTCTCTATAATACATTACAGCAGCGGCAGTGCCCTTAATCACGTTAAAGGTGTCCATGCAATTACTAAAAGCAGATATGGTATCTTAACGTCAGGTACCTAATTCCACCATTTTCTCTACACATGCATTTTGATCAGGTCCACCATTTTCTGCCACTAGTCACACATTTGACAAGGTTGACATATGCACATGCTAACGTCATTTTTCATGCACCCACAACGGGTAATTTAACCTCTCGTTCGTCCAGGTAACGGCGTGTACTGTAGATATAAATCGAGGTTTAGCACACAGATTGTCAACCATATATTGCAAAATGTGATACAACAATGTGTTTCGATTTCCTAATAAGAAATTAAAAGAGACCGGTGGATAATAGACTGATTTGAATACTATGGTTCTTTTTATCTTAAAATCTTACAAAATAAGATTGCTCGACAACATAGTGGTAGAAAAGAAGAGTATACTTCTCCTACTGCATTCATATAATACTGCCATGGTGACATAGGCTGTGATCAAAACACACCAGCAGACAGAATGTTCGTTCTGAGAAACTGGAGCCTGCAAAACTACCTAACCAATATCTTCAGCGATCACCAACTCGGTGGGAATACTTATGTAAAATTAAATAATAAAACTTCGGAAAAATGTTAAAGTAAAATAATATAAAATGTAGATGCATTCAGGCTTTACCCTATTAATGACTCCCCCATATGTGTGGGTCAAACAATGTAGTCATAAATCGAAGCTTAACACACAAAATAGGTCAACCAAATGGTGCAAGACTTGATAGCACCTCCTACACAATACAACTCTCTCCGTTTCCTTGTGAAGTAATTAAAACTATAATTATCGGGATTATAGTTCGTGTTAGATAAATCAGTTCTTCATCTCCAGACCTAGGAAATACCATATTCATATTCATACCATATTCATATTGAACATATTCAATAATATTCGTATTGGACAGTGCTGTGGCAGAAGAGATGTTTCCCTTACAGCTGATATTGGCAGCAGATGGTTCTGGCTCTGATTACACATGACATCTGATTTAAGCAGTAGATGGAATGTTCGTCTGCAATTTCACATCAACACGTCCTGACAAGCTGTGTATAGGGCCTGGCTGAGACTAGCAAAATTTGAAGTTCAAGCGAGTATTTAAAGTAGATGCACACAAAAGGTAGCGTAAGACATGTTTTCTTATAGTAATGATATCGATCTCAGAGTGGATAATAACGTACAAAATCAGTGACGGTTATAGCAGTTTACAGAAAATTGCCAATACTC
The DNA here is from genome assembly GCF_023898315.1 of Schistocerca nitens. Classification (NCBI taxonomy): domain Eukaryota; kingdom Metazoa; phylum Arthropoda; class Insecta; order Orthoptera; family Acrididae; genus Schistocerca; species Schistocerca nitens. The sequence continues at coordinate 461,842,775 of NC_064617.1, read as the reverse complement.
TACTGACAATTGTGCTCATTAATGTATTAAATTTGAAGGCAGCCACCGATTGTGGTAAAATGACTGGAATATTTAGGAACAGCACAAGCCCGGAGCTAGGCAGACGCGCTCATACGAAGCGCTCGCTAGGTTAAGTGATTAATATTGAAATAAGAGCTAATTTAGTTAATATTACATTTTAGACTTGTGTATGTACTTCTTCTGTAGGCTATCCATTGAAGGTTTCAGTTTTCTAGCCGTATTTAGACTACATTTGTTTACGTTTTATTGGCGAAAATTTCGCGCGAGTCTAGATTTTCGTTTTTGACTAGAGTTATCGCTTCAAAGTGAAATTAATTCGTGTCGCTCATACAGAGTTTAGGTGGTTAAGACTTTCGGAAGTAGGTTTAAAAGTTTGTTTATATTAGTGTTTATTTACAGATTAGTAGGTTACAGGTTACAAAACGACTGTGGCCTTGTGCCAAATAACTCTCTGCTTTTGTGTTAAGTTTGTCTATGAAACCATGTATGACAAAAGTGGTGGTTGACGCAGAAATTTGAAAGAGGGGGTGTACTGTGTAGACTGTAAGTTATGGTTTCATTGGGGCGAATGTAGCGGCGAGGAAACGAGGGTAGAAAATGAGGCAGTGTAGGTTATGTAGAAAGGACAGAAAAAACGCTGAACAGGAGGCCAAAATTTGTGCCCTTAACGCTGAATTGAAAACGCTAACTTGGAATTATGTAGGTTAAATGAGGAAAAAGAGGCTGGGAACTGGAAAAAGGTATCAAGCAAAGGGGGAAAAAGGGAAACGAAAAAACTCCAGAAATTCAATTAGTAAATGAGTTTTGCTTGCTATCTAAAGTGGAGGAAGGGCCTCATCCAGATGTTGTTGAACGTAGGTTGAAGCGGAACATTAGCAAAAGAAAAACGACACTTGGGGATCAAACTAGAATAGGAAAAGAAGAACTCTGCTTAGATGCAGCAGCCATGGGAGGGTTGTGGGCCAGCAGCTTCAGATGTTTGGTGCAGGGTACCAGGTTACAAGTTTTGTGAAACCAAGTGGTAGCCTTAGCCATGTCACAGAAAACTTAGGTCAGCTATGCAGGGACTTCGAGATGGCAGATCCACTAATTATAGTTGGGGGAGCAGAAAACAGCCTGGCTATGAATCCAAGATACAGTATTAGGAGTGTCCTGGGTAAAATAGGAGCAGAAACTGAGCACACAAATGTGAGGATTGAGGAGGTCTTTTGCGCCATGATGAGTCGTGGCTAAACACTACTCTAAGACATGTTAACACTCAGCTGAACGGGGTACTCCAGACACCGGGAAAATCTCACATATGTTTTTTCCAGTAAGTTCTATTGGTAGGTGGCGATACACTACACATGGCCTGCAACTGAATAGGATGGGGAAAAATAAGTTAGCTTCTCTATTAGCAGAAACTGTGTGATGTCCACAGTCACATAAGGGGTGATCCCTGTGGTTAATGGGTCAAGGCAGACAGGTTTTTTAGGTTAAAGCCGAAGTCCACACAGATGACTATCAAAATAAATAGAATAACAGAAACTTCAAGTACAGTAAATGGAGGTAAAGCTAAGGGCAGTATCAACTTACTTGATCAAAATATCAGGGGAATAAAAAATAAAGTAGATGAGCCATTAGTGTGTTTAGATAATCTCAAAAATAAGAATGAGATCGATATACTCTGTCTGTCTGAACAGCATATAACTGTGGGCGTGGATAGTGTCAGTATAAGTGGGTATAGTTTAGCATCTTACACTTGTAGATCTAGGATGATTAAAGGAGGAATTGCCTTTTTCATAAAACAAGGGTATCAATGCAAAATTGTAGAAGTAAGCAAATTTTGTATTGATCATCACTTTGAGGTTTGTGCATGTGAACTTCAGCTAGATAATGTAGTATTGATATTAGCAACAGTGTACAGGCCCCTATTAGGAGACTTTGAGCTGTTCATAAGAAAGTTTGACTCTCTATTATGCTGTCTGTCAAACTAAAGAAGTTATTTATCTGTGTTGATTTCAATGTAAATTTTCTATGCAATCCCATAAGAAAAGTGAACTAGAAGTTTTATTAACAACATATAACATAGAATCAGTGATCAATTTCTCTACACATATTGCTGAAGACCGTAGCACACTTGTACAGAAGGAGGATGTAAGACAAACACATGCTTTCCCTGTGGTAAATGAATTGTCAGACCATGATTCACAACTGATTAATTTGCAAAACCTAATGGGGTGTACAGTTCAGAAACCATTAAGTAAAAGTGTGAGGTCGCTCAACCCGGTATCTACAAAGCACTTCAGAGAAAGCTTAAGAAATGGTAATTGGGGAGATGTATGTAATGAGCCAAATGCTAATGATAAGTGCAACATATTTCTTGCTAAATTTATATCCATTTTTGAACATTGTTTCCCAAAGAAAGTTAGTAAATGTAACACCGCACACTTTTCAAAGAAACCTTGGATTACTACAGATATTATAGTGTCTTCAGAAAGAAAAAAAAAACTGTGTGAGACATCAAGAAAGGTAAAGTTCCAGAAGTAGTTTTACACTATAAAAATTATTATGCCATATTGAGAAAAGTTGTAAGGAATTCAAGAAATATATATGTTAGAGAAGAAATCAACAACTCTGGAAATAAAATAAAATCAATATGGAATATTGTTAGAAGGGTGACAGGAAAAGTAACCACTGATATACGTAGTATTACTATTAAAGAGAACGAGACCTCCCTAGCTAACAGTACACAAGTAGCTAATGTATTTAACAATTTCTTAAGTGTAGGAGAAAAATTCATGAGAACAGTTCAAAAGAAAATTCCGATCAGTGCATGGAAGAGTCTATTTTGAACAAAATTTAGTCTGATTAAGTTTCACCTAATAACCTCTTGTGACGTAAGTAAAATTATTACATGTTTGAAAAGTGAATGCTCTTTTGTTTCAAATGGTTCAAATGGCTCTGAGCACTATGGGACTTAACATCTCAGGTCATCAGTCCCCTAGAACTTAGAACTACTTAAACCTAACCAACCTACGGACATCACACACATCCATGCCCGAGGCAGGATTCGAACCTGCAACCGTAGCGGTTGCCTAGAACCGCTCGGCCACAAATGTTCTGTTGGAGTAGAAGTAATCTCTAATATGATATTAAAACAATGTGGGGCAATTAGACGGACAGTCGTATAATAAATTCAGCTCATTTCATTGAGAAGTTAAAGGAAACGAGCGTGGGCCCGGATAATATCCTCGTCAGTTTTGACGTTGTGTCTTTATTAACCATGATTCCGGTAAACGAAGCAATCTTATGCATAGCGGATATTTTTCCTACCGATATTGTGGCATTATTCCGACACTGCCTCACCACAACCTACTTTCAATACAATAATAACTTTTATGAACAGATTGACGGGGTGGCTATGGGCAGTCCTCTCAGTCCTGCTGTGGCTAACTTATTTATGGAGACTTTTGAACAACGGGCGTTGCAGACTGACAGTAAGAGACCAGCCAGATGGTATCGCTATGTTGATGACACGTTCGTAGTATGGGCACACGGAGCAGAGGAGTTGGATGCCTTCCTGACACATTTAAACATCATTAATCCGAAAATCCAATTAACTATCGAGACGGAAAGGAGTGGGCAATTGAAATTCCTGGATGTGTCTGTGATTAAACGACGGGACGGAACTTTGGGCCATAAGGTGCATAGAAAGTCCACACATACTGATCGTTATCCACACAAAGAATCAAACCACCACCCTAGATAAAAAAAACAGGTGTAATTAAAACTTTGGTAGACAGAGCGTACAAACTTTGTGAACCTGTTTATTTAAAAGATGAGATTGAACATCTACGGTCAACTTTCGTGATGAATGGCTATTCTAGCAAGGATATAGATCGAGCACTTCGCTCTTGGCAGAGAATCAGGAGTAACGACGAACAACAGTCGTCCATGGGCAAAGTTTCTCTTCCGTTCATTAGTAAGGTCACAGACCGCATTGGGAAAGTTTTAGGCAAGTGTGGGGTGGAAACTATTTTCAGACCCACCAGGAAAATAAAAGAATTCTTAAGGTCGACAAAAGATGCACGACACCCTTTGGCTATACCGGGGGTATATAAAATTCCTTGTAGTTGTGGACAGGTTTACATCGGTACCACAAAGATAAGTGTGAACAGCCGTCTTGTTGAACATAAGAGGAATTGCCGCCTGGGTCATACGGATAAATCGTCCGTAGCGGAACATGTTTACCAGGAAGGTGATCATGAAATGAAATTCAGCGAGACGAGCGTCATATCAAAAACCTCGCATTATTATGCACGCTTGTATAGAGAGGCTATCGAGATTGATAAACATCGTAATAATTTTAACAGGAAAGACGAAGGTGTTAAACTGGGTAAAATTTGGATGTCAGCGTTGCACCGCAAGCGTGACGATCGATTACTTTCAATCGAGAATGTTGGCATTACCAGAGACAATCTCATAGCCGACGCCACGTGATCGACAGTGGCGCCCTCTGTATTATCTATATAACCAGCGCTTCCTCGAGTTATCTTCGCAGTTCGCCGCTTTACTTCCGAGGATATCTCCCGCAGTCGGAGACGAAACGTCAGGAGAGAGTTTTATATTTCGACCACGGCCTATCAGCCCGGAAGTTTCAAGTGAAGTCTCTGATAAACTGTTCGTTTAAACGGTTCATGTGCGCGGAAAACAACAGCAGTACGATTACAGTTCTGAGGCTCACTTTCGTTTCTACTGTACGTTCGCCATCCTGTGTAATATATTAAATTCTATCAACCAGTCACATACAAGTACCACTGTTATCAATAGAAAATGTGGTACATTTCTAATGCCATTTGAAACCTGTGAAGACGAAATATAGATTTTCACCTGTGTCTACCACGTGAAATATATACCGCACGTTAAAAGTGAGGCGCGTCTCAGACGAGATGAGTTTCCTAAACTCACTCTGACTGCGATAATCATTTTAGCTCCTAATAAGATCATGGTTGTTTCTAACGGTGCGGCACACTTTTAGTACCTGATATGGGAAATACTTCACAGCTGACAACCTCACTTTAGCGCATAACGTCGTCCATATTATAACGACAACTCAAAAGGTGAAGTGTAAAACAGTGTTCAGTCAGAGTTGCTACGCAATGCCACTGGCAGCAGCAGCTAGATAATCGGGTGCCGAAGCGCTGTTTATAAGCGCCCATCCAATCACCAGGCCATGGAATTGGCAGCCACTGTAACTGGACTGCCTCTGTTCATCGTCTGATAAAGTGGACGGCAGATCCAGTGGCCGTCCAGCATCGACTGGCCAGCTATCAACTGCCGATCGTACGTCGAGCTCCAAAGTTCAAAGCTAACCGCTGCTAAGTACTTCGCTTGCAGACTGCAGCGTAACCCAAGCTGCGAGTCATTTACCGGCAGCTGCTACCACTGCCACTGATCTAGCTCCAGCTGTGGTTTGCATAGTGTTACATCAGGCCCAACTAAAACTAGGGCGTTCTCCCGGTCTGAACACGCCAGTGAAGCCTCGCTTCGTGGAGCCGTTGCCCAATCATTCTTTATAGCAACGTGGCGAGCACGCCTGCACGTTCCTCGCAAATGTGCAGATGTGTCTGTGATCCTGTGGTTAGTAAAAACTTCTACCCAGCTGTTGGCGTCTTGCTGACTGATTCCTGATCTCCACGGCTACCCGCTTAAAATCAGAACTCTTTGGTAGGGTTCAAATGGCTCTGAGCACTATGGGACTTAACATCTGAGGTCATCAGACCCCTATAACTTAGAACTAATTAAACATAACTAACCTAAGGACATCACACACATCCATACCCGACGCAGGATTCGAACCTGCGACCGTAGCGGTCGCGCGGTTCCAAACTGAAGCGCCTAGAACCGCATGGCCACTACGGCCGGCTCTTTGGTAGGGAGCAGCCAAGCTAGCCTGATAAAAAGAAGTACGGCACACCATACCTTCAATAGCAATCATACCATATTTGATCATCTAAGTAGTGTTCGGGCTCGCGATTTGCTCCAGGGTTCTTCTACAGACGGATGCTAAGGATTTAAAATACATTGCTTTATAATTTCGTGCATCCATTATTTTGCTTTTCTAACACATAGGCGATTAATACGCCTCAGCCCCACAAGATATGTAATCATAATAGATTCTCCCTTAAAATTATTTGGAAAAATTCTAAATTAATTTATAAATGATTGATGGAGAGAAAGACAAATTTGTAATGAATTCCAATTAGTTATTTTGTAACAATATATGAGGAAGAATCCAGGCAAACGAAAATTTACGGCCAATCAGTGGTTTTAAAACACCTCAAACTGTTTTACATCTTCGAGTAATTAAAAATAGGATACATAATGCTGATGTGCTACCGTTATCAGAAGAAAGATTTCTATGAAATGTCGGTTATCTAATTTATGCACGATCCATCCCATTTGAAAGTAGGAATAAGCGGCACAAATCCAATAAAGTCTTACAGTATATATTGAACAACTGTAAACGGAACACAAGATAGGTGTAGTACGGGGTCATTAGGTTGAGGAAAGTCAGACCCTCGTTATAGCACTTACACCTGTAGAGAAAGAGCTTTGCGACACTATCTGCTACACATTCTTTGGAACTCTTTATTTGAGATGAAAATACGGTTCCCCATAGCTCTTGTATAAAAAAATAAAAAGAAAGAAACAGAATGAGTGTTAACAGTCAAAGGATATGAAAAGATTCTCCTAACAGAAAAGGGAGTGGGGATGAGGTTGTAAAGTATTTTATGGTGTATATGGAATATGCATTGTTTTCCTTTCAATCCTTGCTCTAGAGGGGATAAGCAGGGTGCTAGGTTGTTGATGTACAGAATATCTAATAATTAATCAATACTTAAACATACTGCTCTAAAACCGGCGGTACATTTAAAATGAGCGGCCGATGTTTTTGTAGGCCACAATGTCGATATCCTTTTCCATCGATAAATCAGTACTTTTCTTCGATGTATCCAGGACCGATTATGACAGTTTTTAAATATCGACATATCTGATTCATGATATTTTTACAAATATCAGCAGTCCTAGTTTCTACCTTCAGGCTTCATGACCTGAACGCATTGAAACTGCCCTGACAACAAGAGAGAGGATTAGTTGTGATGTTGCAGAATATTTCATCTAATGCCACCAAGGTAGATCATCCATTACCCACAGGGCGAGGCTGAGATTTCTCGTGAAACTGCATGAAACTATCTCAAACTCTAAGCTGGTAGATTGTAGACCGCTATGGATGAAGTAACGCCGACCGCTGTTCTGACATCGTTCAGTGACAGGTCAGAGTGGAATGGTCCCTATATCATCACTTTCCTTGTACTAGTACTCAGAATTTCAGCCACAAATGAATATTACCCTTACTAAACGAAATTGACAAACTGAATTTAACTTGTAACATTTATATTTTGTAAGTGGGAGGGGTAACGATGGGGCAGAGTGAGTAGGGAGGGAGACCAAGGAGACCAAGGCTCTGCTCGAATATACAGGGCGATTCAGCTGCCACTACAGCTGTCACTTTATGCAACCGGCAACGCAGCTAACCTTAATAAACCATGCACTTCCCGTGCACAAACTATTCTTTCCACATAGGAAGCATACAGGACTTCCAGGAACTTTAATGTAGTTAAATGTAACACTGTGATGAGCTGTCGCTAGAGCCCATAGTTCTTGAGTTCTTCAAGAAAAACGTACGAGAAGTATCTTCAAACCCACCCCCACTCCCTCGCACAGCCTCCATCGATCAGGAGCTCTAGTATATTGCTCATGGCGCTTCCTCCTGCCACCGTACAAATAATGTGCGATTGCAGGAATTATTTCGCACTTTCGACCTTTTTTGGTCTCTTTTACTGGCCTAGTTACGCCACTGGCTTAGTCGAGAACTTACAGGTTGCAAAACCGACGTTTGTGTAAATTTTACCAGACACTTTTGTAAACTTCAACAGCATAAAATTGACAATTACATCGTTGCATTCATCAAGCCTCATTACTATGATATCACTGCACTGAAGTCGGACCGGAATGTCAGCATAATTAGTTTTAGCGTAACGTTTACATAAGTCGTTTTCGTTCATTACCCACACGGGCACACTTAAATTAGTAATGTTAATGAAGTGTCCGATTACACAGGTGTGGTAATAGCCCAATCAACTGAGCCCAAAAAATGCCGAATAATGGGATTAATTAGCGTAGTCGGAGATCCTTGCTTAGAGTGGTAGAAGGGCGTGACACAGACGACATATTAAAAATTCTGACTGGTGAGGGACAATAGTGAGTTGGAGCTGCGTTGGAAGGTCATTTACGTGCGTTTTTCTTGAATAAATGTAAAAGCAGGGCCTTCAGCGATAATGTGTCCCATTACACACTTTTTATTACATTAAAATTTGTACAAACGTTTCTGCTCATTTGCTGCAGGATCAATAGTTTTAGCGTAGCGAACGAGAGAATATGAAAATCTCGCTCTTTGTTTATGTTCCAGATCTAACATTGCGGACTGCATAAAACGTCAGCGATAGGGGAACTAAATCACTCTGTATAGTCCAGTCAAACGCTGATTCTTAGTCGAAAGTTCTGTAGATACATTCTTGACAAGCTTTCTAAATATTTTACAGCGCGCTGAATACGAAATTTTGAAGTCCTGCGAAAATTTCGTCCCGGAAGTGGGTAAATTATGAAAAACCATGAGAAACGTGATTTTTCTGGGTTCTTCGCTTATAAACTGCAAAAGACTTTATTTTCTGCAGATTTGACTAATCACAAGATAATCACCAAAATCTATATTGTGGTATATTGTACCCTCTTAATTTTCATAAATAGTCAATTTGCCGAAAATTGCGTCGTTTCCTATTTATAAGCGAACAACTCAAAAATGCTTACGGCGCCAATGTATGGTAGAACTTTGAAATCTCAGATTATCCACTATTTGGCCATTTTGAGCACAGTTTTACTCAACTCTGTAGTGAAGGCGCAGAAGCGGATGTCGGCTCAACAGTTGCGCTGATGTAGAGGCTTGTGCAGAACAGACCACCATGGAAAGCTGCATCATACCAGTCCTCGGTATTATGACCATTATAATTATTTATTTGAACGATAGTTCAATTCTTTTATCTTGGCGATTCGTGCATGCCCGCCCAGACGCGGGAGATCGCTGCGTTGCCAGTCGTACGCGCCAAGAGAAGCAGCGCCATAGTATAGTTCGCAAACTTATGTATAGGGGGGAGCGCGCAGATTATGAAGTAAAGCCACCACGGCCGCATTAACCCTTTCGCTGCTACAGAGACGTGCTCCCCGCATTCCGCGATGTACGCGATTTTGTCATCATTGCACTGCTCGCCTGTGCAGACACACGGTGTTTCGACTGCTTTGTCATTCGATTTCACAAAAACTATTTGGCCCAAAAATTGGATTTTTACACATCTTCTTGACTGATACGTTCCCCCCATAAATAATTTAATTTTGTTTCGATGTTCAACGCAGTTATTGTGCAGCATTAGATGTAGTAAACCATTGCACGAATTTTTGAAGAGTTTGCAGAGGTAAAAGTCCATAGCGTATACTTTCCGTATGGTCGATTTTAGTTGCCACTAGAAATTTCAAATAATTACGTTCAAACGAATAAAATTCATGAATTAATACACTTCGATATTGTTTTTAAAATAAAGAAAATATTAAGCACCGATCAAGGTTTGAACTCAAAACCTCTTGCTTATCAGCCATAAACTTTAACCGTTACGAGAACGCAGCACAGCGTTCATTATTTCTCCCCCTACCTCTCCCAGAGTACTTTACAATATCACACAAAATACCGACAAACACTGTTGGTATAATTATGAATTACTCACGTTTCGTCGAAGTACAATAGGAAATAAACTATTACCGCTGTTCTTTATTGCGAAAAAGCGGTTAGTGAGAATGATACAAACACATTTCCTTGCTATCGCCTGAATTAGGAGGCTTATTGCTTGTTTGGTTTAATTAATAATTAGAATATGAAGCAATAAAGAATGCTTTTTCCAAACTTTCTAGAAAATAAAGTCTGCTATCAAGACATTGCTTTTGTTCAATTACTTTATTTATGACTGAACGTTTCTAAAACTGAAGAAATTGGTCCGTGCTCTGCACTGCAGTCGAGCTCTGGCAACATCACTCTCTGTTCATTGGCTGACTGTGTTTTGTGACGTAAGATGCGCAGAACGAACCTAAACTCGGCCGCCCTAATAAATGACGCGCACTTTAGTGGCTCCTTAAAAATATTCGTCAATACATTTAAACTGAATTTATCAACTAAAAACACTTTCCAAGCTACCGCCGAGGACGAAATTGTAAGCAAATGTATCGGATAAGGATCTCATACTGTAGCTTATAACAAAGTAAGTATATATAGAGAGAAACAGATGTCATTAAGCTGCTAGCTTGCATTTTCGACGAACAGTGGCGTTATGCATGGTGGAATTGTTTAAGTGCAATAACAATTGAGTATGTGGAAGAAGGTTATGGCAGGAACATTGCGACTGAAGAATTAATGTAATACAGTCGTGGTAGTTTCATACTACCGTAATTGGGGGCATTATTATACTGATTTTAATGGGCTTGCATCCAGCGTCCTGACTGCAACAAAGAACTATCCATGACAATAAGGGCACCATGTACAGATTCTCGGAACAGCAACGTCTCAGACTCCTTTTAGATTACATTTAACGGAAACATATTACTCGATTTCATTCATCAGATCTGGTGAGGTACATTGGTGGTATATCTACAGAGCATGCAATTTCATCTTGAGTGGTACAAGTAATAAACTACAAAATACGGTGAAGAGATGTAGTTAGATGCCAAGTTACGTATCAGTAACGTATTTTCCATATTTCTAGGGAGGGCCGCCATATCGTATTTCTCTTATTACTAACCTCGGTAATTTTTCAAGAATTATTTATTACGGTATACGTAACTTAGAATAAAAGATGAGAAATATAAGCAACGTTTTCGAATGGTGACTTGCAAATGAGGTGAATTAATAAAGACGTTTAAATTCGAAGAAATGAACCGTTTCCCGAGGGACGAATCTCACATGATAAAATTAATATTGATGTTGCACTCATTTCCCTACATTTCACTCCATTATCATTCAGAACCTTCCGTTTCCCGTTTAGATAATATTTCTTCATGTTCTCAGATTCGAGCTAATTAAAGCGTTCCAGTGGAAAGAAGACAGTTTGCAGCTTGCCCATGACTCACAACATTTGTCTGAGATTTCTTTTCGTTGAAATATCGATCTGATGGAGCAAATTGGAGTAAAAGTGCTACAATGGCTAGCCTCGGTCTTTAGAAGATGGAATTAACGTCACCTGACAAGGGTCTTGGTAATATCTGTGTTCTATATAACGATATAATAAACAACCAGTTGAATAAAATAAATTTAATTTCTTTACCGGTTTTCGACACTTAGTGCCCTTATTCAGAAGGTAGAATCTGCACATTATTTTTGATTGGCAGCACTGCGACAGGTATAAACCTCTGAAGAAGAGCACTAAGTCTCAAAATCGGTAAAAAATTTAATTTCTTTTACGCAACTGGTTACTTATTATTTCGCTATAAATGACTACAGTTTCTGAGGATGGATGAAATATTGTATGGATAAAATATTGTATCTGTTTTCTGTACATAAACATGTAAAATTGCGTTCATCTGTATTCTGTCTCTTCCTGCACACGGTTTTTCTGGGCCAGACAAACATTTTGCCTCTAAAATTATAGATTAGTTAGTTAACACTATAACATAGTTGACACACTACAATTCAGCATTTATTTTGCATTTTTCAGAATCATTGTTTTATCAAAAATGTGTATGTTTCGTTACATTTCTGCCGATGATGGTCATTTATAATGTGGTGGCTTTAATTTCATATAAACGGTTTCATACGGTTACCGTATTTACTCGAATCTAAGCCTCACTTTTTTTCCGGTTTTTGCAATCCAAAAAACCGCCTGCAGCTTAGAATCGAGTGCAAAGTAAGCGGAAGTTCTGAAAAATGTTGGTAGGTGCTGCCACACCTAACTTCTGTCGTCGAATATATGTAGCGCTACGCAGGAATGCTTTGCAGGCTCAAAGATAAATACTGACGCCAAAACCTCTGCGTCAGTGAATAAATTTAAAAAAAAGAAAAATGTGGGAGACGACCTTTTTTCTCCGCCCCGAGTTTCGACCACTGCATTTTCATACATTATCCAACGAAGTAAATACGAATTCCGTATTGTTCATCTTAGAATGTAGCAGTATTTCAGTGTACTACGAAAATCCGTCTGGCAAGACTGTTTGAGATGTTTGTCAATATGGTGAACTCTACGTTCTGAATTTTTTCCTACCTGTGAGAAGAGATGGTTGCTAATAGGAACTTTTATGAATTGTGAATCACATGCAGAATTCTCTTCACCATAAGAATAATATGAATATAAAAATTTTGCCATGTATTCTTTCGTGTTTGCTGCTATCTCATTTAAATCCTGTCTACCTAATAAACTACGGAACTAGAGTGAGACTACAGCAAACGCGGAAGAATATACATATCATGTCATGTTTGTATTCGTATTATTCTTATGCCTAATAGTGATAGAGTCAGAAATGAAGCACAGCAATTGACTATACTTTTAAATCTAAGGTGACACTAATTTCTGTACAGAATGTAATGTACTAAAGGGACGTCTGCAAAGATTTTGGAACGGAGAAAAATTTTCGCTAAACTCTCGTTCAGAACATCTTCTATCATAAGTAGTCTATTATTTGGTTCTTGTTGATCATTATCACAGAAAGCAGCAGAGTAAGTAACAACAAATAGCAGTCTCTTGCCATTGTTTCGCTAGTGAGACGATTCCTCTCTCCTTTTTATTAAAAAAAATTGTAAGCGGAGGTAGCGTGCACAAAAGCAAGCCATGCCGCGAGCGGTGATAGGTTGTAAACACTCAGTATCAGAATGCGACAAACAATACATGACACAGTACAGTAATGCTTTTTCAGCTTAGAGTGACGTAAACACCTATAACAAAGAGAACGGCACTTACCAGATCAAAGAAAAATAAGCAATAAATTCAAACCAGACAAAGCACGTGAAAAAAGAAGGGTACCCGTATAAATACGGACGGAGCGCCTGACGCATAGCAATGGCTACCTGGTAAAGCTTAACTGCTAAGCTTATGACTCGAACCAAACTACTGTAGCTGTATCTTCATTCGACCTATATTGTGTCTCATATTACAATGGACCAACTTTGTTTCGATTTAGAGGTAAGGCCTAAAACTTTTCTGTCACCTGAATTTCGAGCCTCAAATTTCAGGTGCGGCTTAGATTCGAGTGCAGCTTAGATTCGAGTAAATACAGGTAGGTCATTTGATACTTTTATGAAGCCCTGAGGATACTACACAACCTAAAAGTATTGTTCCTTTACTCTGTGATCCTGTTGGTCTAGTATATACTAATAAAGGCCATACAGAGCAATACATTTATATAATACTGGTATTTATCCTCTTTTTTCCTTGTAGAAAGCCACACTGAGTTACAAAATTCCCATTCTGAATCATGCATATGCCTCTGAGTTCCATATAAAATTATATGAAATGATATTTTATGATACTTTCTCAGCTTTGATGTTTAGACTATGTAAAACTAGGCCACTTTGTGCAAAAGGTGGATGTTTACTGTCACATTAGCAATTAATATCAGCAGTTATTTAACGTAAAACTAGGGCACTGTGAACCTCAAAGAATATTTTGTCATCTTTTAGTTATTAAGGTCAGCAATTATTTCTTTGTAAAACTTGGCCACTTCCAGCCATAAATATGATGTCTGTAACGTTTTATAGCAACTAAGATCAGCATTTAAGTAGGTAAGAAAGCAACTTGGCGCCTCTGTGTGGCATTTTCTGTTCAACTATTTTAGATATTAAGATTTGCATGTATTTCATGTACTAGGTCACTTGGAGAACCAATCATTTTATAGCTTTTAAGAACAGCATTTATGTGTGTAGGAAGGCTACTTGGAGCCTCTGATTGATGTTTGGTCCACAGTTGTTTTAGTTACTAAGACATGCATGTATTCCAAGTAGAACACCACCTGGAGCCATTCTTGATTAAACTGTTAGGTTTTCTTTACTAATTATCTCATAGTATTGCACAAACAAGGCCACTCAGAGCAAGCGTTCTAACTCTGATTACATTTAATGAGAAGTTTGTCCAAGCATTTACGTCAAGAGCCAGGAACTTCAAATTGACACTGCAATTTTAAGTAGCTATGTACTCATGCATACTCTATGACAGCGATGTAGCCAGCCTATGACCTTCCATTAATATGCATACTTTAGATAACGTCCATATGCAGCCTTGCTATGAGTCTTTCTTATTGCCTTCTTAAAGATTTTGTCATGATGTTTTCTATGTAAAATGAGCTTGTAGCGATCTCATTATGTTCTAATATACCTAGCAACTGCTGTATGTATTATGAAAGGTATATAGGCCACTTTAGGCCATTATGAAGGATTATCCAATTCCAATAATATCGTGTTGCCTTGTTTGCTTCTCTTTATATTTAGTTTATTTAGTATGTATCCTAGTAGTGAAATACCCAGAGACTGACTGATGCCACATTTCTAGAGAATTGTTATACTTACAGGAAGAATGTTGTAACACTTCTCATTATATTGTATAGAACTGACATGTCATAATGTACATCACTATGGCTTAGTCCAGTTCATGGTTTTATTAGGATATTGCATCTTTACTGTTCACTGTTCCAACATTTATTAGAAGTTGTCATGTTGCCACACTCAGTTTAGGCTGATTTAGAACTTCCATAGTCATTTTCCTATATTTATTAGGATATGTTCCACTACCTTACCTGTCTTACTGCTTCCCACCTTCCAATTTCCTCCCTCTACTCATGGCACTGGAGATGCTGGATATCAGCTTTCATACTTGAGTGTCGCTATCCACAATATGGATCGATGAGGAATCTTTAATTTCTAATATAGTGATGATGATCATCATCACAATATTGATGTACTGAGAACAACAAACTTTGAGTATTGGTAAATATGGTGCCAGGTACCAACTGTACGTTTGTACTGCAATGAGACTACAGTGACTTGTTTAGCTGTTCTTGGAAGCTGGACCAACCTACTATGGCTAATGCTCAGATGTGAGGCTGCAAGGAATTAGACTTTATAATGCAGCCACATCTACATGTTTATAAGTTTCAGCCATGCAAGAACCCTTCCTTACCCATTTTCTCATTATTTTCTTGATGACTACGGATATGCTTTACTCTTAGTTTCACTAATGTTATGCACCTTCTAACAACATGATTTGAGAACATTCTGTATATGAGATGACAAGACTTTACGTTTACTGCTTATGAACCAGAGCACCAGTTTGCTCAAGAGCTCAATGATTTGTATTGTCTTTAGGATTATATTTTAAGGATTATGTAATAACTTTTATTCCTATTGTTAATTCTGATGTGAGAAAAAATTGCCCTACATTTGTTGTCCATTGCACATCCAAGCCATATGGCAGATTTAACAAAACCCACTGGAGGGCTATGTTGGGGGCCACTGGTACTTGGGGCCCGATTTTGTAATATATTTCATGAAAAATGATATGAAATGATTATCACATGTAGAATAGATTTATCTTTGACACCACTGACCAAAGATGTTACCTGAGGGGTAGAATCGATTGTAAGTAGGGGCCTGCAGAGCGCAGTAGCAGTTGCCGTTGCTCTTTGTTAATGATAGGATGTAAGAGTTTAAGCTAGTGGCTAGCTGTGAGAATTTAGCTGTTGGCCTATGGACGCAGCATAATACAGTTTTTAAGGTAATGAAATTCTGTATATTTCGTTTTAAGTATGCAGCAGCGCAGTGTGAATTTTGCTAACTGCAATAGTACTGTCCCTTTAATGCAGGAACCAAGTATCTTCCATCAGATGTAATGTATAAGTTGACTAGGTATGCCTGATTTGTAATTTTGAGTATTTTGTAATCCTAATAGAAGGAAGTTAAATTTTGAAATCTATTTTGTCAAACGATGTCAGGGCTTTTGTCCTGCAGCGATCCAAGTATTGTTACCTACGTCAGTAAGTGAGAATTGTAGAACAGTTGAGAAGTTCACTGATTCTGAAGTTAATGTAAAATATTTCGTATTATATATTGTGAAGGAGAAACTTTATTTTCGAAATCAAGGATTCGGTCTTAGTATATCCTGTTATTAGTACCTCATCGTTTACCATGTCGTATGACATTCTTTGCATGAGCTGTTTTATGGCTGGCATTGCAATTCGATGAGCGAAAATTCTTATATTTTGTATGCCTACTGCAGAGAGAACAGAATACCCACATTACCTCCGTTTCGACTCAAGATCTAAGAAAATTGTGTTTAATTGTTTATTTGCATAGCGAATGTTATGAATTTATTGCACTGGGCCATAGAACTCGGTGCTCACGAGACTGAGTAAATCTCAGAGGGGTTGATTTCGTTATAGACATTACATACCAGATTAAGTTGTTTAATTTTTCTTTGGGATTACTGTAAAACTGATCAAGCATATCATTTGCGCAGCAAACATCACACACTAAATCTGGATAACATAAAGTTATATAATTAAAGAACGTTACAAGTAAGCTCGATAACAAGACAAATTCTTAAAGCATTTCAATGGTCGGTAAATTAACACTACAGAAGATTTTATTGAGCACGTCGGTGAGCAGTTGATTAGATAATAAAATAGCGTCTATGAACATGTCAGTGGACAACAAAGTAGAAAAAGTAAATGCCGAACTGAAATCATACACTCAGGCCCAAGAAGGTTTTTAACATAACCATGAAGAAAAAATAGATGACGAAATTAAGATGGTAAACAGAAAACAAGAAATTAAAAGTAATAAAATTCTTCTGAAATTAATCGGTACGTGGATATTCTTAAGGGACAGAGAGCGGAAGTTCAAACGAGCAGAGAAACACTGTTACAAGGTTTCAACAAAACATTTGATAACAAATGGGTTTGTATGGTAATAGAACGAAAATCAGATGTTGACGTAAAAATTAAATTTTAGAAAGTAATATAAGTTTGAAGTGAGGGGTCCACTGTGGGCCGAAGTGCGCAATAACCCTGGGTTCGGTGTGGACAGCTGTGACCTGTTGTGGGGTTGTGAGCCACTGAGGACTATATCAGGACGAAGCCTCTCCGTCGTCTCTGGATCCCCAGTTTAAATACAATACAAGACATATTACGCGAGCATAAGGGTAACAAATCAGATTGGTGTAAAGTAATAATGATTCCTCTTGAATCATATGGAACAGAAAGTTAAATTAGGGCAGACAGCTGAAATGAAACAAATGTTCTGTCTCAGCATTTTACGAATAAACTATGACTGAACCTGACTACGCTGGAATGCCCGATGCCGGTGCGATATCAATAGCTGCTGCAGGATCATGTAGCAAACCATTTAGGAAAGGAGCTGTCGTGCGTTTCTCATTAAGGGTAGTTGTATTACCTTTGAAAATGAGTTTTTAGTAGAACCTAATAAGCACAGAAGTCATAGTAGCTCGGGGCTGGATGTTGAAACAGAGAGATTATTTACTGAAACAAAAAAATCAATATCTTGTTCAGTCGGAAATAAAATAAAAACCTCTAAGAAAAATTTTAATGAAGTCAATGGAACGAACGACAAGAACGTAAAACCACAGGTAACTATATTGCCTGCATATTGTAGTTTAGGTAATGTGGAAGAGAATCATCACGTTCGAAACCAAAGTGGGGTTTAGTAGTACGAGAGCAAAAATGAAGAAATGGTTAAACACGTGCTGATACATCACCAGAAGAATCTAAATCTACATGACTACTCAGCAATTCATTGTTAAGTGCCTGGCCAACTTATGTTGAATCACATTCAGTATTTTTCTCTGTCATTGCACTCTCGAACGACGCAAGGGAGAATCAAAACTTTCTCTTATTTAATTATGATGATCATTTCTCCCAATGTAGGTGGGCGCGATGTTTTTACATTCAGAGGAGAAAGATAATGACCGAAATTTTGTGAAAACAACATGCCCCAACGAAACACGCCTTTGTATTAATGATTATCATTTTATCTGATATATCATATCCGTTACACGCTCCCCTCTATTTTGTGACAATATAAAACGATCGGCACTTATTTGAAATTTTTCGATCTCCTCTGTCAATCCTATCTCGTACGAACCCACATGCGCAACAGTACTCCAAAATGGTCAAGTTCAGTGTAGTCATTCTCTTTAGTAGGCCTATTGCATCTTATAAATGTTCAGCCAATGAATCATAGTCTTTGGTTAGCTTTCCCACAATATTATCTGTATGATCTTTACAATTTAAGTTATTCTTAAATGAAATCCCCTAGTATTTACTAGAATTCACAGCCTTTAGATATGAGCGCAAGACTTAGCGCATTCCCTATAGTACTCGTGTGGATTACTCCACTTCAATTGCCACTTTTCACACCCTACAGATATCGTGTCTAAATCATTTTGATATTGGTTTTGATCATCTGATGACTTTACGAGACGGTAAATGGGAGCATAACCGGGAAACAGTCTTAGAGGGCCGCTCTGAATGCCTCCTAAATCGCTTATATACCTTAAGAACGGCATTAGGCCTATATCACTTCCTTTTGGTGCACTATATATCACTTCTGTTTTACTCATTGACTTTCCGTCTGTTACTTTGAAGTATAAGTATGACATTTCCAACATGAAACAACGAATCAAGTCACACAAGTAAGACGATACTACACAAACAGACAATTTGATGAGGAGTGCTTGTGAGCAACGGTGTCAAAATCCCTCTGGAAACCTAGAAAATTTGAATCAATTTGGCATACTCTGCTGTTAACATTGATTACTATGTGCTTGAAGTAAGAGATAGCTGAGTTTCAAAAGAACGATATTTACTCATTCAGTGCTGTTTGTCAATAGATCGTTTCCATAGAGGTCATTCGTGATGTTAGAACACACCGTTTGTTCCAAAGTCCTACTGCAAATACCCGTTATTAATGTGGAAGTTTTTTAAATATACAAGAAGGTTGTAGCAGGATATTTAAAAAATCTAAGATGGCGTAACTAGTGTACTTCTGCCAAGTTTAAAACGACGATAAATTTGTGAATAAATTCAATACGTTGGAAGTATGCGCGTTGTGGTTTTTATCCACACTGAAGTCATAATCCATCCATCATGTACAGAACTATCTTAATGAAGTGAATTATTTATTAAAACTGTGTAATGAAATTTACTATACTGTTGCGTCTACATCTGTATTATTTATCAAAAGAATGTAAGCTGCACCCGAATTCTGTTACATCAGTAAAGTTAATTTATCTCGATGTTTTATACTTCAGTAATAAAAAAATTTAATATTAAATGTGCCTGAAGTTCTGTCTCGACAAAAAATTTCATCTCTCTCTCTCTCTCTGTCTCTCTCTGTCTTTCTCTCTCTCTCTCTCTTTCTCCCACACACACACACACACACACACACACACACACACACACACACACACTCCCGTACGAACACACACCACAGATGCACACCTGAGAAATATCCAATGCACACGTTTCCAATACTGAGTGCCGTTGGAGGCCAGATGAACGAGGGAGAGAGAGCGCTCCTGCGAAGTCCTTGACTACCTTAGCGTTAGATATCACAAATATGAAGGACCAGTTAGCAGCAGCAGCAACCAGAGTGATTGTCTTCATGCCAGCAGCAGGATACGCGTCAGAGGCGAGATAACTCGAAGAAGCTGCCGCCAACAGACGAGCCAGAAAGCAGACTTATTCAAGTGGAACATTTTCGTCGGACAGCTATGATCCTAAGTTTGTTACGTAGTCAGTTTCATGTTCCATGGATCAGTTTGCATGATACTTCATAATGATGTGGAAGGAGTCATTTTACATTCACATAGCCAATCAATTTTTTAATATGGTTACATGTTTATCATTTCTAACTTTTTAATTTTTGGTTTTTATTCTACTTTATTTTATTACTCAATATAGAATTCATATCCACCACATTACGGTAAGAGATATTCTTCTACGGAACACAAGGAGTTGTCAAGGAGAATCGTTTTTAGACTTTTTTCTAATTTAACTTTGCTCTCATCAGACATTTTATTTTACTGGATAAGTGACGAAATTTCATTGCAATATTGCGCATCCGCTATTTTACGAGAGACAATTTTATGAGGAGTAATGAGTATCATTATTTCTTCTGGTATTGTAGTATGTACATCATTGTTCCTTTTGAACTGTAGTGGAGTATTTACAACAAACTTCATGAGAGAATAAATACACTGCGAAGCAGTAATCAGAATGCCCAGCTACTTGAACAGATATCTACAAAATGATCGCGGGTGAGCACCACGTATTGTTCTTACAGCATGTTTCTGAGAAATAAAAATTTTCTTTTTTAAAGATGAGTTGCACAAGAACATTATTCTCCATGACGTTATTGATTTAAAAATATTAAAAATGTGCCAGCTTACTGGCATGTCTCCCCCCAAAATTTTCAGTGATTCTGAGTGCTTATTTGGCTGAACTAACGCGTTTTAGGATACAAGAGAATTTTCCACTCTATTTATTATTTCCTAACCATGTGTTACATTATCATTGTTGTAGTACCCCCAAACGATGGTTTTCATTGTTTTAATAACGTCATATTATTTATCATGAACAACAAATGTACAAATTCATGCTACTTCCATTACGGCCATTGGTTATGAAAATGACTCATTCACGCCGAAATTATATAAAAATATTGACATAAATCAACTAGAGTTTCGTTTCAATATATTTTTCGCACAGGTCTTCTCTTTACCATGTCAGGTCACAATAATAAAACTGAAACAAAATAAAATTCTAAGCAGGTAAGGTAACCATACCTGACTCAAACCAATTTATATCTCAAGTAGTATCGAAATACCAGGATGTAACAGTACATGTGGCCATAACGTGACAGTGGGTGTTAGCTACTGACAATCGCAGTGATTTTATGTGCAGTTACAGATACGAATAAAATGAATCGTTCTATTTTATATTAAAATGCTTTTATATTAAAATGCTTTCTATGCTTCCACTGTTCTGCAAACAGCTGCTTTCTTTAAAATTACTCCTCATCACGGAAACGCTCTAGTTGTATGTGCGTATACGACTATCATTCTCCAAATAACATACAGAAGGGAAAACCGATAGAGGTACTCAAGGTACCCTCCGCCACACACCGTCAGGCGGCTTGCGGAGTATGGATGTAGATGTAGATACTCACAATGTCAGCATCACCACATTCAGATACATGTGTTAACCTGGCAGGCGTCACTGAGAAGCATATTTTGATTTTCTGATTAAAAGTTACAGCCGTTTCTACCGATTTAAGTCTATCAGACGAATGCTTGACACGCACATACACACACGAACAGAAACAGCGTTGTTACGTGTACATACTCAAGGTAAGTGTCAAACAAAAAGTATATAACACATGAATACGACCAGCATACACACGAAGTTACGTCTAAAAGTCATGTAACATAAGCATAATTTCTTTGGTTATCGGTTAATGTTTCTGAAGGCACGTAAATAAATCACAGTTAAGTGCGGAAAAACAGTCACAGCGACTAAATATCCTGACACAGCGCCGGAAATGGAATTACCATGTAAGGCAAGACAGTAGGAAATACCACTTTCATTCCCTGAGTGGTCTGAGCACTCACCATTGGAGTCTTCCACATTTGACATTTGCTGCCTATTTGCAAGCTGATATAAATGAACTTCTTCCGTCGTTCCATCTTATTCTGCATCAAAGGATGCTTTTATCCCATTTTGAAAGACACTAGTGTGCAGCGTTTCTCACTTACAAACAAGCTTTGCTTCTCGTAAGCTTTCAAATCGATTGCTACTTCCGCAAAATTCCATTTCTAAAGTATCCTGTGTCACAACTATACTCTGACGTTCTTTTAAATAGAGGATATATTTATGTCTAAGTCCATAGAAAAAACCTACTCTAATATATCGTACACACCCCATATTTAAATTTGTTGCTAAAGGCTTGTACAATGCTGTTCGCAACGGTGCAACATCGAAATGAAGCAGAAGTCGGTGACAAGATACAATGAGAAACACAAACAATACATACATTGAAGTAAATACTACTAATTGACGAGATATAATGCATAGCGCCAATCCCTAGTCTAAATATTCTCAGTGCTTCATAGTGTTACTTTGGGAAAAAAAACAAGAAAATAAGTGCCTGTTCTGCAGCATAACACACTCAAAAGAGTTCCATGATGCAAGATCCTGTCACAGTTGCCAGTTATAAGCCATCACTTGCTTTAATGGTAAATATATGTCTAAATGATGCTAAATGTTAAATATTTGCTAAATGCTTTTACATAAAGAAAAGTATTATCTTTTAAGTAAGTTTCAAATAGTGACAAACACACAAAATTTTAATAAGAATTAGTGAATTTACTCATGGTATTTTTATTGCCTATGGTTGTGGTCACTTTCAGAACTGAAATTCATATTCGTATTAATAAGACTGAACCTT
Organism: Schistocerca nitens; assembly: GCF_023898315.1. Lineage (NCBI taxonomy): Eukaryota > Metazoa > Arthropoda > Insecta > Orthoptera > Acrididae > Schistocerca > Schistocerca nitens. The sequence goes on along the minus strand of NC_064617.1, from coordinate 461,820,109 downwards.
AAATTGCTGATGTACGTGCCTAACACCACAATAAAATAAAAACAGTGAATAGTGGAGGGAGTATGAATGAGAACAGTGGCGTTTTTAAGTTTACAACATAATAACAAGTTTTATTAATCTTTTTGTATCTACAACTAGCTGGTAAATCTAATACTAAAAGGACAAACACAAATCAGAAAAGAAATGGTGTTTCATTGGCAAAGCATACATTGGGCTAAAAGTCATACAAAGTCTTCCATTAATTAATCCCTTACACAACGCAGTCTGACATTTTGACATGGCTTTTCAGAAAGGAAGGCCCTCTCAATCGGATAACGAAAACCACAGTGAAACTCAAAAAATCTTTTTCGCAACAGTTAGCCACATCTTCTAGTTACCTCTTTAAATAGTCGCCGCTCCAACATTTGTCGTGGCGTTGTACAAACTTTTCAGTGCCGTTGTCACAGAAAGCAGACGCCTGTGTTTTCCACCAATTCTCCACGATGGTCTGCTTTTGGTTGTTTGTGCCAAAATGTTGTCTTCGTAGCCAGTGGTTCTTGTGAGCAGAAATGAACAACGGAGGGAGCCAATTAAGGGCTGCATTGTGAGTGATCAAACATTTCCCACAGAAAACGCTGCAGGAGCGTCTTCATTGTCCCTGCAGAATGCGGTAGAAAATTGTCTTGAACAAAGAAACGCATGACATTTAGGTCATGTGGGTTGCATAGCTTCAGGCGAAATCTCTCACCAGATCCACATACTTGGCGGGAGACACTGTTGGTTTAGGCATTTCTATGTGATCACGTGAAGCGATCGACAGACACACTACTGATACTTTCCCAAAAAATCTTTGCCAAGTTCCATCGGATTTTCACAGTGGCTCCCATTCCACGCCTAATTTGACCGTACTTCCCAAATAATCCTCGTACATTAATCAACTGTGAAGCCAAACTCTGTGTAAATGGAGTCAACTACAACCCAGCATACCACAAACCATGGTAGACCTGGAAACAGAGATCTGTGAATATCATTTAACAACCCTTCGCCGATACAGCACCATTTTGCCCTTTCACCTTGATTCAGGCAGCAGCTGAAAACAGGGTGCTGTCGGCGAGGAGTGATGTGCTCGGCAGCTGTAATGATCTGATACATCCACCAAAATTTTTAAACTACGCGATCTGGCGTTCTGATTATCAGAACGCGGAAATCTTCCCTGTCAGAGCCCTGAAATACCGGCAGATTTCAGTGTGAAGTGCACTCATTAGCTAGTCTGCACAAAGCAGTTGAGTCACAGGCCGAATAATGCATGCTGGAATTGCGAAACGTCGGACGGCCGACGGAGGACGATTAAGTTCACCCTCATATCACCCAATATGTCCGGGATGGTTGGCAGTTGCAATGTTGTTACAGTTGGAAACTATCACTGACTCTTAGTCCACCACAGAATGGAGACCAAAAGTCTCATCCACTATAGAAAGACTTAAAGTTCTCCTCCAGGGGAGGACCAAAGACAAAGAAGACCAAGAATCACATACACTTTCCACCAAGTCCCATTATGGGAGCCAAACTAGCAGAAAAGAAACCACCCCCACATTGCACAAAGTAATCCAACCACCCTCTACTCATTGAATCTCATCTCTTAATTGTTCTTTCGGCCTGGAAGCTAATCTACACGAAGCACTGCGGCTCCACTTTGTATATTCTGGGAAGAGCAAATCTGTCTTGTCTGATGAGGTAATATTTTAGACTAGGGAGGCGTTGTTCTCACGGTGAGCATGGCTATGTTTTGGCAAAAACTATCTACCTAGATGACACCTCAGCCCTTCATTGACGTAGAGATCTAGTCTTTCCACGCCGACCATATCCAATTTCTCAAAGAAAGCTGTTAAGCTTCCCAGATAGTTTTCCTAGTGAAATATGTTTTTACAGCTCGCTAAAATAACTTTACGACTTCGTAGCATCAGTGGCGTTACAGTCTTGCCTTCACTAACCTTCTGTCCGTATCGTCCCAACTTCTGACATGAGAATGCACAGAGTTTTATGACCCCCACCCCCCCACCCTCCGCACATAGGCTCAGTGTATAGAAGTCTCTCTTAAATAGCTTCTCAACCCAATTTCCACAAACTGGCTGCCTACAGACTGCTGCCAGGACCTCTGCAAGTACAGCCCACTGAGTGCTGCTTCCCAAAATCACTAACGCAGCCATGTCACTGCCCTCAGCATCTATGACCACCATTTGATGTTTCTGGCTGTTCTCTGTGGCCTCCACTACTGTCGCCTCGGATACAAGTTCTCTGCAGGCTACACATGCAGGTATATGAACACTGTGAACACAGTTTCCCACCCACAAATGTCATAAACCACTCATACCAAATGTATTACTTGGGAACCCAGACGTCATGGCCTACAATAAGAACGTTAATCCAACTGACAATGATGATGAAGTGCTACCTCTTATAAAAACCGAAATATGTTAGCCATAATAGCAGTGCTAAGATTTTTTATTTTCAAGTAAATCTTTTTTTTAGGAAAGAAATAATTATTGTTCACAATATGCATTGGTTTAAAACATTGCGTCGTTGTAGAAAATGAGAAAATCTGTCTGGGCTATGTTAATAACAATAACGTCGCAGATGAGGAACAAACACATAGCATGAGAATGGTATCACAGTGCTGAGACAATAATGTCCAAGGTGCTGTGTGTCATGGCTTAAGGTACGTGTGTACGTGCAGTGGGCAAGACTAGTCCCCACCTGGTACAATAGTTTATCTCTGTCATCGCGAGACATCCGTTGTAGCACACAATTGCACAAACCTCAGACTGGAAATATTTTTATGCAGTGATGTAGCTATGAAGCACTTGACGTAGCAATATAGTACCCCCTTTGTCAGAAAAGTTCCAGGACAGGTCTTTTTATTAATGAGTTTAGAACACTAAAAGGAACAACTTTTTATGTTAACTGGTATATGTGTGTCCTTGAAATGACCCTTGCCATGTTTCCGCACAAACTCCTTAAGTATGAGGGCTGTGCTTAGCAACACACGGTTTGGCTCCTTGGCACATTAGTAACAGCGACACAGTGAATGCTGATTGTGAACAATGAGTGAACATTAACCTTTTGGACGCTGCAGACGTGACATCCCGCCGCACTCCAGCTGTCCGCAGGTGCTGCGGACGTCGTTAGGCCGCTGCAATGGTATTTCCCACGGGCGCTGCGGACGCCATTCACTATCGCGGCCTGACAGGTATCTGAGTCCTTATGATGGAATTTAGCGTCAGCCGGTTCCGCATCCTGTCGTTCTGCAGACGTCTATAGCCGTTCAGCGGCATTTCCGCCGGATTTCACAGTTGCTGTTCGACATTCGTGCTGGCTGGTTCGTATGGTCATCTGCATTCAGCATCTGTTGTGTCTCTTAGCTTCCTACCTATTCATCAGAATTCGTTGAGTGCTGTCACTTTTGACTTCCACAAACAAATACCATGTAGGCGTAGTTGCACTGGTGAAGTGCTACTGGACATACTCACAAGGAGCGATAGTGACAGTGAATGTGTCATCTTCAGTGACATTAGTGGTATGATGATTCTTCAGAATACTCTCGTAGTAATACGCATCCAGTAGTTCACCTAGTTGAGCTCACCAAGGTAGTTCTTCTTCAGATTCTAAAGCGAAGACGAATCGATCAGTAAAAGGCCACGACTTTGTGATAAAATTGATCAGCAAAAGCGTGATTTCAGTCCAGCACTGTATGCATTTGATGACTCATCTTCAGGGCATAACTGCCAACTAGAGCCTGATTCAAGCGTTCTATACTATTTCAATCAGAAAGTCTGATGAAATTTGTAGCGATTCAAAAGAAACAATTTTACACTTTCACCGTGGCAAATACGTCGGAATGAGTTCATTCTCGACTCTCCAACTGGAAAGATACTTGGCCTGAGGCTCTGTACTGCTTCATTGGTATTTGGCTTATCATGGCCAGTAGTTAAAAAGTGGAGAAAATGGAAATATTGGCCGAGTGATGTACTTTTGAGCACTCCAATTTTCGGTGGAGTTAAGTCCCGTGACCGTTTTATGTTATTTTTGAGAATGTTGCATTTTAGTGACAAATCTGCCAATCGTGAAGATGACTGTTTAAAATAAGGAAAATATTTCATACAGTTCGTTCGGCGTACCGAATTGCGTTTGATCCATACAAAAATCTCTGTGTCGATGAAAGCCTATTATTGGTCAAAGGTCGTTTATCTTTTAAGCAATTCATTCCTTCAAAACGAGGTAGATTTCGAATCAAGACAGTCATGCCCGACTGTAAAACTGGTTACAGTGTGAATTTTATTGTATACATAGGCACAACAACAGAATTTGAAGTTCATAATTTGGAGAAATCCGGCGGTATAGTGACAACACTAATAAAGCCATACTGCGAACGTGGTCATGTCTTGTGCGTCGACAATTGGTGTATAGGTCTTCACAACCATACAACAGCAGCATGCTGTACTGTACGTAGCAACAGGCGCGATTTGCCGAAGCTACAGAAGAAATTGTAACGAGGAGAAGTAGAATTTATGTGAAGTGACACAATGCTTGCCATCAAGTGGCGCGAAAAAGGGAGAAGTGTTGATTTTAACTACCTGTAACACTACAGAAATGAGTAACATGGAAAGACAAACAGGAAGACAGGCGAGAAAGTAATAAATCCGCAATGTGATGTGAAACACAACGCAAGTATAGGCGCAGGACGCTTACAGTGTGTCCCGGTATCCAAACGCTTCAGTCGAAAATTGTTTGCGGGCGAATTATTGAGCTACTACAGACGAAATCAACGTTTGATTGTTACAGATTTTTCAGAGTTTATATCGTAAGTTACGTACAAAACACTGGTAATTATCAGTATGTAAAATAAGACTCAGATGTATAAAGTAATCTTATGACGTTTCGCAAGAACAACGTGCAAATGAAATAAAGCCTTTGATGAGTAGTTACCAGCATCAGCAGCCTCAGAGTCCATTATGTCTGTCGTGCAATTAACTTCCATATTCAAATCTATGGAATAAGTATCCAAAAACACTGTGTTTATTTGTAACGTCACTGATCACACTCAGACTGTCAGACAGTCGCGATCGCCTTGGTTCCTGAAATAATCATCATAGCCCGAGGTCGTGAGAACGAAGAGCTCAGGCACAGACAGCAGTCCCCGGAGATGGCTACTAGCGCAGGTAAACGGATTAGGTGACCTCAAGGGCGCGCTCGTACGGCCAGTCTGACGCACAACTGCAGCAATCAAAGAGTTAAGTTCTGCGTTAAGCTTGGAAAAACCCACAGTGATTAAGCAAGCGTGTGCAGGCGAGGCAATTTCATGAAGTTGTGTTTTTGAATGACACATAAGGTTTCGTGGAGGCAGAGATTCAGTTCAAGACGATCCCGGAGCTGGTCGCCTGTCTGCGGTACAAAACTTGCAAGCGTGGATCGTGTAAGATAGTTATTGGAAGAAGACCATCGTGAACGTGTGCATCTGATATGAGAAGAAATTAATTTGAGTCGTGATGTGTGTCACAAAATTTTATGCGAAGAATTAGGGAAACGGAAACTTAATGCAAAACTATTCCCCCACACACAACAGACAAAGAGAAAGAAGAAAGACGAAGAAAGAGTTTGGCGTGCAAAATGTGTGAGGCTGGGTATACACCATCTGCCTATCGGAAAAACACCATCCTTACACTACCGACGATTTTAACAGCCGGTCAATGCGAGCATTATCATTCAAGCAGCGGAACAACTTGCACATTCAAGTTGCTGACAAGAGTAATATGCAGAAGAATGGAAATTGAAAGTGAGTATGTGTTAGAGGAGGGTTTGGCTTTAGGAAAGCGAAAGGCGCCAGAGAGGCTGTTCTGACGTTGTAGTTGATGCCGGAGGCAAGCGTTAAGATAAATCAAGACACGTTCATAGGCTTTGTCAGCATGAAAAAAGCGTTCGACAACGTCAGGTGTTCGAAATTCTGAAAATATTAGTGGTAAGCCGTAGGGAAAACCAATGATGTACAAATTCACAAGAGCCAAGATGGGACAATAAGAGTGGAAAACCAAGAACGATGTGCTCGGATTAAAATGAGTGTAACGTAAGGGTGTAGTCTTTCGCTCCTCCTGTATGATCTATACATGAAAGAAGGAATGACGGAAGTAAAAGAAAGGTTGAAAATGGAATTAAAATCAAGATAAAGGACATCAATGGTAAGATTCGTTGGTGACATTCCTATCCTCAGTGAAAGTTAAGGAGAATTATAGGATCCGCCGAACAGAATGAATTATCTAATGCGTAAAAAATATCGACTGCTAGTAAATCGTACAAAGAGGAGAGTGAAGAGAAGTAGGAAACTTAACTTCAGGACTGTTGCTCACCATGCAGATGAAATTAACGAGTTCTGCTACCTGTGCAGCAAAATAACCAATGACGGACGCAGCAAGGAAGACAGTCTAGCACTGGGGAAAATGGCGTGTCTGTCCAATAAAGGTCTACCAGTATCAAACATAGGCCTTAATTTGAGGAAGAAATTTCTCGGAATGTATGTTTGGAGCACCGCGTTGTGTGGTAGTGAAATACGGACTGAGGTAAAACCGGGACGGAAGAGAATCGAAGCACTTGAAACATCTGAGATCCAGTGCTGTAGAAGAATGCCGAAAATTAGGTGGACCGATAAGGTGAGCAATGAAGAGGTTCTAAGAAAAATTGGAGAAGAAAGAGGTATATGGAAAACTCTGACAAGAAGAAGCACAGGATTGTTGGACATCTGTTAAGACATCAGGAAATAGCTTGCACGGTACTAGAGGGTGCTGCATAGGGTAAAAATAGCAGAGGGATACAGAGTCTGGAATACATCCTGCAAATAACTGAGGATGTACATCGCAAGTTAGAATTATACTGATACCTTTAGCAGCTAACGGGCGTTGATATATATCAAAGGGGATAGGTGAAAATGTGTGCCCCGACGAGGACTTGAACACGGGATCTCCTGCTTACAGGGATAACGCACTTTCCATCTGAGCAACCGAGGGCACAGAGGATACCGCTACTGCAGGGACTATCTCGCGCACGACTCCCGCAAGACCCACATTCTCAGCTTGTATGTCCACACACTACATTCGTAGTGTCCCACCCCAACTCATTCATTACTCGTGGATGACATTCTTACCAAGTCCCTTAAGAGTTCTGACATGTCCGAAAGAACAGACACCATGTCCATATAAGTATATAGTTCTGGCAACACCGGCCATGACGTTCTTCTTCTGTGCAGATGCACACATATTACCCGAACTGTTATGGGACTTGGTAACAATGTCTTCCGCGATTAATGAGTGTGTTGGGGTGGGACACTAGGAATGTAGTGTGTGGACATACAAGGTGAGAATGTGGGTCTCGTGGGACGCGTGCGCGAGATATATTCTGCAGTCGCGGTATCCTCTGTGCCCTCGGTGGCTCAGATAGATAGAGCGTCTGCCATGTAAGCAGGAGATCTCGCCTTCGAGTCCCAGTCGGGGCACGCTTTTTCATCTGTTCCCTTTGATATATATCAACACCGGTTAGCAGCTTGAGGTATTAATATAATTCTAATTTCGTTCTAGTCGGCTGCAGGTCATCAATGGTACGTGTCCTTTCGGACAGAACAGACACCATATCCATATAAGTATACACTGCAATTGTTACTCTGAGATGAAGAAGTTGGTACAGGAGAGGAATTCGTGGCCGTCTGCATGAAAGACTGATCACTGAAAAAGGAAGAGGAGAGTACTGGAGTATTCAGCCACTTATCACTTTTCGAGAGAAGCAGTAAAGAGTAGATGGATTCTTTAAGCTTTGTTCCAGTTCTATGTCAATTACAGGACGTAATGGGAATAAAAAACCGAAAACCGGTTACTTCACAAAACGGTTGTCTTCAGCTGTTTCTACGTTCAGCTTAAAATGGCGTGTAGAAAACCCTATATTACCGAAAAAGTATTGCTTCAGCGATGACACCCATCCATAATAACCTGAATGACTTGGAGTTTTCTGAATAATAACCTGAATCCTATCTTACACTGCTCTCTGAACGAGCTTATAGTCGCACAGAGTGGTGTACTGGTGCGGAACAGATGTTTCAGCATATTCAGCAGTATCGCAACAGATACCAGCACGGTGTTCTCGTTTATACAGCCTATGTCTCTCTGTGTGAGAAAAGCATTTGCCCTTTCTAACTCCCAGAACATTACATACGGAGTGAACATGTCATCACAAAGACTTAAGTAGTTGTGAGTGTACGTGTCTCTATACACCACTGATTGGCTTAAGAAAAATAACTGACGGTTTCATTCTTACCGTTTCGTGATACGCAGCATCTTCGTAAGGCTAATAAATAAATATATTATCCATTTCCCATAAGAATTCAGTATGGTTTTTATCCTAGTAAAATATTGTTTCGCAGTCTGTGTCGTTGATTAAATGCGCAGTATTTAGTGACTTAATCTAACAAAGATTCCACGACTAGTGACAGCCCTTAATGGTTAATAAGATCGTCGTCTTATCGTATTAAATTAATTTTGTATTTATAAATTTTACGTTCTTTTGCTTTTTATTGCGAATTTTTCTTTTTAGATAATTTTGGTAATCAAATACTGATGACTATAACGTAAGCTAAATAGACAAAGCTATCCAGCGAAGCTCTCAATATCAAATTAGTGACGCACTTTTCTCACTGTTATTAAACATACAATATCTTCGGATAGCGTTTTCCTGTTGAATCTTCGTTGATCCGTTATGGTTCGTGCGACGACGGCTGACATGAACTTCTTGATCCAATAATTTACCAACAGCCGTATATATTGTAGAAATTTATTTTATTTTATGAACTATGTGTTCATAAAATAAAATAAATTTCTACAATACATACGGCTGTTGATAAATTATTGCATCAAGAAGATTTTCCTATTAAGTGGAATATTTCTTTACCGTTCAATACATTTTACCGAAGTTAAGGTTTCTGTCATCAAAGTTAATTTGAATCTTTGAATACTGGCTTACCTGCGTACTATTTAGTTGTGAAACGGTCATTAATATTTTAGTTTTTCTTCTCTACAAAAATTTTTTCTTGTATTTTTCTCTTCTTTAAAGTAAGAATCTTTTTTATCTGTTTTTGTTCTTCCCTGTTTAAGATTTCTGGGGTAAAATCAGATGACTGGCCTTACTTTGATTTTAAATGACATAAATAATCTTCTTTCGTGAAACGCAAACTACTATATACGTCGAAAGTGTGAGAGGGCCAGTGTTCGCCGCCATGTACTGTTAAAATACTCTTCTATTCGAAAACAAAGAGATTTTGCCGTTGCTCCTTTATTCCTGTTTCAAAATATTTCAGCCAAAACTTTACTCCTTCAGGTGTTGGTTGCTGTTTAACTGAGCCCCAGGAAGACTACTGAAAAGTTTGGCCTCCCGATACAGGTTTTTTTCGAAAATGATGACGCTACAATTTTCCCAATTAATGGTTCCAACCATGGACTCACTATTTTTGTTCCTTTCCTACTGAGTAAGGTATCTAGTTCACAGTTTGGGAACAACTGTAAGGTTTCGTAATTACTAAGGATGTAAGGTGCTAGTCAAGAAACACCGTCCTTTTTGTAGTGCTCCTCCTATCGTGAGAAAGGTTGCCTTGATGTCTGCAATTACTGTCTTACTGACATAACGATACTGTAATTGCTTATCCTGTATAGCTATTGTCACTTCATCCAATCTCCTTGGAAGGTTAATATCTACATGCCGGTTGCATCTGCTTTGTAAAACATATTGAACGGTAAAGAAATATTGCACTGGCATGATTTTAACAAATGTAGATGAAATGTATTAATAATAATGTCGTTTTTCTACACGAATTGATACTTCGCCGTGAAAGTAATGTTCACTAAAAGTATTATGATGCAAAGATGATTACGTTTTGTTGAGTTATATGTCGCAGACACTACATTTTACGGCACTGTCTATTTTGTTATGGTAGAGACATTAACGAAATTCATAACACAATCACAAATTTAATTTAAATTATACTATGGAAGACAAAATTCTTTCGAGAAGTCTTGACGTGACAGTAACTACTTCGATACAAAATAATTATTTTCAAAGTCACTAAAGTTTTTAAACACACATGCGAAAGTGACATTTTCTGTAAGTGTAACTCTCAAGCTGATGAAATGTCTTATGCTTATTTTCATGTACAGTAAAGTATCTTTCGTTACTGTAGCGCTATTGTACCCTAGGATGATAGTTTATCGTGAAAGATGACAATAAATTAAAATGAATAACTTTAGAAGATGTCGGTGTTTTCACCGTGAATGTCTTTGAATACTATATATGCTTCTTCACCAGGAGTAAAAAAGATGATAGAAGTTTATGAATAAAGGAATGTTATTAATTTCAGAAGATTGTGTGACTTCTAACAGATTAAAATGTATACTGCAACGTGACCCAGTATGCTCAGAAGCGAGTCTTATCTGTCTTGGTTGCCACCCGGAGTCATCCCTACCACCACAAGGCACAGCGACCAGCGTCCCCTGACAACACGAGGAGGACGCGACGATTACAGGAGCAACGTAACCGGAGAGAAGGCACTTCTCCCAGCAGCGGCGCCTCTCGCTGGTATTGGGTCTGTGATATCGCCTCGAGACGAACGCCCCTCGGAGAGCTGCAGTGGTGTTACAGGTCACGTGACCGTTCTGCTGCCGTATCGCTTTCACCTTTGATTTGCTTCTAATGGGCTCTCAAGTTTACTGCTTGGTAGGAAACTTGCCTCCCCTCTTCAAAGGCGTTTAGTTCAGGACTGTGTACTGTTACGTGAGGCGGTTGCGTCACTCAAACGGCTGCAACAAGTGACACTGCTTGCATAATACTTGTCTTTCATGTGCTAAAAACAACAAAACAGAGATGACACAAATCACAAGAAAGAAATACAAAACAGAAACAAAGAAAGAAATAACGCAGGACACCTTGAAATAGGTTCTTGGTGCATGTCTGAAAACTCATTTACGCATCTAGTACTAACTTTATTAAGAATGAAAAAACGTATTTTTTTTTCTTTGCAAAATACCATCTATTAATATTCAGCAAAGAAGTGACGTTGCTGACGACTAGTTCATCACACGGCCACCTCAAGAAACAACTGCTGCCTTGTGTTGTCGCGTTCATGTGTTCTGTGCGGCTTCTTACGGTTGTTAACTCTTTAAGTAGGAGACCGTCACATGACGGACTAATGAGCGCTTACCCTCACTACGAGATTCGTCATTAATAGAGAAATAAATGCACGACCTTAGTGCGATATGTGTCATATGATGCGCGAATGAAAGCATGCACTCACTACCAGAAATATTACCCTCGTTGTATGGCGTTAAGTCGACTTTCATTTCATTTCGTACGACATTGCTTGGCAACCTAGGGTAAATAGTGCACAAATGGTTTTTCTGTGAGTTGTAGTCCTTCGGAAAGAGAATAAATGTTGTGCAAAAATATTTCTATTTTGTTTTGTGTGATAACCAGCAACTGTAACTCATCTAAAAATAATCTTTATAAGTATGAATACGTGATAGCGTCTACTCAAGCCTGTCATTGAGCGAAACATGGACTTTCTCGTGCTGTCTGGTAGAGTAGTGCCAATCTCGATAATCTTCTCCAGAGAGGTATGGAAAAGTAGTTTGTTTGCGAGTCAGAGCATTTCCCGCTTTTTGCCTCCTAACTACTGGCTGTGAGATCCTACTACCACTCTCTTATATATACGGGGCCTCGTGGAATTATCCTCCAGCTGGTTTTTTAAACGAAATTCTAGGTTACGACTCCGAGCTGGTTAGCATGAACATTTCTTGGAATATGCTTTTTTACTATTTCTATTTCTGGGAGTCCGGCTGATACACATCTTTTGTTAAGTAATGGGTTCTCTATTTTCATTAAATGTTGGGAAATGTTTCTTATTTATCGTCAAGCGGTGTTTTGAATGAATCTTCGCGAGTAATGTTTTGCCTCTTTACTTATTAACACTGATCATGTGCCACCCGCACTGGTGTTTCCTTAGTTGAGACTCTTTTCTCATTCGGTGTACGAGAATAACGAAGATGATATTACTTACCTACCGAAGCTGGCAATGCTTCGTAATTGCTAAATATGTATGGAAACAGGATGTACGTCCTAATCTCCTTCTTCATTCTCTCTCTGTCCATCTCGTCCATCCCCTCTCTGTGCCCATTTCCTAGCCTCCACTCCCCCTCTGTCCATCTCTACTTCCCTCTCTCTCTGTATTGAGTCTAGTTTATTGTTATTGCAAATACAGATTCCTTAGTAGCACTCTAATCATAAGCTGGTGAGCCATAAACTCAACTTTTCCTGTTTTCTGTGAAGGGATACAGGAAAGCACATTGTTGTCTACACAATTTGTGTTTAAGTATACATTTAACGAGAAAGAACACATATAGCTGAAATGATTTTTCGCCCCCTCCCCCCCCCCCCCCCCTGTTGTAGCTGAAACTGAACGAGAGGAAGACAAGAAAACGACATTATTATCGCGGCAAGGCACAGCCTAGAATTTTCTTTCTGGTAGTCGGTATTAACTGAGAACCCGTATGTTCATCTGAATTACTGTTTGAGCTACCTAAAATTTTCATGTAAATTGGTAAAGAGGTTTTCGAGATATTTTCAAACAACTTTTCAGTACAATTAACGCATTGAATGTGTACAGTCTGTGACCTTCCGAAAATTTAAGAGAGTAACGCGTAAAACGTCTGAAGCAAATTGGTCGACAGGTATTAGTGATTATTGTAGCCACGTTTGTGCTTTATATATTTAATATATAGTCACGTATTATGTATATTAAAGAAGAAGACATGGCCTATATTTTTGCTAACAATGGCCCCTATAATTCATTAAATACATTTATATTCTGTGTATACTAAAACATATAGCCTATGTCAAACCGAATGTTTATTATAGCAATGTGCAAAAATTACTCAAGAGCTTTTCGAGATTTATGATAATGACGTCTCCGTATTATATTTAAAAATATATAGCCTATGTCCCTCTCAATGTTCATGTAGGTATGAAGCAAAATTTTGAAGTAAATCACTGAGTAAATTTACGAGATTTTGGTTAACAATATTACATATATCTTTCTGTATTATATAATTTAAAAATATGTAGCTCATGTCCATCCGAATGATCATCAGAGCATCCTCATCGTGTAAAATTTTGAGGTAAATTGGTTAAGTACATACAGAGACTTTTATTAACAACGTGTAGGCTTTCGAAATAATAAAATGAATGAAATGATGAGTGGTGTGGCCCTCAACTACGTACCCTCCGTCTCAGAGCTGCTACATTAAACGTTTTGGCTGGTTTCGTCGTCTAGGGGCTGGGACACGTAGTTGCCGCATTACAGGCCAAATACTGCTGAGTCTACAGTGTACGATAAGAATACACACATGAATCGAATAGTCAAAGGTTTCTATCACTCAGAAATTGCGAATTATGAATGTAACGTAGAAGTTTATAAATGAGAGATTGCAATTAAATAAAATCTTCAGGTGCTATCTTAACTACTTTAAACGATGAGTACGATAGTAGAAGTATTTTGAGAATGAAGTATATTTCTGCAAAACACTTATTGGTATTGATGGTCCGGCAATTAAATAAAACATAAGTTGAATAACAGGGAAACAATAGATTCCTACTGTACGTAATTAGCTATGATCAACAACACAGTTCGCGAGATATTCACTTTGAACAGTACGTCTTCACTGTAGAAACGTTGGAAATCTCACAAGTTCACAAGTCCGCACTCCGAAGTATTTCTATCTCTCGCGATCAAGCGCAAACTGCTCCACACTCCAAGTCCGACCGTGCGTACATCGCGCCGTACCGTCCAGGCACTTCCCATGTCCTGTTTTGAAACGATGCTCCTCTCCCACTTCCATCCAGTCACCCCATTCACGAGCGCTGTGATTGGCTAGAGCGCTTGCGCTATGTCTTCAAGCCAACACCCTCACAAACATATTGAAACACGCGAAATACTGGATTTACATTTAAATAACTTGAAATTAAATAAATATATGTCCAAGTACACCATAAACAGGCTCGAACACACTTTATTAGGTACATAAACAAATTAAATAAACCTATATCAAAGAAATAGAACAAAAGTTAGGCCAATATCCTAATGTCTCTGTGCTTTCTAAAACACAGTAAATATTTAACCAATATCTTCATGAATAGTATATATCTAATATATACAAAGACATAGATGAATAAATATGTTTATAAGCACGCTGCAACCGTTTTTTCGTGTAACTTTGGAGTGCTTATGGCCTGACGCGATCGATAGTAATCGGCTACTTTGACCTCCAATAACTCATGTACTATTCGAGTTACATACCTGTAATTCATACCAATTTAGGTTTACACTAATACCTTTCTAAAGACACATAGATCGAAGAAATAGGATGTAGCGTTTATATTTTGGAAATTCGTTGCTGGGTGATACTTGTATAATTTACCGTCAGATACTATAAACTCATAAAGATATTGAAAATCTTATTTCACCATAAGAATCGTCGTGCAAATAATAGTAATGTACATGTTTCTTTTTAAGGTACTATTAATTTGCATACGAACTGTGAAATGTCTGCCATTAAGGCCTCACAGAGTCCGCCCTCTTTGGCCCTCCCGGCGCACAACGTCACCAAGGAATTCCCAGCCCCGTGCTCGATAGAGCACGTGCTCCGGCCGTTGTGAGGCACCACGCAGATACACCACGCGGCCCGAGCGGTAGCCGCCAACTCTGAATTTAGAATATTTTTAGGAATCCACAATTGCCCGTTCCATCACAAACATAAGACGATTACTTGTGTTTATGTAACAGTGCATACACAGATTTCTGGAACAGAGACAGATTAATGACTTTGTTTGAGGAGCTTGTATAGAAGTGAGTTAGTTCCCAACTGCTTAGGAAAAGTTATAAGCTTCAGTAACCATCTTGTAAGCTTGATGTGTATTTACGTAAGTTTGAACACAAAATTTGAAGTGGGCTCTCTGGTTGTACCACAGGAATCATTGTGTGGCCCAGTCACCACGTTTGAAAAATGAAAAGATATTGTGAGTACAGTCTTTCCTGTTTCGTAGAATAAGTGATTGTATGCAGAACGAACTCAAGTTTACACAATACTGCTTGGCAAATATAATGGTCGTTGCCAAATTTAGTGAGAAGACTTTGATATCGTCTCCAGTATTTCTGTAGGTAAGTCTCTTTCACTAGTGTGGTTACATGGTGTTGGAGAAGGATCTGTCTCTCTCAGTCACAACGTTTCTTGTGATAACTTTAATGTTAGTGCAGGATAATACTCTTCTTTGTACGGTCTCCCTATTTTCATCTCCTCGCCTCTGAAATCGTTCCCACACCTTTTTCTATGTAATTTTATTTAAGCAGGGTTATCGTGCAAGTAATGGACCGTAGAATTTTTACCATTGGCTTAAACTATATCATGTGTTCCACGTGGGATGCTAGTCATTATAATAAATTACCAGTGCAATTGGAATTGCTCTCCAAAACTCTTCTATGTCAGGAATTTCAATATGCTGTCGTTGTTCCGCCATGAGATACGAAAATGAGGCACTTTTACTCTAAGGTGACAAAAATCATACGGGGGAAATAGGCACTTATACAGACGGAGTTAGTATCGCGTACATGAGGTTTAAAAGAGCACTGCGTTGCCGGAGCTATCATTCGTGCTCAGGTGACTTATGTAAAAATCTTTTCGACGTGATTATGGCCGTACGACGTAAATTAACAGACACTGACCTTGGAATGGTAGTTGGAACTACACACATTGGGCATTCCATTTTCGGAATCGTTAGGAATTAAGTACTCCGAGGTCCGTAGTGTCAAGAAAGTGCCACGAATACGTAATTTTCGGCGTTATCTCTCATCACGGACAACGCAGTGGCAGACGGCCTTCATTAGATACTGAGGGCAGGAGCATTTTCTTGACTGACTAGCAACACTGTATGAAATAACCGCAGAAATCAATGAGGGACGTACGATGAACGTATCCATTATGTCGGTGCGACGACATTTGCCGTTAATTGGCTACGGCAACAGACGACCGGCGTGCGTGGCCTTGCGAATTGCACTACGTTCGAATAAACTGCAGAGCATGTCCTGAACTCGTGACCATGTCGGCTGGACCTTAGACGACTGGAAACTGTGACCTGGTTAGATGAGTCTCTATTTCATTTGATAAGAGGTGATGGTAGGCATCGAGTCTAGAGCAGACCTCACGAAGCCATGGATACAAGTCGCCAACAAGGCACTGTGCAAGGTGATGGTTGTTCTATAACGGTGTGAACTGTTTTTAGATGGAATAGACAGGGTCGTCTGGTCCAGGTGAACCGATCATTGACTAGAAATGGCTATATTTGGCTAAATGGAGACCATTTGTCGACATTTATGTACATCATTTTTCCAAACATGTCACTGAGCCAAAAGTGTTTGCACTTGGTTTGAAGAACATTCTGGACGGTTGGAGTGAATGATATTGCCACCCACATCACCCGACATGAATCCTAGCAAACGTTAGTGGAAGAAAATCGTGACCTTATTTCATGCACTAAATCTTGCAACGGGAACACTTTCACAATTATGGACGGTTACTGAGGCAATACGGTTAAGTCTTTCAGCAAGGGACTTCCAGCTATGCACTGAGTCTGTGCAACGTTGAGTTGCTACGCTACGCACAGAAAACGGAGGTCCGACATCATTTTACGAGGTATAACATGATTTTTGTCACCTCATTGTAGATTAAAAGTAACATTATCGGGAGTTTGATGATGTGCTTTTCGTCTTCGTGTTGCCCAATCATATCTCAGTGTCTTAACCGCTACTGAATAAAATGTCAGTATTTTCATGAATTATGTCAAGTGTTCTGAATGGTCGTCATTGGCACGGACTGTGGACAAGAGAGAGACAAATTTTACATTAATTTTCATCGTTGTGTCGTCAAAGTATTTGGCGTTCATGTGACAGGTGGATATCACATAGTTGTGTACAGTGTAGTCGACTTGCGTAACGTTTAGTATTCTTCTTATTAGCTGCAGTCAGCTAAATGTTTGTTCACTTCTCCAGTAGTGCTTCTCGCCTTACGGTGTTTCAAATGTTCGGTTGGACTCTAATTGTCTGTACATGACCGCTATCCACACAGTTTCTTTTGGTCGAGATTTTTATGCATTACCGGAATAGTACGCGGCAGATTTTAACTGTTGTCACATTATTTGTTAATTTACACTGCATGAAAAACTTAATACACTTGGAATGACGACGTTGATTCTGGTCCGATGACAGCATATACCACCTGGAAGTTGTTAGATGTTCTGACAATGGTTTCAACGTTGTCCGCCTATTGATAGAGTAGTGGCATAGCTACCAGAGAACCGTCTGTGTGTGCGGTTGAATTGGGAATGCTCACAGCCAGAAGGCTTACTACAGTGCAAACGTGTGAAGCAAGCGGGCGACCATGCCACGGAGATGTACTCGTGCTTCGTACGAGTTTGAAAGGAGTCAGATTGTACCTTTCCCACTGGTGGGACGGTCATTTCAGAGAACTACCACGCAAGTCGGACATGCTGCGTCAGTTGTGCGACGATGCTGGTATCAGTGGTCACATGAGTATTGTCACACCAGAAGACGAGGTTCCGGATGTCCACGCAGCAGAGACGCCAACCAGAATGTCGTGTTGTAGAGGCAGATGTGGCAGATCGTATAGCTACCACAGAAATGATGAGGGGCCTTTTGAGCCCAGACTGTAACGAACCGGTTATTAGCAGTGGGACTGTGAGCACACACACTTCCACCCCGTCTTCCACTCACACCACAGCACCGACGTGCACGACTCGGCTGGTGCCGTCAGAGGTCACTTGGAATGGCGAGCCGTCGTCTTCGGCGCTGAAAGATACTGCCTGCATGCAAGTGATGGTCGTTTGCGCGTACGACACAGACGTGGTGAGCCCTGGCTCGTAGAATGCATACGTCCAAGTCCTCATGATCTGGGGTGCGATGAGCTATAAGTCTCATTCGCCACTGGTGTTCCTGGAGGGACGCTAACCAGTTCTCAGTACGTACAGAATGCTGTTAGACCATTCTTTTACGGTTCTCGCTACAGGAAGGTGATGTGTTGCTCCAACAGGTTACTGCTCGTCCACACACTGCCCGTGGAACTCAACGTGCTCTGCAAGACGTGCAGCAAATTTCGTGGCCGGCACGATCTGTGGACTGGTCTCCAGTCGAGCACATGTGAGATATGATGAGACGAGAAGGGGGACTCGTGCTACTCACCAATCAACAACTCTTACATCAACTGCATGCCTGAGTCTGTGCCTGCATTGCTGCCCGTGGAAACTGCACCACATACTAATATGGATGTTCCAGCGTGGATCGATAACTGATACCTCAGAACCGCTTGTGCTGTTTATCTTTAAATGAAACCATTTCATGTACTCCGTATGCACTGCTGCAACAATAAATCCTGACTGAATTGAAAACTTCTAAAAGAGTGCACTATTTTTTTTCTGGCGGTGTATTTTGAAATGTGGAAGTACTACATAGCCCCGGTTACTTTCTTCCAGTACCAGGTTAGATACGTTGCCGTTGGCGGCAACTCATACGCAGTTGTTGGTTTGCTTTTGGAGGGAGAGTAGAAGGCTTCTGTGTTCCATATCTGTTTTGTGTCGTGCGTAAGGGAATTGGGTACAGGTCCTTGGCGATTGGTTGCACAGTAACTTGCGAGCAGGGAGTAGGTACATACGTGTCGCGTGTGCGTTGGTTGTCTAAGGATTAGAAGTCTTTCTGTGGTCGGTAACCACAAGCTGTTGTCAGAGTCAGTCTATACTAACTTTCAGTGGCAAATGTCCTTCGTTTGTTGGGATTTCACGTTCTGGAATCGATTATATTTCCACTGCGAGTGGTTCCACTGAGACGTGTGATAGGTAACGCCATTCACATGTGTCGCGTGTGTTTGCTAGTTGTATCACGTGAGATAAGGTGGCGGATAATTTCGCTGTCCATTGTCTGTATTAGATTGAGCTAAGACCGTGTACCTACTGGATGTAAATTGGTTGGTTTAGTGTTTTACTGATACGACACGTGTAGTGCTTACTGACGAGGAAATGGTTTTCATATTTCCGAGAGCATGAACCGGTGAGTATCGCGTGTATTTACTGTGCGAAATACCAGTCAATAGGTTGAGATTTGACGTGCCACGATTCCTTAGATGTCCACTTACTGGCTTGGTCTGTGGACATGTTGTTTGTGAGAGCTGTGTCAGACACAATGTTATGTTTTCCTGGTTGACATTTAGTTTGCTATCATCTTGTTGTTTCTACCTGTACGTAAGTGTTTAATGATTTCCTGTCGTGTTTCCTTATATTCGTTTCGTATGTTCCCGTTGGAATTTGGGGATGACTTGCCCTTGAGCAATGTGTGGTCCTGGAATAGCTGTTGTGCAGTTTGCGTGCCTTAAAAAATGCGGAGCCCTTGTGGCTGGTTGTACATTTTATACTTGTCCATGTTGTTTGTTATTGTCACCTCCGTAATTATTTAGCTGACGTCGTATTGAACTAAAAATCCAATGGACGTATGTTTATTATCGCCATCATCCATTCCTCTCAGTGCCGGTCGTTACATTTCTTTTCTAAAGTACTACACATAGAATGACTCTACCTATATGGTGAATGATTTGCCTAAGCCGCAAGTCATTATTACTGCGCTTTTCACTAAATTATATCTAGTATCCGTTTGTTTTAAAAGGGTTAGGCCTCACGTTGTTCTGAAGCATAGTTTATGTTACAGCTAGTGCCTGTAAGCGCAGTCATAGTTCGTTATTAGGGCTTATAGACATAGTACTAAGTGGCGCCAAGCTAATTAAGGTGCTAACTCTGAGTACACTGGTTGGAGTAAGCGCGGGTTTGCCTTAGAGCAGCCACTGTTTGCTTGTTATGTGAACTAATTTGGATTACAGTGTGAGCACTTAGAGAAATGTTATTTGATGGTGAGAGCTCTTTGCTTTCCATTCATTCCGCTATTATTCTTCCTTTTTTTAAATGTTCAAAATTTAGTGTAATAAGATTTACATTAATGCGTTTCCGGTTTATTTTCATGGAATACGTATTGGAGTGGTCAATAATAAATCTGAGGTCAGAATTTGTTGAGGTTCCCAGGTACAATTTTAGGGCAAAGCTTCATTAATGTTTTGCTATGTGGCTTTCCTTTATAAATATCGTCTGACCTAATCACTTACTCCGTTCTCTATTACAGAGCAAGAAAGAACTGGTCTTCGTGCGTCTTGCTCTTTCCGTAGCCGACAGCGTGCGCATCGTCGTTGGCACCCAAGCCGCACCGGTCCTGTCGGTATGGGTCCTTACTTCCGGCACCTGACACGGTAAAGGGACATCGGCATCTAAATGGGCGTCGCATCCAGCAGACTGTTGATGCCCATTTAGAAAGTAATAATAACAGGCAAGAATAAGAAATTTAAAAAAATAAAATTTTGCCAAACCTCAACATCCTCAGAAGCAAACACCCAGCTCTCCACCTCTCCTACAAGTCCTCCCCCCCCCCCCCCCAACACACACATACACAAAGAATTTCCGGCACTCTCTCCATATTTCAAAATATGTGCTGTGACAACAAGAAATTTAAATTTTGATAATGGAGGGAGAACAGTGCTTAACTAACGTCATCAACATTTGTAAGTGGATGTAGGTTCCAGTAGCCGTGCAGAGATGAGGAGACGTGCAACGCGGAGAATTGCGTTAAAACGTAGATTAAAAACTACAACAAAATCCGCTTTATTGAATTCTGGTGGCACTAATGGGTCACGTTCCCTCATTATTCCCTCACTGTTCGCTGGCTGCTCTTTTGTAAAGAATAACTGAATTCCGCACGGCAACGAAGCTATGAGGACAGAAGACGAAGGGAGAGTGCGAGGGGTGGCAGTGTGTGAGGCCGCGCCGCAACCCCGTGCCCAGGTCGATATCCCAGGCCCGGCCAGTAAGGCGCGAGCAGCCGGCTGCCGGAGCGTTCATTACACCCGGCCCCCTACCTGTGCCTGCAGCTGCACCTGCACACCTGCACACCTGCACGGGCTGCCCGGACGGCGCACCAGCGCTCCTGGACGCACCGCCACAGTTCGTATCTCGCGCCTTGTTTCCGCGAGATGCGAAAGTTGCAGGTACACACGAGAGCTGTAATGAAAGTAATCCAAAAGTAGTTCCGACGCTTTTTATAAGTTGTGCTAATACGTCACAAATAAAATGGTTCAAATGGCTCTGAGCACAATGGGACTTAACTTCTGAGGTCATCAGTCCCATAGAACTTAGAACCAATTAAACCTAACTATCCTAAGGACATCACACACACCCATGCCCGAGGCAGGATTCGCACCTGCGACCGTAGCGGTCGAGCGGTTCTAGACTGAAGCGTCTGGAACCGCTCGGCCACCTCGGCCGCCCGTCATATATACTCCATCACACGTCACAACGGTGTCTTGTGATATATTTATATGTAGCTATTCTTGTACTCTCTTAACCATTCAAACTGCAACACTATGATGGATAGCAAAAAATTATTTTAACTATTGATCAAATACATTAACATGATAAAGTCATGGGTTGTGATATACACACATAAAAATGCCACCAGCATGCGTACACAACATGCAGAAGGTCGATGCATTGGCGGAGCCGTTATTTGCATTCAGGTGATACAAGTGTAAAGGTTTGCCACATGGTTATGACCTCATGACGGGAATTAACAGACGTCGAACGTGGAATGGTAGTTGGAGCTAGACGCACGGCACATTACAATCCGGAAACAGTTAGGGAACTTTCGACATCACAGTGTCAGCAATGTGCCAAGAATATTAGATTTCAGCCACTACCTCTCACCGTGGACAAAGTAGTGGCCGACAACCGAGAGCAGCGATGTTTGCGTAGAGTTGTCAATGGAAACATGCAAGAAACGTTTATAACACTACTAGGACTGCGTGGTGGCGCAATGTTTACGTAGCTTGCGTAATCAAATACCAAGTTTGGTATATTACTTATTATGTCCCAACAGAACAAGTAATCCTGTCAAAGAAAAGCCACATATAACACTACACTCTGCTACTATTACACCATAACCCCAAAGTAGGAGTCAGTTTACAAAACAAAATTATTTTGTTATAATAAATATGGTATTACGCAATCAGAACAGTGTTACCCTCTGAGAGGAATTTTGTTGTTTGACCATGTTGTACCTAACGGAAGTGGCTTATCGGAAATGAAAGTCAGAATTACGTAACTAATTAAACAGTGACTAACGAAGAAATTGCCTTCCTGCACTGTTAAACTAATAATGGTAAAACGGCCGCCAGCCTAACTAGGCAAAAGAATGATCAACATTCTCGTTGAAGAAAATAGTAATTAATAATTTTAACAGATAAACACAACCTATACTTGACCACAAGCGAGTGCAATTAACTCTGATACATATATATACATATGATAAGGTTGAAACCAACAACTAGAGCAGCAGAAGCAATTTGCAAAACTATAACAGCTACCAAAACACACTATTACTTTACACAAAGTGACTTGTCTTTATAACGTTATTATTAATATGCACTTCTAATACACGAGAGAGAGAGAGAGAGTAAACCTGAATATATAATTTCCTACTATTGCAGTTTTCCACTTTTACTGCAGTGAGACACAAAATTAACATATATGCAAGACACTGACTCACCTTCTGCGATTTGCAATAATAAGCAGTAATGTAATCATTTACTAAGCAAGAAACATTATAAGCCTCAGTCTTAAGAACTTTTACTTGAAGTTGGCAACAACACGTTAATAAGCAGTTTTCACTAGGAAAATTATTTTTCAGTTCAAGAGGCTTTAATTAATAAAATCACTCTAGGCTCCAATGTACTTTCAGTAAGGACACTCGGTAATCAGTATAGTCCAAACGGTGAGGATCCTAAGAGGTTATGATGAGGAGAAAAGTCAAGGTAGATACACAAATTCAGATTTAAATTACCTTATATTTCAGCACATTAGCACATCCTTTAAGCTGATCCTTCACCGTACATCATAATGTCACTATGAAGCAATGATTGCGCAATATGGTGGCAACTGCATGCAGGTAGGTGGAATTGCAGGCCGATTTCTTGATGGCGATGATAGAGACAAATTCCAGAATATTTCCAACTATTCGAGCCCTTGGAGAGAAGCATGAAAATCCTCTCTTGGAAATCAGCACAATATGCGTCTTTCCCATGGAATAGCACGGACTCGTAACTCGTGTCCGTCTGGTGGCTCGTCTCCGACGGCTTCCGTCTCCGTCTCCGTGTGCTTTCCGACTTGCTCCGTCTCCGTGCGCTCTCCGACTGACTTCCTCGCCTACTTCCGTGTCCGTCTCCGACCGGTGGCTACCAGTCCCACCTTTTTCCGCAAGGCCAAACACAATTTGCGCATTCTGATGCAATACCGTTCCCGTGGGGAACCACTACACCTTATGGTGCAATAATTGCTAAGATTCCTAAGTGAGGATCAGCAGTTTACATAACAACAAACAAACGCATTGGATAACACAGAACTTTTGCACATATTAACAAATAAAGAAATATACAGTTATGTGTTACCCATTCAATCACACACACATTTACAGAAGTAACATTAAATAAATAAAAGCAAAATAAATCAGTAGATCATTAGAGCTATGGTGTTACACGTTGCCTGAAATAATCACATAAATCTTTATGGAACGTACGACGAACGTATCCGTTAGAGTGTACGGAGAAATGTGGCGTTAATCAGTTGTGGCAGCAGACGAACGGGAGTGAGTGCCTTTGCTAACAACACGAAATCGCCTGCAGCGCCTCTCCTTGGTTCGTGGCCATATCGGTAGGACCCCAGGCGACTGTGAAACCGTGCCCTGGTCAGATGAGTCACGATTACAGTTGGTAAGAGCTGATGGCAGGGTTCGTGTGTGGCGCTGACTCCACGAAGCTACGGACCCCAGTTGTCAATAAGGCACTATGTAAGTTGTGGTGGCTCGATGATGGTGTGGGCTGTGTTAACATGGAACGGGTTGTTGTGTCTCGTCCAACTGAACTGATCATTGACATGAAATGGTTGTATTCGTCTATTTGGAGACCATTTTCAGCCATTCGTGGACATCATGTTCCAAAACAATGATGTAATGCTTTGTGATAACAGTTCGCCACAACTGTTCGCGACTGGCAGAATAACATTTGAAACGTCCCCTTTCGAACAATTTTACAGGACTGTGCTTAACCTGACACACAATATTTTTTAGCGCAACGCAATCTGACTTTCACTAAATCCCTACAAAAGAATGGCCCTGACTAACATTAAACTATACCTTTCACAAATCACTAAATCACTTACCTCACAATAATCTTCGTTTCTCCCACTACTGCAATACAGCAAGCGCCACTACTGCCAGCTAAATAAAAGATTCAAACTATGGAAGGCACTAACTACTGATAGGGATAGTTAGCAAATGAAAGATATTAATAGAGAACAAACAATGTATTTACCTTGATATCATCATATATAAATATAGCAGTTCATGACAAATTTCAAAACTCTGCCATCTCTCTCCCCACATCCACCACTGCTGGCGGCTCATCTCCAACTGCCAACGCTACGCACTGTTCACAGCCAGCTGCCTAACACTACAATGGCGAATATTACAACAATGCAAAGCAGCCACAGACTGCACACAGCGCAGCCAGTGATTTTCATACAGAGGTGGTGTTACCAATAAAAAAACCTAAACAGCCTACTTACATAGGCCCCATGCTCCCAACAAAAAATTTTACGAATTGTGTTGGACAGTGGCCAATACAGATTTGAAGAAATTTTTCATAGTTACAATAACAAAGATATCAAATGCACACACTTATTGATACAATGTTGGTCAAAAGCAAAAATTTTCTCGCAGTCCATAAAGACAGTCCTGATCATTCATCAAATTGCAGTGTTTTTCTCAAAGTCTGAGCAGTAAAAGAAAATGCACATGGAAGTGGTGGATTTCCATGCAGTCTTGAAGAAGTAGCGTTGTCCTTCCAACGGAAAGACAGTGCTGACTCTTGACATGCTGACAGGTAATGGGCCACAACAGAGCAAACCCACAGCGGAGTCAGTCGAAGTTTTGAAGAGTATTAGTGGGTAGGTCATCACAGAGCAGACCCACTGTAGTCCTGGTAGAGATTACGGTATTGGTGGGCCACCAGAGGTGCAGACCCACTGCAGTCCTTGTAGAAATAATGGTACTGGTGAGTCAGCAAAGACGCAGACCCACTGTAGTCCTTGTAGAGATAATGGTACTGGTGGGCCACCAGAGGTGCAGACCCACTGTAGTCCTTGTAGAGATGGCCAGCAGCCATCTGTTGTGACTGTGCAGGTGCACAATCACCATTGAAGAGTCTTGCGGATAATATAGCAAGTCCATAACCACCACTTGTGCACTCACAGAGTTTTTGGAATTGTCCTTAGAACCAGCAATGCTGTTATCCAGTCCCTTGCTGAATTATTAACACACGTGCAAACACTAACAGTCCCTACTTCTCACATATTGTCCATATACTATGACCAACAGAAACATGTGCAGTGAAATGTAACTTACAAGTTACTTAATTTGATGAACTGGTGTCAATTACAATTTTATAACATGAGAATACAATTACAAAGGTACAAAATACATCATTAAAGAACATAACAATACAGAGAACATTTGTAATACAGGCTTTACAAAAGAATCGAAATAACATATACATCAGTGTTACAAAAATAATGACATAAGTACATACATAAAAGATCAGAATAACTTTTGGAATATCAACTTCACACATGAGCATTAAAACAAAACAGAATAAATAATGTCTAAGCATATTTACAAGGTAAATAACATATTATTAATGCCAATTATATTTGAGGATAACAGTATTCCTCATCATAGTGAATGTAGCTTAGTATTAGAAAAATTCTACAATATAAGTCTTATCAGATAAACATATAAATACAGGAAAAACATAAATACACAAGGGAACACAAACACATAGTGGGATAACACAAGGAAAGGACAGGGTTTCTTTTACTGCAGTATTTTGCGAACAAAACCTTTTTTGTTCTTGGAGATCTCCCTTCATTCATCATTATTCCCAAAAAGTCCTATCTATACCTGTTTTCTGTATTCTAACCATATTTCTTTCAAAATAATTATGGCTCATTGTACAATACTCATTTTGGCCCAAATCTTTTTTTATATACCTTGTCAATGCATTGCATCCAATTCGTCATAGTTAGTTTCTTATATAGTCCACCCCCTCTTAAGCTAACTTAAATCTACTGAGCTCAGATGCTAAACTAAGGGACGAGGCAATGCACTAGCACAAAACAATTAACACAAACATCAATGACAAAAAATTTAAATAGGCAAAGCAATTGCAATATTACAACTAATATAAGGCACTGAGCAGCAAACAAGAAAAATAAATCTGGCTTAGCAGAGTATCACAAATTAAAATTCAGTAGCACTATGCCTGGCAAACAGCATAACTTATACCTAAACATGACAAAGTTCAAGCAGAAAAAGTATTACACTAAAAATGGCCATGTCTAATACCTATGTCACATCTTAACACTAGAGTGATGCATCACAATTTATTCTACAAAAGAAATTAACAAGTACTTGAAAAGAAAACTATGATTGCAGTTCCTGTGAAGGTAAATGTCTTTTTGTGCTCCCTCATTTTTTTTGAAAAAATTATTATTTACTCGATCTGTAGACAGAAAATATTTATATTAGTACATCTATAAAATTTTATTTTAACCAATGCTGCAGTGCAGCTAGAAACTAGATATCAAATGAAATAAGCAATTACGCAAACCAAAGCATAAAAATATCATTCAATAGTCATGTGACATTTCATAAGGTAGTAGACATTCTCTCAACTCTCGTAGAAAGACGCTTGTCATAATCAGGTGTGCAGATGTAAAAATATTTCTCGTCATTTCATTAGGCATTTCTGTAAATATCATAAATTAAGAGCTCCACAGTGTCAACATATCTTTTCAAGTTCGACCGTGTCGTTTTTGCGATGCTCTCTACAAAGGAACGTCAATAGCGAGGATAATGGCCTCCCTTTTTTTTTCTATCTGTGCCGCGGAAAAGGGCTCGCAATAATGGCTTTTTCTCCAGGCACCTGACACAGCTGGGTGCCTGTGACGCATTACGTGCAGGTGGTCACTTAACTTTCGTCGGAAATATTTACGACAGCAGTTACCGCTACAGTGGTAGACTCATATAAAAATACACTCCTGGAAATTGAAATAAGAACACCGTGAATTCATTGTCCCAGGAAGGGGTAACTTTATTGACACATTCCTGGGGTCAGATACATCACATGATCACACTGACGGAACCACAGGCACATAGACACAGGCAACAGAGCATGCACAATGTCGGCACTACTACAGTGTATATCCACCTTTCGCAGCAATGCAGGCTGCTATTCTCCCATGGAGACGATCGTAGAGATGCTGGATGTAGTCCTGTGGAACGGCTTGCCATGCCATTTCCACCTGGCGCCTCAGTTGGACCAGCGTTCGTGCTGGACGTGCAGACCGCGTGAGACGACGCTTCATCCAGTCCCAAACATGCTCAATGGGGGACAGATCCGGAGATCTTGCTGGCCAGGGTAGTTGACTTACACCTTCTAGAGCACGTTGGGTGGCACGGGATACATGCGGACGTGCATTGTCCTGTTGGAACAGCAAGTTCCCTTGCCGGTCTAGGAATGGTAGAACGATGGGTTCGATGACGGTTTGGATGTACCGTGCACTATTCAGTGTCCCGTCGACGATCACCAGTGGTGTACGGCCAGTGTAGGAGATCGCTCCCCACACCATGATGCCGGGTGTTGGCCCTGTGTGCCTCGGTCGTATGCAGTCCTGATTGTGGCGCTCACCTGCATGGCGCCAAACACGCATACGACCATCATTGGCACCAAGGCAGAAGCGACTCTCATCACTGAAGACGACACGTCTCCATTCGTCCCTCCATTCACGCCTGTCGCGACACAACTGGAGGCGGGCTGCACGATGTTGGGGCGTGAGCTTCCGCTAACATTGTGCGGGACCGTAGCCCAGCTTCATGGAGACGGTTGCGAATGGTCCTCGCCGATACCCCAGGAGCAACAGTGTCCCTAATTTGCTGGAAAGTGGCGGTGCGGTCCCCTACGGCACTGCGTAGGATCCTACGGTCTTGGCGTGCATCCGTGCGTCGCTGCGGTCTGGTCCCAGGTCGACGGGCACGTGCACCTTCCGCCGACCACTGGCGATAACATCGATGTACTGTGGAGACCTCACGCCCCACGTGTTGAGCAATTCGGCGGCACGTCCACCCGGCCTCCCGCGTGCCCACTATACGCCCTCGCTCAAAGTCCGTCAACTGCACATACGGTTCACATCCACGCTGTCGCGGCATGCTACCAGTGTTAAAGACTGCGATGGAGCTCCATATGCCACGGCAAACTGGCTGACACTGACGGCGGCGGTGCACAAATGCTGCGCAGCTAGCGCCATTCGACGGCCAACACCGCGGTTCCTGGTGTGTCTGCTGTGCCATGCGTGTGATCATTGCTTGTACAGCCCTCTCGCAGTCACCAGAGCAAGTATGGTGGGTCTGACACACCGGTGTCAATGTGTTCTTTTTTCCATTTCCAGGAGTGTATTTCACAGGTCAAGAATTAGCGTTGCAAATCTGTAGAAACAAAATCCTATAAATACAACTGTCCAAAGAAAATATTCGTCAGCATTGTGATACAGTCACACATTTACACACATTTCATAACCTTGAAGTACGATTCTTGGTTTCCAACAACCTTTTCCACAAGTCACAGTCCCTAATCACTTTTCATTACTCCTAACCTTATTACACATATACATATTCGTCGACACGTCAATCTTGCGACGACACTTCACTATTTCATCGTAATAAATACATAGCATAATCAAATTCCCCATATAGCATCAAATTGTTCATCATAAACATACCTCAACAGCATAATACACATCGTCGTCGTAAAAATAACATCATAATACCTCAGTCAACTCTCAAAATCGTCGTAGCTTCCTCCAATAATTTCAAAACCTAAAAAAATTCTCTGCTCATGTCAAAAGTGTCATCCGCCTCAAACGCACTTCAAAAATCATGATCCCATACCAAATACATCATTCAAAGTTCTCATAGTATCACAATGGTTCCAAAAAAATATGAACAGTTCACAAAGTACTGACAAAATGCAATTTCATACATGTGAAGTTATTCAACTGTGTAATTACGTAAACATCTGTCACTAATGTAGTAAAAAAAATGTTTATCTCTCAGTTACATGATCAGATAGCTGTGTAATTTGTGTGTTAGAAAAATATGGTACCGATGTGTAAAGTTGTATAAGCAAATACCATATTAGCTAGGGTTCCTTGTGGTTGCCACACACATGGTACACAAAGTAAGCATGCACCCCCCTGAGGATTAATGTAATTATACCCTCAGGTGTTACAGATTACAGCAATGGAATGAAATGTATCACGGAAAACCCTTGTATCATTGCATTTCAAATATCTTAAAAAAAATGTTTGAAGTGCGAAATTAATCACTCAAATGCGTGTACTGTAGCGCTAAACTGTGCGTCTTGTCGCAACATAATCTCTGTGGAAGTGTCGTAGTTATCGTCCTCCGAAAGCTAAGTTCTGCAGAAGTCAATGTACTTACCTCATGATAAACAAAAGTGAAATGCTTTGTGTATAGATATCTTAGTTATTACGCTTATTACCGTGATGAAGAAAGTACTGTGCTGTAACGTATTGTGCTACAGAAAAGGCTGTCTCCTTGTAGCTATACCACAAAAGTTACTACTAAAACATGTTTTACTTTCCAGAAGAATTCAGAAAAACTGTGCAGATATAAAACAGAAACACCGCAAAAGCAACATTGTAAATTGTCACTCATTAGTAGCGTCGTAATAAAACCGTGTAGCTGTCACATAAACTAACCACTGTGTCATCTGGTATCTCACAGAAAGTACTTTAGATCCAGAATGTATTTTCAAGTAAACCAAAATGTTGCATTAGAATTCATTAGCAGTACCGGTAAATGTTCTAAGTATGTGAGCCTTATAGACGTTACGTAATCGTGCAACAAACAAGCAAGAATGCACACACACAATAACACTGTGTCGTCTGTTCCCAATAACAATGCATTCGTAATTTCTGTTTAAATAAGTTCTCTAATAAGTTCTTTTGGTTCTTGACTGGATATTTAACTTCAAACATTGTTGCATGTTAACAGTTTCTTAAGTCTAAAAAAGCATACTAGTAATGTAAAGTGTAAAATTTTATGGCAAAGACTAAGTTAAAAAGCAGATCATCTCTCAATAAACGGTTTTACATGTGAAATGTCGTGCAGAATGCGGTATAAGTCGGTAAAGAATACTGGAATTTTTCTCAAGGTTAGCGTCTATGTTATTTTTCTCCCAGCCAGCCGGCGCACGCGGCTGCCTGCTGTGTGAGTCATTGTCTGTCTCTTTGTTGGCGCGCGTCGTTATTGGGATTAGGAGACCTAGCTTCTACGAATTCACGTTGCCCAGAGGGCCCAGCCCTGTTTAAATCCCGCCAGTTCTGATGAAATTCAGGTCTGTCGGTATGTCGGTAGATTTCATAATTTCTTTCTTGTCGGTCATGTGGTGGAGTATTTCTTCCTGAATCGTAACTGCGCGCTGAACTGTTGTGTCTGAAGTTATTCTGTCTCCCTTGATAATAATTGTTTTGGTACCCATATTGTCTGTTTCTATGGTAATCTCTGTCATACTCATTGCTACGGAAATGCGATCTTTCTCTGTAACTATTATTACTCTGCCAGTTGTTGTCATATGGGTGGTATCTGTTTTGTTCACGATTTGCGTTGTAAGAATAGCCTTTCGTGTCCAGTTATTATTTCTGTCGTCACGGAATTGTGATGGATGTGACCTGTAGTGATTGTTTTCCTGTTTTCGCATCCCGCGACTCTCTGTGTCAATTTCTAGTTCTTGTAAGAGTCCCTGAAAAGCTTCAATGTCGTCTTTGCAACGTCCTGCCAAAATAATATGTCGTAAATGTTCAGGTAATTTGATTAAGCAAATGCGGATGAGTTCTGAGGGGCTGTATGGGTTTGAAAGATACTGATTCTTATGCAACATGTCCTCAAAATATTTGACAAGACTGGAAAATTCAGATTGTTCAAAGTGTTTCATCATCATGATGCTTTGTTTTACTCGGTCTTGTGTAGCTTGAGACCAATATGCTGAGAGGAAGGCATGGTAAAATTCTCCTTCACTGTGACAATCGTGAATGACCGATCGCATTCTTACAGCTGGTTCATTCTCTAAGTAGCCACACATAAATTCTAATCTGTGTTCTAATGACCAGTTGGAGGAAAACAATGAGAGAATTGATGGAGCCATGCTTGTGGATGAATGTCGTTGCCAGAATTGTTAAATGTTTTGAATTTACGTGTAGTAATGAACAGTTTATAGTCAAAATCATCATGTCGGCGAGTCGCATATCGGTCATTGTTAGGTCGTGTCGGCCGTTCCATCTCAAAATTCGGTGCACATTGCCAATTTCTTTCATAACTTCCGAAATGCCCTGTGTTATTATGTTGCGGCTTTTCCGTATTTCTAAGTCCCTCATCCCGTATTGGGGCGCGAGTGTCCTCTGAAATACGTAATTCTTGTATTACCTGTGTCAGCTGATCTTGTACTTCCCGGATTTCTCTTTGGTGTTGATTCAGATTTTGTTTCAGTTTCCTAATTTGTTCGCTCTCTTCTGTGTCATTAAAGACTACCGGTTTTGTGTCATTCAGATTATCATCTACCTTCGTAGATAAATTAGTGAACTGATCCGAAAGTTCGGCTACTTTCTCCGATAGTGTACTTATTTCCTCAGTGTGTTTTTCTGAACCAAGTTTCAGAGTATCTACTGTGTCCTTTAAGTTTTCCTGAGATTTTGCAAGTTGCGTAACTGAATCGGTAGATGCAACTGAGTCAAATTTAGCTTGCAAGGTCTCATGATTTTCATGAACAATAGTTTGCAGTTCTTTTATGGCTGCTTCGTGATTCTGTAATGCATTTTCATGCCGCGAAAAAATAGGTTGAAAATGCTCACAAATTTGTGTTTTTACGTCATTACAGACTTTTTGACATTTCGATTCGATTTTATGTAACTCAGTAGTTAAATCTTCACGTGTTTGTTCAAGTGTGGTGTGAAGATTTTGTTCCATTGCGTCTAACTGTTGCTGTGTTTGTCTCTGGTGTTGTTCCATTATGTCTAACTTTTGAAGATTTTGTTCCACTGTGTCTAACTTTTTAAGATTTTGTTCCACTGTGTCTAACTTTCGAAGATTTTGTTCCATTGTGTCTAACTTTTGAAGCTTTTGCTGTGTTTGTCCCATTTGTTGTATTAATTGTAATAACAATGCACTGGTGTCTGGAACGTGTTCCTCAGTGCTTTTCGGCAGTGAATTTGCACCGGCAACATTCCCATTTTGACAAGCAGAAAATGTGTCTTGACTTATTTGAGAAAACGGTGAGGACCCAAATCCTGAATCCACAGCATTTGCGAGATTGTTTCCTGTCATTTCGGATTCCTGAGGCGAGCTGTCGCCGACCGATCTATCGATAATGCTTCCCTGTTCTCTAATTGTTTCACTGTCTACACCATTGTTTGACGCCCGCTCCATTTCCCTATGCACAGTTACCAAATTACTACTTTGAGTGTCTGTTAATTCATTACACAGTGGTGCTGGCAAGCTACGCTCGTCGTCACTATTATTTCTCAGTTTACTTTGGAGCCTAGTGCTACGTTTTTCACACGCCATTATTGTCACAATATTTCACACGATAACACAGAAAAGCACAATTTGAAGAGCAAAAATAAGAGAACACATTAACATAGCACTGAAAATAATATCTAGTTAATTGCAGCTGCGAAATACTTGGTGCAAATCCACATGCATGCCACAACTGTTTTACTGTACAACAATGAAAAACTACAACTACAAAGGAAATTCTCTCTATAATTACGCGCTAGCAATAAACAATAGCTACACTAATTACACAAACTACAAGAAAAAATCAGAAGATTCCAGTGAGGTATCCTAGGCTAAGGGTCGACATATGAAACGTCCCCTTTGAAAAATTTATACACGACTGTGCTTAACCTGACACACAATATTTTTTAGCGCAACGCAATCTAACTTTCACAAAATCCCTACAAAAGAATGGCCCTGACTAACATTAAACTATACCTTTCACAAATCACTAAATCACTTTCCTCACAATAATCTTCGTTTCTCCCACTACTGCAATACAGCAAGCGCCACTACTGCCATCTAAATAAAAGATTCAAACTATGGAAGGCACTAACTACTGATAGGGATAGTTAGCAAATGAAAGATATTAATAGAGAACAAACAATGTATTTACCTTGATATCATCATATATAAATATAGCAGTTCATGACAAATTTCAAAACTCCACCATCTCTCTCCCCACATCCACCACTGCTGGCGGCTCACCTCCAACTGCCAACGCTACGCGCTGTTCACAGCCAGCTGCCTAACACTACAATGGCGAATATTACAACAATGCAAAGCAGCCACAGACTGCACACAGCGCAGCCAGTGATTTTCATACAGAGGTGGCGTTACCAATAAAAAAACCCATACAGCCTACTTACACATTCTGGACAATTCGAGTGAAGATTTGGCTCCCAGGTCGCCCGAGATAATTCCCATTGAACGTTAATGTGACATAATTGAGAGGGCAGTCCGTGCACAAAATCCTGCTCCGCAAACACTTTGGAAATTATGGAATTCATTAGAAGCAGATTTCCAATGACTTATTGAGTCCATTACACGTCGAGTTGCAGCACTACGCCGGGAAAAAGGTGTCTGACACGATATGAGGGGGTATCCCATGACTTTCGTCACCTCAGTCTCCATTAGGAAGAAACGTTACATTTCTAGGTGATCTGGGCTGTACACATCTTACACTTCTGCCAACAGCAATGCCTCCAAAAAGAGTGCACGTCGAGTTGAACTGAGTTTTAAGCACTTTGTATTCGTCGACCTATGCTGTTTCAACTCTCTACCAGAGATGATAAGTCGTAGCTGTTGGTGAATTGTAGAATGAGAGTATTTCGTCAATCCATAGCCAGATACTGACAACTCTAGAGAGAAATCCGTCTGTAGTACTTAAGGAAACTCATGTTAAAAATACCGACGACAGTGAGAAATACAGCGACATGATGGAGGGCAACATTCAGTCATGCTCTCCATCGAGGTAGGTAAGGACACCTTGGCGAACATTCATTCTTGCATTATTACGTTGGAAGTTAATTTTGTGGAGACTACGGAGCCACTGAGCTTAATATTCCAGAAATATAGCAACAACTGTCAAATGTACAGTCTATGTGAATCTGTTGTTTACTTGTTGCGTATTCATTGAGACAACCATCACGCCATATTTTGGGCGTGTATCAAGATGACAAATGCAGTCCGTCACCGTTCAGAATTCATAAGTGGAATTATTATACACGATGACGAAACAATTAGTGGACTTGACAATGGCAATGAACTGCAGAAACCAATAATGTGAATTTCTTAATTATTAACCAATCTTGACGTAACAAATTATTTATTAAATTTCCACATCACTGATTTAACCGTGAAGCTGAAGACGTTGTAAAAACGGATAAATGGCGGCAACGATTTATTACACCATCATTCATATAACAAAACACGACGAATTACAGTCGCATCAATGTTGATCCTGGTGAAAGTGACCGTATCTACTAGGAATATTGTTTCGGGTATAGTACACAACGTTCGGTTAACCCGTAATCCTTCTTTCCCTGAAAGTGTAAAATGTAACAGGCTGTAAGCATTCAGTTTCTTCTCGCTTGCATCTCAACTCCCATTCTTTACAAAAAGGATATTTCCCATAGTTAATGATATACGGGCCCTCACGATAAAGTTCATTGAAAGCATCAGAATTTATGACAAAGAGTGGTACTTACTGTTTATACACTGAAGCGCCAAAGAAACTGGTATAGGTATGCGTGTTAAAATACAGAGATATGTAAGCAGGAATTACGGCGGTGCAGTCGTCAACGCGTCTAAAGACAACAATTGTCTGTCGTAGTTCTTAGATCGCTTACTGCTGCTACAATGGCAGTTTATCAAGATTTATAGTGGTGTTAGAGTCGGCGCACGAGCGTTGAGACACAGCACCTCCGAGGTAGCGATGAAGTGGCGAATTTCCCATACAACTATTTCACTTGTGTACCGTGGATATCAGGAATCCGGTAAAAAATAATGTTCTGATGTGTGTGAAACCTTATGGGACTTAACTGCTAAGGTCATCAGTCCCCAAGCTTACACACAACTTAACGTAAATTATCCTAAGGACAAACACTCGAACCTCCGCCGGGACCAGCCGCACAGTATTCGGTAAAACATCACATCTCCGACATCCCTGCGGCCGGAAGAAGGCCCTGCAAGAACGGGACCAACGACGACAAGAACGGGACCAACGACGACTGAAGAGATGGTTCAACGTGACAGAAGTGCAACCCTTCTGCAAATTGTTGCAGATTTCAGTGCTGGGCCATCATCAAGTGTGATCGTGCGAACGATTCAACGGAACATCGTCAGTATAAGCTTTCGGAGCCGAAGGCCCACTCGTGTACCCCTGATGACTGCATGACAAAAAGCTTTAGGCCTCGCCTGAGCCCGTCAACACCGACAT